>NC_091403.1:12796272-14092545 GCF_032191515.1 Phaenicophaeus curvirostris
AGTGCCTTGAGGATTGCAGCTTATTTGTGGAGCTTTAACAGGAAACTGCTAATTATGACACCTGCACAACTTTCCTTGAATTAGACCCTCGGGATGCGTTGCCTTGCCTATAGATATTAGCCAAAGCCTTAGGCTCTTACGCCATGGCCATCACCTAAAGTGAGAACAGAACAGCCAGCCATACACATTTGCAATCTTAGTTAAGAAAAGGTACTGCACAGTTTAAACTGGATTCCAAGACAAACTCCTTGAGTTTTCAATACTCTTCCAAGGAGTTTCACCCCTCAGGCTCTTGTGATATCAGCAGTCTGATCCATTAAAATGGCTTCCAGTCAAAGTGAACATGTATGCACTACTGCAAAATTGTCAGGAAAACAGATTCAAACTATAAGAATCAAACCAAAAAATTTACTCAATATGATTGTAAAACAAGGGAATGTTGTGCAGAACCAATTCTGCACTAAGTCTATTTCAGATTAAAATGGGCACGTGTTTCTTATGTCTTGCCTTGCTCCCTAGCTGACATGAATAGTAATTTCCAGACTTCAAGAAATACAATTTTAGAAGTATTATCCAGAGCTGCTATGCTTGCAGTCCGTGCTTTTGCTTTTCAGTACACAGTGTTCACCTTGTGAATACAAAAGCCGGGATTTTTTTCAAGAAAGCTTCACTTGAGGGTTTAAGTCAGGCGGTGGCTTACCCGAGATGGCCTTGCAAAATCAGATGACCTTGTATGTCTTGCAAATATTAAGGTTCTAAAAATTGCATGGGCAGCCACATTCTGGCTGAGACTTTGGGAACAATCTGCCACAACAGGCTTTTCCACACTGCCCACTAGTTATGTGGTAATGAAGATGGTGCCAAACAGGCTGGTGTGTCTACAAAGCATGATCAGCACCTCCTGAGCTAAGTTAATGTGTTAACCCTCCTCCTCCTCAGCAATTATCACCCTTTGAGCCTATATTGGACACAGCAACAGGCTGATACAGCTATATGTTCCTGTTCCGGAGCTATGCTGGGTGCTTTATATGCTGAGATTTTCTGACCACAAGCATCAATTATGTAAAACAGGAGATAGCTGCATTAGGAGATATCTGCATTAGGAATCTAGTCAGGGCACATTCCCCATAGCATCCAGAAAACCTTCTTTCACAGTACTCCAGCAAGTTTCCTCCTAAAGTGCAAATCACAGACAAAAGCAATCCTGATGGCAAATAATAACTGACTACAATGCCTTTTTTGTTGTTTTTGTCTAAATCAAACTGGTCAGTGGCAAAGACCACTGACACTGCCCTCATCCTGGTGAATGCACCAGGCACTCCTTGAAGCCTCTGAAGCGAGCTCTCATTTTATTGATAGAAACATGCCCAAAGTCCTGTCTGCAGTTCCTGCACCTGAGCCACTTCAGAACTTGTTGGCATTAAGGTAATAACCAATCCCCAGGTCTCAAACAGTGTTTTTGTTCAGCAGACTGTGAAGTTGTCTCCAAAAATAACCTGCCAGTGCCATGCTCAGACAGTGAAGTCCAAGCCAGAATCAGAATTCTCAACTCCTGAGGTCCTGACACTCCCATGTAACATCACAGCATGCCTCACTCTGACTAGTGGATTTCCTGCTCTGATCTTACTGAAAGAGCTGTTTTCAAACAATGATAAAACAGCACAACATTTTTTTCTTATTGGGGCAGCTAGGGTTGACAAATGGGTGGCAGGACAAGGTTGAGCAATGCTTTCATACAAAAAAAAAACAGTCATAGGTTTATTTCCTTGTCTCTATCAATGCCTTTTGCAAATGTCTTAGCTGCTTTTTGTCTCAAACTGCTTAAAACATGGGAACATTCCAAGTAATAATAAACTCCTCGTCTTTAATTTACAACTCCTAAAACTGACAGAAGCCCAAAACACTTTTTTAAGCCTGAAAAGGCGGCAGAGACACATATTGTGTTCTCAGCACAAGAACTTCTGTGGCTGCAAGAAGAGAGAGCTGCCAATGCGCTTGCAGAAATAGCAGCAGTATTTTATTTATCGCTGTAAAGCTTGGCCAGTATATTTTGCACTGAAGGAGTAGATACACCGTGAGGAGAGAGAACTGCTGCCTCAATCCCTTTTGACGTTGCCCAGTGCAGGGCATGTCCCAGCCCCAGACTGTGAGACCTGCCCTCCCAGTGTCTATCCAACGCGTGGCCACATCTGCCACAGGACCACTGAGAAGGGCTATTACAATGAGACACTGTAAACCCTCCTGACAGAGTTTACAGTCAAGAGCCTGTGTCTCCCCTCCTCTCCAGCTCCCCTATCACAAAACCTTGGAACCAAACATCAGTCAGTCCCACTGCACCCTCTTGTCCTTCAAAAGCACGCAGTGAACAGGCTTCAGCGCATCTGTGTTGTAAGAGAAGTCCAGAGAGCAAGGGGCTAGGAGCAGGGGAAATGCCAACACTAAACCCTCCATCTGCAGCCCAAAGTAACAACGTTGGAGGGGCGGGAGTAGGAGCGATGCACACACAGCAATACAAAAAGTAGTTTTTGTGCCAGACTCATCAGTGTGGCAGGGTAATAAGGTCAATGTGAAAACAACTGGAAGGCACATTCCCCAGTAAACATGTGCTGAGTGAAAACGGCCCGACCTTATGTTGTAGAATCCAAACCCATTGAGTCAATTGCTAGAAAACATGACATGACCTTTCAGATTCAGTGAGCATCAGTTCCAAGAGCAGGCTGCCGTGCTCTTTTCCATTTCACTGCTGCCCCCGGAGGGCCTCAAGTCACCGGAAATAATAGCTCAGGCTCAAAATCTGCACTCCTTTAATGAAAAAAAAAATACACATGGCATCAAGTTTGACCCTGGTGGAAGATTTTTTTATACGTTTAGCTCGATTTCTTTAAACTTAACAACTGTGCTTGTTTAATTATTTATTTCATTTTTGAAAATCTTCTCAGAGCTCAGCTTTTCTCACAGACAACTCATTTTTGACAGTGGAAGAACCCTCTTGGTTTTGTGAACGAGGAAAATAATTAATAGCTAATGAAGTGCTCATTCCAACCCATAGCCTTCCTTCCCCAAACAAGTACAGAAAATGCAATTCCAGTTGGAACATATTCTCTTCACTTTCTAGACTGAGAAACACATAAAGATGTTTTTTCGCCCACAAACCTGAAGAATCTTATTTTAATCTACAGAACTCAAGCCACCCATGAAAGGAGTAAAGCTGTGCAGCGTTCCAGGCAGTAGCAAGATGAAAGCTTGTGATATTAACTGCAATTCAAAATGTACATTCCCTCCAACTGAATTACTTCCCCTGTTAAATCCTGATTAAAATTTTTCTCCCCTTTTACTGTCTCCCTGACAGACCAATGGGACTGAGATCTGAAATCAACTTCAGCTTTTAGGTGAAATGTTTATTTTGAGGGCCAAACAAGAAGCTTTTTCGGATACTATTCAGACTTGCCCCTCCTCTGTCAAAAAAAGCAGAAAGGAGAGGCAAGGATCTGTGCCACCTGGAAATTGTATTTATTTTGACTTGAGCTATGCCAACCTGCAGTATACGAATACTCAGTCAAAACTGCCTACCATCTGTGTTTATTGTAGAGGAATAGCAACATCCAATGGCCAGTTAAATGCAGGTTAATTGCAGGGTGTATCGAATTCCCTGGAGAGCCAAGTACACAGATAGCTCCCCTACTGTAATCTCTTTCTGCTACATGAAGGAAATCAAAAAGAGAAAGAACAACAATGCCAACCCACAGCAGAGCTGGATGCCTCTCCAAACAGAGGGGGGGTGTCTGCAGGGAACAGTAAGGGTCTATTAAATTCTTTCATTGGCACCGGAGAAGCAAAATGAACATAAATTAAACAGCTACAAAAGATGGGACAAGCGTTGGTGCAAGTCCATGGTGTTGTGGAAGGGATAAATTCAATCCAGGATCTTTCAATGTCTGCGTATTTGAAAGTGGCTTGTTTAAAAAACTGGGCATAGAAAAGGAAAAGGGAGAGCGAGAGACTCCCTGTGAAATGCCATCCTTTTAATATCCTTGAACAGCCACATTTTTGTCATAGCCATATTGACATTCATCATTTTATTTCCTTGCATTTATAAAGCCATCTGGCCAAGATTTTTTAAAGCACAAACTGCAGGCAACAAACTTTTAGGCTCAGAAGACCCAGACTGACAAGCAGTCAGACTTAGAAGACCCAGAAGAGCAAGACTGACAACCCTGACTGGCAGCACTGAATATTTGTGCCCTGCAGAAGTGTATCAGGTTGAGTAGGACCAGGTGCAGATTCTGTGGTGCATTTTGAAAGAAGGAGAAGAGCAGCCTCTTGCCCACGTGAACCAGAGCAAATGCACCAGATCCGGAGAAAGAGAAAGGAAAAGGGTTCTGCAGCTTCATTACAGCCACAGCCTGGGAAATCCATACGAAAAAAAGAACATAAAGTTTAAGTTTAGGTCAACTTTAGTATTCTCCTCACAGCTGGCATCCTATCCTATGTGGCCTAAAAAGAGGCACAAGCCTCTTCTTTTTTTTTTTTTTTTAAAGAATTGGATAGGCTTTGTGGTGTACCCAGAAGACAGAAACTCCAGGTGGGCCTTGAAGATGAGTAGAGAGTTCCCAGGGCCTCTCCAGAGAATGTATTCCCCACATGCATCATCCTGGGACCCACAGTACACAATGCAGTACAGCATGGGGATAAGGATGCCTCCCACAGCATCAAATCACAGACTAGATTTAGAGCTTTCAAACTAGGTCCAGATTTAACCTGGAGGGGTGAAGAGAAGGGAAAGAAGGGACTCAAGGGACAGCAGTGTCATACACAATAGAGGAAAGACTGTGCCTTGGCACAGCTTCCACGTGAACACTGCCACTGCATCCAGCCCTGAAAGGCAGCAGCTTGCTGCTACGTGGACTGGACGTTAGTGAACCAGGCTAGAAAGAGCTCCGGGGCAGCTTTGCAAAAGATAAGGGCAACAGATGAGATACAGTACTTCAGGTCCACTGTACAGTAAACTGATATTATGGAGAGCCTCATTATTTCCCTGACATTCCCTTTTGCTCTGGGAGAAGTAATTCACTTCATCCTTCAAAGACCTACTTCCCATCTCTCTAGCAAGCCCTATGGCTGGTGCAATGACCTAACAGAGGCGCGACCCTTCCTTCCACTGAAGGGAAATGTGCACCACCCATGCACAACACAAGATGCAGAGGGGCCTAATGGGGCAGTCGGCACTTGCTCCCCCCACCTACTTGTGTGCTCTCAGAATTTCAGCCTCAGAACTGCTAGCCTTTGGGGGGTAATGCGTTTTTTCCTTCCTTTCCACATTGCCAGTGGCGATGTCCTTCTCACAGACTCATATTCTTAGGGGCATTTTTAGCTCTTCCTCCCTCTTCTACCAGATGTCAAAGCTGCCATTAAATCTGCCTGCCCAATATAATGCTGAAGCCTTTCAGCCAAGGTTTAGTCATCTCACGCATCATCTCACTGAAGCTTTCTCCCCTCCAGGCTTCTGCCCTTATCCCCTCCAGTCCATTTATCCAGAGTCACCTACCTTCTCTGCGATCCTCAGATCCTTCTGCTTCCCAGCCAATGCTCATCATATCAAAGCTTATTGTTTTTCACATTCAGCACCTTGCACAACTTCTCTTTTATTCCTCTCCACTTCCCCCTCTTTTCAATTTCATCCTGGCTCTCCTCAGCTCTCCCAGGACACAATTTGTTCATCGCTTTCTTCCAATCTCCTACCAGTTTCTTGTATATGCCAGAAACCTGATCAGGCTACACTACTCTACCAGGTCAGACCCATGTATCATAGATCTATGAGTAAATTTAGTTCTTCCTCACCTTGAAACATTAAAATAACCATGACCACCATGAAAAAATAAAATTAATGGTACACTTTTCTGCTTCCTTCAGTTGCAGGCCAGCCTCTCGTGCTCACACCGGCTTCAGATGACAAGTTGTTCTTCTTAGGCCTCACATCTTTTGAATGTAACATTAGGATTATACATGATACTATGTCATAACAGCAGTGCAGGGTCTCCCTGAAAACTCCTTCCTTTCATATTTCATCCCAAATCATTCTAGTTCCCTGTTTCAAAACCAAATCTTAAAATATCTTTCCATATTACACAGTTATAATGAAATACTTCTCAAGGTTGTGGAGTTGGATTCTTAAAAAGCAAAAGCCAGTGCAGATTTGTTGACATCCATGAAATGTAACTGGCTTTATTAAAGTGTGTTGAGTAGCATCAGCTGGAAAGTTGGCCCCACTGCCTAACATTCTAATAGAATCAAGCCACTGATTCCAAGTTTCATTCAAAAAGCACCACTGCACCCTTGGGTTTTTACATTGCCAAATCTGTTTCAGAAACTAAAGAGTAAGAATACATTTCTTTTCATACCAGTTTCTCAGTTCAGTACAAGAAATAGGCAGTGGCTCCACATATGCTGTTGTTTAAACTGCTCAGTCAACAAACTGAGTATTTCAGCCTCAAGCTGACATCTGTCTCCATGACCCATGGTGCCCCCATTTACCTCTTGAATTAAAACAGGGCTTATCAACATATTTCCTGTCTTACTCCTTGGGTAGTCTCTCACACAAGGCTTCAGTCTGCTAAGTTCATCATTAAACACAGATTTTCACCCCCAGGAAGTTCCAGAGGCCCAGAGAAAGATGCTACAAGCTTGAGTTCCTACAGCAGATTCAATTACAGTGTGCAAGGGATATCTAAACAAGCTTCTCTTGGATACATGACACAAAAGAGCCAGCACACTCAGCATGACTGAAATAAAAAGTAATCTTCATCTGGGTCTGGCCATGCATATTTTGAAAACCACCTCCTTCAGCCACCATCAACAAAAAGTCAGCAAAAACTTATTTTAGACTCTGAAAAGACAGGAATTTAAAGCATTTGGCGGCACAATCTGTTACTTAGGGACAAGCTCATTAAAAATGCAGCACTATTTACTGAAGGCAAAATGCAGACATGCACTTTTGCATGTAAAGCAAGCACTTATTGAACAACAGGAGCACCCTTTCTCCTGATTGGAATGGGAAGGAGGGCTGGTTTAATTGTACTGATGGATGCATTGCTCTCTGAAAGAAGGTAATAAATGGAGAAGCCGGTTCAAAACTTCACACAAACCCAGAAGGCCAACAACTGAGAGACTGAAATCAACAAGGAAGTTGCAATAGACGGTTGGACTCGATGATCCGGTGGGTCTCTTCCAACCTGGTTATTCTGTGATTCTGTAATAGAGACTCAAAAGGAGCTTAGGAAGAACTGTGCAATGGACCCTTGGCTGCATGCACACTGCAGGGAGAGCACAGGTGAACAGTGTCTGGGTACCAGTCAGAGCAGCACTTATCTATGTCTTTGGGAGGAGATAAACTTTTGAAGGGAGAACAGGGACCAGTTAAATTGAGTTGCAAAGACAAAAGTCCAGGAATGCAGACAAACGAGTGAGGGAAATCAGAAGTCAAGAGAAGTGTCAGAGCAAGAAGATTGAGACTGGGGAAGAACACTGTGACTGTCAATGCAAATGAGAGGGAAAGCAGGGATGAATGACCTGGAGCAAAGGAGGTTCATTGTTCTCCTTTTTCCACTGAAATTACTTCTTTTGCCTGACCAGTTGCTGTAGACTGCGATTAAAGTTTGTTGAGGATACTCAGCTACTTGAGCCAGCGACTGATCTCACCATGGATTTATACTGCCATAAATCCCTGACTTATGTCAAGCAGTTATTCCTCATCTTGATAGATCAAGAGCAAGCCCTTGGAAGTGAAAGGTGCTATAGGAGCGTGAAGCATTTTCCTTAATTTCAAAGAAAAGACGCTGAAAATAAACACTCGAAGCTCACAGTTATGAATTCCCTTGATGCGTAAAGTCATATAGCAGCCATTCCTGTAGCTGATGGGAGCAAGTTACTTATTTGTTTCAAGATATAACATTATATATATTGTACATACTCTCTAAAACATCTGAAAGTAAATGCAGTAACCATTAAATTAATCATTACCAGCCTAATTCACTTTGTACCTTCCTAGATATTTTATATGGTGGTTTCAATCTCTGGTCTTCAGAGCCTTAGGTACGTAAGACTCCCGTCGGAAAAAAAAACAAAAACAAAAAAAAAAACAAAAAAAAACCCCAAAAAAGAAGAAAAAGGTGGAGAGGAAAGTTGCACAAATTGAAAAGGATTGGAAGTTTGAGAGGCTTGTAAAAGTGAGTAGACCAGCCTGCTACAACTCCATGGCAACAGCATACAACTACCGCACACATGGAAAAGAAGGAAGGATGAAAGACAGCTTCCCAGTGAAATAATATCTTTTTCTGATCAAAGAATTTGTTGCAGCATGTCTCCAACATCCCACAGGATTCAGAAGACTGAACATCATTCCAAACTCTGGCTTCACCAAAAGCATCTCCAGAAAAATCAGATTTGCAACCCCAAGAGTCGGCCCACTTGGTTACTTAAGGCTGCTTCTAAGCTTCCCAGTTGGCACCTAGAGAAGCATTCTTTCTACTGGATAATGGAAGACATATACTAAGATTAATTCATTCAAAATAAGCCTAATAACAAAGCAGTGGTTTCTAAAGAAGTAATAGTCTCTTCCAGATTGTTTGTTTTGCTCCTTTAAATTTTCCTGATCTGGCAAATACAAAGGAAAATTTATAGAGGGAAGAGAAAATGTTTTATTTTCATGCAAGAAATCATTAGAATAAAAATTTTAAGATGCTATTTAAGAGGCCTTTATTTCTATTTCTTTGGGGTTTTTGTCTTACACTCCACTCCCTGTTCTGCTCCCCTTATGTAAAAAATAGAAAGGTAAGTGTTTAACACAGACTGCGTAGAAATGGAATGGAAAGGAAACAAAAGAATCAGTGTTCCTGGTGAATAATTTGGCTAGAGGAAAAAGACAGATACGGATCAGATTCTTTTGATATGTTAAAAGCATCCCAAAATGCCTACACTCTGGAAGCTTTTACACAAATTATCTTTCATCATAAAAGTACAAAATACATATAATGGACAGCTCATCTCTCTCCAATGAATATGTAGCCAGCAGCTGATACGATAATAGACTAAGCACTGACCTGTCACAAACTCGATGATCATAAAAGGAGAGTTTAAAAAGTTGGTTCTCACATCTCAGGCACTTAATGGGCAGGCACTAAGATACGCTTCCAATCTTCAAACTCTTTTCATATTATTCTGCCTTAATAAGCACAGGCATAGCCCTCAAACTGGTGTACTTGGAGAAAGATGCTGTTTGTACATATACTTCTCCTACAACCTCATTTCCCAGGAACTCCTTCCCACTTAACTTTAGAAATGCATTAATGTCACATAGCTGCTCTGAAAGAAACCAATCAAAAATCTTTTTATTGACTGTGGCAGCCTGATTTGTTTTATATTCTAATTGCAAGAGTCATCTGAGGCCTCAGTTGATGGATAGGCTCCTAATAAATAGCAATTATTTTGATTGCAATGTGCAAATGAGCTGAACTGTTGTGAACAGAGAGTCAGAACTGGAAACTCCTTGGTAGCCTTCTCTGAGCCACCCTCGTCTCACCATGGGGTACATGCCTCCTCTCTTCAGTGTGCCACAGTGTCCATGAGAACCATCTCTTTTTCTTACACCTCCTTCTGCAAGCACTTTCTTCCAAGGCAGGAAAGACAATGTATTTCTGGCCTTAATAATTAACCTAACAGGAAACTTCATTCCTGTACATGCACCACAATTATCTGCTATGTTTTCCCCCAACACTGCAAAAGAGTCAGTATCTGATAGCTTGATTCTTCTCTTTTCTCAGTATCTCCCTTTGGGATCTGACAGGGTTCGTGTAAGGATAGAAAATACTCACTTTTGTAAATGATACAGCAGTTGAATTCATTTGAACTGGGCAGAATGCATTACAGGTTGCTTTCACACAGCTCGCCGTCCTGTAAGAGGGTACGTTAAGATTGCCAAGTTATTGGTAAATATTATATCAACAGCCAGCTTGAAAATGAACAATATGTAGTGCTTAGACCTTGGAACTGAGAGGTTTGGGTTCTTTCTACAGTTCTACTACTAAAGCACTGTGGGACCTCTGGAAAGGCAATTACCCTCTCCATTGCTATTTTAAGCCCTGAAAAACAAGATTAGCTGAAAAAACGGTAAGTTGTTAATGAGGTTCTAGCAGCAGCCTCACACAGAAACTAGCATCTCTTCCTATTAAATTAATAGAACCTCAGATCTTTAAAGGCATTTAGGCACTTATTTCCACCATAGAAGCCAAAGGTACAGGAAAATAAGTACATTTGGCCACCTCCTGGGGGAAGGGACCTGCACCTCTCAAGCCTTCTCTTTCTTCCCAATTCACATCATGACCACTTGTGTCGTACCAAATGCTCGTTTAAACCAATATTTATTGATTGATTTAGGCACTTACATAGCTACAGAAAAGCTTTTCATTCTTTCTTAGTGCTATGTAGACATAGCTTCAGAGTCAGGAAGAGCAACAGCTTTTAGATGACAAAAATGTGACTGTTAACAGCATTCAGGGGTAAAGGCAGACCAGAGTACACAGGCACATATTTTGAGCGGTGAGCTCTGCGTCCCTGAGGACAGGCTCATGGATGTGGCAGGTGTCTCTTTTTTGTTTATCCTGGATACAGTTTTTCTTATTCTCCCACACTTAGAGCAGGCCCTGGTCATCAGCTGCTTTTGCAAAGTCATTTGAGCACTTGTGGGTTTTCCTTTTAGGAAGCTGTGAGGAGAAAAGGGTTTGCTTTTTTTTTTTTTTGGTAAAAAGAAAGAAATAGAGAGAAAATAAAAAAGGCAACACTCTAAAACTGTATTTATTTATTCTAGACATTTTCCAAGACTGTACCCAGTGCTGCTTATTCCTATCACACAGCTATGGCAGAAGCAATTTTCCTGGTGTTTTCTGTTGCTCAGGGAAATTATTCCAGCAAACCAATCACCCTGTCTTAATTCAGCCTCTACAGACTAATTAATATAATCCACAGGTTTCTACAACTGGAAATTATGAGGTAAAGTACAGTCTAGAAATGCAGCACCTTCTTGCTAGATAGGTTGGGTGTAGTTTAACCACTGATTGTTAATCTGGAAGTGGTTTAAAACAATGATGGACTACTGGTAGGTACTCTGGAATTCATTCACTCCCTTTTCCTGCCAGACCATCGATTAAGTTTCTAGAAATGCTGAAATGCTGATCTTTGCCATTTATCCATTTGGGCAGGGAAAGGGCTGGGAAACTGGTGCCTTCTGCCACAGAGTTAATTATGGTGGCTCGTGCACCACTGTACTGTCAGGAGAACAGGCTGATACTTTATGCTTCATGCCACATAATTCAACTACTGTCAAACATCAAATCCCCAAAATAAAGCACAGCCCTGTAAGGAAAAGGAATTAAATGACACAACACATGGAATGCCAGCCATGTCCAAGAAAGGATAAATAAAAGCCTAAGAGTCACAGTCTTCTATTGAGGCCCGAGACCCACACTATGTAGCAACCCAAAGAGGTTACCCACAGAAAGAACAGAAAAACATGTCAGGTCTAGAGTGATGCTTCTTCCACCTTCCAGCTTCTGGCAGGCTGCCATTCAGGGATTTCCTAGGCATCTGCATCAGTGTGTTTAATAGCCCCTGCTGGACCTATTTTCCATAAATTTGTCTAATTGCTTCTTGAATCTATATCTGTCAGCAGTAAGCTCCACAAGTGAATTATGCAGTGTGTGAAAAGGTACACCTATTTGTTCTGGTCTAAAGTGGTTGTCCGAAAATTCCCTTCATTGACCCTTTAGTCTTTAGTTATAAAAGGGGATAGTTATTTCCCATGTATTTTTCCCATGCTGTCTATGACTTTTACATACACCTGTATTATTCATCTCTCTTCCAAGCTGAACTGCCCTATTTTATCTCTTCTGGAAAGTAATTTTATAACTCTACTCATCCTTGTTGCCCTCCTGGGTACCTCCTCTTTTTCCATCAAATCCTTCTTAAGAGAGGATGATCAGAATTGTACACTTGGTCAAGACATGAATGGATCAGAAGTCTGCAAGTTGCATAAGCTTATTTTCTATTTTGTTGCCTAATTCTTGCTTAATCATGCCTAACATTGTGTTTTCCTCCTTGTTCTCTAGCTGCAGGCAGGTCATTTCTCTCTTGCCTGTTTATGCTGGAGTAAAGATGTTTTCTTTACTCTCTGGAGTAAAGGTGTTTTCTGATCATGAGTTTGTACAGGACCTACTGCAGAACATGAGGATACAAAACAGAACTCCTGAAGGCAGACACTGGTCACCAATTTTGATGCAGGTTGCCAGACCAACCTAAGTTCAGACTACTGTGACTTACAGGAAACGGTCACGCAGGCAACTTACCTTGGGGGTTAAGCCCAAACCTACATACAAATTACGGAGAGGGGACGTAGATCATAGAGGCAATAGTAAACATTTCAGATTTAGTGAAGTGCTCAGCACTGCATGGAAAAACATGCATTATGAGCAATTAATAATCGCTCCAAAAGTCCATTTCTGCTAACTTATGCCAGGGGGATGCACCGGTGGATTAGTGCTATAGCTTTATCCTCCTTAAAAGTTCTGCTGCTGAATGCTATTGCTAACAGATACATTTTTTGTTTCATTTAGCACATCTGCATACAATTTCAACCGTCTTAATCATGATTGCATCCCATGGAAACAACTGCTTTGCAAACTCAGAGGTAGTTCCTACCCAAATACATTTCATTCTAAGGAGGCACCAAAACATACAGACTTCTGCGCATTTTGGCCAAATACATTCTTTGTTTGCTATGGAATTGCACTCACCAGAGCTATACATCTATTCCACTTCCTGACCAGCACACCCTAGCCAAGCATAGTTTCCTGTATTCAACTGAAGAATCTTTGTGGGCCAAGACTCAACCTTTTACACACAAATATTCTCTAACTACAGCTTTCACACTCAGCATTGCCTGTCCTCCCCCACTCCTTATCTCCAGCATCCACAGACTCTATATATATATACATTGAAGAGGACTTGCAAAGAGAATCTGAGATAATTTTTGGAACAGATTAGTTAAAATGCATTGAATATCTGTGTGGACATACTTACTCAGCATGAAAGTAGGCCTAATTCAATTTAACTTACTTCACTTCCAAAGTGAATTAAAGTAAATATTGTTGAGGCTACTTAAACTCTGATTAAAAGTCTTGACATCTGCCGCAAGTGAAGCTATGTTATCCACAGGGAGTTAATTCACCAACATAAGTGTGGAACACAACCAACTGCATAGCAGGAAAGCCAGAGAAAAAGGAAATCATTAGTCCTTGAATTGCAATAATCACTGCAGTGTATTTATGCTAACTGTGTGTTTAATTTGGGAGGCAACATTCTTGCATACCGAAACAGGAAATAGACTCACCTTGCTTAGAAGAAAAATCCTATAAAGTTTTCCAGTTACATTTTTATTTTGTAACAGAATTCTAATTGCATCAGAATTCCAGAGAAGTTAAAGAAAAAGAAATTATAAAGTTCCATCACAGTAAATGCAACAGAAAGCAAATTTTCCTTGCTAACACATAGCTCTGTGTGTCCATCTTTATGGACATAATAGAAAATGTCTTAGAAAATTACTCCACTTTACACAATATATCGCAAAAATCCCATGTGTGCCCTGCTTTGCTTTTCTCTTCCCTATCCATCTGAGAGCTTTCACCTGATAAGAGAATCAGAGAAGCCTCAGGCTCTTGCTGCCTTGATGCTGTACCTGTTTCAGGCCACATCTGTGAATAACTCTACTGCTATTGACAGTAAGAGGCCTGTGGATGTTGAACAGTCTCACAGTTTCAACTCTTGGTTCGAAGGGTGCCTTCCTTACAAAGGATAGAATTACCATCCCTATACATAATAGAATTATTTCCTACGATGGTGATAAAGATGCATATGCTAGATCTAATTGAAAAAAAAGCTGTTCCTTCATGATCTGCTTTTATCAAGTATCAAGTTCTGTATCAAGTTCTGTTATTTGAAGAAATCAAGGTTTATTAAACTTTGTGCATTATTCAGTTCATTCCGTGCCATTATTATGCTCATCTTTTGTATGCAGCAGCAGTTATTTGCAACTGAACTGTGAATCTAATACTTAAAAGCAGTTTCCCAGCTTATCCTTCACTTCCCTGTTGACAGCAAAAGCAGAATTGCTGGGGTTATTAGCCCAGACCAGGCTTAGGAACAGTAGCAAGTACCTGAAGAAAGAGTTCAGCTCCAAAGCAGCAATAGATGTCCAAGAGCAAAACAACAGAGTAGTAGCCAAGTGAATACATACCTTCTTTAGACTGTTACACAGCCTAATAACCCTCATCAGGTCACTCCACATGTCTTCAGGCATGTGATATTTGGCCAAGGCTTTTGTCCTCCACGTCCTAATTCCTGCTGGTTTGCATTCAGATTGGCGGCGCATGCGTGATTCTAAAGGCAAAGAAAGCAAGCTGCAACATTTCCCATGAAGAAATTAGGACCTTTTCTGGACCAGCCTCAAACACAATAATGAAAGGCTAAAGCTCGCTTTCCGTCACATACATGCAATTTTTCTAACTTTTCCTTCTAAAACTTTACACGGTTTGACACATTCCTTCCTGTACACTTTGTTCCAACAGCTGCATCGTCAGTGGAAATACCTTTACAGTGTCTAATATTAACACTGTACGTATTGAGAATATGAGGTTTGGCCAAGAAATTTTATTCTTTGCCCTTCTTTCTCCTAGATTTCAGTTGTTTGGATTTGCACAGTAGGATTTGTAAGAAAATTTCAGTAGCAATCTGAAGGCTTCTTGTCTTTCCTGCAGAATTTCTGTTCAAAAAGGAAACCCTAGAGATATTCTAAACAGTAACTCAGGCTTCACATCTCAACCTCATGGGATTAGCAAGCTCTGCACCAGCTGTCCTTGTCAACCCCATAGAAAGCGTGTCAAGGCTCTGACTCTGCCTGCACACTACTCTCCTCTACAAATACCCCAACACAGTTCAGCTTATTTCCAGCTAGTACTGGAACTTTCAAATTGTTAATTTGTTTTAACTATAATTCTTTTCACTAACCAAAAGAAAAAAATACGCATTTAAAATACACTGTTTTAAATAGAAATGCAAAAATGTTGCAAGGAAATGGCAAGGAAAAAAAAAATCACATCTGAAACCAGAACATTTAATTCTGGAAATTCCCTTATCAATTGAAGTCCACACTGACACCAAGTGAGAAGAGAGAAAAAGATGCTATTTCTATATTTTTGAGAGATATATTCCTCTGAGAAAATGTTTGTTGACAAAGACAGGGGAGAAAAAAAAGCAAAAAAAAAAAAGCCACACAAACCCCCTGAAACTCAGAAAGAAGTTGCAGAAAATACTTAAGGAACATAAATATGTAAGGGATGCAAGACCTTCCTTCCTCATTCCTGGAACATTTCAGAGCAAGACTAATAATATTATTTTAATAATACCCATGTAGGAATCAGTTTTCCTACCTGGAATTTCTTACCTGACAAAGTGATCAAGGCCTCAGCCTCAGGTAACTCACAGCGAAATGATATGTGAGAAAAATATAATTTTAATGTCTTCTACCAAAAACGATGACCAGCTGTGCCCTCTATACTGACGTTATTAGTTCATTACTTCCAGATAACGGGAAATAGCTTTGCTGTGTGGTTGTAAGTGAAGTAGACTGGAGTAGTGAGTTCAAAAGTGACAGAAAAAAACATTCTAAGAACTCAACCGAGAAGCCTACAGGAAAAGTGGGGCTGAAGATCTAAATGCAGGAGGTGGATGATTCAGTAATGAATGGAAGGCTCATTTTGACAGCTTGGGCTGCCATCCAAGCTAATTTGTTTCCAAGCCTTCAGTTTGCCAACTGAAGTGGCTGAGAAATAATAGGCCCCCAAAAATATTTCTAAGGAAACACAATGCCCATTATCACTGAAGGAGAAAGAATTTCCACGTTTCAAAGAGGAAAAAGAAATTTGAGATCTGCCAACTTTGGCCAGTTCCAAATGACACAGGAAGGAGCACTTACAATGTAGTGAAAGGAAAGAAGTAAAGTATTGTTAAATAAATTCAAAGTAAAAGTCATCATAAAAAATAGACACAATAAATAGAAGGATGCTTCTTTCACAGAGAGATGATTTTATGGCAAGCAGCCTATGATAAGAAGAGTCAGGGCACAGGAAAAATGAAAAAGAAATTGTTGAAGAGGAGTAGTACATAATATAATGAAAAATAATGAGATAATCTCTTTGTATTTGATTTGGTCATCATAGAATTCCATATAAAATGGTTTGGATATTTTATAAACATTAGAGACTTTAAAAAAACGCACCTACAAACTCTTTGTAGCTCTCACTACAATCAACAACAGCAAGGAATATATTGTAATTGTCTCCAGAGGTTACAGCTGGGCTCTCTGGTCCTTCCAGTAACACAAAACCTGAATGATCCCAGCCAAGACATTTACAACGTGCGTGCTGAGAAACCACTTCATGGCTACAAGAAATAAATACCTACAGAGGATGCATACCATTTCTCCACAGACTTTTAGGAAGAGGTTAGACATGGCTGGCATATATATATATAGAGAGAGAGAGCTTTCTTTGGTTTTCATTTATGAGAACATGTTAAAAATGTTTATTATTTATAAAAATATTTCCTTATTATAATTCTTTTTCTACCTTAAGGCACAAAATTCCAGTTTTCTGGTATACTGGTATTGCACCTGCTTTAAGACATGCACAGGAAAATATTGAGGTTACTGGTCAGCGTTCAGCTTTGGTTTTCCTAAGATTCAGCAGCTGTAAAACTCACCTTTCTTGCATGCTACACATTTGATCCTACAAACATCCTCTCTTTTTGCCAGAATTATGCACAAAAGTAAACTAGCATTTTGCTGTCTTGCCAGCCTTTTGCATGATACCAACTCTGTGATGCCCCAACAACACATGATGGTAGTAACAGCTTTCCTAGCCTTCTAACCATCTTCCTGATGTGAAACCTCCTGGTTTTTCTGCTTCTTCAGCCTGCATTTTTAAAGGATGGAGGGAAGGAAGGAGGGAAGGAAGGAAGGAGGGAAGGAAGGAGGGAAGGAAGGAGGGAAGGAAGGAGGGAAGGAAGGAGGGAAGGAAGGAGGGAAGGAAGGAGGGAAGGAAGGACTGCAATTGTCTTTTGCTTGATTTCCAAATCTCAAGTGCTTTTAGATGCACATTTTGTAGTAGATGGTATTGAGGACCATTTGTAACAGAGTGATACAGGTGCCCACCACCTCCATTTCCAGTGAGAAGGGAATCCAGCACCGAAGGTTATTTTTAATATTTCTAATACAATTGTGCTACCAGGCTACTTAATTAAATGGACGCTCAAAGCCCCTCAGGGTAAATCTAAACTGCAATGGGATGGAACGACTGCAACTTATGTAGGCATAGCGATCCAAGCTTCCGTCTCATGAGTATCAGTAGCAACAAAGCTACACCTGAGCAAGCGTCATTGCAGACTGTATCACTGCACACATACTCACACAACTCTCACATCTGTGTTTTTTACAGCATGTAGATTAAAACTAGCTCTAGCAGAATAAGGGCCAACATTGGACTTGTGAAATATTTGACAAGATATAAAGTTCCTTCCCCTTCCAATCACCCAGTGAATTTCTACCTAACTTAACTTCAGAGCCTTTGTAACTGCCCCTGTTGCTTGCCCCGAAAGCCAATAGTGTCTCCACGTGCTCATTTGCAGCAGAGGTGCACTTCTATTAAGTACGCGCTGTCATACCTTGCAGTCTTTTCATGTCAGTTGTTTTAAGGTGCGGTCACCTCTCCACAGCAGAGCCTAAGGGTTTATTCAATACCCTGCAAACTGATTCTTCTTCATGAGAGGGCACTGGTGAGATGCCACTGAAACAGAAATAACCACATTTCCAGAGGTAAGACTGTTTGTGTTTATTCAATAAGCTGCATCTTCACAACATTATGTTATTCGAAATACAAGTATCATAAGAAATTAAAGTTTCAACAGAATTCTGACAAGGCAGGATATTTTGCTGATAGATGAACGGTATCCTGACACACTTAAACAGATAATTATTTGTGAATTTTGACATAATTACTGATTTCCTCAACAGATTTAAAGTCTAAGTTTATCTTCATGTTAATCTAATTTCATGCCTAGAATAGAGCAAGCACAACAGAATGTCTTTCGTAACCTTCTGATATCATTAATTATTGCTACATTGGGAGTTACAGCATGGAACAAACAGGTTTTTAAATGGAAATCATTTGTCTCTCAGCAGGGAGACTCAACAGTTTTATTTCCTTCAACACCAAGCTCCATTCAAGTAATCTTGTTTCATGGTGATCCTCCCTCGACAACCTGCAAGTCAATGGTGAAATCCCATCTACTTTGTCCCTGTATTGGTCAAACAAGTTGCCCATAAGGGTAGGCGTCTATTTCCTCTCCTGATTGTGGAGGAAGGGTTTTCTATACATTAAGGCCATGCTTTCCCCAAGCTCTGGGCATTTGGTCAGGTTTCCTGGTGATTTTGCACAAAAGGAAATCCCCTAACTCATTAAAAAAAAAAATAGATTAATTGACCGGTTCAGTAACAAGCTGCCCCAGGACCCAATAAACTTCACAAAGGGTACATTCCAATTACGACTGGGCTCAGCATGAACCTGATAAGTAAGCCAGCATAATCTTTAGATTTTTTTTTTCCTTTTCTCCCATTAATTTAACTCTTTCTCATGACTTATGGAATGACTAACTTCTTATTTTTCCTTTCCCTACAAAAGGAACTTCTTATTTCCCTTTCCTTTTCCTACTGAAAAACTCCCAGCAACATGATCTAACAGGGTCAATAAAACCAACCAAAAGTCTACAGTCACTTTCTCAACAGCACTATGGCCTTTTAGCTACAGCGCTGCCTTCCTTCCACACTTTGCTCAGTGTCATAAAATTAATCGAGTTCTCCAACCAGTACAGGGAAGAAGAAAAATCTTTTCACAGCAGAAACATCTGGTGAAGCAGTTGGAACCACTTGCTAGCAGAATACAGCTACAAGCCTGCCTTCACTACGGGAGAAGGCTGGCGGGGATACAGGGTCTTTTGATAACAAGCATAAGCGCAAGAGCAGGAAAGGAAATAGAAGGCAGACATCAGGTTAGGGAGACAAAAACAAAAGTTGCTGGCTACAAAATATTCATTGTCTTATATTCTTATATGTCAGTCTACCTTTTTGTGCCCATCCCAGTTCTAAGGCACTGTCCAGAAAAGCCTGATATTTGGTAATGCATCCATGTCAGATGTGAGTAAGCCTCGTTAGCCAAAAAGAAGAGCTCCTAGTGTTAGGTCTTTGCAGTGGTTCTCCACCCAAAGCACCAATCTGCATGTGGATTCAGAAGACCATACCCTTCAGCTCTACCTCGTCTTTGTCCATGATAAACCTTGTGGAAGCTCAGGCTGAGCATGGGGTTGTCCTCAGGAAAAAATAAAGCATTTGACCACTCTAGCAGCATCTGGATGTAGCTCAAACAATCATTAGGTGTCTCCTCCAGAGGCCAGGTGAAAGTGTCCCATGAAGTGCATTTGCTCTGCAGAACCCTCGGCTTGACCCTGCTGCCACACAGCCTAGCTTGGATACGGAAACCAAAGTGACTGAACACTACTGTTGCCAGACAGCCTTTATTCACAGAGGCTTATTTAGAAAACATTCAGTTTTTAGTTGGCCAGTCATGTAAGCAAATTTACACACCTACCTGGTAACTCCTGCTACTTTTAACAGATAAAAATGCACAGAAATTTGTACAGAATACACTTAAACTGTTTGGACCTACATCCACTTCTGCTCTGATTTAGAATATCATTTTCATACATTTATTATGCCTAGCCTGCATTGTGTTTCTTATAGGAACAAGAATAGCTGCAATTATTGTTGTCAATCAAAGTTTCTCTGAAGTCCTCAGCTTTACTGTTTCAATAACTCATTTTTACCGGTGGCAAATGTCTTCAACAAACACTAGAGCCTAATTTGCAGTTTGGTTCCCTTGTCATTTTCTGAGTCATCTTGGTGGAATGTGCTGTGAGGCAAGAGATTAGTTTTAGGACTTCTTTTCATCTTTGCTTTCTTTACATCTGAGGGCTGTTAAGAAGTTTGGTTTCAATAGCTTAGACATATCCAAGGCATCCTACAGGTACCGAAGGTGCAATGAAATACAAAGTTTACTCTACTTTAGTACAAAGAGAATGCCTGATAAACTGTTCCAAAGTCAGCCTTAGCACATGCAGGTGCAGCTGTTATTGGTTTCGCTGGAGTTACAGTTGCTTACAACTGGTGCTGGATTTAGCCCCTTACAAGTAAACTCCTCAGCATCACATAGGGCTCAACTGTGATTGCCACCCATTGGTGTAAATCAGAAGTAATTCTACCAATGATGCACAAACCTCAAGGTAAACATCAGCCTCCCAAAACAGCTAACATGCCAAAACTAAATATGATAAAATGCTGATGGATTTATAGGTAACTGACAGTTTCCTCCTCAGATTCTTAATTAGGTGTCACTGAGAGGTGCTAATATAATTAGGGATGAGATATGGATTAATAGGAAGAAACTATCATAACCTCACTCTTACAATAAAACAGTCCATACTCTATACTTACCCACAAACTGCATCATTTTTCTGGTAGCATGACATTTGCTAAAGCAAAAGCCTGTTGATAATTCTCTATAGTCCTATAGAGCACTCTGCCATGGCTGCTCTTCAAAAGGCCATATTTATCCCCTGGGAAATATAGCTGTATTAATATGACATTTTGTCACAAATTAATCTTAAACAGGGGTAATATTTTTGACACTGAGTTGAACCTGGAACTAAAAGGTAGTTCAGGTGGTTAAAGTGGCAATATCCTGTAACAGGCTTATATTCCCTGAGATAATACTGTTACGGTGTAAGTACCAGTGTACTGGGATATACCAAGGGGGAGAACTGTGCAAGTCTTTCTTCATTTGAACAATATACAGGATCATTGGCCTTCTACTTTTTATTACAGCTGGTAGTATAGTAATGTCCACTGATCCCAAACATCAGAGCCTATGGTGCCAGGTGCAGCATAGTATAACAAACCCTGTGCTCACAAAAAGCAGCCAAGGCAGATAATTAGCATCTCATGTACCATCATGATGGGCTGCACTGTAGAAAAGTAGACAGACAGTTTTAAAAAGATTTTAAAAAATAATAATAATTTCTCATTAAAGGGATTAAAAGTGGCGTAGTCTGGTTTTTAATTGAAGTCCCATGGCATGAGTTAGTTGTGACGAAAGGGATTCTCTGTGATGTGCTCTTTTTCCTGCTGTGGAAGTTCTCAGGCTTTGTACAGTTCGTCAACATCGGGCTAATTAATACAATGTAATCTTGACACTTACACCCATTTCCCAACTCATTTGCTCATAGCTTCCACGTTTACAGAAATCAGGGTAAATGCATAATGCAGACTTCTGCAGGAGTTGTCCCTATTATACAAAGAATGCTCTTAACCTTTTTTTATTCCATTTCTCCGAACTACACAATGCTGCCGGTCACTGAAGATGATGGGTGATTTTGTGTATCCAAGTATTACCTTATGGGTACTTCAGTGTACATCTCAGCTGTTCTTCCCCAATCGCATGTCATTTGCCTTTAATGGGATCATTTTCATTAAGACTAGTGTCTCCTCCTTGGCTGTTTAATTCAATTCCCCCCGAACCTGAAGGCTGCAGCTAGAGGCCATCCAGAAATATTTGTGTTATGTGAAAGACTGAAACACCTACACTTCTGATCTGCTTAATATCTATCTTTGAAATGTGATGTAAAGCCTGCTGGCCGCTAGCAGTCATTAAAGATCCTATGGCACTTTTTGCGAGAGCAGAGGGTATTATTAACTCCAGGATCCTGGCCATATTCCAGTTTGGATAATTACATTCTATCACACTAAATTTCCCGCTGCAGTTTCAGTTGAGGAACTCGTGTTCTTTGCTTCCTCTTTTAACAACCAAAGCAAAACATCACTTGCGCTGAATTGCCAGCACGTTCCCGCCCCGAGCTGGGGTGTGGGACTCAACCCATGGATACACAGTTTGAAAGATGCTCTGGGACTTGTTAGTTAGTAGGTGCACAACACGTGACCCAGAAAACCATAAAAATGTAGCCCAGACCTCAGTGATACTGCAGGCTGATCACAACACCCATATGTTGCTGGATTGTATTTCTGGCAAATGCAATCAACATCAAAGGTCTGGGTATCTATCAACTCTGCCCTGAAAGTCCCCAGAATGGACCAAGAGGTTTGGCTCATAAGTATTTTATCAACTGTCTGAGTGTAAGAACCAATCCAGACAAGATCTAAAATTCAGGCTTTTCTACATCTGAGTAATCACTTGGTTGTACGGTGTCTATGACTTTTTAGGTAACAATTGGATCCTCTAGAAAAAGATAGTAAATACAAGCACCCCTAATTTCTATGTTGGGGACATCACAAAATATTGATCCAAGGGTAGGATTTCTTACTTGAATCATATTTGCTTATCCAGCTAAGTTGCTTGCTGCTTCTAAGTACTGTTAGCTAAGAATAAAATACATCTGTAGTGAGGCAACAAGGGGCAATAGGGGCACCACTTCCATGACCTAGAGAGAGGGGGAACAGAAAGAGACAACATAAGAGTGGCAAGCACTTCTACAGCTGCCGAGAGAAGCAACCCACCACATATTTCGTTTTAAAAAAGGTTCATTCGAGTGATTTTCACATGAAAAACATTCCTGGGCAATCTAAGTCTGGGACTCAGAAATCATGACGGCTGAATGGACCAATTCACTGAAGTATTAAAGAAACCTTGAAAATACAATTTCTGTGTTCATTTGAGAGCAAACAGATAAAATTCTCTTCTCTGAATTCCTCCAGTTTAGCATAAGAAAGATGCTACACTGTAGATTCTGTTGCTCCAGGCGACTGATGAGGAACCTTTTTGATGTGCTTTGATTAACACTGGCTTCTTTGATTCAACAATATTTGGTTCCAGCTCCACTTCAACAAAAAAAAATCCTTACTACCACAGGGAAAAACATTAAGGACGCTTGCTTGGAAAACACTTGGGCTTATGTTAAAAGTTCTTGTTCAAGATCAGAAAGTTTTGTTGCCTGTATTGTTCTCTCCCCTTTGAGCTAGTCACCTTGACTGCAAACCTGGACACCAGGTAAACTCTGCTGGTGCATAGCTTACCATCTTTTAGAATGATAGAAAAACAGGAGTTAAAGGGACTTCCAAATATCATGTAGCTCACCTTCCCTGCCAAACCACTTGATTGTTTCCAGCAGGCATTCATGTGTCACCATGATGGAGGTTTCATACTTCCCTAGAGTGATCTATGGTGGGATTTTACTATCCTGCCTGCTCACACCTTCAGACAAAGCGACACTCAGAAAACATTTGGCCTCTAGAGAAATACAGCTGTTTCTGTAGTAAACTGAGGAAGTTGTATAAAAATATATAGAGAAAATCACTTCAATAATTGTTGACTAGGAAATTAAAATGGATTATGTATTTAGCCCAGGTGAAAAGGAATTCAGTTAACAATGGAACAGCTGGAAACTAGCAGGATTCCCTAAGATATTCCAGAACTTTGGAATTTTATCATAGTTAATTTTGAATCCAGCAGTTCTGGATTATTCAGACAAGATCACAATACCAGGCTATCTTAGTCTGACACAGAGCGGGAACCAGAAGGAGGAAAAGAGGGCCATATCATATTTCATTCACAGGGTAGACAACCTCAGACTCTCAGTCCAAGAACACTCCTACTTGTCTCTGAACAAGCTGTTCAAAAGCAGCATTTTCCTGAATGGATTAATACAGCTCATAGACTAGAGGCTATTCTGGAATGAGCCAATGGCCTTTTTATACTGCTCTGAGTTACTATCAGTCTATTTTGCGATGTGTATATTGATAGTGGTTTAAGTTAAGGGATTTTTTAATTTTTTTTTTTTTCAAAGCAATGTGGATTCCCATATGCTCTACTTTGGTAACTTAAAGATTGTAGGAGGTCAAAAAAAAATAGGTCAGTGAAAATAACATTGCAACAAGAAATTAATTGCAAAGAACGTTTAATATGACAGGGGACTACATAAAACCCTATTATATTTCTCCACTATCCTACTCAGTAGTCTGTACTATTGCTATACTCAAAGGCCAGGGCAGTCTCCCAGGGTAAATTGCTACATTAGTTTGACATTTCTGGCTCCAATTAACCTTATATTTGAGCTATTTTCCGAGGGTTTTTTAAAAAAAATTCTGTGATAAGGTTATGTTTTTCTATTAGAGTTTCAGTTGCTTAATGGCCTGTTGCTGATGCCAATCCCTCTTTAAACACATCCCGGGTAAGAAAATTAGGCCATAGTTTGACAATACATTGTTTTTACTAGCAGGACCAGCTCAAGGTATTCCAGCCTCTCCCTCCTTGCCCTTGTCCTCACAGGACAACACACCATCCTCTCCTTTGCACCCGCCAAACTAAGTGCTGCACTAGAATCCAGTCACTAATCTGGCTTCAAAAGCTTGTCGAAATCCCTATCTTATCATGCCTGGATTGTGAAGGAATCAAAAGAACAGAGAGGATCTCTGATTTGACACAGAAAGTAGAATAACATCCCAGTCATGTAACTAAGGGCAATGCATCAAATTACACCTTAGACAGCAGTTAGCCTGAGTCCAAATGTTAAGCAGGGGCACAAGAGCAGATGCAGAGAGGACGAGTAGCCAGGTGGAGTTCCCTGAACAGATCCCACAGCACCGTTCCACTGAAGATAGCAAAGCCACCTAATTGCAGCTGTTGTGGTTATGTCCTCACAGTCCTTTGCTTACAGTAGTACAAAGACTTATATAAATAAAATAGGTTCCACCACAGGAAGGGCAGTGCCAGATCCTGCTCTCTTTCCTCAAGCTTTAAGCTACAACTGCATTACATTCCTGATGTGGCACCATGTTACCATGAGAGAGTAAGACTGCCATATTCCACTCATTCCTCAGCATCTCTTCACATTTGTATCCTAAGGGATCATGCAGGAATGGCACAAGGTGGATTAGAAAGGTCTGCAATGTGCAAAGTAATTTAGATGAAGAAGAGATTTATCTCCCAATATATGTATTAGATCAAACTAACATGGAAACAAGCAATGCAAACAATTGTCTCAACAAGGAAAGAGCAGGATTAAGGTATTTCTTATACCTTAAGCATGGAGTTTAAGTACATTCACCATGACACTACTGGTGGCTGTTACAAGCATTTTGAATGGATACCTTCAATTCAGCCAAGAACATGCAAAAAAATGTTGAGAACAACGAATCCCACCCACAGCTGCAGACCCAGCCAGAACAATATCTTCTGGGGACAAATCAAAGAGAAAGAAAAAGAAATGCAAGAAAGCTTTCTCAATGGCCATTTGCTCAAGTAATGTTCAGTGAAAAACACTACCAGCTAAATTAGCTTCTTTCCTCTCCACAGACACAAACACATAGTAATTATTTGAACTTCATCAGAAAGTAATTCTTGGCAATAAGTCTTTGTCTATAATTTGCAGACAAGCAGTTTGTTCCAAGTATGAACTTTTTAAAACATGAAATTCAAGCTACATGACCTACACTTTGGCAGAAGAGTCAATTTTAATGCTTTAATTATGATTCTGATATAAATGCTTACATTTATGAATGCAAATTCATTAGCTCTGAGCATTTGCCAAAAAAATATCTTTTTGAAAGATTCCCAATGTCAAATCTGTTTATTTTAGTGTTTCCAGAATAGAATTACTCGGGAAGTGAAACATCTTTGATTTTATTTTTATTTCCATATTAATGCATTTCAGATGGAAAGAATAATAGCTAGATTTTGAAGATCAATCCAGCTTCGGTATTAGGTGAGGGGTAATAATACTGCACAAAGCATCATAGAGACAACTACAGAAATGCGAGAGCTGAGATATGGTTGGCAAGGAAACCACAACTTACAATAGCTTGGATTTTCATATGCAGAACCAATAGCACTGTAATGTTAATGACGTACAGCCAGGCAACACACTGCTTCTGAAGTCAAGTCACTCCACTGACTACCACATGAGCCAAACTAAGCAAATACCATGTACCTCATCACCACAGAGCATTTCTGTGATAGATCCAATGGAATTAAATGACAAAATTCTCCTTCATGCCAGTGGACAACGATCAGGACCTTGGGATTTTATTTATTTTAATCCATTCTTAATACCATTTACTGCCCGACTCTAAACAGTATCATAAGATCCACATGATGCGCTGCAGTCCTCTACTGAAAAAAATAAATAGATTTTGGAGATACACAGTGAGAAAATGCTCATGGCTAAGATTTTCAAAAGACTAATACTTACGTTGACTAATGTAATAAGTCATGGTATGGCCTTTAAAAGCATAGGATCTCCCTAGATCAGTTAACAAAAATGAAGACACGTATTTAGCTGCATAAAGAAAGTTCAAGATGGAAGTTTCAGTAGCTATCAAAAAATCCCAACCATAAAATGATACTTCCAAACTACAAAAGCCATTCACCTCAATCCTGATATCCTGGTCAATATCTTAATAATAAAAGGCATATACTGAAATTGTTAAACCAGATTAAATTGAAAACTGAAGCATGAACATGACTCACAACCGATGTGGAGATGTATAGACTTAGAAAAGATTTCAAGCAAATTTCATCCCAGCTGCTCAGAGCAATCAGCTGTTGCTCTCTCCCTTGTTCTCAGGGCCTCAGAGTAAAAGCATTCCATCCCAGAGTAAACAAGCCACAATTTGGGAAAACCTTTCCAGAATTTAACCCTGCACCAGATACCAATGGTGCATTTTGAACCTAGATCTCTGAGATCGTAAACCTGAAGTTATGAGCAATCCTGCCCTCCACGCAAACTTGCTGTGCTCTGCAGCCAAGCCCTGAGCCACTGAGCTATTCCTTGCCAAGACGCACGTTGTCTGCAGGGGTGTGAAGTCCAGCACTAGACCCAGAACGCCACTCAGCCCTCCCTCTCTCCTTCCCAAGACCCACAGAGCTGGCCATTATGTAATCTTCTGCCAATTTGCATTGTAAATGCCAGCTGAGCACCACTTTATCCATCTGGAGGTTACCGGCATATCATTTATTTATTGTGTTGTCTAAAAATTACCTTTAGAAATATAAATGCTAATTTGACTGTAAAAGGATTGCATCAATGCAGAGATTCCTACTGCGGGATGTTTTCTACATTCATTAATGCAAAATAAACTGTTCTGTTTTTCAGAAGCGAAGGATCAAGGACTGTCTTCTACATAATTAAAACTCCAAAATCTTAATATTATCTTCCCCGCTCAAGATTCAGAATACAGGAAACACCTCTATGAGTATTAATTGTGCAGAATAATATGGCTGTCCACCTGTGTGATCTCTCCATCCTTTGATGTTTAAATTGATCCTAGTATTCTGGAGACAGCTTGTGCAGAACTGATTTCCTTGTCTTTATTTTAGCTAGGTTCATTCAAAGGGCAAAAAATCTAAGCATTCAGCTTTTGACCCTACTAGCAAATATTTAATGTATGAATTAAACTGGACAGGGCTTCGCCAGAAGCTCTCTTCATGTTTTATTTCTGAAGCTATTTTTACCAACATTTAATCGCTTAAATGTAAGGAGATAAAGACATCTCTGACAAACTGTGTTTATTGAGCTAAATGCCATCAAGGAAAGCCCTTTTATTTTTTATAATAGGTTCAGCGCACTTTGCATCTCTGGCTTTATTCTGAAACATGCTGTTACAATCCTAGAGGATGATACAGTAGCTAATATAACCACTAAATAAATGCACAAGTGGATGGACGCAGGAGGCAACTTGACAAAGAGATGGATGGATAAACCAGAAACTGTCTTTAACAGGCTCCCAGGAAATAAGAGTGGTCTACAATCTCCAGTTACTCTCCTGCCCTTTCTGTATATATTTACAAGGGATCATTCTGTAAAAACCAGCCAGCAAACAGCCAGGTACCTGATTAAAGGTCAAACCAGCAGCAACAAAGCACAAATTAAAAGTGAGATTCATTATTTTCACACACCCCCTTCCCTTACTCCCACCAAACAGTATGTTCCCAGATTGTTGGGAGTCAAAAAAGTAAAAAATATTTTGGATATTAGTGACTGTCTCTGGGATGGCCAGCAGGAGGAGAGGGGTTTAAGAACAAATAGCCAAAAGGTGGAGAGGGCAACAGCAGAACAGGAGAACAACAAACCCAGGCCACTGCCAGGTGGAAAGGGCATTGGGGGTGAGTGTGATCAAGTGATTAGCAGGTGGAAGGGGACATTAAGGGTCAAAATTAATCTGTCAGGAGGAAGCAGGGAGGTATTACCACTGGCTCTTGAATGACAAATGCAAGACGAGGTCCACAGGCTGCTGGGAGGAAACTGCTGACAAATATCTGCCTCAGCTCAGCCCCGGCTGCCGCACGCTCCAGAACAGCCCAAACTTTTACTGCACGCCCACCACTGCTGCTTCTGTAGACTTGCTCATTTTGAGAGGAAAACAGAATTTGTTAGAACTTTGCTTTGCCTCCACTAGGTAGACAACAAACAGGCAGTCTGCTTCAAGGAGCTTTTGTCTGTCTAAACAGGGAGACATACATTCCCAAAGTAATTCCACTCCAGAAACCATTTTAATGCAAGTAATTAAACATAATGACCTCTTCACTTCCCAGCCATCCTGGACCCCAAGAGTTCCAGTAATCAAAAGAAAGAGGAGATTCTGTTAGTAGTCCACGTTGATGATTCATTCCCATTCATCATAGCAGGACCAAAAATAATTGAGTCTCCAAAAATCTGAAAACCAAATGCACTGCTTTATTGCACACAGGTGCATTCATCAACAGTTTTCCTGCTTCCTTAAGAACCAGTTCCCAAATACTGTTATTTCAATAGCAATTGCAGAGCTATGTGCTGTCTCCAAGAAAAAGAAAAGGAAAAAACAAAAGAGGGGAAAAAACCTGAAATCTTTTCCCCTTGGGGCCTCTAAATCCATTTTCAGGCAGGACTCATCAGGAAAGCTGAGATTTTTCATGGAGAAGGGGTGGAAGTTAATAGAATTCTGAGAACATTTCATGGCCAGCACACCATGTGAGGGATGTTTGTGAGTAGATGATCAGGCATCTTTTATGTCTGTCTACTTACCATGCCCATCTAATTACCTATTGGGAAAATTCTATCCATCATCTACTGTCGTCCTTCAGTGAGAACAATGCTACCATCCGCTCCAGTTTCCCAGTCAGAGCAGATTGCCAGGAACAGTAGCAATAATGACATTCCCTTCTGTCCTCACAGGGAGAGAATGCAGAAATAGAGCTGCTGGGATTCTTCTGCACACTTTGGCCACGTCTCTTGCCAGAATCTAGCTGTAAGACAGCCTGGATCCAGAGATGACTTCATTAAGTGGAAAAGAACACCAAGAAACCCAAACCAAACCAAAATCCACCAAAAAAACCCTACAAACAGCTGTGCTAAATAATTGAGAAAAGAGATCCTTTCTCTCTTACAGCTATATGAAACTTGCTGTATTATGTGAGAAACACCTTCAGCTAAATTATAAAACGGGACATCAGAACTCTTGTGATTTTGCTCCTGCCACTCATCCTCATGCAATTCACTGCACCTATCCATGCTTTGGTATCTCTTGTCTAAATGGGTATGGCAGTACTTTTCCAGGCCTTGGTGATTTTGTGAGTTTTAATCTTATCAACATTTACAAAACAGATTGGAACCATTGACTGGAAGGCTGAAAAGAATTTTTGAAGCCTTATTATTTGAGAGAAAAACATTGGGGGGAAAAATGTCCCAGCCAGAAGCAGAAGAGACTGTTCCCTGCTCTGTAAGGCCATTCTCTGGCTGAGCTGACTCTGAACAATCATGCTCTGCAACCACCTTCTTTCACACCCATTACAAAAGGTGAGCACTATTTATTGGTTCAAGCAAGGCCAAAGGCTGACATTAAGCAAATTTCAAGGGTTATTTGAAGTTAATTGAGTTTAATCATGTAATGATTTTATAATTAGTCATAGTTCCCAGTCTTGTACTGAAAAAGTCACGCTTAAGAATTATTTAAAAGAAAATTAAAGCCAATTAAGAATAAGCAGGAGGAAACTGTACCAGTGACTGGTGGTACCGGGCAAGGGGATCAGAAAGTGTGCTGGCTAAATGCACACACTGCTTTACTGCACTGAACCTCTGCTTTAAGTGCAGGGAGCTGAAGTCCCAGATGGAGACTTGCACTGAGGGTAAGGACAGCAGTAAGTTCCCTATCGTTAGTCATACTGACATAGGGGTATTTCTCACTGGCAATGAGTTGGATGGATCCTGCCTCAGTGGAAAAGAAACCTCAGGGTTTTTCCATCACACTGGAGCCAGGTCCACCTTGCTGATTCAAAAGCAAATGCTAGGAAATTGTGATTCTACATCCTGAAGACAGGACTTGCCAGTGGAAAAACTATACTCCCCAGTTATACCGGAGAAGGTAAGTCTTACAACATAGTTCTACAACTCTAGAACTTCAAGCAGGTACTTGGAAGTTGAATCGAAATGCATTTTTTTTAAATATTCTTATGCACAGCATAAATGAGACATAAATAACGTCAGTCTTAATGAGTTCAGTGAACTTAGGACAATAATCGATCACCTATTCTAGCCCCAGCTCTGCAAGGTATTCAGGCAAATAACCACCTGTGGAACACAGCACCTCAGAAAGTTCAACTAAATCTGCTTTGGGATAAAAGACCTTCTTAGGGATAAAGGACTCACAGGCCATACAGATATCTAATTCCTTGGTATGGAGTACCACTGCTCCTCTTTTCCTGCTAATCCAGTGTTACATGGTCTTGATGAGCTGGGTTTTACCGTGTGACATTAAAATACAACATGTAATGGTGAGAGTTTGCTGAGGGTTTAAACACCATGTGATTCTCTCAAGAGTGGTAGTGACTCACAAGTCAGTATTTTCACTGTCTGAGTCTCTGTATACTGTGAAAGTCCAGAAAATTAGCATATTCCTTGGAAGAGAAAATTCACTGCTTCCAGAGAAGAGCTGGTACAATTCCTAGCTAAGCTGGCCTAAAGTGCAAAAAAAAAGTAGGCAGCAGCACGGGAACCACCTGCAAATATGACTTTTGGGATTGGGGAGAAGGCCAGAATGTAAGGTCATAACATCTTAGAGAAGCAGGAAAGTGTTTCCCAACAATAGGAGCTGTGTTCTGGCCCACCTAACCCCACAACGGCAAAAGCTTCCTCCCACTGTCCCCTGTAGTTCTGTTCTACTTCTAACTCAAATCCTTCACAGCAACAAGCCCTTGGCCCAGCTCCTTCCTCTGGTCTTGTCTCTAAAGACTAAAAGGCACCCAAAGTTTCACCTACACAACTGAGCAGCCTTGCAGGTATGCTGAGTGGCTCTGTGTCTTGTCACAAGGCATTGCAAGGTTTCAATGCCGACTTCACCCTTCAGTGTGGTGTGGAATGGCACTATCACCATGATCCATCTTCCCACGCATAGCAGCGCAGCCACGTTCAGGGCCGACATGACTCATCTGGATTTAAGTCCTCCTGAAAAACAATTAAGTATTTATAGGTACCAGTTTAGTACAGTTACTTGCCACCCTGCATGGAAACATAATCATTGATTCTATTTCTCCTCATCACCCACTGATAATTCTTCCATAATTGCCTCACTTATTTTCACTAAATTACAGAACTGATGTGTCCCCAGCCACCTGGTAATGATGAGCCACAAGCAAGAGTACCTGGGGCAAAATTTTTCTTGGAAATACTCAAATTTAATGGAAAATTCAGCCAAGGAAAGATAATCAGACAAAAATTCAGAGGAAAAAATAAAAATTAAGCACTCTCTAACTACACTATGTTAAAAATGAAATTAATTTGATTTCTCACTTCAGAAATAAGATTTTGAAGTGCTATCTTCCCAACTTAGTTTACAAATGTATATTATTAATACACATAGTCCAACTTGAAATGGTTGGTTTTGCTTTTACTGAGGGAGAGAGAACTTCAGTGATAAAGCTTAGAGCAGCCCAGTAAACATCCTGTTAAGCAAAGGAATAACCTGGAGACAATGCCGTACGTGTGCTGCTGTAGGACCTGAGCAGTTGTAAAGCTGGACAATGCTGCAGTGTCTGCCCAGGTCAGCATGGCTATTCAAAACACCACAATGCTGGGTGCTGCCTGATACAAACCCTTTGGTCTTTCTTAAGAGAAAAATCAAGAACAAGAGGAACAAGGAGTCTGCAGGACAGCAGAGGTCATGCCACGGGACATGTGATGTGCCCAATGGGCAGGAGGATCAGAGATAGTCAACTTGGTGACTAACTCTTTCAAAGCAAATTCACCTCCCAGGACAGTTTCCAAAAGCTACCATCTTCACTTCAGAAGGCAGTGTTTAAAATTATGAGCCTAACAAAGGCTTATTTTCATTTTAAATACAATCTCATCCACAGTATTCTTACCCTCTCCCTACAGCCATAAATAATACCAGTATATTACTTAATGATATGACTTACTTATTATTTATTTAAATGATTTATGTAGAGCCTATAGCCTTAACAACTATAATGATAACGATTCAAAAACCAGAAGCAACATGAAAAGGAGATGTTTAAATAATTAAAAGCCTCCCTCCATTCCCGAAACAGAGCTGAGGACCAGTGTGTTTTTCTTTCTTTAGGTTTTTAGTTCTCCTGTGAGTGAAAGGGCAGAGTGCCATTGGCTAAATGCTGGCTTAGCAAAAGAAAAACAATAAATCAGAACAACCAGTGTCACTGTAGCACTTGTCTACCCTTTCCCATCCATGTATCTCATAGGAGGGTAAGTACCACAGGACCTATTTCACAGAAGGTAAAATTGAGGACAAGAAGGGAATACAACTGGTCACCTAGAAGTTCATGTGCAAAGCTGGACATAAATCTTTTCTTTCATCTGCTAGACCAGAGCTCAGTCACCAAGCCTCACTGCTTTCATATTTTTTCTTCTTGATTTTTTTTCTTTCATTTTTCTCTGCTTTTTCGTCATTTACCATGTTTCATCTTTATGCCCATCTCTCTTCCAATGCCTCTGCTCTCAGCTTCAAGCATTCTTCCTCTTTTGGTGGCCTTTCTCTCCAGGTTTACCCCTCCTGGCATTCACATTTTACACAATATTTCCACAAAGGTTTTGTCCTCTGCAATTGGGTAAATACTTGGCAACTCACAGCACAAGTCGGTAATTGAGCACAGTTGTAAGTGGATTATCATTGAAATGACTGATTTTACACAATGTAGAAAGCTCAAGGCAGCAACAGGGTGCTTTGCAATTTAAACATTGTAAAGAGAGGGAAAATATTTTCAGGTTTCATTTTAAAACTTTCTGAATGCAAAAATGGAAGCCGATAAATACACACTGTAAACTCCAGTCACCAAATGTTTGCCTGGTTCTGTTAAAGGGAACAGATGAATTATCAGAATCATACTTTACAGAGCAGCTGGAGCAATAAAAATAATATATAAACTTTTAAAAGATGTTCTGGACTACTCTTTAAACAAGCAAAACAGACAGAAGTTCCTTGATATAAGTCTCGGGATGCAATGAAAAAAATACCAAAGTAGATGGACAAATATCTCCAAGAGAAAATCCTAAATACTTAAACTTTGAGGCCTCAAAGTTTATAGTTTTTGTGGAGCATTCAAAAAAATAGCATTGAGAATTCATGGTCTTGACTGGAAATTTCTAAAGCCAAACCAAACAGCTCTGATCTAGGGATCCTCTCTGTCAATTCAAGACAATATTAACTCTCTAGCAAAGGAAGGGTTTTTTGATCTTTCACTGATTTTACTGGGAGTACACAAACTTAAATGCTTACTGATGTGTGAAAGTCTTTTTTTTAAAAAAAAATAGAAACAAAAAAAACCCCACATTCAGGGCATAGGGCTGAAATTTGGTAAACCAATTCAACATCCAGCTCTGCCACAAACTTTCTGTGTGACCTTGGAAAAGTCATTTAGGTCTATGAATCTACATTAGGAAGCTAATACACCTAGATAATGCAGAGAGACAGAGACAGGCACCAAAAGAGTGGGGATGCAGACCACCTAAATAATACATAAAGATATTATTTTCTCGTACTCTTCATCTCCTCTATTGAGTATTGCTCATTCGATGTTGCATTATCTTTATGGTGCAGATTCTTCCCCCACCCCCAATAGGATCCCAATTCCTTATACCATCTTGAGGTATTGCATTAATACAAATAAAAATAGGAATACAAAATACAAATTGTTATATTTATCTCATCAGAACTGCTTACATTCAAAAGACATAACTGTCACAGTGAACAGCTCACAAGCAATCTGCAAACTAAAAAGGGAAATAAATGTTTTGTTAAAAGTTATTTGAAGAATGATTCTAAAAACCACAATCAACACAAGAAAACCACAGTCTGCTCAGTGACCCATTGAGAACATAAAGAGATATGAAGTTTGAATGAAAAAATTCACAACTTAGTCTGTCAAACTACCTTCTTTTTTCTCAAAAATAGCAAATAAAGGAAAGCATTTGTGAATTCGAACTATTCAAGACTGGCAGTAGGTGCATTAGATATGGTGGACTGAGAAAGCAGATTCAGTCTACTGGAGACAGACAGTCGCAACAATTTCCAGTGTCAAAGAAAAATCTGGCACCTTGTTAAATATTAATAAGCTCTCAGGGTCAAAATGTTTAGGTCCTCCCAACTCAATCACTTTCATTTCTACTTCTCAGAAGCCATTCAATTGGAAATACCCTTTCCTGTCTTGCCCCTCCTCATCCTGCCTTCTCACCAAGAGCCATGCAGAATCAGATGAAAATTGACAGTAAATGAGTTGGCAGCCAAATAATGTTTTTGTCTCCCCTGCCTTTGCTGGTATGCATTCTGTTATTTTTATAGAGGCACAGAAATCTTAAACAGAAGAAAAAGAACAATGTGAAGAGTTGGCTTAGCAAACGTCTGCTGCATTTTCTGCAGGTTAGTGTTATTGATTACTGACACCTAAGGGTCTGACACATAATCGATAGACCTCACGACCCACATATGTGACATGGCCTGTGGGGGCTTTAGAAACAAGAATGAACATGGCAGCTCCATCTGAAGCTTTTCATATAATATTTATTTATTTATTTGCAGGCAAAGCTGTTTCTACTCAAATTACTGTCATGGTGAAAACTGGTGTCAGAGGGGTTTGTGTATTTCTTGTCCAAGTACCTAAAGACTAGAGCAAAGAAAATAACTGTTAGTGAAACAAAAGTCTAGCCCTACATCAGCAATGTAGGAGCTGAAACTCCTCTTCCTTCCCAAATTTAGTAACTTGCAATGAGAACTAGTTATCTGAAGGATAAAGAAATGATTGAATAAGAGCAAGAGGCAGAAAGCATCTCACCAGCTCACCTTTATCTTTCTGCTAGGTGCCAGAGTAGCACAGACATGTCTGGAAAGCACCAGTTCAGCTTCAGAAGGTTACACGGGATCATTTCTGGTGCACAGTCCTCAAAGACAGGCAGTGAGAAAAGCTTTTGCACCGCAGTTTGCAGACCACAATCTTCTCCAAACGTAAATGGACCCTCTCAGGATTGCTGCTGAGTCTCAAAGAGCTGCATAAGATGCACTAATTTCCTTGATTGCAGCATTGTTTTTAGCTGGGATTTTACATTCCCAGAGCTTTCCTTCTTTTCACAGGTCACTATATTTCTGAATGGATTCTGTCTTCTCTGAACTTTGTTTGAGAGCGTGAGGACTCTCAGTGCTGAATTCCTACCTATACAGTCTTCAAATGAAGGCAAACACCAAAATTCTCCATCTGGATTTTCAGATATTACTGAAGTTCTTCCTCCTAGTTCTCCAGCCTATTCTTTCAATTGCCAGTCACTTCTACAGCTTGTTTCTAGTTTGTTTGCCTCTGAGGTGGAATTGCTATAAATTAGCCACTGCATTGCTGTTGCAGTGTTTTAAGACCAGCCCATACACACAGGCCATATGCAGCCTGCTCAAGATGCTGCCCAAGATAAACGCAGGCATATAACTTCAGGAGCAGGATGAACAACTGAGAGCACTCACTATATAGCTAGCGGATCCTGGCTGGAAGAAGATGGGACACCAAGGGAAGTTAAACGTGACCAGGTGGTCTAAATACAGCTCTGGGCATGCACCTTCACCCACAAAAACTGATACTGTCATATAGCAGGGCTGACACTGAGGCTGAAGATCAGCAGGCATAAGTCTTAGTCTTATCTCACGTTACTTGAGTGCTCTGCAGCATAAGGGCCAGACTCGTCTTTACTTTGGAGACTTCATTACACAGAGCAGGTAACGTCCGACTGCTACTAGGCACCCTGCCCAATCATGGCAAGTTAATTCTTTCTGGATGAGCAAATCCATGCCAGAATAGTCTAGACTTTTGCATAAGTGAGCAATTGCTTTTGTACAGTATCTGCCTTTTTACAGCAAGCAATATAGCTTGCTTTCAAGCCAAGCCCCAGCAATCAATTGTTGAGGCTGTCTGAGGCCACCGAAGTTATCTTGCTGTTCTCTTCCCTGCAGACTTTTTACCCCACTTCTGTCACACGGACACTTTCCTGGCATATTTTGAAGAAGAATACATTTCTAACCCAAAGGTATGCAGACTTTCAACACTTCTTCCAAATCACAAAAAATCAAACTGCTGGAACCAAAGAGTCCCCACCAATAGCAATTAACCAAGACAAAATCTAAGCTCTCACAGCAATCCTTTCTTACATTAAATGCATCAAATCCTGAAATATCACTCAGCAAAAGTCAATTGAGAGACTGTTGACAAGTCCCTCTACAGTCCTGTTCTCTGCACCAGCTTCTATGTAATGCTAGAAAGATTTCAGTTCTAATAAATTCTTTGTCGACAGGAGCAAAGTTTTTATTAGGCCAGTGAAGCATGCACTCTCCAATGCCTGTAGTGTACCACATTGTGTGTTGTAGAGGAGCAAATGCAACTTCAGACAGGTAGGAACAAAGTGGAGACGCTTACACAGTCTGCATGCTTATCTGGTGGCCTCAAAGCCACTACAGCGCTCAGCTCTCAGAAGAGTAACTATTTCAAATACTACCAAGCAAAGTTTGGCAATGCAACCACTCCACTCACATTCTTTTCTTAAAAATCTAACGCCAGTGCTTTTCTGCCCTCCCTTAATAAAAGCATTGATTTTTGATGCTGGGTGGCTTCACCTCAGTGTTCTGCTCCACCACAAGCTGGCTGTATGTAAGAGAGGGGTGGGTGGCACGTAGCATTCAGCGTTCTTGGTCTGTGAAGTATTCTGAATCCCTCAGTGTAGAAAGCACTACACATTTTACCCCTACACTTCTCACACAAGCCAACTACCTACTTGTTTTTTCTCTAGTTTCCATTTTCTCACAAGACACTGTTATTTTATGAAGAGCTGAAAAATACCCGTAAGTAAGTCAGAGGGAAATAATAATACCCATTCAGTGCACCACTAGAAACCCTGTGAAGATTTTCTCTTTCTACAGACCCAGCAATATCCTGCATGAGAGATGGCCTGCTGCTATCATTTCAGAGGTGCAATCTCTTTTTTTTATCCTTCCTGCTGCACAAAATTCTTCATCAGCTCCTTGTAAACACTATTTCTGTTTTACCCTGTTGTGCCACATGGGGAAACACACTGCTGGGTGCAGGATCTTCCTGGTATCTATTTTACGCCTCCGGGAGTTTTCCAGCAGACAGCAATAATATAAAAGATCACCATGGACTGTGATGTGACCAATTACAGCAGACAGCAGCTATTTATAGAAAAGTCAGCAGCACTGAAGCTTTAACACCAGCCAGCACACCCCTCTGCTTCCCATCACTTAGTGCGTGCACTAGCATCCCTGCAACACCCTGCATAGCAAGGAGTTCTAAGGCAATTACCTTGGTACCTCACAAAACTGTAGAGACACATGGCATATGCCCACAGGACAAAGAAGGAGCAGCACTTTACACACACCGTACCTTCAAGCTGCCACAGCATATTTCATTTTCATAAATCACTGACCCCAGATGTCACTTCCATTCCAAAATCCTTGTCTGCCTACTTAGCAGCATAGCACATTAGGGCACATCACAGTCGATGTGTGTAAGACCCTGTAACACACACCTTCCTGACCCCTAGTTCTTTGTAAAGTGTCTCTTCTCACCCTCTCCAGGACGTGCTATAAGGGCCGTCCAACTATTACAGTACAAAGGAAGGCAGCACATTAACTAGATGCCTTTCTGAACTTCCCAATCATGATATAAACTAAACCAGTTGATACACTTTCACTTTCCTGGTGCAAAGCTAGAAAAATCACAGTAAGCAAGTAGGAGAGGCTACTTCCAGGGGTCATGTCTTGCCTCACTGAATCCCTGCTACAACAGACAATGCTGATGGTCCCTAACATGCAATGTTCATTCTTCGAGCTGAAGTGCAGCATCAGGACTGTTTGGGTGCTGTAGTTTGTAACCCAGTCATCTGACACCACTCACGAAAGAAATTTGGATTCACAATGGAAGTTTGAATTATTTTGCTTCTGAAATATTTAATGTACTATGTAAGCACAAACCCACTCTCAGAAGCTGAGGGGAAAAGTTCATGGCCCCTTTCTGAGGTGAGCGTTTCTAGCAGAACACACTGCAGAATAAAATGCAATATTGCCATCTACTGCTCTGACATGAGAACACCCCCTCTCCCTCTGCCACATTCAGCTGAAGACGAGATCAATGTTGCAGGACAAGGAATCTTTTAATCATAATGAAAATGTGATGTTGACTGATCCGAGGTCACATTACATTAACACAGTCTTCAAAGCTTTTTTAATAATACAATTAACAATTTATGCCATACCATTAGGACAATTAAACACCAAAAAGCTTAAGGGGTATTAACCTATTCAGTTTCAGTTTTTAAAATAACCTCAAAGCCTCACAGACTTCTTTCCTTTTTTCATGCACCTTCCCCTCTTTAAACTCCCAGATACGTCATTCTTAGATGTGTTGTCCTATTTGTGTTTATGGATATCACACTTTTAGCAAAGACTTGGATAAGCCAGTAGAGGGGATCTCCATTCTGATTAGCTAACCCCTTTTATCTTGTGAACCAATAGGTCAGGCTAGGACAGCTTGCATACAGTAAGAAGAAAAAAACATCATTAATTAGGAAGGTCAAAACTACAGTTTGATCCACAAAGGGACTTAGGTCCACAAAGGCACTTTAATTCATCACCCTGCTTTTCTCCTACAGTCTCATTCTTTTCCTTAACCCATCATCTCACTAAAGATCTCATCTGCACCTTTGCAAATTACTTGGAAAGCCTTAAAGGAATGTAATAAACTCCAAAGCATATCCTGGCTAATTTTGGCCCACAATGAGTTCACTCCTCAGCACCAGAAACCAGAGATTCAAATGGCATTTCTCAGCAAGTGGTGCTATTACTTAGCTACTGACTGTAGCCTAAGCATCTCTAGGTTCAAAAAGGTCCCTTAGCAGCAATGCACAACATGGGATTCTGGTTCCCATGAATACCTACCATTAGGACGCAGTGGGGCTCAGTCTACCTGGAGGTTGTGGCCAGAAAGGCAGGACTCGTGCACCAGTAATGGTGGTTGTATGAGCAAAATCAGCACCAGAAAGCAGCAACGCAGTGAGTTTCACCCTGGATGTGTTCCAGTGTGCAGGAAAGATTTTAGCCAAATTGACATTATACCATGTGCCTCTGTATCAACTGAGTTCTCTTCTATGCTTGGGTTATTTTCTATCATTTTTCCGTGACTTTTTTTCAGGATTTATTTATAAAACCCAGCAGTCCATGTTTATTTTTAAGTAAGGGCAAGTGAATCTAGGGTAAGTCACATTGAATTGATTGCAGATACTGGCAGGGTTTTGCAAGGAAAAGCAGACTCATCTGAGGCTTCATGCTACTCCTGGCTAGGATGCAAGAGGAGCAGAACTGTGCCTGTGCATGAAAAATTGCAGATGAAACCAGGGGACTGTGAAAGATCTGTAACAACTATGAAGAACACAACTCAGCCCATGTCATCACCATATGAGCTTACTGTCCTGGGCAAGGGTTCAACCATAGGATTTGGCAAAGATGATTCCTTCTGATCAGAGTTACATCAGTCCACTGCTACAAATATAAAGAATAATCTGGCATCAAAAAGGATTGTCTTTCCCAGCATTTCTGGGTCCTCAGCAGCAGCATACCAGCTGTCTCCTGGATATCCAATAGCAGTAGCTTTTTTGCCTTGGCTAGGGCAGGCAATATTGTTTGTCCTGACCCTGTGAAGTTGAGAGGTGAATTATCAGAATATGTCTTACCTCCTCTTCAGATCCCATTACTAGAATGGGAGGGGGCATGGAATCATCTCTGTCACTGTAATTATGCTGCATCAAAGAGACTGGCTGGTCTGAGACACAAGACACTGCAGGGCTGCGACCAAGCAAAAATACAAAGGCAAAACCTAAGCACTTTGGTTGCTTGTAACTGATGTCAGCTCTGTCTTTGGTAGAAACCAGCCTTCCCATTCTTCTGTAGGACCACAGCACCACTCTGAAAGCACCACTCTGTAAGCTAAAAGCCAGGCAAGGGCAGAGCACAGCATCACACACCCAACCGCTGGAAGCCAAAGGCTCTCTGAAGCTCTCAGTCTCAATGAGTAGAAAGACATAAGGTCCCTTCCTCCCACCCCCAGCATGGCAGAGACATGTGCTTCACGATCTGTTTGACAACCCACAAAGATATTGCCTATCGAAGTGCTAGTGTCTTTGATGCCTTAACTGTTCAGGCAGGACATGCTAAATATCATCTTGCAGAAACTTCTGATGTCTACAGGGAGCAAGACCCTTTCTTGACCTTTTCTCTTGCTATTTTGCTGGTTTTGTTCTGTGCTTCTAAGAGCTGCTCCTCCATTCCAGATGCACAAAAGAGGTCAAACTAGCAGAGGTGGCTTGCGCCAAAGGCTTCAGCTTCTACCAAGAGATCCCTTAAAAGGGAGATATTTGTGCTTGTGACATAAAGAGGGACAATACATCTTTCACTCCAATTGATTTACCCACCAATGTTCTACGCAAACAAGGATAAAAGCAGCATATCAGTCTGTATTACAGCAGACGGGCTCTGCGTGCAGCACAAGAGAAATAGATTTAAAAAAGATTTAGCCAGCCCCAAGATCTGGAGAGGGTAGGGGAATCAGAAGGCCCTTTTATATCACGTGCCTTGAACACAGCGTTTACCTAAAATGCATTTAGTTAAGATACTTACTGAAGGCTTGGAAGACAGGGGACATGCCATGCAAGGAGAAACTTAAAAAATTAGTCAGCTGAACTAATCCTTTTAGGAAGAGTTTTTCTCTTCTCCCTCCCTGTTCCTTGCAGAAAGCTGGGACGAGATTACTGGTTCCAGGTAAGAGGATTGAAGGTATGCTGCACACCTGTATCTTTTAAAAGCAGCATGAAATTAATACCATTAAGCCAAGGCCAGTCCTGTTGACCAGAGGGCACACATAGCTCAGAAGTGTTTCTCTTCGCATGGTCACTGACCTTTAACATACCACAGCCCAGAGAAGCCAAACTATTAATTTACAAATGAGATGTTGGTGAATGAATACTGACATCCCCAAATGTCCTCATCATGGTGAATTCTCTTTCCCGAGAATTAAAAAAAAGTTCAACTTCATCTAAGTGTCAGGTGGCTGGGAGAAAAAAATTCCTCCGATGGAGTTTATTGATCTTCCAAAAATGGAGCCTTCAGTTTAAATTAAAACCAAAATGATCTCTTAAAAAAAAACACCACAAAAAAAAAATCCAACCTTCAAGATACAAAAATTCAATAAAGCAAGGATAAACTCTACAGCAAATAGAGAAGATTAAACTGAGACTTCACCATCAAGCTGGATTGCAAGAGGAAATAAATTGAAAAGTGGTCTAATTACAAACTCCTAATTTTGTCTCTCGTGTACTTAAATTTTATTGCATGTTCATCTGTAACAAGACATATATAAAGGAATATACCAAACAACTAACTGTAGCTGGATGGATTCCTTGTTTATGCAGTTGAGCAATGAATTTAACACAGCAGAAATTCTATTTGGACATGTTAATTTCTTTCTTTTTCTGCAACATCCTTGATATTCAAATGTTAAGAAGGATCCAGCTAGGTACTAAAGTTTAGACTGTTCCCTCCCTTCTTGATCCACAGGAAAGGACAATAAAATGTGGATATGAACACCCCTAAACGACTCCAAACCAACTGTTGTGTTTTATTGACCTGCCAAGGCTTTCTTGAGGAACATGGGTCACTCAGACAGAATCAATCCCAATTATGTCAGCTTGGCACTTCAGCTCTAAGGATGTCACTGAGCTTCTGTTTGGACAGAGTCTATGCAAAGGTGCCAAGTTAGTTTATTTTTCAAACTAATGAGTTGAGAAGGGTTAGATGTTTCATCCTACTTATAAGTTAGTCTTTTGGATGCCCACTTCTCATAATCAAGTAATGGAAATACAAAGTGGAGTGTTTAATTTGTATTTCTAAACATCTAACATTTTTCCACAAAAATCATAGCAGAAAGAAGGCATCAGAAGTTTCTATAAGGCAATCTTCTACAAGATAAATTAAAAGCAGTCCCTGAGTGTCAAAAATGATTCTGCAATACCTTAATGTCACCACAAAAACAGGAGGGAAGGATACCAGCCCAAGTTACTGATGTGATAAACTTTAAGAGTTGCACAGAGCTCCTCCCATTCAGCAGACAGATGTATCCTGCCACGCTAATCATGGAGTGTGATACTGCAGGCTGCGAGGACTGGAAACCCCTGAAAACAGAGATAGCATTGGGCTTTCAAAAAGCAAGTGAAAGAACAGAGAATTACTTGCTTTGAAATTTTTGCATTACAGTCTTCCATTAGGATGGCGAGCTGCCTTTAAGGTACAACTTTATCTTTGCACTGAAGTTTTATTCTATCAATTAAACTAAACATGAAATGTTAAAAAAAAATAGATTAAATCAACTGCTAACTTAACCTGCTCTTTTTTCTTGTGGCACGGTCACTTATAAAACACAGTAGCAAAGGAAGAAACTTAGCCTTTAGGGCAAATATAGACCACTCCTGCTTTTCTAATGCTAGGAATATTAACAGCATATTATGTGGCAGCCTTTATTACCTGAAAAAAAATCAAAGAGTGCTCAGTATTAGTGTGATGCAAAGTACACTGTATACAGAGAAGGGACAAAAATGGAAAATTAGATCACAGAATCATTTAGGTTTCAAAAAATCTTTAAGATCATTGAGTCCAACCACTAACCTGACACTGTCAACTCCACAAATAAAACGTGCCCCTAAGCACCATACCTACACGTATTTAAAATATCCCAGCTCCAATACTTCCCTGGGCAGCCTGTTCCAAAGCTTGACAATCCTTTTGGAGAAGTAATTTTTCTTAGTATTCAGTCTAAACCTACCCTGGTGCAACTTGATGCCATTTTGTCTCTTCCTATTGCTAAAGTTGCTCAAGTTATCCATCAGACAACTGAGACAGAACCATCTCATGCTGGGAAACCATGAAATACAACAGGGAAAAGTCCCACCCATGTTTCCTAATGAGACAAGAATATCAAGGGACACAATCTGGGTGTAGTTTGCATTTTGTGCTACTCTATGACTTCATCTCGGTTTCACAAATATTTGAACACGTGAACCCAGGGCCCAGTCAAGAAAAACTCCACAGACACAATGAGATTGAATGACAAACACAAGATGAGCTTTACCACACCCTCATACTTCTTTCTCTGAACTAGTAACCTTTCGCTGAAGTCGTTAAACCAACCAGAGACATCTTCAAATCTTGGGCACCGTCTCAAGCACCCAAGAGATTATGACAACATTACGCTATGTAATGTTGCCACCTCGTGGTAATAATAAAGATGACGCTGGATTGACCACATTTTCAGTAGTAAATTTCAGTTGTTGTGGCCATTAAAGACAACACATTAAACCAGACATCTCTTAATTCCTCCTTGTCGTTAAAGTTTTACAGTGTATGTTCACCATTACAACACTCACAAGCACAAAAGAATCCTGTGATTTATAACAGAATGATTTATAACCACAGGTCATAGCAGCTGGGAAATGCTAACCTGTAACAGCGTGATTGTAACTAGAACTGGGTCTCTGATGACGTTCAGGCTTCTGAGACAAATTTGAAAAATTGAAAAGCTCTCTGAAAGGACAATGAGAATGAATCAAGGTCAGGAAAATCTGCCTCAAAGAGACAGATCCATAAAACAGTGCTGTCATGATGGACCACAAGGTATCCATCCCCACATTGAAAGGATCTTGATAGTACCAGAGCCATAGCTCCAAATTAAACAGAAAAGCAAAATCCATCATAGGAGACTAAAGAAAAATTAATTCAGACTAAAAAACTCAGGTGCACTTGTAAACACAAAACTTAAGAACAAATTGCCATTGTATGTGGCAGATTTCCCACTGTCTAACATCTGAAAAACAAAACTGTCAAATCAAAACAAACTTTCTAAAAAATGGGTTGTTTCAAACAAAACCAATGATATTTGATACAGCAACCCTGCATGAAATTGTTTGCCTTACATTAAGTGAAACATCATAGCAGATTAAAGGAATGAATTCTCTAGCCTTAAAATCTGTATGTTTACTTTTCTTGAGAGCAATTCAAATTCCTTATTTGGTTGGCACACACCAACCCAGACCACTGCTAACTGTTGATGTCTAACATTTTACTTGTTGGCCAGAATTAAACGCTTATGCTTATAAGAACAATAGGTACAAATTTTGTTTCAGCAGGTCTGCCAGCTCTCCCTCTCACACACACTTACCTCTTTGTCTCCTAAGCAGAAGCATCATCATGTCAAGCCACAATCACTGGAGTGTAGATTCAGAAAGATTAAATCCAAAGTTTTGAAAACTTAACTCCAAAAATTGGAATGCTCTTTCAAGCCTTTGTCAACTTTTCCAACACTCTGAAACAATCCTACCTTTGAGTAAACGCAGATTCCTTTTAGATAAAAATAAATTCCACTGTGAGAAAAATATGACTGTGGTGTTGGTTTGTTCTTATGTTCTATTAAGACAGTGAAGATACTTGATCTGTTTCTGCCTCAGACCCTCTTATGATTCTTGTGATCTATAAGCCATTTTTTTAATAACACAGAGCAAGCCTCTGCCATCCCGCAACCTGTACCCTTAAGCAGGATCTCAAGAACTCCTGGCTCTGGTTCTCTACTGAATTTAATGAGCAAATGTCTGTATCCTCTTATTCTACTCTATCAGCTCGGTGGGTTTCATCTGCCAGGGAAGGCAGATGAACTGAATGTAGAACATCTATAACAGTCACGTTTTGATTAGAAGGACGACGTGATAGTTTTCTCTGACTAGAAAGTACCAAGCCATCTGCCAACACCACCTCATCAAATGCATCTTTGCTTATTTCTATAATATGCCCTGTTGCCATCATGAGCATTTTTGAAGAAAAAGCATTACTTAGAAAACAAAAGGTTAAACATAATTAAGGAAGACAATTGCTACACAAAGAAACAACTTTTCTGTGAGAACAGCCAGTAAAATGGCTGTTAACACAGCCAGTGGACCAATCGAAAATACAGAGGTGAAACAGAAATTCACTTTGGGGATATTGAAAATTGCTGTTCTCTCCTCTGACTCAAAGTGTCCCTAGGTATAGAATCAATTTAATCAAATGAGGTGTCTGCCCATTCCACACACAGCACCTTATTCATCATCTTTATTCTAATATAAATCCATCTAGAGTTTCCTGGGGCCTTCTTAGATAAAACTTTCTTAAAAGACTTAAATCAGATTTAACTACATAATAATCCCCACTTGCTAGAACAATTCCACTTTACCTCACCTTGATATTCATAACATTGGCTGTTATGTGTAAAGTAGACACAAGACTGGTTTACTGTGCTACTGTAACTCCAACATCAGCATTCATGAGGAGAGAGATAATAATTTTCTATCATACTTAGGAACAACTGGTATTGCAGCTCTTCACAAATATTGTATTAAAAAAAAAGGTACATATTTGACCATGCATTAGGGAAGAATATAGGCTGTTGCACATGAGACACAGTTTGTAGCAGTCATTATAGCACACCCTTAGTGACTTGATGAATCAGCAACTTGAAGATGAACTGGTTATGAAGTTAGTCCTAAACGCATTCTCTTTGAGACAAGAGAACCATAGCAACATGATTAAGGCTGGCACACAATTCAGTGTTTTAATTCTCTTGGCAAAACCTTGTAAGTTCCAATTATAGCTTTTTATTTAAAAAGATGCCTAGAAAGGTCTGATTTCAATGTGTCTCAGGCATACGGTTTACTGAGCAGCTCAACAGGGGAGGGGTTACTTGGATACGTGAATAAACACGATGTTAAATCACGACCTTAAACAAGAACAGTGTGACAGGGCTATATGTGAGCAATTATGCTGTACAGAGAGAAAAACCTACAACCCTACAGTGTACCTACAATGCCAGCCTACAGAACTGTCTCCCTGGAAATGCTGGATTAGTTTCTGGAAAGAAATAGCTACTGTTCCTTGTTCCAAGGCACCCACTTCAGAATTATAGGGTGCTGGATCTATTCAGGTTCCTCAAGACCCCACTGCTGCTCACTACTGTGCCTACCTCTTTGCAAAGCCTTCTCTTCCACTGGACTGAAGGTCTGATCTTGAAGAATTTCACCTGTAACTATTAATTCAACATTCAAGCTTTTGAAATTCCCCACTAAAAAAAGAAATCTAAGCAGCTTGTGGTGAAAGAACAAAATTTCCCTACCAAGCCATAACATGAGTAATCTAGTGAAATATATTATACTTCCAAGCTAATTAAATACAAAACATTAGAAAAGAGCCTATAGGAAATAAAAACTTGGAATATGTAATCTGCAAAAAGTTCTATATTCTTAACTCAACAGCATGATATACAGTGCCTGAATTTAAAGGCAGTTTAAGTTCTACAGTTTGCTCAGTCTTCTTCTCTGTAACAAAATTCTGCATTAATGGAGTTTGTAGGCCACCCCGTCCACCACAGGGTTTACAGCAGATTTTTCTGCTACAAAAGCTCAAATGAAAGCAATTCAACATCAATTGTTCTCTTTGAAAGGAAGGTTACAGCTGTCATTATGATATCAATGTGTGTTGCAGTATCTCTCTTCCATAATGCAGGATGTGGTTTCCATAGAAATATCTTCTTACATCAGAATCTACAAGCTCTCCAATTATTCCCTTTTGGACATCTCATGCAATCCAATAAAATCTTTCCAGAGCAGGGAAATAACTAGACTGAACTACATTTAATTACTTGATGAGAAGAAAAAGAAAAGGATAATTAGCAAACAAAAGCTTTATTTAAAACAGAACACAAGACAGAGAACGTATGTCTTAAAAAAAAAAATTACATCTTACCAGAAGAAATCTCTCCAGCATTACAAATTATGAACAGTCAATTACCATGTTTAAAACCACACTGATATTTTGCTTATTTTTGAAAGTGCAATTACAGTATAATGCTGAAATGTCTGCCGGCTCTGTCTCCAAATATAGCTCCCAGGGCCTGCTTTTTATCTGAATCCTTCGCATTGTCAAGTATTGCCTGGACCTTTTTCTAAGTCCTCTAGTTCAGAACCCTCCAAGTTTAGAGTCTCTGCTTCTGCTGTGTCATCTTGGTTTTTTTCTGTGGCATCTTCTGCCACTTTCCCAACACCAGGAATGCATTCAATGCCCTGAAATTAGAATCAAAACAGAAAGAACACCGAATTATATACAAACAGCATAAACAGTGACTTGACCCTAATATAAAATGGCTCTGTCAACCAAAACAACACGCAAGGCAAGAAATTTAGCTCACGGTTTGTATAGTACAGTTTCATTCCTGCTGTTCTGCCTGAGTTCCCAGAAGTGTCAGCATAAAGAAAACTGGGAGTGCACGAAGCCTTGATCTGGCTGGGTGGGCTCTGACCACAGCACATAACGCAAGAGCGTGCACCACAGGAGCCGGGGTTGTCACAGCTCCCCCAGGAGACCCATGTCTGAAGAAAACAAACTGATTTAATTGTTGTGCGGCAACCAAAATGTGCTGGGGAAACTACCCCTAGAGCTCTTTGTTTTGCTTCCAATCGTCTCTCCTTTTTCTTTATTACTTGAAAAAGCTTCATTACTACGATTTGTTCTCTTCGACACATGCTCCCTGAACAGGCTTAGGCGTCAAACCTCTCTGCCTCTTTTAGGCCTCCATCCTGCAAAAACCTAAGAACAATCAGACTGGCAGCTCAGTAGTGGGATAAAATAATCAGGACTGTAAAGAGCTTAGCTTACTCATTCTAAAGGTTGCACGGGAAAAATCACAGTTCAGTTCAGAGGGCCACTACATATGCAAACCTTGGAATTCGCTGTATGCCAGCTTCCCGTATCTCAGTAAGTATCAAATTAAAAAACTATCTTGTACTCTTTAGCCCCTCAAATCACTGTAGCTATAAAAATGAGCTATATGAATCTATTACATGTGTGTGTAAATATACCCTGTTAAATGATTTCTCTTCCTCTAATCAGCTGCAGAGAAGAAATGTCACTATATTCCTGTTACTGAGACTATTTGGTGTAAGTAAATCAGTTTTTCAAACAATAAGAATTAATTCAGAATGAATGATTACAGCTATTTGTGACAACATGCTGAAGAGTTTTATTTTTATAGATATATGTATACATTTAGACAGAAATATATATATATACACACCTAGGTACCTGTGCGCATCCAAACTGAAGTATCAGTTGCAGCGAGCAGAGCGCTGCAGTTTACATGTACGGCCACTAGATGCAGACACACAACCTCACAAAATTTAAAATCCTGGTTATAGAAACCTTTTTTGGAATATCTATGATTGCCGAACTCTTGAAACAGCATTAATAGGAGAGAATCCTGAGTACTGAGGGAAGATATAGTATCAGTAGAATTTTCTCTTTTTCTTCTCAATAATTTTGTTCCAAAACATAGCATTGCAAATGTTGACATGGATCTAAGAAATCAAAGAGAAATATGACTTATCTGCTTTTGTGGTTGTTGCCATAGATCCCAATTGGAGCTGACAATATTGAATTACATTGTGTTTTGCTTTCTACATAACAGAGCAAGCAGGAATGAAGCGCTATGTTCCCAAGAGACCTCCTAAGGATCTAAATGATTGTAAACATATTGAACAGGCAAGTACAACTCCAGAGGTTTTCATTCTCTGCTGCATCATTTTCCTCTGTCTGTTCCCATACCACAACTCTGGAAACACAAGCTTCTTTTTACACACGTGGTAAGTAGCACATGAGGCCAAATGATAAAGGATTCCTGCACTCAGAAAATGTTTCTGCTTTATCTACTCTTAACAGATATCACAAAACCCTGGAAAATTCTCATTATTTCCTCACCAGCCACCACACAGAGCTATGCAGCAGTGATGCTGCCTTTAGGACAAAACAAACCAGGGAAACTCTCCTCTAGCTTTAGCAAGTGTGATCTGTCCTGTACTCTGCCTCTGTATTTCCCTAGATACGTGATATGCACAGTAGTGGGATAATACAGCACAAGAAGCACACAAGTAGACTTCACATGTAAAACAGATACAGTAGATGTATTGCACACTGTTTTAAATATTGGTTTTATAGTGGGTTGATTTTCCACTGAAGATGGATGAAATAAAGCCTGCTCAGCACATTCAGTGCAAAGGAAAGTGATGGCTAGTGAGCTGTGCACAACAGTGGAGAACATAATTTCAAAAGCAGATTTTTATTACATATTTTAACGCCAAATTCACTTGCTTCTGGTCCCTTCTACTATAAAGATCACATTACAATTCATAATCCATATGAATACATATAAACACTCCCCATTTCTGGTTTATACTTTCCCTCCTTACCCTTTTTTCAGATACGAGATATCTCATTTACATGCAGAGCGGCCAAGGCAGCCCCCAGGTCTCACATGTATTATTTACTGACAGCCACTCTTGTGGAATTATATTTACCTATGACTTGGGTCATTTCTCTTTGGTTTTTTGTTGGTTAGTTTGGGGCTGTTTGTTTGTTTGTTTGTTTTGCAGAAGATGGCAAAAGAAGAAAGCAAAGAGAAAGTATAGTCTCCCCCAGGATCCACCTTCTGTTTGCTGATCTGACATGGTTCTCTTCAGTTGCCATTAATAAACTGAGCTGAGCAAGACAGATTAAAAGAAAGAACACCACCAGATTTGCTAGTTTAATGCATGAGGAACATAAATAGAATGGCTTCAGAGGAACCCAGACTAGTGGACTGCACACCCAGTAGCTTCCTCATGTGCAAACAACAGAGAAGTCAACTTCTAGTATCACTCCTCTTGATTTTATTTCTTATCTTTATATAACTAATATGGCCAAGTTCATACTGTTTATTTTAACTCACTTCCTGCAGAGGATGACTCCATCTGAATTTTTAACCAGATATTCACTCGCTGGCTCCAATCTCCTGGTGCTTCCACCTCCCACAGTCGGTTCTGCTCCTCAGGGTAAGTCTGCAAGAATTTCTGGCAAACTGAATAGGAGAAACCAAAGGGTAAAAGCACGAATGAATGAGCGAAAAGTACAGTGGAAGAGGGAGCATGTGCTATTCCAGAAATTCTCTCAGACCTACTTTTATTAGTTCCTTTTGAAATTTTTTTACTTCTCTCATCTTCCTTTTTAGGTTTTTTTCTCCCTTTTAGCTGGAGCTTTTAGGAAAAAATCTGTGTGGCATGACCTAAACAGGCACAAGTGAATGCTGTTCATCTCCTTCAACCAAGAATACTTCCTTGTGAGCACAGAAATACAGGATTTGAAATGATTTACCGAGCCTCCTTCCTCTGGCACTGCTTCGCAAGACTATCTCTAGACACTTAGCAGGTTTTAGACCTTCCAATTTTAACCATCAAGAAGGCTACTCAAATTTCTATTTATAAACAAAAGCTACGTATCAGTTTGTTCTTGGGCCAGTACCATCCTTCACTTTATTACTGCTATCCCATACTCCATTGCCGGTGTTCTTTACTACTTTGGGCATGAAAAAGTGGAAATAGGAAGAACTAATAAAGGAATAACAGGAGTACTTGTGTCAAATATACGATTGCCTTAAGAAACCGTATTCCCACAGACTCCTATCACTGTCAATACACACATTAACATAATTTGGATAAACAATCATACTTATGTTTCCTTATGTTATGAAACTGAAACCTAACTTACTCAGAGGATTCCACAGTGCGTCTGCAGAGCCAAGAGGAGGTACATGGTGTAGGACAAAAAGTTAAAAAAATTTAATGGGTATTTTTAAACTTTCCTAAACCAGCAAACTATCAGTTCTATCAACTGTACTAGGACAGCAACATGTAAACAAAAAGAAGTACTTTAATGATTTCCTCTGTCCATTCTGGTTCATCACGCTACAGAATGGCTCTAGATGGGTCTAGAGCATCTATCTCCAGCATTCAGTTGAGTTTAACACTGGGATGTTGAGACAAAAACCCTGATTCCGGTAGGTAAACATTTGCCTTATAGAAATAAGCAGATCACTATCATTAATTTTATCCAATTATAGCTAAAGCAATAAAAGATATATGAAAGTAACATAACAAAACAGAGATATGTGCTAAATGGCTTTCTATGTCCTTTTAGGCCTCTGTAGCATGCCAGTGAAAACTGCACATTTAGAACAGAGTTATAGTAAAAGGTCACATTCTTCTGTCAAAGTACGAGACTGTCATTCCAATGAATTTTAAAATTCAATATACTCAAAATCAAACTTAGAGTATTAGTATTTTTATATAAGTAGGACCTAGAAAACCTAATCAGAACATAATACAAGTCAAATTTATTCACTATTACCTCTAATCTTAATTGAGATGAAAGCACAGTCTTGCCACATATTGCTAGTGTTAACACATAAACAATGCAGCTTTCTCACTCTTTGATCGATGTTTCTGTCTAAGCCACAAGAAAAATGGATATTATTGGGAGAAGAGAAAGAATGTTGTCAATACTATTCCTTCCTGAATTTATAAGTGGCAGCACCTTAGAAACTCCTGGAGTACATTTCTATATAGGGGTATATTTGTATACATTCAGTGACACATACTGACCAAGACAAAGAACAGATCGCCTGATCTAGTGGAAGGTGCTCCTGCCTATGGCAGGGAGGTTGGAACTGGATGATCTTCAAAGTCCCTTCCAACCCAAATCATTCTATGATAAAACAGGGAATGGCTGTAAAGTCATAGGGCAGCAGAAACGTCCCCCTAGAAATGACAGTAAAGACTGTTTCTAAAGAAAACAGTTTTACAAATACTGTAAGCACAGATACTTTCTGCAAATTTTACTAGGAAAACCAGAACTTCAGCCTGAACACAGAGAAGATAACTAACTACTTAATGATCTCTTAGAAGTGCCAAATGCTCAAAGACAGTCAATACAAAGCAAGTACTGGTATGACTGGATGAATGAGCAAATCCCAGGTATACAGCTCATTAAATCTATTTTCTTACAAACCCAGTATCTACAAGAGCATTATATGCATAGTGAAGGCTTGACAACATCTTATGATTCTTCTCCCTCTACTGTCAAATAAAATGGGTAAGTCACTGTCTAGGGCAATGACACAGTTCTGTTTCTAACAGAGAGCAAGGTAAAAATGCAAAAATGTCACATAGGAGCATGAGTTTTATGCTTCTCATTGTCTTACATATCAGCCTACCTTTCTACAGGAAATTCCAGATGTTTCAAGAAAAGTAATCAGTTGCACACTAACAACAGTTCAGTTCAGACAAGTGCAATGAACACTTAATAAAATCCTACTAGGACTATACTGAAATTTATACATTATACATGACCCTTACCTAATACTTCCACATCAAATGATTTACCTTGATACATCGCAGCAGAAATAGGGCAGCTGATCCCCAAGGCATCCTCAGCCATGAAAGACTGACAGAAATCACGCAGCATTTTCATGCCTAGGCCACTTCTTCTGTACTTTCTCCGGACAAATATAGTATCCAAAACTGGCAGCATGTAACATTGACTGGTTGTACCATCACATAGGCTCCCTGTAAGCAGACAGTAAACAAACATATAGATTTGAAAACAAATTTGGTATTGCTGCACTAACTAACCACTGTGCGATTCTAGCCACAAAAACTGCCCTGATACCCTTCCAGTTGAAATCATGGGGACGTGACAGTGCTCTACATGAGGACAAAATATAGACTCAAGTATAAGCCACTGAACCGTTAAAACTCAGTTCTCAGAGAAAGCTGTCAAAGCAATCAAGTATGGTAAAATCAAACTGGAGTCAAGAGAAAGTTGATTAAGAACAGACATTCAGGGTCCAAAATTTTAATGCTCACCCTAAACAACTTAGGAACCTACTGCAAGAGATACTTAACAATTCACTGCACAACTTCTATTCACTGCAGAATACTATAAAAACAGAGCCTTAAACTACTTGATAGTATTCATGCTGTCAACCTGCATTCACCCTGAAAATGAATGACCAACATCAGTTCACCAGCTATCTAAATATAGGATATGGTCACCACAGAAACTTCTCACTGATTTATTTTCATTTCCAGAAACTATTTATGAAAATTCTATGCTGCTTCTATCTAGGTACATGACAGTTTAAATAGAAATGGATATCCAGGCCTTTATAACAGAGAAAAATTCCATTTTCTTACTTTGTGGCTTAAATCTCATCAAGATGTTCTTGATTTTCTTTTGTACCACTTACTAGGGTACCGCTTGGTCTAGTTTTCAGCGTTTGGAGACAGGAAACTTCCATCACTGCACTAAGACCTATTTCATAATTTCACAGATCTGTTACTGAATGGTTGCTCCTAAATTCCAATATAAGATTTTCACTTAACAGATCATTTTTTTCCTTTATCATGTTGACAATACCTATATTAAACCGAGGTCTTGAGTTGGTGTCTACTACCTTTTGCTGGCAGTTGCCAGGCCTCAGTTTGACTACTCTCTTTTATAGGACACCAATTCAGCAAAGCATACATGACTATATTTAATTCTAGACCTTGATATGTTAAGGCTGTAGCTCTCCATTTAGCAAGAATCCACATCACACAGTCAGCCATACAACAAGAGCATGTAGCTATATAACCAATCCATTCATATCCAGGCTCAGTCCATCCTGCTTAACCAAAGTGCATGCTTAACTCCAAACACATGTTCAAGCACATTGTTGGATGGTTTGTGGTGGTGTTTATAACCTTCCAATATTTGTAACACATGATGGGTAGTTACTCTTTTTTCACGAGCCAAAAAATTGAGTATATCCCCAGTCCCATTGTTAGCTGCCAACCCCACAGAGATGTTAGATTCCAGCGGCGTTGCACCATACGTTTTAGGAAAGGAACAAACTTTTCCTCATGAACTCAACAGCTTTAAGAATTCCTGCATGTTGAAAGTGTCCTTATAAGTTTATTATTATCTCATATAGTCTGTCTCCTATAAATCCCGATGAGACTGCTGTGCAGCAAACCCAGGAGCTGAGTGATTTATGTCTGTGCTTCTAACTTGGTGTTGAGAAGATGACAAAAACTTGTAATGTCTAAGGACACTGTAAATAAAGAAACCATGAAGCCATTCTTCACCTTGTCCCTGGGAAACATATTAGAAGAGTCATAGCCCACAGTCATTTGAAATAAAAGCAAACAAACAAACATTTGGAACAAAAGCCACTTTGTCTCTAGTTCCTATGCAATAGCAAAGAAGTTACCATAAGCTAATGGTGGCCCAGAGGTGGCCAGGAGACTCTCATACATTTGGTTCAGGGGTTTGTTTCATTGTTGAAACACATCAACAAACAAATTTTTGACGTGAGGGAGGAGACAGGGGAAAATAAAGGCATTGGCAATGGAGATGGAAGTACTCATCCAGTGTGGCCTTTGAAAGCGTTTGATCTGTTCGGTTAGGTCACAAGTGCCAAATGACCAACTTATGAGCCAGCAAAATGGTAAACAGATATTCAAGGGCAGGAAAGCAGACAGCCATTAGCATTCCCAAAGAGCCACAAACCAGAAAAAAAACCCAATCCAGTCCCCACATCCAACAGACCCAAACAAAACAAGGTTGTGTATACTGACTATATCCCTGCTGAACAAGTTGGCTTGGCACACACATGTTTGGACAGGCCTTCCGCAGGCTGAGTGCTTGTGTAAAGGGTGGGGAATATTTCTGCTGAATAGAACCCAAGGTCAAACCACTGTGAGTTTGTATGTGAGAAGGGGAACAAAGGTTCTGGTTTCAATAAAATTAAATTAATTCATGTCTTGACTGGTATGTAGTCATTTAATTTTTATTACAGACAGAACCTTCAGTCTGCCTCAGAAATGCACATTAAAAGTATTATTGCTACAAAATAGAGGGAGAGAAAAGCAATTATCCAGCAAGATTTCACCTAATTGTCTGTCAGGTTAACTTCAATTCTGATTTAATTTTTTTTCTAGAAGAAATGTATGTAATCAATGAAAAATAAAACTCTATTATCTTTTTAGGGATATATTTCCAGAGAATACCACCTTGGCCACCAAAGTATTAAAAGGAATTTGCGAAGCCTTGTAAGAAGAAAGGCGTGAAATGGATTTGAGCTTGGGCAACCACTTCCAAAGATCAACTCTAAGCCTCTGAGGTACCCAAAAGCAAAGACCAGGCCCGGGTTGCTTTGCTGCCCACTTTATATCAGCTTAGACTTTTTGCAGTCAGGTGCTCTGAATAGTGGAATAAACTCCCCAGGGAAGTGGTCGACTCCCCTACACTGGACACTTTTAAGACTCAGCTTGACAGGGTTCTGGGCCATCTCATTTAAACTATATATTACCTAAAAAGTTGGACCAGATGATCCCTGAGGTCTCTTCCAACCTGGCATTCTGTGATTCTGTTCCTAAACTGTGATTTCTGGAGCATCTCTAAAGAATGAATGAGAAGCCAACAATGTGTTTACTCCTGGTTCAATTGCATGTTTTACAGCTTTCTCAGAGGACCTGATTTTGTTAAGGTTGGTTTGGCTCACAGCACAGAGAATACTATCTTTCTCCACACTTTTACTATAATGTTTTGACAAAAGGGACACAGTGAGCTTGGGAAGGGACAAGCTTTGGCAATCTGACTGCTTTTTGTACCACGGTCCACAACTAGGCAGCTCCTACGTGGTACAGAAATGCTAATACACAATGGCAAGCAAAAAAAGCTGAGGTCATTTTTCTGTATATTAAGAAGGGAAGGTGTTCTGTTTTATTCTTAAAGGGACCGAGACACTCCTGGCTCACAGCATCCTCCAACTTCTTTACTGATTTATTTGCATGATGAATCTTCTAAACTCCCCTGACATTTATGTGAAGGTGGTAAAAGTCCATTTTGAGTAATTACTAATCCTTGGTAAATAAAAAAGAAAAACTGTGAGGAAATTATGCGGTCACATTGCACAAAAAAATAGTGTCAGTAACCGTAGTCATTAATCTTACATCAGTATACAAAACACATTCTTTTTGCGGCTTTCACACAGTTTTAGAGCATACCAAGAAAAAAAATCTGAAAGAAATACTTAAAAGAATATAAAACAGACCTCAAAAACAAAGTACCTACATGAAGGCTTTATGCAAAATACCTCATTTTTGGGTTGCTGTCTGCAAAGACAGAGACAGGGAACTGTATTTTCCTATTGTACCTTTAAGTAGCTACATTCAGTGAGGTCTAACTTCTTAGCTGTCTAATATGGAAGCCGCTGACATAGATAAAATTGGAGACATTTATCTTGGCACGTGACAAAGTGTCTTATCAGCCTCATTAGTGGCTTAGTACATCTCATCAATCTTTAGTATACCCAGGGGTAAATGCTGCATGTCTGTCATTGGACAGGAATAGGCACATACCAGAGAGGCTAGGGTGATGATCTGTGTAGTCATGAATAAATTTTGTTTTAATAAAGGTGTCTAATGCTCACGAAAAGTGATAGCCTTGAAGAATGAGTCTTCTGTTTATCTACACAACAGGTGCAGAATGGCCAGTGTCAGTAGCTGCCAAATTGTCTCAAAACCTTGACCTGCAGTTATCGCATCTCTGAGCAAGGCGGATGCTCAAGACCATCTGTCCCTCTTTAGCTAGACTATCAAAAGAGATCCAGCTAAGGATGTTCATAAGATGGATGTACGTGTGGAACCAGACCAAAATTACCACACTCACTTTGTACAGGCCACCTAGGAACTGGTAAATGGAAATGTCATTACAATATTGCCAAGATAGTTAATTGGAATCACTGAGGTCCACTAAAAATTTAGTTTGCATAACAGCACTCTAAATTTGTAGCAAAGATAGAACAGATTATCTCTTCCTTGGTCACCATTTCTATGATTCACCCAGATGACTTATGAAATAGTCATGCTCCACAGATCTGTTCTAGCTTATTTGGCTCCATCGAAGCATGTTTTTTGTCATACTGTAGATAATGGAAAATTCACAGATGAGAAATACTGTTGAATACAACATCAGCATGAGAGTCTCAATTACCAAGTGAAGAAAATAAAACTATAAAGTATGGCCAGGTAATTGCAGAGCATAGAAATAAAGAATCAGAATCACATAGTGGGCATTTAGGAAAATAATTTCTTCCTAGGACCAGAAGCGGTAACACAGGTCCAGCACAATATGAAGTCCTGTACTTAAAGCTGCCCCTACTAAATGTTCTGTAAGAGAAATAGGAAAAAGAACTTCCATTATGACAAAAGAAAAGAAAGCGAAAATTTAAAAAATATCTACAATAACCACATGAAACAAATCTTCTAAGAAAAGCCATTTATGTTAGCCTGTTTTGGGCCTAATAAATCCATGGCTTTTCTAGAAAGTAGAGAGAATAGGATCAGCCAGAGCATGACTTGTATGAAATTGATATCACAGAACTTCAGAAAGAGGAATTATTTTCTAAATGCATACAGCAAACAGCAAAAAGGGGCAAAACTAATTAGTTTCAACCTTCCTGAAAATGCTTTCGCAAAAGGCTGCAGTAATGTGTGACACAGGCCAGAAACTAACAAATTTTAATTTGAAAACCTGGGGGATGGGGGAGAAGAGAAAAAAAAAAATAACACTAGCAACAAAAGACAGATGCTGACAAAGTTGAACTTGAAGAATTTGGATTTTATGTGGACCTGGTTTTATACCAAAGTGACTCTTGACTTACTCAGAAACAGTTTCAGCTTGGCTAATACTCCACCCATAACAGACTACTGTGCAAATATTACTGAACCATGAATCATTACAGCTCGTGCAAATGTTTCTTTCCAAAAGCTTTGCTCAGAAATACTTACGGATTTAAAGGAAAATGTACTATGGCAATTGAAGTGTTTGCCAATTACAAACCAGTTCATCAGCATGGTCACAGACATACAAGATTCCTTTATCATAGGCTGAGATTTGGTTCATCATTGTAGCACTGTACCAGCACAGTGGTATAAATAAGGATTTTGCACAACCCAAGGCAGCTGAAGAACAAAATACCTCAGCAACTATCTCTAAAGAATCAAATACATTTTTTCTTTCCTAGGCTAGTAATCAATCAATTATTAAATCAATTAATCATCATCGTTTAAACTGGGAGTACTAGAACTGGACAAAATTCCAGGATTAGCCTAATGCACACATGTTCCTCTACAAAACCCAGCCACTGCTCTTTATGCATTCAAGGACATTGCCACTTCTCAGCACCAGCTACTCCTGATACATTGGTTTTCCTCTGTGAACTGTACTCCTTTTCTCTGATATAATTCTTTCTAGGATGCAGTCCCCCATTCTGTGGGTACACTCTGCATTCTTTGTTCCTAGACATATAGCCTTCTTATTTGGCTGCATTAAAATATATTTCATTGCACTAAGCCAGTACACCTCAGATCACTCAGCGTAACTCAGAAAAAAAGTTTGGAGGCATCGTGTTTAAATGCAAGTAATACAGATGGCTTCCAAATCCTGGGAAGGATTGTTCTCCAGATTCATTCTGAGAGAGATTGGATATAAAAATGTAAATGAGAGCCAGGATTATTTATACTGAAAGATAAACAAAAGGATTACCTTTCTAGCTATTAGGAACCAATGGAAATGTGTCTCTAAAATGACCTTACCTTTCATCTTGACCGAGTAAAAGGCAACAGCCTCACCATTTCTCCAGAGTATCTTGGCACATTCGGTGGCAGAGTGAGGTAGAAAGAATGCATCATTAGCTGAACTCCCTTCTAGCATTCCAAAAATAATGCAGTTCAGAACAAAGAGGACAATCCTTTCTCCAAATGTCTGGACCTTAGAGAACAAACAAAACCAGACCAAAATAAAATGAAGCAGAGAATAGTATTTTGCAATTCAAAAAAAGGTTTCAAAATTAAAAGGGGCTGGGAAGAAGGAGGTCAGGAAACACGTACACTTGATGTGGGCAAAATACCACATGAATTGGTTCAGATAGAAAGTCCAAAACAGTCTTCCCCAATGTTCCACCATCTATCCAGAGGACATAGAATAATTTAGGAACAATTTATAAAGCTTGAGATGTCTCCTATTCTCACAAAGAAACTCAAAAGCAGCAGGAAAAGAAGTATCTTGATTGTAGCCACAGAAAACTAGTCAAAGATTTGGAAACATGATCAAGGCAATCTAATCCTACCCAAAAGCAAAATAAAACCAGGATTCACTGTGTTATCCTAGTCACCTCTCCCCTATTACCTGTCTTGCCACAAAAATAAAAAAATGTCAGTGGCCCAGGGCCTAACTGAGGTAGACACTATGCAGAACAGGGAGTAAACACAGTATGTCCCTGGCAGGTTATAATCTAGGTGTAATATGAACAATTAGTTTTCATGCTACGCTTCTTACTGGACAATCAACAAGACAGGGAGATGCAGTAATATAAAGGAATAAGATCATATTGGTCATCAAGGTAAAAAGTGGTGCCAACAAGCTTTATATGAATGCAGGAAAAGAAAAATACTTTGCACAAATAATGACAACTTATCTCTTTGCAATGAACTAGAAGGGGCAAGCTTACTGTTTTCAGATATTTTGCATTCTCTGTTGATACAGCAGATGCCTGAAAGCCCAAAAGCCCATGTTTCTGCTCAAAGTTCTACCTTGCAAGGATTTGTGTCTCATAATCCCTCCCTTCAATTACCATTAAAAAGCCCACTTAATTCAGTGGATAACTAAACTCTATGTATGGCAGATATTACAGAGGGATCATAAAGGAACCAAAGAATTAAGGGCTAAAGCTGGACGCAAAGGCCTGGGTAGGAAATAGCACTGACTTAAATAGTTTCATGGCAACACAAAGCTCACATGCAGCAGGTATCTGACTTCTTAGTTGAAAACAGGCTACAAACCACCCAAATCTCTCAAATTATGAAAAAGTAGTTGTATCCTACTAAGACAGTTTATTTGAAAAAAAAAGAATTAGAGCTATAGAAACAATTAAATAAAAAACATTTTATAAAATTAACATAATAGAAACATTATTCAAGGCAAGAGAAAAACATAACTAGCTAGATAAGATATTGTTCCAAAGGGCAGTAACACCCTCCAACAGACAGTTAAGCAATGCTGTAATATGAAGAGCTATTGCTAATTTATTAGTTCGATTTATCTGATTATTTCTTTAGTAGGTAGTGAGGGTAAGCTAAAAACAAAAAACAATAAAACTTACTGATTAATCATTAACTGCATGCACAAAATAATTTGAAGAGAGTTAATGTGCCCTGCAAGATGTGAGCCACAGACAAAGCTCAGGTACCACAGGTTATAAAGCGTGAACTATAAGGGACCAGGAACAATTACAGATGATTGTTCTAGTTGGAAAGTTCTAGGGAAAGACAAATGTTTAGTACAGCATCCTTACCAAAATTAGCCCATCTCTTGAAGGATCAGCTGTCTTCACTACATCTTCAATAGGCCACCAACACTGGTTCAAATAAACTGCCAAAACTACAAAAAGAAAGAGACAGAGGAACATATTACCTGCAAATAAATACAAAGTAGATTCTGAACCTTTCCACAAGCAGCCTTAGATCTACTTCTCCCTCCAGCTGACTCCAGTCTGACTGGCTGTGAGATAGCAGAACAATGATTGTATTTCAATTTCACCTGCACATCCCTTGATATCCAATTTCAGTACCACAGGTAATTTTTCTCAGGAATTGATGTCATTTTGGTGTGATAACCAGTGTGCCATATGAACAAAGCACTTCCTGCATGGTATCTGTTTAGTAGCACAGTAAGCCTGAGTGGCATTTGGGACGAAGAGTGCTACCAAGCTAAAGGTTACACTTTTGAAGCTTCTTTCAGACTTTCCCCTGTCCACATGTATCCATACCCATATTTGCTCCCCCACACAAGTCAAACACAAACGTTTCCATATCCATTTTATCAAATAGCTTTTCAGCTGACTATGTGATTGAATTTCTATACATCTGTACCTTTAGTGTACATACTCCTCAATCTCTGCATGGACATAAAATCACAGAACTTCAAATGCACGCAGAGAGGTTTCTATCAACAAAGGACAGACAAGCACACTTAAGTAAGACATACTTTGCCCTGAAGCAAAAGTCATTGATGATCCTACACACGTCAAGTCCCTACGCAGGTGCCATGCAAAACTTGCACCCCACTTCTTCCCATCCTTCTTGGATGCAGGAAATAGTATTTAGTATACAGAAACAACTATATAAACCCTACTTGTATGCGTTCATCTACAGAATTCATTGCCTGCCGTTAGATTTACAAGACTGAAGCAGCAACATTGACACTGAGTTTGCTCCCAAGCCCTTTTCTGAAAGAAAACTTTTAACACAGAGTCACTTCAAAGGATATAGAACAGATTCTAAGGGTTTAGATTAGGCTTTAGAATAAACACAGACATTTCACTATTTATGACCACCAACACATCAAGCAGCAAATATTTCAGCAAAAAGAACTTTTATTGTCCATACAATGGTGACATTCACATAAATAAAGTACCTGGTCACAAATTCAGGAGTGCTCAAGAACACCAGTATCTTTACTATCTTCAAACAAGGCAGCCAGCATTTCCCTTTTTAGACAAAATTACAAAACACAATATAGAAATACGTTGCAAAGAACAGCATGAAGTTCACACGTCTCAAGTCCTAAGAGTTGCAGTCCCTGCTTGTCTCCCAAGCTACCCAACTAGGGATAAACATAAGAAAGTTAAAAATCACCTACGAGTTAGAGACAAACTCAGGCACAAGGAAGTGAAATGGCTTTAACAGGATTCATCATGTACCTATTTTAGCCTCAGGTTACACAAACGTCACTGATGGGCACCAGTTACTTTCCCTTCTTCCTTCAGCCTCTACCAGCTCCTATTGGCTTTAAGGCTGGAGATACCACTTAGCTAACTTATGTTTCAAATAAATTATTAAAGCATGTGCCAAAAAGCACTGCACTTTGTGTATTGGGTTAACAATGAAGAAAGTACTGCACGCAAGAGCAGATGCCTGTTTATATCACCAGATCCAATTCATTAAATATTATGCACTTACTTGCATGGGAGTTTCATACTCTCTCTGTGATGGATTCAATCTGTTCCCTCAATCAAATGCAAAGCAGCCACTGCTCCATTACACATCCACGAAACATGCAGTTACAAAGGGAGCTGAGTCAAACAAAGGGGACATAATGCGCCAAATGAAATGCTGACTTTAATGGGAGCTGCACAGAGGTTTGGCGCACAGTTCAGATGCACACAAGACACATAGTAAAGGTCAGAAAAGTTTTTCAAATCTTTGAGGAAAACAGGAAGATTCATAACCACGTTCTAAGGAGCTACTTCTATGGAAGACTTATTGTGCTATTCAATAATTTAAATGTGTGGAAGGGAACACTAGTTGACATAGCAACTGTCACATCACATTGCTTGAGCAACCTTATCTATATGAATGCCTTCCTTGAAGGAAAAACATTTCTCCAGATTTCATGCAAGCATATGTACTTTGCTTTTTGTTATCATTTTTCAAGTCAACATCTGGTCTACACTTAAATCCATCCATGCTTCCCCATATTCTCATTTTCATTTTATAATCAACTTTGAAGAACACTATTTCAAATGCAAATATGTTTTGTAAGACCACATGTTTCTTGTCTCTCCTTTCCCAGTCTTCTTGTTCTTTCCAAGACATTTGGTTATGTTCACCTGATTACAAGAGATCAAGTTATTGCCAATAGCAAGTTAAAAACATCACCTGAATCCTGTGAGTCAGGATGTACATGATTACAAACATCTTGCAATGTAAGACGCAACGTGCTTGATCTTGCAATTGCAAAACTAAGTGAAACGGATTCACTCTGACACATTTCAGTTCACAATTAATGGAGTATAAGCACGCTCAGTTGGGTGGCTTGACCTGTAAGCACTAGCTTGCTAAACCTCAGTATTTTGACCACTTGCAGTCAGACAAATATATTCAGACTGCTGCAAGAAGCTGAGAGTCTGTGAAGGACACAATTCCATACCACTATGGGTATTTGGAATACAGTACTGAAAAACACTGAATTGAATTAAGCACTAAGCACAATGTAATTGTGATTATGAAATGTCTCCTTTAGCTTGGCAAACATGGATCCCTTCCCAGTGCAGGTCTGGATTATATTTCTACTTTCTAAGCTATGCTGGCCAAACGTTCCCACACGGTGTGCAACTATTTGAATGAAATGTGCACTTCAGGACTCTACACACTGAATAAAGCAGAAAAATTAAAGCAACACCCAGCTTGGTACTTCTTTTTTCCCAGCCTTCACCTGAATTGCTGAAACACAGCCTTCTGTTACAAACTAAATTAATGGCAATTCTATATATGAGAGACATAACTTGAGTTTGTTTAACAGAGACATAATTTACCAGTTCTTTACTTTAGATAAAGGAATCTTTACCTTAATTTTGGCAGTATTTCAGATCGATGGTACACTTACCAAGGCTGGTTTTGTCAGATTTCCACCTTGGAAGGAGAACAGTAAATTACTCCAACAAGTAGCTCCATGGAACTGAGCTTAGGTCAGCTCTGATAATGGAGCAAGCTTAGATATCCTACATAGAAGTGTGTTCTGCAAAGCTAACATACTCTGAATAGCTGAAATAAGAGCATTTCTCCCTCTCCTAAGAGTCTTACTGAAATAAATATGTTACAGCTTGGGAGGCATGCAGATGCTGCAGTAATGGCAGCCATTCAAGTATCTAAAATAGATATCTTTCCTGCAACCAACTACATTTTCTTCTGCAGTTGGAGTTTTGGTCAGTGATTTGTTGTAAATGTCTTGTGATAAATGTTCCATAGCATCTAACAGTTATTGTAAATTATTATATGCAGCCTACAGAAAATGCCATGATAGGGTATGTTTATTTAGCGTTATAAAGATGTTAATCACCCATGCTACGCTCTGTAAGCCTTTACAACACAATTTACATTCTCATAACAGTATCTGTACAGATACACTAACAGAATAGAACCTTCAGCCCATCAAAAATAAATTAAAAATGCTCCCAACCAAGACCAAGTCCTATGGAAAAGATTTTGGACAAAATACTTCCAATGTTTATACCCATATGTACCAGTATTCGCACACATACGCACACACCCCAGCAGACTTGAGAGAACTAATGAAAATCTATTAAACCTCATCTGAAAAAAAAATCACATCAGTCAAATTTGATGTGTGTAGGAAGGCTGGCCACATGTTTATTGCATATAAAATCCAGAAACAAAGAACTTCCAGTAAAATCCATTAAATAATACTTTTAAAAGGGAATATTAAAAACCAGATGCTGCAGGCCTTACTTAAACAACCAGACCTACTGATCTCCATGAGACTGTTTCTGCTACTATGGGCCGGTGACCCAGGCTGAAGTTTGACAAGGGGGGCACAGCAGTCAGTCAGTCTGTTGCTTATAATATAATAAGGTGTTTATTCTCTAGGTTGAAGTTTTCATGTAGATGTTTATCATATAATTTAGGCTCCAATATAGACTTGTTTGACTTGTTCCTGTGGGAAATCATGTTTTCCTTGAGTACATGTATCTCATTAATACTTGTTGTTCTTCATACTATTAGATCATTTAACTGAAGATTTATGTTAAATGCACTGCTTTCAAGTGCATTTATTTAATAACTTTTATTTTTGCACTGTAGTTGTCACATAACCTCTTGTGCAGCCTAAACTAACTTAATGCTGTTTTTAACTACATTCCTTTGAACATGAGTCAGTAGGGCATGCACAACTGCACTCATTGAGCAAGTCTGGCCTCTGGTATAGATGCTTCTCTCCTTTAACAACCAGTGCCTATTTCTCCTCAGAAAAATGTTAACGGAATACACAAATTAACACCAGGAAAGTAATTCTATATCAATAGTTTCACAGGTACTGGAAAGCCTTTTGACTACACTTGTAACCTGGAAAGGTCTCTTACCTTCAACTATATGGATCACAATCAGTTAGCAAACATCCCATTGAAAACATATGTAAAGGTAGCTGGAAAGCTTTGCAAAGATCACCTCTAACCACAGGTAATTTTAATCTGGTTTTTGTTCTTACGAAGAAATTGCCTGGTTAGGAGGTTTGGACTGAACAATGAGGACTCAGTTGTAGTAACGGTACCTGTTCTATGTGTGTAAGATCATTACCTGACACACATTAGAACTGACACCAGAATGCTAAACTACTTTGTCTTGCACTTGTTGCATTATTAGAAGTACTGGCTATATAAAACCTTTTCAGGCATAATCTATAGCTTATCCTTTAAAAAAAAAAAAAGTATGCTTTTGGTTTTAATTATAGATGTTGTTGTTAGTTTGCTGCTACATTTGGAAGCTGAAAGTTTTAGAGGCTTTATGTGTTCAATATTCCCTTCCCTAAGTGAAATCATGAGTCAAAGCACAGGTTCACGTATTCATTGTAGATGTTACAAAAATTATATCACCTACTGCTGCACAACAGCTCCAAAACTGTTCGTTTACTCTAGGTGGGTTGTATCCTGTGCTTTTGGTTCTATGCAACTTAGATTCAAGTTTCCTGTTAATGACAGTGGCGTCAGGAGTCATTACTTATTTTATGTTTGTGTTTTTTCACATCCCATAGTCAAAGACACTTGTCTAAGAGAGTGAGAAGGAAGAAATCAGGCTGCGACTGAAGACCCCAAGATCCTGATAGCAGGAAGAGAAAACTCAGATACATATTATTGATCAAATCTGAAGAACCTGTTGATAATCTAAGCAGCGGCGCATGAAACAGAAGAGCCAGCAAGTACATACTGACTTCTGCTGTCTGTTACTCAATTGCAGCGTATCCCTGTCAGGCTGACGCACGGCTCTAACATGAAAGCACCAGAATTACTAACAGTTAGCAAGGCAAGGCTAGTAGAGCTAAAGAACATCTTGGAACAACTGACAAATAAAATTGATTTAACTCAGATTCTGGGCATAGAAAGAGGTGGTAATTAAACCTAGGACTGAAGAAGATATCGTAAGTAAAAATAATATGAATAAGAATCAGTAAGACCTAATACAATTCCACATATATATTTCCTCCTGTTTAAGGATTTCAGAATTCTATCCAAATAATAACAAATTAAATTTCACACCACTCTGAATAAGAAAAATACTACCCCATTGAACAAACTTGGAAAGAATAACAGATTTACCCACCTGATTTTTCAGCCACCAGCAGAGTTATGCATAGAATTTAAAAGCCTCGATTGTCAACCCTCACTTTCAAATCAGTAGCCCACCAACACAAATCCCTGCAAGGTAAACTGAACCCACTTCATATTCAAAACAAAACCCCAAATATTTAAATATATGAACCAGCAGATCATATTAAAAGTAAACAAGGTGCAACTACTTAAATTTCAAAATATTTTGACCAATTCTAACCTGTCTCTTTATCCTTTGGATCAGTTAACAGCAACATTTTGCAAGCAGGATTATTTCGGTAGAGAGGTACAAAACACAAACAGGAATCTTCAAGTTTAACCTAAAAAACAAACACGCCTTGTAGCCATTTGTATTGCAAAGCTTGCAAGAAGTATTTCATGAACTGGATGCACTTATGGTATGTTTTACTAACACATATGATATTAGCTTAGCACAACATGCTCTTAACCCTGATTTTCAAGGCACTGAAACATACGTAATATTCTAACAATATAAGTAAGTAATGTTAATTTAAAAGAAATCAAGCCACCAAAGTTAGTGAAAACCTTAATGTTGACTTACTACAGTTAGTACATAACCTGGCTTTCAACACTGTTACATGCAGACAAATGGTGTTATGAAAGACCAGACACATCAAATAAAAGCAAATACAAGTTGCACTTCTTACAGCATCTTCCAGCTGAGCACTTGTGGTGTTTTGCAAACAATGAATTAAGCCTCAGGGTACAGGGAGTATCAAAGCATTAGGGCAGTGCCTGGGCAGTTTATCTGTGAGGCACAGGGAGGGTAGATAATTGGCAAAAGGTGGTTATGTTGCAGGCAAGGCCAAAATCAAAATACAGCTCTCGGTCTTAGACTAAACTTCTAAATTATGTGGCACATAAACACAAAATCACTGTGCTCAAACAGCTCTATTGCATAAAGATGACAATTTCCATATGAATATTGCAAATGCTCTCATGTAAGTTTAGGTACAGGCAAAGAGCATGCATAATTTAGCATAGTATGTACTGTACTTTCAAAAACCTCGTCCATTGTGTATGTGTGGGTGTGCCTCTCTCTCTAATTGCACCCATTTGTCAGTTTGCTATGAAACTACAATCAGTCATGTGATACATTTAATATTTCTTGCTGCGTGGAAGAAGTAGCATGAATATGGATGACTCAAGGTAACAACCTTAAGCTGAAACCAGTATTCACTAGTTTATGAATGCCAGAATCCAGGGATCATCTATGCAAACACTGAACTCCATGGGAAAAAAAAAAAACCAAAACAAAACTGAAAACTGCGCAAAATCTGTATTCATGAGTTTCCCAAGATCTCAGTATGTTCCAGGGATTCAGTCATTCTTTGCATGCTTCAAATATAACAGCATTGATGTCATTATGGCAAATGGGAGCATTACTAGAATGAAAAGGCCAGTACTATTTCCAATACTGCTATAGCTGTTATTTTGTTTTATGAGGTAATGCGCGCTTTCCCAAGTGCTAACAACATCAGCATGAGGCAAGCATAGCTTTCTGTGTATGAACACTGCCAATGCACTTGCATCCTGACTTGCAGTAATCCTTACTAATTTGTGTACTGAGTGCTTGACCAAAGACCATGCCACACCAAAAAGTTCTGTGAGCCGAGCAAGTGGGCCACCAGCCACTTAACACTTGCTAAATAATTGTGCATCGTTGCTGGTCCTGCTGCTTGAAACCTGCTTTAACTCAGATGCCCAGAGGAAAAAAAGCCTGATAACTGCAGCTATTATTCGACAACAAAATCCTCACCCTTCAGATTGCAGGTATATGATAGAGATTGTTAGCTCAGATGTTCACCGGGGATGGGAGATTTACCTTATTACATTTAATTTATTTTTAATTACAAAATATCTGTCTTTCTGAACTACTCATTACAGAACATAAGGAAAGACACAATATAGCAAGAACATTACCATTACTTATGCTCTTGACTAGCTGCCTGACTGCAGATTAGATTGGACCCAAATCCAATAAATGCAAAGAGAAATGTGTTGCTATGAGACTCAAATCAGTCATGTGATGTATTTAAGGTCTGATGACAAGCCACAAAATCCAGACAGTTCTGGATCAAAAGCCTCAAAATCCACCCTCAGCTGATCTCACTGTACCTAGCTCTTGCAAGAACACACAGAGCCCTGCTTGGGATTTTAACTCACCCACCCTTCAAATGGAGCAGCACACGAGCCTCTAGAAGTACAACCAGACAGGCATGAAAAGCTGAGGTAAGGACACAGAAACCCTAAACTGGGGGATCCTTGCATTTTCAGGTTTGTTTGTATCTAACCGTACACCGGCCACTAGAGGGCATCAAAAGAATATTTAAAGCATTTACATTCACGGCTCGGAGATGAAGCTACACACCTGAAACAGCATTTTTCTGGAAACTACTGCATATTATCTTCCTAAACTGTAGAAAATCCACTGCATTCCAAATATTTATTTCGACTGGTCCACTTACTGGTTCGATAGTATAGTAACAGTTAGCCCAGTACACATTTTGTAATCTACAAAATGCCCAAAATGAACCACTTCAAAGGTTGAATGAGGTCAGAATTCTTAGCAGACCAGCTCGGTCACCTCCACCGTATTCCCCAGGTGGATCAGGAATGGACCCTAAAGAATTGACATCTACAATATTTATACCATGTATCAACCACAGATGATCAAAATTCCTTTGGGAGAACCTATATTCAAAATTATCAATCTAACTATTGGAAAAAATGGAAACAAAAGATAGACTATATCACAATATTTGTGTAAACTGCACAGTAGAGGCAAAGCTGTGCCATGGTATAAACAACAATCAAATTCACTTTTGATTCAGTTCTGTAAGGAGGCATGTCAAGATGCAAAGTTCCTCTAAGCACTTCAAACACCCATGAACTCTCAGAGGGTTTTGGACTTGTGGTTTAAGCTTATCTCTCATTCGCAACATGCAAATTATTTGAAATTATGCAGAATTTGCTGATTTTGAGAGATTTGTAATCCAGCCACACCAGTTTACCCCCATTTACAGACAGACAATGAGTACAACCAACAAACTAGTTCACAAGTATCTAACTTGGAGTATGAAAAATATCACCCTACTACCTTTTCTCTTCCAGGGATCGAAAAAACATCTGTAGCAGAGGATGATTTGTTCAAGAGTTTTTCATAGTATGTTTCAGCATCAACTTGCAAAACCTCTGGATCTCCTGCTAATGTATCTACCAAGTAAAGGCAACCTGTAATTAAAATAAAACACAAGATATTTTTAATTTTTATGTTAAATAAGAAACATGAATTTCAAAACCTCAATTTCCCCAGCAGCTGCTTAGAGTAGCTGGGCCTTTATTGTTCCCATTAGAGACTTTTGTATAATCCTAGTCTAAAATAGCAAGGCTGATCAAAACCTATCTATATGTTATTTACGTCCTGACATGCAATTTTACAAAGCAGAACCACAGCAGCATCAAATCACATTTGTCTCCTATGAAATCAACAGTCTCAAATTTCTCTAGGAGTAAGTAAATTGCTTTAAAGCTGGAAGAGCAAAAAAAACTTTGTCAAAACATAACCTGAGTTTTAGTACTATCCAAAAATATAACAGGAAAAGAATTCCAAAGCTTCCACTCTTTCTTGGAAGACTGCCCCTCTATGTGTCAGCCCATGATCTGTTGTATATCATTATTTTTCTCTTTCTCTTTTTTGAGTAACTTCAATTGGGCAGTTTCACAACAATGAAATGTCCAAAAATATTAAAATGTTGCCCTACACAAGAGTTCCCAAAAAAGCAACCATCACCTTTTATACAATATAACTTTTAATCCATGTGACTCAATGCTGAAAGGTATTCATGCAGGGTATTTGTTAACTGCATACAAACAAAATTACAAACATCTGATGCCTGTTAACTAGATGTGGTGCTTGTGACGAACCAAGCCACCTCTTCCTGATATAACAAACCAGACTTACTGGTGGCTCATCAACAAGCTCGAGATAAAGAACATCAGGAGAAATGGATTAACAGTCATAGAATCATAGAATCTTTAAGGTTGGAAAATACCTCTAAGATCATCTGGTCCAACAGTCAGCCCAAAATCACCATGCCTACTAAACAACATCACAAAATCCAAACAGTATTCTGCCAGTCTTCTGTCATAGGAAATAAAGTGTTTCAATTTAAGGGGCTTTCACTCATCACAGACACTTGCAACTCTTTTAAGCCCCAAACTGAGGACAAAATCTTCTACCACACTGCTATAGCTGGAATCTTAGTTCTGAATCCTCCATTTTTAATCATGGTTTGCTCTCACATTGCAGCTCCTGTGACCCAAGTTTAATGAGAAATAACTACACTGATAATGAGTGCAAGGTAAACAGCTGAGGCAATGAACAGTCTTATCAGGGCCATTGCAGAACTCTCTATATTAAGATTCAGAAACTATGACTCATAGAAGTGCCATATTGAAAATGATACCTTTCCACATAAAAGCAGCAGCATGGGATCTGCAGTACCAGGTCAGACTATTCAGATCGTCCCACCATCCTTCCTCTGGCAGTGATTCAGTATCTGATTCCTCAGCAAAAGGGTAAGGAACTGCCACTGATAATTCACCACCACCTAGCACTACTTAAAATGCTTTAAACACCATTTTCCTACTTTTTGCAGACAATAAGCTTACATCCTGAGGCTTGACAAAAAGATGTGTAGTCAGAATGCGGAACAGAAGCTACTCTGTAAATGGTTTTCATAGGATGCTTGTGTGTTACAAAATGGGAGAGAAAATAGCATTGCAACACTGGTGCATGGAGTCACATTATAAAATCCCAGCCAGTACTTAGCAGCGGCAGTTTTCTTCGGCAGCGGCTTTCCCCAGCGTACTGTGTAACACTGTCAGGCAAAGAAGCCATATAAGGGAAAGACATTAAACATCATTATTAAAAAATACAGTAATTTACTGAAGTAAATTTACTAGTAAATTAATTCTTTGCAAAAAAAAAGCAGCATGTAAAATTTAAGTTTAACATAGAGAAAAATACTGGCCATGTTAATAAATACTATTCATGAGATGCCTCTTACAAGGCTATATCCTGCCATTGTTAAAGCAAAGCAACTTATAAGCACAATCATGTTTTCTCCTCACTGAGCAGAACAACTAGTACTTTCAAAGTTACACTAACTTCCTGGTGGTACATAATACACTTGTACTCTAAGGTAACAGTGACCACTGAAGGATGCAATAACCTCACAGATTAAATAATGAGGCTTTAGAGAAAACTTCTGATCAACTTCCCACCAATACATCTCTCCACTGCAGTAATTCTTTCTCTAAAAAATGCTTTTAGACTTCCACTTAACTTGTCTTCCCCGTATAACACTCTGAAAACGCCTAAGTGATTTAGGAGCACAAATTCCAATAAAGGAGAAATCTAAAACAATTTCACAAAGAAAGCAAATCTGCCTCAGCTTCTGTGTATCAGGGGGAGGGAGAAAGAGAGTGAAAGTAAGGTTCCTTTAGGGCCAGTACAGAGCAGAAGTCCAACTACAGGGACCCTGGAGCATCCCCAAGAAGTCAGTTTGCTAAGACTGGCTTTTGTGAACATCATAGACCAGTAATGCTGCTCAGCTGCTATAGGCAGGAGAAAAATCACTACTTTGACTTTTTTTTTTTTTTACATTAACTAATGTGTTTCCCAGTTTTCCCCAGTACAAAGTGAAGAAATTATATATGCCCTTTATATATGGCCCTTTTACACTTTTTTGTATACAGAAACAAAAAGACCTTGACAAAGTCTAACCATAGCTATTGTTATTAAACTTATGACTACAACAACAATTATTGCTGGCTAACAGGATGTTACAAAGGTTCCAAAATCAATTGCAAAATAATTTGTTAACCTCATTTTAAAATAAAAGCAGCGCTATTCTCCTGTGAGTGCTTCAGTCTGAGGCCCCTATCAGCATCTTGGGACACCAAAATTGCCAAGTTCCAAGGACAGCCTTTTAACCTGATTCAAATTACAGGATTTCATTCAAATTTGATCTTACCTAGCAGCAACAAAAGACCACATTGTGGCAGCCAGTCTGCTAGACACCCAGCGAGCCCTGCTTTTCAAGAGGCGATGTGCACAAAGGGTTACCATCGCGGAGAGGGAGGGAGCAGGGAAAGGGGAGAGAAGGGGGGCAGGAGGGGTGAGTCATAAAAAGGGGGCCTCTTGCTGCAGCCACAGAGGAGGGACCATAAACCATAAGGACAGTAAATTTAGAATGGGAGGCCCACTGCATTAGAGGGATTCCTGACATTCGCGCTGGAGTGGCTGCCATCTTAAATAGCCAAAGCTGCTAAACAAGGTCAAGGCATCATCTGGGCGGGTTCTACGGCAGCAGTGACAATGAAGGGTTTGCAGACAGGTACCAGATTTTGTCTTTTACAGAGCATCGGCATTCAGGGCAAAGGAGGAGGAAGCGTATGCCATGCCACTGGAAAAAAAACTTAGCTAGAGATAAATGAGAAATTCGAATAGGCATATTTCCATTTCAAGCATACAGAACAGATTTTTAAAGTAAAAACTAACACTGCTTCTGATTCTCCTCTCTTTTGTTTCCATGGAGCAGTCTGGGCTACATTCTCAAGCAAGGATGTGTAAGCACATCTCACCCTCTACTGATCTGCCATCAGCTTGCACCGAGGATCTTATTTTTAAAGCTACAGCTAAAACCAGCTATACAACCAAGCAGGCGCTGCCCAAACCACTCAGTCACCTTTATGAGACACGACCCTCCAGCACCTCTTGGTACCTCAGCCTGACACATTACACAACTCTGGCAACGTAAACCAAGGCCCCTGTTTCAGTCCAGTCCATGAATTCAGCGTTTTCTAAACCCACTGCTATTCCTCCTGTGATTTCCTTCAGAACGGAGCACTGAATTTTATGGTGGTTTCACAAAGTGGGCAAACATACTTCTTGAGAGGTAAAAGTTCACTCCACTTATGATCCAAAAAGATCAATATGTGGGAATCCACCTAGATCTGGTTAAGATGCTTATGTTCTGAATCAGGTAGATAAATAACAAACGCAATCACAAAAGAGAAGACAATATTCTATCTTCAACTAGAAATTAATTTTTGTAGATTAGAGACAGACCCCAATCACTACAGATTCAGCAAGAATTTCATTTTGTCAGTTAAAGTAAGCAGGAAATATTTTTCCATGGGCAAAAGAATTTATTCTCAATACAACAGAAAACACATGGTACGCACACTTGTATGTGAAATTCCACAAGTGTAACTACAGACTGCTGTAATGCCCAGAGGTGAATGACATGCTTCAATCTAATTATATATTCCGAAGATTCTTTTTGATGATCCTTCTATATCCTCTGCAACTGAACCCTGTGTCATAAGAGAAATAATTTAACTATAATATGCATTACCACAGATGTATCTCATTAATATAGTACCACAGCAATTCAAATCAGCATTATATTCCTCCATCTCTCTTTCACTAGACTGGTCATTTTGGTACCTACATATTAGTTTTACTATTTCGCCATTATCTACCAAGTCATCTACAACTTTGGACAATCAATTCTCTTTGTAAAGATGTTTTAAACACTCATTTACATTTCAAATTAGTATGTATTGCCAATATACATAAGTCCTTTTTGATCATGAACCCAATACACAATCTATTAAACAAAAGATACTTGCTTTCATTGTTAAGATTTTTCTCCCCCTGCATTCACATGCAACTTATTATTAATCCTGTCTCCTTAAGCAAATGAGTTGGTGATGTAGTTATTTCAGACTAGACACATCAGGCTGCTAAAATGCATCAAGGTATTGCTGGTACTCCCAGGAAACAGTGAGTTGTTGAAAAGCCCATTTCAGAAATTTCTAAGAGCATTTAGAATGCAGCCAGATTGTAAAGCAAAATACATCAACCTCACTGTAGATGAAGCATGAAAAGTGTTATGTCTGAAGTGAATTAATCATTTATCCTACAACTACTTTTTCATGTTTAACAAACACAGAGAATGATACTACATGCATCCATTAAGAATTGTATGTTTACAGAGGAGTCATCAGTCACCACAGGTTTTGTATTTCGAATATGCATCTTTGTACATTGGTGCAAATTTATGCATACTTTTTCATGTAAAAGTGTGAAAAAATACTTGCGTGATTTCTAGTGGTACAGAAACAAAATACATAAAAAGAACCTAATGCTTCTAACTTTCAAGTGTCATTTTTTTATTCAGTTTTGCCATTTCTAATGCTTGCAACAGCAGTACTGGTTTTATTTATTGGCTTTACTATTGGCTTTATTTTCACGCCAATATATTTCACAATTTTTAAAAAAAAAACCCACCCTTCAGCAGATTCTAAATGTTTCTGACAGTATTGTTAGATTTTGTCCAGGAAGTATTTTGCTTTTATTTAATCAGAAAACACTTTGCAATATGAGACAAACACGTGTGCAGCAGCACAAAAAGACTGTCTATCATGTCAATATTTAGGAGGGAACGTTCTTGCAATTATACCAGCCAACTGAGGCCACAACACCTAAGATGTATTCTTAACAGAGGTGTGGTTTTGTGGCCCCAAACAAATCACTTCATCTTCTGTCTGGTTTCTTATCAGTTCAATGTGCGTGTTATCTACCACTTCAAAAGGATGTGAAGTTTTCCTTATCAGTGCCTCTGAAGTCACAACACAAAAAGACAAAGAAGTCATATAACATAAACTGTTCTCTGTTCCCTTGTGGATTGTCACTGCCACACTATGGTAGTACAACCACAACAGTGTCTAGGATCTAAAAGTAACTTTTCTTGCCCTTCTAAATTGTGCACACATAATGAAAGTGCTCTCCATTACACTCTCAACAAGAGTGGGAATTCTGTTAACCAGCAGTACTTAACGTCAGCTCTTCTCTATTCCTTCCAATGAGCTTGAACAACTGTACCCATGTGGTTATCATTAGACAACCATATTTGTTTAACCTTTCAAGGGAAGGAAGAGGTCTTTGGCACGTTCCAGGGAGTACATGCAGAACCTGACTCTCATATCCTGTGTTTAATTGAGCAAGTGCATGTCAAGAGCCCAAGTTCTAGCATAAGTGAAACTTCAGTGTCATAACAATGTGTGGTGGCAATGGAGCTGGTGGGCAAATGCCATGGTGTGCTATCTGTCCAACATGACAAGGCTGCTCTTTAACACATGCTGTACATCACTAATGAAAACTATGCTCTTCCCCCCTGCATTGCTCCTCACCATTACTAATAGAGCAATCACTTTTGATACCTAAAGATAATGAAAAAAAAAGCATTGGTGTTAACAGGTTTCTATGTTTCTATCAAAAAATGCCATTTGTATCTTACTACTCTATCACAATTCAAATAGCAAGAAGGGCTTCAGAAGACAAACCAAATACATGTTTCTGTCTGTAAATAATTTTCTGCTGTGGAATCAAAAAATGAAGGCAGAAAGGAAATAAATAATCCTAATCTCATTCCCAATTAAGAAACCAAACAGATTAAACAGATGAGTTTAGCTGTAGCTATACATCTCATTACTCCAAATTCTGTCACTCTAATGCAGGGCAGGCCAAATGCCGGCATCCCAAATGCAGGGAGCTATCAGATTAGCCACCCCACTCCTGCAAACACATTTTTACTACTGACTCCAGAGAAGAGAAGAAAAAACCTCTAAGTATACACATCTGTTTATCAGAATATCGATGAGCAAAGACAGAGACTAGGCAAGCCTAACTCTGAAAATGTCAAACACCTTCAGTTTTTACTCACTTCACTGAGCTCTCAGGCCCTCTGAACCCTGTACAACTACATGCAATGTGTCATTTAATTTCCAACACTTAAAGTAAGCTGCAATTTGGGAAAGGAAAAAAAAAAATAGACAAAGTAATTAAATAAGTGATTTAATTAGATAGCTCTTTTTAGAGTAATACCTAGATGAAACCACATTATTAAAAATGTTTTCAAATCTAGAAAAATAAGTACATATTGAAGGGATTGCATCATGGCATTAATCACCTCTAACCTGTGGTACTCGCTACTTAAAGTTCCAGCAAACATATTCCAACTATATCTATTTTCCCTCAGATAGATCTTCAGCAGTGTTAACAGAAAAATAAAGCCACACCCAACCCACAGTACTGATAAATACAAATACATCTGTGTGAACAGTCTACCCCTTGTCCTATTACACAGTGAATGCACATCTGGACTGGCATGTTTTGCACAAAGTCCTAACCTAATATAACTGAAAAAAGCTGAGGCGTTATGGTCCAGAAATACACTTTATAAAAAAAAAAAAACCTGTATCGTCCTGTTAAACCATGGAAGTGCTACCAGCTGTAACTATGACATACCAGGAATTCATACTTCTGCACATTTAACTCTCATTATCACAGAGCTTAGATGTAAAAAGAAAAAAAAAAAGAAAAGGGACTTTCAGGATTATAATCAATTAAGGCTTTAAGGGTCATGAGGTTTTCCTCAAGGAAATGCTATTGATTCAGTCAAACTGCTGCTAGTACCTCTAAATATTTAAATATCAGAATCAAGTTCTTAATATGTACTGTCTTCCATATAACCAAAAAATGGGCAGAAATATTCTTGGAAAAGTCTAACTTCAAATACTGAAAGCAGTGGTATGGATTTTCTTGCATATATAAGGAAAGAAATACCTAAATTTGCCAACTTAATTATTTGTCTGCCCCCTAAACAGAATAAAACACACAAGAAAAGTATTTTTCATTTTCCAGAACAACTATAGCAGGCACTTTTTCCAACACAGCTATGTCAGTGCTGCATCTCACTGCATCCCATCTGTAGCCAGGACAAGTTCATAGTCCAGGCCTGAAGTTAAATCAGTCCGGCTCTCAAGCTTTAAGCAAAGAAGAAATGGGAGGCCCTGAATGACACTGAAATACATCACTGAAGCATTTTCATTATTCAAAGAGGCTGATTTCAAAGGAAGATGACAGAAAAGATTCCTTGAACAACAGAAGAGCTTTTATGAATCACAAGTTCAAATGCAGATAGAGTTAATTTGATCCCTTGCAACACCAGAAGATAAAAAGGAGGATATGGCCAAAAATCATCCCACAACTTAAGTGAAAAGAAGAAGACAATGTCTCCTATAGTGATAAACAAGGAATAGTGAAATGGCAGGAAGTGACAACTGAGTTTGGCAAATGGTCTAGCATGAACATGATTTCATCCCGTGGGGAGAAGCCAGCCAGAGTGCCAGTTAGGATAGTTTCAGAAAACAGCCGTATTTTAAAATGATTACTGAAACATCCACTGTCAAAGCCTGACACCTGGGCTAGGATTCAAGTGCCACAGTAAATACATTTCCTTTGTTACCACCATTGTTCAGGTCAGGTGCGGGAAACCTAAGACCGCACTACACACAAAGCTCCTATCTTCATTTCACACCAACCATGGCAGTATGGGGACATACCAAAAGCACCTGAAAGCCCTTGCTTGCTATCACCAAGGACAAGGTTCCCCAAACAAACAATGTAGCAATGAAAATACAAAACAACTGCTTTCAGGGATACCAGTTTCAGATACTGCACAATTTGAGTTGCAAATGCTTTGCACATCTGACAAATCTACTGCTCCCACCACTACAGCGCATAAGGCTGCCTAAGAAAGCCCAGCAGCCTTTCCCCAAAGTAGTTTCAAGAAGCAATTTATACAGCCAGACTAATCTCAAAATAAAGTAATTAATTTGAGAAAAAAGGGAAAGAAACAAAAAAAGTAATTTCCACTTTGCTAAATTTATTATGTGGCTGCAAATTAATATGTCACCTATGCTAGCAATCACAAGCCTCTAAGCCTGTCTCAGAACTTGCTTTAATAAACAGCTGCACATAGTAGAGGAAATATGTAAACATCTCTCTTGTTTCTCTGTGCCATTATGTCAGCTATTCTACATGTCTTTGAAGGTGCTCCAAAATCAGCATGGCTCTGCTTTTCCCTTTTTCTCCTTTTGGGAGGAGGAAGAAGCAGAGAAGGAAGGACAGGTTGGCAACAGAGGGCTAATTCTGTGCTTGCTGTGCTCCTGACAGTAAGGCTGAGATTGTTTAAATTCAGTTTACACAGGCTCTTCTGTAAGGACAAAAGAAACCACTGCTCTGGTGGTTAAAAATGCAAAAGGTTTTGATTGTAATGGCTTGACAATCAGCCAAAGATATGACTGGGGGGGAAACACAGCAAGGCAGCTATGGCCAGAATGGAAGAAAGAAGGAAAAACACATGGCTTGACTTCAGAGCAGAAAATTTACTTAGGCTTTGCATAAACGACAGCATACCTCCAAGCCTGCCTGATCCACGGTCTGCCTGGAACGAGAACATGTAGTCTAAAAGCAGAGCCTATTAAAAGGCATAATGTTTCTAAACGGCATCTGTTACGTACTAATAAGCATTACTTAAAGGACACAGGCCTTAAATTGCTGTGAAACGTGCACTTATCTGAAACTGCTGCAAGGCAATCATAACAAAAATGTCACATGACACCCTGGGAATTTGACTAATATAAAATGTTTTTATTTAGTTTGGTTTGAAATAATGACACAGAAAAAATATGGAGACACTTTCTGAGATTTTGAAACTGTGCAACTTCACAGGAATGAAACACTAGCAAGAATTACATCAGCGGAGCCATTTGCCATCTGTTGTCGGCAATACTATAAAGGCCAGCCACCAGACAGCAGTTTGAAAGGTTACGAACACGTTTTTAAGCATCCACAGACCTCTCAGTAACCAAGCAGGACACAGTTCACTTTGGATATGTGCAGCCTAAAGGTCTGACAATCATTTTGCAAAGACAACACAGTAGAACTGTGAATTGTCACACAAAGTGTTTGGGAGCCTCTCAGTACACAACCATTATACAACATGGAAAATACACACCAGCCTGTTCTACGTGGGCTCTTATAACATACTCACAACCATAATGTCTGCACTCCTCCCACTTGCAAATTTAAACCAGCTAGACTTTCTCTTGTGTTGTTTGTTTTCTCATACTTTCCCCCAGGGGAAGGAGTGTATTCACTGCAATGCTATTATGGAAAAGGACTCTGGTTTGTTTGCTGGGGTTTAGATTCTTTAAGGGAAATAGTTAGGATTTTGTTTCCTGATTTCTTTCCTTATAAGCCATAACTATGTATTTATGTTAAAAAAAGCAAGCTTTCATTAACTTGCCTTACCTGTAGCAGGGGAAGCAAGGTTATGACAGCTGTTACCTCTTAGATACACTGCTCAGTTTGAATAAAATTCTACCTGTTGCATACATGAGATTTTAGTTATGTCACAGGAGTATGGTTCTTGATCAGTCTCATCTTAGGGCTCTGAGTAGATTTTCTAGATGTGGGGGCCACATTCATCGTATATGGGCCACAAAAATTACCAGAAAGATAGAACACCTCTCCTATGAAGACAGGCAGAGAGAGTTGGGGTTGTTCAGACGGAAGAAGGATCCAGAGACCTAACTGTAGCCTTCCAGTACTTCAAGGACACTTACAAGAAAGATGGAAACAAAGATTTTAACAGGGCCTGTTGCGACAGGACCGGGGGTAATGGTTTTAAACTAAAAGAGGGGAGATTCAGACTAGCTATAAGGAAGAAATTGTTTATAATGAGGATGGTGAAAAATTGGCACAGGTTGCCCAGTGCCCAGCGGGGTGGGAGATCGCCCATCACTGGAAACATTTAAGGTCAGATTGGAAGGGGAGCTCTGAGCAACCTGATTGAGTTGGCAATGTCGCTGCTCATTGCAGGGGTGTTGGACTACATGTCCTTTAAAGGTTCCTTCCAACCCAAATCATTCTATGATTCTATGATATATAGCACCCATACACTACCTGAATTTTGTGATTCTGCCTTCCTGGCTGCTGACCTCCTGCCTGTAAACTGATTAACATGGATTTCATAGCAGGCAGGGAGATTTCCATCTTCCTAGAGAGACAGATGGAAATTTAAGGCTTCGTTAGTCCAATTGTTAAACTAGACACACAAGTTTCTCTTCTGATGACTATTTCTCAGGCTCCAGAGTTGTATATAAATTGCTACTCACTGAATGTCTTTCTTAACTTTGCTGTTAGACAGTTAACACATACAAATCTGACTTTCAATGTTTTCTAAAATCAAAAAGAACTTGTGACAAGGATAAATTTAAAACATTTAAAACTTCAGGTTCTAGGTCAACAGCTGGCCTGTTTCTCAATTTTAAGGTTTGCCTAGGACCTAATGAAGGGGCTTAGAAACCTAGAAGCATAGCAATCTTTCTCGATGAAAAACAGGTACAGGCGCAGACCTCAAGAGCATGTGGTTGTAGCATCTCAATCACAGCACGACATAAACTGAAAAACACCATTTGCACAAGAAGAGCTAATGGCTATCTCAAATATACTCTTAAAGCGTGCTGTATACTCAATCCATTGCCAATTGTTCCAGAATTATTTTAAATACTGGTATATCCAATTAAATAACCAAGACAAAACTTCACACGATACCTAGAAATAATAGCATCTGTTCAAATGAGCAAAGGGATGGAAGAAGAACTATTATAAACATCCAAATTGAGAGTAATGAAGAAGTCAGGGGAAAAACGTGGACATTAACTGAGGTGCCCAACAGTACAATGGTCGCTTGGGCATGAAAAAACAAGTCCCATTCATCTAGAGATATTCTATTTTAAAACATCAGTAGAATTGAGAGACTTCAAAAAAAAGCCCAATAGCATTATTATGAATGTTTGACTTTCATAAGTGGTTGATAGGAGGGGAAAAAAGAGAGCATTCTGACTACAGCGCATTTAGCCATGATCAGCTAGAGGAACTAATGAACAACATCATTATTTTACTGAAGGGGATGAAGTAGGTGCTTTAGATAAATGGCAGCAACTTAAAATGAGTTTCAGAAGATAAATTCACTTTCTCTCCATTTACCTGCTAGCGTGACAAATTAAGAAGGAAGAGTATAAAAACAGAGCAGGAGCAAAAGCAGTGCAAAAGCTAACTGAGGTGATGCAATGGGCCCTTATCCAAACAAGTGCATGAACACAGAGATTCTTGGAAGTGCTCCTAGTCAAATATAAACCAGGAACACTACACGCACCAGATTCCCTTGGAAACTCATGGTGGAGCATGAGCCGAAGATCCACCCGTCTTAATATCAATTCCCTTACCAAGCACTATGAGTGTTGCCGTTTGGGAACTAATATGTCTATTCATTTCGAAGCAGTATTGAGTCTGTATAGTACTGAGTCTGTCTAGTACTGAATGGCTGAGTTCTCTCTGTTGGCCTCTGCTAGGCAGAGCACCTCTTTGCCTACTGTCAGGTACACCAGTAAATTAACTTCTGCTAAAAGATAAGGAGTGAGGGGCTTCTTTACCTAAAAATTCATCATTAGAGACCAAGTACTTCTCTTTCTACAGTCATCTCATGATCAGGAAAGAAAGTATATACTGAATACTTTTTTTAAAAAGGGTAAGTACTCAGCAGTATAGAAAACCTTTTATATCTCATCTCCACACCAAAACAATCCAACTAATTATTCATTTATGGTAAAGAATAAACGTGTTTACTGCCCCTTTTGTTACCATTAAACCATGCTTCTTTTGTTAAACAAAGTTTTTGCTCAGTTTGGGTAAACACTTGCTGATACTGCCTGGAACTTGCCCTTAAAGAAGCAAGTATTTTCATATGGTATTCCCTCTGCTCTTTCCTAGTTCTCAAGTACTTAGCTCCCGCAGTCCCAAACTCACAGCCCTGTGCTGCAAGACACACTGGGAACACGCCTTTGGAAAGCAGCCTTTCACCAAGATCTGCAAACACACACCAGGAACAAGGCTTTGGAGAGGAGCCTTTACCAGCATCTCTAAACACACACTGGGAAGAGGCCTTTCACCAGCAACAGGAGCTGGAGCATCTCTGCTATGAGGACAGAATGAGCGAGCTGGGGTTGTTCAGCCTGGAGATGAGAAGGCTCTGGGGAGTCCTTAGAGCAACCTCCAGTACCCTAAGAAGCTCCAGGAAAGCTGGGGAGGGGCTTGTTACGAGGGCATGTAGTGACAGGACCAGGGAAATGGCTTTAAATTGGAAGGGGGAAGATTTACATTAGACGTTAGGAAGAAATTCTTCACGCTGAGGCTGGGGAGGCCCTGGCCCAGGCTGCCCAGAGAAGCTGTGGCTGCCCCATCCCTGGAGATGCTCAAGGCCAGGTTGGATGGGGCTCTGAGCAACCTGATGCAGTGGGAGGTGTCCCTGCTCATGGCAGGGGTTTTGGAGCTGGATGGGCTTTGAAGTCCCTTCCAACCCAAACCATTCTGATTCTATGATTCTGAACAGCTGAAACCTCACAGAGCTCCACTCTGCTCTTGTTTTGAACCAAACTCGAGGGCTCAGCTTGCAAAACACACAGAGACTTAAGAAATAACACAGCAAACAGAGCAGCTCCTGCTACATACTGAAGGTTTTCCCTGTTTTAAGGTCTAGGCAAGCTGGAAATAGGCACCCAGAAGGGCAGCCTGAGTGGAAGTTGTCCCCGCCCACGGCGGGGGCTGGAACCGGGTGGTCCTTAAGGTCCCTTGTGTGATCCACCTGTGACCCAAAGGCGACAGAAACCATCAGTCCGGTTCCTCTCTGCTTCAGGACAGGTTTGGACTCTCCTAAAACTTGGAGGAGTCACCTGTATGCTTCGGAAAGCGCCCCCCACCCCGTCCTGGTCTCAGCCTGTCCCGGGGTGAGCCCGGCGCCTCCCGCGGCGCTGCGAGCCCCGAGCTCGCCCGGCGCAGCCACCCAGCAAAGTTTTGCTGAAAATCTCGCTCTTTCGGGGCCCTTCTCCGTCGGGGCAGCCCCCGGGGGAGCTGAAGCGAGCGGGGCGGCGGCGAGGCGGAGCTAGGAGGGTTCTGCCTGCCCTCTTACCTCGTCCCGCGGGCTCCATCCTGGGGGCGGCGGTGCCAGAGCCACGGAATCACGGGATCGGTGGGCTGGAAAAGACCTTTGAGATCATCAAGCCCAGCCGTACCTGTCCCCTACTAAACCAGATCCCTCAGCGCCTCATCTACCCGTCTCCTAAACCCCTCCAGGGATGGGGACGCCACCACTGCCCTGGGCAGCCACGGCCTGAGAACCATTTCGGTGAAGAAATTCTTCTTGAGGTCCAATCTGAACCTCCCCTGGCACAACGTGAGACCATCGCCTCTCCTCCTGTTGCTTGGGAGAAGAGACCAACCCCCACCTCGCTACAACTTCCTCCCAGGCAGCTGTACAGCTGCTTGGGTCTCCCCTCAGCCTCCTTTTCTCTAGCCCAGACAGCTCCAGTTCCCTCAGCTGCTCCTCATAAGGCTTGTACTCCAGCCCCTTCACCAGCTTCGTGGCACGGTTTGGATTGGAAACGACCTTAACGCACATCCAGTTCCAACCCCTTGCCATGGGCAGGGGCACTTTCCACTGGATCAGGCTGCTCAAAGCCTTATCCAAACCCATACTGACTTCAAACTCCAAACTCAAGTGCCAAATCCCTCATTTAAAAGGCCCAGAATGAGAAGCCACGTAGCTAACGCCAGTTTCCTTACGCTTAGGCAGCAGAAGCAAAAGGTTTATGAGCAAAAATAAGTACAGAAATGACATTTTACAGAAATTTACAGAAATGGCACGTTACATGTGCCAGGGGAGCTTTAGGATGGGTATTAGGAAAACGTTCTTCACTCAGAGGGTGGTGGAGCACTGGAACAGCCCCTCAGGGATGCAGTCACGGGGCCAAACCTGACAATATTCAAGAAGCATTTGGTCTATGCCCTCAGACCCGTGGTGTAAATTTGGGGGTTGTCCCGTGCAGGGATAGGAGTTGGAGTCAGTGATCCTTGTGAGTCCCTTCCAACTCAGGTCATGCTGTAATTGTGTGATGTTAACAGCATTTTTCAGCCATGAGGTGCAGTGATCGCTGTCAGTGTGGAAGAGGCTTTGGGAAAAGCTAGGTGAGCAGCCTGCTGTTCATTACTACAAACCATAAAATTGAGGTACAGAGACTAAAACAAACATGCAGTTGTCAAAATGAGAAAGTAGAATCCAGGTGATGATCCTGGGAGCCTTCGTACCCAGAGTGCACAATCGCTTAATCATTTCTTAAATGGCAAACATGAGTATCAAAGTAAAAGATGTGAAGGGAAAAGTACATGGCAATAGCAGTAAATTTGCACAGAAACAATATTACCTTTGAACTTACCATCCCAGAACACCGCTGTGACCTGGATGCAAGGTTTCAAGAGAGTGCCTCGAGTGCTTCATGTTATTATTATGTACTCCATCGCCTGTCTGCACAGGGACCAAAACTCCCCCTGGGCTTGCTCCTGCTTTCAGATGTTTTAAAAACAAAGTAAATTTGTATTTTCTTTCCTCAACAGGACCAAGTGAACTCAGCGCCACACAGTGATGCTCTCAAAAAGGCAGCTGTCACACAACCACACCTTACAGCACATCAGTGGATTTCAGCACATTCTCATGGTCCCTTGAAGCTCAGTACCTTCCATCACTCCTCATGTCACTCTCAGCCCAGAGGTTTGGCTGTGCTATAGTCCAATGCCTACTTTGATGCAGCGTTGTCACAAGGCCATGCCTGAGTTTTTCTGAGAAAATTATTAAGCTGTGAGAAAGCACATGAGCTAAAACCATGAAAGACAAGAAGCTAAAGTCACAGAAGCACTGTTGTTGGGCTTACAGCAGTTAGAAGACTAAAGTGAAAAGATACAGAAGGAAAGAAAGCAGAGACTGTAAAGATAACTCAGTGATGCTGATCAGCCAGTACTAACAAATGGCAGAGACCAGCTTTCCCCAGCATATTGGAAACTTCCTGGCTAGCTAAGACACCCCAGTTTTCTTACCACGAGTGGTAAGCATATCACTGTTTAGCATAGTAATTTGTTAGTCCTAGCTATTTTGCATATTAGCCGATAAATAATTACTTACATGGTGCATACCCTGCTTGCAGAGTCTCTTTGTACATGGAAAAAGATGCCTGAACAAAAGCAACCCAGTGAGCATGAGTTGCATGCTCTTCTGCTAAAGTACTTCCTCCCTGCATTAAACTATTATGAACAATTAAAAATAAAATTAAAAAAATCTGTGTGTACACAGCAGTTAGTTTTTGCTAATACCACAAGACAACCAGAACTGAAATTATAACAACCACCCAACCGTTTGGCTCCATTTAAATTATATACTATGTCATTTTTTTCCAATTATTGCTAAGCACTGGATATACACTGATAGAATCAATTACAGAGGATCTCATATAAATAAGGCAGTGACAAAAAACTACATAATGCTTTCTGTCCAAAAAGTGGATTGCCATTACACGTTTCCATTTGCCATTTCTATGGATTTAGTTATAGAAGCAGCATTGGTCCACAGGGAACAGTGAGCTGAAATGTTTGTCTCCTTTCTTTTTGTGACACTGCATTCCATATATCAGAAGGCTAGCTTCGGCCTTTCCTGAGGATCGTTTATTTTTATTAGGATGGAAAAGAAATATAGTGTTAGATCCTGAAATTTCTATTTCAAGTCCCATTACAGTTTAATGTTAAATAGCATAACAGCTTGATTTCTCCCTCCTCTCATTAAATGTTGAACAGCTGAGATAAAAATTGGAATATATTAAACGCTTCCACTTAATAGTTTAAAACATCGGTCAGTGCCTGCCAATAACAAGAAATCTGTATGTAAGTAATCATAAAAAAAGATAAAAATTAAAAGACTGTTTCTAAATGAAGGGCCATATTCAATTCTTGTTACCATCAGTACTAAAAAGCTATTCGAGCAGTGTTCTGGCAGCTCTGCAATGTGGCCAGAATGTATCTGCAGAAAATATGTTTTTCTCTTACTCAGCAGTTCACCTAATTTTTAAGTGTATCAGACAACTGTACAGAAAGATATTCAGGGTGATAACCAGGGCTTTCATAGCTGAGTTGCTTCCATCTCTTCCGTACCTCAAGCTGAGTGCCATGCCAATCAGATTTATGTATAGCAAGAAGAAGAACAACCAGTGTTTAGCTGAGTCAGCTGTGTCTGTGACTTGCCTTCAAATATCCTGGGCTTGGTTTCTTAATTATAGATGGGGAGACTAATGTGCAGAGATCTCAAATATCCAGTGACTTGGTATCTATTGTTTTGGGCACATCAGTGCGAGGGCTAATGCTAAAGCTATAATCATACTTTCAGAAAAAAATCAAGAGTACTTTCAACTTTTGCTGGAGAAGAGTTAGGGGAAAGAAAAATGTTCATTTCTGAAAATAATTCCAGTAGAATTTTGGCCTAAGCAGAATATTTTATTATTCTTTTTTGAAGCTACCATATCCTTTATTTTCTGCCCGTTACAGAAATAAAATGCAGCTGCAAAACATGCATTATTCCTCCAAGTATACCACGCACGTAAAGCCTGGGAAAAGAAGCAATCGACTAAATCAGTGCAAAAATTAATTTCAGTGCACTTAATATTCCTTATTTAATCAGACCATGAGCATTCTTCCCAAGTTTGCACACGCGTATAACAACACTGGAGGGATCACAAAATCTTTACTACCAAATCAGCAAACTTCTATGGAAAAGGACTAAACTAACCATAGAGGGCAATGCTTAATTGATGAATCATTAAAAAGTCTTTTGAGGTTTTATTTCCCCAAAAATCTTCTAGCAGCTTCTTCATGAAGGTTTAGTGAAATAATCTTCCTTGGTCTATGTCTTTTTTCTACTCTCTTTTACCAATGTGAACACTTTGAAAACTTGTACAGCAGCCCAAACTCCTGTTTCAGAGTGCATAGATCTAACATACTTATATCTACGCTATGCAAGAATATCTAATAAAATGCCTAATATTTTACCACACTCAAGCAATAAGGCTCATGTACATCTATAAAGCACCTATGATGTCCCAAAGAAAACACTTATGTAATTTCTCATGCAGGAATTTAATTAAGCAATTATAGACCTTAAATCTTGTTTTCTTCCTTGTATAGGCTTTTTTCAGTAGACTAGCCTGTACTTCGGTATATTTTTTTTAATAATATCTATCAAGCATTGTGTTGATTTTTTTTTTAAAAAGACACAAATTGGAAATAATGATGAGAAGTCTGTTGTGTCTTTGTCCTGTTCAGTATCATAGGAGTAGTTTTACCAACTGGTCATACAGAAAAATTAATTGATAAAAATCTTAATTGGCATAGGAGAATGAAACGGTACAGTTCTAGATTAAATTCACTGATGTCAGTGGCAGATTTTGCCTCATTTAAAGCTGCAGAGAATTCTGTGTTTATTGTATTAGCTGCTTCTTCAGCCTCAGTAGCCTGCAAAAGTTAGTTTTGCAAGTTGTATTAGTCAGAGGAAGAAATGGATGGTGGAATCAGGGTCTTTTTATTTAAAAGAATCAAGAAAATTTTTTCTGTCCCAGCACAGGAAGATTGAAATGACAAACACAGCTCATAGCTCCAAACCCCATCCAGCCACCACCAAGATGTTTCTTCAGAGGTTTTTTTTTCCATAAGGTCTCACAATTAGCAGCTCTCTTGAGATTATGTAGTGGCTTTCTATTCTTAGCATCTTTCTCCCTCTCATATGCACACACATACACTTCCTACTCAAAACAAGACCCAGTGAAACCCTCTGCCCACATAGTTATAATCCCCAAGAGAACTTTCATATGCTTTTGTTTTGGGCAGTGACAATGTGCATATGTTTTGATTTCAGGCCCCCTGATGGTCCTCATGCTTCAGTTTAATGAAGACAGAGTAGCTATTAAACTAGCTAGTTTCAGCAAGCTGTAACCCAGCTTCCAGAGTTCCTTTGACCTTGCAAGTTGGAGTGAGATTTTTATAACATGTTGCCTGTTTAAGGATATTACTGAGGAAATATTTTGTTTTAGCAAATACAAACGTTTTCCTATCAGTGTTTGGCTTTTAAAGTGTAAGGTGCTTGGACTCTATAAAGAACATAATATAGAGATCAAGATTAGTAAATTTTATAACTGCTATGAAAAGGAACAGCAAAGTAACCCCCAAGTTTTTTAAGTCATAAGAAAGCCTAAGAACAGTGGAAATAGGTAAGGTTTTGTGGATAGGTCATTACTCACTATTAAATTGCATTATAACTGTGCTAAAAATGGAATATCCATAGAGATATAATAAAATTGATTCAAGTAATTTTCTATTTACTTGTAAATAAACAGGTTTCTGAAGAAAAATACTGCTGGATGTTTTAATAGAAGTTTCTTTAAGCCTCTCCTGTTCTTCCTAAATACTATTGCATACCTGAAGAAAGGAAAAGTAGTGTGGGGCAGTCCCAGTCAGTCAGCTGGTCAGTCAGCCTTCTATCTTTAATACAGAGACGTAACAATTTTTGCTTCGAAAGTTGCATGAACCCCAAACCATTCCTGTCATGTGAATCCAGACACATTATAGTTTGAACAAAAAAGGTACCCCAGAAGAAGTAGTTTGCCACAAATACTTGAATTATAATACTGTTTGGAACTGAAAGACAAGATTTCTTCTTCTGGAACATAGATTTCATGGATTCAAGTTCCAACACTGTGGTTGTAACAGGTAAGATTTTTATTTTACTCTTATTTTAGCTAGAGATAGTATGCACACATGCTTGATCTTTGTCATAAACAATTCCTTGGAGGGCAAAACAGTAGCAAATGGTCATACTAGCAATTCCAAATGGAAAATAACTTGCTGCTGTGCCTTCCAAAGAAAATCAGATGTATGTTGCAGGAAACAGACTGCAGTCTGCCCTCTTTACTGCCATCCAGTGCAGTTTGTTGTTCATTCTCTCCATGTTTTAATCTTTGTTGACATTCTCTCTGATCCAAACCACATAGCTCAAGGCAGTGCAGGCTCGTGTGAGATAAAGCTTACCCAAAAGAAGCTCTGAAGCAATAAGACCAGGTTGCATCACAATGTCACATAGTCAGCGTCCAGAATTAGAGCAACACATGGCAAGCTTCAGGGTCTCAGTTTCATGGCAAGATAAGGGAGATTTAAACCGGAGATGCTGCCTCATCACTGCTAAACTAGACCATTAAATTTAAATATACCAAAGGAGCATGCCTGAACATGCAGCACAAGGGACCAAATTTGGAGTTTATCTTGCTGGCTAGAGCTGCTGCTGAATCACAGTGGCAGAACCACCAGCTAGAGACTTCTGAGCTTTAAAAGGTTAAAGCTCTTAAGGAATGCTGCTACTCACAATTCCTCTTGTTGCCACTGGCTCATCTAAAGGCAATCACTATACATATCTTGACATGTGAGTTGCTGGATAATTTTCCACTGCAGATCATCTGAGGACATAGGAATGAGGTTGAAGCTACTTCAAAGAGATTTGCATCTTGCTGTTTTCAATTAAACACTTTTTTTTTTTTTAGAATAGCTGCAAGATGAGCAGAACTAGTTTGTCTTGCTCTAGACATAACTGCAGTGAAACCGAGTGGAACTGCAGAAGAAAGCAAGAGGTATTTGCTAACCTCTTAAAGGGTTACAGTCTGGTTCTCTTCCACGATATTTATGGCACATAGCCTTGATGGGCACATTTCTCAGCACCTTATTAGATTTTTCCTTCCCTTAGATAGCCATTTAGGTGCAGCAATTTACTTGTTGAAGTGGTTTTAGACTAGTGTGTCCTGTTAAAGACACAGGTGCATCTTTAAGCTATTACAGAGATTATCACAGCATGCCTCTGTCACATTTTCACTAGCTTATGATATAAAACTGCTGGCGGCAAGCCGAGTTTATTATATAGTCCCTAATAATAATCAGCCAGTGAGCTTCCCAAGTTGCTGCAAGTATCTCAGTACTGTAAAATTCTCTTACGTTTGGTCTTTTCATAGGGCAATTTTTATCCTAAGCAGTAGTTTACTTATGGCCACCACTGAGATACATTAATTTCATTGTGAGCTATTTAATTACTTTAGTGTAATTTTATAGTTCTGCACACACAGGTACACAAAGGCGCACAGCAATTGCAGATTTAAAAAGGAGGAGACGTCACCCTAATTTTGCTCCAGAAGCAGAGCAGGACTGGTGAGGTTTTATGCTCCCTGTTAATGTGAAATGAGTACTGTTTTCCCTTGATCCCTCCCCGTAGTATATACATAAAACCGGGGAAAACATTGTCAAAAACATTAACACCATCAGGCTTTTCATAATATTAAAGAGAACAGACTGAGCAGTTATGAAATAAGCATTAACAAATTAAGAAACACTCAAAGTCTAGCATTAATTAAGCTGTCATAAGCCTGCATTTAGACTTAATTGTCCCCACATACAAGTACCTTTCACTCTGCAAAATAGCAGTCATATGCTGTCACGTAGTTATTTGTCCATTTAAGGATTTTTAAATATTTAAGAGTTACAGCATTAAAATAATTTCACAAACTCATTTTCCTGCCACCCAGTATCTAAGACTTGGCAGCATTCTGGATTGAGAACAGTAATTGTGATTAATAAAGACAAGAGTTTTCCATTGAACTTTTTCATGACAAAATGCCTATCTATCTCAAAGTAAGGGGTTTTTTAAATTTAAAAAAGTCTTTGACAAAAAAAAAAAAAAAAGAATGCATAAAATTAAATGTAGTACTTTGGATTCAAAGGGCCCTTTTCCCTTTCCTCCTCTCTTTTACTGTGGGAAAAAAAGTAAAGGAGGAGATTTTGCCCAGCACCACAAAAAGCATATTTTCCCTGACAAAAACCCTTAAGTTTCCATTACTTGGGATTAAAAAAAATTGCAAATAAAATGAAATGTTACTCTTTCAAACATTTCCATTAAATATGCATATCTTTATCTTAATCAGATTTAACAATAAAAATGGTACATTGACTGTGACCTGGCAATATTTTACATCAGCTCTTTTTGTAGTGGTATTTCTATGGATGATGATCCTTGTCCAAAATAGTCATTTACATGATCTGTTCTATTGACTCCAGTACATTTACCAGCTTCAGTTATCTCATAATCCTTGACATGAAGGAAGATTGTAGGACTAGTTCTTATATCAGTGCATATAAAAACTGAAAATCCTGTTCCCTTAAGTGTTATAGAGGCTAAATCCTATCTAAAAAAATCAGCCTCCATAATTAAAAATATGAAGATATAGACCAAACATGCGTGCATACACGTTGACACCTAAATTACAAATGCAGAGTAGGCACAGGTTAAAGGCATCTTCCTTTCTTTTCAGGTTTTGGTCCCTTTAGACAATACCTGGTTAATTCTAGCTGGGAAGCAGTGAAGGTAAGCATTAAAAAAGGGAGGGAAGTGTTTTATTTGTGATTCCTATACAAACTGTTTTCAGGCTTGCCATTCTCTTAAAAAAAGTTATTTCTCATGAGTCATTAGACAGGATTGTGCCTATGGAGCAGGCTCCCAACATAGAAGAAAAAAGGTAATTAAGAGGTGAAACATTATTTTATTTGCAAGATTTTTTGGTACTTTTCGAAATATTATTCTTATTTTTAAAAAGGGTATTTTTTACCCAAGATGCCTTCCTGTCTTCAATATACAGATCATTTCATGCCACAACTCATTTTATCATGTCTGTGCAAAGTGGTTTTCTTCTCATACAAGTGTAGCCGCCTATTGAGTTCTTACTGCCTACTTCAAAAACACAAAACCTAAACATGCCAATTCTAAGTTTTCATCTCAGCTTTGGCTTCTGCTTTCAAATGACAGTGAAGTCTACAGTTAAAATTGAAAACAAGGTCATTCAGATTTCTTCCCCGCCCATACACCTTGACTAGCAGTAACAGGTCTAAGATGAAGTCTTGAAAATTCCTGCTTATTTCCTAAATTTGCGTATTAGAATAAATTTAGCTGGGTGATACAAAGCGGTGGTTTGTATATCTGGCTTTTAGCATAAACTTTTCTAGCATAAACTTCTATGACTTAAATGTTACAAACTAAAAACCTAACCATTGCATGTATGAGTATGTCTGCTACAATTAAATATTTTTCTAGGTTAGTACTTTAGTATTGTAGCTCAAACTAAAGCCTGAAAGGTCACAGTATGTATGCATGTATGTAAAAATTGAAAGCAAGACATGTAAAACAAACTGAGGGGACTATGTTCTATTCTGAAGACTGAAATAAGCCCATAAATATTTAAATTCTTCACTGAAATGAAAAGGTAGCTGTAAGAAAGTATCAGCAATGATAGAAAGATGACTCTACAGGACTATAACCATATTACAAGTTGGTGACAGCTACTGAAGATCTGTCTTGAAAATGAAGTGTAGTCAAGCCAAGATGATTGACAAACAAGGAGCTAGTACATTTTTCCAAGGACCAAAGCTATGGCAACTCCACCAACCCATATTTTCTATTCTGGCTTTGTTGGATGACAAATGCTCAGTGCAACTTGATGCTTGGTAGAATAAATGTATTACCCACCAAAGTAATGAGGGGTGTTACCCCTGTAGGCTAACAAGAAACAAAACTACTTCTGTTACACCTTTCCACATCTGGATCCTAATAGGAAACCCATAAATTATCTTAACTCCAACTTCACATGTGCCCTAAACTACAAATATTTGTGAGCTGACAATGTTCTTGTTCATGATTTCCAGATTTGTATTGGTTCTAATTTTGGGTGCAAGACCATCCTCTTCCGGCTGAAAAGAAAAAGAAAACATGTTCTTTATGTGCAAGCAAAACAGCCTAAAGTGAGGATGCACCAATGAGTTTTCTGTAACAATGCCATGCACTGGCCAGGCCAGGAAGTTACATAACAAGGGCTACAGCATTCCATAATGAAACAGAGGCTGCGTCTTGTGTATGAAGGAGAACAAATCCCTTTTGCTCTGATGTGACACCCTCTGCATGGAATTAATTTGTGTCATAATGGGGATGCTGCTTTGGTTTCCTATTCTCCTGGCAAAATCCAGACAATTCAGGGAAATTTGCTGTAAATCTGGAAGCACTTGGAATTTTGATAAGCTTCTCCATGCTAAATAGCAATGTCATCATATTGTTCCATTGGCCTTGTTCAGAGGAGTAGCCCTATGGTCTTCAGGAAGCTTATGCACACAGATTTAAGGTAGCAAAATCTAGTATTTACATCTGGAAGTAATCCTGTCTTGGCTTGGGATTCCTGCATGGATCACTAAAGTGACATAAATCCCTCCTGCTGAGTCTCTTTACGGAGAACCAAGCAAGAGTACGCTAAAAGTCGTCCTTAAGAAAGTACTGAGCCGCCAGATTAGGCTTAACGCCTTTGTAGCATTATCCAAAAACTGCCCTAACAATTACCTCAAAATGAACGTGGTTTTTACCAAAAGTCTGGATGTCATGGCACCCTCAGCAATGTTGTAATGGTGATACATGTAATTGTAAGAGTTCACATCCCAGAAGGGTCCTTATACCAAAAGCATCCAAAATCCCATAAAAATACATGTAACAAGACTTCCAGAGACCTAATTCTCAAAGCACGGTCTTGCCCTGCATGTGTTTTAAAATGAAATCCTTTTCAAAGATCTGTGGCTTCACTTTTGTGAGCAATGCTTGCTCCTATGTCCAACTGCTTCCTTAAAATCCCTGTTACCAGCTTCTCCCTCAGATGCTGTTCTACTCAGCCTTTCTGATGGGGTCAGTGGTTTTCCTGAACATCTTTTCTTGCTGTAGGGAGGATCACAGATTGATCCAGTGAGCACATAGCCCATTCCAATAGTTGCATCCCTTCTATGCCTTCATTGAGCACCCAGAAAAATGATTGTGTGGTATCATTTCTCTTATAAATTAACATTACTAACTTCTTGATGAAGAAGCCTATTTCCATTTTCTGAAATCCCCAGGAATTGGATGATAAATGTTGATAAAACTCTTCAAGTCTCTATTTCTGCTGGTTTAGGAAGAATATTTATTCTGAATTCTTTGATTTCTTATTGATAGTATGTCACAGTACATTGTCCCACGTTGCCAGTTTTATAATATGAAAATATCATTTTCCAAGAGTACCACTCTGATGTTTTTGCACGAACTCAAATTCTCGTCACAGCACAACTTATACACAAGGCATTCATCAACATTGTGTCCACAGAGTTCTCATTGCTCAACAACTACCCCTCAAGCGTTCGAGGACAAAGATAGTCTAATGGATCTGAAAGTGCAGGTGAACCTGTGAATTCAGGGTCACTGAGAAAAGCTTCAGAGCTTTTATAGATGATGTCACATGGCCCAACACGGTTGTCTAGCACTAGGAAGACAGCTTCTCATTTAGAAACCTGCCTCACTAAGTTTTTCATGGTCCTCATACCTCCATTCACCTGAAATACCCTTCTAAAATGTGCACAAAAGCTCCACCGGCTACACTTTTAACTCTGGAAGTGCAGGATAGTCTCTCTAAAGGAAAACACCACCAAGTATTTACTCTGCATTTGCTAACAGATCACATTGCGTTACCATGGTGTGTTAGTTCTTCAGCACCACGTGGGACCCTCAGAATCCCAGATCCCCTGAATTATTTATTCCATATTACAGATTGATGGTCTCACCTAATAACCCTCAATCTGACCCTGGTTTTGTGTCTCCTCCAGAAACTCCTGTCTGGCACTTGGCAGCTAAATAACCTATCAGGGCAGGCTACCATCAAGGTCAAAGTCCCCAGTTAATAGGGCACAAATATAAGCTGAGTGACAACATTCATAGTAATTAAACTGTTAGTGCAAAGAACAGGTCACATTTCCAACTGCTTCTGGGAACTATGTTTGCTATCGGGAGATGAGGATCAGATCTCCAAGTGCAGTTTTTCATCCTGACACTGACCATGCGGTCTTTGTCATTTAATCTCTCTGTCTCTCTCCCTCTCTGCTTTAGTATCGTCATCTGTGAAACTAAGAAGACATTGCTATTTAATTCCTTCATTTCTGTTCTGGAACTTTCTTACATCCCTAAAGCTTTAACAAGGTATCTGCAGAATTAAAAACACACCAAAAACACCAAAAAAAAATGCTGTTTGCGACATAACTTGCAGACTGACAGGGTCACCTGGTAACTTCTGGGTTTCTTTCCACAGTAACACCAGCCCTTCTGAATGAGGTTCACAAAATTAACACAGGCAGCCCCCTGTCCCCTCTTCCCCTTCCTGGCTACCCAAATCAGTGAAATCTCAGGCAAACTCTGACATTTTCTAGAAGTTCAAGATGCTTCTAACACCCAGTGTGATGCACAACCAGCACACCTGAGCTCAACCTTTCTCTGCAAATCACTTCTCTTTGGGGAAGGCTGCATAACAACATGGGCCAGAACTCCTGTGCACCAGGACTATGACCACAACTCACCAACAACTCAAGGTCATCAGCTGATAATGCTGTATTTCATTTCCTTTTAGAAGAACTTCCCAACAAAGAATCTTTGTGCTTTCTTTTGAACCACTTGTCCCACAAAGAAGTCCTCCAAAACGTTAGTCCTCCTTTGAAGTTTCCTTTGCTGTTCAAACAACAAAAGACGGGCGCTTGTTTACTGAATCAACTCACCACTGTGAGCTCTAGTTTCCAGATGCAGTCATCCTCAGTCTCTCACCTTAAAGGCAAAAATAGTTTTGGTTAAGGCTGAGACAGGGAACAACCTTTTCTTTATTCCATGTTTGCACAACATCTGGTTCAGTGGGGTAAAAGCCCGCGGTTAGGATTCTTAGACAACAAAGTAATATGCGTTACTGACAACATGCTGAAATTGCTTAGGACATAGCAATATCTTCTTTTGGCACAAATTCACAGACCTTTGCTATTGGCCAGCTTCTGGTTTTGTCCTGCACAAATATATTTCAGCATGTTTCTCCCATGACAAATGCTGACAACAGGATGTCAATGCAGAGAGCACGAGAAGAGAACAGCCTGACAACTCATTCTGGGTCTCCACCATCTTTACCAAAGTTACGGGTAGTCGAATCCACTAAGCCTCACAGTTAAAAAAGAAGAACCTCATTAAATATTAAAATTAAAGATGCTTTAGAAAAGAAAATGCTAATTGTGAACCAGCTGGGGTTTTCTTTTCTGGAAGCTAAGACACAGCACAGCATTCTTAAGCAAGATGATGCAATGGTCTCTCAAAGACTGTCAGCACCCAGAGGAAAAAAGGCTGGCACTGTTCTCTGAATGTGTTTACTTCCCTGCAGGCATTGTTTCCTTGCTTGTGTCAAATAGTTTATTGAGCACAGCTAATCAATGTTTCCGCTGACAAGAAAATTGGAACAGTTTATATAGGAAGCCAGTGTTGAAGGGCAAAATTCCCAGTTAGCACAGCACAGAACTGTGGGTCTCATCTGCCCGGGTATCCTTATAGTGAGAAATGAAAGCTTGAGAAGACAATGACATGTAATAAAAAGTTAGAGGTTTCTTGGGCTAATCACATACCTCTGCTGCTGACTTTTTGCCTGTGCCCCCCTTGGAAACTTCATCTATAGTCTCTTTTGGCAGTGGTCTGCTGGGATGCAACAGGGATTGTCAACCACCATTTTACTTATCCAGGACAAAGCCTTCTACCTCCAATGCATTCCCCCTGCCTCCTGCCATTGCAGGAGGCTACCTTCTGCTTGGAGGCTCATGCCTTGTTTGTTAGCCCTGTTCCACAGACAACATTATTTCCATTCATTTCCACGTGACATTTGTTCTCCAGACCATCTTCCAACCATCTGGACAATCTGCTGCTTTGGAGGCTGCCTTGGTTCGTTCACCTCAATCCTCAGCATAACTTTTGTTTCCTTTGGGAACTGGTCCCATGTGGAACTTCAACTCTACATAAATGACAGGAAATAACATCCCAGTAACCGACATTTCCATTTGGTGGGGAAGCATTATTTTAGACCAACAAAGAAATTAAACACATTCAAAATGTGACCTTCCTCGTGCTGGTAGTCCCCTCCAGCAGAGCTTACCTGAACTAGTTCGAGCCAGCAGATCAGGTGGCATCTGAGCAGACAGCTAAAGTGAATTCTCCCCCATTTGTATCTAGCAGGTTTCTCTGCTAGATTATTCAGGGGAATAGCTCTTACCTGTATCGATGCCTATTTAGGTGCTTTTAACTGTGGACTCTTTCTGAGAGCTCCTGTATTTCATGGTTCCTCATGGACCAGTTCCTAAGCAAAAAACACTCCCACCCATTGGACACTGCACGTCCCTTTGGAAAACACAACAATGGCTCAACATGGACCTGACAGGAGGAGATCGGTCAGCACATTTCAGTTTCTTTCAGTCAAAAAAGGGAGAGCTACCACAAGACTACTGAATCTCACTGCAGAGCAGCATTTAGGAACCACGTGCTCAGATGGCTCAACATTGCTCTTGGGTCGATGTTTTCTCAATTGGATCAATCTGATTTCTTTATCGCAGTCTGAGAAATCCAGTGCTTTTACAAGTCCACAGTGGTTTCTTTGTAAACACAGGTGCTGTCCAAGAGAGGCCTTGGTAAAAACATCAATCTCCATATCATGCAGCTGCCGGTGGTTTACCAAAAAGCAAAGGATAAAGTCTTCATGATATGGACGACTCTTCAGCCACAGGTGAGTAAGTAGAAAGTTACACAATTTCCCCCCTTCACTTATGAATATTATTATTCTGAGTGGTTCTTTAAGCAGATCTCCCAAAGAGTGTTGCACAATGTGTGCATCAGACAACGCTGCAAAGTGACTATTAAAATTGTGATAAAGGTTTCAAACCAAAAGTTGAGGCACACAATCATTAGCACACTGTTTTAAGCCTGGGCCACTTAAACAGCATAACTGCCTGCTGAACTAAGGAAAAAAGAAACATCCACTGTAAACTGCACAAAGGTGTTGTAGCTCTTAAGTCCTGAGCTGACTGGATGCAAAAGAAACTAACTGAAGTGTCTTGTTTTTTCCTCATTTATAATCTCTTATCGAAGTTTTTTTTAGGCATGAGCTAAAGCAAGACTCCCTACCTTGAAGCTGGTATTTCAAACAATGCTTGGCGCTATTGCGTTACATGTTTTTAAAAACAGGTCTCATTTTTAATTTCCTGTTATTCACTCTGGTGGGAAAAAAACAGCTCACTGTTCACGTTGGGCTGGCATCATCCGCCAAAGCAATCATCATCCTTGAGCAGTGTGGGAAGAACAAAGGCTACCAAGAGATGGATGCCTGTGGTTTTCACCCAGAAGGTGGCTGTTGCATGCTAGATGGCCCGGAAAAGATCGAATCTACGATTAATATGAAGACTCTCTGGAAAAACATTTCAGTGGAAGGGATTGATATAATCTTTTCCAGAGATGCGGGAAGGTAAATATTGCATATTGGGGTCTCACATTAAAAGCAGAAGTAGCTCAGTCAGCTCATTTAACCTTGAAGAATCTTTGAAATTACTTTTCCTCCAATCAAAATCCCTTTGAAGTAAAGTCTTCAGAGGGGCTAAAGTATGGAACTGGGATAAATTTAAATTTTATGTTCAGCAGCTTCATGAAAAACAACAGCCAGTAGATATTTTTCCATGCATTTGTAAATTCCAAAAGAAACAAGTTTCAACATAGCATGCCCTGTGATTAACAACCCCAGTAAACCTGAGCTATTAAGACAGTCTGAAAGCAATACTGACTGGTGGCAGATTTTAATCTATTTTCCCCAACTGGGAGGGATACAAAATGAAATACATACACCGAAGAACTGAGCAATTACAGGTACCCTTAGAACAGTGCCTGCGATCTCACTACAGGTTTCAGTAGTACTGAAGCAATTTTCTTTTACACTAGTTTTCGTTTAAAAGGAGAACACAGAAACCAGAAAATGGTCTCATTCTTAAAAAACAAAAATCGGCTCTTTTTGGTCCCTAATTTTAGGATTTGGACCTGCAAGTTAAAAATCAATGGAAAAAACCCCTCCACATGGTGAGAGCGTATGACTTGCACTAAAACGTGTATTAGGCGGCTGTAGTTCCAGTTGGCTGTGTTACCGTTCCCATCTCACACAGAAGCCTAGAAAAGAAAGCACGTCTTGTGAATTTTTTATTTAAAGTTCCTCCTGGATGGGTGTCTGAGAATCCAAACCATCAGATAAGGAACACTTGTTTCTCAGACTTCGTTTATTTCAGCATTTCCTTTATTGAATAAGGAAATATGTTTTTAATGCTTTCATAAACCAGATCTGGTTTGGCTACTTGGAGAATATTTAAATATAATCAAACTTAACTGTTCCTTAGTTCAGGTTTCAGGTTTTGTTTTGCTCTTAACATTGCAGGTATATCTGCGATTACACCTACTACGCTTCTCTGTATTATGGCAATGGAAGAGCAGCTTTCATCCACGTGCCCCCACTATCCAAATCGGTAACAGCAGACTTTCTAGGAAAAGCATTACAGACAATTATCTTAGAAATGTTAAAACAGTGTGGGGAAGAAAGAGAGTAGGATGGATCATGTAAGATACAAATAAGGATTTCTTAGAATGCAATTCCTTACTCTCTTAAAGAGAGCAAATCTAAAGATTATTTTAAACCCCTAGATAAAGGATTTTATATTTTGTTATTTTCAGTGAAATTTCCTCACAACCCCTGAACAACTGTTTAGATCTCTTAGACATAAAAAGCTTGCGAGAAAACACAAATGATTAGCAGTCTGTATTGATAAGAACTATAAGGTTCCTTCAAAATTAAAAAAGCATGAAACTGGACTTAAAATGTTTTAGATGCTTAATCCTGGTTCCAGTCATTACACGGACATTAATAAAACTTATTGACCCAAGATGGATGCTTCCAGCTGGAGAGATACTCAGCACAGGATGGATGTAACAGAGGGCCCCTCAGCCCCCATCCAAGTCCAGAGGGATAGCTCGGCCCTACCAAGAGCCCACTTAAAAATGTAAATATGGGGGGGAACAAACACATGGAGGGATCTGTTCCATGGAGTTTTACACTACTCTCTGAGGGAGCTGCTGTAGATGCCAGTTTCCACATCAGAAATGGGCTGGGAACACGGGATGACTTAAAAGAAAGCAAACAAAAGGCTGGAATCCAGCAAGAACTGTAATGCCATCAGTAATTAAGAGTTTCAGCTGCTTGAAAACACCACTTAACCCCACATTGTCAGTGCCTGTCCCAAAGGAAAACGCTGCAGTTCTTCTGCAGAGCACAGCACAAAGACGCCGGTCTTCCAGCAGGACAGGGCACGGCTGTTCAGGGACCTGCACATCAAAACCCCAATGCCAGCTTGTCCAGAGAACAGCAATCACTGAAGCACAGCACTGCGGAATGTGTTACGGTACGTTATGTTACTTACAAGACAGGAACCAAAGGAGATCCCAAATTGTAAACCTTGGAATCGGACAGTGACAGATGACTCCTGTGCCTCTCCAGTGCCCCACTGGCTCCTGTGTCTCCAACACAGCTACAGACGGCAGCTCAGCACCAGAAAAGCTGGGTATGACAGAGGCTAACAGCACTTCCCCTTCAGCACACTGGGAATGCCGGTGCTCTCTCTCCTTGATCATCTTGCCAGTACCATGGCACACAAGGATGAGATAAAATTAGCAGGTATTTTTCGAAACTAGTCACTACAACAGGACAGCAGCAGCTTAATGTGAACACCTGGGATTTCTCCAGGGAGCATCACGTCAGTTAAAAGAACAGACAAACCTAGCGGCATGGACAGCTGATGAAGCTTGGGCCACCACTGTGCCTTGTTTCAGTCACCACCTCGATGATGAGCATCAGAGAACTGGAAACGCCAAGACAAAGCAAGTTTGATTGCCACTGTCTTTTGAGACAACCGTTAGAGCAAATTGATAACCACATGCTGGATGGCTGAATGGCTCACCTAGGGGTTGCTGTAAGGGTAAATAAGCAGGTTTTCTTCAAATAAATAACAAACTTACCTAATTCAAGGGAACTACCTACTGTAAAAGAGGACTCAGCGTCCCAGTGAGAAAGGGTCCACGAGCTCGGTGTCACCAGATGAAAATACTTTTGATTCCAACCCAATATACTGGCAGTACTGACCTCTACCAAGATTTATCCAGAGTAGCTCCATCAAATGCAGCCAAAAGGAGCAGAAGAGAGATTTACTCTGAGTTTTCTAACCAGTACTTGCTTCACGTAAGGAGCAACAAATTCAGAAACAGGCAAATGCATACAGAATTCTTTTATTTAACTTAAATCATGTAGTACTGAAACTACTAGAAAAAAGCAGAGTAAGAGAAACTAAAGGAGCCTTAGCTTCAGCCATTCAAAATAGACAAAGTTTCTTCTTTTTATAATGTAAAGAATCCCGAGTATATCGCAATAACAGGAATAAATTCTTACAACAGAATATACAAAAACATTTGAAATTTTTTTTATCTACGGATTCATTTTAATATAAACACAGGAATTTCTTTAGGAATAATTTATACACAGCAAGTCTTTTTATGTAATAAATTGGCCATGTTATTTGTTTAATTTTCTCTTAAAAAAATTTAAACAAGAAAACTTGGAAAATGTTGTATTTGCAACTGCATCCATCCCTTACCACTTTCTAGTTTAATTTTTGTCCCAGAGGTAGACAAACTCTGGCCAATGCTTTCATCTCAAACCTCACTGGTTCAGAAAACAGAAGAGCTGATTTTTAAACAGTATGTAAATCCATGTAACCCTTCCACAATGTGGTCACTCAGAATCGGGGGGAGCGAGGGGGAAGGGATCTTCAACACTCTTAAATAAAAATAAATAGGGACCCTGCCTTGCTTATTTCAACAAAGCTTCAAATGGTGCTCAGCATCTCTAGAGGCTGCATACGAACTTTTAAAGCGATAAGAAATCTGCAAAGAATCTTCAACAGCAATTACAAAAACTGTCTTCCCTCTTTCTCTTATGCAGTCACATCCTTCCAACCACACGGCCACTGCCAAGCAGGTACTGCACATCACAGTGAGAGTGGGTAGCAGCAAGACCCATTCTGTTTCCCTGACCAGTGAGGTTCTTGTAATCCATGGTAACTACCCTAGACAGTAAAGTGAAACGACCAGTTAAGATGATCCCACCCCAACCAGAGGGCTCTGGAAGACCAGGATACTGAAGATACAGAACATTTCTCCAACTTCTTTATTCACTTGCTGTATAGTGGGACACAAAGCTTGGGCGGGTAGGGGGAGAGGGACACGCCATGAGTTGGCCAAGTTAGCGATCCTTTTTGGCATATTGTAAAGCCAGCTAGTAAACTGGTACCATCCAAAAACCTGATCACATACAGACACACCCATACACAGACACGGAAAAGTGCCCTTAAATTATAGTTTAGGCATTTATAAACTACAAACATTTTATAAAATTATTCTATGTACTTACAAAATGCAATGAAACATTTAATTAGTTCTTGTAAACCAGATCTTCGTCAACTGACTACCCGTAATCTACTGGACTTAAAAGCCCTATTGAAAATGCTAATAGATTACTAATCAACAGAACGCATACAAAAGAAAAGATGAGCACACACATATGCACACACACAGACTCGTTAAGAGTCCTAAGGTACTTGCAAAACAGACCAACTGCAAGCCAAGACCAATTCCTACCGACCGATGGTAACAACCGTTCAACTCCTGACAATGGATTTACCTCTCCGGCTGGGAAGGCCGGAGGCTTATTCACAAGTACCAGCGATCAGAATTGCGATACCTGAGCTCTGATGCTGTCCCATGTACCAAGCTCAGGACACCATCTCAAACTTCTGCCAAGCCCCGTGTCTCTGTAAATACCCATTTCTGTGTCCTTTGTTTTCATAAACTCATCTCATTTCCGATTTACATGGCTACACTCAATTTCAGAGGCCGTTCATGGTCCCTGAGCAACCAGTTTTGGAACTGAGGCATCCTTCGAAGCCCTCCTGCCTGTTTATAGTTCTGTATCTTCAGCACCCCTGGCCACTAGTATTGTTTCTACACATTGTTCTTACATTCTTGTCTGCACAACTGCTCACAGGTTAAGTTGCAATATCTGGCTTTTATCACTGGTTAGTAAGGAGTGGATCCCTTGCACCTTCCTCTGCTGTTGATCAGCCCAGTGATTAAAAACACGGTTGACAAACAAAATAAGAGCAACAGGAAACAAGTGTTACTTGTACTAATGGAATGAAGAGGGTTTAAATATATATATCTATATAATAGATATACATATGCCAATATATATATGTATATATAGATATATATGCATGGAGTTATACCAACAATAGGAGTGTTGTTCACTTCGACTCGGGTTGTTCCAAACACCCCTCAGCAGTTCCCAGCCTCTGGGAGCTGCTGACAGCAGTTCCATCTGGTGACCAGTTTTCCTGGGCAAACTGGGCTTTCTTTCCTTTGTTTTTAAAGACCAAGAGGAGCATCAGTGTGAACATGTCTAGAACCACACATCACTCAGAACCAGCTTTAAAGAGCACAGGCATCGCACTGAGAAAGACTCGGTGCATGCAGGCTGGCCTCACGGTTTCCATCATGCTCGGCTTCTGCATCTAGTTTATTGCTCCCCAAAAGAGCATCTTAACACCACACAGCTGACACTTCTGGGTTTACGGAGGAGCCACCTTCCTTTGCAACCAAACCACCTTCTGTGCCACTGAGCAGCTTCTATACACGAGACAGGTGAGAACAATGGCCGAGCACTAAAAACAAAGCCACCTGCTCCCCACAGTGATGCCGATTTGTTATCCTACTGGATTAAAACATCTTGATACCATTTGTCAAAATGCTGGTTTTCAGGGCTGGGTGGGCTTTTGTTTTTAATTTATAAATGAATCAGATTACTTTGACTTTATTCAAACATAGCTGAAGTTCTAAGTAAATTTTCCATACCAGACAAGCCAGTGGTCTCAGGGAAGAACAACACTACAAACCTTATGACTCTATCAAGCCAACATCAATTCTCAGTTGTTCACATGCACAAACAACCTGATTTACTGTCCAAGGGAAGGCTGCATGAAAAACCCAAGTGAATAAAGCTATTCAAAATGCGCAAAACACAACAACAACAAAAAGCTATGGAAACAAACAGAACAAAACAGGAATTAAGCTTGAACTGCAAACACAGAACGCAATGGTATCATGAAGGTGGTTTGGTCCAGGAGAGCTGACTGTCATCACACATGCGTACGTGACGTCCTGTGACTGTCTTCTACTGAAGTGCTTTTTGAAATGTTTATCACGAAGGATGCTACGTCATTAGTGTTTCTTCCTAATGCATTTTAAAACCACCTACATACAATTATAAAAACCACTAACTTGGACAGTTTTAACAAAACCCTCCTAGCCAGCTGAAAGATCTGAGGATCTCCAGTTGTGGTAATCAATATGTGCAAGAGAGGGGAGTAGTCACTGCACCAAAAGGTCACTGGAACCTAACAAAAAAAAATGGAAAACCAGAACAACCAAGTAAAACACTTCAGATTTCGTGGATGACTCAGGGCTAGAGAGAAACGCTCTCTGCAAAGACAAGCTCTGTAGCACTTAACCACAGCGCTCTATGTTCAAAAAGCCATGAACAACTCGAAGTAGCCAGAGCACCACATTGTTCAGATACCACAATGAACACCTGCACGAACAGCTGCCAGAGCTGGAGAAAGAGAAACACTATACATCAAGTTGATGGCAAGCTCGTGTTAGTCCTGTGTGCTTGTAAACCAGTTACACGCTGTCAGAGGGTAGTTAAAATGTGATGGCTGGTCCATCAGAATCCACAGTTATGAAGCATATAAACAGGGGAAGAAAAGGGAACTGACTTTTTACTGGCACATTAAAAGAAATCAATTCCATGTTAGTTTTGAAAAAAGAAAAAATAAACATCAGTGCTCTCATGAAATAGAAGCAGCAGAGAATCCAAAGCTAGGAACTCGATGTAATAGTATCATCAGGCAGCCTGTGACAGGTTTTTAAACTGATTTTTGGTCAAGAAAGCAACGCTGTTGCCATCTGAGCCAATTTATTTTTGGGTGCCAATTCATCTAAACATCTTTTTGGTACTTGTGGCATTGGTAATGACTTAGCCTGTTCCACAGAAAGGCCATTCCCTTTAGTCTAGCAGTTCCTCTGGACTATCAAACATTGTGAACAATTCATTTCTCTAAGAGATTTCATGAAATACTCAGAATTTAAAGTCCTCCTACTGGGTCAGCTATGTCTCTGCTCAGCTAAACACGCAGAGTTTCATGGCTGACCTGGGGACTGCCGTGACAGCACGTTAAAAGCCTTTGTGTTTCCTTGAGGAGTAGTCACCCTAATTCAGACAACTCTTGGATTCCTCCCCTCAATAATAAATTTGAACTGAAAGATTGGAGAAACTCCTTGGAACTGAGGCAAATCTGCTGAAGTGACCCTTTGTGCCAGGCAGTGACTGCTCCCCTCCAGAACCTACAGCATGTGGTATAATGGAGTGAGAGGTTACCAGTATCAACGGCATTTATTGACTGCTGAGAAATGAGAGATGTACTTTTTGTATATACACACATATAAAAAAATAAGAGTGAGGTAGATAAATGTTTGAAAAACAAAATCAACAACTCTCCCCCTGTCATACTCAAAAACCCTTATCTCAGTATTTAAATTTATTATGGGGCATCTCTACAGTGATTGAAACTGATATCACAAAAATAAATAAAAAATCCTACATAGAATACCTTCTTAATCAACTTTTTTGTCTTTTTCATTTTTAAAAGGGAAAAATAACTATGGGACAGAGGCAAGAGAAGATAATGGGACCTAAACTACACAAGCAAAAAGCATTACAAACTTTTAAAAATCTCCAGTCAAAACTAGCAATCAGTATATTTCAATTCTTTGTTCTTACTCCAAGTATTTAAATATTTCCATCCCAGAACTACCTCTTCACTGCCATCATTTGGTTGGATCAGTGCTAAACAAAGGCTTAGATGCTGTAACTAACGTCAGAAGAGAAACTGGTATGACTCCTTGGTTGTAGATTTTCTGATGCCCCCTCCTTCCCCTTTCACCAAGGCTTCTGCAACTGAACAAACAAGCCTACTCACTTGCTTTTGTTCTCAGGTTTGGTCTATGATTTAAGCAATAAGCTTGTACTCCAACAGGTTCCCATAGCTGCCAACACTTAACTGTTTGCTAGCCAAGCCGCTGGCCCCAGCTACCAGCTTTCCACTCGGCCTCACACAAATGGCCTGGTGGGTTTGGTTGGGTTTTTAAACCCACGGTGCCCTCCACAAGGCGAGGAGCTGGGCTTGGCTGGAGCCAGGTGTTCAGCGGGCTCCAGCAGCAACTGGTGCAGCTCGTGTCCACGGGGCGGGAGGGTCAGGAGAGCCTTCTTAAAAATCAGTGACCCAAAAGCCCGGTATCTACTGTTGTACCCAACAAACAAAAAACATACACATGTGTGTGGGGAGCATGTGGGGATGGGAGGTGGATGTGTGCCACAACCAAAACAAGCGGGGAGGGAAGGAGGGGTAGGACCCTTGTACAACAATGAATATCAACACTGAACAAGAATGTACTAAATATTAAACCTTTTTTTTCTGACCTGAGTTTGTATCATGCCTTGCACTGTAAGAGACATGCTGTCTGGGCAGAGGTTAGTGGGAAGGAAGGAAAACTGGGGTTCGAAACCACCACACCACAGCACTGCTAGAGTGTTTCTGTGCGGGGCATCCCTTCTTTCTCCATGTCCCCCTCAAAAGCCCTGTAGCCCACACAGCCAAGATGTTGTAAAACAACTAATGGAAGGAAAAATAAAATAAAATAAAATAAAATAAAACTAAAAAAAGGAGGAAATGTATTTATAAAAAGGCATTAAACAGTTCATGGCAAATCATATGAAAGGTATCAGTTCCTGGGGAGGAGGAAGTAGGTTACACACTATAGTACAAAGCATAAGAAATTCATTGAAGTGGGAGGGGAGGGAAGGGAAGGAGGGCAGACCTGAAGGTTTTCATAGATTAAATCCACAAAGATAAAGAACAAAAAAAATAGCAGCTTTTTTTCTGTACAGACATATAGATGAGTATCTGAACTGTAAAAAAGTTATAAAAGTGACACAAAAGACAATGTGTATGCAAATGATCCATGGTCTAACATAGAACTGCAAGACCCTTTGAGAAGTCTTAATAATAAAGAGAAAAGGTCAACAAAGCATCATATACTTGAATCCGGTTACTGCTTTTTTTTGTCTTCTCCAATTTATGGTTCTAGGTGTTTTTTCTCTTGCAAGCCTGTGAAGGAAGGCAGGCTGCAATGATGGAGATCTCTGCCGGTCACTTTCGCGTTTCATTTTTGGCGTGCGGTTGACTTTTTTTTGTACAAAATGCACGTTTGTTTAACTCAGCACTGCCAGTTCTGTCCAGAATTCATTGGGATGGGGACAGGGGCGGAGGGAGGGCTGTTTCTTTACCCCATCCCTTTTATCTTCTCCATCAAAAGAAAAAAATATAATCACATTTTGTCCAGTTTTGAAGAAAGAGCTGACAATTTGATATATTAAATTTGTTTTTTAAATACCAGTGTATGATTGATCGAACATATTGGTCAGGATCTCTTTTAAACAGAGCAGTTGATTACTGTGCTCCTTCCATGCCTACAAAAAAAACCCAAAACAAAACAAAGACAAATAACATAGAGTTCATTTTTTTTTGGCAAAATTTGGCAGCGTTGAAAATGGTAACAACCTTGGATGAATGATGGCCCTTTTTTATTCTTTTACGTGTTCCTAAAAAGATTAAAGAGCAACATTAAAAATCCAGTCTTTTTAAATTTTTTTCTGTGTGGTTTTTTGTTTGTTTTTTTTTTGTTTGTTTGTTTTTTTATAAAGACCTACAGTGTTGGGCCGGCGCTCGCACGGGTACCGGGAGCCACCTGGCCTGCGATATCTTTGATCTGATAAAAGTGCTGTACGGTTGAACTTGCACGCAGATATGTTTCCATTATGAAGCAAAGAGAGAGACAGAAAGAGAAAGAACAGAGAGAGAGAGAGAGAGAGAGAGAGAGATCAGATCTCAAGTTTTCTGTCGCTATTAAGTGTTAACATTAGAGTTTTAAAAGGCTGACTGTGTGCCCCCATGAATGGAGTCCTTTACTGAAACAAACATCTGCTTGCATATCGAAAAAAGAAAAATACGGTAACTCGTTTACTGAAAAAAGGGTTCTCCCAAGTGCAGCTATGGCAGTTCTGAAGATCCACTGAGGTACAGTAGGCTTTTGAACATATTGTAATTTCCTTACTTTCTTCCCCCAATGTGTTTTATTTCTGTGAGATTCTGGGTCTAAGGATCAGCAGGCCGAAGACTGGGGCAGCGGTAAGGCCCTCTCGTTCTTGCGTCCCCCGTTCATGTGTGCGTACGGCTGTCTCTCCTCAAAGCTGGCCCGAAGGACCACCACGCCTGGGCCGTTCTCGGCTTTGTGTCCTGAGTGCTTGTCAGTGGGCTGAAGGGTGGAGGAGGGATCTAAAGGAATGCTCTCCATGTTTTCAGTCTCCAGGTCAAGCTCCTCTGTGTCTGGAGGCTTGTTCTCTTCACTGTAGAAGAAGGAGACCTCTTTGAAGGCTGGATCCAGCTCATCTTTAATGCTCCCGATTATTTCCAGGAAGGAGGGCCTCATTTTTGGATTGTACTGCCAGCACATGCGCATCAATTCAAACCTGGACAGGGAACACACAGGACAACCATTTACTGAGGTGTTTCATGAGCCCTGGCTGGAGCCCAACCAACTGTGACTGAATCAGACCTTGCATTTTAGAAAATCATTCCATTTGAATGGAAGATAAAGTGACAGAACTTTTCCAGGCCAAGGTCCCTGTGTCACATTTCAACCTTCTTCCTAATCATTGGTTTACTTCTAGAGCTCCTATCTCCATCTTCTCTGCTCCCTCCCACACACTCACTCATGAAACACTCTCACAGATACCAAACATCCAGAGCATTTTGTGATTTTATTCTCACTGGGTATTTCTCCCCTTTTCCTCCAAAACACCCTGCGCTTCCTTACTCATGCAGCTACACGGCAGTGCCTCTCACAATATCTTTTTCAAACAACCAATCCAGACCCTAGCAATATTGTCTTGGAAAAAATTAAAATACACAAGGTAAAGCACTGCTTTTTCCCCCCTGAAAGAAGAAAATCAAATTAAAATTAATTGTAATCCCCCACAGACATTTGCCAATCTTGAAGATACGCTCTAATCTTTTATTTTGAAACAACACTGTTTTCATTTACGGACAGGGATGCATTCATATTTTACAGAGTGTGAGATCATCTGTTTAAGCACATACATGATTAGATCTGTACAATGTCCCATGCTGGCAAAACAAAACCACAAAATGAAACAGTAATACGGGCGTAACGAAAACAGCACTTTCATGACACAGCAAAATCGGATATTCCTGAGAGATCGCCCTCAGCTTTTAACACAAGAGAGGATTTCACTCTCTGTGACGGTGGAACAGGGATGTCTTCTGTTAACACAGCACAAATTTAAATAAAAAAAGGAAGATTAACATTAATTCTTGAAGCCAATTCTCTGTGCATGGAGTACTCGGAGAAGCACGCTGTATGTAGGAAGTTACCAATGGCCAAACCTACAGCTTTCTCTGCTAGAATAAGAATGTATCTAGGAAAAGCCAAAGAAAAATCTTTCAGTTAAGATAACATATGGGAGAAGCCTTTGGATCCCAGACTTACCTTTCAGCACTGTGACCCACAGGCCCAGTCTGAGCCCCCTTCCTTGGCGGCCCTGCTGGTCCAGTGGCCAGCCCTCCCATGTAAGGAAAGCCAGGTCACACACTTTTAGTTTTGATTCTATAAAACAACACCATTTCCTAACTTGCACAGCTTTTCAGAAAGCAAGCAAGCAATTCGGTTTATGCTTTACGTAGCTCCCACTGCCTCACACCACAGTGGCCAGGCACGAGATCTCTGCACTAGGATGTGGAAGGACTTTATTTTTTTAAGTTAAAACAGCACCTAAAGTCCATCACAGAGCAACGTCTTAATGTCTCCAGAGCCCTTCCTCCAGAACAGACCTTCTGACAGGACTGTCACTGAGCTGGAAGACCCTGCACTCGGGCTGTTGCTGAGTATCACTGGGTTCGGAGAGTCTGGGAGCCATAGCTTGAAACCAAAGCAAAGCAACCCCCTCCCCCAGAAACTTGTTCCTTGGGAAATACTGTTGAATTTTCTCACAGGGTGTACTGTGTGCTCAGCTGAGGTGAACCGAAGAGATGGAAAGCTGCTGTGTTTGGGATGCAAACACCACTTGGAGCGCTTCAACCAAAACAAAAGCAATTTGAATTGAAGTGCGTTTAACCTCACTAATATTGCTGCTAGAGCTCAGCTGGCACAATTCTGCGTGAACTGAAGTCAGCCACCTGAGCACAGCCCATGGCACCCAAAAAGAAGCTGGCAAAACCAGTCTGTGTCAGGAGAACTCCCTGTGTACTCAGTGCTGTACTCCAACAGGCACGTAGGCATATAAACACGGTTCAGCTAGTGCTTGTTTTTGAGTCTTTAAAAAGTCTTTCACGATGAAAGTGAAGCCAAACTATAAAACTGCACTGTACCCTCACCCACAAACGAGGAGGAAAGCTTGAGACATAAATATATAAAATCCATTTCTGTTACTTCATTGCTGTTTCCTTTCCAGCTGACTGCTGCGTCCCTGAATAGAAGCGCTGGCTGGAGCCAAGAACACTGGATATTTGCTGGCACTTCGCCCTGAGGCCTCAGGGCAATGCTAAGGAGATACCACAAGCAGCAGAGTAATGCATGTGACATCAGCACAAACAAGGACATGTGATGTTTCTTTTAAGCCATTCCAGATTTAAAAACCCTAAAGAGTTCCCATAAAAGGATTTTTTTTCTCTTTAACTCTGCGGGTTCAAAGACTTTGTTTACATTATCTTAAACAAAACACTCCAGCCCTTTCCAGGAGACAAGGGAGGAATCTACAGGCTGTTAATACAACCTGAGCACTCTTATAAAGTTGTTTCTGACTGGTGGTAAGTGAGCTCAGGGAAGCTGCAGATACAGTCATGAGATGGATGAACAGCCACTGCCTTTCTCATGCTTCTTTTGCTCAAAGAACTGAGCAGAAACTGAGTAACTTCTTGCAGGGAGGCAGTAAAAAACAGAAAACTGGAAAGTTACTATAGAAGCTGCATTCCATTGGAGTGTGCGTTTGTGCTTTGCATGAGACTTGATTTGGTGGGGAAAACTGAGAGGACCTCTCCTGTTCTGCTGCTGCTACACGCTGATGTTACCTCTGCATAGCAGACCCTGGTTTCTAGCCGAGTGCTTGCCAGGAACAAAGGGAAGATCAGCAATGCGTAAATAGTCTAGTCAGCTACAATACATGTGGGGGAAGCAATTTTGCTTCAAAAACAGAGTGGAATTCCAGCCTCCACAACTTTTAAAAGCCCCATGGGAACACACTGTCTGAGAGCTTCAACTGTAACAAACCTTCTTGCCATGCAGCCATCACCTGATGAACGCTGCCATAACAATGGTAGTACATAAAAACAGAACTTATTACACAGGAAGAGGAGCAAACCAGCACATCTTCGCCTCCTGGCACTGTCTTATTGAACCATCTGTCTTATTACATGGTTCTGTCTGTAAAACCATGCAAACTATGCCAAGAGGGTGTAGCATAAACAGAACTGAGTCTTGTTTCACCCTGTGTAGGAGTAAAAAGCCTCTAGAATTACCATCCGCTCTGTGCTTAGCTCTTTCACAGGGATTTACCACCTCTCTGAATCACAAGACAACCACGCCGCAAAATCCCCCTTTGCACAAGCATCTGATACAACCAAGGGGCAGAACCAAACCTCTCCAGTTTTTCAAGCATCCTTCATCTCTTATCCATCTAAAAGCTAGCAATTCACTGCTCCCAGAGGTTAGCAAAGCACGGCCACTAACAAGCATTGCCAGCATTGCAGTCAGGAGAGATGGAAAGGCCAGGACTGCCTGCACCACGTAGCATTCGTGCAGGGGAAGCAACAAGAGGCCCTTATGAAAACTACCGCTCTGTGGCTGAAGCGTGCATGGCTGTATCAACACTCGTGTAATCTGCAAGGTTAAAAATAGCAGATTCAGTGACAGTTGCAGCAAGATTCTTCTCTCTATTCTCATCCCCACAGCAGCCCACCTCCTCCACCTGTTCCGGAGGTTTTTGTATGTCAGTGCACTCTCTTCGCTCTACAGAAAGGTAAATCTGTGTTCTAGCCACAATTTTAGTTGTTTCCAAGCCGAACTATAATAATGTAGAGGAAAAAAAGTATCTCTGCATTTGTAGTGTACCAAGTGAGACAGGTAAGTGCAGTTCCTGGCTCCGCTTCCCACTCGCCTTTCACACTGTACCAAGTGCAAGCAGTGCACTGACTGCCCTGCAACAGGGACTCTGCCTGTCTAGAAACCACCTTCCACAGCACAGACATAGTGTGAAAGCTGCCTTCAAACAGAATCTTTCAGTGACCTCCACAAAGAGGAGAATCCCCTATTTTTTTCATAAAGCACTTGCCTCACACGTGCTGGGGATGCATGGCAAGATCCATAGGCAATTCCAAGCTCTCTGCAACTCTGTTACAAGCACCTTTCTGTCCAACCAGTATTTTTTCTTGTTATGGCCCTTGCTGCGAAGTGGGTTATCAGACAGTTGGAGAGAGGAAAGGAACTCTGCTTGCAGACCAGGTCTCTGTGCCTGCCAGCACCAACACGTGTGAGGATCAAGCCTGGCAGCAGCTGTCAGGTTACCAAGAGCTGCACAGCACCTTGGGCTAACGAGATGGAAGGCAGGGAAAGGAGCGAAAGCATAGATACAAAAAAGCATCATAACAACACTAAATAGGTTCTTTGAATGCCAAATGCATGTGCATGGAACAAAGGCAAAGACTATTCCTGGAGCTTCCTGCTGTTACTGCTACAACAGCCTCGCTGAATTTTTTAGCAGATTTGGGTGGCTCTCCTAATACAAAGACAAAACAAGCTGAAGGGGAGCTAAAGCTCACAATGAACTTCTAAGGTCAAAACACTCAATTAATACTTTCTGCATTTTGGAGACAGTCAGGATGTTGCATACACTACTGTATCACCAAAAAAACCCAAAACCAAACGCAGCCACCACAGAACTGGATAAGCATTAGTTCTCAGTTCAGCCCCGTTCCTTATTCTGATGAGAGAAGAGGCTAAATTCAAAGCAGATTTTTCAATCTGCACCTCTACAATGTATGACCAACGTTTTGGTGGCCCCCTAACTGATGTGTTGACAGCTTCTTCACTAAAACCAGCACAAAACATGCCTTCAGTCTTATACACTGGGGCAAAGATTTGCTCTACCAGACACTAACCAAACTGTCCCACCTTGCAAGCCAGTTATCCTGGAAGTGGACTATAAAGCCTGACTTCGCGTCTCTCTTTGCCTTAAACATTTTGTGTGAAGGCTGCCCATTTGTGCATTTGTTTTGCGGTGCCAGCGACAAATAGTAGAGGTGGTGCAGCAGCAGAACCTCCCCAAGGACTGAGCTTGGGATATTGCCTGTGGGCCTCATCTGTGGCACCAGGTTCAGTAGAGTGGAGGTGCAGGAGTAAGCACCGCTCTCCTTCACCTGGCTGAGCTCAAGATCTGGAGCTGGCTGCTACAGGGGGAGGTGATGCAGTGGTGGGCCTGGACGCGAGCACATGGCTCATGGGTCTGGGGCGTGACACGGACTCATCCAGCAGGAATGCCCAGCAAGCAGAGGAGTGTCTCTGAGGAGGAAGGAGAACAGGCTGGGTGGGCTGCAGTAAATAGAGCTTCTTGTTGTGACTCCCCTCTCATCCCCCTGTTCATACCACACATCCCCCAGGATAACAAGGAATTCCTAATGCTGAATATCTTGTTGAGTTGGTTCTCACCACCGAGGTGTTCTCTTCCTATAGACTCGAGGAGCCAATGCCTCCACTCTTCCCCATCTCTGCTCACGCCCTCCCTCCATTACACAGTTCTGCGTTAAACAATCTCCAGTCAATCCAACTGCCAGAAATTCTCCACAGCATCATGGAAGGGAAAGAATGTGAAATTGAGGAATCACATGGCAGCTACACCTCCCCCTGCATATACCACCCACCCCCCTTGAACAACAAAACAACACTGCCTGTCATCTGAAACCAAAGCCAGAGCTCCAGCCAGAAAAGCTCTTTTCCTAAGAATCCCAGGCAGCTGAGGCCCTTAAGTGATTGTATCCCTTCTGTGGGCCTCCAACTAATTTCAATAACTGCAAGACGCACTATTTCCTTCCCAAAACCCAGTTTGGGAAGTATATCAAAGTAATAAAGACTGCATAACTCGAAGTACTGTACACAAAAGCCAGCAGAATTATTTTAACAATGCAACACTAAAAACTGCTGCCTGCTGCACTGAACACCCTCTGCTCCTGCGAGGCTTTGTACTGATTCCAGGGGTAGGCAAAGGGGTTTGTGTACTTCTTTCTGCGCTACAGGAAAGGAAACTGTTAGCAGGGGGATTCGTTTATCTCTGTATGATGAGCACTGTGACTGAAACCGCTGATCCAACACACCTTCAAACAAAGGAACCATACATTCATTTATCTGTACACTGACCTAAAGCTGAATTCCACAAAGTTTATGCACAGTGCATTGCAGCTCATCCTAAGCTCTTTCTCCCTTTATGCTCAACAGAATTACTTTAAACAGAGGAGACAAGATGTAGGCACAAAGTCCTCTGCTGTAGCAAGTGTCATTTAAGAGCATTCATTAAATCTAAATTTATTCAGGAACACAAGGATTGGGTTTTGTTTCCTTATTAGAGGACATAGCCCAAAGTGAGATTTTGACCACAAGCGAAGTTGTTTTCTGGCATGTCTAACTACTGTAACACACTGGATGGACAGACTGCTCAAGCAGCACCTCACATTACTACCACCACTCTTTAATAACCCCTCCTGGGGCAGACAGAGCAGAAAAGGACCTTGACGGGATCAGGAAGAATAAGCTGTGTGCTGAGAAGAGTGGTAACTGTGGACACTTACAGCATATCAGGACAATTGTCCGGTTTTTCCAGCAGACCTCCTTCCATCACAAAGCGGAGCACTTGTTCATTGGTCATGCCTTGGTAAGGCTGCTCCGCTAACGTTGCAATCTCCCAAAGTACAACACCAAAAGACCTGGAAAACAAATCAAAACTTTAGAAAGCCAAGAAATATTTACAAGGATATTTTTCTTACATGATGCTGAGCAGGTAGGTGTTCATGGGTTCTTTCTTTTACCAAAAAATTCCAATTGCTCAAAAACTATGCAGCTATAGCGATAGCTACATCACCTAGCATCAGAGACTGCTGACTTCAAACCTCTCTAGTCAATGTAGAGAAACAGGCTCTTCAGAATGATCTCTGTAAGAAAAGATTGGTAATATTGCATCTCCATTCTCCACACCATACTCTACAGCTCAGAGTTAGCCATGATTATAATCATTCAGTGGATCGACATGGCTTGTTTACATCAGTTCTATATAGAGCAATCAGTAAGAAGCCACCACAAGCTCTTTGTATTGACCAGAAGGCTCCTAACTCACGAGGCTTGCCTGGAGAATCAGCTTGCATCTCCTCTCCCTTTCCCACGGCTTTAAGTTCTGACCTTAGGTGCACTGGGAGGTGGCAAGAACAGTGCAGAGGGAAAGGGAAAGAGGCAGGTAAGGAAAAAAAAAAATCTAAAAAAATTGTATTCCTATCTCTGTACTTCCTGTACAGAGGACCTCAAGCTGGACAGACATCTGATAACTAAAGTCTGCATAAAGATACATGTGTGGCAGGGTGCGGGGAATCAAAACTTCTAAGCTGGTAGAGAAGATGCAGACATTGGTTATTTAAAGTGAGCTCGACAAGCAATCCCAAGCCACAGAGACAATAAGAAAAAAAATCTGTAGACTTAAAAGAGTAAGCTCAAAATCTTCATGTAACAGGTACCCCAATAGCAGATGGGAAGGAAATAATGCTGAATGGGATGCTCTCATTCCAGTGCAAGCTAGTTTTTATCACAAATACTCGAGTCACACAAATCCAATTTGAAAGCTGCATCTTCCCCTTACTGCTCTAGCAAGCCGAGAGCAAGACTACAAATGCTACCCACCGCACCTCTGCAATTTATCAGCCCTACCACTAAAAGCAAACAAACCCACCTCTATTCCCCCTGCACAAATCCACTTCTTGTGTAACACAATTATCCCTCTGCTTTGGTTTATTCAACATTCTAAGTCAAAGGTGAAAAGTAAGGATGAAGTCATTCAACAGAGCAGCAAGCAACAAAACCAAGTTTTGAAAAAGGCTTGGAAGAAATGCTCCAGCTTCTTGTACCAAGACCTTAATTTGTTGCTTCAGCCACAAAACATTTAAGCTCACAGGAGCAACTCATTTGGACCTTTTACAACAGGTATGTAACTATGTTCCTGAAACAGCTTCTAGCTCCTTCCAACTAACTACAGAATACAGCAGAGGTGAAAAAAGAAGCGTATCTAACAACAGGAATTGATTACTGCCGAAGAAACATAAACATTGTTATGTAATTGCGTGGTTCGGATGTTAAGTATTGACACTTTCTAAAAATACCTCCATTTAAAATTAGTTTATTGAGCAGACATAGCTCAAATTGTCTGCCCAGCACTAAAAAGTCATCTACTTTTAGAGCTGCTGCGCGAAGAAGGAAAATCTCAATACTGTCTTGTCTTGTGTGGCTAAAGTGCTGAGTCAAGCTCGCAGAAAAAAGCAGAGTTTCAATAGGGTATTGTTGTGAAAACAGGAGCCCAGTATTATTATCTGGTTATGGTAGAGCGGTTTTATCTTTCAGTTATCCACTGTATCTAAAACTGTTTGCATCTGGAGCCAGAAGCCAGACTTGCAATTGTTTGCCTTTCAGGGGAGGGAGGGACAGAGGGTCAACTCAACATTTTGGTGCCTTTGAAGCTACTTTGATCACTGCAGGAATAATGAGAACAAGTCTTGTGCACCTACGAGGCATATTATCGTAACAAATAAACTTAGGCTGCTCCTTCAAGGCAACTACCAGCTCTGAAAGAACACAAGATGCTGAGGACTTATTTATAGAAATACACCCTCACCCTGAACAGCAGTACATTAAAATGTTCTCCTAACCTAACTGCAACAAAAACAGTCTTGGCTAATTACCTCATCCTTCAGTCTGAAGAGCAATAAAAGGATGAATTGCTAAAATAAAGCTCCACCCTTCTAAATCTCCAGGCACTCTTCTTGCAGTTTGCCATTTCACCTTACAGCTTATAAATTTTGGACTCTGACCACTCGCAGAGTCTTGCCTTTCTGACGTTCTGGCTTCTAAAAGAGATCTCGAAGAACACAGAACCAGATGTCATAACTTCCTACCAAAAAGGCAGGAAAACAAATCTCAACATTTTTTACTGTTTGATGAAAATGAACAACCCCAAAACAGCCAAGCTACAAAGTTTGCAGGAAGCAACTTCAAATCTGAACCAATACAAGGACTCAGGTAATTTTTCCTAGGATGAAGTGAGCTCCAATGTACAGTGTTTGGTCTAAAAGTTATTGAGAAGTAAACTGGAGCGATTCTTTTAGCCGTATCAAATAGACAGTATTTTGTGATGGCGATAAGTCAAGCTCCACTACATTTGGAATTTGGATTGAAATTTCTGATTCTATAGTTGTGGATGCATGTGGCAAAAGCAAATGTGTACATGTTCTGAACAGACAGCGCATTCCTCACGTTGAACCAGTATTTTTGTACTTCAAAAGACAGTACACTTATGTGAACTAAATTCCACAATCAGTCACTTCTAATAATTAAGATGACAAACTATTCCAAGGAGGAACTGTCTAGAATCCTGAGAGCTGTGGACTTGCTCTCCACAAAGCAGTTTTTCCCCTCTCTATGCTTTAAAGTGAAAACCTGCAATATTTTACTCCTCTCCCTCTCCAACCATATAATCAGTAAGCTACTTTCCTTCATGTGATGTCTGGCTCGGCTATTTCACTCAAACTGCCCCGCTGATACAACTGCAATGCTGTTTGCTCAGCCCTGCTTTGGGCTGAATGAGTGCTGAACGCCCAATCTTGCTAATGTCGAAGGAAAACTCACATTTTTCCTGCAACAACTAAAGCACTAATTTACTTCTGGTGCTTGATTTGGCGTCACATCTATGGTTTGAAGGGTTTTGGGCCCCTCACTACAAAGAGGACATCGAGATGCTGGAGTGTGTCCAGAGAAGGGAAACAAAACTGGTGAAGTGTTTAGAGCACGAGCCTTATGAGGAATGGCTGAGGAATCAGGGGTTGTTTAGTCTGGACAAAAGGAGACTGAGGGGAGAGCTTATCGCTCCCTACATAAAAGGAGATTGTAGCGAGGTGGGGGTTGGTCTCTTCTCCCTGGTAGCAGTGACAGGACAAGGGGAAATGGCCTCAAGATGCACCAGAGGAGATTTAGGTTAGATATTAGGAGGAATTTCTTTACTGGAATGGTTGTCAAGCATTGGAATAGGCTGCCTAAGGAGGAGGTTGAGTCACCATCCCTTGAGATATTTAAAAGACAAGTAGATGTTGCACTTGGGAACTTAGTCTCGTGGCAGTCTTAATAGGTCTGCATGAATTGTTGGACTCAATGACCTTACAGGTCTTTTCCAAGCAAAACCATTCTGTAATTTTGCAATTCTATTTTTTTCGGTTGTAATTTGAGTTATGTTTAAACAATAACATCACTGAACAGTTACAAACTAAAAGGAAAGCGTGTGTGGAACAAGTGCAGTGCGTCACCGAAGCTGAACACCTCATCTGCTGGAGGCCGCTTTCAATGCAATGGCTGGAGACGATGGCTAGACTTAAAAGTTATTGTTGTGTGGCAAGAATGGGGAGGTGTGCCAGCTCTCCACTCCAGGCTCGTTCAGTTCTACATCTGGGGATTTTCTAGCACTATATTCCAAATTTCTGTCTACTTTGTGAAGCCATTACAAGTCCCAGAATTCTTTTACTGCAGGGGAACTGCCAAATGCATGCCTGCACTGTTCTGTAAGATAAATGGCTGATGCAGGGCTTCCCCTTCAACTCACAGTGCTTATTTTCATCTCTTTCCAAGTTGAGGGTTACCGGATTCATAAATAAGTTACTAGCCATATGCCAAAATTTTTTAAGCAACATTCTGGTGCTTTGCTTTTTCACTTGCTACATAATTCCTCTTCTGAACCTTTCAGTTGATGCTGGTGGCTGTGGACTACAATCCACTGACTCCAAAATCTTCAAGCTGTTTAACGAATATGCAATTTACTACTAAAACACCATTCCTACTGACTTCTAGACATTTGGAGGCCATCAGCTGCCAATTCTGTCAGGTCAGCCATAAAAACATTGTTAGGAAGGCAGGGAAACCATAAAAGACAGTAGAGGTTTTGTCAGTATACATTCACCTTCTGCCAAGTCCTCCCTACCTATCTGCAAAAGTTGGGGGGGGAGTGGTGTGTCTGGGGAATTGTTCCAGAGGATTATTTCTTCTAAGAAGTGTATTTTGAAATTTCCTGAATGCCTCTATTAATAACATCACAGATACAGCAACCAGGCAACGTGCTTCTAAAGAAAAACCTATTTCTGCATCTTGCGGTATATAAAACAAGCAAACAAGGCTCCAAATGGAGAAGGATATACACAAGAGAGATCTCCCAAGAAAAAAAAACCTGCTAGTGTACACAAACCATCTGCAGGAAAGTGGAGTTATTTACACAGGAGGTTTTGATAGAAAAGCAGGTCAGCACTATGAACCTTTCTATATTCTTGGCAACTTTTAATGCTTTTCTTCAAGGAGGGCAATTTGAAAAATGACAACTTGCTCTTCCAGGTGAAAGTAATGTTTTCACTGCACAACTGATTTTACAACCCACAGCAGGAAACATGCCGCCACCTCCAGTTTTGGAAATCCATTTAATCCTGCTCTCTCTGAAAGGAGAATTTAACCTCAAGAGTTCTTGGTCTTGCAATGGAAATATGAAATATAAAGCAAAATGCTTTACAGTGGAAAAAGAGTTACCTTTAAGGAGACAGGAGAAGCAGTTATACTTAACTATGCTAAGTCTACTAAAACAAGAGGCTAGAAAGACAAGGGGACAGTTATTCAGAGCCCTTTTTTTGTTACCAGACATCGGAGTGCGTTGTGAAGACTCCATCTTTCAGCGATTCTGGGGACATCCAACGGACAGGCAGCAAACCTTTCCCTCCTTTACGATAATAATCTGTCTCGTAGATATCTCTTGTCATGCCAAAATCTAGAAGGTATAAATGTTTTGAGTGTTCATGATGAAATGATAAACACTTACTACAACCCACTGTACGAATGATTTAAGTACCTTAGCATGAAAAGTCCTAGGTTTATGCTCAAGCTTTGCAGTAAGCTAAGTCTTCTGAATGTCATATAACTCACTCATCTGTTATCTGAATCCAAGGATTTTCTTTTTTTTAACAGTGTAAAGAGTTCTTTCAGTACTTAAAAATATTGTCTTAAATTGTGGAACCTCACATGTTGAGGGAAATGCTTCTCTCTCTTTGTCCTCTCTCCAAAGATAATTTCCAGTTCCTGTATAATATTGCATCTCAAATCCTACAGAGAATTAAGCTGTTCACTTGTAACTAACACAGACTGATATTAAAGACATGCTTCAGGTTACACGCATGTCCTTAGCTGTAAACACATAAGTGTGTGCAAGACTTGGATCTAATAATGCTCACCCTCCTGGCTGTAACTCAAACCTATTCCAGATTTTTTTTTCTGTACCATCAGTTTGACTCACAAAAACTGCTGGGTCTTGGACAAGCCTATTTAAGCCAGTAACTATGTTTTCAGACACTAACCAATAAGTTAATCAATCAAGTGGCATCGATCTCTTACTAATACTAAATACTGTCTGCTAATACAGCAGACCTAAGGCAAAATCCCTTTTATCAGTGCAGACCTGCAGTTGCCTCATTTTTTTCTGGGAAAAGCAGAGCAAACAGAGGACAGCATTCCTCCAGCTCTCAGTCGTTATTACCAGCTTTGGATGAGTGACCAACCACTGATGCTTCTTGTTCCTTGTCTGCTACGGACACTGGTACCCTCAGTGATTGTAACTAAAAATTCTCTTAAAAGATAATGCAAATACAAAACAGATATGTAACGAGCATAGGACAGTGCAGCATAAAGCTTCCTCCAAGACCTAAATGTGTTCCAGTCAAGATGGTCCTGAACTGTTTCTCCATGAAGGGGTTTTCAGTACAAGTAGACAAACGAGAGCAGGGCAGAACGTTTCACAAAATGCTTTCAGGGTAGCCATGTACCGTGTTAAAGGCAAGAAATGCACCATCTCTAGTTCAAAGAACTCTAAAACATGCTGGCAGAGGGAGGATTGAGAAAACTGGAAGGGGAAGGATTCAGGCTGGCTTCCCCCAAACCTGCAGAAAATGCATAAAATCCCTCAAAGATCTTATTTTCTAATTAACTGATTCAAAATGTAAATTTTTTTCTTTTTCCCAAATGACAGGATTACAAGCTACCAAAATAGCTGAGCTAAGCTCAGAGAAAAAGCATTAGTTTCCTACAGCAGAAGCCTGTTGCTATACATGTTATTTTAATGTGCACAGCTCAAAAACAGCCAGAAGCTTAAATTCACCCTCTCTAGAGAAAGGTCTGAAACAACTCATCTGACACTGTTTTGCAGGGATGGTGAAGAGGGGAAAAAAAAGTAGTGTTCTAGCAGAGGGAAAGCCATTCTGTTATCTGGAAAGCAGAACTCCACTTCAGACTGGAAAGCATCCAGCTGAAGTCAAGCCATACATTCCACTTCCAAATCTGATATGCTTTAAAAGAATACTAGAATTCTTACGCTTGAATCAATAAACAGTAGGTGGAATTATTTTTGCGCATCAACAGAGACACCACTGGGAACTGTACCATCCACCCAGATGCCTGCAGCATCTGCACCTCAGTGCTTCACTCGCTCTTTCAGCACCCTCCCTTCCCATCACATTATTTCCTTGCTGAAACAATAACAACTATTCTAATATTCTAAACAATAACAACTATTCTAAGAGCTTCAACTCAATGTTGACAGCTCCCAGGTCTTAAATCACAGCAAACCTTCATAAGGAATGTATTTGATTCTGCAGAAATTTAAACTGTAGCTAAGTTTTAAAAGGTCTTTCAAAAACTAAAATGCCTTCCAAGATGCTAATTTTTCAGGATGATGTTTTTGTTTGTGTAAAAAAGTCGAGAAGGTGCACCTCCAATTTTCACTGTGAAGTCTTCTGCCACCATGCAGTTTCTCGCAGCAAGGTCTCTGTGAACAAATTTGTTGGCATTGAGGTATGCCATCCCATCAGCGATCTCTCCCGCCATCTGAATCATCTTCTTCAGAGTTGGAGGTGCCTGGCCAGGATTATTCTGAGTAACATTAAGGAAACAGAACAGGTAAGGGGGAAAGAAAAAAGTTACTGTTTCTACATCAAATTGTAGCATGTAATTTTTTTTTTTAAAAGTCACATTATCACAATTCAGTCTGACACAACCCAAGCTTAACAAGAACTCATGATTAAGTACACCACAGCATCTGCCTAGTGGGAAAACTGGCCGTATCGAGCTGGGTTATAAACAGAACTCCCAAACAGCTCTTTTATAACAGGCCATTCTATTTTACAGAATACAAGTCAGAAAGGCTTTTTGGTATAGGGATGTAATCTTACACCTATGGAGTTTTAAACGTCCATCCTGCTGCCACACAAGTTCTGAGATACAAAGCAGAGGGCTTATTTTGAATGAGATATCTACTCTTTTACCACCTTTGCTTTGCTAAATGATTTCAATCCCTGTTCCCCAGTTCTCAATAACCAGACGTTGCTTGAATTACATCTATTTGCAAACAGGAGAAAAGCCTTACGGGACAATTTCTTCTAAAGAAAATCCACTCCTTAGCATCCATGGATATATGGCTTCTGCTGTTTTCAGTCTCATGGATGGAGTTCAAGTATTTATACACAATTGGTTATGTCCAACCATCCCTTACCCGTACGAATTTGTCTAGGCTTTACACCCCTTGGATAATCATTACTGAAGAATAACCAAATCAACAGCCTTATGTATTGAATTCTACTAATGACAAAGATCCTAAAGCACAAATGCATCAAAGTCACTGAACTTTATAACATCCCCACCCAGAGATTAAATGGTCCCTTACCCACCTTCCATGGAAAGCATTCATGTCCAGCCCCACCATCACTTGGAAAATATGCTATTTTATGTTGAGATAATGAGCCAAACCCACTACTTCCAGGCTCCCAAGAGATGAATACAAAACACGCCATGGGAGCCAAGAAGATATAACCAAGAAAGCCCAGAAGGACCAGTGTAAGTTCCTTCCACAGGAGGAAGAGACAAGTATGGGAGCTGCACGGTTAAATTATCAGTAAAGCCAGTGATCAGGCAAGCCCTCTATCCACATCTTATTGAAGCATCCTGCCTTCCTCCTTATTCTGGTCTTCGAAAGACTTTGCTCAACTCTCTACATTGCACAACAAAGACGACAGGGAATTTAGGCACAGGCCTAACACAGACTGCTTTGGAGTGCACCGGCATACAAAACAGAAAAGCCAAGTACAGAGCTCATTATTTTGGTAATTTGTATATGATGTCACTGTGTCTTTATGAAGTTTGTTGAATTCAACCAAAACTACTTAATATAACCTGAAGCATTACTTATAATAAATGCTAGTCAAGCCCTTAGTCCATAGTCCTACTGGTATGTTCTGTATCCAGTATGATTATTTTATATATCCAATCACTTAAGCAATCTGCTCTTGCTAACACAATGCCCTCCACTTATACCATGCTCATTCTCTTGTGCACATATTGTGCTCATGTTCTGTTCCTTTAAGTTATTCACATCAAAATTTCTAGATCAAGGGCAAAAGCTGCTGAGCTCATTTTCTACGTAGTCTGTTATGATTTCAGTGCTAAGTGACCTATGTGTCATCTTTATCCTTCAGCATCTGTATCATATGCAGCAAGTTTAGCTGCTAGACTGATGGCCTACCTATTAGAGTATGCACATTAGTCAAAATATTAGATTTTTAATTTACAGAGGCAACAATCAGGATATACAACATGAAACAACTAACATGCATGCTTCAACCAGGCATTTTTTTGTTTAATATCTTGATGAAAAACCAGATTTGACAAAGATTTAATCCAAATATGGAAAACAGGACTCAATAATACACAAGGAGGCCTGTTCCATGCAGTACACTGGGCTGTTTGCAAGAGCTACCTCCTGAAAAGAGGTGTTGATCACAGAGCAGCTCATGTTTTGTTCTGAGAGAAGGGCAAGAAAGGCTAATTGCCTGTGGCTTCCAACGTGACGCTGTTTCATTCAAGATGATTCTAACTGAAGAAATAAAAAAACATCCAGCTACTCATGACTCACCTCTGTGTCTGGCCTCAATGATCTCAGGTAACTTTTGAGGTCCCCACGTGTCATCAGCTCCATGATAACCAACGTAGGTTGGCCCTGAGAAACAACACCAAGCAGCCGAACCTGGAAGAGGAGAAACAAGCGTTCAGTTACCAATACAGCTAACTGAAGTGTAGTAATCCTTTATTCACGTTGACACATAGCCCCAAACACCCATGAACCTGTGGGAACTGTCTGAAAGTAGATTCGGTTCCCCTCTGACTCCTGTCTCACAGTAATACCATAAAGCTGTGCAGAGTTGAAGCTAAAATCCCAAGCTCCCGCTCCAGTCAGACAAGACATGCCCTGAACTCCCTCACGCCAATAAGCACCACAGCTGTATGAATCATAGCCTGCTTACATTTTCATGACTTACCACATGGTGACAATTGAACTCCTTCATCACCGAGGCCTCATTTAAGAACTCTATCCTCTCTCGCATGCTTGCAGATTCATTGACAGTCTTGATGGCCACTCTGGTCTCTGGCTCATCCTTCACAACTCCCTTGGCTATTCCCTCGTACACCATTCCAAAGGAGCCTTGCCCAAGCTCTCGACACATAGTGATCTTCTCACGCGGCACCTCCCATTCGTCTGGCACATACACTAAGGACAGAAAGAAGAGCCCATGATATTCCACTTCTGCAAGTGCTGCCATCACTCACTGCTCCACAAAGCCAACTGACCAAACAGTCTGACTATAAACAACATCAGACACAATGCTGAGACCTTGCACAACGTATGCAAATAGCTCATGGTCTTTCCCATATGGAGATGGGTAGATAATTGGCATATAAATAAATCTTAAAGAAATGTGGACATGAAGAGGCCTCCCTATAGTGCTGACATAATGGGAGAGAAATAAGGAACCACAAAGCACAAAGTCAGGTTGGGAAGAAGCTTGGATCAATACATTAGGCTTCAGCTTTTCTTGGGATCCTTGGTTTTCTAATTCTTCCAGACAGCATCAAACACACTCGATCATCTGTATCAGTTTAGTGTCTGCTGTATTCTCTATTAGCAGATTGATTTTATGACTAGAGGGAAACTGACTCTCTGATCTAGTAGGCTCTTTGCATGAAACCATTCTGATCACTTGCATACACACTGCTGCACCAGTAAAGGCAGAACTCGCGGCTGTTGCAAGTCTTTGATCTGAGGCAGAAGAGAGATCTCAGAAAGTGACTGCCAGGAGGGAGGACTGCCTCGGGCAAGAAGACATCTGAGCAGTCACTGGTGCTGCTGCCTATCAGTCACCAGAGGAAGGGGACGGTTGTGTCACATGCTCTGGATGGGTGAAATGGCAGAATGTAAAAATAGAGAATTATAGCATGAACATTGACAGACCTTTAACCCTAACAATGTCACAATAAACAATAAGGGTAGGAGACTCTGTTGCCACCCTGGCTAAAAGCATTAGCCTCCTGGGGGCTTTGAAAACACTATTCCTGCAAGAAGTCTACAGTAGTAACACCAAACTGAACCATAAACAGAAGAACTGATGCCTCAAGGAAATTCATCTGATGTTCTGATTTCCTCCTGGATTTGAAAAGCTCCACATGTACATAACCTGTATGGTACAGGCACATGGTCATTACAGACACTCACACCTTCAGGAGGAGCCGAGAATAAATTAATTATCTAGCACGTAGGGCTCCAGTGGGAACTTAGTTCCTATTTGTATTTTATTATTTTTCAAAGCAATCAATTTCACCAGAAAGCTGAATTCCCAGAGTTCTCCATTCCAAAGCCATCTCAGCACAGGGGCTTTCTGGAGATGCAGAGCTGAGGATCCCTAGACTGCCAAGCCTCATGTACCTCCTGCTGCTGCCCAGGGAGAGACAACACAAGAAACTGGAAATAGCAAAGTACAGGAAAATAAAATATATACAGAAAGCAAAACCAAAAAAGCACTCTGTTCTAGGAAGAGTCATTTTGTTTTAAAGAATCTTTATTTCCAGGACAGTTTTAAAGACTTGAGCATTATCCCCATTGTGGCTCCCACAGAAAATTGTAAGAAATTAAAGATGTACCCCAAAACCCCACACCTGACTTTAGAATTATAATTATTTCACTCTGTTAGAAGAGCATTCAGCACAAATATACCAGCTGGGATCTAAAAACTGTCCCAGTCTAACACCTCTAAATACTGTCATCACTAAATACATAAATCAGTTACAAATACCTCAGGTCAATTTGAAACTAGCTTTAAAAAACTGTTTCACCAGCTACAGAAAAACATTTATCTACACTCCAGATATTAAGAAGAACAAATACGGATGACATCAAACATCTGTGCTCATTTTAACACAAAATTTCTGCATGCGATATGCCTGGAAACGCATAATATTGCTTTTCTCTTTCTGGAACTGTGAAAATCTGTTGGATAGTTTTATTGGGATAGGAAGCGAGGAGATAGTGTTGTTTTTTTCCCCAAGTGTTACTATTTTCTAGAGGAGAAGTACTTGGAAACAAGCAGTGGATTTGCTCCAATAGGTCAGAAAAGGGCTTAAAAGTGCAAACATGAGAGATAATGAATACATTAATTTTTACTACATTCCAGTGATGACATCACCAGATGAGTAGGTGACTATCTTAAAGCAAACTGATGCATCCAAATCTACCTTAGCTGAATGAACTATGGGAAAACAATTCAATACCTCCTTGGTTTCAATGGACAGGTGACATTTATGTATTATCAATGATGGATTCCATGGCTGTGCTAACACAATGAAGAGCAAAAGCTGTTTTACAACATCCCTTTTAGAGTTTCGTACTTTTCAAAGTCATATACAGAATACAGGCACACCTCAGAGATACTGCAGGTTCAGTTCCACACCATCCCAACAGAGCAAACATCGCAATAAAGCGAGTCAAACAGATATTTTGGTTTCCCAGTGCACATAAAAGTTATGTTTTTATTAAAAGTTATTGTAGTCTTTTAAGTGTGCAATAGCATTATGTTTAAAAAGCCAATGTACATACTTACTTACATACTTCACTGCTAAAAAATGGTGCAATAAACCCAGCAATATCTGCAAAGCACAATAAAACAAGGTACGCTCGTCTATGAAAGTACCAGAAAGCACCAGAAGTGTAAAGGCCGCACTTACCATCTGAAGCGCTGAAGTACTCGGGGTTCACAGAAGCATAAAGCACTCCATTGCCCAGTCTGTCGCTGTTCCTGGTGAAATATTTTTTTTCTTATTTAATCTTTAAACCTAAGTAAATCTCAGACCACCTCTTCTACAGCACTTCCACCATTTGCTCAATGACAGAGTAATATTTACTGTATGTGAAGAGCTTTTCAGACAAAGGGAACAAACCAAGCTCTTATTCTACCTCACGTAATCAATGGGAAAACAGTCCAGAAGAGCCTTCCCAGGAAAGCTGCAGTCTTCTCTATACCAGATCAGCACCAGAAAATGTGTAAACACAAGGTGCTTTCAGCTGCTGGGTAAACTCTCTAGCAAGGCAGCTGCACAGTGATTCACCTTGGTGACCTGTGGCTTAGAACATACTTTGAACAGCAGTTGCTCTACTGTGGGAGAGAAGCGAGCTACCAAAGGACAAGACTGTTTTTAATGGGGAATTCCATTCGACTGTAAGTGTATCTATTGTTTTATTTAAAAAACCACACAACACTCCCTCTGCCCTTTACTGGGGCAATTTTCAGGCTATGATGTTTATTCAGCACTGCCAGAGTTCTTGCAGGAGGCAAGCTATAGAAATAAAATTCTCAATCAAACCTCAGAAAGTCAAAGACAAAACATCCTTGGGGGCTAGAATAACTTATTTCAAGAAGGATGAGTTATCAGGCACTTCACCTAGGAGAGCCCAAGGGAAGGCCAAGCAGGTATCGTACTTCATGAGATACAAAGTCCTTCCTGGAGTGCTTCAGGAGAGCTAGTGCTACTGTCTGCACACAAATGAATAAGAGCTGGGAATAACAGTACACTCAATGAGCATAATTTACGTGAGTGTAATAAAAACCCTCCACGTCTAGAAAGTTGCAAGGCTGAACATTTGCATGGATTTCTCATTGTGTTCTCATTGTGCATTTATCACTAGTTACAAAAACCAAAACCCAGGAAAACAAACGAACAGAACAGTCCTCTAGACTGCTCTGCCCAGATGTAATTTTTCAAGTGGATAAAAAGACTTCAAAAAACATCTAGAATTCACAAAAAATCACATTAACCTAAGTTGAACTAAGTTTCCAGAATTTATATTGACCTATCTTTCAATCAAAGCTTGTGATTATATAGGTTCAGTGTCTGCCATCACTGTCCTGACAGTGATATGTTCCTGACAACCCCTCCTCTTCCTTCTCAAATACGATACTGTAATAAAAAGCCTCCTCATATCTCAAGCAGCAGCCAGGTGCTCGCTAGTAACTCTAAACCACCTCCTTTTACACATCAACAAGATAGAATCTACTTTAGCTTCAAGTCCTCTCAATGCCATTCCTCTTTTTAATGTCTAACTTGCTCCAGGGGCACAGATCTTCAGTTTAACCACAAGCATATACAACTCACCTCTTTTTGTTAAAGACGTACAGCATTATCAGTAATCCCCCAATGATGAACAGGAAAGCAATAGGGAGCACAATTATCAAGAGCAGGAAGTTTCCATAGTTTGCTGCTGCAACCAACAAGAAAACAATTGTATCAATCTTTCTATAAAATCTCCATTAACAAAGAAACATTCAAATCCCATTCAGTGCATTTCCATACAGGGAAGAAATCAAAGTACTCATTTTCGTGTCTGATGTGGAAAAACATATTCAGAAATGCTCCCTGACTGCAGATGAGTGGAACAAGAAAACAGACAGTGAGAAGTGTTACTTTTGTGCAGAACAGTGTCTTTCTGGGGTTGGTTTTCACAAGCTATGCTTAAGGATTTCCATTCCTTAGTGAACTGCGCGTTCTCCTTTTTTCCATTTTGCCATTGCTTATACTTATATTCAGAATATGCACAGACTGCTCTTTACTTCCAAGTTCTTCACAGTCCAGCAATTAGAATACTAAGAAAGAATAAAAAATGAAGTTCCAGTTTTCTGTGGATACATCTGCTCTACAACTAAACAGAAAACGTCCACACCTCAGATACATCTCCTGTCTGTCAGCACTTGCCAAAAACAGGAATGTAGAGGAATTCCCAAAAAAGCATCAGCAAATAGGAGGAGTATTCAGAGTACAGGCAAGAGGCTCAGTTACACAGGCAAATATCAGGAAATATTAAAAAGACAACAGCCCCTCAAGTCAACACAGTCAACGAACACTCATCTTACATTTGGGTTGCACATAGAAAGAGATTGGCTCAGTCCATGACCCATTTCCAGCTAACGAAGTGGCTTGAACTCTAGCAGAATAGTTTCCGGGGTTCAGATGAGTTAGTTTAGCTCCTCCAAGCTTCTTGTATTCCTGTCTGGAAACACATTCTCGCTTCTCCTAAAAGAAAAAACAAATTACAGTTTATGTTAATAGCTTCACATTCCCTCATCCTTGAGAAAATGATGTGCTTGCAGATAAGCTAATTTTTATGACTAAAAGCCCCATCAGTTTTCTTCAAACACTTTAAGTAGATATATGGAATTCAACACCTATCAAGACAAACAACATAAAGGGGTGGCACGCTGGCTGGTGCTGTGTGTTTGAAACCACAATTTCTATCTCTGCTCTGCAGAAGCACGTTAAGAAAGATCCTATCTTGTGTATAGAGTTATAAGCAGTAACTCTTGACAGAGAAAGGTCAGATGCTCACCTCTCCATGCTGGCCATATTTGATTTCATACATTAGTATCAGCCCATTTGGATTTGCAGGCTCTAACCACTTCAGGTAGACGGTATTTTCTTCTTTTGCTTCCCATGTTACCGTTCCTGGAATGTTATCTGCTCCCTCTGTAAAATATTTACAAGTGATGCGAGAAGAACATCTATTACTAAAACAGGAACTCATGCAACAACAGAGGAAATAAAAGGTACATATTATTCTTTACGTATCAAAGCATTGCAGCGAGTGCTATTCAAAGATCCAGAGAAGAAAACACATCGGCCAGGCGTGCTGGAGAGATTGGTGGAGTCTGAACTGCTAATTGCCAGAAAAACAGTGCAGTGTACACAGCTTCACCAGATATGGGCTCTATGTCAGTCACTGTGTGCTTAAGAAGCTGTTTATCAGCACTGGGTTCTTCCTTCGAAACTCTCCATTGTACCAAAACAGTGCAGCCACAGCTACTCCCGCCAGACACCTGTGAACAGCAGCCTGGCCGCAAATGGCCCCAGACACCAAAGCTCTGACTCACAGACACCCATCTCCTAAACATCCAGTCCTAGGAAGTCTGTCAGAGTTTAAAATGGAGTCTCATCAGTAACTCAGGAATTTACCTCCATTTCATTCTTGATTATTTTATGTGTTTTACTCAAAACTTAACAGGAATATGAAGACAGTTTCAGTCCAAGAAAGCCAAAGAAGGCCACTTTTAACATACTTGTCAGGCTTAGAAGAAACCAGAATCAGTTAGCCTTTACTTTTCAGAGCCACACACTAAAAACCTGGGAACATTTATTTCCTTTTCCCCAATATCACAGATTTATTATTTCCTTGAAATAAGCAATACTTTTTGCTTTTTTACTGTCACAGCTGGATCTGGATTATGACAATCTTTCCTTCTAGAAACAAAACAGAATTGCTACCATTCTGCATCAAATATCCCCAGACATCTGCTAGAGTCAGAAGCTTTTTGTTGGATACGTATAAGCTTACACTAAAACCATCTCTATTCTTCTGAGAAGTACGATCTGTAGAAGTCCCAAACATGAGTACAGCATTCAATGTTTCCTATTCCTATTCCTTCCTAAGTACTCTAGATGCCGGCATTGGCCGCAAAGCAACACAGTCCTCCTCCTGTTTCCAGGCTGGACAAAAGCACGGTCAGTCTGTGACAAAAGAAACATTTGGCAAACACTCCCACCGGCAAAACGCTAACATCTGCAAACAGTTCAGAGTAAACACAGCAAAACTAAACATTAGCAGAGAAATGCTCCCCTGCCTCTATTCAGCACACAGGGAACTGAAGAATGAAACCTTTTAACCCACCATGTCTGATGTCTGTGGGTCTTACCTATAGCGCTAGGAAACATTCTCTCATAACTACCTTGGTACTCACTTGGCAGACATTTCTAACTTTCTCCGGATCACAGGACAGGCTCAATACATGTCACGCAAGTACACACAAGAGACCAGTCAAGGACGTTAAACTACAGTAACAAAGTTTTATACAGCTCAAACTTATTTTCCTGCACAGAATTTTTTTATTATTAACATTTTCCTAACTGTTTTTGCAGGGTTTGTCTTCCCCGAGATTGATCCCTTCCCCGAAATCAAAACAAAGCTTTATACTTGTGAGAGCATACCTGAAGGCATGGTTCTTGCAAAGACAAAGTTGGAAGCGCTGCAACCAAGTGTGTCAGCTTCATGATTGCAGCTGTGAATATCAATGCGGTAAAGAGTAAAAGGCTGGAGATGGGAGATCACAGTTCTCTCCTTGCCATCCACTTTGGTCTCAAAGAACGGGTATTCCACCTCACTCTCCTCTGCATCAGATACATTGGTGAAGTGATCTGTCCCAGTTGTGTTCCTGTTTCGAGTGGCCAAAGTGGCATTTGCGATTCGGAACAGGTCCCTTCGCTTCCGATCGGGTCTGTGGAGAAAACAGACAGGTACAGAAAAGGTCTCTAGAGAAACATCACTTTTAGAAAACACCACTTTTCTTACAGCTCCGCGCAAACCCTCCCACGGCAAAATATGTAACTCTGCTAGAAAAAGGCTGAATCAAGATGAAAGCTTTCTCTTAATCTGAACCTGCAACATGTCAGCAATCCTATTATTCTCTCTTTTGGTCAAAACCCAATCAAAACTCTGAAGCTCACACTGCACCCCAAGACAAATGCACAAACTTCTGACCTCCCACAACAAACTGAATAGCAAAACTGGCTTCACTGTTATTCAATAAGCAAAGCAGATTTGTATTTAATGACAGTAATGTTGACAGTTAAAATAAAAATCAGATGACAAAGATGGAAAAGGCTAGGGAAAAAAACTGTTGTGAAGATTGCTGGATTAGCATAGCTAACTCTGTGTAGGCTTCATGTCCTTTTCATTTGTAGTGACATTACAGAATTTAGAGTGTGTTGCACTGAGAGGATAAACCTTGGAAGGCACATGAAAGCCATAAATGTTACCCACCACTAACGCAGGTAATTTGTGTATCTTTACTTCTTTCACCCAAAGGCCCTGCAAAGGAACGATTGTGCAGTATGAGAAAACACAGCACTAATATTGTGTACAGTAAGGAGTTCACCCAGCAACTTTGCCTCGCCTTACAGGCACCTGTATGAAATGTACAGAAAGTTAAAAACTTGGGGATTTACAGCAACACTACTGCTTTCTTGAGTCTAAGAAACACTGTAGCAGACAGTCCTGAGTATCAGCGCAAGCCTCAGTATGAACATACTGATAAACATCTGGACGGTGTTAGATAACCAACATATGACTGCTACACATCAGCCTTGTAACTCGGTCCTGGGCCAGATACAAGGCTGCCTTGCACAGGAGCAATAACTACATAGGGCTAGCTGGCTTTTCCAGCTCTCCCTTGCCTGCTCTCTTAGCCTCCAAAGTCTGCAGGACTGCTCACACCTGGAAAGCCAGGTACATGGGGAATTACAGAAGAAGGTAGGAAGCATCATTACAAAACCAGTTTTGGCTTGCATCCTGTCCCACCTGAAAACACTTGGCCAGTGCCCATTTAGCACCTGGTCAGCACAAGGGCTACCAAGGACAAAGTCTAACTCATTTCTATCAGACAGGGAGTTACAAACCAGGCGAATGAGGCCTCCCTCAAACACACAACAGGAAGAAAGATGACTCAACAGGAGAAGTTAATTCACAGTCAAATATACTGTCTTAGTACATCGAGCCACAGACCAGCACGCTGCAGAGAGAGCCAAAACCAGGCTAACTTGGTTTTGAAATCTCCTGGCAGAGGCTGGATGAATTATTTTTTTTTCTAGGAGTTCACTACAGATTTTCCAAAATCCTTTTACTAGGTTTTGAGTAGTCGTTTGACACTCTCAGATGCCATGTAAACCACAGCACAGAAATAAACGAAGACAAGGAAGCAACTTCCTAAGATACCAAGAAATTGTTTTAAGCAACACACAAGCGAATGCCTTAACTTGTCAGTGGGGCATGTGGGAATTTCAGAGGAGATGTAAGCACTTGTGCCTCCCCTATACTGGTATTTATAGAAGTTACTCGAGATAAGTGTTCATTTGCTGCTTTAACTCGCTAGAAAGAACAAACTTCTGAACCGCTGAAAGCACACAGGATATGCCTAGCACTGAAGTGACGAATGTCTGCAACAATTTTGTGCTAAAAGCAGTGAAAATAAAAAGTTCATTTTCAATCAGCCACAAAAGCATATGCCAATGCAGGAACCCAAAAAGCACGATTTTGCCTATCACAGCTTTTATGGGAAGCAAGAAGATTCAACTCTTCTGGGGTATAGGGCTGGGGCAGAGAGGGGTAAGTACAGTCCGGCCTTGCCTTTGGGCAAAGATAGGGGGAAAAGATAAAAGATAAAGCAACACAAAACTTGGTGAAAACTACAGTCCCATCAGGAAGAGAAAGAGACCTGTAAGACAGCCACAAGGCAAACATGATTAAAACATCAAGAGATTTGATACCATTGCTTTTCTGTCAAGCAGTTTCCTGGTTTTGAGAAAGACACAGATAAAGACAAAAAAAAGCATCCAAGGAAATAAGGAAAATTCTAGAGATAAATCCATGAATATTCATCTGTTAATGGAGAGGAAAGGAAGAGAAATGCAAGAGAAAAATTTAAAATAACACTATAAAATACTAAATCAAATTGAAATCAAAAAGAAGGAAAAAAATGTGAGTCAATAACATATACCTGTTCTCATCCTTTATGGCAATTTTAATATTACTTCTCAAATACCTTCCACGATGCACAGAACCTGTCTCATCCTCCTCATTGGAGAACTGAAAAACTTGAAGAATAACTCATTCTCCTGCAGTTGCGTCTCTTCAAGCCTAACCAGAGTCCTAGCGTTTGAAATCTACCTCACCACTGCAGTAACACACATGGGGTCACCCAGAAGTTGCAGACAAGACTGGATGCACAGGCTTCTTAAACAACCATAAAACCAACCAAATATTTCATGCTGTGTTACACGCTGCATGCTGCATCTGTTTCATAATATCTCAGAGACAGGTAGAACACTGGAAACAAAAACTACTATTGAGGCTTCCATTAACACATTAATTAATTTCTCCCATGGGAAAGAGAAAAAAAATAGACATCACAAAGTAACAAGCTGCTTATTTTGTCCCATGGAGACATCTCACTAGCTCATAATCTTTAATTTCCCTGACATACAGTCTCTTTAAAGTTGCTTAGCTATGCAGCTCTTTTTGAGCTTTGTACCTTATCTGCCCTTGCTGTTACAAAACACACCCTTATGACAGTAAGTGAAGAAAAAAGGGAAACAGACAAGCTTTCAGGAAATCCTTTGGGAACTGGTCAGTCTACTTGGTACTGCCCAAGTTCAAGGTTGTGTGAGTTTCCATTGGGCAGAGGGAATGCAAAAAAATTTGGGAGAAGGTAACACATTTTAAACGTCAAAGCTTTGATGAAATAAAAAACATCCTTTGCAACAGATATTTAAGTAGTTTAGATCTTGCACACGCCTTTCAAAACTCCTTGGTGCGCTACTTCATAAAGTCCAAAATCACACCACATCTACAGTATTTCACATTGCTCGGGAATTACATCCTGGCCAGTCATGATGGCTGCTTCCTCTCTGTACCTCATTATGCTGCTGGTTCTCATCATCAGTAGGGAAACACTGCACAAGTTCAACCACAAATGCCAAATGCGACTCAAACACAGCTCACATACAATACCCAGCACTTCCAAAGAGAGGCAGCATTTAGTTCATTTTCTGGATAAAGCTAAGAAGCTCTTCACATATCATAGTCCCAACCCCTAACAAGTCAATCCAACACATCCTTGAATAAAGGTCTGAAAAAACCACAACGGAGAGTGATATAAACTGGTCTTAATAAGCCACCCTTCAGAGCTCTCAGACACAGGGCTTCACCATAAACTTCACCTGCCAACAGATATAATGAGATAACCTGCACAGTTGAAGTCTGACTGCTTATAGACTGTAACATAACAGCTATACACTGTGGGCTAGGCCCCAGGATCCAATTATCTAAAGAACAAACAGCTTTCATGAAGAATAAATTGGAAAACGAGGATGAAAGTCACCCACTAGTTCAGTAGTATCTACTCTATGTTGCAGCATAAAATCATTACTATTCCACTTAATGTGTAAGCGGTAGTGTTTATCATGGAAGAGTGGCATATTTAATACTTCTTTGCAGCACAAGCCCAGGAAACCAATATGCCCCTTGCAATTAGAGCAGTGTGAAAGAAAGACCAGATTCAATTCTGCGAGGTGACTATGCCCTCAGTTTCAAAGGCAAATAAATCTTCAGATTAGAGACATAAGCACTTAAAAGGCTATTTAGAGAAAGATCACATCTGAAACCCTTCGTCTGCCACATGTTCGTCTTCTCCGAAACCCTTTCAGACAAAGAGCTCCTCAAGTGACTCTTGACTCTGAAAACAAACCATACCTAAAGTTCTTGAACAATATAGGTAAGAACCCTTACTTATAGCTAAAACTGAGAGAAAGAGATGAAAATTAGTGAATAAGAGAAGATGAAAGGTAAGGCAGCGGATTGTCTAACATAAAAGCAAAGGCAATGTTTATGTGTTTCAGGCGTTACCTACACCAGCCTTCACATCCAGGAAGCCTCAGCTCTAGGAAATGTTAAAAAATAAAATTATTAGCTTTTCAAAGAGAAAGTGTCCAAAATCCATTACCTGGGGACAAAGATGGAGTTGTGAAGGAAATTCTCGAAGACTTTCCGGTACTCTGCTTCTTCCTTCTCAGCTTGCTTTTCTGCCTCTGTCTTGGGACAAGCACAACAAGGTCCTTTTTCTCCCCCACAGCCCTCTGGCTTGGTGGGTTCAGTAGCTTCTTCTGTATCAATGGTCCCATCAGCATATCTTCGAATCGGGACTTTATCTTAAAAGAAAAGAACATAAGTGGTTTGTTTCTTTACTCTCCATATTATGAATACAGCAAAAATGCATGTTTACCCCTTCCCTTCTAGTTGCTCTTCTTCACAAAACACTCATGAAGCAGGGCACAGGATTTGGCTCTCGTCAATGAAGTGCACAGAAAGAGTCACGGGCAGTTCAACACAACCGAGTTTCATTTTCCTACCTTTAGAGCAGTAATTGTGTCTGTAAAGATAACTGTCCTGAGGTTGCTGCTGCCATCGTACAATGTAGTATGAGAGGTTGCCATTGGGAAGAGAGGGAGGATTCCATTTCACTATCAGTTGGGATGAGGAGTTGGATGCTGAAATAACATCCAAGGGAATGGATGGCACTGGAGAAGTAAAAAGGAAAAGGCAGCCATTCAAATTTGGAGCATTCTGCAATGTATTTCAATGCAAGATTTGAAGTGAATTCCAATCCAATTTCTACACTCCAACAAAAAACACCATTGTACTTCAAAGGAAAGATTTCCTACTTATGGCCCACTAACAATGGCTGTTAAGGGTTCAGCTGTAAGTACCAACAATCCTAACACACAGCTGTACTTAAATTTACCTGGAATGAACAATCCTGAAAACTCTGTTAGTTCCAATGAAAATGTTGGAACCACCAGAGAGTTTTAATTCAAATGTTAATGTTGCTTTCATAATCACTAAAACTTTATTGCATCATGCACATCATCTACACATAAATGCAATGTCCATATTAACAACAGAAGTAGCTTGATAATACAATAAGCACACCTGCAGCCTTACCAGCCTCTTACCCAAGAGCCCAGGATCTCACCTGCAGCATTCGTTCGTATATAGACAATTTCACTTTTTGCTCCATGAATATGATGGTTTTCCATCATTGTGAGGGTAACAGCCTTGACATAAATGGCATACTGTGTCCAAGGTTTCAATCCCTGCAGTAGAATTCCAGGATTGTTCTCTTTGTTCGGTGGCAGGTCAACATCAACCATGTTCCAGCTATTGGAGCCACATGCATCCTGCCCATCGTACTCTGTCACATTTTTAAATGGTCTGAAATAACGGAAAAAAATAGTACAAAATATTTACCTTCTCATAAAAATTAACATATATTTATGAGAGTGCCTCACTTGAGTGTTGCTCAATGAAACAAATAAAGCTCACTTATTTTCCACAGCAGAATAATACAGAATAAAATTCATATTTGTTTCTAAGCATCACACAATTCAGAGCATAGCTTTTAGCTGCAGATCTCCCCTTCAGTCACTACCAAGGAGGCAAGGTTCTCCAAGAAATAAACCCCCTAAATCTATTATTTTTTTTTATCCAAAGCAGACAGCGAAACACTTCAGACATATTTAGACTTTAGCTAAGCACATATGAAACAGAAGTGACTCCAAACAGTTATTGGTAGTGCTGAGCTTTTTACCACAAAGAACCTAAACTTCCATGACTGGCCTTGACCAGTCCAACAGGCTTTTTTCCCCCTCTTTATTTCCACACAATACTAACATACTTACGTAGTCTTATAGTTCTAATTTTCATACATTGCAGCACTGGTGCAAGAACACAAAGTACTGTTCTTAATTACTACGGACTCATCAGCACTAAGTTTATTGCATCAGAGTGCAACACTGTTACAGTGATACTCTTTTTCTAGTGACGCTGGACATAAACAATTTGCGCTTCTGTGTCTTTCAGCCTTGCTCCGTGTGTCATTACCAGCATTCTGAAACTTCCTTTCATACCTCCAAACTGCTCGAAGAGGTATTAGTTTACTCCTTTGTATTTTTGACCATTTTAAATCTGAGACTAGATGATCTTTAAGATCCCTTCCAATCCTAACTATTCTATGATTCTATGACTTGAAGATGAAATATGTAAACTAGATGAGATAGGGAAACTGCATGAAGTAGGAACCACCTGAAGAACTTCACTGAATAGCTTTTCTCCATAGCAAACAAAAAGTCAGAATAGAATTGTCTACTGTCTCTTGGACTGTCCCAATAGTCTCTGATGACATCTACTTACGCTTCTTTGTAGTAAACAGTGAAGCTAATGAGATCTCTATAATCTGGAGGACGATACCGTTCCCAAGTCAGTTTAATCCGATTCTTGAGCGTAGTGTTGGAAACAAAATGCAGAATGTGGCTTTCACCTGCAGTACAAAAATGCAAGACAAATTTAGCATCATATTGCCTATTAGTTTCTGCTTCTTCTTAGGTATGAGGTTTAGCTAATTACCCTTTCCAGTAGTGCCTTTGATACCAAAGTTTACCAACAGCCTTCGTCTGGTCAGAGCATTCAATTTTATCCCACTACACTTGAGTGCTTTAGGGTAAGCACCAACCCTGGCAACCATTTCACAGTAAGTTGTTATTATTTTTCTGAAGCAGATTATCTTTTCATGCATCATCAGAAAGCTCTTGAAAACTACTTCAGACTCTCCTTGAGTGAGATTTGGAAGTCCTTCTTATTCATACGACTGGTTTAGAAAAACTAAATTCATCATCCAGCTCCAACGCACACACAGAGCGGTAACTGGCTACTCCTGTTCTACTTTCCAGGACAACTTTTAACAACATGGAAACGACAGATGAGTTTAGATTCCTATAATGAGAAGCTGGACCAAGAACTCCAAAACTCAGTTCATATACAGCACAGCCATTTGATGGCAGCAGCTTCCAGCTACTGTTCTGAAGAGCTGGATGGAAGACGGCAGCTTTGAAATGAATGGCTTACCACTACCAACTCGCTGAGCTTTCCAATCCAAAACAAAACAGCATTTTAAAAACTTGGATGAAAAAATTGTGTTCTAAGTGTCAACTGTGAGTTAGTATTTAATGTTCCATAGAAGTCTCTGAAAATAAAGGGGTTTTCACGCTCATGTACAGTGGCACTATTGGTGCTATCTTTTCACAGGCAGTTTAGCTTTTGTTGATTCTTTTCCCCTTCTACAAGTCAGAAAGCTTTCTGTAATGTTTTTTTTTAAAACACAGGCAGCGGCTGGCACAAGCCTCAGTGGTTGTAAGGACTGGCTGTGTGTCTGTAGCTCCTCCAGGACCACGAGTCTTTGCTCTATTCAATGTGCAAAGAATGGAGTGAGCTTACAACAAGGATCTATGCCATCTGCATTTATGCATCATGCCTAAAGAGGCATTCAGCCGAGTACGCGTCCGAGGCCTATAAACACCATCTAGAATAAGGGGACTTGACTTATATACAAGATCTGTTTTAATCTACTTGGCTCCAAGAACACCACAAAAAGGCCAAAGAAAAATACGTTGTCAGTTCCAAGAGTTTGAGGTCAAATTTGTAAACATTCTATCCTCTTAGTTCCTACATGAGAGAGAGCTTTTAAATGTGTAGATTACACCTGGGGACCTGCTGTGAAGACCATACAAGCCAAAAGAGAGTTTTCTAATAATTCCAACCATTGCAGAATCCAAAATTAAATGCAGAGACACTGAATTTTAGCAATACTATAGAACACCAAAACCTGTTCCCAATTGAAAAGCAAATAATTTGAAAATTAAGCAAAGAAAACAGTTTACAACAACCACTTCTGGCAATGAAGTACAATACTCATTAGGAGTTAAAAAGAAGCTTGAACATAACAGTTTGTTTTGGCATCTATGGAATTGTTATTCAGCAGCCTTCTTAGTATCGAGAAAGAGTAGGTATCTGAGAGAGGAAAATACCTATAACAATGTACATTTGTGAAGGAAACAAAACTGCTCCTTCTTGGATGCACTAAACCACTAGCTTTTATTTTTCATTTCTCAGATATGTTCCTATTGTTATGTGATGCTGCTGTCACAAGAAAAGGATATTTAGAAAGCAGTCATCTCCATCAAATGGTTTTTACAGATGAGATAGTGATTATGTGATTAGTGATAGTGATTAGAATTTTCTGTGCATGTGAACATACTTTCACAGCTACCTTTTAAAAACTAAACACATAAAACAACTGAAAGCTTACTGTAATTTCTAAACTCTAAATATTGTAACGGTCAACAATGTGGTAGTGTGTTGCGTCTTTTTCTGGTGACACCGTCCTATGTAGTTTGCTTTGAGATTTGTTTGCGTGTTTACTTACAAGATGCTCTCTCCCCATTGTTCCTTGGATTTATGTCTCCTTTGCTCTGTCGGCCCTTGGTTCCTGAAACTTCCTCCATACGGTAGATCTCAGAAACACACAGTTTAGGATTAAATGCAAAGTACATCTTCCCCTCCTTGATTGTCAAGTTATGATGGTTCCAGTCCCACAGTTGCTGAAGATTGTGGTTGTCAAGCACGTAGAAGGAGTAATTCCTAGAAAGAAATTTTTGAAGGGAAAGCATTGGTTTTAATTCACAGTTGGTTCCAACTAAGAATAGCTTATCGTAAAAAAATCCCAAACTTTTAACACACAGTTTCCTCTCATTATTTTAAATTGGCGTTCAGCAGAGTAAAGGATTTTCTTTTCTTGCACAGAAGAAGCTTTCCCCGAATGCTCACTTTGGTCAGAGGGCAGGGAAACACCTGTAATGAAGAACTCCAAGGATGACAACACACCATGCAAAGCCCACTCCAACAGGTGTTTTATACAACAGTATAGAAGCTGCTATGAGGAATATAAACTCACATCCTCTGAACACAGCTCTCTACACAGCATTTTCCATTTTGTGGTACATAGGAAGCAATACCCTCACATACCTTGTAGAAGGAAAAGCACAGCGCAGTTCTGATGATAAAATAAAGCCATAAACACAGCTGTCTTGCTTATGTTTACAAAAGCAGCTGTAAGATTTTGCATAGTGAGGTTTTCTTGCCTCTCTGTCTTAGTTTACCTCTTGGCCTGATAAAGATTTCCTACATCGTGCCAAGTGCAGTTGTGCCTATACATCAAAACCTTACTACAGCAAACAGTTGCACTGACTACAGCACACAGGATTCACGTTTCAAAGTACAGAACTAACAGCACAGGCAGCAGCACGCGCAGAGCCTAAATAACATGAGCATCCTTTACCTCCACAGATACTGAATGCAAAATTTTGTGTGTAAATCCTATCATATATTAAGAAGAAATTCCTGGTACCACTCAATTTTGCTGAACTGGAAAAAAATCCAACACAGTAGAAGTAAGATTATATATAGGCTCTACATCAGCAGCAAGACAGCACCTGCAACGACATTTTGGGGATAGTAGGGGCAGGAAAGCGCAACTGGGAAATGAGTTAAAGGCCTGTGTAGCTGATGAACCTAAATCAAATCAACTGATCATGGCAGCATGTGTTATATTCTTCTCTGGGAGGTCTTATTATCTGCATCACTAAAACCCATATTAACGCAACAAAGCCTTGCAACCTCTGCAAGCCATTTGGCATTGGTAAGCCCACAGCAATGCAGTTAAACCAGGCGTTCTACACATCTTTTTAAATCCAGTCAGAGCTTCTGTGGAGTAACACAGCAGACAAGCCATGGTGCTACTAAGAAGCTGACATACTACTCAGTTACGGTTTTCCTTCAAATACTCCATTTAAAATTTAGCGTTAATTCCTCCAACACCCAACCTGAAAACTGTGCATTCTGGTTGCAAACTGTGCAGACCACAGTTGCAATTTCTTTTAACATACCAAAATGCTGAGTGTATTTTCAGAACAATGTGAAAGAGAAGTGTTTTTTCCTATTTTGAGCTGTCTCCTAATTATCCAGGACTTGATTGCTAATGAAGTCGATATACCTGGTACAACTTCAGACTGATGCCAAGAAGTACGTGCTCAGTTGACAAGGGAGCACATACACATTTGTGCTTTCAATGCACCTTGCCAGGAGAGAACAAGGATGCTAAACTGCATATGGGATTTGACAGACATCACCAAAAACTGTGTTTATTTGAGACACCTATTACTCTGTTACAGATGACTAAAATCCCTGCGGCTCCCTGTGCACTACTGAAAAGATGACACTTCACCATAATTACCTGCATGATTAAGTGACAACAACTCAGCTTTTCACAGAAGACCCAAAAAGCTGGACTCAGACTGAACACAATAAACAGAGGTGTGGCTCCATGACTATAGAAACCATCTTAAATATTTAATAACAGCTTAGTCTGTCTCCTGCTCAAAACCATGGCAATTACTCTTTAGACACTAGAGAGAATCCCTGCATTAAAGCAATGCGGCTAAGCTTTCAGGAGTGAAAAAATGAGGCAAATCAAGCACACACTGATGCTTTACACAACCACACAGCAACTGGGCCGGAGCTGATAGTTACTGTGGCTCATACATTAAAAGCCACCTGCACACACCTGAGCAGCCATCTGAGGCAAGGCAAGTGGGTCCTCAAAGTTCATGTGCACACTAGAAGTATAAATTAGTGGATGCTATTCTAGCACCACTCAAAGCACCAAGGAAAACCACTCGTGGAAGGCCATATACAGTCTCAGTAACAGAAGAGGTGCGGTGCATGGCTTGAAAGGTGGTACAGAGGGCAACTGAGTGCACTTTAGGCCAACGGTAAAAATAAAGTTATAAATAAGGATATACCAGACTTTTGCTCCAACAGCTGTGGGAAAAAAAACAGGATGCCAAGGAAAATAGCATGGAAAGAATACAAGATTCACTGTAGGAAAACAAAGCACTGCCAATCAAACCCTGGAGACAGTAACTAAGAGAACGGCTGGAGATTACAGCCTGAAGGACAGGCTAAACCTCTGAACAGGAGCAGGAGGCACATCTGGTCCAAGGCTTGCCATAAAAAGCCTCAAGGCAACCTGCATAACGCGTGCACATCCTCAGCACAGAATTCCCACAACGTGATTTCTACGCTCAACTGCAAAGCACCCACAGCCACTTAATTATTGACTGCATATATTAAAAACCAGCTTCACACTGTTTCTGCACGCAATGCTACATCTGTGCACATTCACCCATCATAAAGCTATGAGGCAGAACATGAGATCCAAACCAAAAGGAGATGTGGGTGATGAAAACTTTTCAATAAACTTTCAATCACCCTTTAATCCCCATAGTGCAAAGGATACAAAAAGCTCCTGAAACAGGTAACAATCAAATGAGTAGCAAACCGTTAATAAGAAAGCAATGCGTGATCCATAAAGGCAAGTGACTTGCACCAAAAGGGAATGAGTACTGGCAGAGGAATGTGAATGGATGAGCTGGCTACAGAAGATGACCAGGCAGCAGAGGTTTATGGCAGACTGACTACGTTGGGACAAGATGAGCGCCTCACAGGAGCATACAGAGCATACGATGTTCATCTCAGTGCTACAATGACAAGACAGAAAACCCCACTGGACAAGATAGCTGGGATGTTAACCAGTAACAGACAGGAGAAAAGGAAAAACTTCATTGCTTTACATATATCAAACTTGCCACATGTTCACTAGAAACTGTCTATTAACGTGGTATACATTCCACACCTGTGGAATGTCACACACTGTGTGTGTCACACGGTGTGACCCTGCTTCCTGATGAGGACCTGGCAACAACAGAATCAAACAAACAGCAGAAGACCGCAACAGTGAACAATACAGAGGACAACACGAACAAAAAGCTCCACTTTACGGCCTCTTTTTAAATAGGTTTGTTCTTCAGCATCTATCTACAAGCATGAACTTTATCAAATTTCCAGAACATTGCTAATGTTTTAATAAGATTGGTAAATTTGCTTGTGTTTGCCCACCAGCACTTCAGACCACTGAGATTATAAATATAATATCTGTCTGTAATAGATAATTACACATAGATATAAATATAAAATGATAATTTGCTAATGTAAATTATAAGCAATTTAGAAACAGCTGGGTTTGGTTAAGAATTGCATCTCCACAAGCAAATAGATGGGTAGGAAACTAGGAGCTTTTATACTAATCTGTGGATTTAGAATTAATGCACCTTACTAACACTGAAGTTCAGTGTTTTCTTGTCTAGTTCGAAAAGATAAACTGATGATCTTCTTCATCCCCCACAAATCCAACCTCGCACATCAATGTACGAAATCCCCAACTCACTTTTTGGAACTCCATTTACACATGGGTGGCTGAGAACCAGTCTCTCTAGAGACTCCACTTAAAGAACAACAAAGCCAAGGAGCATTCTCCACGGAGCCCCCCACTGCAGACAGGCTCCCCACCCACGTTCACCATCAGCCTGGACGACCTCATTCATTCCTGAAGCACTCTCACCCATAGGGTGATTGCTTGGTTGGAATGCTGTGGCTAGGACAGGCCTTGCTGCCACCATGCCGACTGTCCAAATTCATCATCTGACAACAATGATCCCAGGAAAACAAACTGTAAAGTCTTCAGCAAGGAGCCATCCGACAGCTAGATATCATGTTCACACCTTCCAACAATCCTGACAGCTACCGATGCTCCTGCTACAAAACAACATAGAAAACCAAGGGGGTTGTTTTGCTTTCACTCAGACTGTCCCCAGCTTGCCACAGAAGCTGAAACACGACGACTGCATCAGGCCAGTGCTACAACAGGAGCTCTGCCTCAGCCACTGCCTCTTCACTTGCTCCCAAAGGCCACAAACTGCTCATTTTCTAGATACGCAACCTGAAGACGCACTCAGAAGTGCTGCCCACACACCGTCCATCAACACGGCAGCTGCAGTCGATGACAGCAAGGAACATGCAGCACCCTGGGAGAGACAGAGGGGCCTGGCAGAGTTAACACCAGATGAGGAATCAAAATCCTGTGATGGACACCGAGGCCCTGCCAGCACATCTCCAGTTCAGTTTCCTTCTGTGCTAAAGAAATGTATTTCTTGCCGTGAGAGCAGGTTCACTATGGACATGGTGTTCAAAAGAGGCCATGAACACTGTAAACAAAGTAATTCCCTCTAAAGTTTCCTTTTCCTGTGATAACCAAGGCAGGCACCAGCAACCCAACAGAGCAGAAAGAAATACCAAAGTACTGTTCTTTTAGTCCAAGTCAATAAAAAAATGGATAGTGGTGGTAGGGTCAGGTGTGTAACTTTCATAATGGATCTGAAGTTAACCTTCCTCTCACCTCCCAGGGTGATGCTGGCACAAACAGCCCTTGTTCCAGCAGCCCAGTACTTCCCTGGTTAAGATCCCATTCCCTGTTGTTCACAACTCTGCCAAAGTTGTGAAGTCCAAGCACAGTTCTTCCTTGCCAGGTGCCTACTTCTATCTAAGTATTTTTGGGGAAGTTATTCAGGCTGTGGTAATGGCTAAACTATGTTAGGCATCTTCCAAGGAAAGAGACTGCTCCTAACCCAAGGTAAGTAACTGCAGTCATTTCCTAGCATGGGTGAACTTTAGCACAAGCAGCTCTTTACTGTAGATCTATTTTACCTCCCCCACTCAGACTCATTTTCCTCTTCAAAGCTGCACCTTTTACTTCTCTATTTGGGAATTTGATTTAAAACCCTGCTGTCTCCCTTGATACCAGCTCTCCTTGCTGACATACAAGGGAGCATAAATATAATTACAACTTCAAACCCAAAGCTAAACTCAAATTTGAAGACAGTGAGGGAGAGAGGGGAAGAGAGGAAAATACAAATCGATAGTCGGAGCGTCTGCGAGAGCACGCCACATTCTAAGTGGGCTGAATGAGCCTTGTGCTCGGCAAAGCGACAAGCCTCTAGGATTTGCAATTAGAAATAAGCTTTTCTGTAGAGCCAGTGTTCTTACTGAAAAAGAGCGTGCTTTTCAAGTGCGGGATGAAGAGCTGCCCTTTAACTCACTCTGTCAGATGGTGGAATTTGAAGAATTTAAGGCTGACCAAAGACTAGCCTAAGAGAAAGAGGGAGGTCGTGAAGAATCCCTCATGCTGTAACTTTATCCTGTCAGGATAGATAAATTAGACACAAGCAACCTTTCCCATGGCCCTCCCACCACCTTTTCTTATATCAGTTCCCAAAATTCTTTGTTTAATAGTCCTCTCACTACTGAGAGAGACTTATTTCTCCCAGAGAACACTGGTTTAAACTTGGGATGGCTGCTTGATTCAGGAAGAAAAAGAGCAAGGCAGTTTACTGAAGGATCATCACCTCATTTCAGCATTGCACGTTCCACGGAGAAAGAAACTTTTGTCTTGGCTATCTCTTAGCATCATAGGAAAACAGGAATTACATACTGAAAAAACAATTACACTGTGTAATTATAGAAGCAATAAAACCCATAGCAAACATTTCAAAGAATCAACTTCACATTTCCTGACCAGTCTTGTTCCTGCTCGATAATTCATTTAATGTCAGTATTTCAGAGTTGCAAACAATTGCAGCTTGCAATCTATTCCACACTTATTGGGTCACTTCCAGTTGTACTCCCTGATTTGTCAAGCCCAGGTTTCCTTTCAGCTGACGTTGTCCATAGAACTCCACTAAAAGCCAACAGTAAAGAACTGTAAGGAAATCAATTGATTCTGAAGACGCTCTTTATTCAAATAGAGCAAAGAAAAGAGATGAATCAATGTAAAGAGTCTCCCTAAAAAACACCTGAAGTGAAAAGCAACAGCAAAGTTACCATAAAAATAATTATAATATGCTCAGTTTAACATGCCGTTCTGGTGTTCAGTAGGAGAAAAATGCAGCATATTAGTGGATGAGAAGACTCTATAAATGGTATGTGAATGTTTATTAGGAGACTTACTCTCTGCAGCTTTTGATTCAAGAGAAATTGCATCTACAGATAACTGAACACTTACCCGTCCACCTGTTCCTCTCCCAGAATATACCGCAGGTTCTTCAAGAAAGACAGGGATACTAAAGCATGGGAATGGCGAATCTTCACATACCCTGTTACCGTCTCAATCAGACCCATAAAATTCTCCAGTTCTGAGGCGATGTTATCTAGAGCAAGACAAAAATGATTTTATTATTGTGAAATTCGCAGCTTTAATGGCTGTTGTGCTTAACAAAATATTATCTCAGTAAATGAAAACGCCTGTGTATGTTGCTCTTGAAAAGGAGAGACACCGGTGTCCCTGCCCCGGTAACAGTTGCTTGTGCAGACAGATGGCTGAAGGGCAAAATAAAGCCGCAGAGTGACAGTGGAAAACCAGTCTTGCTTTTCCAAATGGTCTACCTGCTTTTTCCATGGACACTGCATTCAGAAGCCAGCACCAAATGTTGAGCCAGCATTATAGCCACGATGAAAAGACCCTTGTGCAAATGTACACATCCATGACACTGGAATTGCTCTTCAGGTACAAAGCAAGGTTTAGGCAGAAAGCTCCGCTGGAAAATGGAGCATGAGACTGAAGATGAAGAGGTAGAGGTACGATATTGGTCTTCTCTGGGGTGTAAAACTTTGCTTTCAGTGACCTAAAAAGCTTTGGCTACAAAACTGAGAATTCTTGATGAAACAGCAAAGATAAAGCCATAAGGATGTCTCCATGCCACAGAGCATGTAGCTCGCTAGAGGTGAATTTCTGCAATAAATTATTAAAACAACCGCAGAGCACGCTCTGCCCGTCAGTACTGCCCCCTCCTCCCTAGAGCTGCACTGTCCCTGCCTATGTCTGCAACACCCCATCCTCCACCAGGCTCAGGCTTTGCAGTCTTCACCTCCAGCGATCCCTGGCCCATGCCCCCTGTGTGCCATGATTAAGAATAAAACTCCCCACGCTTGCCCCAGGTAACTGCAACATCTCCCACAAGGGAAGACTGTACCTGTAGCAGGGGGACCACAGTGCAATAATAATGCACACGCTGCTGTTTCTAAACGCTGAAGTTTTCATTCAGCAAGAGGAAAGGAATCAAATATATCTCAGTCTTTCAAAGTTACTCATGAAACCAGAAGGGAACTTTCCATAGGGAGATACATTTCCAATAAAACCTAACAGTGGTTTTCCCTCTGCTTTTAAGAGCTCATCAACTGTCAAAACTTCCCTGACCGATTAATCACCACTCTAAGAAATTCAATCCAGAGCTTGCCCAGGACACACGATAAAGGTGGCCAGCTCACTAGTAAGGACCATCAAGACACACACTGCTAGGCTATATATGAGCTCTCAGAGCTCTGGATTCTATGTTTTAGTAAGACATCACACCTTGCCTTAAAAAGTGAGGATAGGCAGTCTTACAGTGCTGTGCTTTACTTGCAAACAAGTTACTTACCTACCCAGATGCAAGGATTTTCAACTTTTCCACCTTCTCAGGCCTTGATTATCCTTTGGGAACACTGCTCATCTCACTGCCTAATCCTGGTTCCCTGCCCAGTCAAAAAAGCTAACAAAAATACCAGCTTAGACTGCCTTGTAACTCAGTAGCTGACTGCCTGTCCCAGCCACGTGTTGGAGAATGGTGCTACAGTGGGCCAAATCAAACAGGAGCATTGCTATGGGACTGGAAAGCAACAGTTTGCTGAGATTTTAATGTTGTTATCATTATGCTGACAGACAAAAGGAAAAATATTCAAAGCAGACTTATCGGAAGTTCACAAAGAGAAGAAAATCACTTACTTCCACGACGGATGTTGATCAGCAGATTCCCCTTGAGAATTGTGCATCCCTGCAACATTTGTGCTGATGTGACAGAGTCAATGGTCTTTGTTTTCCCATCCTCACAAATCTTGGGGCAAGGCCCCTCACAAGGACTGCAGAACATGCTGACAGGAAAGAAAGGGCGACTAAAAATCAGCAACAATACAGAACTCTGATGTTATAGACCACTTTGAGTTAAAGTTTGAAAGTCATTTCCGTCTAAATCTTAGAGAAATTCTTAAAGCTAGAATGAAAGTTATTGTACTTTGCAGAGAACTTTTCATGCTCACCCATGGGACTCCAGAAGCTGGAACATCGTACCTCTGGTTTACAGCAATGACTGGAGGAAATTAATGGACCCATAGCCACTGTCTGCCAGCTTCTGAAAGGCTTTGTGGTTCTTCCAAAGTGGAAGACACTTCAGGTAAAACCCCACGCCCTTGCATTTGTGCATTTACTCTAATTTAGTTATAACCAGAAAGACCACCCTTCTCATTCACACTGACAGCCGCAGTGCCGTGAAGTTTCATGCTAGCCCAGGCCCAGCCTCCAAAAACAGGCCAGCCAGGAACTGAAGATGGGAGAATACTGTCCAAGTTCTTACAAAGTTGTCTGTCTTCATGCCCCTAAACCAACATTTGAGGCTCAACAGTAGCAAATCCCATGCTCCTGGCCATTTTAACTCAGGAAAGACAACTGTAGGAGTCATGATGATGTGGAGAAAGCAAGACATGAATTAGTGACTATTTCTTATAGCCTAAGAGGCATCCAAGAAGCAAGTTTAAAGAAACAGAAGGATGCGCCTTGATACAAGGCAAAATTAATTTGCAACAGGAATTGTGAGAGACGGGCCAGAAATCTAAACAAGTTCAAATGGATTACACAGATAGGAAGAGAACAGGTCCACTAGTAGCTGTGACACACCAAGATAGACACAGCCCCAGGCTCAAGAGAAACTGGATTGCCAGACGCTGGGAGGAAACACTGAACTGCAGGCTCACTGCTCCAGCTTCTCATACTCGTAAGTATCTTTTAGTGGCCAAACCCAAGGAGCAAGAACTCAAGGCCAGCCCAGCCTTTGGCTATCGCAGCTTTTTAAAGGCTTCATGTTATCCTGCTTCATACTCATCCCAAAACTGAATATTCCATGTGTGCACAAAATATGCCCTCTGATCGCTCCTCCTGGTAACTGCCTGTCCCAAATCAAAGTCATTTTTATTTTTCAATTTATTCTAGCACGCTCCTTCGTATTTCATTACTACTTATATCTACATTACCACTTTAGACAGGTAAAAAGGAAAAAAAACCCCAAGCCTAGCTCTAAAGACAAAGGCTTCTGATGACAACACCAGTGAAGATGGACTTTTACTTATTCCTTTTAAAAGAAACTGAACCCACTTTCTTCTGAGGCTTAAAGAAACATGTCAATTGATAACAACGGTTTTTCATTCATAAACAATAAAAGAAAGAAGCTTCCTTCTCTTGGTAGGGAGCTCCTATTTCACAATCCTACATTATAAGGTGGCACAAACCACTAAAAGCTGCAGACACAACGAAGAGGATTCAACTAAATGTATAAAGAATGCTGGAAATGCTTTCCATTTGCAATTATTTGTTAACACCACCTCTGGGGAACAACACATTCACTGGCCTTGAGTTACAGTTCCTTTCATTCTTTACAGCAGAGCACAACACTGAGATAAGATAGGATGGCCACGCACTTCAGTATGAGCAGTTCAAACGCTGGTACTACAAGCTTAAGTAGATAACAAAAGAAACATTTCTCAGGCGAGTATCTGGATTCAAGCAAAGGCAGCGTTAAGTTGCTTACATCCAAATGTCAGCGGGAGACTGCCTTACTGTGTGATTGAAGAGATGGATGAGACATACGCACGCACAGACGCACATGCATGCACAGACACACTTCTGATGCAGGTATTGCCACAACCACCTTTCCAAAAAACCCAACATCTCAGAACAGCCTACAGTGACATCTTCTTAGCACAGAACTGAAGCGCTATGAATTTTAGCCCACTGACTGTGCTTTACACATAGTTTATGACTTCCAAGGGTCAGAGGGCAACTAAGGCTGTTTGCTTAGACCACTGGTGAAATAAGAAAATCATAAGCACACATCACTCCAGCCATTAGGATTAAATAAGAGCAGGTGAGTGATGTCGTTGCAAGAAATTCCTCTGTTTAACACTGTCAGCTGCTGCATTATTTTCGTCATCATCTACATGATTGCTGCCTTCTAAAACACCATTGTTACCTTCTGGAAACAGTGAAAAAAAGGGAAATAAAATTAAATACACTGAAGAATATATGTGTCTAAAATGCAAGCACACATAAAGCAAATAATTTGTGAAGCAAGGTAACTCCTATGGTTTGTTCTGTGTAATAATGATGACTAGTCAACCTCTAACCTTGTGTTCCCGGGCTTCCACTTCCATTTTGTTACTGTCTACTTGAAGACCTGGTTCTGAAGAACTCTTCAAGTCCTTCAGAAGACTCAGTGGCAACAGGCAGCACATAGGATGACACACCAACAGCCTTTTTAAAGCTTAATTAACCTAAGCAACCCTTTACCATGAAGTCATGCAACTGCCCCTCATATGTTCTCATTTCTACCTAATGCAATTTGCATCACAAGCTGCAACAGAACAGGTGGCAGAAAAACACAAACATAACAACTCTCCAGAAGCTGCATTACCTTTGGCTCCCATTGCGTATGAATCCAGAAGGACATTCTGCCATGCACTCATCGTTGTGAATCACAAACCTCTCATATTCACTTGTTTCGGTGGCAGGGACTTTGGAGCAAAACTCTTTAGTCACGCAGCGCCAGCCCTCGAACTTGTAGGTGTTGGGAGGGCAGGTGGGCATGCAGACTCCTTCATAGTAGTAATTGCGACAGGCCACGCAAGCAGTGTTGTTGTCAGGCGCCGTGCAGCTCCCCAAGCATTCGGGATGGCAACACTCATTTTGGTCTGTACAGGCTCGCTTGCCGCATGAGCTGGGGCACACTGCAAGACAGAAAGCAAGGGAGTGTCAGCAAGAGCTAGTCAAGTGAATGGCATTGAAGGAAGAACTCTGATTCATACAGCCGGCTGCTTTCATTCCCTGGGCTCCAGAGCATCCCTGACAAAGAACTACTGTAAAACTGACAAATTCAATTCTGTTTTTCTCAGCTTTATTTGTCTGAAAGTATCTTTTTCTCAGATCAAACTTATAACACAAGCTAATTAAATAATAAAGAAAACTGCTGAAAGCAAGATCAACATAAGGATAATAAAAACAGCTGAGTACTGGAATCTATTTCATAGCCCCAGTATTATGGTTAATGCTTTCTTGTGTGCTGACTTACTGTCCTTCTAAGCATTTTCTTGTCTTTCCTATTTGTACTTTAAATTGGTCTTTTACTGGCAAGAAAACAGGCTTCCTTTAAACAACTTAATCACACTTGTACAATAAAGCACTGCTATGCTGCAGCACGCATGGCTGGGTGACCCCAGTGCCACATCCCAATGTTGCTTATGTATGCAAAATGGGGTTTAATAAAGTGCAGATGGTACACATCAAATATACACATCAAATATCACAGAGCTACTATTTTCCCCTGAAGAATCTAAAAGAATTCTGCCTTATCCCCAGATTCTGAGTTCAGAGAACAAAACAAAGGGAGAAAAAAAATGGGGTGCAAATTTATGGAGACATTTGTTTTACGTGAAAGCATTTCAACTTGGAAGACATGAACAAAGAGCAGAATTGCCAGCAGACAATCTCACCACTGTTAATCCAAAAGAAGTGGCAGCATTATATTTATGTAACAACAACAATTTGATTACAGCGTTGTATGGCCTTTTAGCCATGTGAGCTGTGTGCCAGGGGCTCTGTAAACAAACACAGATAGGAAATCTGGTTTGCATTAAGTAACTGTTTTCCACTTTCTAACTTAGCTAAGACATAGGACCAATAATCACAGCATAAAATGTCAGTGGCACAAGCAAGACCGGAGAAAAAGCATCACAAGACATTTAAGCCGAATGATCTGAGCAAAAAGCATATGACCAGCAAAGAAGTTCTAATACCCCAAAACGAGTGTGGAAGCAGCAGAGACAGTGTTTTAAGAAACCCTAACAGTTCCATGAGAGTTCTGCATTGCAATTTCCCTTTCTGTTTGCAGCTACAGTGTTGTTTTAAGCCAGGACAAAGCACCCTAAGATCCAGACCCTCTCCTCTTCTCATAATGAGATCTAGGCTTTCCAGAACGTTTTTACAATGCTATTGATGAGAGCATGACAATCGTGAAATGGGACCAAAAGTTCGGCACTGCTATTAAGCAATAATAAAAGAGAAAATCAGAAAAACTGTTCCCAGCTCTGTACAAGGATCTGCACATCCTATGTCAAGTTTTGATTATAAGAAGTCATTTTGTACCAGCTTTAAGGCAGTGTTCAACTTGGAAAGGACCTGTAAAACTGCCACCAGAGAACTTTGCATTTCTTATCAAAATGGTTCTATATTGATCTTGCTTAACTGTATTCAGTTCTTATTTTAAGCCCTAACAGCCAGCTTTGCAAGTTCAAGCATTTGGGTACCGAGTTGGGTTGACCTTATACAATTAAAGGTAAGGAAGGCTTTGTGAAGGAAATCTGACCACACATACACACCAACATACACACCAACCCCTTACAGAAAAATAAATAAGTACGCAGGTGTATATTCTTGTTTTTTGAGGGTAACCTGAAGCAGTGTAAAAGGATGAAGTCTGCCCAGCTGCTACAAATTGCCTCTTTCCTCAGGCTATACAGCACTGCTTGCATTTGTGACTACTCAGGGATTTAAAAGTAAAAAAAAAAATTGGTCTGTCTTGCTAGCAGATGGACTGCTGTTCTGAGTGGGTGCCAGAACTGGGATTTCATGTGGTAGCTACACTTCCAGTTCAAAACCCTACTAAGAAAAATACCACTCCCTCCCCCAAGCCTCCACCAAGTTCATTCCTAGAGGTATGGATTAACTACACGATTTTTTTGCTTTTCATTGAGCCAATTTGCTAAAAAAAAAAAAAATGCACACTGCTACATTAAGTATTCAGATAAATATAGCAGAAAAAGATGGAGTTCATTTCATTCTTGGGAAAGACTTTTATACTCCCTTAATGCTTCTGCCACTCAGGCACAGTCTGCTACATAAATAGGATCCCCTCCATCTCCTGCTAAATCTGCTGACTCTCGTCTGCAGAAATATAAATCGAAGCACAGAAGGAAATACAAGTTCACATGAAAAAGGCAATCAGTGAAACAGGTTTTCAAAACTATAGTAATATTTTAATCACAACCATTTTAACAAGAAGCCTTGAAAACTTTTTAGATAATTTTTTAAAAGCTCAGCAACCTTGCTTTTCTCTTCGTCCTATTTTTCGCTTGTTCTTGCTAACGTCGGCACAGTTTTCAGCCTGGAGACAATACGGGTATCCTGTTTCTTTGAACAGGCAGAACAAGAACTTTGTGTGTGTGTAGGGTATATTATGAGCAACAAAAACTCTTATCTGCCTTACATTCCAGTTCCCTCAGATATCCCTGTTACAAAAATCATAGAAAACAACCCTGGCTGGCCTCATCATCCAGCCCCATCCATCCTCCCTCCTGCATTCCCACATGGTGCTACTTGGGATGCTACATTTGAACTAAAACATTTAAACTGCAGGTTCCAAAATACTTTTGCCAAAAACCAAGCCCTGAAATACATTGATAATCCGCTAACTTTAGTCCACAAGAACACCAGAGACAAACACAAGCAACCAGTGGGCCAACACTGGGGGGCAGGATTTATCAGCCAAGTACCACAGCACTTGGATCACCAAGGCTGATGACTGTACACAAAAAAACTAAAACCCCAACAAATCCTTGCTGCCAAGTACAAGAAAAAAAAAAAGTTTAATTGTGATCACGTGGAGCTACCAAGATAATGGAAAATTTCAGAGACCTTGGAGGGCACAGCCTCAGAAAAAGGAAGTCAAAGCAAGCTTAGAGAAGGGCAGACCCTTAAGCAGCTTCGTGATATTTAAGAGGCAATAGGAGGCTTGACTAGACGAGAGCATCTATTTACATTTAGGGAGTGAGAGTACTGAGCAATCACATCTTCAGAGACGTGTTTCAATAGTACCAGTAGTAGCCATAAGTCAAATTTACTGGAACAAAGCTAAGCTTCTTTGACCGTCCCTGCTTTATCCTCTCATCGACTTCTTCAAATGTTTTCCTTGTCACCAAAAATCAGGACCTTTTCCAAATGCAATTAAGATATTATTATCACTCACAAAAGACAGGCAAAATATTTCATTTTAAGATGCCCATTTACTGAGAAAATCAGATTCAGACCTGACATACAGAAAGGAGATGCTTCAAAACTAAATGGAAAGATACTACAAACAAGAGGAGCTCCAAGAGAATCTGACTCAGAGACTCATTATCCTCGATTAAAATCCCCAAAATGCTAACCCCGAACTGCAAACACAAAGCAAGGTTTGGAAATCCTCAAACGCAATTCTCCAAAAAAGAAAGAAAAAAATAACCTCTCAGTATTTAAGGCAGCTCCTTCTTGGACTGCCTCATGCTAGGGAGGTGGTAGTAGGTTTGTTGGACATCAAACACCTCCTGCTATTTGAAGCACGCACAAAGTTGAAGCTCACTGCACATGCTCAGCGTTGACATCACGGCTATCGTACGGTTTGGAGAGACAAAGTGTTCTTATCTCCAAAACGCCATGACTCCAGCAATGCTGGAACAGAAAAATCAGGTGAATAAACAATCGGTCACAGGGAGTGAAAACGCAGCCAGAAGAGGAAGACTTCTGGCAAGCTGAAGCACCGGACCCTGCCAAGGATGGCACTGTGCCAGTCACATGCGGGTGAGCAAAAAGTTGCCAAGTGTGGGATAAATATTTTTTTTAAGATTCTTTCTCTCCTTGTAAAATGGTATTCGATCCTTCCTTTTTTCATACTGTTTCTACTTTTATTTTAGAGCATCCTTCATATAAAATAATGTTTCAGAATCTAAGCGGGGGGGAGGGTTAGTTTTGACCAGAACCCAGAGAAGAAAGTGAGCTTTTCCTCCTAGCCAACTACTGAAAAAATTAGCTGTCTAAGTTTATTCCCAAAGACAGAAAAACTCTGTCATTTTTGGAATGTTAATCCCTCTACATGACAGACCTTTAAAAATATTTTAATATTTAATATTTTAATGGTCTAAACTTTGTTGCGGTCTTTCAAACAGCTGACTTCAAATGCTTAAGCAGCCTATACAGGACCTGATTTCTCCTGCCCAATACATTGAGAGAATAAAGACACTGCAGAGATGCCACTCAGAAAATCCAGTTCCAGTGATTCATGGTAAGGGCTGGAATCAAATACAGAATAAAGGCTGTAACAAGGAAATACACATATTAGATGCATGCAGTAACATGTTCCAATCACAGAAATATGGGTACAAGTCATCTCAAAGGAACTGAAAAGGCCACGTACCGGAGTTGTATAATATCTTTGTAGTGGCACAGAACGGTATTAGCCACACACTGACAAAGGTGTATTTTTGTTCTTCTCTGTCTTTCCCTTGCACTCAAAGCCCCGATATCTCATGCTCAGTCAAAACCCTGAAGGAAAAAGCCGCTACCATGTCAAACAGCTTTCCTTCTAGTAGCTAAAGGCATAAAGTTTGGCAGATTTGGTAATTAACTGCCTGATCTAATTTAAAGGTTCAGTTCAACCCAGACATGTATCAGTCGCTTCCATGTTTACATCCTAGTCACTGCCAGCCCATTTTTATCTGGCAGACCTTTCCAAGGATCTCAAAATTACTCCAATGCTGATCTGTGAATTATTTTCTTTGTACTATACACATGCAGCTAAAGTTTAACTACAACTGGTTGGCTTTCACACAAAACTTTCTGGTCCCTTGCTCCTCGGTATCTCAGTCTGTCACAGATGCTGTATGCCATAACCCCTCAGTGAGGGACTGGGTGTGACTATCATCCCAAATCTCAAAACAACCTCAAAGGGTTTGCCCAACCTGATACCAGCCCACTCACTGCTCAATCTTTAACCATATGGAAGATTGATATAGAAATCTACTGTCCACCCCCTTCCTCAGGTTTTTATGGTTGATAAAACAATACCACATTAAATGCTTGCATAGCTAGTTGCGCAGCAGTTGGAACCCACTGCCTGTAAGTGATTCTAGAGCATAGAAAGTGGAAAAAAGGAGTGGGGACAGATTAGGAGAGGAAAGCCCAGAACCTGGAAACTCTCAGATACCACCAGATGCAGAGAGGTCTATAAAACGAGAGAGAAAAGAGTCATTGTTCAATGAAACACACACTTTGCTAGAACACATTGTGGTGAGGTACTTGATGCTTTCTACTTTTATAGGGTTTTTTCTTTCTTAGTATTTCCCTTTCCCCTCAGTTTTAGTACCAAGAGCATTTCAGAGCAGCACATACACTTGCACAGCTCCAAGGAGTCAGAGACTCACAGTATGGTTTGTAATCCCTCAAACACAACTGCCTCAACCCAATGTACCTGTAGCTCTCCTTCCCAGCTGAAAGGAGGAGAGCAGCCAATTAAAAACAACAAAGAAAACAATGCAAAGCGTATTTCAGTTGGATGCACTGGAGTACGATGACCCCCACCTACCACCTCTTTTGGCTATCTGACATTCATTTTTTTACCCCAGAAGTTACCTCAAAACAGCTTCCAGGCTTCCCAGCTGTGATACATAGCAACACGTGTGCTGAATCCACTTCATTTAGAGTGCCTAGAGGACTCAGGGACACTATCTGGCACTGTAGAAACCCCCATCCTGCAGGTTTTCTGCAAATGAAGCAATCAGCCCTGCTAAAAGCTCCAGCAGCGTTACAGATACTCACATCAGACTGAAACTGGAGCAAATGGAAACCTAAGTGAAGAAAACAACTACTTTAGACCACAGACAACAGGAACCGATAGATAGTGCAGTTACTCCATTTTCTGCTAAGTGCGTAATCGAACAACCAGGAAGGTGCAAATAAACACCAGTTATTGACAAACCCAGGCAGCATGGATTGCATTCTCTTTCAAAACAGTTTATGTTGCCCAGCACAACCCAGACTGGCATCACTGCAGCTGGCACTCAAGAGAAAGAGGAAAAAAACCAAGTCCATTTTGTCCCTTCCACACCAGTGTGCATTCAGTACATGAACAAATCCAGCTGGGGCAGATACACAGCCTCCTACCAGGCGTCCAAGGCCAGTTTGACTCTATCTTCCACACCAGGTAAACAAGTTGGTTAGGAATGTTCTACCATCAGTGCTGCACTGTTTTAAAAACATTTCCTCTATGAAAAGGGAAATTTCCCACTGGAAAATGTAGATCAGAATGGTAATGCCAAAGCCAGTGGAGATGAAAGCAGGAAAGCAAGGGTCACCCCGCAGCAGTGAAAGCTGCTCCCTGTCTGCTGCAATCACTCCCTGTTCACAGTCACAGATCTGTTCGCATTTCTAAAAGGGCAACTTAAGTTCCTAAACTCTTTACTAACACACAGGGAAAGAAAGAACAGCGCTGAAGCAAAGGATTTTTCTTTTCACTCCAGATTACGAGTGATAAATTGGGATTTTGCTTGTTGTTGCTAAAAGCAAGATCTAATCTGCCCATCTTCCAAATGCTGCAAGTGTAAGGCAATAAGCTTTACTGGATTTAATTAATATACTGCAAGCAAGGAGTGCTGGTCAGGCATGTCCTGGCAAAACCCCAGCTGGAAGAAGAATACTGTTCACATTCCAGATTTATTCTAAAGGAGGAAGACAGTCTGATAACATTATCACACTGGCCTAAATGATGGAGCTGTCTTAATGCTGAAGGATAATGGTATTTTTATCTTGGGCAAAAAGAAGTCACTGCTTCATTTCAGGAATGCCCTTTGCCCTTATGCATGAAGCCCATCAACAGGCTTAACCATAAGCAATCAAACATAATGCTCATCTTCAAGGCAGACATCAATACTGCTCCAGTTGAGAGCTAATTACCCTAAAAATGGGGGGGAGCTACAGTAAAACTGATGTTTACAATATCCATGGTAGGGCAAACTTAGAAAGATTCTGCTCATTCCCAATAAGGATACAAGCGTGCACAATAAATAACACAATCTGTTGAGCATTAATCATCAAAAAAGATGAAAACACAAGGAAACAGCCAGAAAGAGCAAGAACACTCAACTGTTTTACTGCAGAGCAAGTTTTTTTTTCAAGCTGTTTGCCTGCTACTGAAATAACCCAATAAACCAGGATTAACATCTAGATAGTCAGGAACTGGAGAAAAGAGAATAATTACAATGGAAAGGCAAAACAACACACAGGAATGCTGATGGTTTGGGAAGTTATCAGGGACACCTGGGTGCATTTACTTGAAATTACGGACTAGTCAGTCTGGGAGGACCTCATCACTTATGACATTTGCACAGCGCAAGGCACCCTGTGGAGATCAACATCACTTTAAACAATATTAAGGCAATTACGTTCAAAAACATTAAACAAAGTATTTCCTTCATGACTTCCAGAAATTCAAGACAGAGTAAGCAAATCCCACAGCAACTGAAGGTTCTGCTCTTCAGATTCAAAACAAAAGGTGAGCTCCCTTCTTGGTTTTAACAACCATGGGGTAATTTTTTTTATTCTAAATCCTTCCTCTATTATAAACATAGAGGGAATACAGGAAGAGGCAGAGTTTGTAGGACCCAAACCAAACTGGAAGATAGCACATTAACGCATCTCTTGATGAGTTTTAACAAATTTACAGGCAACATTGACAACAGAAATGACATAACTGACTTTAAATCTGCATTGGAATTTGTTTCTTCTCACACACCACAACCGTGGATTGAAAGTATTTCAGAAGGAAAATGTTTAATATCTTCTCAAATCTGATTCAAATTGCTTTCATAGCCTGCAAATTATCGTGAACTGTCTGGACATGAACTCCATCCTATGTGGTTTGTCCTCCAAAGGACAGAAATGCTGCAACAGTTGCCTGTTTGTTTGCAGGTTACTGAACAGCTCTGTGGCCAGAAAAGGCTGGGCTGGATTGCAGAGCCTGCTTTGAGAAGTGAAAGGATGCTCCTGATCCACAGAGGCACTGGACATCTCCACAACCCTAAAGGAAACCCGCAGGCGAACCACTCCAGTGGCTCCAAATCCCCAGCTCATTTCAGCCGAGCAAAGGACCAAAACACCTAAAATAGGAAGATGGAAAGATGAGCCTTGAGTCAGTGAGAGGCACTGCTGGGAACCACAAATGGGCTCAGTGCTTCCCTCTGACTTAGCCAGAGGACAGCATTGTCACCCAGCCTGCTCTTAGTCCACTATCTTTTAAACTACCCTCTGTTGGGAGACAGAATTATTTCAGTTCTTCCAACATGCCAACAAAATAAACTGACTGAGGAAAACCATGCTTCACACTGCCATCCCCCAGAACCTGCAAACACCCAGAACACGCCCGAGGGACAAACGCCACTGTTAATACTGGGATGGGCGAGCTGTTTCTGCTTACACACAACACACACGCTTTTGAGGAATTCTATTAGTATGACTGGGGGAAAAAAAAACATTATGGCACTGCCTCAGACTAAGTCGTTTCCTGTAGTAAGGATTTGTGATCAGATTAGGGAGCATCAGCCAGTGTTATTTATTTATTTATAGGAAGGACAGTCAAGGTGAGCTGTATCACTGGATCTGAGAGGGGCTGCCGCAAAGCCAGCCCAGCAATGCTAGCTGGCTGCTCTGACACTGGAGACAGCATCACATGGCACTTATTGAAGAAAAAGGGAGAGACTCATGTTTTTGATACTGGCAGAAAGTGGGAAGCACTGAGCTTCCCACTCTGTTTCTGCTAGAGTTCGGCACATTTGAGCCACGCTTTTCCCCTCCAGTACCGTTTTTGTCGTCTCAAGTCACATTCACATGAACATATAAATACACAGACCCTTACACACTGTGTATAACAGATACTTACATAGATGGTCTCAAAAAAGAATATTCTTTTCACACACTAAAAAAATTATACAGAGTTATTTTAAATTCAGAACTGTTTGTATATTCCTTATAAGTTTATAAAACTCTCACTGTCCTCCCATGAGTAACGAAACTGGAATTGAGAGTGTATTCTATATTTATAACTCGTCTGGTTGCTCATGCCTATGGCCCTATTTCCACCCTCCGTTACTGTACACAGAGCTATGTGAGGTATTGTGGGTTCCCAAACTTCACCGATTTCCTAACAAGGCAGGCCTGTGTCCCGGAGGAACAAGCTGGGGGCTGTTTCATTCGAGCACTGGCCGAACGCAGAGGGAGAGGCCTTCAGCACTGTGGTTTTGGCAGCTCTTCTTCAAACTAGTACTAGAGACCATTTCTGCACAATTACATGCCTAACTGACACTGGACTGTGTACTGACGCTACCAACACCCAGTCTGCAGCCCAGACCCATACACAGCCCAAACCGTACAGTTGTTACCACACACTTAACCTTACCCCATTTATTTTAGCAGCGCCTGCAAATCGAGGCACCGCGATGCTCAGCCAAGCAGCTCTGTTCCGTCACCTACGTTAAAGACACAACTGAAGCACCAGCCAAATCCAAGCAGTTACAACAAAGCCCAACAGACTGTTATGCATTAGTCTCTCAAAATCAGATGCAGACAAACTCAAACTTTGTCCAAGATCCACCTGAGACCACACTGTGTTCAGTGATGCTGGCAAATGGGTGGCAGAAAGATCAAGTATCTCAATGCAGCAAAGTGAGGATGGATTCATATGAATGAGGGGCAAGTGACACTCAAACTGTATGAATGTCCTAAGTTCTGCTTAAGAATCATGCAACCATGTCTCATCTTTTCAACAAAACCACTTCACTAGCTCATAAATCCCATAAAGAAGTCTAAGTCTCCATCATGATGGAAGTGCCTCGGAATCAATGGATTCTTAACACATGCCAAGCACTTGCGGGACACAGAAACTGCTCCTAATTCACAGAGCCTAAGAATGTCCAATATAAATAAACACCTATACAAAAAGCAGAAGGACAAAAAAGCACAGGCAGATTTTTCAAATTCAAAATACACTGTGGTGCCTGGTGTCAGGGTCCAGCTCTCAGGGAGTCAGGTTCACTACAGTACCCAAGATACGAAACCCACAAAAATCAAGAAACACACAACTTTTACTATGAGGCTTTATAGAGTCCCAAGACTGAAGAACACCGAATCATGCTGTCACACCAGGAATTAAAAGAAAGCAGAAAGAGTACTGCCCAGCATCAAAGGGGAAAGGAAACAAGGAAAACATTTTTCTCCTTATATACAATTGCCTTTGTACTCTTGCCTCTATGTAACAACTCATGTAATTTCTACTTCCTCCAGTGCCTGAGCAGTCAGACCATATTCAAGTTCAGGAGAAATCGTCTAGGGATCTATATGCTTCAGATACAAAAATGTGGCAAAATCTGGACTATGCTCAAAAAGATAAAGCCTCCATACCCATGACCCAAAGAACATGCCCAGGGAAGCAGGCGGCCTACATGGCCACATTCATTTAACCGAACTGAGGAAATTTTCTGACAGCAAAATAAATTTGTCCTTAGAATATTCCAGCTGAGAGAGAAAGAAATCACCTAAATCACCCTAGCAAAATGAGATATCAAAAAGAAAAAAGGGCACAGGTCAACAGAGATATATTTTGGTTCAGTCAAAACATTTGCTGCTGTGAAGGCTGAGCAGACCCCACACCCAAGACACAGGCACTTGTGACGAAGAAACATGACCTTAAACCTTCGTGGCACTGGATGTCTGGTCTCTGGTCTGTGTGCACGCCGTTTGTGCTCAGAACAAGCACCAGCACGACGAAAGCCTCTGAATGGGTTCTGCAAACAATTACAACAACTCGAAACAGCGTATGGGGCCTGAAGCCATCTCTGCAGTGGTCCCAGCCATTTGCAAATCCAGTTCTCAGGGGCACAGAGGGAAGTGCCTGCCTCTCTCTCTCTCTGATCCTGGGCACAACCTTTGCTGCAGGTAGGCAGGAGTGCTGCTGGTTTTCTTCCACTTTATTCAATGGCTTTCTTTGCTTTGCAATGAAGTTGACAAGGTGAACAGACAACTCCAGTGAGTCAGACGTTCAAAGGAAAAAAATAACCAGTACTTCTCCCCATCTAAAAGGCAATGCTACTGGTGCAACTGTTTTCCATCACTTTGCATACCCGTAACACAAGACAAACTTTTGAAAGCTGTTTAAAAACTCCTCCTACTTAGCAAGAAGAAAAATTATCTAAATTTATCCTAAGAAGCTGAACATGAGCCAGCAGTGTGCCCAGGTGGCCAAGAAGGCCAATGGCATCTCGGCTTGTATCAGAAACGGCGTGACCAGCAGGTCCAGGGAGGTTATTCTCCCTCTGTACTCGGCACTGGTGAGACCGGTCCTCAAATAGTGTGTTCAGTTCTGGGCCCCTCACCACAAGAAGGATGTTGAGGCTCTGGAACGAGTCCAGAGAAGAGCAACAAAGCTGGTGAAGGGGCTGGAGAACAGGCCTTATGAGGAACGTCTGAGAGAGCTGGGGTTGTTTAGCCTGGAGAAGAGGCTGAGGGGAGACCTCATTGCTCTCTACAACTACCTGAAAGGAGGTTGTAGAGAGGAGGGTGCTGGCCTCTTCTCCCAAGTGACGGAGGACAGGACAAGAGGGAATGGCCTCAAGCTCCGCCAGGGGAGGTTTAGGCTGGACATTAGGAAAAAATTCTTCACAGAAAGGGTCATTGGGCACTGGAACAGGCTGCCCAGGGAGGCGGTTGAGTCACCTTCCCTGGAGGTGTTTAAGGCACGGGTGGACGAGGTGCTAAGGGGCATGGTTTAGTGTTTGATAGGAATGGTTGGACTCGATGATCCGGTGGGTCTCTTCCAACCTGGTTATTCTATGATTCTATGAGTCTAAGCTAAAGTTCACTTCACTTCGAGAGAAGGATTTAAATATAGAATATTTGTGCTCCCATCAAAATTAGGGAGGAAAATTATAAAAAGTTCTTTGAAGAACTAAATAAAGCGAACCTTGGTATTAGGTTCCCTGTATTTATACTATAAAAAAAAAAAGGTCTGTGCTGCAGTAATTAAAGCACAGATGCTCTTCCACAAAGCATTCTAACCTGACTGACCCTTTTCTAAGGTTTAAAATTCTCTTTTTTATGTTCAAATTTCACTAAGCATTTAATTTAAGCTGCAGAGGGTTGGTACGAAGTACAGGAGAAGATGCAGGTTCCCAAAACAAAGTATCACTACACATTTCAGTACTCAAATTATTTATAGCTCTTCACAGAAAATGTGTGGCTTCAGACAGACTGGGAAGACTTCTTACAACCTCGTTTACACTAGAAATTATTAGATTTATAGGACACCTACAAATGTCTACAAATGGAAAACCTAATGAATTCTAAGCTTTATTCCTCAATAATACTGCTGTAAACAAGATTGCAATTACTTTTTCTTCCAGTTATGGGGCTCCTTGAGCCAATAACCGCAGACATCTTTGGTTATAGAGGTCAAATGGGTGAAAGCAGCATTACGCTTCCCATTTTCTAACTCCTTGTGATTCTACACTGCCTTTTCACTACTCACAAGTCCATCATTCTCCTTTTATCCATCTATTCTGAACATGCCAGCCACACCACTCACTAAGTCCTCTCCGTGTATATTTACAAAACGCAAAGCAGAGGAAGAACAAACATTTCTGCCTGTGCTAGTTATCAATATCATGCCCAGAAACGTTTTATGCTGACGTTGAGAAATGCTGTGACAGAGTTATCCATTCCCTCTGGACTGGACACCAGTGAGGATAAAGGAGCACAGTGGCTGGTGTTGGCCAGTCGCGGGGACACGGTGCAGAGCTGCCATCAGACCACACACAGCTGGAGAAACACTTTCCAATTCCATCATTAGGAATGGCATTTCTCTTCCAATGTTTACAACTGCAAAATGAAACAACGAACAGATCTCTATTTCAAGGAAGGAAGGCCCTGCCTCCTCTGCAGATATATGAACCTGAACTCCCATATGCATTAAAGTTTCCCATAACTATGCAAACCCCAGCCTGAACACTGTTTAAAATCCACACTGATTATAAAGGAACAAAAAAAACCCAACTCGCACAAATCCAAACTTGCAGACAGCTCAACGTTCACTGAAAAACAATACAAAGGAACTACCAAACACCAGCAGATCCTGCTTGTTGATGGTTATGAAAAAAGAAAAAGGGAGAGGAAATAATAATTAGTATTCCAGGATATCCCACACACACTCACAAAAGTGAAAGCACTAAATAGGATGGAACTGGAATGGCTGATTTTGCCTGCAGTCAAATACGGAGAAGTATCATTTAAATTGCAAATTACAGAGCAACAGATTTTTACACAAAGTTCAAGAGTACTTTACTGTTTGTTTTTATGAATTGGGAATGACGGGAAAAAAGTAAGGGAGTTCGGCTCACTACTACCCTCCATACCTATTTCAACTTAAATATTTCTCAGGCTCGTTTGATGTGCTGTATGTAGGCACCACGGCTTGCTGAAATGATGAGAGCAAGTAAAGCAGCTTCTCAGAGATCATCCCTAAGGATGTAGTATCCGCTGCTGGCCACGCTGGCGCTGGAGGATTAACTGCTATAGAAGGATCTCCAAACTGACTAATTACTCTCTCCTCCTCACATCACCTCCTTCCTGGAAAGTGCTTTTCAACCAGCCCTTCATTCGACAAACCTTCCGCTTCCCTTTTCCACATTTTAAAACCTGCTCCTACTAACAGCAGCTCTTGGCCTTGGTTTCTAGAAATTAAACTTCATGAATGCTTAATAACAGAGAAATACATACTTCACATTTACCCAGTGTTTTTTAAATCAACAGTTCTCAAAATGCCTTACAAAGCATGAAATGTAATAGAAGTGTTGTTTTCGATGCCCATTTTAAAGTGGGAGGGGGGGAACAGATGCAGTAAAAAATGCCGAGTTACTCAAGGTTACAGCAAAGGATTTTGGATCAGAAGCAGCTGTTTGTCTCGAAATGCAAAAGTCTCTGACACAACATGACCATAGTAATTTTTTTTTTTCAATGTAGCAAGCCCTGAATTACAGACTGCAGCACACAGAACGCTATTCAGAGGAGCTAGGGCTCAAATATTTTCCTGACGGACTGTTAGAACCTAACAGAGAAAAGATAAGCAGAAGCCAAATTTTAAAATTATGTTAGAAATCAGCTTATTTGAAGGTTATATGCAAAAAAATATAGCAGTGGATATGTCAGGAACCCCAAAGAAATAGATAATTCAGCTCCAACAGCGGACCACAGCCTAGTCCGGAATGTAAAATACTTTTGTAGTATCAGGCCTGGGCCCTTTGTGACAAATAAACGCTAAGATGTCCTGGCAAAGATTCTACGGACTTTTAAGGATAACAACGAATGTCACCATTCCAGCATGAGAAGAAGTGAGGCTTGTCTGATAGAACAGCGCTGAGCCAAAGGCTTTATGGTGATCCATAGCTGATCCATCCAAGTCAGCACCACACCACTTAACTGTAAGATTTATCTGGTAGGAGTATTATGAGCTGCATCAGTGAAAGGATGTAAAACAGAATCTTGGGATTCTTATAAGAAAAGGCACAGGAGACCTTTTCCAGAAGTTTCTACTTTTGGTATTTTGACTTGAGGACTTCAGAGGGTTTTTTAGCAGTAAGCCAAAGGGCTTGACAAATTACTTTCATTTTTTAAACTGCACAGTTTTCTTTTTTTCATCCTCCTTGGTGTATTTAATCACAGGTGCAGGTAGTGCCACCTGGCCCAGTTTACGTACTTATGCCACTGAGGGTCTCTGAATTAACTTCAAGTCAATACTTGTTTTTTAAGAGATACTGCTGCCAAATTTAGCAATTGAGAAAAGAAGGGTTAATCTAATTCTGCTTTTTGTGCTCACTTGAGAGAGATGGTGGCCTCTTCCATTGCAGGACAGACACACACAAACACACACACACAGAGTTAGTTTCACCACCTTCAGACACAAAAGTCCCATCTTCTCAGTCCCATCTTTTTACCTCAGGTCCCCACTTAACTCGGCTGTTCAACATCCAATGCAACCTCTACTACACAACCAGCCTCAATCCTGCCCAGATTTTTCTAAGCCACCAATACCCAAACCATTCAAGGCTCCTGTGGTCACTGGCAGATTTCTCTCCCTTACTCAACATACCAGTGGGAAAGCAACAGGATTTCACCCACAGCACAAACAAGGAACCTGGAGTCTGCATGATCTGCCCACAGCTGCACAGCCTGGGACATGGTCCAAACTGTCTGCAGCCTAACTGGGGAGATTTCTCCAAACTGCCTTTTTTAAGCTTAACATTGTATCTGGCTTAAAAATAATCATTTAGAGAATGACATTACCAGGTCAATGTGTTCCTGAGCATTAAGTACCTCTGAGAAAAGACAATCTTAAAAGCATTTTGTGGTTCTTGGTGCAGTGGATAACAAAAAAAGAATAGGCTCGACACAAACAACTTAATAGCAATGTCTCTGAAAACCAAAATCTTTTTTAAATGTAGTTTGAAATCTGCCAAACTAAACTTAAAAAAACTCTACCAGTCCACAAGCCCCTCTGCCGGCTTCTCATTCCCTCAGATTTCATCTCATTGCATGGAAATGTGTAGCTTTGCTCACATCTGTTTTACCTCTGGACAGATGAGGACAGAATCCTGTTCACTTTACCATCTCCTGCTGTTACGTTTCTTCCCTTGCTCCCGTGTTGGTCTGAATTGTCCCTCAGTAGCTTGTACATTCTGCAGTCTTTTGTCAAGCTCTTAAATCATTCCTCAAGCCTCCTCCCTACTCCAGACTCCTAAAAATGCAGTCTCATCAGTTATCCCCTACAAACCACTAATAAAGTATCATCATGAACTTGATACTCCCCAAATGTCAATACAGTCTACTGGCAACACTATCAATAACCAGAAGCTACGCATTTCATGAAGTGCACATCTAGTTTCTACTGGTTTACATCAGGGTGAGCTGATAAAACAGTGATGCTGACACATATCCAACAATCTAAGGGATTGCTAAGCTCCAGTAGCTAAAGATGAAGATTACAACTAATAAGTATTCAGCTGTCTGATCTCATGATCTAAGTTACGTTCTTAGCAAAGCACTGCAGCAGATATTATTTTATGGGCAGTAGCCTACTCATTGTGCACACTGTAGATCAGAATTCAACACAGAGAAATTGAGTTATAATTACACGCAGAGCTAAATGCTTTTGAAACCTCATCATTCACAATCCAGGGTTAGCAGACTGGTCCAAGGAATCATTTCACCACCACAGCAACGAGGCTTCCACCAGGTATGCAGTGGGTCTAAGGAACTATACATCATCAAACAGAAATACACTTTAAATAAAACTTACATTGATTAAATGGGGAAAAAAAAAGATGCACAGAATAAAATTCTTTAAAATCTCAAGTATATTCACTGCTTTATCTGCACCTTTGCATTCTCTCACGTGACAGTGTACAGAGCTTGCTCATGCTGACATGTTTTGTCAAGAAAGAAAAGCAGGCTGCACTGTGAGCACCTGTGTTTGGAGAAGCTTCTTACAGGGTTCAGTGATTCTGTGAGCATCCTAAACCCACAGCTGAAAAGAGAAGGAAAATACGGAAAAGAAGAGCAAAACAAAAAAGCACGCCTTCTGTTGTTTCATTCACCACTCATTCCAAGTCATTCCAATCAGGACTAGCTCGGAGGGGAAATCCAGTTAGGATAATGCTCTCGCTGTCTGTCCCTGCCCGCAGAGCACTCGGCAGGGCTGCGCAGCCACGTGAGGGTTTGTTTATGAGTCTGGAGCAGCATCACGAGGCACGTCCCCCGCTGCTCCCCACGGGGCCAGGACAGCCACCGCCCCCACACCAACCCAGCCTGCCACGCAGCACTCTCCCACTGAAAACGCTGCCTCCAAACTCTGCCCAGGTAGCCAGGTACATTTAATAGGACAGTACGTGCTCGTGTTGCTAACACTTCAGCACACATTTCTTGGCTTCAGACTGAACACGGAAGAGAAGGAGAAGCAGCCATTCAAGGCACACACAAAAAAAGTGCTTTTAAAAGCACACATGCACAAAACAAAGCAAAATTTAAAGACAGATCTTATGATAACCTCAGTTAGATTCTGCAGGTATAGATTTCGCGCCATAAAAATCAATAAAAGATTATTTTAAGCCATTTGATTTCATTACCCTGTATCAAATCTCTGCTCTGAATGGAACATCTGAATCAATTTGTAAAGCTCCTGCAGGCTACACTGTCGTAGGCTTTCAAGTGTCTTTGCTCTACCTCTCTTACCACAAAGACGGCAAGATAAAAATCCCATGCTGGAGGTTATGTGATATTTCTAAACAAGTACCAGTGGGTTTTTTTCCTCTTTTTTTCTTAGCCCTCTGATTCCTTACACTGATGTTACAGAAGGAAAGGAAAAAACAGCCCCAAATTGCACAGAACAGAGGGCCAGTGCAGAACTGCAGATATCCTTGTCTTTGGGTGTGACTTCTCCGTGATGCACCTGGCTGTGGGAGCTGTTTGGGAAAAGCACAGGGGCTTTGTGTGCCAAGGAAATCCAAAGCACAGACTTAGGAGCGACGCACCGTGTGCCCTCCCTGCCCTTCCCAGTACCCTGCAAGCTCTCAGAAACTTGCATCTCTGCTGAGGTGGTGACTGAGGAACACAAATGTCCTATTTCCAGCACAAAAAGAGAAAAACATGTTGAATTAAACAAACACACATGTACACTTTGCACTCTCCATGCTGAGGCAATGGGGTTTCACCTCAAAGGAAACGCACTGTAGATCATTTAATGCATTAGAAAAAAGACGGCATAGTGGATTTCTGTGCAGTGCTCTGAACCATAACGAGAGGCTTATTAAAAGCAGAAAAAAGTGTCATGGCAATAGGGTTATTTCTGCTATCTGTTTTGGCTAATGTGTTACAATATAAAAACAGTAGGTTTCTTGGATTCCACCCCCTCCAAATTATGTCCCTTTAGTTAAATTGCTGCCTTCATAATCCAGTCAACACATCCCAAGCTCCACATTCCAGAAGGTTATGATCCCTTCCACAAAATCATCAGTAAGAGGGAGCAAGCAGCACAGCATCCAGGGCCTACCAGATGCACCCTGAACTCTGCAAATCCACAAAGGAGCCACCCCATCACCCAGCTCTGCCCCTCAAAGGCTGCACCTGCAGGAACTTCAAACAAGTCTCTTGTTCCTTTCTTATGCCGCTGTCAGAATTACTTAGAGTGAAAAATGTGAACCATTTCCCTCTTTTGTACACAAACTGCTGATGGTATGATCAGTATGAGCACTCTGCAATGCTGAGAAAAAACAAACCAGAAAATACAACAGGAGTAAAGCATCAGACTTAGAATCTGTTAAATAATTGCTATAAAACTGATTGCTGGTGTTTATACATAGAATATTTTTTATTAATTATGCCTAGTCTGGATTACTGTGAGACTGCTTTGTTGTCCACAGAATATGGACACTTTGTTACCTATCTGGTAAGCTGATGTATGTACCAAACCACCAGCGAATACTCTAAATCGTGTGTCAGCACATGTATTCATCTTTCGGGGGAGGCAGGACTCAGTGGAACCACAGGGAGGTTATTTGTTTTTTTATATTTAGAATAAGAAAGTGAAAATGAATGCAAATACCTCCTTTCTTGGCAGCAGGCAGCACATTGTTAGCATCTCAGCCTACTGGTGTGAGCATTGCAGCTGCCGAGAGGAAGAAATAAATAAATAAGAGCCCAACCCTAACAGCAAGACGTTTCAAAGGATAAGGGATATAAAAAGAAGAGCTGCAACAGAGATTTCAGTACAGCCACAAGTGAGATACCCTGAATTCCTGCAAGTTACAGCCACTCTCAGAATATTCCTTTTTTTAAAGCTCCTTACAGTACGTGCTATTATCAGCCACGCGCTATCCATCCCTCCCTTCCCACCCTGTTCTGATGTGCTGCACGTCCATCCATGCCACCCATCCACTCTCAGCTCTTATTTCTTTTTCACTGAAAAGACATCCAATGAATCTGGAGAGCCAGGTACCAAATCCAGCAGCCTTTAGATGCACTGAATCATAATTTACACCAACACTTTTCAGAGCTGACCTTGTGATGATGGACCTCAGGGCTTTGGGTTTGTTGCTTTAAATCACCTCAGTCCCTGTGCAAGCCAGGCAAGTGATGCAGGAGCACCAGGTGCTGTGGCCGCCTGCTCTGGGCTAGTAAACTTCTATGGGACCCAGACGGAAACTACTCCAGTACTCCAAGTCTGCATCTGGTGTCACCACATCAACTAGAAATGCAAACATCAGCTGGAGGTGCAATATGGTTTTAACCAGGTCTGACAAAGTGAGGAACCAACAGCCTTGAAGATACAGGTCACAGCCTGGAGCCTTCGCAGGAGAAGGGACTCACCTCCAAATGAAAGCTTAAATCCTGCTTACAAAAGCCCAAGTCTGCTCAACTCTGAATGAAATGGGAAGTCCATGGGCCAATGCTGCTGAGAGACAGCCATGAACACTCCAACACAGGCAGAAAAGCGCTGCTGGGCACAACTCACACAGTCAAGCATCAGAAATGGCCAAAGAGGTGGCCCAAGGACTGACCACGGACGAGCGGCAGGGAGCAGCCGCCACATGGATACCAGAGTTTCACTGATGACATATGTAATATGTCTCCTACCTCATGTACAGTACAGTCATCAGCTGTTTCATTTATCTGAATTTCATATAACCTGAACAAGTCCAAAGGAAGAGTAAGTATCTTAAACTGGTAGAAATTCAGTAACACAAGGCAGAAAGCTTTTTTAAAAGTTTTTTGTTTGGTTTTGAAACCATGATCATGTGGATGATGACCTAGTCCAGAAAAGCTCTGTCTGTCCTTGCACATCATGGGGAATGAGAATGAAGTAGAAATTATTTTCTAAATAATTTTTAGTGATTATTTTGAAAAACAGAAATATGATCACAGTCAAACACTATTTGTGTCTCTATACATTGATGAAAAAAATGGGATACGTGACATCAGGCACTAAAGGGTACATGAAAAGCCCTTCATTTCATATTGTTGAAAAAGACATTATGTACCCGTAATGTTTTTCCTCAGAGGAGAGTGTTGGAGAAAAAACACGTCAGGAGATGAACCTCAGTGATTTAATACTGCTTGCAAAATTCACTGAGTAAAAATATTAATTGCTACCCTACTCACAGAGACCACAACATTCTAGAAGTTGAGTCCAATTCCTTATAAGTGATTTCATCAGACCCACAATACTCTCTCTGCACATTTGAAGAGGACAGCAGTAACAAAATACATTAAAGCACAAGTCAAAGGCATAAACACTAATGTAATTCTTCAGCTTCTTTCTAAAGACCTGTCAGGTTTGCTCATTGATAAGTAAGTGAAGTAACTCCTCATACTCTGCCTGCCGCCCAAAGCGGCACGTTTCACTCTGCATAGAAAACTACATTTCAAAAGCCACGGCTAAAATACAACCCTGCGCTCCCTGTGATTTGCATTTAATCCAAAAAATAAGTCCAGTACATCTGTCCCAGGAATGAGTGCCATCACAACAGAGCAAGGCTTCTCCATACACAAATCGTCTCAGGAATCTGCTGCTTCCCCTGCAGCACGTGCACCATTGATGCAACACAGTGAAATCCATTTCGAACATATAATTCCAGCAGAAACGCCACAGAAGTTTCACAAAAGGCAAACAGTCATTTGAAAAGCAAATCCTAGTTAGGAAGTTAATCTTCACTATAAAGACTGGCAGAAGTGTAGAACAGGAAAAAAACCCCAATATTTCAGCACATATGAAGAGAAAGGTGATTTGAATGGTCTAAGGGTACAAATAAGGGATTTTTACAGTAGAAAAATCTTTTATCAGATGCTTTTGGAGATCATGGGGTAGGAAGGAAGTAAATTTTGGAGCAAACAAGTAATTTTTCAGGTCAGATGCATCTGTTCCATTAAGGGACTTCAGCAGTACTGGTTTTCAATACAGTTTTTCTGAAGCCAGAAGATAACACTTGTCCCATTTGACCCTGGAATGGAGCAGACAGTAAAATATTTAGAAGACCTGACAAAGTTGGTAACAAGAAAAATGTTCAGAACGAGAGAGTGGAATTAAACCACTGGTAAATTGGGTCAAATTACCGGAGGGAAGAGTACCCTGAAATACAGCAAGAAGTAACTACTCTAATTGTAATTTCCATCTTAGATAATTTAAATTATTAATATCAGGAGTTAGCAAAAATGAAGTAATTCTTGCAACTAATTCAATTTTGTTGTATTTCCTTAGGGTGTCTGGATTTTTAAGCTTAGCACCCGAAGTCCTTTATGCTCTTACTGCAATGCCCCAATGAACTTGTATTTTTACACTTTTTTTTTTTTTTTTCCCCCTGATCACAGTTGTTCATATTTATCAGCATCTTCTCTGGAACTTACTTTCATCAGGACCTGCACAGAGATAAAGGATGCAGCCACTTTCCGCATGCTGCTGCGGCTGGAATTGCTGCAAACCATGAATTGCGCAGATGCAGAGGTCTCTGCCGGTCACTACATCAAAGCTAGATGCTCGCAGCTGCCCCGGTCACTAGGACAAGGTCGACAGACAAAACCACCAGGCCCTTCAGCCTCCCTGATGGATACAGCGACACACAAAGCAACACACAAACCCCATCCTCTGTCACCCACACCCCAAGGTGTCACAAAAGGGAGCTGCTGTATAAACACCCCTGACATGCAAGAAAAGATATCTAAGCGTGTGCTGAGCCTGGCAAAGCTGCAACCAGCGCGGTGCAGCGGCAGACACAGCTTGGCCACGGCTCAGCAAGGATCCTGGGAGGCGAGAGGCGCCTGCTCCCACGCGCAGCTCTGCTCCACGCGTTCCCAGCATCCCCAGCATGAATCATTCCATCCACTACTCCATCACACCCACTGCAAGCACACTGTGCTGTTGCAAAGGGGGAAAAATCTCATTCAGGTCACGTGGAAAAACACCGATTCTAACATGACACTGCCACGATTCCTTCTCCACGCTTCCCAGATCCAGGGACAGCCACCTCCCTGCGGAAAACCCAAGGCTGCCTTTGCATGAAGAAGGGGAGATGGAAACAACAGTATGAGATCCCCTAGCACAGCAGAGCCAAGCTGCAGGTCTCCACAGTCACATCTGCCCCATCCGAGTGCCCCCCTTCCAGCCAGGCTGGAGGAGAAGCTCGAATGGCAGCGCTCCACACCACACAAAGGAGCTCAGAAGAGCAGACCCTCCCTCCTGCCCTCCACCCCTTCCCTCGCCTTCAGTCCTCCAAAACAGACCTTGGCCTTTTACTAAGGGTGGAAAAAAATACCAGAATACCACCCCGCCCTACAGCAAGCCCATGTTTTCCCCTATGGGGCAATTGAAACAGCTCCTGTATTAATGAGGAGAAACCAAATTTAGAAGAGGCATATTATCCAAATATAGGCTTAAACACACCTCCCTCCTGAGAAGGGTCTCACTGTTTTAGTGGAGACGTGTGCTGAACTCGCAGTGCCAGGGGCTCTGCTTGCCCTGTGGCTCAGCAGCATCCCGCATCCCCCTGCCCCACGGGCACCGTACCCACACCAGCATCCCGCCACCGCCAGCCAGGCCCAGCACCGAGGTGGTATTCTGGCAGAAGCAAATAACCCTGCTCCCCAGGGAGGATCCCTGGGACTGGCCTGTTATTTCAGGCAGAAAGTAGTAAACAACCTCCCAGGGGCTGGAGACAGAGGTAAACCCCAAAGATGCCATGTCCTTGCTGAGGCAAGTGTTATTATAGGACAAAAACAACACCGAGATTCTGAGGCTGTGCTAAAAAATTGTAAAGCAAAAGTTAAGAATGCTGTTCCTATAAGAGAGGAAAAACTAAAAACCAAAGTCATGTTTATACAGAAGGACTTTATGAACTTGTTTACACCAAACTATGTTCACAAACACTCCAAAATTCAGGAAATAATTTCACTTATTTTCTATGCGGGCAGATTTTAATAAAGCCCTTTCTCCCCCTTCCTTCCCCTTTATAAATAGCATTTGCTCTATCCCAAGACAGAAAACAAAGGGGAAGGATAGGGGGAGAGTATCAACAAACTGAAATCAGCAGTGGAATTTTTTTTCTACACATACAGAAACATTCTAGCAAAACCAAGGCTTTCTAATTAGCTTGATAACACACAGATGAAGGAAGAACATTCCCAATAAATCCACCCCACAGGGGAGGATTTTAAAATTAGTTTAAAATGGTTTTTGAACACATTCTGTTGCTGTATTCATGTGATGTCACGTTCATTGCAAGACAGAAGATGTGCTGCTCAGACTAATAGCTAAAGCCACTCTAACCAGGAAGGGAGGACTCATCTGGCCTATTCCAAGAGAATAAATTATTGCTGAAGATGTTTACACAATGCAGCTTCCTGAGCCTCAAAGGTCGCTTTCAAAAGAGGCCTAAGCTGGAGAAATGGAAGAGCAGCCAGTGTGGGAGACAGCCCAGAGGGCAGCACGGGAGACAGCCGCTCAGCTCCATCCTTCGCACATCAGTTCAGGTGCTTGGGTTTGGGAGGCAGAGTTGCATGTCCTGGTGTTGCAACTCACTGGCTTGGAAAACATTCAGAGTATCTTAAACATGACGCCTCCATATCATGTTTGAAAAGCAATATGCATGGTAGGAAATGTTAAAAGAGAAAAAAGAAGATCCAATGGTGGCACCCATCAGCATGAAAAAGAACAACCTACAAATTGGATTGCCAGCAAGAAATCTGCCCACCTTTCTATCACTGCACAACTACAAAAAGCCTAAATGTTCTGAAGTCAATTGAAACACACAGAGTATCAGAAGGGAGCACAAATCTGGCCTCAATTTATTCCGCAAGCCATTGAAAAGAATACAGCATTCCCTAATTTTTACACAGCTGTGTGCAGACCTCACTACCACCACTGCCTCCATATTACACATCAAGGAATGCTAAATTAAACACAGAATCAAATGCAACATCATTGACATTTTGTTTCCATCTTCTCAAAACAAAGAACCAGTCTGAACCCTTTCCTAACACTCCAAATCTCTGTATTAAAAAAGGGAGGACGGCGAGGAGGGGCTGTGCAGGGAGGGAGGAAAAGGTGCTCTTAGATTTATGCCCAGCTCCTTACTAGGGATTCTCTTGCTGAAATACAGAGTAGAAGCCAGGGAGGCACCGGGATTATCAGGGTGCTGCGATTCAGAACAGAAGGGCTTACAAGGAGGACAAAAAAAAACCTGATGTAAAGCATCTGCAACGTGAGTGGGAACTGAAATCAACCCAGCACTCACTTCAAAGTCTCCTCCACAGAATTCCCGATACAGTGAAAACAAGAAAACCCTGAATGAGCTATGAAGAACCTACATTAAATCTCACAGCATTACTTGTGTTTAACATTAGGAAGTAACTTCAGACTCTTGCCAAAGAAGAGCCCAAGCCACCGGGCTGCTGCCCTCATCACAGGGTGCTGCCTCAACGCCTGAACTCCCCAGCACCGGGGATCTCAACCTGGGATGCACAGGTCTGGGAAAAAAATAAAGCCTTAAAAATTCAACTGTGAACAAAAGCAAGCTTATCACGGAGTTTGCATCTCCACTATTTTGTGGGGTTTCTGTTTGTGTTTGTTGTTTACTTAAGGAGGACAACGCCACAGAGAAGACTGAAGCTATTCCACAGGCAGCACACAGCAACAACTGCACTGGGGAAGAAAAACAGATGTCAGCATACCTTCTTTCTATACCTAGAAATAAAATATTTATAAAACATTCTCCTTTCCTCCCCCTCCCAGTTTTCTTTGCTCTCCTGGACACGCATAGTCTCTCAAAACTGACTCTTTCAGCTACTTAAACCTGACTCCTGGTGAACTTAGCAGTGTTAGGTTTACAGTTGGACTTCATTTTAAGGGTCTTTTCCAGCCTAAATGATCCTATGATTCGGAGATCACCTGTTTCCTAAAGACCCTCTCCTGCATTCCCTGTAAGAGTTACTGCCTCCCATCCCCTATCACCAAAGCTGCTGTAACCACTGCCCTAACAGGTTCTTCCACAAGGAAGCTTGGGAAAGTGGTATCATAATTCCTGGCGATCAGGCAGGGTTAGACATGCCCAGAGCCCCTCCAGAGGAATGACACTGTATCAAGTAACAAAGTACCTGCAGAGCAGTATTTCATACATCCACCACCTTGTGAGGAGAGCAGCGACAAACAACACCTGACTTCGTGGTGTAACTTTTCCTCACACATCTCACACCAAACACTGAGATCTATTCCCTCATACCAACACTTCCTTCTTTTTCCCCTTAAAAACGAGGGGAAATGGGAAGATGAAGGAAGAGGCCTCCTTCGCACGAGGAAAACATTTTGTTGGAACAAATTAAAATATTAAACCTCCATCCAGCAAGAGAATATTCTGAAATGGTGGTTTAAATCTGGAAGCTTACAGGCAAGGGAGAGGCAAGAGATCTCTGATCAACTATGCAATTCTTATCTCTCTTAAACAAAGAAACACCTCCATCGAGCATATGGATCATCAACGTGCCTCTTGGAAGGGACGAGAGAGATTAGGTATCACCAGTTACACAAGCTGCACTTTACAAATTCCGTGTCAATTAAAAGATGCTGTGTATTCTGAAACTCCCACACTCCTCATGCCCACACATCTTCTGTAGGCTTTACTGGCAGCAAAAGTAGCGGCATTTGGCCCAGTAACTGAGAGGATGCTAAAGCTTAATTCAATCCTCTTCCCTGCACTCCAGGTGCAAACACAACTAACAAACACAACAAGTCAAAGCCAGCCAAAAAGTTTTGCCAACTACTGCTATGTTGTGCGTGCACAACAAATGGCCCAGCACATTTCATCATGGAACAGAAAGCCGCAGTGCCCAACCCCATCAGAACCCCCTTCTCATTCCTACCGTGGCTGCACCCCCACTTTGGGCCCCAGAGGGGGGTCCTCCCTCCTGAACACCCCCAGCAGGGAGGGCTCTCATGGCTGAGAAACCTCACTTAGAACAGTGGGGAAAGAAAAGAAATTCCATTGTTACATGGTTAACGTGCAGGTTGCTCGCATCTCAAAATACAGACTGCAACTCTGATCCCTTCAGCTCAAAAACGATGGAATGAAACTGGAGAAGGCACAGAGAAGTAAAACAAAGACCCAGAACTACACACATATGCATGAAAACAGAGACTCTTCTTCAGCATTTCAGCCGGAAGAAAAAACACAAAGAAAATTAAAAATCACAATTACTGTCAGACTAATTGCAAGTAAAATGCTTAAATCCACATTTAATTCTTACGAATAACTAGAATTCCAGTCCAGTTTGTGGGTTTTTTTCCTATCCTATGCCATCACGAGTACAAACAAGTCTGAGAGGACAACAGGTCTCCTGACAAGTTTCATGGCTCATTTCAAATAAAAGTAATATATTAATTAATATTCTTATAAGCCAGCTGTCTTAATTACCAGTTAAACACTGTGTTAGATTAATTTAGAGAGCAGCGTTTCACTCCAGCTCTATGATCAAACCAGCAGGTATGCAGACACTGGGACAGCACAACTCCCCAGGTTCCACAGCACCAAGTGTTTAACTACAGACGTCACTAACAGTGCATTCGCTTTCCCACCACAACGTTTGCCATCATCACCCTTAGAGTCTAACAAATACCTATATCCAAATGGCATCTCAGTATCTCAGTCTCTTTCCCCCTACTAAAACAGACTGAAGCATGAAGAAGGAACTCAAGTCAGACACAAGCCCTAGTAGCTATGTGATACACAGACTAGATTTCATCATCCACACACAACACTTGACAGCAGAGTTTTGCTCCCATTTCCTAATCTCATCTGGAATTGGACTCCAAATAACTGGGGGGATGCAAACACAGACGATGCAGTGATCACCACTCTGCTCTCTGCCCAGTCCCGCTACAACCACCCTGTATCGACTCTTCTTCCGAACTCGCAGTTCCCATCTCACAGCTCCGTGCTGTACTCTCAAACAGCAAGAGATCAAGTGCGGTGCTGTAGCTATTCCAGACCCGGTGCTTCTGTAACATGCATCCATTTGTTAAGCTCATTTGGTCAGTCTAGCAGGAACACATCTCCTCAGCTACATCCAAGCCAGCATCCCTACTTGAAACTAATTTCTATTTATTTTTAAATAAATTTATTTATTTATATTATATTTATTTATATTTATTTATATATTTATATTATATTATATTTATTGTTAAAGCTCACAGGGTGGATGTTCACCCTTGAAGTGAATTAAAGTACTCAGGCCCAAACTTCCTTGGGCTGTCCATATTTTCTATCATCCTCAAGGTTATACTTTACCCACTTGGTCATCTTCTCCTCACTCATAAAATATGACTAATTTTTCTACTAAAAGATCTCTCAAATCTTATTTTTGGCCTCTTTTTTAAAATACTTAGGTTTAGTTCCATTATGTTTTCTACCTCACTACAGCTAACCTAAATATCCTTATGAAACAAGAACACATTCAATAATGACATTTTAATTAAAATTTTCTCTCCCTGTCTATTTTAAACTCAAACCAAGCCAAGATTGTTGTTTCTTCACATTTAAACCATGTTTTCATTTACCACAGATAAGGGAAGAATTATCTAATTTCACTTATATGTAGTCACAAACTGATTTTTGATTAATGTTCAATCAAAACCAGAGACCCATCTGTGCAATAAGAAAACCCAAAAAAACCAGTAGGGAGCAAAAAGCCTTGTTGATGGGAATTTCTTCCCTGCCAGCTCTCCCTTGCTCTAGGTAACAACACAAGATCCTTCCTCTGCTGCTGGTACATGGACTCAGCACTACTGACAGAGCACTTCACAACAGGCAGAGAACTTCCTCCAGGTAACGCTAATTTAAAACAAGATTATTTATTTTAAATACAAAGACTCCACAGCTGAAAACAGAGTAAACATTTTTAATCTCAAATGCTCATAAAAATTAAAAGCATCGATGACAACTTTCCCTATTTCTGGCAGGAAACCAGCTACCAAGTTGCAGAGGAAGAGGTGCTGGGTAACTGCGGCTCCCTGCCTACTACCTGAGCACTGGCACCTGACAGGGCCACATGTGAAAACAGCATGGAAAACTGATGTGTCACTGAGGATGAAGTCAGTTTAAATGAAAACTGAATATTAAAGTCTTCATTGGACTACACGCAACTTCTGCATCAAGGGAATCTAATGACCAAGGAATTCAGAAAGAGTCAGCATTTGAGACCAATACTGTGTAATAAAAACAAGTACACAAGGAAAACATTTTAATTAAATAATGAAAGAGGTTATTTAATCTCAAAGGAGACACCACTCTTTCAAAGCAGAAGCATATATACCAGTATGGTGGTATGAATGCCCTGCCAGCGTGCCCTCAGAAGGGATGCGGAGCTGGGAGGTGATCCCAAAGCAACCCTAGGATTTTCAAGGTGATGCAGATACATTAGGTAGGCATAAAATTTATAAGAACCTCATAGTGAAGTGATTGCTTTCTCTTCTGGATAAATCATGAGCAACACCTGTGTTAATTCACAGGATCTTTTCACTCCTTTCTCAATTCCTCTCTCTCACGTAAGAGTCTAGAAAAGCAAACAGCACTGCATTAAAACGCTCAGTCCCCTAGCCTCTTTTTGCCAAATGTAAATAGAGAGTCATTTTTTTTCAACAAGTAAGATCTCCCAAAGGAAGATGTTATATTAAAAAAAAAAGTTACAAGAACAATCTTAATTATAGCTCTGTTTCCACATTATCATAATGAGCACTTGTTCTTTATCAGACTTATTAAAAAAAATTGTTATTGTTCTGAACCATACAAAGGCTGGTCTGAAGAACAAGGATCTTTGTCTCTTGCTGCCAAAAGAAACAGCATTTCCCAAGTTCTGTTTCTGCCTTCAACTAACAGTTTTCATTTTGATTTTAGAAAAATAACTGCACGTCCTCAGCTGGAGGGAAAAAAATCTTCCCTTCTTTCTCCTCTCCAAGATGTTCAGAGGAGAGCAGCATCACTACTTGTATTACAGTAACACTGTGTTTCATTAGCCTCAGGGTAAAAAAGACCAAACCTAGGGCTCTGCTTGGTCAGGTAAACAACAGGAGATTATTACAGAGTTAATACTTGGATTTGTTCATTTTCCTCTTCTTCCTTTTCACCTCCTGTTGGAGCCACAGAGTAGAATTACAGCCCAACAATAGCACGATTGTCACCCCCGGCAGCGACTTCCATCCAAACAATAGAACTTCCCCTTTTTTCTCCACCCAAAGTAAAATTAATAAGAAAAAAAAATCTCTGATTACAGGGCAAAGAAAAACATTTTTAAGGGGGAAGACAGAGAGACCCATGTCTACATCAGGGGATTCTGAGCTTCCTTTGTACAGAAGAATTTGCATTCCCTTTCCCAGGCTCCTTTGTATCCCACAGCCCCTCCTATGCAGGGGGAGAGATGGGGAGGAAGGTTATGCGCTCCGGAATGAATGGCATTTCCTAAGAAGGTCATTTTAACCACTGCGCTGGAGTCCTTTCTTCAAGAAGTCTCACCTATTCTTACAAACGTCCGAGGGAGCCTTTATTTCAGCATCATGATAACCTCCAGGTGCACATGCCTGCCCTCAGAAATGGAGGAGCTCACAGGAATTCACACTATGAGGTGAAAACCAGACTGGATTTACAAACAAAGCAAATTTTTTTTTTTCTGGTGGGAAAAGGGTATTTACATATAGGAACAAATATGTTTTATTTCCCCCTTTCAAGATCATAGAATCATAGAATAACCAGGTTGGAAGAGACCCACCGGATCATCGAGTCCAACCATTCCTATCAAACACTAAACCATGCCCCTTAGCACCTCGTCCACCCGTGCCTTAAACACCTCCAGGGAAGGTGACTCAACCACCTCCCTGGGCAGCCTCTGCCAGTGCCCAATGACCCTATCTGTGAATTTTTTTTTCCTAATGTCCAGCCTAAATCTCCCCTGGCAGAGCTTGAGGCCATTCCCTCTTGTCCTGTCCCCTGTCACTTGGGAGAAGAGGCCAGCACCCTCCTCTCCACAACCTCCTTTCAGGTAGTTGTAGAGAGCAATGAGGTCTCCCCTCAGCCTCTTCTCCAGGCTAAACAACCCCAGCTCTCTCAGCCGTTCCTTGTAAGACCTGTTCTCCAGCCCCTTCCCCAGTTTCATTGCTCTTCTCTGCACTGCAAATATTTTGGAGGTACGTGCCAAAAGCCAAAAATGAAGTGAGAGGCTCCTTTCTAGAGAGGAAAAAAACCCCACCTACTATAACCATGGCTGCAAGAGTCCAGCACCAGGTTCATCACTTGCTCCTGTCTGCTAAGGAGCCCAACATTCAGTTTGGAAACAAAGCGATAACAAACAGGCAAAGCTGCTTTCCAAAGAAATTCTCAAGTATGTCAAGAATTTCCCTGTGCTCTGCCAAACAGCAGCCTGTCCCTCGCAGGGCGCTACTGCTGCAACCAGGGCAACATCTGTCGGCTGCTGGGCAGCAAGAGGACGAAACAGGATCTTCCGTGACTTTGCAGTAACTGCAGAAGCTGCCCAATGTGAGATTCACACTGATATTAATTTCAGTTTCTGCCTGCGTAGTATTTACTCATGCAATACCTAGTTAAAAGCTCCTTCCAAGTGCCTTTAAGTATTTGAGATCTGCCTCCACTAATCAAGGTTTATTCTCTCTTAGGTTCAAGCACTCATTAAATCACTGCTCTCAGCAGTTCTGACATCTGATTCCTCCTCACTAAAACTATTTAGAAAGGTTCTGTCATTTGAATGTTCACAAAAGCAGGTTTGCTTTTTTATTGATTTTGGTTAAAAAATCCTGCTGGTTTTCAATAAGAAGATACACCTATTCAGTAGAAAAACCCAAGACCATGAGTGACTTCACCACGCACACGCACAGAGGCTGCCTCACTGGCAGGGCTCCCATGTCAGTTGGAGTCCTCACCCCAGTCTGAGGTAGCACATCCTTTCTCCAGGTTTAAGTTTTAATAAAAACTTGTAGTTCACCAGGAACATGTCCACCTCCACTGAAGAGAAGCTCTAGGAGCCACCTGGGGATCAGGCCAGAATTTTTCAGTCTTGTTTAGGACACACCTGCCGCTGAGCAGAACCTGGGCACAGCAGCATGCAAGCTCTTAGGCAGCATTGCACAAATCCTGCTCAGCATCCTGTGCAGCATCCAAGATCCTTCAGAGGATCCCAGTTAAATGGTGCCTGATGCCAGAAGCTCAATCAGACTATAGGCAACAATAGTCTGAGGAAAAGCACACCTGCTTATAAATAATAGATAATGTGATTGTAAGACATAAAATAACTGAAAAGAAAAACCTACCACTTGTTGGTTGCAAGTACAGTCTTTTTTACTGCTTGGAATACCAAAAGAGTCAGAGAAGGAAATTTGGGGAGATAGGCAGAAGACTCTCACTTCGGATATCCCACCCCGAAAGGTCCTTGTACTGAATAGTCGCTAATTACAAGACAGTCCCCATTTTGCACAGAGAAACAGAACTACAACAGCCACAGTTCACTACAGAAGCTGTACTTGCTTTTTTACATAGGAGACGGAACACAGTACATCTGTCACTCGTTTCAGTAGAAGGCAGCATCTTCACAGTGCAGATCTCAGCCCTGCTTCCTCCTGGTGCCCCAGGCTCATGTCAGGACGCCTTCCCCACCACCAGGTGCCAGCGCCTGGATGGAGCAGCTCTGGCACGCAGAGCTGACTGACAGAGGGCACAGCTTCCCAACTGCCTGTCGCTTCCAGCAAGAGGCCCACGGTACAGCTGCTGTCCGTAGAACACAGAACTACTGGTGCCTCGCAGGTCAGAAGGCTGTCCTCACATCACCTCCCAAGCACACTTTACCTGGTCTCTTCAAGCAACTTCTCCAGCAATAAGTAGATCCTCAAGCTGTGATTTAGGTCCTAAATTTTGAGGAAAGGGCTGACTTCAAAAGTGCCAAAGCCATGCTGCACCAACAACCAGCAGGTGTACTAACTGTATAGGAATTCTGCAGGGCTTGTGAAAACTCAGCATCCACCAGAAAAACATTTTAACAGGTGGAGATGATGTTTTTTATGAAAGAATCAACACTGACATTGTTACTTACACTCCTTAAGGAGGATTACTAACATTTCCTTGCTTCATTTCCTTTTTGGTTAATGTTTGAAGAGAAATATTTTGTTTATAGTGAACCAAGCACGCATCCAGCTGATCTGCCTCAAGAGTACTTCCACAGCAAAAATCTTCAGACAGCCCAAGGCTGCCACATCGTCAAGTCCGATAACCAGAGTACGTCTGTGGGAGCTGCAGGATTGGAAAATGAAATGCGCCAGCTATTCTTCGTTCCCAAACAAGGTATTTATGAGGTGGAGACGTCATGCAGAAGTCCAATATCTGCAACAGCTCATAAATAATCTGCAGTTCGACACTTTTCTCACAGACACAGTCAGAAGAAGAAAAGACCTACCACCCTTTGTTTGTGTTGGTAAATTTAAAATTAACTCCATTTCATTTTATGGTCACGAATAATTCTCACCTCTGCCAGTCCCTTCCACACTCGTGACTATAAAGGAACGCATGAGGAAACAGTATTCCTACAGCTTTCTAGAGCTTAACCTTCACTGCTGGCACCTCTAACCTGGCAGGAAAGGAGCACGGAGGCAAGTGAAATGCTATCAAAGTCAGAATAGTTGTCACTGAGGTGGGACTTTGCTTATAATTCATCCTTCTGCTTTCTGAAATAGACTGGAACTATTTCCCAAGCAGAAGTATGCAAATAGCAGATTAAATTCAATTACTACGATGATTAGCTATGGCATCTTTCAAGAAATTGTTGAAGTCTTTTTGAAAGCTGAGGCCCTTTTTTGAGACCATCCAGTGTATTTCTCAATTAACAACTGCAATTCTATAGTCAAGGAAAATACATGGACTTTTCCTGTAGGTGTGTACAAAGGTGGTTTAGAAAGGAAATGGAAGCACGAACCTAGAGGGACTTGCCCAAGATGCCTTCTTACACACCTCTAAGAAAACTACCAAGGAGAGCAAAGTGAAGAGGAAAACCTATGCACCACACAAGTCCCCTCTCCTGAACTTCCTTTGACTCACACGTAGCTGCACCTACAATTCTCAGCAGCCAGCTAGGGTAGCTGCAATTCCTTACTTCAGTGCATTTAAGGACCTTAATTGTTTGGTTTGGCTCCAACTAGCAACCGTGTTTATGAAAAACAGGTTAAGCTTTTGGCACCAAATTGTTTTCAAAAAACCTCAGCCTTTGAAACAGTGCCTTCTTCAAAAAAATGTTTTTCTACCTTTAGACCCTGCATTTTCTCTTCAGGGAGACATTCCACTTCCACTTCTCACTATACTGGTGTTAGCTTTTTGTGTTCCAATTAGTAATTCAATTTCCTCAGCAGTTCACAACTTGATCTGAAGCACTGCCTCTAAGCTAAGCTGTAACACATGACATTTCAGAGAGATCTCAAGTTATTATTTCTAAACAAAAACAGAAGACACTAGTCCCATCCCACAGGGCCATTCATGAATTTAAAATTTTCATGGTTCATCCACACAAGGTGGATCTGTACACTCCAAGCACCTCTACGCAGAGGCTGACCTGCACAAGTTAGTTATCCCTCCAATCCCAAGAAAACCTCTCTGCATTCACTGACTGCACAGGACAGTTCTGCAAAACAAAAATCTCTCCAGCCCAAAACCAGCCACAAGAGTTTACACTCACATTTGAGTTTATAAAAGCAGATTACACTCGACACTCAATAGCCACCCACGCAATAAAAATATCCAGACATGATGTCCCAGAGTGGGAACCCATCGCTGAGGGCAGATCAAGCTCTTGGTTAAGGCACATCTATAAACGCAGTAGATAATCTTGACCAGAGGTCTGTCACTACAGTTTTTAGTTCATTAAAAAGCTGTTTTCATTGGGGTTTAATTCTAGTTTAATGGTTTTCCACAGTATTTTATTAGTCTCAGTACTTGGAAGATTCATTTGGATGTAGAGGAAGGGGATCAGTTGTGACTGTTTTCTCCAGAAGGCATAGTCAGAAGCGACACAGCTAAAAGTATCAACACTGCAAAATTACCAAAAACTTAGATTAAAAAAGAAACACCAAATTTTCCACAGAACAAAAAGGTGAAAATGGGGTATCAGCAGTGAGTCTCGCTAGGCCATGCCAAGATCATAAGTGGCCCGATGTTTGTGCACTTGAAACACTGTTTGCCTTCAGAATGATCACATTGGAAATTTCTTCCTGGACAAGACGAACATCAACAGAGCCTCTTAAAGGGTCATAATATACCCTAATCCTGATGCTACAGCAGGAAAATTTCATTCAACAAATCACCACATTTAACTATTAAAAGTGAACCAGGCCATCAAGCAAGTCAGCACAAGTAAAACACATCAGTTACATCAGAAACCCCGAATGCACAACCCAAAAAGCAGATCTAGCATCCGAGTGTTAAGTTGGAGCACTGCTGACATGCTTTCTGATTCATGCTACTCACAAATATGACACAGTAACATAAAACTGTACTAAAGGACCTCAGAAGGTTTGTACAAGTTCAGCATATCAACATTTCAACAGTTTCACTTTACAGATAAGCCATTTCCTACGCAAGATTATTATTTCTATTACTACAAGCAACTAGAAAAACTGTTGATGGAGAGTGTCTACAACTGTTGAACACAACTAAGGAGCAAGGATGCACACACACTTACTGCAGCTGGGCCACACTACCTGGTGCATTCTCATACCACACTTCATCAAAAAACCCTACGGATAGCCTTTCTTGGCAAACTCAGCTTCACAAACATCTCCCATTTGTGTCAAAATACAAAATTCACCATTTTAGCACATCAGGAATGACTTTGGTTCACAGTTGCGGGTAGCAAAAATACCATGCTGTCTGTTCTTTACTTTTTAATTCAGCTGTATAAGATATTCCCAGAATTAGACAGCCTAAAAATGGAAACACTTAAGCTGTATTCATTTTGCCTTCGACTAACAAGTGTTCCTCTAGGAAACCATGTATGAGAGATGGCCTATAAATTAAGATTAAAAAAATAATTAGTTGCTATTTTTCAACAATGCCCTATAAAGAGCGGCTGTCCAGCACAGAAAGCTGCAACTTATCTGTTTAAAGGGGAATCGGATCCGGTTGGTCTTCATCTTGCTTGCTACAGAAGTCTGAAAGCACTGATCTAAGCTGGCCACGACCACAGCAAACAGTGTAGTGGGAATGGTTCTTCTTGGAGCATCTTCCCCTGCCTATTCCATTTGCAACACTCCATGTGCTTTTGTCTCAATTATTGTACAATGGAAAACCATGCTCTGTACCTCTATACACGTGCATAAAAGCATCCACACCAACAGCCACACATCCATTGTAGCCTGGGCTGTTTTATGGTTCCTTTAGATGTTTTAAGCTGTTCCAGAATACACTGATAGTTGTAAAATACAGTAAAAGTCTTCCTATCCTCAGCATCAATGCTGCTAAACCACCCAAGATACTTAAATGCGTAATGTTAATTATTTTCCTGAAGCACTTTATTCTGATGTCAGTACTTGTCATTACAGCAGGATTCTTGACAAGCAAAGAAGAAAACTATTAAAAGCACTGAAATCTGAAATCTTGTCTCCAGTTGCCTAATGACACAGGAGTTCTCCATACACCTGGCACTGAAGAACAAATTTAAAGATGTTTTTGACACGTAGCTCCAGTGAGGCGCTATATATCAAATATTTCTTAATAATACAGTTATCTTAAGGTGCTGCATATGTTTAAAGATATACCAGGCCCTTCAGAGATGAATTACAGCATAGCCGTATGTGCTGTATAGCTTCCTTTTTTTCCTGCAAGAAAATAATTATGAGGCATTAAATCACTTTTATATTGCACTATGAAAACAAACAACTTGAATTTGGGTCATGCTATGATCGGCTTCCCCAGCCACCAGAGGACAGACAGGCTGCTTCGCTGCCGAGCGTCCTGCCTGCAGCAAGTCTGCCTCACCACCCCTTGGCAAGGGTCAGGAGGAATCAACTATTAACGGCCTTTCACCTTGTGGTATCTCCATTCATCAAGACAACGTGCCTCTCTCTACCTTCCCAGCCCTCACATTAGTGATACAAAGCACAACCTGAACACCACCTTTGTTCTGTTCCCCAAGCCTCATATTTAACGCTCATTCCAACAATGTTTTAGGCATCCCTAATAGAGTCACGTGGCTGTTGAGAACAGCTCTTGTATGCGCCACGTGAAATCCAACAGAGACTAAAATACAAAAGAATTCCAGTACCTGGACTGGAGAAGATTACCTGTCACTGAAAACTCAAAACCTCTGGATTGCCCTGACATGACTCCTGCTTGTCCCAAATGCAGACAGAACCTACAGTCTTCCTTCCTCACCACTGCCATTGGTGCCCCCTCACTGCAGAAACATAAAGCACTTCTGAAAACAATAATACAGGATCTTGTCTATTCTCAAACTTTTTTGTTCCAAATCTGTTTGCTCACATCTTTCTTCCCTGACTGACACCAACGTTGTCCTCACGCAGTGTAATTCCCCACAAACACACACACTTTCTTTTTTAAGGCTACCTTAAACTGTTCATGCAGTCATTGCTTTGAGTATCAGAACGGCTGCCTCAGTTCCCTGGTTTGAAAACCTATTAAATTTCACTCAGAAGTAACAAACAACTCTTAATGCCTCCAACAGTCTGAACCGTCAAGAAGCTCAATTCAGCCTCTGCAAACTGGATAGGAGGAAATGGGAAACGGCACTAATGAAAAAAAAGGCTCAAATGTGCAGCACAAAATAAGTAAGGAAATAAGAATGCTGTACCATACATCAGAAGTGAAAACCATCCTGATCAGCCCACACAGGGCAGAACAGCAAGTGCTGTAAAAAAACATAAGAAAGTTCATTTCCCTGCTCATTGTGCCTTTCATGGCAGAGCAGTAGGAGCTCCCAAGCACCTTTACAGTCTTGGGAAACTTCTGAGTCTCATGAACTGGAGGAGTGATGGATGGTGTTTTCTGTGCACTTAACTCTCAAATAATGAACTCCAAAAGGTTCGATCCCCAGCAGTTCCCGGTGACAACTGGCGCAGAGGGGCTGCTGCTCTGGCACTGTGGGCAGAGGGGCTGCCAGGCATGTGACATCACCCCTCGCGATTGGCTGCCAGTGACATCATGTTGTTATTCAGCTTCAGGTTTGCATTCCAGCTTCCCCCTTTCGGGACCTCCGGACCTCACACAGCTCAGTCAAGCTGAGCGGAGCGAGGCAGTGCGTCCCAAGCAGCACATGAGAGCCCGGACCTGCCTTCCCCAGCTCAGGGCTCCCCGACACACAGGCAGGAGCAGAAGGGAAAGGCCAGTTGCTTCTCTGCTGAGGCTAGATTTCTGAGCTGGGGGAAGGCGGCAGTGCCAGGAGGCTAACGGGGGGCAGCAGGCTGACAACAAGGCAGTGAGAGTTAAAACAAAACTCCAAGAAACTTGTTGCAGAAGACCTGAAGACTGGCAAATGGAAACCATATGCAATGTAAAAACAGACGTGGTTAATAACAGCCATGCACACACATGTAATCATACTCGCATACACAACATATATGAAAAGAGCACGCACGCAGAGAAATTCCTCCAGAGACTGCTCACAAGCCCTCCAGCATCCACACTTTCCTTCATGTCCATAAGAGATCTAACACAATGTGGTACCATCTCCTGTTCACCCTTCCGCAGCGGGAAGGCTGCCTTTGTTCCAACTCAACATCCTGCTTCCCCTTATGTGCTCGCCCCTTCTGAACTCAGACACCGGTAATCTGATACAAAAGAATGTTAATTTCTCAAGTGATTTTATAAAAGCACAGAATGAAACAAATTTGGTATTTTCCCCATCTTGACAAATATTATTTTATAGCACATACAACCATGGGAGAAGATAGCTGGTCTACAATGAGGCTTTGGAAAAACAAACTGAAAAATGAGCTGCCCTGCCTCTGTACCTACTCAACCATACGGATTCTGTTGAGCACATACGCCCTAGGACCACAATGCAAACTACAAATGCATAGATGTATGAATTATTCATGTGCACATGAACACGGATCAATCAGGCAGAAGATCAGTTTCAAATAAGTACAAAAATATGTTTGTTAACACTGAGCTTGAGTTCATAACACGGCATGGAGAGTGCCCCATCTCAGACACAGCAGACTGCATTCACTGATTGGCGTCTCAAAACACATACACAGTGCCTGCAATCTGGAAAAGTTTTAGGCACAGTTTACACAAAATCAATTAAGCAAATACACTTGTGCTCCCAAAACGAGTTCCTGTATTTACAGAATGTATTTTCTACACTGTTCCAGCACCGTGCATTTGAAGTGTTTCCTTTAAACCACACCATCCATGTATCCCATGGAAAACACAGCCCATTCTACGAATCCTAAACCTGTCAGACAACACATCCTATGAGGTAAAGCTTTTGGAGAAAAGATTCTTAGGCATGGCAGGCAGTACCATAAACCACTACATAAATTCAAGCCAATGTCACTTCAGCTGTACCTATATTCACATACAGCATCACTGACCTAATCATTTTTACACATTATAATGCCACTATTTCTTCTGTATTAAGAGAATGTAAGTATCTCAAGACACTAAATCAATGCATTAAGTTTTATTTTAAAAACTATCCTTCGAACCCCAGAACTACTTTTAAAATTGCCTCTTAATAGTTTAAATTTTAATATATAGTGCTTCTTACCTCAGCACATTTTACCAAGGCAATAATTCAACCCTCATTACACACAGGGAAACGGAATGCTTTTATGTGAAACTGAAATAAAAATGCTGTAAAATGGTTCTAGCTTCAACTTCTAGATAGTAACAAGGTGGGGGAAAACCACCAGTGAAATTAGGCAAACACAGAAGCGAGATTTTGTTTACCTTGCGTGGTTTGGAATACGCTATTTCATAGGGGCATTTCCCACCAACTGTGACCTCAGCCATTAAAGTTTCCTTGCTGCCACGTGAGAAATGATTTGAAAACGCAGACTCTGTTCTCATCCATGCATGTCGATGGGGGTTAACAGGGTAAACCCCACATGCACACAGGTACAGTCCAGTCTGTCTGATCTGCAGCAGACACCAGACAGCTGCTAGAAGATAGATGTGCTCTTTGCTGCTGTCGCAAGGGAATAGGTCACGCTTAGAGCACCATGGTGAGCCTTCTGGCTCGGCAAGCTTTTCCTGACTTCAGCAAAACATGCTGCAATCATTACACAGGCCCTGAAACATAACAACCTCTTCATTTATCACACGCCTCCCAGAACGCTCTCAAAATCCAAACAATCCCTTTGGCACAAAGGAGTGCATGTTAATCACTCACAAGAACACACACCTTCCCCCATATGTCTCACCAAGAACAATCCTAGGACATCCCACACCGCACCTGAACATACCTTGCAGCAAGCAAAGCCTTTGGAAATCACTCTACAGTTTCCAGTGAAATGGCACTTCCTTAGCTCTTTTGGCAAAGAGAAAGTGTCTACTCCCAGATCTGATATGAGTTTTCCAAAGAACTACGAAGTTGAGTTGCCCTCACTCTGATTTTGGCTACGAGACTGTAGAAAGTTCAAAAACTTTTCTACTAACCACCACTGGTCATGATGAGTCTTCTCATCATTCCCTCAATCAACCATTTAGAGGCATCAGCCTAAAAAGAGGAGGACTGGAGGAGTCACCTGCAAGAGGACTCTTCCATCACATGCCAGAGGCAAGAACATACAAGCCAAGACATCACGAGACCTATAGAAGAATCAAAAACAACACAGAAATACCCAAATCCACCAACTAAAATATCTCCCCAAAGCACACGCAAGGCAAGCTCCCACAATTCATGTGGTCAAGTAATACTGATGAGCATCCATCTCTGGCAGTTTTCTTTTGGAAACTATGTTATAGCAGCCCAGTCACCTAATAACAGTTTCCCAAGTTCAGTTCAAGCAAACCTAGGCACCTGGCCTTTAGGAAAACAGGCTTGAGATTTATTTTCATAGAATCACTAGGTTTTGCACAGAACTGCCACAAACTGAAAGGTGTCACAAACATTGGATATTTACTCATTACTTTTAGTATTTTCTAGCTTAGTTATCTTTTACAAGCATGTGAGGACTTTTTAATTATTAGTGTTATTTTAATCTGCACTCCTGATGCCTTCTATATCACCTGCAGAGAGGCCCAAAGCTGAGAAAAACTTGTTCAAGTCATTGCATTTACTTTGAGCATCTCCATCAGGATCATCTTCTTCTGGATCCTCCTGAGCTCGTTGCTGCTCTCACTCTGCCCACACTTCCAAGGAAAACTGAGGAAGATCTAACATTTCCAAATGCTACCTCTGTAAAACACACTGGACAGAAGTGTGAAGGAAGTGAACCAGAACCCTTGAAGGGGCTTGTGAGTATCTTCATTTACATCACTGGGAGAAGTTCTGTACAACCGAGGGATGCGTGTTGGTGTTAACAGCCTTCCGCTGTGGTACAGACCACAGGAATGGGCACTCTCCGCTGTTTAGAAAAATTTTTGAACAACTGGACAGGAAGAACAAAAGGAAGAAATATTACTTACAAACAAGAAGAGAGGTAAAGTCAGCTTCCCTCACCCACCTTAGACAAAAACATCAAATATTTTCTTTCATAAATAATTGCAATAGGATGCCGTAGCCTTTTCCAAGCAAACAATAGCCAGATTGTGTAGTGTTCTGCCCTAAGCAGCGCCCAGGGGGAGGGGGACACAAAGGCAGCTTTCAGGGCTTGGGGCCCCCAGCTCCTGCTCTGTTGAGATGGCTCCTTTCCTACTCCTTCACCTTCCCATGGCAGCCAGCCACTGGGGCTTTGAAGCGGCAGCCATCGGATGGCTCCTGCTTTTAAAAAAAGAGAAAAGCCAAGCCAAACAAACAAATGCTCCTTATAGAACCCCCATGCCTTGCCACAGACCTCACAACATGTCTTACTGCCCCCAAAGGAGACCCTCTGTGGCCACCATGGGACTGATCTGGGGGGCTGGTGACACGTTCACACTTGTGCCCCACCACGTTGCTCTCCTGTTCCAAACGCACGGCCTCCGAGCACACACGGCGCTTGCCATTTTTAAGACAGAAGCTGTTTAAGGGCAGCCACTGTAGCCCAGGCAGGGCTGTTCCATGGATATTAAAAGAAAACAATGAAAAGACCTTTTCTGCCCATAAGGTGTTTTGAAAGAATCACCCATTTGAGTTGAGAAACCTGAAAGCTGTAATTCCTGTACTGATTCACCTTCATGCTTCACATCAGGAATGAGAAAACAACCCGCCCCAGCAACATCAAAGGATCCCCATGCTCGCCAGCACCCAGCCAGCTATCTCGGGCACTTCTGCCACCTTTCGTGTTCCAGACAGCACCGCCAGAACGCAGCCAGTGATGAACCCGAGCCCCAATCAGAGTTCTGGCTGTCCCAGGGCTCCAGGCAAAACACTTCTTCCAAACAGATCACTAACTGGTTACCCCACCTCGCAGATAAGCATGTTCAAAAATTATCTCTGTGTCAGCTGCATGAGGAAGTACTCAAGCTGGGAAAAGACCAAGCCAGACAAACAGGAGTGCCCAACCCTGCCTGCCTGAAATATGCATTAATTCTACATAGTATGAGCAGCCCACACTCAGTACCATCTCAGCACTCATCTTTCCAAAGCCGAGTGTTTACCACAGCATACTATTTACATGTAACATAGCACAATATTCTGTGTAAACTGGTTATTATAACATTAAGTCAGCTATGAGATCAAATAGCCAGACTGTTCTTTACAACAGAAGAAAGCAGAGCCCGCATGGCCAGCTGCAAGAGCACAGATAGTTACAAGTTTGCTCTAAATTGGGTTATTTTGTTTGTTTATTGAAGTGCATCTATAAATGCATCAGTGCACATAAATTGGCCTGATCTACACTTGAAACACCACACCAGGCACAAAGAACACAACACAGGTGCTGGTCACAGCAATTAAAGCAAGTTTATGACAAATCTATGCAAAATTCCTGCTTCAAAATTTTTAGAAATATCAGAATGCAGTATGAAAATATACAGTCAAAAAGTTTTCCAAGATGCATCTACAGATGGAGACACTGCCTGGTTCTCTATAGGCTACAGCATGAAGAGGCACACAGAAAATGGGGAAAGGTTAATGGAGCAAAGCTGCCTTATCACTGACCGCACCTGACCATGTTTTTTAAAAATATGCTTTGAGACACAACTGTGTATTTGAAAAACGTTCCCCTTCTCTACAAAAGGAGAATTTCTTTAAGTTACTCAATAACCACAGAGCACACGAGACCATCCCAAAGCTGGAGCATTCCTCCCTGCCCTGCGTCAGAGCTGTCTAGCTTCACCTCTGCCAGCCCCAGCATGACAGCACTGAGGGAGGCAGAACCACTCTCCACTGCCATCTCCAAAACAAGCCTTCACCAAAACAGGCTCTGGGACAGAGATCCACGTTTCTAGAAATCTGGGCATAAAACTTCTAATGAGTGTGGGAGAAGAACTCACTTCTCCACTGAGCACCACGTTTAAAGGAAGAATGATCATTAGAGACTTTTCCCTGCAGTACCCTGGACTCAACCTCTTATGTCAGAGCCCAAGAACTGCATTACAAAACTCTTGTTTCTGACATGAAACTCCAGAACACAAACACTCACACTTGCAGGCAGGCAACTTACCAGTAGAATCAAAGAGAAAAAGTACAAGTTAGAATTAACCCCACTAACAGTTGCTCATGATTCCTAAAATGCACGTACTGTTAATTCCATATCTTTTCAATGCAAAAGGCTATGATTTTCTAAGAAAAAAATGAAAGCCATTATCTTGATCTCAACATGAGAGCTCAGCACCCATTGAGAGTCTATGTTTTTCAACATAACCACTGATTAAACAAGGTTACCTTACAAGCAGTGTCCTCATTTACCAATCACACAATCTCAGCACATCACTAAAAGTTAGAGGGCTCAGTGCAAGCATTACCTTAATAACCTGTGGAAAAGATTTAGTTAACAAAATGCTCAATTTCTAATACCAGACTTCATACCTCCTAAGAACTTTTAGTCAGAGACCCTCACTGTAACCTTGAGATGCAAAGCACATCAAACCACCTCTGTTTAGTGCACCGATTCAGCCCTTTGAATGAAATGAAAGGCTAAACGTATGCTGTTCTCAGCTAGTGGGAGTCTGGGCTTTACAACGCATCTTATCGTGAGAACAGGCTCTCTCCAGATTCCCAAATCAAATTTCTAAACCAGAAAGATTCAGATAAGTATCTGTGCATTTGCAATGCTTATCTCTTAGCTGCCCTTCTCTTCATTTCTGCCTTGATGTTTTATAGGCCTGCATAACGAATGTTTGCCTAAAATCTAAAGAGGATTTCACAGTTATGCAAGTTAAAATTCCTTCACACATACAGATAATTTAGTGGGAAACCTCAGGTGTTTTTCTGGAGAATGGATAAACTACATTTCCTTTCTTTATATGTGGTGCAGCCCTTTGACAACACTGACAAGCACCTCCCACATACCTGCATGACCAGAGTTGTGGGCTCCATGGAGTTTGCCCTTGACTTGAATGCACAAACTGCCAGAAAAGGAGATAATTTTCATTTATAATCCATTTTTAGACCTACTATTTAAGAGCTTATTTGTTGGTATGCTGCAGAATGAGCTACTTAGCTCAGCAAGGAGCTTCTCGCCATACTCAAGCAAGTACAGCCCCTGATGTGGCATTGTGTGACCTGGTAACTTCTTCATTCCCTCATGGTTCTGATGTTTTTCTACCTCATGACATTTTGCTTTACTAACACAACTCCCAATTTCCAACAGCAAGACATGCTGTTTCACCCATGTATGCAGGTTAGCTGAACGTGGAAACCCTGTTCTGAAATGCGAAGTATTTTGTAGGTGCTCCTCTTCAGAGGCAGGTGAGCGCTAATAACAATACCTGGGGTACAAAAACCCAACAGACAGCACTGCAGCTCCTACCCAACCTGCAACACAAGCTACATGCTCTGCAAGCCTGGCAACCCAGAGTTTCTAAAACCACTTCAGACCCACAAACACAGCACCAGCTGGGAGAGGGCAGATCACATGTTTAAGCTTTATAACTAAGTGAGAAGGTAAGATACAGCAACTTCTGCAAAACACCTCCTAATGACAGCCCACACAGCCATTGCAGAGGCCAAACATATCAGCTTCCCACTCAGCAAAGCTGCCAGAACCCAACTCACAGCAAAATTTATATAAACGGAACAAACAGTACCAGATTCAGCTATCACTGCCTTCATTTTGAGAGCAAGGAAACCAAGAGATTTTGAATTACCAAAAGAAGAGGGGAACATCCTTTCCCATCCTCACAAGCAGAACAATCCTTCTGTTACCCATTTTGAAACCTCTCAACACTCAAAAGCTGCTTTACAGACTTAGAGCTTTTCAAGACAGTAATTTCTTAGCCTAAAAACAAAACTAAAATCAAAAGCACGTAACTGAATGCTCTTAACATGAACTCTCCTTTCTTTCACACCCCAAATGTCACATACTTCATTAGCATCTCCTTCCCCCTTCTTCACTGGATCAGAAGAATTTACTGCAAGAACATTAAAACAGATATTGAGGAGCATTAGTAACATACAGGAAGAGCATCCTGGAAAATCACACTGCCCTTTGGACTTCAAATTAAATCCGTATTATAACAATAGATATATAATTCTCTCACCCACTGGCACATTAAACAGAATAACATGGTAATCGCTGCACTGGCACCGGCTGCCCCGGGAAGCGGTGGAGTCATCATCCCTGGAAGTGTTCACAAAATGTGCAGACGTGGCACCTCAGGGCATGGTTTAGTAGGCACAGTGGCGTTCAGCTGACAGGTGGCCTGAGTGATCTTGGAGGTAACTTCCAACCTAAACAATTCTATGATTTCTATGATTCTAAGTGCTACCTGTAGCAGGCCCTCACACTCAGACTTGCTAAAATTTGAGATTAGGAAAGAAAAGTTTTTATCAGCATGCTAATTGGTCTCTTATACACTGGATGTCAGTCAGATGGAAAAGGCTGGTGCACCTAGTATTATTTATTTTTACTATAGGACTTCCAGTATTCCGTTCTTAAACTATATGATGTCACTGGACTCAGCAAATTAGATTACACTAGTCTCGTACCCAAAATACATAGACAGATATCAGAACGAAATAGAGAGTGTGGTGCAAATGAAAACAAGCATTCCACGAACAAAAACATTACCTAAGAGCCAGCTCCCCTTCAGTATTTCAAGAAACTTCTAAGAGGATTTGCAGAGTTAAAGATAAGGACCAGAAGAGAGATAACAGATGGCAATGGAAGGAAAACAGCATGTAATAACTTGATACGGTACACTCAGTACTCCAGTACACCAGGAGAAATCCAGGGACAACTTCCACGTGCGTATTGCTTGGTTCCCCAAGAACAGTAGCATCATCAAGGGCTCATCACACAATATTTGGTTTTGTATCTACTGGTCTATGTTTCAGCACAGAAAAGCACATTCCTCAGATTCTATCATCCAGACCTTGATTATTTTTTTATAACGAGGCAGCATCCCAAGCCCTACTGGAAGAAGCACTACTTGAAGTAACAGAGATGGAGAGGAACAACCACCATAAAGGAAATACTGCATACAGTGATGTTTTAAGATTTCACAGGTGGTGTGTTTACTGCCTGAGTTTCACTCCAATTCCCCTTCCTCAGCTGCCATATGACGCACATAAGGCCAATGTCTACTGAACTTGTATTTACTGCAGACGTGTTTGTCAGAATCCATCCAGATATTTTATTATTTTCCAATATCCATAACTATTTGGGGGGGGTACAGCTTATAAGCTGGTCATCTTGGGCAGTCAATCCATGGAGTTGGGCCTTCCTAACAGACCAGGCACTCTAAGGAGGGACTTGAACAGCTCTGCCTCAACATCACCACGCCCCCAGCCTGGGCTCCTCATCCCACAGAGAGTCCACCCAAACAGAAGCTACACTTTCATCGAGATAAACCTGAGGTAGTAACGCAGTGCCTGCAAATGTCCCATGGTGAATACTTCTCATTTCTGTGGTGGGGTGGGTTGGTTAGTTGGGGAATTTTGTTGGGTTTCGTTTTTCCCAAGGCTGTACTTCAGAGCTCTGTGCTTCCTGAGAACCAGCAGCCAGTCTCCCTTAATATCGCTAGTCAACAACCTCCTCTGCTGTCACCACAAGCACTGTTTTTTTGTTTTTCCATGGCTACAGACCAAGGTTTCAGAGGCAAGGCACTGCCATTGAGGTAAAGGCTGGTGATCCTGCATTTTCCTTAACATTCCCAGTCTCACTGCCCTGACAGAACTGATGAACAGCATCCACAACCTCTGTTCCTGGGCACCCCTGGTTGTTAGGTTCCATGGGGGGAGGCACGTGAATAGCTTCCCTGAAAACCAGCAGTGAGCAAAGGCACCAAAAAAAAAAAAAAAAGTTCACATTGTTTTCCAGACATATTGCAGAAAAATGGAATTGGTCTGAACTTGTACCTGGAGAGCTGAAGTGTGAAGGTATTTTGCATCCATGCAGCAGAGATACCACAACACACACAGGCAGGCAGTGCTGCTAGCTGTGAACTGCACAGGTTTGGAGTGTGGGGGAAGGGGAGACACAACGGAGACAAAACTGCCATAAACTTCTGCTGAAAACAAAATCCATTTATTTCTACATAGGCCTTGTTCAAGATCACATTATAGGAGCAAAGACCTAAAAAGTACTGAAAAACTATGTAAACTGTACACTCCAAGGCTACCAAGGCATGAGCCTGCTTCATGGAGTTTAGTCTTTTCAGTGAAGCCAGTGTGCTCAAATTATGACAAAAGACTCATCCTTGGCCATGAGACGTCAAGTTTCCAGTACAAAGATATGATGATTTGAGAAGGACAAACTGCAAGGTTATCATAGATGCGGCCAGATTCAACCAAAGTCATCGTCGTCGTCCCCCAGAGGTAAGCAATTACAGTTCTGATCCATGTCAAAGCTCAAACAAAACAACAACAAAAAAAGACAACCAACAAAACAAAACAAAAAAAAACCCCACAACTCACATACACAAACACTACCCAACCCCACAACCCAGCACCTACAACCCAGTTTATATGTCTGTATGACTGGAGAACACAAGATGCGCTTCCCAAGCCAGCAACTCCCTAACTGCACTTGTCCTTTCCAAGGTCATTTCAAAAAGCTCTGTGGGCTACCTGGCGTAACTCAAACTGCTGTGCAGGATCTGCTCTTAAATAAATATATACATACCTATATAAGAAACTCTGAGTACAACACCAGCCATTTCTCGTGTTTACTATGTTTCTGTTCAACCAGCTGCACACAGACAGGCTTAGTAAGAAACACAGCTGTATAGAAACTCCATTAAGGAGAACACTTATATGTTTAATTACCTCCAAGGCAAAGATTCCAGCACACAAAAACAGAGACAGGCCATGTTTTGCTTTGGTAGTGGGTTTGGGTTTGTTTGGCTTTTTTAATTTGTTTTAAGAAGTGCTCAAGTCAGTGGCAATTAAAAAATTCCTGCAGTAGCTTAGAACAAACTAAACCCCAGAACAATGCGTAATAACAACAAACGATATCACCTTATTTATCAGCCCACTGCTGCTGAACCACAGATAAAGAATTTCTGCCCCAGACGTAAATAAGCAAGGGCAAATTTACGTCATGCAAAAAAAAAGACCTGCAATGAAAGAAATCGGTGAGACAAGCAGAGACACAGATAACACGTTCTTTGTTTAAAACTCCAGACTAGTTTGGCGTGGAAGCACTGCAGTAAGCGTGTATGCTACAGGAAAAAGAATGTGGAGATGACAGGGATGTATTTTAAAACCAGATGCAGTCAAAACGCATGAGGATGGAGCTTCTTCCGAAATGTGTGAACTGAAAACTCTACCCAGGCCAGCAGTTTGTGCACAGTTTTAACCTGCAGCAAGGTCACAGCTCCACACACCTACACAGAACTCTGCACGCAGCCAGCCCTGGCCCTCTCCACGTGGTTTCTCTCTTAAGAATGGAAATAGTCCATCAGTTTACCCCAGGGGCTCGTTCTGAATCCTGAATTGTGTTATGTTCAGGCTGCTCAAATGGAAATCACCTAGCAAGCACAGAACAGAGGCTTAGCTCATGCTAGACATAAAGATTACAAAATGTGGGATTTCCCCTATCTTCTTTCAGTCTTCATTTGGCCAATGATGGGCAACAAATGAATTCAACTTCAAGAAAAGGTAACCACAAAATAAAATAATATCTATTTTCCACATAACAAAAATAACTGACAATTGTTATGGGCTTGTTTGTTTAATAATATATTAATGTGAGGCAACCAAGAGGCATTTTCCTCCTTTGTTTCAGCTCAGTTTCACCAAACAGCTTATAAAACCCCCAAAGAACATGTCTGAAACTGCAAAGCCACAAACACATCCCTCCCCACATCCTAGTCCCTAATGTGCAACTAGGTAAATCTCAAAGGAGAACGGAGTTTTATTAGCAGAGGGCTCAGAAATGGAGGGCAACCACTGAGCATGGCCCGGAGCTAAACTTCTAAAGTTACTCCTCCGTGAAGCGTGCCTGCCTTTGATCGGCGGAGCTCAGAGCCCGCTTATTTAACCTCGACAGGAAGAGCTCACTTATGTGGTGCAAGATGAGCTCTTTCCTACCCTTTCTTCAACAGTTTTAAAAAACTGGCATACTGACAGGCTTTGCACGTTTCCAAATATTAAAAATAGCTAGGCAAGAATTTACAAGTAGTGATATCTTTCACAACAACTCACAAGCCATCCATCTCCCAAACTGTGGTTTTTTTCTGAGTCAGGTCCACAAGACATCAGAAGGTCCAGCATCAGGAATCTCTTGAGAACAAAGCCCTGTAAGCCAACAACCTTGTGAAGAATTTAAGTAGCATGTGCTTGGTTGTGTATCCTACCAACATAAATGATACAGAACTACAGAGAGAGGAAGAGAGACACACAGACAGAGAAGGTCCCTCCAGAAAGGAAATCCAAAACATTCCAGTATCTTCCCTGTTTACAGAAAACTTAAAAAAAACCTGGCCCCCAAAAAACTCCCTGAATATTTAGAGACAGGTTTTGCAGATGCCTGCGCACCACTTTGGTGGAATCACATTAAACATGTCTGCAGCCCACACTCACAAGGAAACAACATGTTGATCTTGTTGACTCTCAGGAAAATAAAATGCAAATCAGACTGTACGCAGCCTGGAGTGGAAGAACAGTCAAGCCTCTGCCTGGTTCTACTGTTTGAAAGCTTTCTGGCTGCTGGGTTTTGAAGGGGTAAGCTTATCAATTCCTATGCCCATACTAAGCCCCTAATTGTGTACATAAAAACTGACTTCTGCAATATATTCCATTATTTGTGCATTGCTCACCATTGAAAAACAAACATAACCTGCAGGCAGGTTTTATAGCAACTTGAAGTGTCATTCCAGTCACTATTAGCCAGACCTTCGTGGCTCACAAGCCTCTCAAGTCACCTCAGTTTACTTGTCCCTCAAGGCTCTTCTTCAGACACTGCTACATTAGTGGAGAAGAGTCACAAAGAGGTCCTTAGCTCCAACACTACAAAGGATATGGATCTTAGGGAACTGGACCACTTAGTTTTCCAACATCAAAGGTTTATCACTACTTGCTTTGGTATCAGACCAGAATGAAAAGTGGTCTGGTCAGATTTTGCTCAGAGGAGGGGAGCTCTTCTCATCCCTGTCTGCCCAAAGGCTGGTGCTCGTGCCTTCCCAGAGAAGAGCAACCAAGCTGGTGAGGGGGCTGGAGAGCAAGTCTTATGAGGAGCAGCTGAGAGAGCTGGGGTTGTTTAGCCTGGAGAAGAGGAGGCTGAGGAGAGACCTCATTGCTCTCTACAACTACCTGAAAGGAGGTTGTAGAGAGGAGGGTGCTGGCCTCTTCTCCCAAGCGACAGGAGACAGGACAAGAGGGAATGGCCTCAAGCTCCGCCAGGGGAGATTTAGGCTGGACATTAGGAAAAAATTCTTCACAGAAAGGGTCATTGGGCACTGGAACAGGCTGCCCAGGGAGGTGGTTGAGTCACCTTCCCTGGAGGTGTTTAAGGCACGGGTGGACGAGGTGCTAAGGGGCATGGTTTAGTGTTTGATAGGAATGGTTGGACTCGATGATCCGGTGGGTCTCTTCCAACCTGGTTATTCTGTGATTCTGTGATTCCCTTCGCTCCAGAACAAAAGCCATTAGCAACCACACTTCAACCAACAGCTCAGCATTTGTCTCCAAACCGTGATGTGCCTACCCAGCTTAAAAATTACTTCAGAATCATGTTAGCAGGAACAAAGAAAGATTAATCTTCCCAACCCCTCAACAATTCATTCCCATGAGATATAGTTCTCAAAGGATCACATAAAAACCAGGAAATAAGTTCCCCTCACCACACTTCAACCTTTTCATCACTTTCCCATATCCGGCCAAATAAGCTTTTTAAAGAGTCTTTCCAAAGCCACAGGCCAGTGTCGAGATCCCTATTCTTTACTGAGATTTTCCTTATTGGAAGACCTGCCCCCTACAAAGGGCACACAGGGCACATCGAACATGCGCTCTTTTCAGTATCTCCTAGGAAATTACCATTTACTTGGCACGAGGTTAAGCACATCCTCAGATGATCAAAGAACCAACTTATTGGGAAATAACAATATAGAAGATTTTTATTGATTTAACCCAGCATGCACTACCCTTCACTTGAGGATGACTGGAAAAAGAGAGTGGGCTGTTGGTCAGGAGGATGATGAGCAGCAGCATCAACTGGCACAAACATTTTCACTCTCCTACAGCTGACAAACGAGCACAGCAGTGGAAGTGACTCGGAAAGCTTCTCATCCAGGCTAGGAAAATGAACTTAGATAGGGAGTATTTTTGGCCACCTTACGGCAGTTCTTATGATACTGGTTACAGAAAAATGCTGTGCTTTATGTAGTTGCAGTGGAAAATGACTAATTATGTTTTGAGACTTCGAGAGTCAGGAAAAACAACAGCTAAAACAATAGCTTTATCCACTGTACTGAAACAAGATACTAAACCTGACCAAGCACATGCTGCTTAAATATTTTATGAAATTGCTGGCTTAGCTGCTAAGCTGAGGAGACATTCTTGATGCTGGACCTCGTGATCTCCTCTGGACCTTGGGTGTAAAGAACATTATAATCAAATATGGGAAGTAGGTGGTGAGGTGTCATCAGCAGTATACACTACTTATAAATAACAGTCAGTATCTCAAACCAAAAAATCTTCTTAACTAGCAGGTCTTCAACTGAAAAGGGATGCTGCACTGGCTTTAAAAAGCATACTGTTGGTAATTAGGTTTCTAGACCTGAACAGCCTCCACTGTTAGAGTAAACAAGCAGCTTTAACTGAGTTGCCCCTCTCTCTGGGTTTGTGTTTTGATAGAGGCTCGATTATGCTCAGGACAATGGCCTGTCTCTTCATTTTGCTGTGAATAGGAAGCAAGGGTGCCATTGTCACCCGGCTTCAATTCAGTCACAACAAAGGGGTTTGAAGTGCTGAAAATAACGGGCTACCTATCATAGCCAGAAGGAGGAAGGATGGGGAGCTCTGTAGTACCCACAGTAGCTCTTCACCCGTCCCTCCAGTGCCTCAAACCTGGCTGATGCTTCTTCAGACCAGAGCCATCTATGTCAGGGTGGTGACGCAGGATGGACGCAGCGCGGTGCCACCAGACCCATGCGCAGAGGGAGCCGAGCGGCAAGGGATGCAGCTCAGCCCACGCTTCCCAAACGGGGCAGAAGAGAAACAGAGCAGCTATGCTGTTTGTTGGTTTGTTTTAAAGAAAGAGCAAAACCATGACCCATGACCTTTATGGTGGGTGGGCTTCAGGGGGAACAGGGAAGAGATGCAGAAAGCATGGAAGGAAAGTAGATCACACAACCAATTCAATTAGGAGGAGGAGAAATGTGTTTTGTTCAGAAAAAGCAGGGCACGGTATTATTAAAACACGGCGCCAGTCAGAGCGAGACTGCATGGCGTGAATGAAGCCAGCAGCAGGCTGTTATTGTAGCTGCGATCCCGCCTCCCCCTCTGGAGCCTCATTCATAAATGGCTGCTGGGAGCTCCAGCTGACGAGCATCGGCCTGCGTGCACGCAGCGTGGCTCCCTCGCTGACACACGGCCAGAGAGAGAACTACTTTCACCAGGACTTCATTACGGTTTCACAGCTCCTTCCCTCCTCTCTCAAACCTCTTCCCCAGCCTGCAATCTGGGGTGGTGGGAAGACTCGGGCAGGATGTTTGCCACGATCAGCTTTCCGGCTGCCGCCCCACGACAGAGATGCCCACGCACCGGACGGATTCCAGCAGGCTCAGGCCGGGTTTCGCACAGCACCTCTCCTGCCAGCTGACTTCTCAAAGCCTGCCTTTGTCTTCCCTCTGCATCGGGGTGGCTGAGAACAGAATCTGGAGATGGATGGATGCAGAGGAACAGACAAGGCAGAAGGGATTTCAAGGAGAAATTGTCACCTCAAATTCTGCTAGCTTAAAAGCAATAAAAAAGCATTCCCGTGCATCCCCAGCTTGCAGGCATACATAGGTAACTGTTATTCCTTATGGTTGTCTTCATGTTATTTGCAGCTCAGAATTCATTCAGAACAATTTAATTAGGTCAAACAAGACTCACACGTGTCATAACAGTATCAGTTCTAATAAATCACAGCAACACAGCGTGCTGTTCATAGTTACAAAAGGGAATTTCCAAAATGCCTTAAAAAAAAAGAAGAAAAATTAAATAGGAAATGTGCACAGGAGTGAGGAAGATGGATGAAGGGCGGGGGGGGGAACCAGCTGTTATGCTCAATACTTGCACAGACGTAGGAATGCTAAGCAAAAGGCTTATAAGCATTGCCCGAAAGTTGTGGAACTAGTGATAGATGGCAAGGGGGGGCCAAGGCCTGGCCAAGGACCTTATTTCATCATCAGAAAATAAATTAACTTATTCAAACTGTCACCATCAGTATGAGTTACTCATTTCTGATTCTCCTGCTAAACAAACCTAAATTCCTGCTGAACAATGAACAATTCTCCTGCTACACAATAAATCAGGAAGTTTTAATCCACTTCTTACAAAGCCATTTAATAACAGACTTTTACAGCCAGCTTTCCAAGAAGATAAGTAATTCCCTTAAGAAAGCAGTTTCTTATTCCAAAATTAGAATAATTTGACAAAGTAAAAGATGACAAATAACATCTCTCTACCGTTTTGCTAAAGCCCCAGAGAGGCCCCCAGCCTGAACACATGCAAGTGGGAGCAGGCACTGACCAACTCACACACTGGAAAAAGCACCCAGCCCTGCTGATGTGTTGTTTTCACACAGTGTAGGAAGAAAGGAAGGATCACATTTACAACACTGGAAGAATTACCCACAGGTACTGCAGAACTAACCCAGATCCCAGCTATATCTTTACCACCAAAACATTTTTCTTTGTAGACTGGGGGGGGGAGAAAAGGAAGAGGTCCTGAATTAACACAGGTTCAATCTTCAATCAAATGTATTAAACATGCATATAATTCAGTGACAAAATCACATAAAAATGCCCACAGAATGCTGTGAGGTGGTGCAAGATCCTCAGCAGTGATCCATCACCTCGCAGGCATTTCAAAATAAAATAGAGTTTCCAAACTCCCAACCAGATATCCGTTACCACATCTGACCCACTGGATGCATTCAGTTGCAGAAAAGAGGCAGTAAAACTCCTGAGAGATTAGTCTTTGCTCCATGCATGTATCAATCAGCTCAGATTCACAGAAAAGGCACACAAAAAATGCAGATAGTGGCCCCCCATCACCTCTCAGGTTTCATTCCTTCTTGTCACACATCCATTAAACCTTGAAGCCAATCTGTTACCCACAATCATGCCCTCTGAAGAGCAGGCACGTTGTTATCAGATCCGAAGACAAACCACAGCTGGCACCTCTCCCCCAAAGAAATACTTGTTAAATATTTTGAGAATTGCCCATGAAAGTCTAAGACATGCTTCTGGGGAGAAATTCCCACTGGCATTTGGTGGAAACCATTTGCAACTGCCGTTCCCCACAGGTGTGTTCACCAAGGATTTTATGCTCTAGAAGTAATAGTTAGAATCATAGAATCATTAAGGTGGGAGAAGACCTTTAAGATCATCCAGTCCAACTATCAGCCCAACACCACCGTGCCTACTAAACCATGTCCCGAAGTGCCACATCTACACTGTTTTTTAACACCTCCAGCAACGGTGACCCCACCACTTCCCAGGGCAGCCAGTTCCAGTGCTTCACCACTCTTTCAGTAAAGAAATTCTTCCTAGTATCCAGTCTAAACCCCCTCAACAAGGTTTAGGTTGAACCTACAAGCTCTGCAGGAGAACATTTCTTGATGAATACTCCAGCATCAGTTTTCTATGGGCATGGTTTCCATTTACATTTGTGGAACTGTTTTAATTAAACCAGCACTAGCAAGGACAGAAAATTCCTAGAGCAGAACTGTAATACTGAACGTTGTGTGCGTCATCTGCGCCTTCTGCGGCACAGGGCAAGCAAAGGAAAAAAAAGCACGCACAACGTCCTACGCAGAACACATTCCTATATCATTACTTTAAACACGGAGAAGAGATAAATTGGGGGTAGCACCCGCTTAGCTCCTGATTTGTCCAGACTGAACCACTGTTTGGCCAAGACATACAAATAATGACACCTCCTCAATGCACAGGGCATGGGCATGCCTTGAGCTAAGCTTCTGTGCACCAACCACGTTTCAAAGAGCTTAGTTAGTATTACTGGTTTAGGTACACACGTATGTGCATGCACACACCTAATACACACACATTACATACTTCTATGTATGCATCTTAGCACTGCTCCAATCAACAAAGCAATGTCACAACTTACAACCAAGTAACCGCTTTTATGAGAAAAAAAAAACAAAACAAAATCATTTAACCTTTTTGACAGAACTGGCTTGAAGTGTCTTTGTATACAAACCTCTCATCACTGCTACATAGCATGACTCGTTAGGAAACAACCTAGTAAGAAGGAGGTGGCTCGATTTTCCTTAAATTTTGTGCCTCTGCCCCAAAATAAGTTCTTTGGCAGAGGTATTATGTGATGAGAGGAAGTTTCTGGATAGCCTCAGACGTAAATCAAAGAACTCATTCAAGTTACAAATAAAAACTTCAGAGCATAGTAGCCTTTAAAGCTGTGCAATACCCAGCTCCTCAGTAACAAAAACAGATCAAACTTCTCAGATAAACAACACATTTGGTTGGCTTTGTAGCATATAAATCGCAGCTCTTGCACTAACTCATGAATCAGCCATTTTCAAAAAGGAAAATACAACAATCTGGAAGTGTCATTTTCTGTCTTAAATTCAATGCTCCACAAAATATAGATGGAGATATGCTTTTTGTCTTGGAGGGTCCAAAGAATATCCATGTCACAGGTACCCAAACATCATGAGCTACAGAAAACTCCCCAACACCCTATAGTTAACTTATAGCTTCAAGTGCAAAACCTAGAAGCCACAAACTGCCAAGTGCCAGTGATCACATCTTGCAAAAGGAAACTTGGTAGATATTTGAGACTTGAGACCAAGACGCAGGACAACATTTAGTGAGGGGAAATAACTTGTTCACTTTGAACCAAAAGCTCTACAGAGGAAACAGCTTAGTATTTAAAGTTCATCAAAAATGATAATTTTGCATCCAGCTAGAAAGTCCTCGTATTTTTCTATGGTTTTTTTTCCTGAGGATGTCAGTTCAAAGTCTGTAATAGAGTCTGAGGACATGCTTATGACTAGTAAAGCTGCTTTCATACATTCCTCTCTCACTTAAACAACATTATGCACTTTCTTGCAACTTCACCACAATCAAAGTCCTTACAAAACAGCAAATCAAATGACAAACAAGATGTACACTTGGAACTCCAGTTGTGCTGGCAAGTATGCAGTGCCGTTTACATTTCATTTCAGATCAGTTTGTCCAAAAAGTAGCCATTACAAATCACATTATGTTCATTTAGGCAGGAAAGAGAGATAAGATAGGCAAAAAAAAACCCCAAGCCAACAACACAGAGCAAATGAGTTTCCATCTCTGTCATAAAATAAAACACTTAGCAAAGATAAAGCAAGTAAAGATAAAAGCAAGGAATCAACATTTCCTGTCACACTGGCAACAACCAGTAACATCAGGAGGTGTATGGTTGAGAGCCAGGCTTCTCTGCAAAACACTGGAGACATCACATGCAAAAATCAAGCCTGTGTCAGCTGCTTCCTGTATCCCAACACTGAACCCCTCAGCCGAGTCCTTGGGTCACAGCTGGAACAGGAACTTCACCAAGCTCCGTCTTACCTCAGTAACAGTTCACCCATCTGATTTGTGCATGGACACCGTGACATTCCTCTGCTTTCAACCCTTCACTCATCTGTCCATCCAGTCCTCATCACCCATAGCTAATACTGCAGTGCTGTACTGATGAGACTGCAGATGTCACTACCTGATCTAAAAACACCTGTGCGTGACTCAGTTAAAAACGCACAGAAGTGCCCCAGGACTTCCCACAGCTGATACTGGAAAAGAAAAGCAGGACATCTTACAGAGCACACATTTGTTTTCATGTGGAAAGAACAGGTGCTAGATCTCACTTTTCTGGAGTACTCACATGATTTCAACAGGACTATTCACAAGTTTGAGGTGTAGCACATTCCAGAAGCATTTGCAAAAGACATTCACATTTGAGTTTCTTTGATTCTTAACTGAAGTTCTCAACTAAATGATTTTGTTGTGTATGACAACGACAGGCCAAAACACAAGAACGGGTGAGAGAACTGGGTTTCTCTGTGTGTCATTTTCTAAGACTGTTAGACAGCTGCTTCATAATATGATTACGCTCTCCTATCAACTTCCAGATATCTTTTTTTGTGCTGTCAGATTCCTACAGGAACTCCTCGGGCACCTTCTCTTCTGTTCTACCACATGGAAGATGCTCACTTCTGCCCTCCTCAGCTACCTTCTACTCTCACAAAGTCTTCTTCCAGACCCTCTTTTTTCACAGCGACCACAATTCACCCAACACAACACAAAATACATGTGTCAATAGTTCACCCTTGCTGTACCAGCAAGATCTAGATGTACCTGCAGGAGGGAGATGACACTACTGGTGCGATTCTTTACCGTACACTTCCCCGCTGCAGCTCAGTGCTTCAGCTTGCTGTGCCAACAACATCTAACAAAACGGAAAACTCACTGTGGCACAGAACCTTTTAGTTCAAGAGTGTATACCCACTGCATACAATAGTTTCAATAATGATCATAAACTAGTTTTACCCCAAACTGTCAGCTCTGGCAAGATTAGGGGAACTTATCCCAAACTTATTTGGGGCCAGTATTTAGCTGACTTAATTTGAAGATGCTTTTCCATTCAAAATACACACGCCTACTCAGCAAACCGTAACCACAGCTGACTCAGAGGAGGACAGGCTCCTCCGCTTTTTTCTTCCTGTGCAAGAGAAAAACAAGAGGGCACAACATCCATTGCCTCCCTCCTTCCTCCCAATCACAGCCAGCTCAAACAGCACTGGCTCATAAACAGAGCCAGGAGAAACCTACAAGCAACAACAAAACCTCTGGTCTCATGGCAAAAAAAGCATGCTCAGTTCAAGTCTGGGGAGGCTAGGGGTTTAAAAAGCTGTGTGAAAAGCCAAACTTCATGTCATTCCTCTTCCCACAAACACACAAAGGGCAGGGGCAGGCCACCCTCTCCTCTCCCCCTTTCGAGGTGCCTCACGCTGACACACTTGCTGAGAGGAGGTTGCAGTGCCTGGAGCAGCTTAAAACAGACACAGGGCCTCGCAAGGGCGGGAGAGAGAGGCACTGAGTTACCCTCTCCAGGCATCACTTTTAAAAGCACACGCTCCCCGTCTCCTCAGTCTGCTGCACCCCTTCTGTTGTTGCTGTTTGGTTTTGTGACTTTGAGTGCAGCCTACTAAAACCACACCCTGAAATCCAAAAAAATTCATAAACACAGACTGCATGCATCTCTGCGAAAAACACATCCTTGGCACATAAACATCCTCTGGTACAGGAAAGCACCACCTCTGCTCAGAGAGCTGCAGCATGGAGAACCCAACTGCTCAGTCATCCACCTGGAGCAGAAATAGCCCTTCCAGCTTCCCAGAAACACCGAGCAGGAATCCTCCCCAGCTAGGTGAGAAAGTGACAACTCTAGCGAGACATCAGAAGCTTTGAGAGGCAACACACACCGATCACTGTGCAAAAGCAATTCTGATGTCTCAAAGTATGACAAAGAAAAACATACAATTACAGTCACAGAAACCTGTGCTCCAAAGCACCGAACAGATTTCCAGTCAAAAAGACAATTACTTTCCTTTCTAAGGAATCACAACTGCAAATGAAACGCAGAACACAGATTTTTCTGAGAATATGGAAGTGTTTTCTGTGCACAAGATTTCTTAACACTCCTGAGATGACCACTTTTCACTTCAGAAGGGGGAAATACAGATCTGACATGGTATCGCCTGATTTCAAGCCATCAAAACAAGCACGATGGACGAAGAGACTTTCTCTCCACTCTCCTTCTGTAACAATATGCATTAAACTGGAACAAAGTGCAAGAACAGGATTTCCAGGTAATTCTTTAATTATTGACTGCTTTCATGAAAAGCATCCAATGAAGCCTTGCTGTGCCCATTGCACTGCACTCATTCCTCGTGGACCTGATCGTTCCCTGCAGCTCTGTATATCAGACACACAAGTTTTTGAGCTCACCACCTCATGCCAGGACCAATTTACAACACAGAGTGATGAAAACTCATTCACATGCAGTCAACACTTCTATGCTTCTGGAAAGTTGCTAGAAATTTACTTTTCCTGTCAGTTTTGCCTTTGCAGTGTTGTAAGGTCCACACAGCAAATACAACAGAAGCACATTACTTTTGTATGGGGTACAAATCCATTTCAACCCTGCTTGGCCTCTCTTCTAAAGGACTCCTGGATTTTACTAACCACTGGAAAATGTACTGCTGCTACTTATGGCTGCACTTAGCTCACAGTACAGCGAAGGGTAAGCAGTGCAGCCCTTTGTGCTGGGGCTACACAAGGAGAATTAGCATAGAGGAACTTGTCGTTTTGCCCTTGCAAGACAATGAGACGCTATGTCAGGCCATGATGAAGCATCCATCCATTCGGTCAGATGCTTAGCTCCCAAAACACAATAAAAAACATATTTCAGCAGCACAAGGTTGCACATTATTACCCATCCACCAGCTGAAGGATTTTCTTCCAAACTCTTCAATGTGGGTAAGTGCTTTCAGCCTAAGCACACCATCAGGGAAAGCAGCTGATCTCAAAAAAAAGAAGTCCAATTTTATCAATCTGTCTATTTCCAACAAACACACTTTCCAAAACTATATTTCAGTTTAACAACCACCACTAATGCTGCTACAGTTAAGAATTTGCATTCTGAACGCTCTGTTAAGAAGCTTATTGCTCAGTTTCACAGGACTTAGCTTGGGCTGTAAGTTATTCTTAAGTCTTAGCCCAGAAGCATCCAAAACAAAAAATACTTGGTTTAAAGATCTGTCATAGAAGTCATCGAATACAAGAGAAGCTTTTGGAACAGCTTAAAGTTGCGATGATGTTGTCACTTTACAGGTCATAAACTCAATGCAAACAAGTAACCATACGTGACATTTGGAGAAGCAGATCAAAAGACAACAGCTTCTCCAAAGACGTCTCACCAGCAAGTTGTCCGAATTGAAAATGGAACAGAAGAACAGCCTTTTAGAACACCTATACAATATACTGTTTTACTTCAAGCTCTTAATTCTGCATTCCTCAAACACCGAGCATGATTTTCCCTTGAATGACACAGTCAATGCAGCAAGCATTTACTGACTCCGTGTTTTAGATATGCTTCATAAATCACACCTCAGAAATTCAGGAAAAAACACCAAGTCTGGAAGGAATCTCCTGGATTTCTAAAGCCTTGCTCACCCACTCTTCCCACCCCAGCACGGACTAGATGACAGCATATACACCACCCTCCTCCAGTTTCAGAAGAAAAAAAAATTAAAAAAAAATCCTTTCTAGCTACTCTCAGGAATCTTCTGGCATAGCAGAGCTGTGCGTGCTGCAGAAAGGTTGCTGAAGAAGCAACGTGACATGAAAGATGTCCTGAAACCTTTAGGATGTTTGTATCAAACATTCCTGTATGATCCACTTCAACTTCTCTGAACTTCCCTTTGGTTTTCAACACAGGGATTCAGAGCTCACTACCTAACAGGATTCATCCCTGAGCTGCTCTCCTGCACAACGGGTTTCCTGGATTTTCATGTGCAGGGTAGGAGGAGCTGCTGGAGTTAATATGACCTTAATTACACCACTGAGCTGCTCATCATTACCAGCTCGATTTCTGGCGGCAGCAGGTCCCCATTGAGCAGATGCCTGCAGCTGTCAGGCTTGCTGCTACTCAGTGATGCTTGGATTATGAAAAGCAGTCTCAGTCCCCTCCCCTCCACATGAATACAATACTACATGGGGAAAAAACTTAATTTAGCTGACAAGCTGCCATCTCTTGCCCTCCTATTCCCACCCTCTCCTGCCAGAAGCTTGCACCAGTAAGGACTTGTGTGGACTACTGAAAGCTAAAGGAAATGTTATAATCGCCAGATAATATAATCAAGATTATCTGCTAGTTTCAGCTACAGAAAGAACTTGCTCATGAAGAAGGGAACTAATACAGAGCAATACAAGTTTAGAGCAACCTGTGGCTCCAATATGCACAGCCACACGCTCAAGCTTTTCAAAAGCCATCAAAGGCAGGTCTCAGTCTTTCAGAGGCAATTCTGTGTGTAACAAGAGGGGAACCACTAACTTGCCTAACAGGTAGGAAAGGCACATTGATCCTACACCCAAACTACCAGCACTGCTCTCTGACCAACGAAGTATTACCTGTGGAGGGGGCTGTCTGTATAAAACACATTCATTTCAGTACTAGCAACAATCCCAAAAGTTAAATCAAAAGGATAAATTAGACCACTGGCCGGTCTGGAAAGATGGCATTCCTAATGCAGGCTCATGCAAGGGTGAACATGAGAAAAGGAACTGTCCTCAGTCACTGAAGATGAAGCACCTTAGCAGTCAAAGTCTTCAAGTCCTGCACCGCAAATCAAGCCCTCAAATTCCCAAAATTATTTCCCCAAATGTAAATGCACAGATGAGGCCAAACTGAAGTCAGTACCTTTCCACAAAATCCTGCAGGCTCTTACAGACACATAAAAATGCAACGCTTAGCTCTTCACTTCCTTTACAGCAGGGAAAAATGAGACACAACCAAAACCCATAGGTCCCATTTCATCAGTTTTCCAGTCCCAAACTCACTTGCAGCTGAACAGTTAAGCAGCAGACACACACTGTACATACCATAACCCTCCCCCAAGCCAGTCAACACGCTGCACTGCTCCTGTTGTTGCCCAAACTAAAAACAGTCAACAAGTTCAGGTGTTTGGAGTGATAAGAACTTAAATTTAAAAAACTTAAATCTCCACAATGTATTTTGTTTCTTCTAATTGCACAATGGAAACAAAATCCTCCATAAAACAATCACTTTGAATACAAGAACCATTAAGACTTTTCAGTAAGTGACTGCTAATGTTAAATAGCTTCCTCAGGGACTTTTAACTCTTATTCAAAGGAAAAAGACAGTTAAAATGTTCAGATTATTTCCTGTAGCCAATTAGATAGAGATGCAGTTAACTGCCTGCATTTCCTAAAGCAGTATAGGAGCTGGGGAGTTAAGTAATTCCTGAACAACCATCCTCACTGTTGTCAGCTGTGACAATACTTGGTTTGTTTTTAAAAATAAATATTTTTTTCCACATGCTACACTTCTTTGTGCATCCCCTTCAAAGCCTTGGAAATTCAGAAGCCTGACACACACTGCAGCTAACAGTATTTCCAGTTTCCTAGATCTAATTACAACCTGAGCCACCACAGCAAGTTAACTTCTACTCAGTTTTGTCTCTTCCACCACCCAAAATAAAGCTCATCTTTGGATTCTTAATTCATAAACTACACCTGACCTACTTAAAAAGGAGCAGAAATTCTTTTTATTGTTAAAAGTACCTACCATAAATCAGTTGGGAGTTGCAGTTAAAATACCACTAGCAAGCAAAGCACACGATACAGACTGCGACCAGACACAGAGAAAGAACATCTATTGACTTTTTCTCTTTTCTAAAGTAAGAATGCAGAAACAAACTACTTAGAAAACAATTCCATTATTCTTTTATATGTAACATTGTACCCATAGAATACACTATACACTCAAACATGATCACAATATATTCAATCTGTAAATTAAATTAATGTGATTGAGTACCTCATTGTGAGCTGGTCAGCAAGATACAAACAGCAGCAATGAAACCACCAAAGATGAGGTTATTTTTACTCCACTGAAGGGAAAGCTCAGATGAAAAATTATCAGTGCATCTACTGAATGCAACAGAGAATTCAAAAGTCTCAAGAATTAGAAAAGTACTGGGGTCAAAGGCTGAAAAGCACAAATGCCAGCTGTTCTCATAGCAGAGAGAGGGATCCCAAAGACAGAAAGCTGCTTTGGCAGGAGGAAGGTCTCCCTGGACAGCATAAGTTGAAAGGGCTTCTACAAAACAGCGTATTAGGTAAATTCAAGGTCAGCAAGAAGTTACCACCTGCAGCACTGCTTTGCAATGGAAGGAAGGGATTTATCAACTCTGTCTGACCCCACTTTGAAGGACGTGTAAATAAGCTTGGAGGTTTGGCAAAATTTAAACACTTCAGTTCAAACTGTGTGGATGAGGAAAAACCAATAAAACTAACACGAAAAAGGTAAACCAGAGCTACAGCAAAAGGATGGACAAACTAACACCCCATAACTGTGACCAGCCAGTCAAGTGGGTGGAGACGAAAAACTTCCCCCTCCCTTAGGAACAGGAAAAGTTGTCCTGTGGACCAGTCATCAGGAAACCGTAGAGGAAATGAGCAGGTTTATCTCACTGAGCCCCTAAAGACTTTTCAGGAAGTACTCCAGGAAGCAATGAAAGGCTTCCTAAGCCAGCAGTGGCTGCCAGGAGATATCCAGCAGCCAAGCGAGGTCTGAGGGAGGGACAGGGGTCCCGGGGGTAGATCTGAAGCCTCCTTCCCTCCAGGGAACAATAAAGAGGCTTTGCCACGTGGGATGTACTCTGTCCCCTCACAGCAGGGCAATTTGGCCAAGTCTAAAAACCTGCCCCCGATTATAGACAAGAACCCCAGCCAACACACAAAGGAATTAGACTCTAAATGTGTGATTTTTTTGGTTTGTTTTTTTTCTCAAGCGTATTTCTATTTCTTTTAGTAACATTAGACACTGCTTATTCCAAGAACAAGCAAAAGCTTTCAATAGAGTGCCCAGAGTGCCCAGAACACTAATTATCTGTTATATGGGTTTCAGAAGTCTGATGCTGCCTTAATGAGAATTCAATCCCACTGTTCAGGTACCGCATGGCTCTCAAGCCATCCAAAAACCCTCTGCTCGCCTCTCCAGCACCACTGACAAAAATGCAACGTTCAGATGACTAAAGCCATCAGGTATGCTTCCAAGCACCACCAACTGTTGCTCCAACTGCTGCTCTGGCAAAGCACTGAAATGGCATCTGACACATTTAGAGACATTTACTAGGCTCTGGAAGCAAAATAAAACAAACCAATTTTGCTGCTGTAAATGCAGAGCACCAGATTTTACAGGCCCGTGTTTCAAGTGGGACACCAGTGAATGAGGCTGAATGTCTCAGCAGCTTTTTGTAGACAAAAGGTAGGAACCTGCGACACAGCTCTTCAAACCTGAAAAGCACTCAATAATTGCAACACCACCAGTAATTTTAAAACGTTCAGGCCAACTCTGAAAATTATTTGCTATTGATGTGTACATACGTACCATTGATTCATTAACAGATTTAGAAGACCAGCATGTACAGGTACATATTAAAATCAAGTCGCCTGCCCTGCACAGATTTGCACAAAGCAAAAATCCTAGACACACACAGAGCACACTCTGACCAGCAAATTTGTTTCAGGCAAACCAGATGCTGTTCCCTCTCTCCAAGGCCATCGCAACTGTGGGACACCAGAGGGATTCACTTCTGCAGGTAAAGTTTACCTAACACAAGTGATGTGGAGAGACGTGAACATTTCCTATCCTCATCCTGCTCAGGTGTTCCAAGAGGCTCTTCAAGAATATACAGCGATTCTACAAGTCCAGAAGAAAAGGGAGCATGGATGTTTGCACAGCTCAAGGCAAACTCCTTGTAACTATGAATTATTTAGAAAAAAAAAAAAAATTCTCCTTTCACTGCCCTCTTCAAGAGCTTGAAGTGAAATCATTACAGGAATTAAAACCACCCAAGTCAAATGCATGCTTCAGAGACAATTGATTAGTCATAATAAAACAACGTGCCTACACCAGATACCAGCCACAGCCACAAACTACCCCCTCCCCCCCCGAAGATGTTTGCAATAAATCTGTGAAGAAATAAATGACACATTTTTTTAAGTCACCCATTTTGAGTCTACCCTGGCAATAAAGTAGCATCACAATACACTGTACTGCTGCTTGTTGTGTTGGGATTTAAAGACATTTAAAGCACAAAACTTGTGCAGATCAGCAATACACCAGCCTGGGAGACAAGTACACAGATTATTAAATAGTTGTGTAAGAGCTGCACAAGCTCTCCTTCTGATACAGTCACAAGGCAAATTACAATTCCTGGGGAAAGCTTCAGATCCAAAAGCTATACAGGAATCTGTGCCATCCACGCAATCCAATCGCACACAGGGCACTCGGAGCGCTCCCCTGGAGTTACCAAGCTGCCTAAAGCACAAGCCTTACTATGGCCCTCTGAAATGTAGTTGCATCCCTCCTACTCCTCTCCTCTCCCTGCATCTGTACACCCAAGGAGCAGGGGGGAAAAAAAAAAAAAAAAAGGTTAATATCCATCTCACGTGCTATCTTTTCATGAGCCCTGTTACAAGCTGTCTATATAGCAATGAAAACTTAACCTTCACTCCCAGCAACGTATCAAAATCCTGGTAGCAGCGTCTTTGATGCTTTCAAGACTATGCTGACTTCAAGAGTCAGTAGAAAACATATCAATGCAGGTCAATACTTTAATTTCCTCTGTTCAAATTCTGCAAATTATTTCTGTAGTTGAAGATTTTAGCAAAGAGGAAAAAGCGTTTGCAAGGCCTCAACGAGTAAAAACAGCAGGCAGCAACCATCCAGATATCACAATATATCCTTCATAAAGTCAAAGTCTGTGTTTATTCAAGTAATACATCAAGAGCAGAAAGAATCTGAGGAATACTTGACTGTTAGATTCAAGTAAAATGATAACATATTTAACTATTTACATTCACTTTGGTTTCAGCCTTTTTGTTTTTAACTGCAGTACCACATTAGGCCAATTGACTCACTTGGAGTAAACTACAATTCCTCACCCTGACTCTTCTAATATGGACCATGTTCTCCAGAGACATCCTGTAATTCCTATACCTTCACCTAACTGTGTACTGCCTTCTTACATTCAAAACAAACTCTGTCTGCCGAAACTAAATCCATGGCTAGTGAAACATCCATCATTACACAGAGCTTTCTCATGTTCTCAAGTTAGGAGCAGCCATCACAGCTCTAGAATGCACTTGGGGAAAGCACGGCTGGTTGTTATGTCAGAGGAAAACAAGTCTGGCATCAGACTTCTATTTCAAACAATGCCAAAGACTGTGACCTTGAAGGAGTCGCTTCACCAAACGTCAAGGTACACACTTTAGTGTGCAAGGAGGAGTTGTGATGATTAGAAGTTTGAGAGTCTCCTTTCAAAAGGAAGGGGTTATTCTGAAGAAAGGAGTATTTTCAAGTACTGGATTAATCACATTATAGGTATTCTTTTCTTAGATCAAATGAATCCATTAGCCTAGGAGAATGAAAGAATGAAAATAGGTAGTGTTTATTACTATAAAATAGTGAAGTCTTGAATGCTAGTATTAAGAACTGTTGTTTGTAATTATTCACCTACTGTTAATCAATCATTACAATTGAAATCAATTCAAAATGCAATTCATGTCTTCTCTTCATCACTTACCTTCTTGGGATGGGAAACACTTAACTTTACTGAAAAGCAGGAGAAAAGAGTGACTTGTCGGTTTCACTTTTCAGCTGCAAGAGCATTCCAGATCAGTGCTGCCGTGCCCCGATCCCTCCACAGAAGAGTATATAAACCAACAATTTTTAATTAAAATAGAAAACATTCATATCAGGCAACTCCACCGCCTTGTTTCTTTTCTTACTTTTTAAGTAAACATAACTTAAATTTAGAGCTAAAACTAAATTTACATTGACCCTGTTATAACAACAGCACTTCAACTGCTTTACACTCCAGCCAGTTCAAAGTTAAGATTCTGGGCAACTGACCACTGGTAAACTAAATTAATATTTCATTACAAAAATAAATTTAAACAAACTATGTTGGTCTGAACTCCACATCTTTATCAGGAACATGAGGCAAAGCAAACATACTTTTTCCAGAAAAAGAACATCCAGGAGCTCAAAAGTAAACCAGAGGTTTCAATGAAGCAAAAATATTATTCAGCATCGCAGCCAGCTACAGAACGTCACTGCTGCTCTGCTCTCAGCACACCGGTGAAGAGGTGCATAACTCTTAAAGGGATTTGTTTCAGCCCTTCTACAGTAGATTAGAGCTGCTGTATTATTAGAAACAAGTTTAAAGATTGTTTATCAAACAAGTGATTTCATTTTACCTCCTGATCAACCCACATTTTTGTTTCTTTTTAACCACAAAAGCACAGAAACCACTGCTCAAACACAGAGCCATGGTTACCAGATTCTGACAACACCAAGCAGGAAAAGGTTGCCCTGTCCTTGCACAAATTCATCTGTCCTTCCAGAAAAGGTTCCTTTAGTTACAAAATTTGCGTGACGGGACATAGCTTCACTCTGGGATTATTTTCTATTTCCAGGTAGCAAAGCTGTCCCTGAACAAACTGCGCTATTTCACAGCTATCTATAGCACATACCAGGCAGCAAGTAATTTTAATCCCAAATCCTCTTCCCCCTTCGTTATCCCCAAACTAACACTACCAGCTTTCAGAAAAAGCATCCCCAACAGAGACACTTCAACAAAACAGAGTCCCTGGATAAAATCCACTAGATTATTCCCTGCACCAGGACATTAACCACGTGGGCTTTGTCGTAGTCTCTACTTTTGCACTCACTATCAGTTAGACAGGGCACACCCCCAGCAGCAATGCCTTTTGTTTGCATCTGGAAAACGTGAATCACTAAGCCTCAGAACTCAAACAGCTTTACATAAAATACATCCCAGCCAATGATACAGATTTTAAAATTCAGCCTTCATAACGCATGTAAAGTAACTCCGCCTGCTCACCAGAAAAAAACAAAGCACCCTGCCCTCCTCCTTAGCCTGTTCGTACCCTACGAGATCTGGTTATTTATTCAGTACTGCCAGTAGCAAGCGGCGCTAGCAGTCAAGCCCAGGAAGCTGTTCTGGTGGTGCCATCCTACAGAGTCTCTGACAGCCCCACAACTTCAACATCTTCCATTCTCGATTTCACTCCACCCTCAGCATATCTCCCAAACAGAAAATAAGGTGTGGACAGATTTATTTGCCAAGTTATGTATCCATAACTTGTTCCATGTTCCTAGACTTGCTCATAGAACATAAACTTCATAACAGAGAAAGAAATATATGCAAGAACATAAACCAATACAAAAAGCAGCTTCTAATTTTAGGCATTCAGCTCGTTTTGGACTAATCAACTATACTAATCTATAACAGTTATTTCAGCCATTTTACTCTTTAAAAGTTTTTTGCCCTAAGTTCTTCTAAAGTTTTCCCCTACTTAGTCAAAGTCTAATAGAGAGTATTGTCTGTTTTTTTAAAAACTGATTAACAGCATTTACAGAGCTGAGAGGTGCTCCAAACCCAAGATTGCCAGAATGATGAAAGTGATGTCACTTAGAGCTTTCTTATTTTTTTCTTATTTTGAGGAGATCTGTAACTCCATTTTACTGATCAGCCTGTGAGTGCCAGGCTTTGGGCGGTTCAGCAATAGTCTATTTTCCTGTATCAATTGCTAAGAAATGCAAAAACTGAGAACTGAGCTTTACATCACATGTTCTCACACTCCCACTGAGCAATTACTACAACTGCAGAACTGCAGAATCCCCATATTACAGCACAAGCAGGGGAGAGAGAGGAGAAAACGTGACGACAGACCACGCACCACAAACTCCTTTGTCCACAGAGTGGCAGAAGCTACACTGCCATCAATGCCACCAGCCTTAACCTGTGTTACTACAACTGAAGTTGACCGGGGAAGAAGATTTCTTTGGAGAGAGAGAGTGTTAAAAATTTAAATTATTCTCCAGTTTTCCTCCAGGACTCAAAAAGCCTCCAGTACTCCAAGTGATTTCTGGCTAATATTTCTACTGTGATGCCTAGCCTCAACCCAGCAGAACCTATAGTATTTCATGACTAACCCAGACTGATAGAGATGCTCCAAGGATGGCTGCACTCCAGCAACAACAGCACAAATTCATGTCGCTTTCTCCATTTAAAACTTCTTCCAGGCTCCCAGTTACAATCAGAACAAGTCTATTCTGGGCACCTCAAATAGCCATGCTGTTTTGTTTGTTTACCTGAAACAAAAAAAGCATACTCTGTCAGGGACTTTCTATAGGTGTTGATATTCCACTAAGCTAAAATATCTAATGCACAAGTACTCATAAAAGTCTGAGTAATAAAAATTTATTTACCAGAAGTTTTCCTCTTTCTAGATGCAGTAAAAAGTGTGTTCTTCACCTGTATTTCAAAAGGAAACTGCTAAAGGAAAAATTTAACAAGGGAAGTTTTAATTCACAGCACCTTTGCTGTACTACGAGGACAGGATGCCAACTCCCCATCACCCAGCTAATGCTAACTGAATGCAGACTTAGCAGCTTCCTTCCACTCCAGGCAAAAAGGTCACATCCAAACAGCTTAAGACCTCCAAACATTCAGAGCCACAGACCAGGTTTCAGCCCTGCCTCTCAATTCCTTGTGTTTCAAAGCAAATCATAACATAATCCCTAAATACTTTGAGTTTCCCAGGCTGTGCTTGTTAAAAAACAGAGCACAAAAAGAACTTTCCAGGGATTTGGTCCCTGCTCTTTCACTACTTGCAAACTAATAAAAACATTTTGTATTCAAAAAGACTCTATTAGAAGATTTTCACTGCATGAGAGAGACTAGATAATTGAAGAAAAAAAACCAAACCCAAACCAAACAAACGCCATTTCATTCCATGACAAATAATTTGCAGGAAATGCAGATCATCTTGGTACCTATTTTTTCAAGTAGAAATCTGAATACATCCTGTAGTAAACTGAGGTGAATACAAAAGTCATCACTGAGATTACAGATTGATCTATACGAAGCTCAAATGCTTCTACTTTACAGATTCGATGGAGCAGAACCTTTACGTGGATAGTCCAGCGAGCACACAGTAAAGAACAACATTAAACCTCAATTTATCTTTCCTCTTTTCTGGAAACTGGCACCCTCTGGCTTAAGCAGCTGTTTCGTCTCCTACTCTTTTACTACAGTCTTCCTACAACTCCATGCAAAGGCTCTATTTCACACAGATTTAAACATTATGGTGACATTCTTGTCCCTTACTGCCTGCAGGAAATCTGAGCAATTTGTAGAAAGCATTCCTACCATCTCCTTCCCCCTAGTCTACTACAGCAAGGGGCTGCAGCACTAGAATCGGTGCATTTAAGGGTATATGAAAGATAAAAGGTTCCTAAGCATGTAAAAATCACCTCTCCAAATGCAGTTAATGACAAGGACAGAAGCCACTGCCACCTTTCACTTGCTGAAGGTTACTACCCAACTGCAGAGGCGAAAGAGGAACTGCAGGAGAACTCCCACCCCACTGCAGTAGCCTGAGCCAGCCCTGCTCTTCCCATCACTTAGGAGGTTTCTGCAACCCTGACTGACTTTGCCTGAAGGAAGTTAGCACTCGAAGTATTCCACCAGCTCTTGAGAGGAAGTGGAGCAACTGCTGGCACAGGAGCAATAGAAAACAGCTGGGAATCAGCAAAGTCTCAACAAGCACAGGATGTAGATGGACAAGAGCTAAATTCATTTACTGAAATGACTTAAGCTCTTTTGTAAGCTCTAGCACTGGTTTCAGATATGCCAGACAATACCTTGGTTATTCCATCTCAAGCGTTCCAGGCAAGGGAGAAGCAAAACATCAAACACCCTCGCTTTCTGCACCTCCTCTCACTCAGCCCGCCCCCAAAAATCCTCTCTCAGAGACTCAGGGCAGGTATAGAGTTCCTGCAAGGGGAAAAAAAGTTGCCAATCCCTTCAAGGCTACTTCACAAGGAGGACCTATTTAAAAGCCTTACGAAAAACCGATAAGCTATTACATCAGAGAGAGGTAACTCATTCTTGCCCAAAGTCAGAGGTAGCCAATTTAGGCAGTTGAAATTTCCATTGACAGTTAACCCTCACTTCCACAGCATTTGAAGGGAACAATATCTGTGCCAGACAGCAGGAATTGCAAAGAGGTAACCCAAGCCAGGTGTACAACTTGTCTTCGTGAGAACTCTGCGCACAAGCTGAGACAACTTGAATTTCCTCCAGCTCAGCAGCAACCTGTCATCCTTTTTAGCAATACACCTACCTGAGCCCTGCAACATAATCATTATTTTAAAGTGCTCCAGGAAGCCTTAAAGCGACAGCTCCATTTGATACACATAACTGATTTGTTTGTGAACAAGCCTGTTTGCTGATTACATGAGACAATATGACAATAACAATCACACCTCGGTGTGATTTAGGGGCTTCCAATACCAGAGTACTTGTTCTACCTTCAGCAGTTCAAACTTTGAAACTCCCTCCTTAAGCAGACTGGTGCTTGGGAAGGGCTGGCAAGAAGATTACTCCTAGATGGTATTTCAGTAACAGCAGCATTTTTACTACACTTATCTCCTACTTCTGCCTGACATGTCTTAACTAAATTTAAACCCTTAATCCTAACACACCTGAGAGACAGCAGCAGCTAACACTATCTCTCCTACCTTAAAGAGGAAAGCAAAACACAAAGTAAGATTACTTAGATTAAGTGATTGACTTCAGGTCACAGGAAGCATATTGTCTATCCCCAATTTGAGCTTTGGACAGACCAGCCTCCAGCCCTGAGCTTGAACCAACAGACAGCTCTACTTTTTGCAAGCTGCTGCGGCAACCTGACATCCCATTTCCCGTTTCCTTTTCCAGTACTACCAATGCTCCTGCATCCGTGCCTCCGCATTTCAGCAGGGGCTGTGGCTGCCTCTGTTCCTATGGCTTGGGCCAACACACTCTGAGGAAGAGCCACTCTGTTGCACAGCACTCCTTCACGCACACAGAGCTAAGGTTAACACTGTGTGGTCCCACACTAACTGGCTTTCTACAGCCACTGAGACTTCGTTTCTTCTTCTCAAAGCAGATTTTTTTCACCATGCAACAACCTAAGACACCAGTACTTCACTGCCAGCCGTCCTGTTCCACCAGCAGCCAAGCGAGAAAAATGAGGAAACACTTGTGAGCCCACTGAACAAAACTGAAGGAACTCACTGAAGTTCCCACCCAGGAGGCAGCCTTTATAGTTTTTTAAAAGCATTAGAAAAAAGAGGCATTGTCAACATCTTACAGTCTATCAGCTTCAGCAAAACAGCAAAGCAGAACCATTTACATTTAGTGTGCAAAAAGGAGGAATGAGCATACAGTCCAGAGCAGCACTCGGCGTAACGTCACTGAACACATCATCAGCATTTCCAGTCACCTTGAAAAAGACAGGAGACCTCCATGCCCACCTTAGTGTTCCACCATACTGACCACTGCAACTGTCTGGGCTCTGTGGGTTGACCAGAGAAGTCTCTGGTTAAAACTAGAAATGCAACACAAGCAACAATTAAAAGGGAGTAACATCAGATGTGATCGATGACTACTAGCCTGGAATTACTCAGCCCTGTAAACTGGTAGTCTTGGGGGTGACAGAGGATAATTAAAGTACAAAAGATTCATTAGATTGCCTTTCACATGATATAAAAACATTTACATTTGTGTGCATATTATGTGCATATCTCTTTTCAAACGTACAAAATTAAGGCGCCTGCATATATTACACAAACCTCCCCTGCACAGGGTATGGTACATCCAAGAACTTAAATACAATAGTTGAGGCTGTGGTGAGCGCCACAGGGGATCTCAAAACTCTTCACACTTAGAAGGTTGCACCGGGTCTACAAAAACGAAATGCAGTGCGCTGAAACAGATGTCAGCTTTCGCTTCTTGCCTGGTAATGCTGTTCTTCCCTGTAAGGCCATCAGGAGAGTCTTGTTCCTCAGCTACTAAAGCAATTGGAGAGATGTCTTTAAGCTCTTGTCTGAAGGAAGCGCTGTAATAACACCCCCACACAGGCCCATGAAACACTCGCACGCTGGAAAGGTTCTGCTGGACAAGTTTCATAATGCAGCCAGATTTGTAAAAGACCCTTCTTATTTCTGCTCGAACTCGCGGGAATGAAGATTTTAAAAACGTTCGTTGAGAGACAGACCACCCATGCTGTATTCCAAAAGGAAAAGGCTACATATTTGATTCACTAGCCATGCTTCTCTCTCATCTTTTTCATTCCCTCCTCCACCAAAGCATCAAAATCACAAGGAAAGTAAGTCCATATAACTGAATTTCAAACAGTCATCTGCACAACACCACCATGCCAGATGCTTCTGAGATACTGTGCTCTTTATAAGTAATCATCCAAATTGAGCTTGGTCAAAGTAATGAAGAAATCGTGGTTCTGAAAGTCACCATATATATATATCTCCCCATCACTTCTTATCCTTTCACTTTTCACAGAACATTACAAATATCGGATCAGAAAGAACTGTTAAAAATGACCCATTTTAGTATTATCTCATTTGCAGTTGCTATGGAGGCAATATTTTGTTCTACTCAGATACCAAGAGATTGACTCCTAAATCTTACCTGACCCACGTATCCTAAAAATGCAGAGCTGCTAGAAATCCTTACCCTTAAGCACAAGTGAAGGTAGGACCACACAGGATTCAACACTAACTCTGAAAACTCATGGTTCATCTTCGACAAATTACTGTGGTGCAGACACTCTTGGCATAGAATTTTAAACAGAAGGCAGGAGTACACTTTAATATTAAAAATTCAAGGACGTAACAGTTTTCCACATACTTTTAATTCAAACCTGCTGGAAGAAGCAAAGAAAAAAAAATATAAACACTTTTTCCTTTGCCTGATGCATCTTGGTCCAACAGCTTCCTGCCGATTTCTGTAGTAAATGACCCTTGCCAGGAATGGGACTCAAAGTGAAAAGAGTCACAGTTTGCCAAGTGAACCAGAATCCACAAACAAGCATCTCACACTAGCTACAGCCTGTTTCCTTTGAGAGATTTAAGAGGGAGAAGGGAAGGAAGCCATACCCGCAGTAAGTCTGTGTATTCTTGTGAAATACACTACTGACAAAACAGAAATTAATGCACAAAAATGTATTAGCAAAAAGAAGGTGGCACCCAACTTACTCGTCAAAGCCTAGAATGTTTTTTCTCTCATCTCCCCCTACTTCCACAAACACACATTTGCTCCCCAGCAAGCCCAATGTAGTAGTTCACTTATCTTGTAGTCATTTCAACAGCGGAACACAGGCCAACCAGAGGAAGTGGCCACTGAAAAAATTTTATTTCTCAAGACATGAAAGAAAGTCTTTTCTGTGTGAACACACTGTCAAGTTGTGCAAGTCCACTGGAAAATAATGTGCATAATTTATTATACATAATACTAGGAAATCTGTAACACTTACGAAGACCATTATGATGCCATTAAAAAGATTTCATATTCAACTTTCTAGGCATCTTGGGCACAAAGGCATCACTACAATAATTATATTTACCACTATGTAAACTAACTTTAATGCTTCATTGAGATAGAGAGAAATTATATCACTGAGGTCTCTGCAAGAGCCAGTACCATTCTCCTCAGTTATTTGTAGGCTTCCTATTTGCAACTACTTACTGCAGCTACTGGTCTGCTCAAGAAGATCTTATTCCAATAAGATGACACAGCAGCACATGATGAAGAGGGTCCTAAGCTCCCATCTATGGTCTGCAAGTCTTTACGGAGTAACTGGGCGTATCGGGCTCTCCTGAACTCCACAATACATAGTTTTAAGCTTGGCTGGTGCACTACTCATATAAAAGGCCCCAACCTATAGCCATATGTCTTTTAATACAAAAAAAAATCCTTGACACGTGTGTTTTAGGCTCGTCCAAGAAGTGAGGGAAGTCACAGTGCCCTGAACACATGCTGTACTGTTCCCAGTGCACTGGGAACAGAAGACAACAGTTTTGGCCCACAGCAGGTTAAAAATGGGACTGATGGGCATGGAAAGCCACAGCTACCTGCTATCCCTTTGGCCTAACAGCCTCGCAGGCACGGGCACCTACTGCAAACTAAACTGTCTTGAATGTGCTGGCCAAACCCCTTTCCATCATCTTCCAACAGTCCTGGAAGACTGGGGAAGTCCCACTGGACTGGAGGCTGGCTGATGTTGTGCCCATCTACAAGAAGGGTCGCAGGGAGGATCCAGGGAACTACAGGCCTGTCAGTCTGACCTCAGTGCCAGGGAAAGTCATGGAGCAGGTGATCTTGAGTGCTATCATGAAGCACATGCAAGAGAACTGGGTGATCAGGCCCAGTCAACATGGGTTCACAAAAGGCAGGTCTTGCCAGACTAACCTGATCGCCTTCTATGACAAAGTGACTCGGCTGCTGGATGAGGGAAAGGCTGTGGATATGGTCTTCCTGGACTTCAGTAAAGCCTTTGACACAGTTTCTCACAACATTCTGCTTCGGAAACTGTCAGCCTCTGGCCTGGACGGGCGCACACTCTCCTGGGTGGAAAACTGGTTGGCTGGCCGGGCCCAGAGAGTGGTGGGAAATGGCGTGAAATCCAGCTGGAGGCCAGTGACAAGTGGGGTTCCCCAGGGCTCCGTGCTGGGTCCAGCCCTGTTCAATGTCTTTATCAATGACCTGGATGAGGGCATCGAGTGCACCCTTAGCAAGTTTGCGGACGACACTAAGCTGGGTGGAAGTGTCGATCTGCTGGAGGGTAGGGAGGCTCTGCAAAGGGATCTGAACAGGCTGGACCGCTGGGCAGAGGCCAATGGCATCTTGGCTTGTATCAGAAACGGCATGACCAGCAGGTACAGGGAGGTTATTCTCCCTCTGTACTAGGCACTGGTGAGACCGCTCCTTGAATACTGTGTTCAGTTCTGGGCCCCTCACCACAAGAAGGATGTTGAGGCTCTGGAACGAGTCCAGAGAAGAGCAACAAAGCTGGTGAAGGGGCTGGAGAACAGGCCTTACGAGGAGCAGCTGAGAGAGCTGGGGTTGTTTAGCCTGGAGAAGAGGAGGCTGAGGGGTGACCTCATTGCTCTCTACAACTACCTGAAAGGACGTTGTAGAGAGGAGGGTGCTGGCCTCTTCTCCCAAGTGCCAGGGGACAGGACAAGAGGGAATGGCCTCAAGCTCCACCTGGGGAGAATTAGGCTGGACATTAGGAAAAAATTCTTCACAGAAAGGGTCATTGGGCACTGGAACAGGCTGCCCAGGGAGGTGGTTGAGTCACCTTCCCTGGAGGTGTTTAAGGGACAGGTGGACGAGGTGCTAAGGGGCATGGTTTAGTGTTTGATAGGAATGGTTGGACTCGATGATCCGGTGGGTCTCTTCCAACCTGGTTATTCTATGATTCTGTGATACGTGCACGTAGTTCAAATCAGTGATCCCTTCTACCATGGAAAACTACTGACGTGGACTTCGACGTAAGCTGTAAGCCTTGGACAGATTTCAAACGTGTTTGACACTGATGCATTACTAATTGTTCGAAACTCTTAAGATCCACAGGGACAAAGAGTTGCTGGCAAAATTTCACTCTCCCTTTTTATTCCCTGACAAAAAGCCCCACTAGTGTGTTCCGTTTCCCCTCTCCTTCCCCAGAAGATTCCGGTGTCCATCAGCAAGCAGACCAAGCTCTTTGCTGGGGGAATCTCAAAACCATTTAACTGTGTCTTTTTCATTCCTCACCAAGTAGATGATACGGAGTCACCAAATCCAGTTGTGGAGCACTGAGGGCTAGACATTCTCCACACAGGTTCTGCCCATATTATTAAATCAATCAATTTTTTTAAAAACACATAGCTTCTAAAACAAAATTTGTAAGTGAGCTGCCTTTGGAATTTTATGTAAATAAAGGGGAGGTGGTGAACAAAGCTGTCAGAGGCCACTGGCTGAACCACACTGCAACAGTTAACTGTCCTCTGCACTGACTAATACCCTCAGCACAACTCCAATGGATACCGGATCTGCTGGAATTTACATTAACTGTAATGGCAAAGATGTTTACTGCTCCCGTATTCATCCACCAGGAAGACATAGTCTGTAAGGCCCGATTCCACACACACCCCCTTTTTTTTTCTTTTAAGGATTCTTATCTAAAAACTCTCATCCAGCTTCTAAAGGAGGATTCAAACAGCCAGAGTCAGCAAGAACTGCAGTAATTTCCATTTATGACCAGCAGAATTTGCTCTCAAAACAAAGTCAATGCAGCAAGATAAGAGATTGTGGCCACCCAGATCCAGATCAACTGGTCACTAAAGCCCTATCCCCACAGATAACGGTCACTTAGGAAACACAAGCACGCAGGAGAAATGAGGATTTGCAGGGTGAGGAATTCCTGAGGAGTGACTGCTTAATGCTTGTAAGGACAGGAAAAACTGGAGGGGTGGTAAGTGCTGCAGTTCTTCCCTGCTCACATACAGTAAACACTCCTAACCAGGCCACAGTGATTAAGCTTTTCAAAGCTGACTCGATTATCGGAGAAGGACGGGAAGATGCTTCCTGCCTCAAGTCAGCCCCCCTCATTACTGTCACAGCAGAGAAAGGATCAACTTCAGTGTATTTTGTTACAGACAGCATTATGCCGCAGAGCGCCGAGCATCCACCCCAGCTAATCAAAATGCCAGATTTACTTCATTTCATTCTGCATGAAGAGTAAGGACAGAGGGGGAGAAAGAAGATAGGATGGAAATTTCAGCCACTTGATATGCAACGAAGAGCCGAAGTACAACCTGACAAGCTGCCTTCAGAGCCTGTTCTCCCTGCACAGAAGGCAAGACCCACTGCTACACAGGCCACAAAGCAAAAGCATACCGATTCCTACATTTGGGCCTCTCACACATTCCCTTATTCAAACCCGAATGGTATTTTACAGTCAAACGCTGTCATTTACTGAGGAATGCAAGACGTAAAGAAAAAGACCAAGACTCCATAAACATTCTTGCTTTCAAGAACAGGATTAGAGCAGCAGCAACATTACGGTATTTCTACAGCCCCTCTGTTGAGACAAGCACTTGGGCGTTTGCACAGTAACCCAAGTGCAGCCACCACGGGGCACGCCACATGCTATGCAGCAGGAGGGCATTTTGTACAAGAGCAAACACTGCCACGAAAAGAACCACTGCAATGCTGGCTACAGGCATGGGAGTTGTGCAAAAAAAGTGTGCTCAGGAAAAAAATGCATGCATTCAAGTCACAGGTGAAATAATTACATTTTGGGCTGAGAGAAGAACAGAATAAGCTCATCATCTATCCCAGCACAGAAAATTCCATGTGTCTGTGCTGTAAACCCTGCTGTGTCAGTGGACTGCAACATGCTGTTTTCTAAGAAAAGTACATCATGCCAATATCATATGATTTTTTTCTTTCCCCCATCCCTTCACTATTAGTAAAAACACAAGAGAAATAATGGAAACTTTAGCAAAGCTTTGTTATTGCATCCTAAGCCTCTTCTAGTCTGACACCACAGGGATGGGGACAGAAGAACACATACATATGTGCTACACAGCTCTCAAACTGCTCTGCTTTCCTTGAGGTAAAAAGAAGTCACAGTGACCTGGAGTTAACTATCTGCTGCGAAAGGATATAAGCATTTAAAGCAATGGTGGTTATCAGTGCTGAACTCTGTGTCCATCAGTGTTCCTGCTAGCTGCATCGTTAGTTCTCTAACACTGACCTTAATGGAGTCTCGTCTCGTTCCCCGCCACAGCGATCTTGGGAAATAGCCCTGCTCTGCAGCATCACAGACTTTGTATTCAATCAAAGTAGCAGGATCCAAGATTGAAGGAAAGCCCAGAGTAATCAATAATTCATAGAATTATGTGAAAAACTACTCCTCTATCTGTAAATGCATGAGTGGGAAAGCAAATTGGTTTAATTCTTCATAAAAATACATCAGCAGATTAATTGACACACAGTCTAACCCTACAGATCTAGCCCATGGAAAGAAAGGCAGTACTTCAGCAGGCAGGATGGGCACTAAGTCTCATTTCCCAGCTCACAGCAGCACCGGGCGCTGCCATACAGCAGCCAAAGCCTTGCCGATGGCCTCACACCTTCCCTGCTGGCAATGCCAGGAGCTCCGACTCATAGGAGCAACGTTCAACATCCCCTGTGCCTGGAAGAGGACACAAAGGTGCAACAGATCAGCTCACAGTCCTGGGCAGCAGCTGTCTGCCTCGGCAACACTCAGAGCAGCTTCTCCATCCTTAGTGCCTCCAGGGGAGGCTACAAGGTTCACATCCAACAAGGAAAGGTGATGATCAGCAGCTGCAGCCGATCAGGTGGAAGAAACTCTGCTGCACAAAGCAAAGTAACAGACATTTCTGAACAAACTCTATCTTTAAAAAAAATCCCAAAACTTGAGACTCTGGTTTTATTTATAGGTAAAACTAAGAACTTAACAGGACGCTGTGCCCTTCATCTGCAAACACTGATTGCATTCAACTCCTGACGTAACATACACTTCTCCTAACATAAAAGTAACTATGCCACAACTGAGAAAATCTGTGACAAGCCCCATTTCACTGATGGGGCAAACCGATGCCGATCTCAGAGTTGCAGAACAAAGAAGAAAATGGGACTCTTAACTGGTATTTATTGCCATTTCTCTCTTTAATACGAAAATTAAACCCAAAAAAAGTCTGGGAAAAAACAGTGTCTTTATGACAATCATGTCAAAGACAGTCCTGTAAATGTGACAGGGAACATAACCCTAACCCAGCCTACAGATGCAGGCACCACATTAAGCTACCCCCACATCCAAATGACAGCCAAAGTGAAATTCTTGACTGGGACAAACTGAGACCACATTCCCCAAACAAATAGGGCACAACGTACCTCACCAGCTCCTATTTTACAACAGTTTGAAGTTTTGAAACCAGTTGCAAGCTCAACAACAAAACCAAAGAGCACATCTTGGAAAGGAGCTTCCAACACTGTCACACAGTGCCTGCCACAGCCAACTAACAAAACACAGGCAAGTGTCAAAGCACAGGTACAAGATGGATTTAAGAAAAAAACCCTAAAAAAAACAACAGACTTGAAACTGTTTGCAAATAAAACATGAAATCTGGGATAATTCCCACACCCTAGGAACAGAATGATTAAGAATTACCTCTGTTGTTACTGGTAACCTGTGCTCGCCACATCAGTTGTAAAGAAAGCAAAAAAACTTGCCTAGAATAATGGTTGTAAGAAAGAAATTCTTGTGCACCCTTACTATAAACCCATGCAGGTCAACCTCCAGCAGTAACTTGCCCCCAGGGAACCATGCTAATTAGAAATACAAACAAATCTACTCCAAAGGAAGACTTTATTTACTCTGATACTATCATAATAAATTTCTTCTCCAGGGAGCACTGATCTTCAAACAAACATCACTCTCCCCACCTCCTCCACCGTTGCCACTCCGAAGCTTTCTGTCAAGCATTTTAGTGTCAAATATTCAACAGATGATCTCCTTTCAGTAGCAGACATCCACAAATAGTTTGTATTTTCATACATGAGAATTCTTAGAAATTGAAATTTACTTATTCTTACCTAAAAAAACAAAAGGGAGCGCAAAATAAGATTACCTCTGAAAATCATACACATCTATCAAGCTAGAAGAAAGTCAGTACTACTTGTAAGTGATTACTTAAACTTAGGCTCATGCCACAGCCAAGAAAACAGATACTTTCTGACTACAGCAAAATAGGACAGAGATATTTCTTAACAAGACAAAAAAAACACCAGCCTAGAAAAACATGGTAATTATATATAAGAAATTAGAGCATTGAAGAATCGGATTATATTCAGGTATTGGCACAGAGAATCTCTGTTTCGAAAGTGGCCTCACTTGGAGCACTCTGCTAGCTAGCACTGCAGATAAACCTGTAAAACCAGACTTCTCATGTTTCACCCTAAAAACAGTAAAACCCAGGCTCCTACTCATATCATGCAAAACAGAGATCTAGGCTCAGCACTGCCAAGCAAGCTTCTCATCACCCCGCGATACTATCGCTTTAAAGCCCCCTCTACTTGGAGTCCCTGATTACTGTGTTTTTCCAGACCACAGACTAAAACAGCCTCTAAAATAACCAGGGCCAGTTCCACAAGAGCTTTGCAGATTACAGCCCAGACCTAAAAACACGTCTGATAACATACAGGAAGCAGATGTAGTATCTGCTGTATTAGGCACCAAGGCAGCCCACCACTAGACCCCTAACTAAGCTGAAACAAGATTCACCATGCCAGAAGAGCTCTGTGAATTGCAAGAGAAAATAAAGAATTGGTTTCACTCCACTTTGTTGCTACTACTTACAAATCACATTTCTAAGAAAACCAAAACACACACCAAATCAACAGAAACCCTAAAGAGAACTGTCCCGCACAGACCCCAACTCTCCCTCCCTTCCCCAAAACCCAACCCGACATCATAAACAGACCCACTGATTCTGAAATGCTCATGGCCAAGTTGTGAGATGATCCTAACTCCTCAATACTCAGCCCTCCATCACAACACTCAAGCAGATGTGAACTCTTAGGAAGGCAGAAGACTGACCCAAGGCAGACTCAGTTGTCTCAACCAGATACATTATCAAGAGCATAAGAGCAAAACTTTACAGACCCACGGTGTGCACCTCCTGCCTCCTCCCCACACTTTGAAACTCAATACTGATTTAAGCTGCACCACAGAACAGCCCAAAATTGAGATCCATATTCAGAAGTGACTGAGCCCTCTGGCAGAATTTACACGTGAAAGGCAGAATACAGCTCACTCCTTAGCAACTACATATTCATTTTTTTTCAAAGGGAAAGGCAAGTAGGACTTTTCCTTTTGCTAGAATTGAAAAGGAGACATTTTTGCTTCAGAAAGATTCCAACTTTTACCTGATAAAATCAAGTCCAACAGACCTGGGTTGTTTCATTAACACTGCTGGGGCTAGAAGATGGCTCAATACATTTTTTCTGGGGAGTGGAAGACATGTGAAAGAGGCCACACAGGGTGAGTGACAGGAGACAACAGACAGACAGCTCGTGAACTGGCACATCCCATCAAGTGGATGACACGCACTTACCCCAAAGGTCTCCCGAGTGACACGCAGAGATCACCAACAGCCCTTCGACATCTCTAAAAGGTATGGCATTCTGTCCCCACTTGACAGGCCTTGAAAACCACCCTACCCTTCTAGCGGAGACCCCTGCCAAGTACCAGAGGAGAAAGCAATGTGCAGCACTACGCCTCGTGAGCCTCCAGATTTTGCCATTTCTATATCCTGAGCCTCCAGATTTTACCACTTCTCTCTCCTGTCACACGCTGGATGTTCCCCAAGTCATTCCACAAAAATACTTCAGTATTAAAAGAAATGGATTCTTTTACAATTGTTATTGCTGAAAAAATAGGCCTTATTGGTTAAATTACAATGTAAAACATGCTTTTTCACTAACAGACTACTTAGCACTCAAAAAGGCCCCAAACACCCACAAAGCACGTCCCTCCACTGCAGGCTTGGGAAACGGCAGAAACTGGTTTCCATATCTGCTTGCCAAGCCTATTGTACTTGGGGTATAACATAAAACCTGGATTAAACCACCTCAGCTGCACCCACAGGCCCCTGCAGCACCTTCCTGCTGTGTCACTACAAGCGCTTGCAGGGCTGCGCAGTGTTCTGGATCAGGAAACTTGATCCAGGTTAAAAATATAGATTATTTCTTGCTACCAAGTTATTTTTAACCTAGATGGAGTTCTCTGTTCCCAGCCACTGCTCAAGCCCATAAACAATCGCACCAGCACAGAGGCTGGTACAAGGCAAGGAAGCTTTTAAGCCAGACATGCTACTGAAAGAGGGAAAACAAAAAAGTGAAAAAACATAGCTATTTGTGTATAGCTGTGCTTGGGATTGACGGTAGGCATCTTCAAGGTATCTTCCTTTGATACCTATGACTATCAATTTCTTTGCCACTCATACAATTCCCCAACTCTACTAGAGAGTCATCAGATGTTCTACCAACCCTATGCCTCTCTGAACATTCACTCTTCTACTGTGATCATAAACACCTTGGCTCCATTTAAGACAAGATCCCTAGAATTCAAATCTGAACCAAAAGTAAGCGGGCTCCATTTGATACTTGTAGATAAGATTAGGTCACGATTCCTCAAATAAGAGACATGAGGCTACACACGTCTTCACTTTTACAACTGCAAAGTGTTTTGCCTTACTTTTAAAATATTTCTAATCTTAGCTCTCACTGCACGAGAAAATGTAGACTTGTGTGTAGCAAGAGATGTGTGCAGCTTTCGCTAGTTCTCTATTTGGTACAAATACAGATATGCCTAGATGAAGTTTTTTATTTCCAGTACAATATCGAAAAATTCACATTCATCACTGACTTACAAAGGTGGGGGCACACACAGCAAGTGAACGCACGTGGCTGGAGCGCATTGCCCTGAGATTCCACTGCAGCCCAGCAAAAAATAAAGGAATTGATCTTGTGGTGGGGGCAGCAAATTTGAAAAATAAATGCTGCTTCCTTTTTTTTGAAATGCCTTTGTTCCCAACAATAGGGATGAAATTTATTTGTGCATTTCAAAGTTCATGAAATTTTAAAGAAAACTGTGGGTAGATGAATCAGAAAGACTAACATGAATTAGAATTGAAACAACAGAAGACTCTTTAGGCTCAATAAATGCTTTTACGGATACTTCAAAAAATTACCAGGTTTAGTCCTACTACTTCGTAAAATATTTAATTGACTGAAATAATGTATTGGTTTTGTGCAATTCTGAAATCCAATTACTTCACACATTTTCTACTTAAATGCATATAAGCTTGGCTATTTTTTTCCTTTTACATGATTTCCCACTAGGTTCTTGGGAGCAACACAGCAGCTGCTCTGAAAGTCCACCACAGTTATCTATACAAAGCCATGATGACAGCATTAAACTGAAAAAGGAAAACATCAAACACTTGCATACTCTGAACTACTTACACTTTGATTCTATAATTCTAGAGAAAAAGTACCTCTCTGAGTGCTGATTCAAGCCATGAAGATCTCCACTGAACTCTTAGTCAAAGAAAGATATCATTTGGAATACAATTTAATGCCTCCAGTACTAAGCTGCAGCATCAGTAATTAAAAACAGAATACCAATCAGTCGAGTTCTTCTAAGATTGAAGAAGTTCCCCCTTCCAGAACAGACAAGGCCTGACCCTCCTCTTATGACCTGACAAGGCACCAGCCCAAGGCAGACCGCCTGCAGCACACGAACACAAATATGCCTACAGCACATCTAACACACTACTCTGAAAATGCAAAACCTTTGTAGGTCAGCATGCTGCTTCTCACAAGCCTTGGAATGCTTTGTCTGTTTTTAAAGGTTTACTATTTTTGGCAGAAAGATGAGGGAATTTAGCAGTCTTGCACACAGTTCTGCAAGCACCACATAAAAAGTTTGCAACCCTCACGCTGCGGGTGCACGGAAATGGCAACGCTACCCTACTCAACTCAGAGGGAAGAGGAGCAACTGAAGTAGCTAAATAGTTTCTTCCCCACTACCCAATTTTCCTTTCATCTAAATCACATTCAAAAAGTGAAACAAGCCAAATGAAATGAATAAATTTACAGAACTGTGGCAGTATTTCTCCAATTGGCCCAGTTTTAGTAAAACTTAACTGCTTTCAACAACCAGCCACCTCCAGCCCCTCATTTTTCCCTTAGGCATTTCCAGGAGTCTTGCATGTACAACACGGACAAAGAAAATTACTACGTAAGCTTCTGCAGGTCGCAGTTCAATACTGCCCAACCCTAGACTTTGCCAGAGCAGCCATTCCAGACTAAAGAGGTTAGAGAGATTAGTCCGTGTGTAGCAGACAAGACGAAAACACTGATCTAGAACACAAAAACAGCAACCCCGCTGCCTCATCTGCAAGCCACAGTGAAACAGAGAAATGTTTTCCACCTACAAGCTGCAAAAAAAGCCCATTGTTTCTCTACTTGTTTGGATTCACTTTCATTGCATTGATAAAAATTTTGCCGGCTGAACTCCTCTGCTGCATCGCCAACGGAGGCTTTCTTTGTGAGTAAACTGAAGGATGATGGTCAGACAGTGGATTATGAGCCACACAAAAGCAATGTGCTTTCCAACCATACAAACCCAGCTACAGGGAATACAGGCAGAGCAAAGAGACCACTTACAGCGCTCCAGCCAACTCGCAGGGAAAACAGCCTTTATAAACAAAGCATTATGAATTATGAGCAGGGTCGTGGAAAACATGTTTGTTTCTACAACCGTAACCTGACCAAGTCAATCTTGCTCAGTCAGTGCAGTACACAGAGATCACTCCTCAGAGGATTTGAGAGACTTAAGCTTCTTCAGAATTCAAGTTTACTGCATCTTTCTTCTAGTTTCGACAAATGCAATGCTCACTATACACCCACACTCTACTAAATTCCCAATTCTAGCAGAGGAATAAAGGAGTAAGAAAAACAAACCCGTGCCACCTTCTCATATGAGTCTGTAGACTGCAGTTACACATAAACAAGTGCTGAGCAAAGCGGGGGTTCAGTTTCAAAATCCACAGGTATAGCAAATTCCTGTAGGGAACTCTCGCAGAAGGCCACGTCCTTGTCAGTACTACTAAGCTGGCAGAGCACAACCTTCTAGCTGGATTACCTGACAAGCAGCAAGTGATTCTCCCTCTGCTATTACTGTCTTAGGCATGAGAATCTGATCACGTCATTTAAGTATTCTGGATCTCATTTTCCCCATACATGAGCATAAATTTCCTCCTGTCCCTCCATAAGCATTATCCCACAGTCAAATGCTTCTCAGAATCAAGATGCTTTCTCTGATGCGCAGATCTAAGCCTCACTCATTACAGTTGACTCTACCTTTACATTTTCAAGCCACTCCGTATTTTATGAGAAAGGGTCCTACAGGAAAAACTTTGGCAATGTTCACTCACAGTAATGTACATAAACCTCTGTCTTTCCAACATTGTCCCACAAGTTTCCTTGCTACCCATAATCCAGTTATCCCTGAGAGAAACTATTCCATTTAAAACAAAATCCCCTTTCAATAAAGATTTTGCTTGCTAAAGGCTTATTACACAAAACCTTTCCCAATTCTTCTACACCCAAAGAACAGTCGTCCTCCTAGGAGACTACAAAAGGATGCTCCTAGATACCAAGTGACTAGACCTGGCATGACAGCATTGTTTTGCTTCTTTAAAATGTGAAGAAATATGCACCAGAAACCATTTTCATAATATACACCCGAGTGACACCTGGACCAAATGAATCTGACCAGATTTGTCATTTCATGTCAAACGATGCTTTCTCTGCGCTGTGCGGAGCGGCCTCTCTTGAGGACTGACGGCAGATCAGACAGCAGATCAGACACTGCAGAGCTGTGGCACAGCTGACTGGTTTAAAAAACAACAAAAGTAAGTCGCTCTTCCTTTCTGCAGGCTACTCACTAACTACCACTTAAAGAAACACTAACTACAGAATTGACCTATTTTCCTAGGCCAAGTACACATTATGCCTTCATAACTGAATTTGGTTGGATGAAGACACTAAAAGGAGAGAAACAGCTTTAATGCTACTGTTACACTCAAAAAACAGAGACATTTCAACAACACATTCAAGAAAGAAGAGGGTTCATTTGTAGAGTTTATTTGGCTGTCATGGCAAGTATTATTTTTTTAAAAGCCTACTTCTCCTCACAATGAGGAAGACGCAGTGTCAGGATGCATATACACTGCAGGCATCTTAGCAAGGACCAGAAAAATAGTTCCTGTTCCCGAAGACATACCTGCACCAACATTCCAGCAAATAATTGATTTCTCCTTCCCGTTCTCCACAACCTTTCAATTCTGGATTCACATTGCTTACAAACTTCTTAGGCCCAGCTGGATTGGGTTGGGAGACGAGAAAAGGGTCTGAAATTTGACTCATTTTTAACCCAGATAGCATTAAGTAAAACAGATCATTTCCTAATAGAGTTGGATCATGAATGAATTATAAAACAAGATGCTTCATTTATTTCCAGTGTTCTAGAGGAGAAAGGGTTTTAATTCATGTGTTCCATTCAAGCTGCTAACCAACAATATGAGCTTGTCTTGCGGAGATACTTCTCTTGCTGAGACACATTGAAAAAGTTTTTTACAAAAATGAAGTTAAATAAAAGTCAGGCTTTCCAGAGTAACTGCAGTCAGTTCACAGCAGCCACTTCTCCACCAGTAGTGACAGAGCAATACGAATAATATGATAAAGATTAAGGTAACCAGAATATTACCCGATACAACTACTTCTGTTCCCTTACTCCAAAAAACTTCACACATCCTGTTCTTGCCTTAGGTATGTGAACAGATACATGAGAAAAGACAGGGACTTAAAAAGTAACAGAGAAGCAGGTATTCCTTCTTGTGTGTATTTCCCTCCTCTGCAACATCTCAGCTCCTTAAAAAACACGCTGGAAGAAAAAAACATAAGCTATCCTGTTGGATCTTTATACTCAAGTGATGAATGCAAGTCTCCTTGGTTTTATGTGCTTTACATGCCCTTCCAAAAAAAACACTAGCACACCCACCCAAACAGATTTATTTTCCAGAAGCAGCAAGCTGCATGACTGTAATAGAGTCCTGTGCATCACTGGTCCAGTGCAATGAATGAAAATAGGGGTTTATAGTAACAAAAATGCATTTAACAACAAAATTGCCAAGCAGGATACCCACCAATTCTTTATGTTGCATTTAAAAGGTACATGCATCCACTCACAAACATGAACTGGTGCACCACAACACTCATGGTAAATAAGATTATCCTCCTTATTGGACAGATGGGACACTGCAACTTAAATGACTTTCCCATAAAGCAAGTGTAGGACAGAAATACAAAACAAGCCCAGTCTAACATCTTAAAAGTGCAAGACCATTTTAAATAGCTGCCCATTTACAGAAGGTAACACAGAGCAGACAAATCAAATGCATCAACCAGAAAAAGGGTAAAGACCTTCAAAATTCAGACATACAAGAACAAGTTCGGATTAATCTAAGTACTGTGATATACCACACTTTAAAAAAAAAAACAAAACGAAACAAAAAAACCCAAAAACTAATAAAAAGCAAAGAAAATATCAGTTTAAGGATTAAAATATTTTAGGTAGAGAACAATGGTAATAAATTACCTGGGCTGTCTTACTAGGGATAGTTGCTACAACTTTAAATATCTTACTATGTAAATTTCCATACACAGAAAGCTACAATAAATATCAAACAAGCTGACATGTTTCAATTCATTATCAACAGTGTTTAGCATACAAATTAACACAGACTCAAAGTGTCTACAAACACTTGGTTTTAATCTGTTGGGAACATAGTAAATTATTAAATATTTTTTTCTCTGTACGCACAGGAAAAATGTAAGAATGTAGAGCATAAGGAGATGTTGCTCAGCATCTAAAACTAATACATTTAATAAAAAACAAATGTGTTGGGAGAAAAGGCTTGGTCTTGCAGAAAGGCATCTTCCTCCCCTCAAAAATACCTCAAAACACAACAAACAAAAAACAGGGCAAGGTCAGACATTCACCACTCATCTCCATAAATATTTTAATGGCCAAATGATAGAGCTTCTGAAAGATATATAAAGAGAAACTAAGTTATTCTTTGAAGAAAAATATATGATGTGTCTTTCACAACCTCCAAATTAGACTCTCCAGCCTTCTGCACTTTCGGTTTAAATGCTTAAAAGCAGGCAGCATTATTTTCCCCCTTCCCAAATCAAAACTTTCCAAATGAGGCATGACAAAACAAGCCAAAGTCCTGAGTTAACGTACACAGTAAGCTACAGGCATGCAGGGTCTGTTGTGCCAGCGCAGTTCTCAACAACATCGTTATCAGAAAAAGCGCTGATATCCAACATTAAATCTACCATCAAAACTGGAGCCTATGTACTCTCACCAGCATCTCCAAAACTCATTTGCAGTATGGACTGATCCATGCTGTAACAGGCAATATTAGAAAGTAATTAGATTTATCTTCTGGTTGATTTTTTGATAAAACATGTCCCTAGGCTAAAACCAGCAAGAGATTCTTCACTTGGGATTAAATTCTTGGTTAATTTTCTGCAATCCTTGTTGGGGTTAAAAAACAAAGTGCCTGGGATTCTGCAAGGCCTTTCTCCTGCCATAAAAAAAATCAGAGCTCCATGGCCATTTCCCCACCCAAACAATAAAAGCAATAAACACTATGCAGACACTCCCAAAACTGGTTGATTAACAAAAGAGGATGAAGGGTGTGGGGGGTAAAATGAGGTCTGACAACAACAAACCCTGGGGAACGCACAGGACAGGGGAGATTCCATAAACACAATTACAGCCGCCTGGCCCAGGCACGGAGGGGAGATCGCTCTCAAGCCCGCGCCGGAGGAGGACAGAGTCTGCAACAACTCCACAGTCTCATCACCTATTTCCTAAAGGCAGCACACAGCTCAGGCGCTCTTCTGACACTACCAGGTAGACATGAGAGCAGGAAGAAAAGGGAAAGGGAGCGAAGGAAAACTCTCCAGCCGCTAGCACTGACCAGCGGCATCAACTGCTATAGCTGGGTTGATACTGACTGCATCGCAAATGACTGCCCGTCCCACAGACTGAACTATTCTGGCTGTTACAGAGGGAGCAGTCTGCAAAGGTTTGTTTCTAAACACCGCAGCAGCGTTTCTGATGAGACTGCAGCATCCTTCCCATCTCACTCTGCTTCCAGGGCAGACTATTGCGATCCAGATGCTGGTTTTGGAGCTTCCATTGTGCAGTGCAATCAGTGTATACCCACAGGGTGGCTCCAATGGAAGTTGAACGGGACCCAGTTCCATAGTTAAGCTGGGTTTTTCTCCTATTATCTACAGAAATTGCTCTATGTCTTCTGAGAACAAGAAAGAGTGAAAGAGAGAATGAGAGAGAGCGAAAGAGAACAATGGAAAGTCTCAACCAAACTCCTGTTAAAGTTAACTATAAGATTAGTATTAAGATGCCTTCTTTAATGAATAAATGCAATGTAATTGGACAATCTAGGAATTACTACTATATATTAAATGAGTCACTTTGGGTTGGCCTGTTCTAAACCAGCCAATTTAAAAATCAATCAGACATACAAATGGCATAAAGCCTGGGTATAAAGAGCCATGTCAAGTGCATTGTCTGTCTTCAAGTAAATTATATTAATGAACTAAAGTTGTTTGGTTGTTTTTCACACCAGGAGGCAATGTTTACACTTGTCAAACCCTCTGCCCTATATTTTCAAGCAGGGCTACTGGTATCAGGCACCTTATATTTGAGCTGTCACACTGCCCATCAGAGAGTTGTGACCCAGAACACTCTTTAAGATAAATAAAATCAGTTGGGGTATCTCACTGAAAAACCTAAAAATCATCCCTTTTTTAATTACTGTATCCAGAAAGAGGCGAGCTTCAGGAAACGCTCACAGCACAAGTAAATTGTTAAAATGAGTATCCAAATATTATGTTACAGTGTGACACCACTGCTTCATATAAAAAACCCAAGCTGACGACAGAAGAAGTACGAAGCAAGACAAGGCAAGGCTGCGGCACAGTTCTGACAAAGGAAGAAATGTGGTTTATACACAATCTTTCCTACAGACTGGGAGATGCCTTTTATTTTATCAGTATTATCCTGGAGTGAAGCAAGATGGAACACGATGGATTCACAGGGAATTATTTGGCATTTATTTAGAAGCCCTGGTCTGCAAACTGGTTTCAGCAAAATGTCCAGAGAGTAAGAGCATAACAGGAACAAGAGATGATTCCATAAACAAAGTTCACTTGATGAACACTCATCTCAGTCTATGCTTTACCTGAAGCCACTAATATACACACCATTGTGAGTCTTCCAAACAGTTTGTCCACCCAAGGCACAGCCCAAGGTAGCAAGGGATGCAAGAAAAGGCTTGTGCATAATAATACGAGATTGATGCTTCATTATTGCAGTTAGCCAGCAGTCCACAGAGGCAGTTCTTCTGAAAATTGGTTGCACTCTTCAGGTTTTATCAGTATCCGCAAGGGCCCTTCACACCAGCCAACTGAAGACCAGCATTTCCTGTGTTTTGACTGGAAGCAACAACTATGTTAAAGGGACACATCGTTGATAAGTTACCCAACACTATAAAACTCACAGTTTTTGAATCATTACTCTTCTCTGGAGGCTTTCTACAGCTCCAATTCACAAAACAGGACATTCAAGACAAACCAAACACTTCTCTGTAACGCATGCCCCAAAGCAGACCATCTGGCCCAGAATATTTTTCTCTGCACTTAAGAGGTTCTTTCCTGGTCCTATACAATAGATAGCGAGAAGGCAGACTAAAACATGTCAATAGAGTTCTTCCAAAGGATATGCATATAGAATATTCACACATGAATACTCTCCTCACCTGGAGAAAGGACTGCTACAGATGTAAGTTTTGTTCAAGTCCAGATAAGGACTTATCTGGAAGTCCTTTTGAGAACTGAATCCCTCATATAACTGAGGCAGCTTAGCTCAGGAAGCGCTGAGGCAGAGTCAACAAAGTTTGCTATCACTGCCTAACTTGTACCCATCCCTCACATTCAGAAAGAGAGTGGCTTGCTAAACCAGAGTGCCTGGTCCCTGTTTAACTGGTTCATCTCTTGCCTCTGGGTGCCCCATTAGCTCTCACATTTGCAGCAGCACAAACACTGTTTTTATTTTTTCTGCTAATCTTACTTTCCACATACTACAGACAAAAGTCTAAGTGTTCATCACCACAGCATACAGGCAGGTTAAACCACACCTGCTACATAAGAAAGGAAAAAAATTACTGACAAAATAAAGCATTTAACAAGAAAATTAAAAAAATAGTCCGATACATGCTTCACCTAATTTTACTCAAGAACACATTACTGTAATCACATGTGTAGACTCTGTTGGCTACTGCAATTGCTCCACTTCTTCAATTATCACATCCTAGAAAGCTATTTAGAAAGCTATTGTCTGCAGACTGCCTTTCCAACAGCATGATGATGAGATCTACCTTCTGAACCGGCTGCTCTATGTAACACAGTTAAAGTCTCTCCCCAAGCACTTCAAAAGCTTCACAGCAATAAGAGATCGCCTCTTGCTGCTGTGACAGCAGCCGCCCACAGGAACTGCCTTTCACCAGTCACCGGGACCCTCCCCCCAAAAAAATAATCAGTCTTAAAAATGTACAAAGCAGAACTCTCCTGTAAACTGACTCCAGAAAGTAAAATGACTGTACAGCTTCCAAACCAATGCAGAAATACATTGCTGTGACTCTAGCTCTCCAGCAATTACTTTTGCATCCACAGGACACACCCACACACCCACACAAACCAAAACAAGCCTAACACAAACCCAATAAATTTAATTAAGGAAGGAAGAGCAAGCATGAGATGTTTATTTCTATTTTTACATACTTGGGAGATGCCCCAATGCTCCCTGCCTAGATAGATAACTAAGTAGGTGCTCCACAACACTGAGATCCAGTGCACGATCAGGCACATCCAACAGCAAAACACCAGAGCAGCTCAACAGGCTATTAGAAAAGGCTTTTGAAATAATTGTTTCCTCTAAGCCACGACAGACAGTAACTTGTGGTGTTGTTGCAGGAAAGAAAAAGCACATATATATACATATATATGTACTCAAGCACACCAAAATGCTCTAAGCAGCACTATGGTTTATGGAGAACAAGACAGTCTCCTTCTTGTTCCCACAGTTCATTTCTGCCTCAAGCAAAGTTGGTTGCCACTCTGGTTGCTCTCTCCCTCACCCAAATGGTTTGCATAGCAGATTTGCTGAAACATCAAGTTCTAACCAGGCCCTAATCCTGCTGACTTTTCTCGCAAAACTGCTGGAAAGGAATTCCTCCTGGCAGCTGCAGTGCCTTTGCTCATTAGCTTACCAAGCAGCAGCAGAACAGAACAGACAGGCCCATCATTTCTGTGCTGCTGCAGAGAATGGTGACAAGGACCGGGCAAGCAAAAGGAAGGCTCCTGGTTTCTCAAATATTTATTGGAAGGGGAGGACAGAAAAGGCAGAGGTCTTAAAGGAAGACAAGAGCACAGCTTGTGAGAACCCAGGCAAGTTGCTGCCACACTACTGTCACTTGGATCACAAGCAAGGAGGAAACTCTCCTTTTCCTTCAGCCTAGTAAGATTTGGGAGTAGCGATGTTGTCAGTTTAGGATTGTTTTAACTCCTGCTTTAAGGCATTGTGTTGAACCAGGCACAGCACACTTATTCACACCAATTCCAATGTCTCTTGGATACTAGAAGAATGAGTAAGATAACATTGCAAAATAGCTGTCCACTTGCTCATAACATTCTTTGTCCAGACAGCACCCTCGCATACAGGTCAGATCATGCAGCCCACTCAGCAGATAGAGAAGAGCAAACGTTTTTACTTCTTCCTATGCAATTTCATTGAAGTAGCCCTATTGCAGATACTGTTTATTAGTATGCTTAATATAAACAAAGTACATCTCTTGGAGGATCTGCACAGAGCTCTGCACCATTTATGGTGACTGGTGAGCCCTGTGTTTCTCAATAATATCTCCTCCTCCCCCATCTCAGGCTGGCTACCATTTTAAGAAATATTTAATAAGTAGACAAGAAAAGCAAGAAAGCCTCACAGCTTGCGATTTTCAGGTACTACAGACATGATGTTGACTTTATCTGCCCAGGAAGCACATGGACACTGTATCCAGAGCCCTAGCAACAAACCACAGGCACAGCACACAGATCCGAGCACAATGCCAGTTCACAGAGCAAAATATTCCTTTTAGGCCAGGCAGCCCAGTTCTCAAGTCACCAGAAGCCAGAGGCTGGGATCTACGATCACCACAGGGTTCAGTGACTGCCCTCTTCCACCAGGCACTGCCGTACTGAAAGATTTCCACTACATTCCCCACTCCAAAAGTGCCCCCTCACGCTGTTTTACCTGTGTTTCATCTTTCTCCTAAAAGGATATTCTGCCACAAGCAGACCAAGAAGCCTCCTTAAGGGTAGAAAAGAATAGAATGTTTGCCTAGGAAGAATATGAATTTCTCCATCTGTAAGATATATTCCAATTATTTATATTCTCCTGTGAACAACTTGATCCTAAACCAGCCCTTGAATTTAACAAACCCTCCGCACCTGGTATGCTGGAAGGGTTATTTGTTTTCCCTGTCACAACTCTCTTCATTTTCTGGAGCAAGGTATGGCTGATTTTAATTTCCCTTCCACAGAAGAGGAAGGGATGCACACAGACAAACAACTGCAGTGAGTAGAAGAGGAAGAACATTTCATCTCTGAATTAATGATTTGCATACTGGGTTTTATCACTAACACCCACTGCAGTATTGTATCCCAGACTCTCAGATCACAAAAGACAGAGCAGACAGTGACTCACTGCAGTTTCAGTTCTGCATGTAGTATTTCACGTGGACCAGTCAATTCTGATTCTGCCAAACAGACTTCATCAGGCACTTAAAAAGTAAAGCATCATCTCTAAGAAAGAGCTCCTATTCACGTGCTGCCTTCATGAGGCAAGCTCCAGAGATGGAAGGGAATGGAGTCCATGTTTCCCCTTTGCACTGTAAAGATTTAAGATTCAATCGAAACTACATGGGGAGGCACTGCTTCTGGAACACCTGCCTTAGCGATAACCAGATTAAGACCTTCAAACTAGCTCCACTCCAAACAGCAACAGCCTGCCAAATCATAGCAGTTGTCAACATCAACCAACTGGAGGCTGGGTTTTCCCTTAAATCCTAGACCACTCTTTAGAGGATTCCCCACAAAACGGTAGGGAAAGAAGATAATTTAAAAAAAAATAAAAATGCACTTGACAGCTGTGAATTTATTTAGCCAGAAGTCACAGCTCCTCTGCACGCTCTGAAGGCTGGGGACTGGCAAGGGTCCTATCAGATCCTTTCAAATCCCCTAAAGGGAAGAGATAAAGCCAAATAAAGGGTAATGCCACCCACAGAGACAAAGCTGTGTCTCTCACTAATCAACACACTGTGCCCACTAGAGAGCACGGCTTGAAGACAGATTTTGGGGTAAAAGGCTGGGCAGGGTGGAGGAAGAAGAGCTGAGCAGCTGGCGACATTGTGAGAAGAGCTGATAGCTTTGGGGTTTTTCATTGACCGCACCCCTATGAAACAGGGGTTCCTTTGGATTAGTTTGGGTAGCATGGAGCTTTCCAGACAAACACAAAGTGCCTCAGAATTAAGATCATGCTTGTCTGAAATCCAGAGAGGAATCTTTCAACTGGTGCATCAGGCTAGTAATTAACGAAGCGAAAGACTTCCCTGCCTTTCTAATGCCACAGAAACTATTGCAACCACAGAACGAGGAGCTTTATTTTCTCTTCTTTACCTTTACGCCCCTTCATCACACCCACATATCGTGACCTATTCGAACCACACTCAAAAGCTCGATCCGGGTGCTCAGTGATACATAACTTCCATTTTAGTGAAACAATCCATCTGCTTCATGTGACTCAGAGCCTGCTTTAAGAATGCAATACTGTTTAGGCCAACGGTTGCACCGCACAAAGTGTTTTGTTCACATGCATTCCTTTGGGATGACAGAGCCTATCCACGGCCTGTAACGGTTGGGGCCTGTGGTTTTTTTCCCTCATCCGCTGAATGCTGCAGTGACTAAGCTGACAAAAATTCCTAGCCAATTATAAACCCACTTAAAGAGACAGGCAACCCCCCTGCAACCTTCTCTCGCCATCCTATACGGGAAGTTTCTATACATAGAAAAACATCTCCTCCTCCCTAGGACTGCACCGATATAAAAGACTTTCTCTGCGTGCTCAACACTTCAAACATGCTTCCTAAATGGCATCATTTCCCAAAACTATAACCTTTACTCATCCGTATAGATCCCCATACTTGAACCGGAAAAAAAACAAAATAGGAGAAACAGGCCCCTTGACTAAGGGAGGCTCATAAAAGCTAGAGAATCTATCAGAGCGACGATGGGTATGTGGGAAGAGAGGGCTCAGCAGCCACACAACACTGTTTATTAAGAAGGGAACAGTTAAGCGCATATAAACCCAATATGTTGCAACAAGGAAAAAACACATCAGGAAGGTCACACTGGCGTACAAAATAGAAGTTTGATCCACCTAAGAGCAGAAGCCGAACTTCAACTAGCAACAATGAGAGCTCTGAGTTGCCTCTGAACATGCAAATCAGCAACCAAATTCCAAAAAACACCAGCGTCTCCAAGAGGGATCCTCAAGTCATGTACTGAGTTCCTTCTCAACTACACCAACAAGGGCCATAGAAATGCATTTAATAATTAGCCAGGGCATACAGAACTACACTTTGGGCAGGTAACTACAAGTTCACTTTGCCCAGCAAGAAACAGTAAACAAAACAAAATGGAGAAAACGGCATAGAGTTTTCTAGCTTTATAAAGCCAGATTACAGGCACCTCAGACCCTTACCATTTCATGGTGGGCAAACTACTTGCTAAATAATTTTTAGCGCTCAGCTGATGGCACATGCACATTCCATTCCAAAGGCAGAGAACTCTGCCGGGGAGGGGGAGGAAGAGATAGTCAACAACTGAACCAGGCTGAGTTCACCTCAAAAGAAAGACACAATTCAACAATCTGTATTAGCATACTATTATCCAAGCATCTTTTTATTACAAGTTAATTCTTAGAGCCATAAACAGACTTGAGAGGGAAATCACAATATTAGTGGGAAGGAAGGCTAAACAAAGGTTGTTTCATCACTATTTAACACTGAAAAACTTGTTTGCCACATGAAAACAATTTACGAAAACGCTTTAAGACAACCCATTCCTACCTTCTTGGGTGTTCAGGGAAATAAATAAAAGGAAAATGGCACCTACCATTCAAAATTTTTAGAGGGCATGATTTCCACTGATGGTTGAACTCAAGTTTTACCTCTACTTATTACAAAAAAGTAGGCTGGCAAGTTCAGCAGGTGCGCTCACATACCCACCTCTAAACCTCCTTCAGTCCACTTTGGCCAAATTCAATTGCTAATCGGTCATCACAAAAGATCTGTTTCTCTGTGTTCCACAAACACGTACAGCTGGGTGGAGGACAGAGCGTTTAGGGACCCCATACAAGACCAAATGGCTGCAGCTCAAATTCACCCCTCATTAGATATCCATGCAAGCATCAAACCGAAAATACCCCGGAAAGCTAGCAACCCACTACAAGGTGGACTTCTCGCGTTAAGAGCTACGGACAGAGAACTGCAGAAAATGCCAAGCCAGGCTCAGTTTTCCTTGTTCCTGCCATTTGCAAGAACACATAAAAACATAGCTTTCTTCTGGTTTTACACTTGACATTTCTCTGACATTTTCCCTACTGCCAGCTACTCCCAGCTCCCAGTTGTTTTGCAAATTTATGGCAAAATTCAAGACTTACATTACATGCAATTATGTATGCAATCCAACTATCTTTCTATTAACAAACATTTGTCTAACAAGTATCAATGGGGCCTGGAAGCCCATGTTAAGCAGGTTAATGAAAGATTTGGTTCAGGTTTAGATGCATATTTAATTCTGCACATTTAACGAGGTACTGCTGCACAGAAAGGTGAAACAAAAAATAATTCTCTAAACACCACATCATTCTCATCTTCCTGCAGGATGGAAACAAATGGCTAAGAACAGCAGGAGTATTGCAAGTAAAACCAAAACCATTCTGTTTCCAATCCTAGCTAGTGCCAGACAATCAATGCTGAAATACCACTGACACATAGTACCTTTGAAAGCACCTTTTGGATGTCACTGAAGTTTTAAAGAACTTTATTTTTCTTTAAGTTTGAAATAAACAAACATCTTCTTCAAAAATCTCAGTGAATGTGATTGGAGACATCATCTTCCTACCCTCCTCTGCTCAGCAGTCTCGGGCCCCTCGGGCTATGAAGTCCATTCCCTCCTCCTATGAGCCACCATGTAATGAGAGGTTAGACCAGGACTTCTTTTTAAGCACTGCACACTGAAATATCGCACGCTGTATGCGTGACAACCTAGTGATGCTTTTGTATTTTCCTGTAAGAAGGACTGGCATTGTTTTTCTTCCCCACCCTTTACCACAGGGCATCAGAGAAACCAAGCTGTGGAATTAACACACATACAACCCATAAAACCAGGGAGCGACTATTTCCTATAAGCGATCTCCAGTTATATTTTTATAGTTGTTTTTCTGACAGGGAAGCAGTCACTTGGCATGAGACAATTCAAGTAAAACCATATTGTGGTAGCAATAAAGATGACTCACGATTTCAGAGTTTTGTGAGGCCAAAATCTGAAGCCACGAAAGACAAGCACAGCATGGATCCAGAGGGGCTTCTTGTCCAGCCAGGTTTCACTCACAGCACATTCTTGTTTAATTGCAAGTACGAGATGCATTTACATAAACTCTTCCCTCTGCTTCCTTGCTTAAGAAAGTTTGTTGTGGGGTTAACTTTAGAAATGCTAATCCTCATTTTTCTAAAATCAGAGCGATCTCTATGCAAAACAGCCTCTATTACCCAGAATAAAAGGGAATATACTTTAACACCCCTGACTATCACTGACAAGGCATTGTACTTCCACTGAAATCATGGCAATATTTACTGTACTGTTCTACAACACATTGATCGCCCCTCCCTGTCATTTCTGTTGGCATTATTTCTGCTAAGTTTCTCCAACAGCATGGATGGCCAGTAGAAAACAGCTACACAATCATCTGCTGAACGTAACACACCTCCACACTGACACAGAGAAGCAAGTGTAAAATACAATGTTTCGTAAGGAGAAAAGACTGTATATGTGTGTGTACACCTGAGCAGAAAAGACATGAAGTGTTTTCACAAACTCTTAAGAACACTTCTAGCTTTTCTTTACTCTTTATTTCAAAAAGTGGGGGAAAGTTCTAAATTTTTTAAAGGATTTTTAAAAGTAGGGGTTTTTTAACCCATGGCAAAATATGATTGATGGACGTAGTTACTGCAGCAAGCTTTGTAATACTGGAAAACAAAACTCTAAAATTTGAAGTCCTCTCAAAAACATCAGCACTTAGGGGTTTTTTGTGACTATTGCAGGCTGCAAGATTCAAGATATTCTTCTCAGGTCATGGCATTTTGCAACAGAATAAAGAAAAATGGCAAGTATACATTTGTTTAATTTTATCCCTTTTCTCAGAACATAAACCACTGCTACAGTAATTAACTGCAGTTTGGCCTCAACTGCTCTGTGGCCATTCCAGCTTACTAATTAAATATGCTCTCACAGCCATAATAAAAATTCTGGGAAACCTCTGGCTGAAAAGCAGGCTTCTTGGGAGGGGGGAAAGTGAAAGTCAGGCAAAAGCTTCATTCAGAATGAAAACATTAATAAAATTTTTTAACGTGCTCCAGATTTTTCTAACTCGGTGACAACCAACTGTGCCTTTTACAATTTTTGTCTACTCTTCTATTTATTCCTTTCAGAAGATGTTTATTTGCTGGAGAGTTTGCATACCAACCAAACGGACAAACAACCTGCCCATTGCAAAATAACGTTCCGGTTTCTATGCTTTTTTTTTTTTCTTCTTCTTTTAACTCAACAAAGCTTGGATTGGCGTTACACAGACCAGCTTCACTTGACATTATACCATATCAGATTTGCTCGCTAAAAGAGTACAATTTGTAAAACCTGTTGTCCTGCACTGATACACACATTTCCTACTGTATTTCAGGGTTTAAGAAAAAAAACAAAAAATACCTTAAAATGTAGCAGCTAACAGAAAAATGTCTGCAGATATCATTTAATGCAAATTAAGTGCTATCTGACTCAAGACCTCTGGCTCCCAACTTCTCCCTCTCTCTTTATGTCTACATAGATCATTCAGTATGCTCAGTATTTCTAAAGGACAGGGGAATGCAGTGAATACTCCTCCGAGAGGGGAAAGCAAGAAGGAGAGAAGGGGTAAAAAAAAAAAAAAAAAGCCCAGCACATGGCTTTCACCACTACTCTGCTGAATCAACAGGGAGCAGATTCCCAGATGGCATACACTGGTAAGTACCGCACAAGTCAATGAAGCTATGTCAAATGATACCACTCAACTGCATTATCTCTTGAGCTCCGTGTAAACAAACAGGAGCAGATTCTGAATATTTGTAAGAATACATCATGTTACTGTCTCCATATGTTTAAACATTTTAGTAGAAGGTACATATGGACCCCTCTTCCCACTCACTGTCATTCTCTTCCTCCTGTTCCTCATTCCCCACATACACCACATCTTTTCAGGCCACTGTCAAACCAATTCAAAAAGGAATAAAGATACATTTTCATTAAAAACATTTTGTGCTTAGCTACCATCTGTTTCTTTATCAGCTTCCAAATCCTCACATGCCTTTTCCATGGTCTTCAGTTTCACACATTTGGAAGCTGAAAGTTTTCTCTTGTATTGTGAAGCACAGAATACGTAAGCTATTGTTTTGCACGTCAAATTCCCCTCTTTTGAAATGAGTACTTAATGCTTACAGCCCTAGTCGATGCTCTCTCTATGATGCAATTTTAAACCTACTGTTTCTTATGACAGTGGCAAATGTAATCTTAAAGGTCCCTTGTGCACTGCCAATATCACCTTCACTACTTTATGGGAAGTGCAGCTGTTTGATCCCCTTTATGGAGCACTGACTTGCTCTGTCACAAAGGAGAATTTCAAGCTGTGCTGTTATCCTTTCACCCCTGCATAGTGGGTTTTAGCAGACTGTCTTCCCCACACCCAGACCCCTAGTCTGTCTTTTCTCCAAGTAGGAGCAGAAGACTTTCAGCTAATATTTGACAGAGACCACCTCCATCTCAACTGGCAGGGTGGATGGAAAGTGTAGGAATAAGAAAGATTAAGTTAAGCAGAAAGGAAAACACCCACCCATACACCACTGGTCTTATGTATGGATCACTACTAGTTTTACTACTACTTTCCCACACAGTTTGCCTAGTTCATTTCTTAGGGCTCCAGCAAACGCAAAACTGTCTTAGGAACCATTAGCTGGACTTGTTCAAAGAAGAACACAAAGGTTATGGTAGACAAGGGATCCTAAACTTCCTAGCAGGCTTTCAAGGCTACAAATTACATTCCGTTTCTGCAGGCTTACAACAGCCTAGTGACTCAGGCAGCAGACCTCAGAACTTGGTCATCAGCAAAAGGAATATAGAAAACAAAAGTTTTCTTCACAGCAGACCCAGGGACAGGCAGAGCAAGCGTGCCACCAGAGACTACTCTTCCAAGGGGCACAGCAGTAGCAGTTTTTCTGGTTCTCACATCATTTGCCGAGCAAGACGCAGGCAGTTTCCATAAATGTTTTCAGCAGTTCCAACTGCCAGATATAAAACTGCCATATTCTTATTTGTACATCTGGATGCTCAAATTTTATATCTTTTCCACATCTACCTGTGCCCCAAAACATGATCACTGATACAAACAACTTCAGTACACTCCCCTTTTATCTTGAGGGATTCTTCTACGTGGACCCGCAACCCAAGAGAAGCACAGCTGGTCCTTGATATGCCATAAGAGAAGTAGGTGCAAGTCAGAGTGATAACAGCATGCCAAACCCAACACAGCACATTGCAGCTCCAAAGCGAGCGAACTAGTAAGGTTGCTGCCTTGGGACACCAGAAGGCAGAGGAATGTATATTGCACAGAAACCAGGGCAAGAAAACTGGCAGAGAAGTGGCTGGCACTTTATAGTCAACCTTAAAAAAATTAGTAAAAAAAAAAAAGTTACAGCTTCTTTTTAGTTTGTTCCACTATAGCACAGCCCATTAACATTTCTGAGTCAAACACAGCATATCCTCCCCTCTCTCCTCCCTCCACCCTCAACAGTGTTCCTGCACAAGTTACATTGAAGGAAGCACAGGGTTCTTCCTTTGTTTGTGAGCAAGAAAAAGAAGGGAAAAAACCCCACCTTCCACTCAACAGCAAAACTAAACAGAAGCCAAGCTACTTAAAGTACTAAGTGTTCCCACACAACATTTACCCACCAACTTGAGATCTTTCAGCGCAAAACCTAAACAAGGACAAAAGAGATTGAATATACACTACTCCACAGATCAAGAGGAAAGGAAAATAAAAAAGAACCCTGAGTGTTAGACAGAATTTTCAGTTTAATATTACTATGACGCACAAGGAGAATGTCAGGGTTAAATTAGATACTGCACTAGGAAAATATTCCCTGGAAAATAACAGAGGTCTCATATCTCTACTGGTATGAAAATGCAGATTTAAACACTCGGTAAATTACAAGTCCTTGCTTCTGTTCTTTTTCACATCTTATGTAATTCTGTACTGCAAGAGAACTCTCCAGATCAGGAGTTCATTGTCAAAGCAGCCAAGTCATCTAGCAGGAGACATAAAGCTTCCTTTTGAACAACTGCACACTTATACCTCCCTTGTTTTTCTTTAGAAAGGGAGTAGGTTTGGGTTGTTTGTTTTTTTTACAGATGAACAGTTGAAAAATGTATAATCTCCTTCCTTGAAGTCAGTAGCTTATCATGACAAATATGAATTAGGTCCAACTTTCTTACTTTCTGTTGATTAGAACTGGATCATTTCTTTATATGCTCTGTGTCCTAAGATACTATAAACCTACACTGTTTTTCCAGAGTAATGCTCTTAACAAGCCCTTCAAGGCTCTTTTCCAATACTTGCTTTCTTCTTCACAATCTCCCACGAAAGGAAGATGAAAGCATATAAGAAAAACATTACCTACCCCCTTGCCTTAAAAGCCCTGCCATCACAGTATAACCACAACCTCATCTTATTTAAACAGATCTCTTCTCACATGCATTTGGGATCCAAATTATTTTAACGTTCCCCTAGAAGTCAACAAGCTTTTCTTGAACATTACTTTTGTCTATTCCAAACAGCCAGAGCACACAACAGAAGGCACATACACTGTTATACCTCATTAAATACACTGCAGTTACATCCATTCAAATCACTGAAGAGAATGAGGCCACACAGGAATCACCTGGGTCACCCTCTGTAGACAACAGTGACACTCTTTTAATGAGACATAAATTTGGCCTGCAGAAGCCTAATGACTCATAGCAACTCATGGTAAGCAAGCAATGCAGCTCACTTTCCTCGTGTTGGACAAATCACAAAGTCTTCCAGTAACAGGCTGAGGGGCTTTCTTTTCTTTATTAAAAAGACTATTTCTGCTAAGAATTATTGGTAAAAGCATATCCCTACAAATGTCGTCTTTCAGAGATATTTTTAGCATGTGCTCACTCAAACTGCGCTAGCCCTACAAGGTACTTGAATTTCAGTTCCAATTGAACATGAGTGCTTCACAAGCAACCGATGAGCCACTTCATTAAAAACAGCATCCCCAAATGGAAAGGAACCTTAACAGAGCCCTGCACCCTTTTCCTCACATACTGTGGTGTTCGCTACCACTATAGCAGCATTGGTCAAGACTGCAAGTGGAATTTAGGAACTGTTCCTTCCAGTGACGCCTGCTTGTAATTAAGCCTTACTGATATTGCAGGGGGCTCAGCTTTCGTAAAGTTACAGGATGAACTCAAAAAGCCTGCTATGTAATCATGTTACGTGAGTAAACTATGTATTTGTTTACTCTATTTTTAAAAAGTGAGAAGAGATCAGGTTTTGTTTTTGCTAATACTTGCTACTAGAAAGACACAAACACTGCCATGGCAGATAAGAAAAAAATGGGCAATTTCACCAGAGTCAAGGTATCTGCTGACTCTCTGACACTACAGACTGGGCTTCTACTCTTCAGTAGAAGAGTTCTTTTGTACAGAATTTACCATTACGAAAACTTCTGCAGATGCATGTTAAAGGAGGCAAAGAACAAAGTCAAAGTCCAGTGAGCAGTTTCAGCACAGCAACGAATCTGGCACACAAGCAACAGCAGTCCAGCAAGGAAAGGGAGAAGTTATTCAACAGCCACCTCCTGCCAAAGCCTACCTCCCTCCCAAGGGAGGTAAAACTGGTTCCATCTTTGCTATAATGGCCTTAATTGTACACTTACTTTGCAGCCTATCCATGGGGAAGTAACTGAGAAAGTCTGTGGGGTTTCGGTTGTTCCTAGTTTTGGCCTCTTGTTTTTTTTCGCTCTTAAATCGAGTGAGATGATCCTTTACTGGCTGGGGAGGGAGACATTTGTGTGGTAACTGGATAACTAGTAACGTGGGCTACACACAACCAGAATAAAAGTTTAATTTGCTAAAGAACTTCAAACAAAACCACAAAATTAAACCTTTACTTCAAAAAGAGGTAATAAAAACAATTATCTGCACAAATCTTACTTTTCTGGCAGTGGTTGGTGGTCCAGCAGCGGTAGTTGTACTCATTGTTAATTGATGTCTTCTCACACAACGGCTTCTCTTCCATTGTTCCTGGACATAAGTCCCCACATTCCTTTGGAGGTTTATTCCCAACGATATAATTATTGGACACTGCATCTAGGATGAGAGACCAGTCCACTGTGGAAAGGTAACAGAGGTCAGAGTTCTTCTCAATCCGTATGGCCCCACGGGTTATGTTCCTCAAGTTGTATAGCCCGATCTCTTTAAGATTTGTCATTTCAAAGATAACCAAGGCATAGTTGTAGAAGAGGTTCCTCCCACGAATAACTGTGAGGTTGGGGAAGAGATCACTGAGGCTTTCCAAGCCTGCCACACGGAACAGCAGCAAATAGTCAGTTATGACAGTGAGTTTTGGGAAGCGGAAGTTGCGGTAATCTTCTGCTTTAGAGATGAGCAGAATTTGAAGGAAACCCTCAATTACCGTACAGTTCTCCAGGCGTTTCAGCTCATGGATATCATTGCGAATGTCAACATTTGGCCCGCAAACTGAAAATGTAAAAAGAAAAAGGGAAGTTAGTAAATAAGGCATTGTTAAGCCTTTTTAAATTGGAATGCAAATAGAATATTCTGATGGCCATAACATTTTTAATTTCTTAATTAGGTTGCAATGGTAAATTAGGAAGTGAGTACTTGATTTACACCTACACTAAATATTTCTCTCATTCCCATCACCATTAACACTACCAGACAGGATCAGCACAGAGATGCGAACTACCAATATTCTGCTGCAAACAGAATTATTGTTTTACTATTATTATTGCAAAGAGTAATGTTAGATTGAGGAATATCAAGATAAACCGCACACTGCTTCAAATTACATTACAACATGTGCAACCAGACCAGAGGATCAGCCACGCAACTTCAAACAAGTTCAGTAACAGAACCAGGAACATACTGGTCATTCATTACTAATTTATCTCCCACCCTCTTTAAGCATATGCATATTTGGGGAACGCTGCCAGAAAATTAAAACTCATTTCCCAAATCACTCTTTTTTCCCAGAGTCACAAGCCAAACTAGCCCCAATTCTTGAACGCCCGTCTTGCAGTAGATCAGCAACAACACAAAATCCACGGAAAGCTGGTCAGCACTTCCTGCACTGTGACTGGGAAGAAAAAGTGCTGATTTGTAGCCAATGCACTCAATTCCTGTTTGCGTGTTCCAGTGAACCAAGTTTCACTGATTTTGGCACGAAGATATAAAAAAGTTTCTGGAGTTCTAAGAAACACAAGATAAACTTATTTACAAGAACATGCAGCATCACAGTGAGGAATTTCCCTGGAAAACAGCAGACTCAATTCAATGTACCCGCAAGAAAACAATGACCAAAAGGATTATTCACTAATAGCTCTATATATTAGGTCTTTCCGTACTAGACACAATAAAAACTGTAAAGGGGCTAGAAGAAAAGCATAATAATAATGAAATAATTAGACACATAAAATGCACTTTGATGTAAAACAAAGAACTACGGATTGCACAGAGCTGTTGTTCTTGGAAACCCTCAGAGCTGGTCTTCTGAGGAAAACATGGAAAAAAGATGCCCAAGAATAGACAGTAAGCTGCTTGTAAGCAAACAAAGCAAAACACCAATTTATTTAAGCAACCCAGAAGTTAAATAAACCCCAAGCAATTCAATTTTGTGGAAAGGTTCTCTTTTCATGCATGCTAGGCTTAATTATTTTAACAACATCTTTTCCTCAGACAGGGAAAAGGTCTAAACAAACACTAGAGCCAAAAAAATTAAATTCTAACCCAGACAAATTGTCCAGAGATTCAGAAATTGAGCTGACAATAGAAAGCAGCCCTTCCATCCCGCAGCACTATCTAAGGCTAATAACTTAAGCTAACAAGGGACCTAGAACATGAACATGTTAAAACCACAGCAACTCTTAATATCTGACAAGGACTTAAAAGTCTTTAAGTCTTTGAAAGACTAAAGGACTTTCTTGTTTGAGGGGCAACATAAAAAACAACAGGATGAGAGCTTTGTTAAGAAACAGATGTTTTCTACACAAACTATTACCTAATCTTCCTTCTGCAAAGATCTAAGCTGAAATCAGAGGCTATTAAAATGTGACTTGCTGCACTAGAAGCAACTATGTACAAGAAAGATCATTCCCTAAACCTTTATAAATAAAAAAAAATAACCACCAAAACTGATGTACCACCAGTAACATCACAACCAGTGAGACAGGAAAACTATTTCAGTATATACTGACTACAAAACAATCACATACTACTGTCTGGGAAACGTGTCAATGCTTTAACCAGTGCTTTAAACAATAAAAAACATGTTGGCATTCCCAGCATTAGAAGCCAGATGGGAGAGGAGGAATGTTAAAGATCTCCAAGATAGTAATCTGGTACTAGATGCACTGGTCTCATGCTGTGCTAGTGTGGGCTACTCTGCTGAATCTGTAGGAAAGACAATCTCAACGCAGATTAAATTCCTTTAATAAGCTGGTACCAAAGTCTTGCTTTCAACTTCAGAAATGTTCTTCTGAAGCAACCATCCCTCCTCCACCTACCCTCGAGGGACAGTGCCTTCTGCTCAAAGTACAGCCTGACAACAGGAGTACACTCACACTCTGACACTGGGCTTCTCTTTTTTTAAAAAAGGCAAGTTAGAACACACATTGTTTTTCCAATTAAACTACTTTGGTTTCTGTCTCTACCTGCTGTCAGTTCCTGTTATGGCAAAGTAGAAATAGCCAAAATTATTTTACTGCTGTAAAATTTTAGGAAGCCTAACTGCTCCAAGCCCTTTATTTTGTTAAAGAAATAAAATTTGCACTTGCGCTGACATTTTGTAGGCAAGGTTCCAGAGTGATGGGTTTAAAAACAGCTGAGTTACAATACCCTGAAGAACAATTTGTAAGAGAAATGGCAGCAACCGTTAACTAAAGCACTATATATCTGTTCACGCGTCTATTCTGAGGCTGGGCTTTAAAAGTCATATTGCTTTTAGCTTTATGCTTGTTTCATCTTGAAAGTTACTTAATTTTAGATATTTAATGCTTTTATAAATCAATGAGATTTCAAGGACTTTATGGCAAAAGTATGCACTCACTTGCCTCAATTATGAAACCTCATCCCCTTAAAACGGAAAAGGATGATGTCCAGTGGGCTCCAATGTTACATGAGCACGTGAGCATGCTGTTGATCTGTCTGATAAACTTATTAGTTTATCTAGTGAGTTACGTTTTGCAGAACTCCGTGTACATAATGAGATCTGCAGAGACCCAAACATGAAGAAGGACAAGAATCTTGGTCCATACTGATATTTGGAAAATAATTCTAGTTAAAGCAGGTTTGAAGGGCTTTTTTTAAAAAGAAATTTCTTTCAAAATTCCCATTGTTCAAAGTTAATTATACTACAATGCATCATCTTTTTCTCACGTTTTTCTCACTGCCCTGAAAAGGATTATATGAAAACCAAATTAATCAGAGCTCAAAGTCAGCTACAATTTCCATTTGGCTTTGCCGTGTTTCCTTTGGATCCCATTTTAGAGAAAGCGTATATGGACTTACAATATCATCTGGTCTGCCAGACAGAATGAAGTGCACATCAAATGCTCTTTAGAGCATTTATACTCCATTTAACAGGTTCTGATATTCCAGCTTACAGAGCTTTTTTACTATGACTAATGTAACTTACCTTGGTTTCATGTTCAAGTCAGAAGTGGAAATTACTTATTATGTATTTATTTTTCTCACTAACAAAAAATAAAAGTGTAACATATGCTTACTACAATGCCTCCACAGTTTTGAGTCTCAGGTAGGTTAAAAACACCCCAGATCATTACTAATAGTCAGATTCATATTGCTTTCATTCACCCGCTTACAGAATTCCAAGCCTTTCCTTAAACTGCCTTTCATTTCTCAGACTGATTCTAACCTAAGCATCTAATTCTACGTGAAAAATCAGTTATTTAAAGAAAAACATATTTATTTGTTTAAAAGGTAACTCTGCAACACAGTAAAACATCAAAGAGAAACAATGTGTTCTTTACCTATAGAAATAGCACTGGAAGTAGCACTTTAGTCCAAAAGTACTCAGTTTCACCTACTACCCAAAAAGAAGCCAACTCATCCCCTTTCTTGGGTGTAGCTGCAGGGCATGTAAAACCTCCAAGTTTACAGGGTGCAGGGGAGCTGGAACAAGGTGATCTTTAAGGTCCCTTCCAACCCAAACCACTCTATGATTTTATGAAAGGCAATACAAAAACCCACTCCATATTACAGTCTCTTCGAGGCCCCACAGCCCATTCCGGGACAGAGGACAGATCCAAGACCAATCAAGTAACTGAGAAGGGGTCAATGAACTACCAGGAAAACTGATCAGGTTCATACTGTGAGAGTAATTAATGCAACATGCAGCCTATTACTTAATCTGGCAGAATCTCCTGGCAAGTCTCCTCTCTAACTGCTGCTCCAGGCTGGGGCACCAAGGAGCAAACACAACACGGCACAGCACACGGGCACCAGCTGACACTGAGCACACACCAATCGGGCAGGCTCAAGCGAAGCTCTGTGGGATACAAAAAGCTCAGTCTACAGAGATTCAGTAAATTCAACCTTAACTACAATTGCATAATGCTCATTTTGATCATAAAAAAAAGACATTTTGACATGGAGAAGAACCCTGCCTTGAGAAACGCCTGCCCTTTCATCACCATCTATCATCAAATAATCATTCACCACATACAGCAGATCTTCATTCTTTTATATATCTAGTAGTTATTTCATGTCACCAGCTACTCCTAAAGAGACCTGCCTGTTGCCCTTCAGTACTTTGAAGAAATCATTCGTTTTGCAAACTGGCACACTACGACAGACAAATCAGCAGAAAGCCCGCTGTTCAACATTCACCCTACAGTATAACTTCTGCCTGCTACAGCATCTGTTACAGCTGTACTGCTATTCATGTCATGGCAGTTAATTTGTTATCAATACTGAGGCATTAGAGGGCAGGACTGGCAGTTTACACATTCACTGTTTTTAATACAAGAAGAATTAGTCTCCTACAAGAAACCATTTCATCATGGGGTAGCTCTTGCTTCCAAAGTTTTATTAATCCCAGTTAGTCCACTTCAAAGCTCTGAAGAAACACAACCGTTTAGATTTTCCTTGGAAAAACACACACTTTCACATTTTAAGACTTGCCTTTGGCCCTTTGCTTCTTTGGGTGAACATTAAAAGGATGTGCTACACTGAATAGTCTCAATACCTTCTCAACTAACCAGAAGTTACAGATGGAGCAATCATCACCATCTGGCTCTAAACACCAAAAAAAAAAAACCTAAAATCTTCGACAAAACAGCACCAAGGCAGCTCTGAGTCACTCAGTCGTCCCAGCACAACCCTTCCACACGTCCAAGAAGTCCAAGCCCTTTTCAACCTGAGTCTGCTCCAGCTGGGTCAGGCTCTCCCCAGCAACACAGAATTGCTCAGCCTGTATAGTCATTTACATGTTTGTAATGAGAATCCAGATAGACTGCTTGCCATTAACATCTAACCGGCAATCTTGAAATCAACTCCCCTTCAACTTTCTTGTGTTTTGTATACTCACAGCATGTTACTAAAGCAAATTATGATTTCCCTGTTTCCCATGTCTTAACTTCCCTTCTGTGAACATTGCTTCCTTTACTTCAGAGTAGAGGTGCAGAACTTCATCTTAAATCTTCATCTTAACAAAACCTACCAACCCACCACACCTTATTCCCTTACACTGGCTACTGAAAGAAAGCACTGACGGTGCAGAAACTGTTATAATCCCCCACCATCTCCCTACCCAGGGGTTAAAACACCCATTCTGAGAACAAAGTCTGTGATCCACAAGGTTCAAAAGGGTTTTGTGAAAGGAGGGTATGAGGTTGCTCAACTTCTGGTTTACCCTGAAATTCTGTACAGTGGTAACAAGTACAGTGTGTTACCATCACTGCTGGACGATTTCCTACACAAAGAAGGAACTACAAGGCCTAATACAAAAAACAATTGTGGCTAGCTCTACTTTTAGAGAGCAGCTTGCTCATACCACCAGCACCAGAAAAACCTCACTTTGCCAGTAATGGCTTTTTCTGGGCACCCTCCACTTCAATGAGCAGCCTGCTTTCCCAGACAGCTACTCTACTCTCTGGTCAGCTAAGAGCTGATGTTACTGAACACAGCAGCATTGCTCTCTCCCAGACTCCTCTAATGAAAGAGACTTGACCACATCATCCCACAGTAATGTCAGCTCAAAGCTGTGGGTCTTTCTGGGAGACCAGCACATCTTCTGAACAGTGTTGCTATTTATTCCCTATGGAACCACTTCCTTTTCATGTGTTGTTCAGTTTTAATCTATGGCAGGTCCTTACAAAAAAACCCCAAAAAACAAAAAAACAGTCCAAAGTAGCTACTGAACACAGCTGCAGTCCAGCAGCCCTCATCCCAGATCCACTGCATGCAGCATCCTTTTTTAGGCAAGCATCTCCAGAGACACCATCCCCCTCTCATAACAAAGAACACGTTTATTGCACTGGGTGGATTTAGCTCTGCGTAATGTATAATGGCCTGCATATTGACAAGTTTACTATATACTGGATCTACTCAATAGAGCAGTTGTTTGGCATGTCAGAAAAAAAACAATGGCCCAAAAAGATTCCTTGCAGACACCTGAAGGTTGAAGAACAAATGTGGCTAATAACAGCATCCTCATCTCCATGTTATCTGAAAAACTGGTTCGAATCAGGTTGGGAAGAAGGAACTACACATGATATATCTCATCAGCAGATTTAAAAGGAGCCTCTTATCTACACGACTGCAATCGCTCAGAAGAACAGCAGAAGGACACATCAGTGGAAACAGGGAATAGTCTGAAAAACGTTACACCCATACCCACACAGATTATAAACAGCGAAATGTAAAACTTCACCTTAACCTCTGTCTTCATTCTCACTGCTAAGTATTATGCTTGTTCTATGAAAATCATCAGGACTGTCACACAGCCCTGAAGAAGCAAAATCTTTCACTGTTCTTCTTCAGTCACTGGTGAACAGAGAGGTACCACAGTCCATCGCCTGCCCTTAAGCCTAGCTTGTTCCTGAACTTGGAAGGCAAAGGTAGACAGATAGAGAAGGAACCAATAAGCAACTATGATTTATCTTCAAGCCCATGAAAAGCTTCAGCAGACACAGGGCGGGGGGAATTACTAGAGAAGTCGAAGGATTCTTTAATTGCATGCTATGCAAAGAAGAAATTAAATGTGGAGTTCACAGAAATCAGTGGTTGGAGATTGCTTATGACACTTTACATTAACACAGGATTCCACCACCCACTGAGCTCTTGGTTTTGCCTTCGTAGTGACACTATGAATGAAATATATATTTTAGTGTCTTTAATGTACTTACACAACCTCCCACAAAATTTCTGTACTCTCTAAGCTCACCTATCCTGTATGTGTCACATCAATCACTAGATCTCTTCTCCGGGAAGCCAGCTTCTGTATTACCTCTTGGGATGTCGGTACCAGTGAGAGGGAGGGAACTAATCTTACACCACATGATTCAAGCTGTCTCCCTAATCGCTGAACAATTCTTCTTCGTCAAATATGCTATATAAACCACTTTACATTTCCTAAGATCTTATGAAATTACATCTCTCAACATGGGTGGGTGGTGAGAACAGACAAAAGGGACCTCACAATACAGAACATGTTGACCATTTTATCTTTTGATAAGACTGTCCATAACTGCATTTTAACTTCTGTATTTCTAGCGCTAGGCACAAAGCTGACATCTTTGGTTTGAAAAACATGAAAGGGAATACTCAAACCCAAACAAAAAAATCCAACTGTTTCTATTTGAATTGAAGTCTGGAGGACATTCTTGTTTACAGACCTAAGGCCCAGGAAGAGAAGTTGGCGTTTTTCTCCATTTAATTAAAAGTTAAACTTTAAAGGACAAAGCTAGACCATATGATCTTCTAAACACTCAAGGGACTGGAAATTATACTGCAATGTAGCTTGTCATTTCTGAGAAATATAGTCTATTATCATTAATTTGCCTTGTGTCACTCATCACTCCCAGCAACCTTTGGCAGAATCCTTCTCTTCCAGATTTGGAAGAAAAAAGTGTTGTCACAAGAGGTCAAATTCAGCCCAAAAAAGGGACCAAATTCCCCTTCTCCACACATGCCCCTGTTGTGTCCCATAACCCTTGAAAAAATACACACATCTTACTTTAATTTTCTTTTACCACTCTACTAACTATATATTTCCAACCCAATGGCCACTATGTTACCAAGCTGACCAGAACAAAACATTCACAAAAATAACACACAGAAGGACTACAACCCACATCACAAAGTCAAACTGGCTCTTGGATTTTCAGCTGTCATTGGCTAAAGATATCTCTGGCATTGCTGCTTTCCATGAACTTCCTCCAACTTCCCCTTAAGTTTACACAAAAAAACTTTCAGAATAAATCACATTTCTGTCCCCTCATCTCACTTGCTTTCTCTCTGCCAACATTTTACTTAGAATGTCAACAGGAATAGCAGCTTAGCAAAAATGGAGCCAACAAAATGAACTGCATCCCTTTAACAACATTGATTGATGCCTTCTCTGCACAGTTCACCAGAGCAAGTGGGTCTGGATTTAGCCTAGGTCACATGAAAGCATCCTCATGAAAAAGCCATCCCCAAACTAATCCTCTCTCACCCAGTCTGCACGGACAGAACAGACCCATGAGGGTTTCCTCTGAAGCCACATCTGTTACCTCCTACTCCTGAAATAGCATAACGTGAGCGATTGGCTCAGTTGGCATGGATTTCTGTTCATCCTTGTGGGTACAAAAGTGGAGTAAGGTATTGCAGAGCTAATAACATTCAAGTGGTTGAGCCCCACAACCCCTGGCTATCAAACCAAGTAAAAGTAGCACCAAACTGAACTCTGACCCACAGTGCCCTGGGTTATGGACAATGCCTGCAAGGTTCTCCGCTGCTCAACCAAAGAAGGAAAAAAAACCCAAACAAACAAAAAGCCAATAGAAAGATGAAACCTACCATAAATACCTCACCCATTAATGTTCAATGTGTCAAACACTGAAAGCCATTGTTTGAGTGTTATGGTTGGAGCTGAACACTTGAACATCTGACGAGATCCTTCTGTGTATTTACAAGGAAGGGAATGCTGTTTGAAGCACCACCTGAATGCAACTCCAAAGTAATACCATAAACTACATTGCAACACTCAGAGTCACAGTATGGTCAAGTTTGCCAGCCTGTGAGAAAATCGTCAAAGGCAAACAAACAAAAAACCTCCAAAAGAAAGTAGGTAATGCCATCATTACAGATGAGCTCCAGCCTCAAGGAAGACCAGACTTCACACTCATGCACTCTTTCTTACCCAGCATTAGCACTTTTCTGACAGCACCACCAAATAAAACCATGCCATTCGATACAAAACACACGACACAGGGGTGAGTAGGTGGCACATTGTGATCAATAACTGTGAGCGTAAAACATTTTTTAAACAGTGATAATAATATTTAAGCCCTACTCCGGTAGCTTCAACCTAATGCCTGCTAAAGTAAATTTGGAAGACTGAAATTGCAAGCTGTTTGTAACACTGAATCCATGTTTCACAATCTGTGATGACAACAGAGCTTAACAGAAATTGTCTCTCCTGGGGACTGTTCTTCTCCTCCTTTAAAAAAAAATAGTTGTGTGCATTATTTTATATTTTAAAAACAGCTGTCCACATACCCAAGTGACTCAGCAACTGGCTGACAGAACCTATGGAATATACACCTGGGTAGCCAGGATAATCAGCCAATTCTTCCAGAATGAAAATTCATCATGTAGCTGGGCTCAGTAGCTTACATTTAGGGAGACACTACTACGCTTTTAGCTACCTGCTGAATTGCTATCCTGAAGTAATTCAGGAAACTTGCCTCTCTTTAAAGCTTTGTGGGAATATTTTAAAAAGTATTCCTTTTATTCAAAATGACCAGCCACCCAGGCCAGATCATCAGGCTCCCCTAGAAGCAAATAGACAAAACAGCATCATGACATATAATTGCATCCACAATGTTCAGCAAAAGGATTTAATAGAGAGGCATTGGGAAGTTCTACTTAGACCTACAGAAAAATTAGAAGTCTGATGCAATTACTCTTAACAATATACAACACATGGCCCCACTATTCTGTGCATACGTGATGAAACACAGAAATCCTACATTCCCTCGCCTTCCATAGTAATGCTTCTTGTTTAACAAACTGAACTAAGGCTTCCATTATCCCAGATTTCACTTGAACTGAGATTTAAGACAGTTTACAACAACAACAAAAAAATCGAGTGATTGTACAGAAGAAAAAGACAGCACTATGAGATTACTTAACAGAACAGGGAGCCCTCCCACCCCTCCCTTCACATGGCAGCTACACAGCTTAAAATCACACAGGTCGTGCTGTAACCTGCTTTCTAAAGGCAGGTAAAATATGACCAATCTGCAATCCCAAAAAGGGCTTTAAAAGTATTAAATTACGTATATGCAGGTGCTGTGGGGCTTTCCAGTCATGAGCTAACTAGATTGAAAAAAGAAACTTCCCCTCCAAATACAAGGTTAAGCACGTGGATTGGCACCAGAGACAAGTTGACTGGTAGTTCAGGTCTTATCAACCAAAAATAGTTGCACCAGAACACAATTTAAGGCAAATATAAACCAAAGTAGCTCTGTCCATAGGAGTTATATAAACTCACTTTTCTGGCCAACTGGATGCTTTTGACTCTCTCTTAGTTTCACAAACACAACCCAACCAGGGGAAGTGTCCTCTATGCTACAACAGCAGCATTCACACCAGGAATTTTTTTTCTCAGAGGCATCACAGGACAATAACCATGAATAACAGAATGCCTCTGTAAAACCAGTCAGAATGAGTCTCACCACACACAAAGCACCATCAATGCATGCAGGTGAGAAGCAACCAGCTAAGCAGGGTTAAGCACAGAAAACTAGAGCCATTTTCGGCACTCAGCAACCAGAACTCCAGGTCCTCATTTCACTGAAGAAAAGCTCCCAGTCTTAAGTATAGGATCCTCAACACATCCATGCAGATCTTCTGTTCAGCAATTAACTGACCTTCACTGCACAACAGTGAAAATAAAAAACATGAAAACTATATATCTTGTTAAGAAAAGTTGCCAACAGTGGTTTGTTCTGTCACTTGTCCACATCTGGCTTTTAAGTTCAAGGTCACCTTTTGGCCCATACCCTCCATTTAACACTGTTCAAGACACTGGATTTCCAACCCCACATACTGTTTTCAGGCACTGCTTATAAGCAGTGTGGGTGATGCACAATGTTATAATTCTGGTTAACAAAATGGCTTAGGTATTTAATCAGCCTAGCTGCACTGAGTTCTATTGCTTGGCAACTGCAATTATTGTCACAACATCCACCTTTATTAGAAAAAGATTGGAATGGCAGAGCCAGAAGCAGAATTATTATTCATCCTCAGACAGGTACTTCTTGAGAGCCCGGGATGCAAAAGGTTGCCCTAACACAGTTCTAACAAACCCATCTACAACAAAACACTAGGTCATACTGAGTCAGAGAAACACAGCCACGGCACATTTCATTCAGCAACTCATCATCAGGGATTATCCACTCTGCTCCCCTTCTAAGCCAAAACTTGCTCAGCAGGCGGTGGGTTCCAGGTGTTCTAGTGGTAAACCAGCTTTTGACAGCAGTAGTCTGCTCCACAGGTGTCCAGGGAGAGTATTTTCATGTCCTTGTGTTAGAAGAAAGGGACGCAAGAAGTTACAGGAGATGAGACTTGGAGCCAAACCAAATAGCAATGTCGATCCTGGATCTTTGAGACACCCCCGACTTCAGGCACCTCCCTTCCCTGGGTTCTGCAACTGCACACTCATTCCAGGTTCATCAAAGCAAGGCTGAGATGGAGATCCCTGTCCTCATCACCGCTTTTACCCTATACCTTGTATACACAACCCACTCATAGCTAAAGATAGAGCTGGAGAACATGCACTCAAGCTTGGTTTGGCTAACTCCCTCTCACCCCCAAGTGAAAGGGCAGAACGGTGGACTATCTCTAACCAGTGCCACTCAACCCCTAAGTTTCAGTTGACACTTAAACAGATAAACATAGTATTCCCACACAAAACTAAAGTTAACTACTTCATTTTGCATTTATACTGAGAGGGAGTTGCTTGAGATTTTTTTTTAGTTTATTGGTATTTAGTAACTACTAAATAACAGTGATTTTTCACTAAATGGTCTGTCTCTTCACTTGGTATTTTCACCAAACCAAAAGATGAGCAGTTGATTTAATTAGTACTAACATCCTTGTCCAATTCCAGAGCTCTGCATTTATTTAGATCAACACAAAATCAGCTGATTAAAAGAAGAGAATGCTACGTGGGGGACACTTTATTAAAAGATATTTTGATTTGGTTTTGTAGTGGATATCCACAAAACAACTTGGAAAAACAAATTAAAAGTCACCTTTAAAGTTAGGTTGTTGCATTCACTAGGAAAAAGTGGATCTAAACATGCTTTACTAGGATTAGCCTGAATCAATTCTTAAAGAACCCAGTTAAAGGGAAGATGATTATCACCGAAGATTTCATCCTCTCAAAAGTCAGTTTTCACCTGTATGGGGCAGAGTGGAGGGAACATCTTTTTCAGACTGAAATTTTTGTAAATACAACAGAACTCATCAACTACCATGCCCTGGCTGACTGAATTAAAACAAAATTTCCTCCCTGGGCACTTGCACATTGGGCTACTGCTGTCAAAAACTGGTTTAGCACTATAACACCCAGAACCACAGCATGTGGAGCAAGTGTGTTTCTTCAGCCAAGTGCTCTTTGTTAACAAGTGTGTACTACTAAATATTTAAATCATTATAGTAAGTATATTTGTAATTAGCCTATGATGAGAAATTTTTCCTTAGACAAATCCAAAATTACTTTAAACAGTGACTTTATCCACTACAATAAATAAGAGAAGCTACTTAGAAAAAGGGAGGTAAGAGAAATCACATAAACTCTGCAATGCACTCTTAAATATATAAACCAAATGAGACATTCTTTAGTTTCACTGCATTTTGAAACTCTTTTATCATGAATAACAATACAGCCACTTTGTGTTGTGCAAGACAGACAAAAAACATTACCTGATGTTCAATAGCTACCATCTCTCAAATAGAGGGACCAGCAGTAGAAATAATACCGCACATCCCTTAACACAGAGGAAACTGTCACATAGGCAGAAGCTGCTCACATGACTTCAAAATTGGGATACAGGATTGCATCAAAGAAACGTATTCTGCATCCAGACTACTATTCATTCAACAAAGCTTTGGCAAGACCGCTTCCTTTGGACACAAAAAAGGCTCTGAAATCCCAGAACTAACTATAGCATCCTGCATCCTCTCCCACTCAACCCCCATCCAATGTACAGTAAAACCAGCTGCCAATCCTTCAAGGTAAAGAATCTAATCTCCACAGCAAAGGAAGTGCCACTACAGCCACCCCCACCCTCACAAAAAGAGTTGTTCTGTCTGTAGTTACAATTTGCCTGCCCAAACAACATTAAGTCACACCAGCCAAACAGCTCCTGCCAACACAAACCGCACCTACGGCGCGGGTGTTCGATGGCACAACTAGATTGGGTAACAGCGACATATATACACTTAAACACAGCTATACTACAAAGCTTTAAACTAAGTCTGATCCGAGAAAGAAGAGTATAAATTAAAAGACCAGGGGAAAAAGAAAAGAAAAAGAACATAGGTAAGAAAGGTCGTGACAGGAAGGCAAAAAAACCCCCGTTTTCCAACTGCTAGCTTGAAGGCAAAATCATCTGGAGACCACAGGTGATGGATAGTTCTTGGTCTCGCCTCACTTGTCTGACAGCTCTACTTGCCTCTTGCTGCTGTTATGAAAGAAAACCACGGTATTTGGTTGGTTCCACGTTCAGAAAACACATCTGAGCTGACTGTGCTTTGCTTCACCACATGCCAGCTTCATTCAGCTTCAGAAACCAGTATTAAGTTCCTTTATTTCCTCCACAGTTAACCAGCAATTTAGGACACAGAGAAAGTCCTGCACTCTCGAACCACCCCCAGATCTGTGGGAGGCTGCACACTGTCTTTAATGAAAAATTTTCTAGGCTGCTTTGGAAAAGGCGAACACTCAAAGCAGGGAGTCAGTCCCCCAGCAACAGAATAACTATGGTGGGTGATGCCACAGCCATCTCTGATGCCCTCTGTGTATAACAAAAGCAGACTCGTCCCCAGCATCATCTTCACTTCCCATACTCAGACTGTCAGAAGAGATCTAACAGCCCACCCTTCTGTCCTTCCTCTTTTTCCTCTCAACTGGCCCAAGACACTGACTCAGCTGCCACAGCGCAAAATGCTTCTATTAGCCCTAACGCAGGGGTGCACAAAGTCACACATTAATGTCCCAGCTGCTCGGGCTTCACCCAGCATCCTGGCAAAAGCCTGTACCTACTGGCCATCTTAGTGGAGACAAAGCTGCCAACTACAAAGCTGACATACTGATGGATTTCCAAGCTACCTTTGGTATAGAGGACACAGGAAGACAGCATTCTGTTAACGACACTAAAGAGTCCTTCTTTCATCTCAATTCAGATACTGAGTTGAGTTAAACCAAAGAGAACATGAAAGACAGCACAGATGAATTGGAACTGAATTTCTAAGCACTGAATTGGAGTCGCTTCAGTTATGCTGCCAAAGTCTGAATAAACCCATTTCCAAACCAAGTCATATTTTTACATTCTTTGCCAAATTAATCCAAAAATATCAACTAAGACAGCTTGGGCAGGAAAAGGAGGGGCCGGGAGGGCACAAAGAAAAAGAGGCAACCTGAAGTAACACACAGGTCAGTGTTCTCCCTTAAAATGCATGGAATAAATACTACTTAAAGTTTACAACAGAACACATTAAAACAAAAAGAGTTTAAAAGAAAGAGAGACTCAGGAGTAATTTTTGGTTTGGTGCGAGTATGTACACACTTGTGCTGAAGGAGGTGGTGGACAGATGGGTCTTTGAGGAGACAGTTATCCTATTAAATTGTCATAACAAAAGAAAGTAGCTGGTGAACCAGCAGATCAAGAGAGCTCCAGTCATATTAGCCAATCCAAAGGATGACATTTTATCTGAAAGGAAAGGCTGGTCAAAAGGAAGTAATGAAGAAGATACCCATCAATGAACAATAAGTAGGTCTAAGCACAAAGTCAGCAGCAAGACTGCACCAAAATTTACAATGAAGTGTAAAATCAGACTTGGAAATCCTCCTGCCAAGGAATTATTTACCAGATGACAATCAATATTACAATGTACACAGGGATATAAATTTTTACCTCAACCTCTATTTGACCCAGTGGGAGCTACAGACACATTCTCACGCTAACACACATTCCTCAAGAAGAGTCAAGATGAGAATAAAAGTTGGAAGCATTTCAAGTTCTGCCTCCTCTCAGCCAAATTCCACTGAATGGTACCAAAACTATCTAAAGAGAGAGTTCAGAACAGATCTGGGCTACTTGACCACCTGGTCAGTAAAGCAATGTACTTCAGGACCACAGCAGGAGGTTTTTTTCATAAAATAAGCCAAACCCTGTGCTGTCAGTCCTTTCAAATCGCTGCCCTTCCTTCACTGCATCAAAAGGGAAAAAAAATCTTTTAAAAATTTCTCTGAAAGGCCTGAACAAGTGCCTAAACTTCCAAGATCTATTCTCTATCACCTTGAGCAAGAGGGACAGGAAATAAACTTGATTTTCAATTGCTGCTTTTAAGTTCTATAAAGAAAAAAAATAAAAAAAAATAAAAAAGAATGGAAAAATTAAAAAAGCCATCAGTACTAAACCTATTACACACCTGGAAACTGCAGATCAGGGTATGAGGGGAAGGCAATGAAGAGAGGAAGATGATGTTTAATTTTCAGATGATCAACCTGAAAAAATCCTCATTCCAATGACCGGTGAATGAACTGGTTTGGATATTTCAGAAATCTTTCATTACCTACAATCAAGCTAAGGAAAAAGGGTTAATTATAACCCTTATGCTCCAGAGTATTTCAGCAGGCTACACGCTATGTTTTTCTGAAGGGCAAGCTGTTCTTTTACTTATTCTTTAAAACACAAGCATAAACACAACGTGTCCAATACAAACATGACCATTACCACTTTTACTAAAACAGAGAAATACAAGGCTGCAGGCTTTCTGCTGTTATAAAGCATTTAAACCTATTCTGCTTCTCTGACACTTTTTTCCCCTCGCTCTTCTCCAATACAGATCACAAAAACAACTAAGACATCTGACATACAGGAGAACATCCTGCTGATTAAGAAAAAACAAGAGCACATTACTCTTGAGAGGATACAAAGCAACACTTCCTAACCATTCTACTTTGTCAGCACAACAAGCTTCTTGTCATTTCAAAGTGAAACTGGTCATATTGATTTTTCCAAAACACAAGTATTATAAAAATATTATGCACTTAATTAGTTTAACAAAGTGCTTTCGTACTAGGACATATCAACACAGGTATATGGTATTACATGGTAATGTAAGGTGTATTACATGGTAACGTATGGTATATGGTATACGACACAAGGTATATGGTATTAAGGTGTAGCTTTAAGTATTTGAAGATTCTCTGCAAGTGACAGCTTTGAGAACTGCTGTCATCATTCCCAATAAAGCTCTCTTGAAGCTCACATAAGACACATCTCAGTCTTAGTAAGGGTTAAGTGTGGCAACGCTTCTGAATCCACAACATTCTGAAGAAACATCAGACTCTTGCCACACTTCACCAAATTTTAACCATGCAAATCAGTGCTCCATGTTTGCTCAACTTTTTCTAGAGGAAAGGAAAGTTCTTTACACCCTCTCACAGCAACTTAATTCTCCAGTTGGACCCTTGCAAAAGCCAGACCAACTGAATTAGCTTTTCTAGCTTGTCAAGAAGCCTGGAAGGTTTTTTCCCCATTTTGTTTATAAGTTTGAAAACCAAACTATTCACAAACAGCATGATCAACCATCTCTTTTTTCCAGTTCTCAGTTTCCTACACTCCTAAATAGGGCAACACTAGGAAAAGCTTGTACATGCTTTCCGAGGACAAAGTATATTTCTCCTTCTATTAGTTCATTATTTCTGGAACAGCCATACCTCACACCTCCTCTTATTCCTCCAGGGAACTAAACTACCTTTTCTCTTCCTGAAGTGATAGATACTTCAAGGTTTCTTTAAAGCTTGCTTCCCAGTAGAACAGTACATACCCTCCCCTCAACTTCTTCCAACCAATCCCCTTTAAGCAGAATTTACTCTCACATATGTAACATAGGCAGTCTAGTAACGTAACTTAATAGCTCTAACAAAAAGAAAGTTCTACTAACAGTAAGTTCTAGCAGAGAAAAAAAAGAAGTTTTAAATCTTCCCTGCATGTTACCACTATGTTCCTGATTAGTATCTATGAGAACAGCATTAATCCTATTTCACCACAAGAAAAGAACAAAGCTACGGAATGATAAGATCAAAGATTCATCAAAAGCCAATCGCAAGCAACAACTGAGATAAACAGGATTTTCTCCATCACGCTACACTGCTGTCCCTGCATCGCACACTCTGTTGCTGTGCAGACCGACATCCATTCTGCAGTCATGCTGCAGGAGAGCAGAAAAACGGCACAGTAAACAGTACAGTATATGGAAGTAATGGAATTTAAAGATAAAATCTGAGCTAAGAGACAGAAACACGGGTCAATCAGAAGGTACTTCCAGTACAGAGGAGACTACTGAAAAGTTTAATCTTAAGCTTCCACCAGTAGTCACTTCAGAAACCTCTACTCCCGTGTTGCTGACGAGAGTGTTTTGGAGCGTAGATATCGCTGCGCCGAGGTGACTCAGCCAGCCAGACCGTCCCGCCGGCTTCAAAGCTTCCAATCTCAGATACACACCTGCTCCCTCTATAGAGATCTTTTCACTAACACCCAGGGCAGCATTGAATTACGGTAGACAGAGTCACTTCCACATTCCACCCTCAAACTCCCCTCCAAGAAGTCATCAGTCACTCTCTGCTTTCACACTTCAGTAATTTTGGAATCAACAGGAAATGGAGATCAATTGTGATTTTACTAACTCAATAATGACTCATCACTCAACTCCCCTTAGCCTTCAAATTCATCTGTGAAGAGACATGATAGAGAGGCCAAACTAAAAATAGCAAATCTAGCTTGCACACAATTAACACTCCCTTGCCCATGAGACTTGCTATGGATTGAGACATATCCAGGCATCTTGAGAAATCACCACTCGGTCACTGTCTTTATCATCTCCCCATCAAGTTCCATATGCAGTTACAATTTGGCTTTCATAGCTTAAACAGGAAGAACAATCAGTAAATAAAATTATATAAACTCATTTGAACACGTCTAAATAAAAGTTAACACTGCCTCCCACTGCCCCTAGTCAGTGACAATGAATCTTCTACTTTTTAAAAGAATACTCTCAAATCACTAGGTTTCTTTCTGCTTGCATAACCTCCAAGCCAAAAAAACCCTCATTTGCATGAAATTAAGTCAATAAAAACAATTATTTCATTTACAAAAATAGAAAACCATTTTATATAAAGTACTTTAAAGCATTCTTCTAAAAAGAAACTTAATTACAAATCTAATGTGAAATTATAACAGCATATACTAGGGCAAATTCTTACTGTAATTTACATAAAATAAAAATAGTGAGCATATAATTTACAGAAAAGAAAGTTTAGACTGGTGAATTTACTCTTCAGTGCCCTCTCGGAGCCACCCTTTCTTGAAGTGCTAAGATAGCTTTTACATTCAACAGCTACTTCTGCAAGTGCCTCATTTCTTTTTACTCAAATGGTTCAGTTCAACAAGCAATTAATTCCAAATTAAAAAGGACCACAGCACAGAAACAGTGGGCAAGATCTATTAACTCTATACTTTTGAGAAACAATGACAAACTATTTTTCTGTTGATTATTTTTAAAATCATGCCTGTCCGACACACTTCAAGTTTTAATTAAGTCTCAAAATTCAGATCTTCTACATATCAATTAAAATTCTATTTTACATCCAACTAAAAAATAACACAAATGAGAAGTAATCTACCAGACAATTTATTTGTCACTTTGTCACTTAAAAATGTGAAAATTAAGGATACAAGTAAATGTATCTAAGGTACCTAATTCTTTACACAGAACTGTAGAAGCAGCAAATACAATTGGCAAAAAAAGCCTATTTTCCAAAAAGGTTGTACTTGCAAATCAAGGTGTGCTAACAGCTGTCAGCCAATAAAAAATTGCAGCTAAAAATATGCAAAATGAGATTTAAACTGTGTGTTTAAAGCAAGCTCTTCCTGCTTGCTGTTTTAAGTTACTATGAAAATCACACACTCCATCTCAATAAATAACATGCTAGTAGGGCTCCAAGGTCTTCACACTAAATACAAAAAACTTTGAAGGACAAATGAACCAAAATTCACGACATTTCCACCTGAAGCTTACGAAGCCACACAGAGTTGTAGTGCCCAGCGAAGAATTGGTTTTAAATCTGTAGAACTATTTCATTCACCAAGCACTCAGCCTACAGCTGTTGCTCAAGCATGTCTTTGCAAACCAAAGTCCCCATATTCCAACAAAAATAATTCAGCTACTTTGAGAATATGGGTGGATGATAACTCACCCACCCCCAGGATTCACAGCCATTTCTGTAAGAAGCCCCTGCCTCTACCAAGCAGGAGGCTGAGCAGATGCAGAGAGATTTTCATCCACAGACCAAATGCCCCCTAGCTCAGAGGAAGTATTCCCCCTTCCAGTCCCAGAGTCCTGCGCGATGCACGGCTAAGTCACTGAGACCTTCCCTTGACAGCACAGACACGAGAAGAGAGAGTACTTCTTGCAGAACTACGCTAAAGCAATCAATTTTTTTGCCTCTCCCTCACCCCGTCCTCAGCCACACAGCTCCATCCCCTCAAGCTCCCACTCTGCCCTTCTACAAGCCAGTGTAACTCTCTAGTTAAATCGGCTAAGAACATGAACTCTGACCATCCCAGCAGTTGCAACTGTGCACAGCATGCCATGGACCCACAGCCTAAAAAAAAGTTCATCACTTTCTGGGCACTAGGCTCGACACCAACAAAGCCAGCCTTGCAGACACGCTCCTCTTCAACCAAGACACCAAGGAGCGACATAGTGAGCGTGTGACACCGCGGGAAGCTTGAGTATTGATGGAGAGGGAGAACAGCAGGGGACATACCCAACCAGGGTACGCAGACACTGTGAAGGGCGCATTCCTCCCTCCCCTGCACAACTTGGTGGACAGGACAATTATATCCTCTGCCTCCCTGCTCTTCATTTCTCCCACGCACGCTTGCCCCTATCCAACAGGATACACAGCTGCCTTTTTCACCCAGTCTGGGGGAAGCTGCGAGGGCATTAATGACAAACTCAAGGCATAAGACACCATGAGCAGCGACAGTCATCCTGAGGTCACAACAGTATTTTGATACCACAGTAAACAAGGCCTGTGGCCACACATGCAAAAGCAAGAAACACCAAAGAGCTGCACGCTCCTGCGAGCACAGTCACTCCTGAGGAATGAAAAGAAGATCTATGGAACAAACAGACAGCATCACAGCCTCACAGGGAGGCCAAACCATGCTTAAACAACCTCAACTTCTGTTTTATTCTAACTGCATGTGATACCAAGTGATCTTAACAGTCACCTGTGAAGATCTGGGGTTTATTTTCAGTGTAATATACTACCTTCCTATCACCCAGCTGATTCCAACACCCCTACCCCCATCCTCCTGCTAAGAACACCTGACAACACAAGCTCCCTGGTGAAAGCGCCTTCACCTGGACCACAGTATCACAGAGACACCTGGAGTGATGTCAGTGTTCTAAACACAAAATCCTTTAAGCATGCCTCAAGGACAGCTTTTCTCTGTATTTCACAAACAGGGAGGGAAAGGCAAACACATGGAGGAGGAATACAATTTCTTCCTTACTCTTGCATGCTGTCAGCCTCTGAAGCATGAGATGCGATCACTCCCTATTTTAGCATGCACGACTACCAACGTTGTTGCTCACAAAAATTATCCAGTCTTTTTTAAAATCCATTTGCAGTATTTAACTTCAGGATTTTCTACCCAACTAGTGGATGGAGAGAGGAGAATGCACTGATAACATCTTGCTATGCTTTACTGTTTTCTGTGAACAGCAAACAAAGGCCCTTGCTCTCAATTTATACTTGTCAAATCAGTATTTAAACAAAACCAAATCTAGAAAGAAAAAACAAATGTGAGCACAACTGTGCGGCATTACGATACAACATCTGATTCCTGCATTCCAGTTCTCTTGCTCTACAACACTGCAATATATTGCAGGCAAATTTAAAAATAAAGTCACTGATATCAACCACAAAAACACCAAGAAAGTCCTCAGACAACATCGGATTAGCTAGTGGAATGTGTAATTCTTGTCTTCATCACTTTCTTTCATGAAAAATACTGAAAACATCTTTTTGCCAGGTTAACCAACTCCAACTTCAACCCTGCTGACATTCCTTCAGTATAGCTGAATAAATCCATTCATATGCAAATTCTACAATGAGCCACAAGTTGCAGACTCGCTTTCCAAGACGAGCATTTACTATGCCCAAGTCTAATCTGAAAGGAATCAAGACCCAAAAGGTACGATCCCCACAATTTAGTGAAGATGTATTTTCATTGTTGATGATTTGGGGGTTTTTTTATAACTTTGCGGTGTATTTTTAAATATTGAAGAGATAAAACAATCACATCTGTTGCCATCACAATTTAACCACAGCACATGTATTTATACAGTGGAATCTCCAAAATAATGCTGCATCTGTTAAGATGACAGTGTTTTTCCATGGGCTGCACTGTGTTATATCGGAGTTACTCCAAAGCTATTGCTTTTGAAGTGCTGATTGCAATCCACCCCAAATTCTTTTTGTAATCTTCCTTAAACGTGTTGAACTGCAAAGCAGTTGCTTCTCAGTATGGCTTGGGAACAACAAAACCCTAATACACCTCATCAGTGGGCAACTGGCACTAAAGCCTCACAGCTAACACAACATGTTTATTTAAACAATGAACTACCAAAAGAGATACACAAAACAAACCATGTAAAAACAGATGTCCATTTCACACGTGTTTCTGTTGAAGTTCAGAACCACTGCCACATGCACACACACACACAAACACAGTTCTTTGTCTGTGCCTTATTTCTGTAGGATAACAACTGAACCAACTTGAAAGGAGCTTTGTTCATTCTCTGGTAACCCTGGCCACATTATAGAACCACAACCCGCTGGAGCATATACAAGCTCAAGTTTTAAAAGGGACTCCCAGAACTTAAATTGTATTAAATCATATTACATGCCTCTTGTTGAAGCACAGTATCAATGACAATATTTGTCTATCCTACTAAATGCAACAAAAATACAAATATTTTGTTATTGCGCACACAAAAAAAGAAACAGACAAATAAACAATCAAAAGCTTCAGTCACCTTCAGGCAGGCTCAAATCACAGTCACAAACCAAACCAAGTCTCAAGTCTGGACCAACAAACGTGCTTCTCTTAAACCCCATTTCTGCTTTCTTGTACAGTGACAACTGCACAGATTCAACCTCCACCATCGATGCAGCCACTGGAAGAGCTGCAAGGAAATACCGACATAATTCATGGAAACAAGAATCTCCATAAACAAGGTGCATGAGGAACAGGATTTTGGCATCCTTCTCCACAAACGAATGCCCATCCATCCCACTGCTTTGCAACATTCCTTCCTCACAGTCTCAGCACCTCTCAGGTCCAAGGAAGAGGAGCAAAGCACACACAATAACAGCAACTTATATGTATATCATAACACAGACAGATGTTGATGTACTTCCCAGGAGGCATGGCATTTGCAAGGGACAAGTAAACTGTATACCTCAAAAAAAAAAAAAAAAAGCTTCAGCCACAAGAAACTGAAATAAGATGTTAACTGCAATCAATACAGAACCACAAGCTGCTTCCACCTGCTGGGGATACAGAACAACCAGAGAGAAGCAGCAGCTAGAACTCCCACTATGGCAGCCAGGCACTACTGTGGGCTCCCAGCTCCATCCCAGGGAGTCTGTGAACTCTTAACAGCTTGTGCCATCACCATGTCCAGTGTCCTTTAACACTGGTTCTCTGCTGAGAGAAATGCAGAGCCACCTGAAAGTCTATGGAGAACAGCCACACCATTTTAACTCCAGGAAAAACAAACAAAATCCCCAGTGGATACATGAAATTTGCCTAGAAAAGACAACAGTAACAATTTAACTACACATCAGAAACCCCAGGCGAAAGCAACAAAAACACAACAGAAGTATTTTCTGCACTGGCAAAGAGCACAGGGAATAGGACAAACAAGGTATTTCCATTGCAATTGCAACTCTTAACTCCACAGCCCAATGTCACTCTAAGATCAGACGGGCAGTGCAAAGCAGTGTTTGTCCTTACAGGAACAGGGACAGTGCCTCCACTCCTCCCATGAGGTGTCTGGAATGTTGCTTTTCGGCATTGCAAGGTACATCCTACCCTCACGCTGAAGGACCCAAGGGCAGGCAACATGAGCAGCGGGGAAGTAATATGCGCTGTTCATAGAAGGACAAAACATGGAGATGACTCTAAACTGTAGTCAATCCAAATGATGAGGAAACCACCCCAGTGAGATCCAGGGATAAAGTCCTTCCGAAGTCCAAGCCAACCTGCTTTTAACAGTTTGGTTACAGACTGTTTCCAGGAGCAGATGTCATCAGACCTTGCAGCAAAATGCTGTACCTATTCAATTAAGACTTCAAATTTGAACTATCCACTTCTGTAAGGTGACCTTACACTTTCAGAAAAACTTCTGATTATTTTTGAGGTCTGCTCTATAACTCATCATTTTAGCTTTTTTTTTCTACAACATAAAGTAATTTGGAAGCTTGCTTCTCAAACATAATGAGCTGCCTGTCTACAAAATCAGGAAAATCAGCTCTGTGTCAATTTATGTTTGAGAAAGTTGGTTTTGCATCCAAGAGATCTAGAATTCTCGTTCCCCACCAATAACCTTTTCCAAACACAACAGTTCAGCTCTTGGAAAGTTTTCCCGTGCATACGTATCAGGAGGACCTCTCGAGCCAAGTACCGTGATCCATAAGCAAACCAGACATAGAATCCCACTAAGTATAATGGAAAGCCTCCTAGCACCTTGGTAAAACACCTCTTACAAACCCACAGCAGCACTAACAAAAAAGAGTAAATAAAACAACGTGATGCTACCCTGACCTCACCAACACACAGCTACTAGCAGATCTTTAACATCACCAACACACAGCTACTAGCAGATCCTTTCAACTGCTGTGCTTACAGAAGTCTCGTTCCATAAATATTCTCCACGTTTCAGCAGAAATGCGTATATAACTAAATACAAAGTGAGCACCTTGGTCCTCTCTGCCACTTCATCTCATATGTCTTACAGAAGAAATGCCGCTACAACACAGTTCGAAGATAATGATGTACTCTGTATTTGAGGGTCACACATTCAACTGCAGCTACCTACTGTATTCCAGTAGTAACAAATGGAAGAGATACTTCAAAGAGCACATTATCCCAGCTCTAATTTATGCATGCTCCCTCTTACCATCAAGCCATTTATTTTAAACCTGTCAGATGTACTTGTAATGTTGCATCATGAATAATTTAAGTAGTAATCTGTATAAACCAAGTTTATAAACTTAACAGCAGGTACAGTACCTTTCATTCAAGCAGACTCCTCTCTGATAAAGTACAAGAGATCTTTGACTACTTCAGCACGTATTCATTTCATGCACTCTGAACTTCAAAAAATTCTTTCCTACCTCAAATCAAACTCTGCTACTCAAACAGTACTATAGAAGCAGCTGACTTAAGTACCGTATTAATTTGTGAACTGTTTATATTGAAGGAAAAAACTATAAAGCTTCTGGAACAATCAGTAAAAATGACCCACCACGCAATTCAACAGCAGGAAAAAAAAAAAAATAAAAACAAACCACATTTGTAACATTTTACTCTATTGTTAAGAACTTTAATATTCCAGGCATTTGCCAAATGTTGTCACGTTCTGACACTGCTCCCCTCCCCAGGGAGAAAGAATGATCAGCAAAGAACTCCAAAAAAAGCCCACCTGTAAAGAGAAAGTGTTTTGATCAGTGGATGCTCACACTTCCAAGTAAACAAAGCTATCTTTACAGCATGTAATGGCACCAATAAGAGGTTTGCAGATAACACCAACCCTGACTGGTCACAGAGCTATTTCAATAATAGGTGCCTTGCTAGCAGAGCTTAGCAAACAAACTCATTAGGTCATTGGACTTGCCCAAAACACACATCTTCACCAACTAAGTACTCACAGAAGCAGAACTCCCAGTTTTTAAAACTATTACAGTAAGGCACATACATGTGCAGTTGTCCTATATCCTGCCTAAAAAGTTTCTTATTTGTAAAATGTACACTTCTTTTTAAATCAAGAGCATAGCATGAACTTCTTAAAGCACAACCTGGTTAGCATTCCTCTTCATTGACAACCTTAACACGAATTATTGCTCCAAGTTATTTTCAAAATGACTTTGTGCTGCTACTAAGGCACACATTTGCTGTTCTAACAAAATATTTACGAAGTGGATTTGTTCCTCTACAGTAATATTCTCAGTACTTTATTAGGGTGTGAGGTCCCTTCTCAATGGGTAGATCAAAGACAATAGACTCGTTGAAAAACTATCTGGGCAGTCAATGAAACATATAGATTCTTATTTTTCCTCCTAACATCAAGTTTACCAAGTAAGGAACAGAGTAATAGGGAATGCACATATTTATTAATTCTGGAATATCCAGATAAGTAAATTTATACGACATTAAAGCTTAGAAGTCATATGCAAATCAATCTGTAAATAAAGGAAGAACAATTTTGCTTTACAGCACATTTTAAATAATCTTGTGCCACAACAGCAACTTCTTGAGGATACCAACATTGAAGAAGTTAATTGGTGTCTTAAAAGATACCCTAGGGGAACTGCTCATATTTAGCATTTGCAAAGGTTAAAAAGAAAAACTTTCAGTGATAAATGCAAGTTAAACCTTCACAACACCATGCTAACTAACATCAGTTTTGCCAGAATGCATTAATTAATGAACAAGTCAAACTATTATCAAACTTATTTAGCTAAAACAAGTCCTGCCCAAGGGAACAACAGCCTATTTTTGAGTTTGAGGACTTGGTACAGCTCTGTTTGCAGAGCACAGAAACATATGAATGAACACTGTATCTTGCTAATCATTTGCCAGTCCTCAAAGTTTGTCTCAGAGAGTTCTGGACAAAAGAAAAAGACAAATACAGTACTACAGAAATCAGTCCAAATTGTACCTGTCGTGGCTTGGCTAAGAGGGAAAAAAACCACACCACCACACCAACCACAAACGAGACAAGCTGGCTAACAACTGCAAATGTGTCTTCATCAACTACTGTTTGTTAAGTTCTGCTTTTGTCCAACAACAACAACATACTAACACTATTCTCTTTAAAGTGGCTTTCATAAATCATAAAAACTAATCCAACTAACCTACACAAAGAAGCTGTCTATACAATTTACAGTGATAGAAAAATTATACATGTCAAATACCTCAAAATACTAAAACAGTATTTCTATCTTTCAAACATATCATTGCATTCCTGAAGTCTTTCTGAACACAGAACTCTTAAAAGCAGCATGTCCCATTACCGCCTAAGTCTTAAAAGCTCGACTTTGGCAGTAATACTTGAAATGAACTGAAACTACAAATCTGCAACAACTTTAATTATGAGACTCAGAGAATTACTCAAACTGTAGCTTTTTTTAGAATTTAGTAACATACACAACAGTTTTCAGTAATAAACTGCAGGTCACCCATTCCTATGTCAGCACTCACACATATAAACTCACAACAGCTGCTGGTTGATAAAATCACAAAACATTTCCACACGAGAAAGCTTCACCCCAAAATCCAAATAGGAATATATTTAATCTCATAAACCAAAGTTTAAAGAACTTTTTCAGAAAGTTGTCATTGATCCTCAGTCATCACCCTTTCAAGAAAGAAAAATATACTCATCAAGTTTATTTATTTAATTAATAATATAATAACATAGAGAAACACTCTGATTTTTTTAAATACTTTACTTCAGTAGTTTATAAGTTATGAACTTCAGGGCCATTACAGAAGATGAGCTAGATAGGTTATCTGCGTGAGATCACAGAGTTAACACCTAATGTGAGAAAAACAGAATTCCTGCATATATTATTTTCTTTCTCTCTCAAAGTTCAGGACCGTAAACAAACTTCTCTTCAATTAAGACTGCAGTAGCTCACAATTCACACAGATGGAATAGACACACAATATAATTAATCATTTAACAAAACTGTCTCTTCTGGTCTCACCAAGTTAACAGTTCCAGTGTTAAAATCCACCTCAGAATAAAACACAGTTAATGGGGAAGATGAAAAAGCTTCAGTTAAACACGAACTGAAATTGTCCTTAAAAGATAATAGCTGTAGCCCTGAAATGTATTTTAATTCTAAATGCATAACAGAAATTCTCACTGAAGACATTCTCCTTCAAGATTTTCCTAGTAAATGCCAGTTTAGCAGAAAATTAAACAGGATTTGAAACAACTTTTCCCAAGGTAACATATACTGATAGAAATTAATTATTTACCAACGAAGACAGATTAAAAAATCACCACATGTAAATTCCTCAGCCCTAGATGTTGTGTGTATATTTCAAGATGAAAACAATTTCAGTATCCCTGGAGCTGCACTTTAACTGTACTCCAAATTAGTTTGAGGGAACAACTGGCCAGGGAAAAGATAACAAAAATTAACACAAGAGTTTATCAAAGCTGAGCCAATAAATCATGCCTTCTGTTGTACAGAAATTAAACTAATTGATCTGTCTTCCTGCTCTCTGCATCTCTTTCCTACCTTCTCACAACACACTTCAGAACTAGATTTAATTTCCCCTCACTGTACACAGAGTATTTCTCTCCCTCAAGTGTTGGTTAAGCACTGAAACTTCTAACACACATCATCCTTCCACACCCATTCCTCTGCCCTCTCACGTTCTCAAAACATTTTGCCCAATATTAGCTAAGTCACCACCATTTCCTAAACTTTTCAGTTTCTGAGTCAAATGAGCCTTTGCTCCAGTTCTGGTACGGAAACGCTTTGAAAGTACAATCTAACTCAATCAAAAAGTCAAAGTACTGCCTGGCTCACTGCTTCTTGCCATGGACCCAACCACCACCACTCCCTGAACAGTCTCCTCCTCTCCTCTTTCTGATCAGCCTGACCAACACAAATTCCACAAATGCTCTGGCATATTTTCTTCACAACCTCAATTTGAGAAGGAATTATCCAACTCCCATGTAACAATATTCCCTAACCAGTAGGCGCATAGAAGGCTGATATGGAAGCTAAGCATGTGCAACACCAACACTCAGAAGGTGATGGTTGTGCTTACTAAGCAACCTGGGAGAGAGATTACACACACACAGCATGAGCTGCTCTTTATTAACATCAGAAACATAAAATCCAGCCTGGATAGACAAACAAAAGCACAGTTAACATGAACAGATCCACCTGGATCAGTCTCAAGTACCAGTCAGATCGAAAACCATTACTTGTATTCTAAATGTTTAACCCATTCCCCTCTGGACATTCCATCTGAAAACGTACACAAAGGTGAAAATCAAACCCCCACCATGCTCAAGGTAAAAAAGGAAAACAATCACTGAGTTCACACTTTTGTCTTAAACACATCGCTGGGATGAAACAGTCTCCAACAGTTATAAGCTTTATACATCAAATGCACTCTTACGCCAGCACATACTTTATCTTAATTAGGGCTCTTTTTATTTTTATTTTTGTGCCTTTCTAACAAAATCCCAGGAAATTCTCAACTTTTTTACACGACTGTGTTTGAATCAGAAGTTTTCCACTGAAGCTACCTGCATTTTGAAGAGACTTCTGTCATATAACCACAAACAGATTTTATATAATTTAGCATTAGAGGGATGGGTCTCTCCCCTCCTGTTGTAACTCCTTTGTATTCCTATTTAGGAATGCCTTGCTTGTTTGACCGAAAATGGAAGTGCCTTTTAGCTATGACACAGTATATATGAAAAACAAATAAAAATTAAGATTAATCTTCCTTCCACTATTGTGGGGAGAGAGAAGAATATGAAGAGATGCAAAACATCTGCTCTGGAGATCATTTTTCCCCCTAACAGCAAAATTCTTTCAGCAATAACTTGTGAAAACAAAGGCTATTAAACTGTAAACTACAAAGACAATCGATTAGAGGCAGTATTCAGCTAAGACAAGTTTCTCAGCTTATCTTCCCATATTTAAATGCCTAGATCTTCTTCTTCAGAAGAAATTTCATTTGGGAGAGTCTTAATTGGGTCATTTCAGCTAAGTGGCAAGCGCAAACACTTCAGGGGACTGGAATCTAAAAAACCAAACATATCATTCCTGCATTATTTTATTGCCAGAGCTGGGTGAGCATTTTTATTTGAAGGTGTCCTGTACAAGGTAAACAAGAAAATAAATTGTAAGCCTGTATCCTAGCAGCTTAAGGATATACAGATCTCCTCTCCTGTTCTGTTTCTCCATGCTACTCGATACTTTGTAAGCCCTTCCCTGAAGAAGGGCACTGGGGTTTTGTTTTCAAACTTAAAAGAATTATCTTCCCTCTTGAGAACAGCTCTAGCCAAAAAGTTCCACTCGTGAAAAACTGCATCTCTCCAGCCCTGGCTGGCCCAGCCACTCCAGCTAAAGCCTAAATTGGGCCTTAATTTGCAAGAAGTTAATTGGCATTCACTGGCTAATGAAACGAAATATTACTCAATATGCATTACAGACTCCAGCCATGCTCTTCTGGCTCACTTTTTATTTTTTTGCAGTCAGCCTCATTGTCGGTGCATCCAACGAACTTCCCTTTCTTTACAACCCAAAACTATTACTTTTAGAGAAGCCTGTCTGCCTCCTGAATTCTTCCCCTTTATATTTAAAATACAGAAAATTGATCTCCGTGTTCTGTATCTTTCTGAAAGTGAGAGGCACACCACAACAGCTCAAGGAGTTTGCTGAAAAGCACAGAGCTGAAGAAATTAAAGCATCGAGATGCAGTAAAGACACATCCCTGTTTCTGCAGACACCAAAGGAGAGGGTCGCTCTTTAAAACGGTTGGGTTCCAAGGTACATTTAACATCTCCCTGCCTACAGAAACACCCCAGAAATGTCTAATTTCATGCAAAGGATCCTCAATCCAGGACACGGCAGCAGGAAACCGATCAGCGTAGGTAGGGAGGAGGTGATGCTCGCAGGCTCCTCGCCTGCACCTCCACAGAACCGCAGGTTTGAAACGCACGACAACAAAGTCGGGGCTTTTGCGACTCCCGAGCAAGACAGACAGACAGACAGAGGACCCGCAAAGAGAGGGGGGCCCGGGCACCCCCGGGTGTGCGGTCGCGCACGACGAGCCCCGCTTCTTTCTGCTCGACCAACTGCACAAACCTCAACGGCGAACGCAGCGCAGCCGCTTAGAAACAACCATCGCCTTTAGTACAGCCCCACGGCCACCGAACAGTCCTGCCTCTGCTAGAACGTACGCTATCAGCCTGCAAATTCGTTTTAAAAAAATAAATAAATAAAAGCAGACCGTGACCTTTAGATTGCGGGATGCCACCGTAATCCTGCTCCCCGAGCAGGGCGAGCGAAACCCTTCCTCGGCAGTAAAGCAGCAATAAAAGGCAAGGTGCAAATTTCCAGGAATTCTCCACTCGCTATGGCAGGTTATTGCATACAACCTCTAAATATTGACAAAGATCAAGCTCTTTCCGTGCGGGGAAAGCAAGCACGGCTCTTCCCAGCCTGCAAGTGTTTACTACGCAGCTCGCAGCCCTGGCTGCAGAGGTCTGAACGCTGCGCCAGGCTCCGGGTTGGATGGGGGGGGATGCAAAGCATCACCCCCTGCTCCGAGCGGGGCTGCGGTCTGCGCAGGGAGGGGGTGAAAGCAGCTCTCCCACACGCACACACCCCGGGAAGGAGGGAAAGAAAGGGAGACGTGCAGCCCCAGGTTGTTAAACGTACTCCAGGAGCAGGCGCGGAACCCGAGGAAAACACGCGCATCCCCGCGGGCAGGCGAAAAACGGCCTTGACACAAACACCCCCCAGCACCGATACAGGGGGGGACAAACACACACACACCCCCAGCACCGATACAGGGGGGCACAAACACCCCCCAGCACCGATACAGGGGGGGCACAAACACCCCCCAGCACCGATACAGGGGGGCACAAACACCCCCCCCAGCATCGATACAGGGGGACAAACACCCCCCCCAGCATCGATACAGGGGGACAAACACCCCCCCAGCATCGATACAGGGGGGCACAAACACCCCCCAGCACCGATACAGGGGGGAACAAACACACACACACCCCCAGCCCCGATACAGCGGGGGCACAAACACCCCCCAGCACCGATACAGGGGGGCATAAACACACCCCCAGCACCGATACAGGGGGGCATAAACACACCCCCAGCACCGATACAGGGGGGGCACAAACACCCCCCAGCACCGATACAGGGGGGGCACAAACACCCCCCAGCACCGATACAGGGGGGCACAAACACACCCCCAGCACCGATACAGGGGGGCATAAACACACCCCCAGCACCGATACAGGGGGACACAAACACCCCCCCCAGCACCGATACAGGGGGGCACAAACACCCCCCCCAGCATCGATATAGGGGGGCACACACAGAGGGAATCCCTTATCAACACAGCCCCTATAGAAGAAGCCCCCCTCCCCGTACACATAGAGGAATGCCCCTTACAAACACACCCCCATACTGGGAGCTCCACACACACACACACAGAGGGAGACACACAAAGCCACAAACCGGGAGCCCCCTCATACGGACACACACACAGAGCCAGCTCCTCCACACACCCTGAACAGGGACACACACACGAGGATCCCCTGTCACACACAAGGAAGCCCCTTACAAACACACACCCCTATAGAGGGAGCAACCCCGACAGACAAACGTACAGAGGGAGCCCCTCGCACACACACACATCAGAGGGAGCCCCTCGCACACACACACATCAGAGGGAGCCCCTCGCACACACACACACACATCAGAGGGAGCCCCTCGCACACACACACACACATCAGAGGGAGCCCCTCGCACACACACACACACATCAGAGGGAGCCCCTCGCACACACACACACACACACATCAGAGGGAGCCCCGCGCACACACACACATCAGAGGGAGCCCCGCGCACACACACACATCAGAGGGAGCCCCGCGCACACACACACATCAGAGGGAGCCCCGCGCACACACACACATCAGAGGGAGCCCCTGGCGCACACACACACACATCAGAGGGAGCCCCTCGCACACACACACACATACACGGAGGGAGCCCCTCGCACACACACACACAGGAACACCCCGCTTCCCCACACACACACATACAGCCACTCAGGGGAGGACAGGGGGACCTCCTCTTCTCCCACATCCACAGAGGGATCCCCGTCTTCCCTGCCCCCCCCCGCCAAACACACACATCCAGACAGGGAGGCACACATATACGGGGACACCACACACACACACAAGGACCCCTCCTCCTACACAGACATATCCGCAGGAACACTACAAACATACATACAGCTACATAGGGATACAAACACACTCACAAGGAGTCCCCCCCCCAAAACATACACACACACCCTCCAACACACACACAGAGGAAAGCCCCCCCATCCCAAAAACACACATAGGGAGCTCCCCCCCAAAAAACACACAGAGAGGGAGCCCCCCCAAACACACACAGACACAGAGGAGCCCCCCCCAAACACACAGACACAGAGGGAGCCCCCCAAACACACACACACAGAGGGAGCCCCCCCAAACACACACACGGAGGAGCCCCCCCAAACACACACACAGAGGGAGCCCCCCCAAACACACACACACACAGAGGGAGCCCCCCCAAACACACACACACACAGAGGGAGCCCCCCCAAACACACACATCAGAGGGAGCCCCCCCAAACACACACACATCAGAAGGAGCCCCCCCCAAACACACACACACATCAGAAGGCGCCCCCCCCAAACACACACACATCAGAAGGAGCCCCCCCCAAACACACACACATCAGAAGGAGCCCCCCCCAAACACACACAGAGGACCCCCCCCAAACACACACACACAGAGGGAGCCCCCCCCTCAAACACACACAGAGGGAGCCCCTCAACACAGCCAGGGAGCTCCCCCCTCCCCATGCCGCCCCCTGCACGCTCCTTACTCACTTTCCCCATTTGTCGGCCACAAACAAAGCGTGGCGAAGACGAGCAGAAACCCCCAGAAGACGGCGAGGGACCCTCCTCCAGCGCCAGACTTCATTCCTCTTTTTTTAATTGGACAAAATCCCTCTTTCCGGAAAAAAAAAAAAAGAAAAACAAACAAACAAACGAGAGTCCAAAATCGTTCGCTTTCTTTTCTCTCCTCTAAAAATAACGAAGGAGGAGAAAGGCGGGCGAGAAGCGGGTCTGGGTAAATAAATCCACGTTGCCTCAAGAAACGAACGAATCGAAGACCCTTCGGACTGGCGAAGCGACGGGGTTTTTTGAGGTCCCTGGGTGTTGATCTTCCGGAGCAACCACACCGAGAGCACACGGATACTCAGGATGCATCAACGGCGGCCCCGACAACAACAGCAGCAGCGGGGAGGAGGCGGCATGGGAGCCCCGGGGCCCGGCGGTCCCCGCTCAGCGCCGGCCGCGCTGGAGCCGGGGGAGCCGCGAGCAGGAGGCGCCTCGGGGCTCCGCATCTTCAACCTCCATTTTCAAACGCAGAGGCAGCGCGCACTGAAAAAACCGGGAGGGAAGGCGGGGAAGGGAGGGAGGGAGAGAGGGAGGGAGGGTGTGCGCGACCCAGACAAATCTTATTACAAAACAACAGCCGCGCACGGGGCTGCCCCGGCGGGGTCCCCCCCCCGGCTCCGCTCGGCGCTGGAGGAAACACCCCGCGCGCAACCACCGCCCGCCGGCTGCGGGGGCTCCCGAAATGCGGGATCGCGAAGGAAAATGAATCGCAAAAGCTTCGCCGCCACCCCTACTCCTCCTCTTCCTCTCCTCGGCGCCGCTGCCACAGGATCCTTCTCCCAGAAAGAGGAAAAAAAAAAAAAAAAAAAGGGAAAAATCCAGGACACAGACACAAAGCAGCAGCAGGGCGAGCGGAGCTCAGCACCCCGCCTCCTCCCCCCGCAGCTCTGCTCCTCGCATCCCTCCGAGCCGCCTCGCCATCACGCCGGGGGCGGGGGGGAGGAGGACGACAACAACAACAAAAAAACACCCAGCGAATTTGTAAATCCTTTTTTTTTTTTTTTTCTCTTCCTCTCCCTTTTCCCTCCTCCTCCGGCTGCGAAGCTTCCCCCGACGCTGCCCAACCCAAGGCGGGGGGAGCCGGGGGGCGAGGCGAGCCGGTTCTGCTGAAGGTCAAAGCCCAGGAGCTCGCAGCGAAGGGTCTGTAATTCCTCCGGGGAGGGGAGCAAGAGGGGGAAGGGTCTGGTGCCGCCGCCGCTCCTCCCCAATTAATTCGCCGCTCGCTCGCAGCAGGGCTTGCAGCGCTCGTGCTGCTGCGTCTCCCCCCGCCTTCTCCTCCTCCGCGCTGGCTCGCTTTGCACGACGACTCCCGTAAACGCTGGTAAACAAGAGCCCCGGCACTGCTGCTCCCTCCTCCTCCTCCACCTCCTCCTCCTCCTTCGCCGCCGCCGCTTCTCCTCCCCGCGGCCGCGCGGGGACGGGGCTCGCGCCCGCCCTCTCTCTCTCAATCCCGCGCGCGCGCCCTCGGTGGCGCGCGCTCACACCCCCCTCCCTCCCTCCCTCCCCACACACACACGCGCGCGCGCACCCGCCCCCCCCACTCCCCTCCCTCGCCTCGCGGGCTCCCCTCGCCCAGGCGGCGGCGGCGGCGCGCGCGGAGGCGGCGGCGGCGGCGTCGGGGCGCGAGCGGGCGCGGGGGAAAAGCCGGCGTGGAGCGGAGCGGAGCGGAGCCGGGCGGCTGCTGCGGGAGGCGGGGGCTGGGAGCGCGGCCCCCGCCCTCCGAGAAAGGGGGGAAGGGGGCGAGGAGGCGGTGAGGGAGCCCTGGGGGCTGCGCTGCCCTGGGGAGAGAAACGTGCGGGGAAAGGAGGGGGTCGAGGCAGGAGCGATGAGCGGCTCCCGGCCCCGATTCTCACATCTTCTGTTAGTTTACTTACGGTGTTTAATCGCAATTGCTCCTCTGGACTGAACGCCGGCCGCCTGGAGCGGGCTGCTCCGAGGGAAGCGGCCCGGGCGGCAGAGGGGGAGTACGGAGAATAAATAGTTAGAGAATCGCAGAATCGCTAGGCGAAGACCTTTGAGATCGTGAAGTTCAACCACACGTGTCCACTACTAAAGCAGGTCCCTAAGCACTTCATCTGCACCTCCAGGGATGGGGACGCCACCACCCCGCTGGGCAGCCTCCAACATTGCCCAAGAACCATTTCGGTGAAGAAATTTTTCCTAATGTCCGATCTGAACCTTCCCCGGCACAACTTGAGGCCATTCCCTCTCATCCGTCACCTGTCGGTCAGGAGAAGAGACCAACACCCACCTCGCTACAACCTCCTTCCAGGCAGTCGCAGACAGCGCTAAGGGCTCCCCTCAGTCTTTTCTCCAGGCTAAACTGGAGTTCCCTCAGCCACCTCTCGTAAGACTTGTTCTCCAGCCCCTCCAACCAGCTTCGTTGCTCTTCTCTGGACACGCTCAAGGACCTCAACGTCTTTCTTGTAGAGAGGGGCCCAGAAGGATTGCCAAAGGCATCACTCACAAACAGCAGCAGAACGTGTCTCCTGCCATATTCCTGCCCTTCAGTGACTACTCCTTTACTCTGTTTCATGCGTGTTTCTCCACTGCTCGCGGGTATCCTGCAGTGACATTGTGCGCCCAGGCCCTGCGTGGGGAGAGATGGCAGGAGGTGAAGCAGAGAAGGTTTGGACTTTTTGGAATCAGAAAATGTGGTCCATGTTCCCACTGTTTCACCGCAGCTGGTAGCAGCTGTGCTGCACAGCACACGGGATGTCCTGAGTTATCACCGATTTGTTTCAATACATTGGCATGGGGAGATAGCAAAATGATGCTGAAGTATAAGAAAGCAGACATCTGGGATCATTAGCTGTATTCTAGTTTAAAAAAAAAGGTTAAAAAAGCTACATTGAGAAACATGCAAATGTCACGTGATTAATGCAAATGTCAAAATTAAGTTTTCACTTTTAAACCTAAATTCTTCTTGAACATCTTATATTACAATAGACTTCACTTACATTACTACATTATTTTCCACAACCTTAAAATTATTTTTTCTTCTTATGGTTTTGCTATCTGTTTTTATACCATTTGACTTGTCAGAATACTCCAATATTCCTGTCTTAGTTACACATGAGCTCTCCTACCCCTTAGGAAGGATGAAAAGCTTTATTCTATGTTACAGAACTGAGGGGGAAAATCATCACTGAGTACAACAGGGGCAGAATTGTTACACACAGACATATCCAGGGCTGTGACAATAATTCAATAAGTCAAAGGATGGGTACGTATCCTTTTGGGTGGTAGCACGACTCCTAAGATTCAGTGTAGGAGAACCAGGCATTTATGGATGAAAGTGTCCTCGACTGCCATGCACGTGTCTACCGTAGACTTTATCGACTGCACATGGGCCTTCAAGGCTTTGGCTGTAATGGGCTAGGAAGATCTTCATGTCCAATAAATTTTTAATATTGCTCTATACAGCTGTGCCTGATACCAGTGCCGGATATGAAGCAGAACAAGTGTCCTTTCTGTCTGTATTATGGCATTGACGCAGCAGAAATTGTAATGTGTTATTTACAAATTAATGTATTGTTGTGTAAAGACAGAGCTGAAGTGGGAACTGAACATCTATAATTTATCATTCTGCTGTCATAAAGTACTTGTATTATTATAAAATAGCCTTTCTTTCATTACTTTGACGAATAGGGCGACTCATGGACAAGCACGTTGTACTAGATGCCATTCAAGCAGAGAACAAAAAGATGTACTGTGTCTCCAGAGAGCTTACAGCCTTGTGTAAACACAGTCCTATAGATGCTGTAACATAGTTTGTTTCTGGAATATGTCAGGTTCTTCTAAAAGCAAAAGAAGAGATTAGAATAAGAGAACCGTGTTGAACTGGAGGCATTCACAGTGCTCTCCACCCTCCACCCCCAAGCTGCCAATGTGAAATTAGCAATTTGGAATTATTTGGCTGGACTCTGCCGAGACATTTTTACCTTTTGTGTTGTGGACATACATGGGAAGAAGCCCCTTTCCTATGCATGCTGACATGACCGCAGCTCCATACTCTCCAGAGGTTAAGACAGTTGTGCCCAGCATTCTGCTTTACTTATCCTTTCACATGTTCATCAGCTTTCAGTGCCAGCCATGCACATACACACGCTCAGCTTCAGTGCACACTTGCAATCAGATTCAGCTCCTGTATGTTGGCATATTTCTCCAAGAGTGGTCCTGTTATTTTCAGTAGAAATATTTAAGTCAGGATTTTTCAGCATGTTAAACCACAGCACCATCATATCTTTGACTATGGAAGCCTCAAGCAAACTATACTACATGTGCAAGAGTTTTAATTTGGCCAAATTAAAGGCATTTTTTATGGTAATGTGCAAAGGTGATTCATGATGAAATCTGTTTCCTTGTCAACACTGTACAGCTCTGCTTTTATCTACAGACCTGCACAAAGGAGGCTGACATGAATGGTGAGAAGTTTTTATTTACCAGGAACCCAGATCTGGTATCCTATTCTAGGCTGAACAATACTCAGATCCTACAAGCAACTTGCATAGCTTAAGCCTGTCTTTGGATCAAGAAATGATTAAATATGTTTTATTGGAACTTTGTCACAAGAAAGCAAAACTGGATATAAAAATATGCAGCTCAGAAGGGAAACATTTCAGCCAATGGATTAAAAGAGATGATCAAGATGCAGAATTCATATAGATCATAGTCTCCCCAGTTCCATCTGAATACATCAAGGATGTGGTACATCAAGGCTTTCCAAGTTGTAACCATTTGCAGTCCCTGCTGATATTTGGTAAAACCATCCCTCGTAAACAAACATAACCTGTTTATTTTCTTAGGTCATTCTCCCACCAACACAGACCTCATTTCCAGCTTTTCTGCCTGCTGTTTCTTGCCCAACAGCTCAGCTATGAACTGTAGCAATCACTGGTCTTTTGTTATTGCCTAGCGATCACTGGGGTCCCAATCCTTGGCAGTCTCTCCTGCATGAGACCACTAATAATAAATCAAACTGTTTAAAAACAAGGTATGCACTGTTCAATGTGTACTGTGTGTCTACATTTGTGCAAAGTTTTCACCTCTTTTCACACATAAAGTCTAAACAATAATTTTCATGAATGTAAGGAATGATTTTGTCATTACTTGATTTTCCCTGATGGTAGGAAATTACTTTCTTCTCTGTCCCATTGGTTCTACACTCAGTCTTCCCCTCCATTTGTGCTGGGCTCCATGCCTCTCTTTTTTCCACTGCTGGTTTATGGTCCTTGAGATAGACAGATGGACAGAAAGAAACACATGAATACTCTCTCTTTCACACACACACACACACACATTACCCTCTAGAGTGTGATGCTGAATGCCACCAGCATACCTGTGTCCTGTTCAAAATGCCACTTAAGTGTAACATTCAGGAAGTGTGGCAGTGGGGGTGAAGCAGCGCGGTTAAAGCAGCCACTGACCCCGGTCTCTCAAAACACATATCTGCCCAAGGCAAATATCCTAATACTCAGCCATATTTTAATTTTAACAGCAGCCTTACCGCTGCTTTCTGGGGCCACCACTGGGGAGAAAGAGGCCTCGCTGTTTTCCCTGCCTCAGTGCTCATACTCCACATAGGCTTGACTAGACTTTATTTTGGCTTCTGCAACACTTTCAGGGCAGACTGACCTCTTTACCAGACGCTGGCTTGTCATAACCTTTAAGCATCTGAACATTTTGTATTACCAGCATAAGGGAGTAGTTGAAATTTATTCTCCTGCCTTCTCCAACCGTGTCAGCTCCCCAGGACGAAGGTCAGACATCACGGGCCATTGCCCACATGCCTGTGCCTGCTTGAGGTGCTGCTTCAAAGGTCTCTGCAGCTCCAGCAAAGAGCACCCACCACAGGCACCTCCACTTTTCTAGGGGCTCCCGATGTTGCCTGCTCACCTTGTTCAGGCTTTGCTTTAGACTGAGTATTTTTGCTGTAAGTGGGTGAGCACGCCAGGTAGGAATTATGGCTAAGCAAGAGATACATCTTTTACACAGCTGGGGTGAGTATGATCTGTACACCTGAAGGACACATATAAATCCTTGGGCATCATTTATTTTCCCCAAAAATCTCCACTTACTAGTTGCATTTTATAGACTCCTAACAAGCCCTTCAATGTTAGGCAAAATGCAGGTTGCCCAGTTTAACTACATTTTGCACTTTTTTCCACTTTTTGCTCTGCTGTGAATTGCATCACTTACCAATGACCTTCATAGGTTCTCATCTGCAGGAAAGTGCTTGGTCTCTCCTCTTGGCAAAGGGACAGTAATACAGCACACACTCAGATAGACGCTGGGTGGGCAGGTTGCCGTTAACTTCTCTGCAGTGGTCGAGGTGTCTCTAGAGCCTCTCCATCCACCAGCTGTCACTTCTTTCCCAGATCTGCAGCATAGAGCAGGATTTTGGTAGAAGCAACCATCTCACCTGCAGCTGCTGGAGATTGCCTCTTCAAGGCAAGCTGAAAGACTGGACATGTTTGATGTGTGCAAGGCTTAAATAGCAGCGTACTAATCAGATAGACCCAAATGAAGTATACTTCTTTGGCTTTGAGTGATTTCTGATTCTCCTGGCCCTGATAGTACTGCAAACAGTAGCTCAAAATTGGTCCCTTCTGGAGTAAATAAAAAGCAGAAGGGAAGAAAGGGTATTGTTTATTGCTTCTTTCCCATACACATCTCCTTCAAACAGTTACATGGACAATTTAGGAGCTGCAGCTGAGAAGGAATAACTATAAAATTCATGTTTTAATAACAACAACAATAATAAGTGCACAACAGCATTTATAACGCTCGTTACAGGCCTGAGATATCATATCCATAGCAACTGCAGCAAGTGGTGAATGCCATATATTTAGAGTTCCCGTGCACCTGCCTAAAATAGCCACCGATAAATTATGCTGATGTTTATGCCTTTTTGACAGTGTCTTAAAAGGCTGTCGGAGCACTCTGCAATCGCACCGAGCCTTCGCGTCACAGCTCAACAATGGCAATTTCACTTCCCTACCAAACCTCCGCGTTGTCATGTTTGTTTCCCCTTTCATTTTTCTGCATGTGACAAGTTAGTCAAAAAAAGACACCTCAAAGGTGAGCGTGGCAGGACGAGTGAGCGATAGGAGCAGGAGAACAGCTGCCGTGTGCTTCCAGCATCTGTCGGCTTCCCTGCTCCAGCACCGCGGCTGTCAAAACGTGCCTACCGTTAATGTATTGAATTAATAAACTGTTGCGAGTAATTAGGGCTCTGTCCTACTCCTGTTGCAGACGGTGGCAATGTGATCATACTGTATATTAATGTTGTGTGAGTAAATAGTTTACAAAGAGTTAATGAATGACTGAGAGGTGTTTGAATACATGGCTAGTCAGTTGTGGAGATTGTAACAGAGTCCAACAGGTCAATCGCTTGCTTGTAACCATGGCTTATGAGCATCTACCAGACCATGTGTTGATGCACTTATTACATTTTATAACACAAACTCCTGATGTCTGCAACACTCTTATAACAGCTATTAATCTTGTATTATTAACTCTTTCAAAGCAATGTACGCTTTAACTTCAGTAGGTAATGTTACCAGCAGGAATTCCACCAACCTAACTGGGAGAGTGATCAGACTCTTATGCCACGTAACGGGCAGAAAGGATCTGTCCTTACTATATGATTTGATTTTTGCATCGAGCACTTTGTGTTTTCACTTCTTAAACCTTGGACGTACACGAATCCTGTTGAGCATAAAGCGAGTCCAGCCGGGTGCCGTCTGGGGCGATGTGTTGCCAGCCCACAGCAGTGAGAGGAGTTGCTGTAATCATACCAATACCTGGAAGAAACTTGCTGCATTTTCCAACTGAATAGGAACATCCATCCCCAGATCTTAAAATGTGTTTATAGGCAATTAAATGTCACAGTTGATTTGTAAGGAGGATAATTATTTCTACTGGGAAGAAAGAAACACAGGTGCAGATCAGCTCCAGTGACTTTAAGTTCACCCCTTCTACCTGCAGAATTGTTATAAGGATCGTGAATGCTTCTAGGTTGTGGGAGTTTGGAGGGTTTTTTTTTTTGATTTTTAGCTCTCAGGTATACAATCATTGATTTTAAATAGATTTCACAATAAGCTTCTTAATTCTTTCTGTAGTTGCAGTTAACTTCAGGTGGAGATGGATTTATAAAAATTAAGATTATTTGTTCTAGTTCAGCAGAACATATAAATGGAACCCAAAATGAAGTCAATAGTGGGTTAAATTATGGACTGTAACTGTTCCATTCCACCAAATCTTTGGCAGAGTTCTATACAAAATACAAAGACCTAAACTTTACATGGGCATGATACATACAAGAGTATGCATTTTTAGGTTTCATTTAGTCAGATTTCCATCACTTCTATGACTGGCTAGCAACAAAACTCCTTCAAACCTAATGAAATCCCAAAAATTTTGCATTTCCAAGAAGACAGAAAAATGTTTATTTAAAAAGAAGGTGGAAAAGCTCAGCCTTAAAACTAATAAATCAGATCTCTAGCACAAAAATAAAAAAAATATTTCTGAAAATTGTTGAAGAAAAGAAACCCTGACTCCTCCTTGGTTGAAATAGGATTTTTTTGCTTCCTAAAAAAAGCTAAGATTTGGCCAGGTGTTTTTTCCAAGACATTGTATTATCATTAGATTTTAGGGTAAATAGATGTACAACTGTGAATGGTTACATATACATTTAAGTGATATTGAAAATGCTCTAAAGCAGTTGGAACATATTTCCAGATGGTTTGGGAATGTGCAAATATTAGCACATTCTGAAGGTTAGTTTTAAAAGGTCCTTCTTACTTGATAGGTCTTGACATCAATTTTCCCCTAATTTACTCTGTATGTGTGTATGTGTGTGCACACACATTAGTGTTCTGTCTGACCACACATATTTTAAGATGGATGACTCATATAGGTTCGGTGGCAGCAGAAGGAATATTGGGCTAGAGATCGAGGACGTGGAAGGAAAGTTGTTAATCATAAACAGCTTGGAAAAGAAATTTCTAAACAGTCTTTTCCAGGAAATGCCACACACAAGAAATTACAATATTCCTTTGAAAGATGGCTTTCCATTGGCACCTGGGTACTCACTGCCTTCACCCTGCTCCTCCACCCTTATTCTTCGTACCACACCAGAGCTCAGAGCGGGTGCGATACTCATGCTATGAAGTGAATACATCCTGCTTGGAGAAAATTACTGCATTTGAATAAATAGTTTTGCATATTAATGAAATTAACTTGAACCAGAAATAACAACTTCAAATATTTTCAAACTTCAGGTCAAATCAGAACGTAGGATATGGGTCTAATGCTTATTTGGTCTAGGATTTAAAAAAGAATCTAAAAAGATTATTTCTTTTATTGCAGTCTTAATTTTCTCTTTCTGTACTTCCACTACCTACAAACAACTTGCCATGTATACACGTGCTATGTGAGGAGGCTGGTTCTATAAGAGAGAAATTAATCAAAATGTGGACTTTGAATCTCAGTTGTTTAAATCTCAGTTACTAGCCGATTATAGCCCCAACAGAGACAAACTGTCTCCTTTACATAATGCCTTTGTTAACTCCTCTGTATTCAACGCCACGTGGATACATTCAAGCTACTGCTTTTTTCTGGATGGACTCCTCTAGCCCTGTCTGCACTTTTATTCTTCCCCTGGAGACAGCCACAGCTAAAACTCGGTCCAAACTGGGAAGAAGCACAGCAGCTCTTGAGACCAGCCATCAAATAGCTTATATATATGTTGTATGCCTTTCTTCGTGATTTCAGACCACTCTTCCAGCAAGTTAACAAATAATCAGGCTGATTAAGAGATTTATACAAATAATTTTGGCAAACCAATCAATGCATTTCCCCTAGTATCACTCCTAGCCTAACACTCTCCATTTTATTCTCTCAGAGCATTTCTGAAACTGGTATTCATGCAAATGAACTGGGGGAACACTGAGAATTTGTCCTTCAGCATCGTGTAAGCTTCTGGATTTGTTTTGTGTGAGAGACTTGTCATTTGCCTGGAAGTTCCCATAGTGAATTTATTGGTCTTCTGACGTTCCTGGCGCCAGGTCTGCATTCCCATAAAACAGGCCAGAAGAAACTTTGGAAACAGAACCTTTATAGTATCCACATATTGGGCCATATTCAACTCCAAAGTCAGCAGGTGCAACTCACATTGATTTCAGTGGGAATTCTGTCTGCTTACGCTGGAACTGAACTTGGTCCATAGTATCTGGGCATCTTTCCCAAAAAAACTCTCTTCACTGAATGCACGGAATGAACCAAAGCTTAATGCGCTTCTCTGCTGTCCCTAGGAAAGGAACGAGTCTGCCTTTTCAAGAGGCTGTGGGGAAAAAATACCTGCTAGTCTTGCAAAGCTGCTTTTGCCATTGTACCCCAGTGTGAATATCTGAAACGTTCTCATGAACTCACACTTCCCCTGGTTTAAAGATTTTTCTGTTCAAACATTTTTGAGGCTTAAAAGGAAGAATTCATTTAGTCTCTGTTTTTTTTTCATGGCACAGTATTTGTTATGCAATGATTTTTAAACATCACTGAAAGAAACCTTCTAATGCAAGAAATTGCAGAAAGAATGTCTCCTGCAAAGGAATGTGATTTTGACTGAAGAAATGCTCTTTCTGCTAAGTCATCTTACAGAGAAAAATGCCCACTTGCGTTAGATAATATTTCACTTAAATCCATCAGTGGGGAAGGAAAATTCTCAGGTACATTTTTAAGACCCTCACTCTTCAGGATGTGTTGCTGAAACTGAACATATGCTCAAGGGCATTCTTAAATAAGACAATTTTTAATAAGTTCTTACATAACTGTATCTTCATACCGGAAGATTTGCATTTTGTAGTATTTGCTACAGTAAGTGCAGATAAATTAAAATAGTACTCTAATCTCCAGGCAAAATTACGTGTTGGTTAAGCACGAGATTCCCATTCGACAGTGAAATCTGGTGAGAGCAGGTTTTTCAGGGAGATGTCTGTCATTGTAGGGGCAGGATCTTATCAGAGAAGGTCGTTCTCATGGGACTTTGGCATAGATTAGTTTATGTAAATTCTAGATAAACTGCTGAGAGAGATACAAGGGTGTCTGGCTACTCTCTCCACCTTCTCGATCCAGATGGAAGTAACTGAGATAAGGCCACATTGCTACCTGCTCAAGTCGACAAATGTTCCTCCAGTCATTTAGTCACACTATATTCACTGTCAAATATGCTTTTGAAAAATCCTCTCACGGGCTTCTAGTTGGCATGAATCTGCCCGTGTATGTTTACGTTCACTTTCTAACACACAAAGTTGCAGGAATTTTCCTGAGGAGGCAGCAGGGGAGGTTCCATCCAAGAGAGACATCCTGATGAGAAAGCAAGCTGCATGCAGGAGTGCCAGGGAGATTTGGGCTGATTTCTTCCTTCCTTTCTTTCCTTCTCAGTGGTGGCTTTTCCTTTCCTCTGCTCCAAATACACATAGTAGCAGCTATTACTTGCACACCAAACAAACCCATGCCATAATCATGGGATCTTTTAAATTGCTCTTAATCCAAATAATTGTCTTTTGTAGGTGGACTGCTCAAAACATATTTATGGTGTAACATATTATTAGCTTTACAGTCTCAGGGATCAAGGACAAGTGCATAGAAGATGCACCCCTTTCCTGTGTGTTGAGGGGAAACCAACAATGGAGGTTCAATTGCATTGAGTAGGAGAGAGGATTTTTATAAAGTGATTCCTACAAGGAGCCAGACAGCAGGACTGTGTCATTCAGCCATGCCACCCAGTGCAACACGCACCTTAAATGTACAACTTAACTGATAAAATGTACTAAAGTACTATCATCTGCTTAGAAGAAGCCAGAAGAACCATAAACACAATGCCTAGGAAACAAATCATAAGTTTTCCAAGTCAAAAGATGGAGTAGGCAATGCTAGAACTTGTGGTCCATAAAGGAGCCTTTTGCTCCTCAAACTTTTTATACTGGTCAACCTAAACACTATTCCATATCAGTTCAAGCCAAAGATTTTCCTCAGCAGAAATATTTGTGCAGAGTCTGGCTTGGAGAGAAAAGTATTTTATAAATCACTGTAAGAAGCATCTTCTGGTTTAACCAGGTCTGAAGTACATCAGGAAGAGGCTTTGCAGAATATCAGCTTTCTGGAGGGTGTCATTGCTTCCGAAGAAGAAGAGGACTGGACTTCCATCATTACTTTTTTTTTCTTTCCTCCTGGATCCCATTCTGGCATTTAAACGTCAAAGCCTCCCGGCTTCCCCACATTCGCCCACGGAGCACAGCACAAGCCACTCTGGCTGTAGTGGTGATACAGTAGTTTTATCACATGCACTGTAATATTGTCCCTTGTAAAGCATAACACGTTTGAGCAGGCATAGTAAACTGAAGACAATCAAGATCTTAAAGGGTAATGTGCCTTTATGTGTTTAGTAGCTTATGGTGCTATATAACTTCAGAGCCCAAATGCAGCAGTGGCCTCTCCAAATCACACTATTAATAACATATAATGAGCACTCTCAGATTCTGGCATACCGGAGAGCGATTTCTAGCACTTCTAGCCCCCGGTAAAAATGTTATCCTCTATGCTCTGTTTATGCTTAACTTATGCTAGTCAGCACTGCTCAGGATTGCAGTGGTGTCATTGTGACTGAAGGGGAGTTTTCTGCACTGATGCTGGTGAACTAAAGATGGGAATCTGGCTTTTTGCTGCCTGGAGATTACCTAAACTGCAGCAGAAGAGAAGCTGTCAACTGCAGAATAAATTTTATTTGCTATGGGGACCCCACTAGCAATTTTTTCTCTCTCTTTTTTTTTCCTCTCCTATTTTTTGCTCAGGGACATGGTTTAGTGTCAGATAAGAATGGTTGGACTAGATGATCCAAGAGGTCTTTCCAGCCTGGCTATTCTATAAACTGGCTCTTCTCCCCACTTTAACCCCAAGTCAGGACATGAAGCATCTCCAGTGTTGCACAGTGTGACCTCCGTGCAGCGTGAGGGACGCTTTAGGCATTGTACCCAGCCCCCAGATACAATCAGCAGTTTTGAGAACTTTTTTCACTTCTGCCCCAATGAGAGAGGTCTTAAAAGTCAGTTTGTCCGTGTTCACGCAGAGGATAATCCAGACCTGAGCTATATTGCAGTGTAGCAAACAGCCCTTTCCCCACTCAACACAGACATGGATGATGCTCCTCTCGGCTATACCATTCAGCACTTCTGCTGTCTCTGGATTTTTGTGAGGGTCCAGAGAGCAGAACATGACTCCATCTTTCCATCTGCTCTCTGAGAATAGCTGGAAATTAAGGTTAAAAACTGCCTTGCCTTTGACTTTACTTTCCTCTGCCTCTCTGTCGGAGCCACAGGACCATCATGCCTGGAGCAGCCTCCTGATTCTATACAAGCCTTAGCAGCAAATCATGGGTTCACATACCCTGAAATCTTTTCCAAAATTCCAGATAAAGATGCCTGTAAAAGGCAAATTTACCAAAAAAAAAGAAAACCAAAAAACCCCAAATCAAACACACCAAAACCAAACCACCCAAACAACCTTCTGGAGAAGGTTTCCAAGATCATTACTGGAGGGCAGGACCAAGCTCAGCTTGACTTCTTCATGCGGTTTTATAGGGCACTACTGGACTTACAAAAAAATGGGCTTGAAATGCCTTTTTTTTTTTTTTTTTTGGAAGGATGACTGAGCAAGAAGCAGCACTGTGAGTGCAATGCATCTGTTGCTTGCCATCAGAAAGAGGGGTGTGAACGGCAGTGGAAAACGGCAGTATTGGTGGTTGCGCAATGCATTGCCACCTCAATTACATGTGCCAGGCTAACACGAATTAAGCCTGTAATACATAAAATGCCATCACATTTTCAAGTTGAGAGCATCTTGCTTAGAAAACCTTTCATTTCGGGTTCCCAATGCCTTAAAACAACTCTCCTGCAGCAAACGTGTCCCAGCAGCTGGGCAATGGGCACAGCACAGAATGGAGTAGTAAAGAACGGCTTTTTTTCCCCCCCATTAGTCGTATTTTGCTCCTTCCCACAATAGTTGGAATTCAGTTAATGTCAATGTTCCCATTCTTATGTTAAAATTAATAGTAGACTGCTGGTATTTCAGCTAGACATTAACTGTATCATATTCATACAACCAATGCTATTAGTTTTAGAAATCTTCTAGATAAACTTACATAAATTTGTCACCACAAACCCATGAAAAAAAAACAGAAAAAAACTTCCATGCATATTGATTAAGGCTTTTAAACAGTAATGCCAGAAGCCTGAATAGTCCAACAGTAGCTGCCTGCTTCTAAATGAAAAGGGGAATATCCAGCTGTCTCACTCCATTCTGTCAGTCTTTCTTTCTTTTAATTGCAAGCCTGTCATTTCTCACCAGTGTGCAACACTGAAGAAATTACCTTCATACCGGGATGGCCTTCCACAAAACATGTTGTATAACAGCATAATATTTTACAGCTATGATCCTAATATTATTTGAATTTGAGTGATTAAAAAAGGAGAAAAAATACATAGAAGCCTTCAGCAGAGATTTGGTGAGCAGCTGGCACACACTTTCCACAAACAGGGACCTGCAGTAGGAGTCTTCAAGGTCTTTTTACCCTCAGGAAACTCCATGAGACCAGTTTACCCCTGATGAGACCTTGCTGGTAGCAGCAGCATAACAGCAGTTTTCCACTGTCCAGACCTTGAGCTGAGCTATGGGGCCTCACACGGGAAGGAAAACAGAATAATTGCAGACATGTGTTAGGGGAAAAGGTGCAGCTTTACGTTACTTACCAGCCCGGTCCCACCAGTCACATCTTAAGCCATCCTTGTCAACCCATGCCTCCTCTGGGCTGCCAGATACCATTCACATTCACTACAAACAAATTGTCGCCTTCGAGGTCCTCTGTACTTCACTGACTTTGGTCCAAAACTGAAATAGCAACTGCTTCCTTCCTTCCTTTGCCATGTACATACTAGTACACTCTCATTTCCCACGCTCATCCCTGTAGCTGGGTTTTCTCCATCATCCACACCTGCATGTTATTTTCATTAACCTTCCCCTGTGTTGCAAATAAGAAGAGAACCTCAGGTGGCACAAACTATCAGAGATCCATTGAAGTCACCTGTACGATCATCTTCATGGATATTCCCTTGTAAAAATTAAATAGCATATTTTATTGTGATGCTATTCGCATTAGAGTTACGAGCCAGATGTTAGGATCATTGTTCCATTTTTCTTTGAACATTGTACCAACTATTCTTTTCTGCCAGTCCTCCACTATCTCCTCAACTCTTCCATGACTTACCCAAACAGTTCTTTGAAAGGTCAACTTATTTCCAGGAGAAGCATGCAATTTTAATCCAGCCCTCTTCTGTAAAAGGAAGCACCAGCCTAACAATGAAGTGCAAACCAGTTTGGCAGAAAACATACTTAAGAAAGCTTTTTAAAATTATTTTTAAATCATGGAATGATGAAACTACATTTATAGTAATGGAAATATTGGATTTTAGCATAAATAAGTACATAGCAGTGTACAAAATCCCAGAAATTCTTAGACTTCCAGCCTTTACTTATGACTGTTAGAAAATTACTTTCACAAATGCTCTGCAATGCTTTGTGCAACCTGAGTTTCCCCATTTCCCTTTGTTGTATTCCTTTGTGCAATCCAGATTTGTAAATCATTCCAGGAAACTTTTTATTAACTCACAAAAACCCTCCAAGACAATGTCCTGTACTTTCCACTGGTCTGAGTCAGACCTACTCGTATCAGCTGAGAAATATCCATGACCTTTTTGTGTCATTTTAAATCTGATGATCTCAGAAAACCAAACTAACTTCCCAGTAAAGTTCTACTTCACTGTTTATAAGGGAAGGTTTTGCCCATCCTTGCAGCCGAGCTGAATTCACACTGAATAATTTCATTCTGCCTCTGTAAATTCCCCTTACAGCTTAAAAGGCACCGAGTGTTTTTCTTTCATTGATTACAGCTGAGTAGTCTAACGCAGCTGCATTTCAATGGGAGTGAAGTGATTCCTTTATATTATAGCTATTTTGCCAAAAGCATATGGTGTGAGGTGGATAAAAAGGGAAATATTGCAGGCAGCCACAGCAGAACATCATCCATCATAGTCTGAACCTCCCATAGCACGATTTTTATGTTTCTCCATCACTAGCTAACTCCTCCCTGCCAGGGTATGCAGTGACAGAAGCACTCGCGGTGTCCCCCAACAGCTCAGCCATCAGATCTTCTGCTTCATTTCAACTTTAGCACACCAGACCCCATCGCCTCTCCAAGACTGAGAAACACCATCGCGTTCTGGCTGGAGGGGACACATTAATGAGGGTGGCTCTGGTTTCCCATCCTCTGCTTAGGTTGTTTTAGAACACAAGGTACCCCACGGGGAAGCTGCTGTTGCTCTGAGAAGGGATTGATGGCACAGGGATATGGGGTCTTCTGTCCCACCAGGAGCACTTCTGTCCCACCACAGCCACAGACTGCTGGATGGATTTTTGCTGTGAATATGGCCTGGACAATGAGCTACAGGCTTCAGGGCAGCCCTTTGCACAGTGGGTTCATGTCTTATTTCTGGCAGCCCCTACTGGAGAACATTCACTAATGCACCCGAAACCTTCTGAGAAACGCGCTGCTTCCCAAGAAAGACAGAAACTCATCCTCCTTTGTTTTCATCCGTTTCCACAGTGTACTTCTGTTGAGCTGACTGACATTTGAATAAGCCCCAGGAGAATTGTACCTAGGACGCTTCTACTAAATATTGCCGTTGTAGTAGGAGGGTGCAAACGCAAGGGAGGCATTTGGAAGAGACTTGTAAACAGTTGCCTTGGTACTACCTAATTAGAGTGTTACATTGTCTGGTGGAATCCACTCCCAGGAATGTGCGTAGCCTGGATTAATGTTTCCAGAGCCAGGGTGGTAGACGGTAAGCAGTCAAGATCAGGAAATCACTTGTAAAAGGAGTTGGGTAGCTTTTTAATCTCTTTTCCTGTTGGTTTTTTTAAAACTCGCAAGCAGAAAGCAAGTTGTTTCATCTGATACTACAGCAGCTGTGCCTGCGTAATTGAGGGGTTCGGTTCTTTAACAAGGAAAATTGTAATTTATCCTTTGTCTGTGGGGTTGCTCATGTGGAAAGCAGCATGGTCCAAGGAATGACCTCCAGAGGAGGATTCTGAAGTGCTGGGATTTACTTCTAAGCTTGGTTTTGACCTGTTTGGCAACCTTGGCCAAGACATACCTTCTGCCCTTGTTCATACTCCCTAAATGTTATTTTTCTGGTCCTGGGGCTCTACAGGTGTACCTGTCTGTAGAAGTGAAGCCCTGTTGCAGCTCTAGGTAGTAGAAGCATGTGGTAACTTGTTGAGGGATGTTTCAGGACCATATTGCCTAGGTACTGCTTGTTACATCCTTTTCTCAACACAGCCATAAATTCTTCTGTAGATGTTATTTATGGCCAAAATAAGCTTGTGCTTTTCAGCCCTTTTTTTTTTTTTCTGTTCTTTTATTCACCTAATCTATCACACTTGCTTATGTCAGCACCCGTTATTCCTCCAGATTCTCCTACACACAGCTGTGAGAGAGCCATCAGGTGAGTGTATTCAGAGCTGCTTCCTTCTTTAGTGCTAGCAAACACCTTGGGACTTGAACGAGAAATCACATGCCCACCGGCTATCTATCAGGTAATATCAGTGCTTCATACCTGAATAGTCTGAGGGAAGAAGGATCCTGATTTTCTCCTCAGTCAAAATTCCTGGGAACTTTCTGGAATTCTTTCCTAGGGGAAGGACTCTTGAGAACACAAACACTGGCACTTGAGGCAGGATAGAAGTTGTTGTGTATGTGGGAGATATCTTAGAAAATGAACGGAAGTGTTTTCATCGCTTGAGAGAGAATCAACCACACCAGGTGATCCTGAGCAAAGAATCAGACCCGACAGGATATGCGAGAGACCTCATTAACACAGTCTAGCCTTTTATTGTGCATACTAACATCTTACTTTATGGTACTGCTATTTGATTATTTAAGGGGTCCAGCGTCCCTTTTGATCGTTCTTTTCTGTACTTAAGTGTAGCAATTACCAATTAATTAAATGGGTTTGGATTCCATATTACTGTTTTAAATAAAAAGAAGAGAGGTTAAAGATAGCTGCTTGAGTACATTCTGGGATTCCTGAGATTTTTTTCACTCTGTTCGCTCAGTAACAGAGGAGAAGCATTTCCAGATTCTCAATTCTGAGTGTAGAGGGGGGAAAAGTGCTGGGAACCAGCTCAGCCCACAAAACAATGTTTATATGGGGCTTGGGATGATCATCTTTGTGACTAGTTCTAGATAATGTAATTTCAGCAGCTTTCCCTACCATTATTTTTCCCTCACTAATGGCAGCTGAATTGTTGCAGCAAGTATTTAAAGTGATTTAAAAAATTAAAAACTACCCCAATATACCAAAATGCAAACTGAATATTGTGCAAACTTGACACTCCATATCTGTGAGCTCATCTAGTATGAAGTCCATTGGAAATTTAATCAATTGCACAATAAATTCTTCTTTTATTAATGAGTAGCTGAATTAATTTACTTTCTACAAGTTGACATGTGTGAGTCCACCTGCCAGTTTTTGTGGCTGTAACCATCATATTTTAAAAGGTTTTTTCCTCTCACTCTCTTTATGTCTTTATGAAAAAAGCCCCACATGAAGAACAAACGGAAACTACCTAAGTGACCGCACAGTGGAAACACCGAAACCAAATACCCCGTCTGCAAAGCGGTATCAAGTGAACCAAGTAAACAACCTGGAAAGAAAGAGAGGAAAGCATTCATCTTATCTTTTTCAATTTGAGTAATCTTAGATGTTTCTGTCAACCACAGCAAAAATTAGACAGAAAGGCAATTTTAAGAAGCTTTTACAAAATTATGACGGGGCTTTGGTGAAGTCACTCCCAGTTCACCCCAGTGAGAGCCAACTCGGGCTCAGCCAGGTCTTGCCGTGTCCCTTGGAGCCTGGGATGGCAAAATTCAGGTTGTTTGCTTGCTTGATCTGAAGCAATTTCTTTATATTGGTGTTGAGTGAGTCACTAGCCAGGAACTGCATATCATGCGGACCATATGCAGGGAGCTGCAAAGATCTGACTCAGAGATGTAAATCTGTGTCGTGGTGAGGCACGGGGTGTTTAGCAACACTTTATTCTTTCCGCCTTTTTTGCTGTTGTGGGGGTGGCAAAAAAAAAAAAAGGGAGCCCTTTTGTCATCTTAGGGGCGCTTACTTTGGGAGAAATCAATTTTTTTTCTTTGAGGTTTTGATCAGAGACGCATGGAAAACACAGCGGAGCTCGGATGCTCTAAGGGTCAATCGCCTACAGAAAAATCCCCAGAGGTCTCCAGCGCGCGAGATGATACGTGAATCCGATCGCTCGCATTCCTCTCGCCAGGACCACCCACATCCGATGCGAGCCGTGCATGCATGGAAATCATTTTGGTTGTGTGTGTGTCTGTGTCTGAGTGTGTAACCTCAGAGCCAGGAGAGCTGGGCTCAGTTTTGGGGCACTAAAAGCAAAGGTCAAGCCGCTGACCCACGGCTGGTCCTTGGCCGGACGAAGATGCTTGGAGGGGCTGCCAGGAGACGCTCGGTGCTGCCCAGATCCTGCGGGTGCCAAGGGGTTGTTGGTGGAAACCACCTGGGTGCCTTTCTCCATCTCCTTGCTCCAGGGCTGCCCAGCAGCCGTGGGTCTCCCTCCAGGTCCCAATCCCACCCCGAGTGAGGCTCCACTCCGGTTTTTAGGGCGCCACATATTTTGCTCATGACATATGGACTGTCTGGGGGTTTACTCCAAGAGGTGGGGTGGACTTTTCCTTGGGAAGCCCGGAGCCTCATTGAAAAACCCTCATTCATCCAGAGCAAAGAGAGGAAAAGAAACACCCAGCTGCAATGCCTGCAGGCAGGCTCTGCTCCGCTATAAATAGATGCTGTTTATTTTACACCAATTTACTGCACCATACCACCAAATCCTGAAGCAGATTTCTCTGGGTGCAGGCTATCTCTGCTTTGGCTACCTATGCTGATGCCTGCAGGCTCTCCCTGGCTTCCTTTGTTTTGCTTTGATACGTGGAATTATTTTCTGATAAAGCCTTCCAAGCTGGGTTGCTGAGGGAGGAGGAAATTAAAAGTGTATGCTGGTAATGAAGGTGTGTTAATGAGGATCACTCCAAAAGAGTGGCTTCTTCGTATCATTTGAAGTTATAAAGGACTGAGACAAGACCACAGATGGGCATCCTGTTGACAAAGCCTTGCTTAGCATGAGCAAAATATTGTTTAGTACCTTTCCTGTACAAAAATTCCCCTTGCTCTCAGCTGGAGGAGCTGCCACAGGCTTCAGCTGGGCACCGAAGAATTAGTCGGCCTTTTAAATTTAAACTATTACATTTGGATCTAGGCAGGAAAGAAATTTGAAAAGAAAACAGCATTTCTAATGCCTTTTGTCACATTCCTGAGGGCTGACAGGGCTGTTTGAGGCCCCCTCTTTAAATTGCTTAAGTTTGGGTCCTTGGTACCGCAACGGCTACACTAACCTGTGCAAGAGCTGCTTGAGGCCGGACCATTGCATCACACCCATAAACTGCAGATGGATTTTGCATAACTCTCGGGTTTCCATTCTGCTGTTACAGCACGCTCTGGATGCCTGTGATGGCTCCTCAGAGGAGTGCATGTTCAGAAGCTTTCCAGAGGCTGGAGCAGACGGAAGATCTTAATCTCATCAGTGCTGTTGCCTCTGGAACAGAAGGGATCGTGCTCTGGGGTTGTACAGAAACTCGCTCAGGGCCTGCTGTAACCTCAGAGAATTTCAGGACCACCCTAACTGTTTTTCTGCTTCTTCCTTACCCTCAAAAGCTGTGCAGACCATAACAGGATGAATGCAGGCTGCATATCGGTCTCCTCTGCCAGGGAAGCTGATGAGTGGAGAATACACTCAAGTGGCCACATCCTTCCAGAAATCCTAACAAGGAGGTGTTAGTCCAAGTCTGAAAATCAGGTGGTGGCTGCTGTGTCCAGAGGGATGCTCAGGAGAGAATAGCAACCACACAGTGCACAGGGCAAGAGGAGCTTGTGGTGCTCATGCACCTCCTTCCTCCCATCGTCTGCTGCCAGTCCTACTAGGGAATCTCAGATTAAATTTTGCCACTCTTGAGAAAAGCAACTGGAGGCTGGGGGTGCTTCCTGGCAGGCAGGGCACAGTACGGGTTGGGTAAGGCAGAAACGATGTGCAATGGCAGAAAGAAAGAGGCTGGGGGGAAGAGCAGGAGCTACAGGTCTGGGCACAGTCATGCCTTGGGTAGGAATTTCGCAAGTCCCTGTCTGCAGAGTGTTGTTGTTGATTTTGCCATCTTTGATCAAGGTAAACAGGACTTGTGTGCACAATGAAAACAAACAAGCCAGGCTGGAAAATATCATGAGTCAATAAAGCTCTTTCGGTGCCTCCACCTTTCTTAACCCCGAGTCAGCAAATGCTTAAGTGCTTGGCAAATCGAGGGAAGAGCCCAGGACTCAAAGCCTGGGGCAGCCCAGCCTCCACGCTGGCTCCAGCCACCTTCTGCTCCTGACTTAAAAGACCATCAAGGAAACATTTGAATATTGAGTTAAGAATAGTTGTACCGACGCTACTGGAAAGCAGGTTCCCTCTACATCTGAGCCTTACACGGACTGCGAAGGATCCTCCCAAACGAGACTTGTGGATCAGCAATAGTCTATTCTTCACTTGCTGTAAAGTAGCAGCTCCCTGTACTCCTTCTCACCTCTTTCATACAGATACCACCAGCCAGAACTTAGGCTTTGTTGCAGCACAGATCTTTTCTTTCTTCTGGAGCCATTTCTCAGAATGATACAAAGTTTGGGGTTGCTTCTTAAAGTTTTCTATGTTAGGCCAATGGAAAAAAAGAAAAAGAACAGGACATTTAAAATCCATTCTCTCTTTTTGTATTTTGCTTCGGCTGGATCTCTTCCTGTATTATTTTTATGACGAAGCACTTGCGCTTTTTGACATCAAGACAAATGCTGGCAGCTTCCCAGGAGCCTGGGAACTGCAGTGCATGTTAAAAGCAGCTCTGGGTGTCTTTTCGTGGAAGTTAGTTGAGGTGGAAAGAGTTTTTCCTGAGCATCAACTCTACGCCCTCTGACCTGCTTGCTCAACCCTGCCTCTCAGAGCATCACTCACCTCCACAGCTTGGGGTGCTCAGAACTTGAAAGGTATTAACCCAACACAGAGCAGCTGTACACCATTTGAGTGCTTTAAATACAGTTCTTGCAATCTTTATTCCCTCCTCAAAATGCACTCACCCTCTTCCTGGATAAACCAGAAGGGCCTGGCATCTCCGAGCAGTGTGAATTTACTCTTAAAGGGTCTTTTTTTATCCCTTCTTTTTATTCTTTTTTAGCTCTGAGGACAGCAGGAGTCAAACACATACGTAACATTAACCAACTATTTTCTGTTTTGTCTGCAGGTGAAAACTGTGATGCTCTTTGCTGCTTGCTGTAGAGGCAACAGTGACTTCTTGATCCTGATGAACAGCAGTGTCAGCGATGGTCCAGGGGACCCAGGACAGGAACTCCTGGCACATCCCCAACACACAGCAGTAGCTCCTAGTGAGTGCCCAGAGCCTGTGGGACACAGCTTTGCCCATTGTCATCTTTCCTTCTGGGGCTTCCATGTCACAGCTTTCCAAAAAGCAGAGCTGAGTACCACTGGGAGCAGCTTGTCCTTCCAACATGGTCTTCAGGACTCTTTCCAACCTCCTAATTTTCATCCATTTTCTCTTCCTCCTTGCAAACATGGCTATTTTGCCCTTAGAGACCATGGATCAACAACACACCATCTGCCCCAGTCACAGTTTATCAGCCCTGTTCCTTAACAGCCTTTTTTTTTAATGCCCTGATACCACAATGATGGCCTCTCTAGAGAGAGCACATAATCTGCACCTTGCACATGGCAATATGGGACTATTACAACGTATTTTTGAGATGCCAGGAGGAATAAAAGACACAGAGACTATCCCAAGGACCCAGGGGTGAGTGTCACCCCAGCAGGCTGCTCCTATCCCCATGATGCCCTGCAGGCACTTATATTATTTCACTCAGAGGAAGATGTTGGCATTGAAATGGCTTAATGGCATTTTTTTTCTAATTACTTCAAAGTAATCATGAGTATTGGATGTCCGGGAACTTACAAACTGAGCTCAGCCCCTGAATGTATTTTAAATTTTGTGCTTTTTTAAATAAATAAAAGCAAGACACTGAACGGTTTCTCATTTCTGGGTGGTTTTGAATAGACAATAAAAAAACCCCAAGATTCTAGATAACTTTTAATTGCAGAATACAAATTAGTTTCTGTTTAGCTAAGCAGAGAATATACCCCTCAAAAATTAAAAGGTGGACTTCTAAAAAGTAATAAAATTATTAACTAACATAACTAATTATAAAAATTATCTCTGTTTTCATCACAGGTACCTCTTAGATGCACTTTTGATTACTCCTCTATTTTATTTTCTTGTTTGAAAAATAAAATCCAGAATTTTATTTAGTTATTTACGTATTAAAAAACTTTGCCCAGATACAAAATTAAACTCCTTTTTATTGCATTGTTGAAATTAAGCCACATTTATTTTTACCCCAAAAGTAGCATGTATGAAAACTCTAACAGAAACAGAACGGTAGAACTGTTCTTCTATTTGAAGCATTTGATTTACTCTTCAGAACAGCTTTACCATTTCTAGTAGAAATATTTGTTTGTCCATTTCATGAAGAACCATTAATTGTAGGTAGTTTCTCAGCAACTATTTTGATCTTTTCCTTTTAAAATTACGTTATTTTTAAGCAGGGATTTAATGTGAAACTTATCTAGACCTCCATCAACTCTTATATTTAAACCACTGTATGAATGATACACCAGTCAACTGTCCAGAGAACTGTATAGATAATTCACTTCTCTTTAAAGAAAGATTGGGTAGACATAGTAGTTTGTATGGGTTTATTAGCATACTTTTTCTAATCACATAAATTGAATTGTACGTCTAAGTAAGGAGTCTTAAAAATTCCCCTTCTGATCCCCGCACGCAGTCCTTGCATGGCATTAACAGCCATTGTTAGGGTTATTGGAATAATGACTGGAAAACCCAGCTATGAAATGTGATGGCAGTGTCCCAGAAACCGTACAGACTCAGCCAAGAAGATAATCCTTGAATTCCCCAACCTAAATAAATCACAGTGGTTTTCATGTGTTTGCAGGATTGGCAAGATTTGCTTAAACTGTCGTTTTTGATTTTAAATTTGTGATGGTGAAACTACTGGCACAAATGAAACAAGAACAGAGTTCTGCCTTTCTGTAGAATTGGTCAAAATTTTCCCATCACATTTTTATTGTATATATTTTATATATGTAACATATTCTATTTAATATATTTTATTATATTTATTATGTGTCATATATTATAATGAAGATATTATTTAGGCTTGCATCAAAATGGGAGAAATTAATACTAACATCCTGCATTACAGATATTTTTAATCATCTAAAAAAACAAATTAAAGTGTAAAACTACTGGTTTGAATTCACTTTTTATTTCAGATAGATTAGTAACTTACAATACGATATGCATTTTTCCTATTGACTCCTGTATTTCCCTATCGCAGCAATGACTAGGGTCAGAAATAATAAAACTCAATGAGAAGGGACAATTCCCAGAGCTTTCTGAGCCAATATTATCTGCCTCAGAGGTTAGGATCATTCAAGTAAAGACCAGCATAATATCAGAACTTTCAGTTCTTTATCCAAACAGCCGAGTCTTTCCCAGCCAGCCCATCACAGCTCAATAATTGTATAGAGTCATATCAGTGATCCTCATTCATATTTCACAGGCTATAATAAACACAGCAAAAATTAGATGAGGTTCCATTTGAGGTTAAATGTTTCCATGAGATAATAATTTCTGTTTATAACAAGAAAAAAAAAAAAAAGACCACTGATCTATTTTTAAAACCTAATTTAGACCCAGTATCCAAAATATCAGTTCACACAGACCATGAATGAGACCGGATTACGCCCTTTTCTTCATAGTTTTAAGCATAAACGAGGGCATTGGGAACCCTGCTGCGCGGAGGCTGAGGGACCTGAGGGTCTTTCTCTTGCCCACATCGCAGGTGGCTTTCATTGTACCATCCCCAATGATTCTCATGATTTCTGATTTTCCTGCTCTGTCCAGGGAAGAGCCTCTACGTCCTTGTGCCACATCCTGGTTTGTCCCTAGAACTTGAAATGGTCCCAAGGAAAAGGCACCACATCCCTTTCTGCTCCCTCACGGCCTCTTAGGGGTTTTGTGGTCCAGCCCCAGGGAACTCTTGCCAGCACCACGGGGAGGGTGGGACATCACCAGCTGGAACGTTGCCATCGCACACGAGCGCGGAAAGAAAAACAAGGGGAATCAATAACACAAAGCTCACCTTGGGAGGGATGCAGCCTCTGCTACCAGGGAGCTCACCCAGGGCTGTGGGCACGTGGAAGCAGACAACGTCTGCCAAGGAGTGATGGCTCAAAACCTGGGACTATCCAATGAGACAGTAATTTTTCCGTTTGTCAGTGGGAATCTTCAAACAAGCACTTGGAAACACCCACCCCCCACTGACTACACAGAAACGTGGGGCTATGTGGAGCTGTAGGTAAGCAGGGACCTAATACAGAGGAAGATGGTGCTGCCAGCCTAGAGGAAAGCAGAACTAGAGAGCTATCATTAGTTGCACCTTATCAGTATGTTCAAGGCGCAGCTTAAGTTTAAGCTGCGATGCACTGGGTTCTGAGTAAATGCACCACCAAAACACAATCCCTGGCTGCAAAGAGCTTCCCCCTCTGCTCAGAGGGTGAGAGGTAAATGCATTAGTCTTGTTTTGCACTTGGAAACAGCAGCAGAAGCACATTTGCAGGTGATTTTCCCCAAGGTCCTACTAAAAGTCCAAGATAAAGGTTGAGCAGACCTCTGAGGCTGCGTTCAACACCATAATCACTGGCTCTTCTCCCTGTGTTGAGCTTGTGGCTGCGTTTCCTGCCCTCTCCTTGATTTCAATAGATTTTTAGGGCACACAGAGAGTAAAACTTCCATAATTACAGGCAGTGATGTGTTAAAGAGCACTCCAAATGCTTTTCTCTGGTTTTGAATCGCAGCAAGAAAAGATAGTTTCTTTTTCCCTAAATCATGTGGTTATTGGGAGCGTAGGTATCGGAGCCGTAGATTCTGTTTTTATGCCGTGTTGTTTGTGAGCTATAGGCTGTGGTCTCTTTTCAATGAGAAAACAACCAAAGGACTTGCTTTTGTTTCTTTTCAGACATAGAACATTATACTAGCTTAAAAGTGCCTTTTAGAAACATAGCTTTGCTTGTGGAAGAGGGCTATTAACATGTTGCCCCATTCTCCAGCAACTATAATTCATTGAGCCATTAAGACCATGTCACGGGCTGATAGCAAAATAAATAGCTATGAGAAAGCGTTCAGTAAATTATTTTGCAACTTGTGTTTATTAAAAGTGTGTCCTTTAGCACGTCTGCCTTAGAATATTTAGGCAAGGCAACAAGGGCTGGTGCTGCGCTTCCTGCGGTGGGCAGAAATATCCCAGCAAACCCAGCAGGTCCCTCCACATTGAGGGAGATCTGCTGCTGGCAACCTACCTATGGGATGGAGCCCAGACCGTGGCACAGACTCCCTTGCTGCTCTGCAGCTCAGACAAGAGGCTTAAATCCATGGTTTACAGGAAAAAAAACTACATTAGTGCAGGTGGAAACCACCTTTCCATCATGGGAGTGAAAAAATCTCAGATAACTCCAGCAAATTGACCCTGCAAAAAACTCCAGCAAAGGGTCCTGGAGGGGAAGGCAGGGAGGAGGCACCAGCCCTCAAGCTGTTGCTCTCAGGCACATGTGTTTTTGCCGATTGCTTTTCAAAAAACCACGGAGCTGGTTATCAGGTGTTCACATGAAAATCTCCAATTCTGCAAGTGTTGTTGTTGTGGAGCCAGATAAGCTCAGAAACGTGAAGCCAAGGTTTCAAAATCAGTCAGCCAGTAAGTGCTTTTCGAGAACCTGCAATCTTGAAACCTCGTCTCTAGACGTAAACTGAATTGGGTTTGCATAGCAAGGTTTGGGAGCAGGGGGGACACAGGGGTGGCTTCTGCAAGAAGCTGCTAGAAGGTTCCCCTGTGTCCAACAGAGCCAGCCAGCTCCAACACAGACCCTTTGCTGGCCAAGGCTGAGACAACTGGCAGCAGTGGTAGCACCTCTGGGATAACATTCCTAAGAAGGGCGAAAAGTTGCTGCGCAACTGCAATTGGCGCTAGAGAGAGGAGTGAGAATATGCGAGAGAAACAACTCCACAGACACCAAGGTCAGTGAAAGAGGAGGAATAAGAGGTGCTCCAGACACCCATGCAGAGATTTGCCTCCAGCCCATGTGAAGACCACGGTGACGCAGGCTGTGCCCTGCAGCCCATGGAGGTCCATGGTGGAGCAGATATCCACCTACAGGCCAGGGATGACCCCATGTTGGAGCAGGCGGATGCCCAAAGGAGGCTGTGACCCCATCTGAGGTCCATGGGGGAGCAGGCTCCTGACAGGACCTGTGGACCCATGGAGAGAGGAGCCCATGCTGAAGCAGGTTTGCTGGTAGGACTCGTGACTCTGCAGGGGACCCACACTGGAATAGCCTACTCCTGGAGGATTGCTCTCTGTGGAAGGAACTAACACTGCAACTTCAGCCTATGGGAAGGATTCACATTGGAGAAGCTTGCGGAGAGCTGTCTCCCATGGGAGGGACCCCGTGCTGGAGCAGGGGAAGTTTGTGAGGAGTCCTCTCCCTGAGGAGGAAGAAACAGCAGAGACAATGTGCTATGAACTGACTGTAACTCCCATTTCCCACCCCTCTATGCTGCTGGTGGGGAGGAGGCAGAGAAAATAGGAGTGAAGATGAGCCTGGGAAGAAAGGGAGGTGGCTTTAAGATTTGGGTTTATTTCTCATTATTCTACTCTGATTTGACTGGTAATAAATTAAACCATTTCCCCAAGTTGAGTCCATTTTGCCTGTATCTGCAATTGCTAAGTGATCACTCGCTATCCTTATCTTGACCCAGGAGCCTTCTGTTACATTTTCTCTGTCCTGTCCAACTAAGGAGGGGAGCAATTAAAGTCTTCAGCTGGGGTTGACCCACTACATAAGCAATGCAGCTTCTTTCCACTGAGGATCAGAAGCAATGGACTCACACTTCTCCAAGGGTATGGACAGTGCAAGGTGAGGGATGACTCAGGGCTTTTCAGCCTGGAGGTAGCGCTACCAAGAAAATTAATAAAATAATATCCCCTTGCAGTGTGTTTTCATTCCACCTCTCGGTGAGACAGAGCTAGAAGAGACCATCATGTCAAAATCTGAAAAAAATAAGGAATGGAGCAAATTAAGGTTTTCTTCCAGAAAAATGAAGCCCATTTGGCAGAGGGAAGGTTTCCAGGCAGGATGTAGCTGCCCATTCAAACAGGCAGTGAGCTGAGAGAGGCAGGGAAGGATTTTGACATTTAAGCAGTGTTTAAATCTCACTAGATGTGCCTTGTTCTTAAAGCAGACAGGTAACTGGGAAAGAGGCACACAACCCAGTTTGTTTGTGCAACCCAGTTGCACAGTACCCTCACACTAACCATGCTCGCTGAGGGCCAGCTCAGCCCCCTAAATCCCACCCTTCCAAAAAACCCCCAGACACAAGCGCTTTCCCACAGCCATCACCTTCCCAGCGCCTGTGAGAGCGTGCTGGGTCCAGATCCTGGCTCTGGGGTGAGTTCCCACCACGCCTGGCAGGATGGAAATCTCCTACAGGCAGATTTTGCACTTCCAGGTGAAAAGGCTTGACTGGGTGGGAAACAGAAAAATCCTCAGCAGTTTCCTCAGCTTAACGACTTTTAAATTGGGTGGCATTGATTATTGTAGTGATGAAGTGTACTTGGAATATGGAGAAAACACAAAAGCATGAATGAAGATTAACTCTTTTTTCCAGACCTAGAAAATGTTAAAAAGAGTTAGCAGAATATTTGAAAATATTTTTAATAGTTTGGAACAACTAAATTTAGCTAAGCTGCAGATAGGCCTCTCTTTATTACAGCTACAGTTACTATGGCAACATGCTACAATTATTTATCGCCATGACGATCCACTGTAGATTTTTTAAATGCATTATCTATTTTTGTTTGCATTGTCATTCCTGCCAGGGGAGGGAAGACACCAATTCGGTGCACTGTGAAATGGTCCACATTTCATCCAGGAGATTGCAGGGTGGAGGTTGGGATGTTTTTAAAATGAGCAGCAGTAAAAATCAAAGGAAAACCACTCTCAGGTTTAGAGTTTTTTTCTTTTTTTTAATCTAAAATAGCTTACTGTTTCCAATTGACAAGTGGATAGGAACTTGTTCTTTGCCAGTCTTCCTCCTGCCTGCTCTTTGAGATACCAGAAACGTGAATGAAGTTCTGCGACACCCATGAACTATTGCTATCTCTGCCATGGAGAAGGAGAAGCTTGAATGAGCTGTAGTAAGCAACTCCTCTAAGGTCACATCACCAGGTAGTGATAAGGACGCAATTAGGACCTGCTTCCTTGGCCACTTTCTCTGGTGTGGTGCCAACATCGCAGTTATGGTGCCACTGTCACAAGCGCCAAATGGTTTTATTAAATATGCCAGGTAAGGGAAATTGGACAAGCCTGCCCACCCCTATCTGCAGAAGAAAGAGAAGGAGATCTGCTATGTGCTGCAGCTTCAGTTGTTCAGCTTTGACAGCACAGGTGCTCCACCAGTTCACTAACACCTGCGGGACATTTTTTGGGCGCAGAGTGCATTTCCATTGACGTCATTCAGTCCACTTCAGCATTTCAGGGCTGTGATAGCCAGGTGCTCCAACCTGGAGATGTCTTGCCCTGGAGAGGCACAGCAGATCGCCTTCATCCCAGGGCTCGGTGTGTGGGCAGCTCTGTCTCATGCAGGAAACACATCACCCATCTCCCTGTGCCCCTGTGTGGGAAGATGCTTGAGTGGGGCGGATGTGTATGGGGGAAGGATGGTGGATACTGTTCTAACACATCCAGATAATACTCTGCTGGTCTTGTCCGGGGTGATGGTTAAGTAATCCTAAGGAGAACTTGAAAAGAGCTCCCTTTGTGGCTCTCTGACTAATGAAAAGCCCTTTATATAATCCTGCAATCAACTGTATGGGGCTGCTGGGACGGGTAATTGGGCTACAAACGGGCTCCGTTTACAGGAGGTTATGTAATTTACCGTTCTGTCATCGTCTGTTCCCAAAACTGTGATTCTTTCTCCAAGGCTTACATTCCTGGGGATACAAGTAATGATCGAGAGGTGACTCGCTGCATCTTGGGTCATGAACAGGATCTTTACAGATGCAGCTAGTTTGGATTAAACCTGACTCCCTGGTGTGCTAAGAAGTAGCCAGAGGCAGCTCCTGGTGGGACATTCCAGATTTTTGCTCTTGTACAGCACGTGTAGATGCAAAAGTGATGGACACTCACGAAATAAATAGGTAGGCAAGCTAGATAGAGAAATGGAGGGATATTGTGGCTTGGGCTGTATCCCAAGTACTTTCTTATCAGTTGGTGTGTATCAGTATCAGCAGGTAAAATAGAAAAAAAAAAGGTACTTTTCGGTGGAAGAAATACAAGAACAGTGCTGCTTCACATCCCCAGGCTTCAGCAGCTTGATCCACATGATTGCCCCTAACCACAGGTGCCAAACAACTGCAAACAAGGCAGCATTCCTCAGAGCTGGTGCCCACGATTTGCAGACTCAAATCAATGTCTGAAAGATCGAGGGAGAGAGTAAAGGGAGTGGGATGAAATGGGGGGTCACAATAATCCCTGCGAGGTTTCGCATGGATTTGGTAGGTGCCCAATATGCAGGGTGCCAGCCTGCTGCTCTCTGTTGTGTGTGGAATAACAAAAAAGCCTGACCATCTCCAAAGCACAGTTTAGCGTTGCACAGAGATGTTAGGACTAGTTTAAGCAGGCTTGTGCGATGCTTTGCTGTGGGTAATTCATCCGATTTCTCGGAGAGGGCTGTTGGCTGAAGTGAAGTGTCCCACAAAAGTGTCCGTGGGACTTGCTGTGCCTGAGCAGAACCAAAGGACATCCCCAGAGGGATGTTCTCTACTTAGCAGACTATTTCCAAGGGTCTTCAGGGGGTCTCGCTGTAGGTCAGTGCTGCAAGACAGATAACAAGACTGAAAATACTAAAACAAGCAGAAGAGAAGCTTGCTTTCCAGCCCTGTTCCTGAGGTGATAATCCCCTACATTTGGTGCATGCTGTGGCGTAGGGACTCCCTCAGAGTGGTGTGTGGTCCTGCCTGCAAAGCCCTGTGCCACGTCCTGTGGCAAATCGACTGAGGTGCATGGTTATAGTGAGCCTGAGAGCAGCCCTGTCATCATGTCAATAGTCCCTTAGCAAAATGAGTTCAGGAACTGCTGGTTTAGACCTGAGGGGTTAACAGGCACCAACTTAATATTTTTCCTGCATCTTCCGAGATTGAGACGTTGCTGAGTAGATGGACTTTTTTGCCATTTTGCTTGACTATATGGACCTCAAGTCTGAGTACAAAATCCACTGGTGACAGCTCACAAAAGCCAAAGAAGCATTTGCAGACAGCCTGCACACAACCATGCTCTGTGTCAGGAGCTTTTCATGGGTAGTGACTGGTTTACACTGAATAACAATCTCTTTTCTATCTGGTAGTGGCAATATCACTTGAAGGAAAAGACAGAGGCAGGACCAAAACCGTTATGACCTCCATAGCCCGATGCTGGTACAAGGGTCCACTGGCAGAGAGAACAGGAGCATCTCTGCTGTTCAAGTTTGAAACCTGAGGATATAGAAAGTGAGTTGAAGCAAATGGGATTTCCCAGATTTTGGAGGCTTAATGCCAGGATGGGGACAGGGCAAACGTACCTCTGACATCCACGTCCAGGAGGACATGAAGCCACTTCTGTAACACACTCCATGAGGTGACAGCTGCAGAGCAAGTCTACACAGATGGGATCTCTACAAGTCATTCTGCTTCTGCATGGGAAGCTGTGGAGGTAGGTGGATTATATTTTATGAGTTTTGCAGGACAAGAGAAAACCTATGAGGAATTTGGCCCTTGTTGTACTAAGCACTGCAGATATGCAAAGTAAAGGACAATATCTGTCTCCAGCTGCTTATGATCTGTACAAAGAAAAGGTGGGAGTTTAACAGGTAACTGGAAACACGGGTATATTCTGTGATTTGTCAGAGGTGACACACACAATAGAGTGTTTGCTTTGCTCAGACTATTTATTGATTTGGAAAACGAAATCCTGCCTGTAAAATGAGACATGCACTGTATGGAAAGATGATTTCTAAGAATTAAATCTAGTTAATGTCCCGAGTCAGTCTTTGCAGAGGCTATTGCATTGATGCAGGAGGACAGATTCAGCTTTAGGAGAGGTCTGTGAGATTACAATGAGCCCTCTAAAGTTTCTCAAGTGATGAATTATTTCAAGGAGCAACCTAGGCTACAGCAGCCCCTGTGTCATGGTGCAAGGGGGAGAGAAGAACACTTTTAAATGTTAATTAGTAGGGAAGAGCTGTCTTGCACACTAACCGCAAAGATCTCAGATCTCCGGTGACGGTAGGAGGCAAAGGAGAGCAACAGCGCATTTCATTTGTAATGCATGTTTTTATTTCACCTTGGAGATCCGCTTATTGATGGATTTGGCATGCAGATAATGAAACTGCATTGCTGTAGGGTTCCTGACTGCAAGGTGCTTAAGCACAAATGAAGCCTCTAGGAAACCTCCTGGCAGGGGGCAGGAATCATGGCACTTGTCAAGGATTCTGCGAAGAGGTAGCAGGAAAGAGTCGTACCTACAAGCAGATAAGGAACAGCAGAGGCTGGCGATGCCCAGTCCCCAGCTGGGCAGAGGGAGGGTGAAGTGGCAAAAGGAGGATGAAACAATCCTGCACAAATAAGGCAAAATGGATGAGTTGGGCGATGGGAACAGTTCATGCTCCTTTCCGTTGCCTCATTTTTCACGATGAGGTCTCCTAAGCAAATTCCACTCACTCACCATTGCTGTCAAGCTGGGGGCAGTTTGCAGTGTTCCAGCATCACTTCAGTTCATACACATCCTTTTCATCAACCAGGCAGAGGTGCCACGGCTCTATCACATGCACGTTTCGAAAGGTGGTTAAATTTGGGGCACAGTTCTCCATGCTGCCCCAGTGTCGTACTTTGCACCAGGGAGAAGCGGGTGGGAAACGTTGCCAAGTCACAGCTCTTGAGCTACACGTGGTTTTGCTGGAGCGGTGATGTGCCAAATGCCACACTAGTGGCCATCTGCTCAGAGCACATCTCTATCCGACCACTCTGTTTTGCTTCCCTCCATTGAGGTCAAAGCCATCCTGCACTGAGAGTCACCTCTGCCCCAGGCTGTCCAACTGTCCTGTGAAGAACAACGGCTGAGTAACACCATCATCCACCCCAGGCCAGAGGCTGTTTTGTTGCCACAAAACCCACCTACAGGCCCTCCTAAATTTGTGGAAATCAGCAATGACTTCTCTGACATTAGAAAGGACAAATGAGAATGACTGAATGAACAATCGGGTGAGAATGAAGTGATAAGACTGAGTTTGAATCCTTCCCTTTAATTAAACTTACATTAAAAATATATATTTTGAAACAGGGCAGAGGAAGGGGCTGATAAGGTGCGCTGGGCTGGTGTGGCCAGCGGCTGCATCTCGCCTCAGGGGCAACTTGACTTCAGTGGCTGCATTTTGCTCAGTTGCATAGAGTTTTTAAAGTGCTTTTTGATCCCAGGATGAAAAGTGTGGTACAAATGTACCATTCCCTCATACAGCTGTCTGTCTGTCAGTCCCTGGAGCATGGTCTGCAGCTTGCTTATTTTCTGCGGTTAAAGGGAACCGCAGTTACAGCACTCCTGCATGTTTAACACTATTACAAAGTCCCTCTTGACTTCTCTTTTCATCCTTCTCTGGGGCTATGTTTAGACTCCCATTTCCAATCTCTTGGACTGAGATTGTTATTAAAATGCAGCACTGGTTAATGCTCCATGCATCCCAGCCATAACAAACCGCTGCAGGCGAGCACAGCACTGGAGAGAGGGGGGTGCTCTGAGTGATCACGTAGTGTTTAGGCTCTAAAACCAGCCAGGTTTGCTTTGTTTATATAGGACTAAAGACTAGTCCTATCCACTATATACAAATACGGCAGTGGGGAAAGGAGGGGGAGAAAGCAGGGAGAAGAGTGTGATCTGCAGAACCAAATGTAAGAGCTATAATTAATCAGGTAATTGCAGTATTTGCGTGGAGTGTCTGTAAATATTACCTTTATTTCCAAGTATAGTACTTTGGACCACGTATCTTATCATGAAAAAACCTGTCAAATAGAAAACACATTCACTCGACTGGAATATAATGAATATTAGGTCAGCCAAAATGCAAACTGACTAAATTAATTTGTAGTTGTGTACCAACTGATGTTGGTGCGATAATTTAATGAAACCCTTCAAATAAATATCCACTGGGGAAATAATGCTGAGAAGCAAACAGAGTGTGCACTGAAGGATTACGAGGGTTTCATGTGGTTACAGATGGAGGTCCCAGAGAGTGAGCAGAAATGAGGGGTGATCTTGCAGAGCTCAGGGGAGGATGCAAAGGCTGAGCAGGGGACCTCAGTGATGCTTACAGAGAGTCTCGCTCCATGGATCTCGGAGCTGCCCCTGAGGGACCTCAGCTGGGACACCCACAGCTGGACTCAGCCCTCCCCAGCGAGTGTGACGCAGGCAGAGGCTCCATGGGTGGCCCTCGGCTCACGCTGGGCTCCGGCTGCCCCAGCACCACATCGTGCCGCTCTCCGGGAAAGCCAGTGGGTGACGTGACAGCAATTTGGACTGGTTTGAGAAACAATGTCTCGGTCCTGTGAGAAACACAGAGCAAAACAGACAGGTTTGAATCCTGCATTAAATGTTGTTCCTCAGTCAGATGATTTCAGGGTTCTGAAAAGTGAAACTTCTGCTTTCATATTCCTCTTCTTCCTTTTTTTGGGGGGGGGAGGTGGGGAGGCAAGGTGTATGTGCAGGGGAAAGGATGCCAGAAGAGGTCAAAATAATCATTGAAATAGCTCATTTGAGGAAGCACAATATATTGATCCCAATGGGAGCCTGGGAGCAGAATGAGCTGTCGAGCCCTGTCGTGGGAGGGATGCTGCCCATTGCTCCGGCACACACTGAATTGGGTGTTATTTCCACAGAAAAGCACAGCTGAGCAATAGGATGCTCACGCAAGACCTTGAGCAGTGTGGCAGGGCTCAGAGCCACCCTCTCACAGCAGCCCTGCAGCCCCTGGTGCAGAGCACAAGACGTGCAAGGCTTCTGCTGGGCAAACCTCCCAGAGCACTTGCAATGACTGAGGGTCTCACATCACCCCAGTCGCAGCACAGGAGCTGTGCAGAGTGAAGCCTCTCAGCAGCAGGGCTGAATGACCCAGGAGGAATACCGGTCCTGTTGGTACCATTCCCCCTGAGCGCCCCATCGGTGTGCAGTGTCCCAGCTCCTGCTGGGGTCCCAGCGATGGAGAACACTTCTCCTGCAAGAACCAAACCCCTGGGCTGGGAACTGGTCTGCCTCTTTTTCTGATGAAAACCTGATTCCTGCAGTGCCATGGGTGGTCCAAGAGCAGCTACAAGGCATGAGCTGCCTCTTCTCAAGGGAACCTGTTTTCTGCCCTCTCCACAGAGAATGCATATTGCTGTAAGTCCCGAAATTCAGTTTCAATTTGGATGATGTAAAGAAAGAGATGAGCGACTTAAAGCACCGCTCAGGAACAATCTGTGCTATTTTAGTAGCTGGTGAGTGGAAAGTTCCCTTCAAGAGCTAAACACACATTGTATCTCCAGCTCAGCACGACAGTTTTGCAGTGGTTGGAGCTTCTGCCCCATGGTCCCAGCGGCAAGAGGGGAATCCCTCTGACCCGAAAAGCTCGGTGCTGTGTTCCCAAGGGAGCACAGTAGCTAACTTGGTGACGTTGACATAACAGATGCCCTTCAAGTGGGATTATAGGACACATGCTGAATTTATTAGGGGGTCTATTAATTTGCCCACATGATGTGTCATACGACTGTCTGCTAAGTTTACATCAGCTATTCACAGTTAATATCAGGTGCACTTTATCAGCTTCAGCATTAGTCAACTCGGATTGAAACAGCAGACGACCAACTGTTAAGGGCTAATAAAGTAACAGCTACAACGATAATGAGTAGCTGTAAATGAAAATCCTGTTTGGGCCTTCTTTGTCAGCTCAAAGCCAGGCAGAGCGGAGTCAGACGAACAAGCTGTGGAAAGCTGCACAGGGTCATGCTAGTTCAGGGGCTGCACTCAGCCACGCTGATGAACCAGCACACATCCCACCAGGACAGCCTGGTGCAGAGACCATGGAAGGGTCCTGCTCACCCTGAGGAAGCTCCAAGTTACCTCTGCTCCTCCACGATGCGATGCCAGGAGTGTTCGCGCACAGCATTGCTGGAGGGGCTGTGCAGGGTCCTTCCCGCAGCTCCAGGGCTCATTCCTAAAGCAGCCAACAGGCAGGAGAGCAGATAGCTGCAGGTGTAGGGCAGAGGCCGTCTGAAGGTTGAGGAACAAACAGGCTCAATGCTGGGGTGGGAGCCCTGCCAGGATGGGCTGCAGCAGGGGAGAAGGGCCTTGGAGGTGAAGACAAAAGCCAGGACAGGTACAGATGTGAAGCTGCACTAAATGCACCTTCTACCACAAACCAGAGGACCCATTATTAACTCTCAAACTCATTATGATGAGAAATACCCTCCCATACCACCATGAGGTGAGACAAACATCAGCACAGTCTGAAAAAATCCCAAGTGCATAAGGACAGAGAAGGAACTGAATGACTTTCTCAGCATGAATGCACTTACAGCATGCAACATAGGTATTATTGTCCCCACACAATCCAAGGCATCATCACCTCCCAGTGCTGCTGCATTTTGGCTGGTGGCTGTGGATATCCCTGACAGCTCCAGCCTCTACATTTACCCCACCTGGCATGCAGGATTTCTTGGGTAAACACAGTGACTGCATTCCCAAGGTGGCCCTGGGTGTGGGTGTGGGCTCTCCCTTGCCCCAGGCAATCCGGATGCTGCCCGCTGAGGTCCTGGGGAGTTTCTTACCTGTCAGCCGGCTCTGCTGGCTCTGGCATTAGCACTGACATAACTTGAAGAGCAGGAGGAGGAAGGAAGCTCTCCTCACCTTGCCGCTTGGCTGTGGGGGCAGGGAGGGGAGGGTGCTGTGGAAGGGATCTCCTAAAAGTGCCTCAGAGGAAGAGAGAACCACCTCTGTGCAGAAACCTGCCAGTGCCAGTCTGGGCAGGGCATCTCATGACATCAGCTCGCAACTGGCTTCAAAACAACACACTAGAGGAGACCCTGCTGAACACCACAGGGCAAACTCGCTCCACAGAGGAGGCACCCTGCAAACCAGGGACAGCCTGGCCTTGGTGAAGCTTCATCCCCAGAGCATCTGGCACTTTGCGTGCCACCCAAATCCCTGCCAGGGGCACAGAGGATGCTCCCGTGTGTATAGAGGTGGGTTGCACCTTCAACAGTACTGGCCTAACAGAGACTCACAGCAACCTGGGATTGTGCTTTTGCTAACTGGGCTGTTAACCACTTCTTCAGTCCCCAGTAAAACTGCTCGGTTTACTACTGCCATCAGTCTGAGGAGCCCCAAAGAGTCTCGGGAGCACTGCTGGTGGTTCCCAGCTGTGGTGTGCCTCGGGCTCACTCAGGCAGGAGCAATCCCAGGAAAGCTGTTTTCATGCTCTTGCTTCCCCAAGTCCTCCCAGCCTTGTGTTTAAGCCCATCATCGAGTTGACTATAAAATGGCATCAAATTAACGTGGCGGTGAGTACCTGTTTGCAAATGTGACCTCTCTGACGGCTTCGGGGTTGTTTCCAAAATGCACCCAGGAGAATCCAGACTCCCACCCCATAATCCTTGTCAGGAGGAGGCTTTGCTGGGAGCAGTCATCCTGAATGGGCCCTGGCTGCCTGCCAGGGTACGAGCCCTGCCTGACTGCGGGCAAGGACCTACAAGCCCACAGGAGCCCAGGACAGGTGTTTTTGTTGCTCTCGCTTGTGGAGGAATTGCAAAGTGTGGGAGGGTGCCGGAGACTCTGTAATTATAGCCTGTGAATTTAAATCCCACAGTTTGCAGGAGTTCTGGGATATTTCATGCAGCGTAAGCTCAGCAACACCTTCCTGACAACATGAAGACTCATTAGTTTTTGCCTGCTGTAGCAAGGTGCAAGATTTCACTCATTAACCCCTGCATGACCAGCGACTCCTCTTTGCCTTCTGTAAATAATGGGGAGAAAGAGAGAAAATAAAGAGGAAAAGGTGAAGGAAAACACCCAGAGACACCTTTAGTAACTGCAGTGCTCAGGGGAAGCCTTGGCTGTTCCTGGTTGTCTGCTTGGGTTTGTTTCTGCCTCTGAGTGTAGAGCAGTAACTAAGGTGAGAGGTTCACATATTCACTTTGAATTTTCTTCACCTGAATTAATCCCTGCTGTGTATACAGAGACACAGTTCCTATCATTCTGCATTAAAATACCCCTCATTCTCAGCTCCTTTTTCTCAAAGCATTCCCTTTAGTTTAGAGCAGCTCATGTTGGGCTCCCAAATTCAGAAACATCCGCTGGAAACAGGATCCTTCACACTGCATCTCAGTTTGCCTCCCGCAGGGGAGAGCAGCAGGGCTCCATGGGTTGCTTGCTAATGTGTGTAAAGCGCTTGGAGAGGTTAATGATTTTCAAGCAATGAGTGTTAGTTATGCACATAATTTCAGCATTGCTTATTATCTTAGCATATTTATTTAATAAATACATCTGTATCCTCTACTTCAGAGGCAACACTCTGCCTTGTTTGTCACCTGCAGTCTCAGCAATGCTTTCGTTCACCCTCCTGCCCTGGTGCTTCACCTTATTTATGCAGACTTTCCTCCAGACTAACACACATGCCTTCACACCCCAGGTTTGTACACACAGGTTGGGGATGAGGTATGTGCAGAGCAGCTGCATGTGGCACAGACACCCTGGGCAGGTTTCCTGCACCTCCCTGGCACCCCACTCTCAGCCAGGAGCTCTGGGGCCAAAGGTGCAATCTTGCCACCCCACCAAACCCCTCGGTGATGCTAATCACCACCCATGTTCCCCTGATTTTTAGAATGTATTTAGTTTTGAAAAAAAATATAAAAGCCATTTCCATCTGTGCTTTGTGCAGCACAGGGAAAGGAGGTTATTGGTCACTTCTCTAGGAGGATGGTTCACTCTATAGCTATTGCCAAGCTCCCTGACAGTTCCCAGTGGTGTCTCAGCCTGACTCCTGCGCAGCCTTCCCGCAGGAGCTATGGGAGCTCTGCTGAAGTTAATTCCCACAGACTTGTGACAACAGCACTGGATTATACCTTTAGCTACCTGCATTTTCCTTGCTGAATCTGAAATATGCGGAGGCTCAGGCTGCCTCAAGTTTTAAAGTCCATCATTCACCCTCTTATCATAACTTATAGAGCCAAAGGGCTGTTTCCCCTGGAATAATAAATATAGCTTGAAATGGAGGTTAAAATAGGGCCAGTGAGTGCTAGGAGCACTGGGGCAGGCAGTGACACGCTCGCGTTGCTCCTTCTCTCTCTGTATCAGTGGCAGCTCTTCCTGCTCGAGTGCTGCCCCAGGCCTTGGATGAGGATGTGGGGATGGATGGTTTTGGCCCTTCCTGAGTGAGGGGAACATGAGGTGATGGCAGAGCAGGAGGAATGGTAAGAAGGTCTTCCCTGACCTAGTAAGGAAACCAAGGAGATGGGTTGCAGGTAAATAAAACTATTGCACAAAGCTTTGCCTTAAACACTTTGCTCTCCCTGTCCTAACTGAATGGGGGTAACCAGCAGATGCAAAATCTGAGGAATGAATCTTCCCCATTCCCAAAAGCGTTTGTAATTTGTGTTTTTACATTCCTGAGTACTACAGGAAAATATTTGTAAGATACTTAAGTGACAGGTGATAATTCACATGTAGCAGAGCCTCAGCTTTTCACACAGCTGTAGGTTTCTAAAACTTGGAGAAATTTCGTATCTTCACACCTCTGCTCCTCTGTCAAAAGTGATTGTGAAGTTCAAAAATTACTGTGGGGAGAGAGGGGTGCTGGTAGACAGGCAGAGAAACTTCCCATGTGCGACCATAGAAAGAAGTGAGAGCTTGCAACAGCCAGGTGGAAATATTGGATGGATGATGGTGAATTCTGCCTCTGTGTGTGCACATCTTCCCCTCTTTACACCAGTTAGATACATCTGAGCTTGAACATCCCCATGATCCAGGGTAAGCACTTCATACTGGTTAGTTGTAAGAAACAGCAAGAATGTTGGGAGCTGTTGGGAGGGGGTTTTTTAGTGTAGCATGATTGTACCCGGGACTTCAGCAAGGTCATGTAATAGATAAAAAGATATTTTTCCCCATCATGGCTGGCTTTTGCTTTCATTGCATGTGTGAGAGCAGAACAGTGGGTCTGAGCCTCCTGCCTGGGTGTAAAGCCATTGACACGAGTTGTGAGACTCACACAAGTGAGAGCAGAGTTTGACCTCTGGCTTTGAAGTATCCTTGTCCCAACAGATTTATCACCGGGGCCACACGAAGGCCTTGAAAGAAAGGAAGCAGTTCTATTTTGCAGCCCTTTCTTCCCACAAGTTTGTTTGCAGTTGTCCTTTTATTATTGTTTTAGCTCCAGCGATTACATGTGGGGCCTCTTGTGCTTTGAGGTCTTTTTGCTTTGTCGGAAACTCAGGGCTGTTAATGAAAAGGTTCTTAAAAATAAAAAAAAAATCACTTGTTAAGTGGGTTTAGCTCATTGTGGACCAAATATCAGATTTTACTTGGCGAGTCATAATTATTCATTGTATAAGGGCTGGTGAGTGGGAGCCAATGGGTTAAGAGCAAACGCCGGAGAAAGGAAAGATACGTATCATTAAATAAAAATGTGACCACCCATGATTACAAGTGTTGTGGTCCTCCTTTTAACAAGCACACACCGTACTTTCATTAACCCGGGCCTGCCTGAATAGCAGCCTGTCTGGGGAAGGGGCAGTGATTCTGTAGAATCTGTCCCTAATGACAAAGCCAGGCCACCTACCCTGAACTTTTCTCTATGACTTTATTCTTCAGCAGTGCTCAAGTGTAAATAAACTTGTTTACTCCCATCAGGATGGTAATGATAATGAAGCCTTATTTGTTTCGCCACAATGACAAAGTAATTTGTGCGTAGCCCAGGCGGAGAAAAGAGGGGGGAGAGTGCAGCTCCGCTTTATGATTTCTCCATAGGCAAAGTTGCTGCAGTCAGGGTTTTCCTTTGCTCTTCATTGTGTGCGACCGGTCAGTGAGGGAGAACTTCACATCCCGAAGCTCTGCCGAGGAGCACGGGCTGGAAAGGGAAGGGCAAAGAAAACAGGGGAATAATTAGGCAGGAGGGAAGTGAGAAGTCAGACAGGCCTAGCTGGGAGGGAGAGAGTGACTAAGTGAGAGGGAAGGGGGGTTATCTGGTCAGACTTGTGAGTCACTAGAGAAAATGTACAGAGCAGCACAACCTGAGGTTTGGTTAGTTTTTTTCCATTCACTGCTATCTCTGAAGCATTAATGAATCACAGCAAACAGTGAGAGGATGTAGAGAAGGGGGAAGGGGCACCTGGAACCAGGCGGGCAGAGGGAGCAGTCCACGAAGAGAGGGTCAAGAGCAACAAGGGGAGAGGCTGGAAGGAGATGGAGCATCTCCAGGGAATCATAGAATGCTTTGGGTTGGAAGGGACTGCTACAGATCATCTAGTCCAACCCCCCTGCAGGAGCAGGGACATCTCTAACTAGATGAGGTTGCTTGGAGCCCTATCCAACCTAATGAGAAAGAGGAAGATGGAATGAGGGTGTTCTCAAGGGTGGCCCAAGCAGACCTGTGAGTGTTGTGACAACAAAGGACCCTCCTGGCTGCCCTCCCCCTGCTTGTGTCCCATTGTGTCTCTCTTGACCAAGGTTTAGCCAGTCTTGCAGGTTAGTACCTGACCAAGACAGAAACTGATCTCTTCTTTTCTGGAGTATGGTTAGTTAGCAGCTGATAACGCGGAACTGGAGAAAGTGCACAGGAGAAAAGATTTGTTTTAAACATTAACGGTTTAAACCTGGCTTTTGTAATTGTTGCTGGAATAAAGATAAGAGATCAGGCAACGTGGCCCCAGCTCACTCTGCCCATAACAAGGCAGGCAGTGCAGATTTAGCTTGTGTTTATTGTTTGTAACTTCCCGAAAAAACATGATTAATTAAAAAGAAAAACATAATTTTAAAAACCAACAACACCGCTGGGAAAAAACCTCCAGAGTCTAAGGAGGGAAGGAAAAAGCCAGTCCAGATACAATACCCATTGGCAGGCTCCTCAGGAAACCTAGTCAGCAGCTGCAGACTTCTCTTCCAGAGCTGGGGAGGCCAATGGAACTGAAAGCTGGAGAGGATTTTGCAGGGGACTCGCCCTCTGGGTCTCCCACACAGAGGAGCAGATAGAAGAGTGAAGGATGGGGAAACTGAACCCCAATCCATAGGTGCAGAAGTGCCCAGAGCTGTGCAGCGATTCCTAAGGGCAAATGCAGTTAGCAGGAGTTTAGGTGGGGTGTGGAGCAGCAGATATCTGGAAGGTGCTGAGACGCTTGGTAGGGAATAGAAATGTAAAAACCCTTAGGCTGTAACATGTTACATTCCTGAATTATGGACAAGTATGTGGTATGGCTCTGCCACAGCAGCAGTGGGGTGCAGTCTGCTCCAATCTATACCAGAGCTCTGTGTTCGCACCACTCAAGTGGGGAGCAGAAATTGTCCTCCTAATTGCAACTGGCTTAAGTGAATGTACAACCCTGAAGCAGCTGGATATTTCAACAGCAGTAAATAGTGTCTTCTGACAGAGCTTTTAGGGACTGACCCTCACATCGGAGGCAGCACTGGATCCCCACATCCCCCTGCCGTGCAGAGTGCTCTGAGCTCTCACCCAGTCTGTCCAGCTGTCTGGAGATGCACTAGAGCATATTAACCATGCAGTGCCATTTCTTCTTACAAATTCCCTCTGTTTTGCCCATGAGAATCAGGCTACTGAGCTTTCCAGAATTTATTCCTTGTTTGAGTGCAGTCGCAGATGTTTTGCTCAGACTCCCCTTCTGTGTCATTGTGACTTTCTGCAGCATAAACCTGTGGACAAAAGAGCTTTCCAGGAAGCTGCCACTGACAAGAAGACCTTACTCCCTTATTCTGGCTTCCACCAAACACTGCAACACTCACAGCTGTAACTCCAGGGCAAAACAGAAACAGTTATTCTGAGGTAATAACACTTTGCTCCTCTGGAGCACCTTCTTCAAGGACCTCAAAGTGCTTCTCAGATGTTAATATATTAAGCTCTGCAGCCCTCGGATGAGAGTGAAAAGAAAAAACCACAGCATAGCAATGCTACACAAGCTCAAAAATTCTCCAAATTGTTTCCATGGGGATTGAATCTCTGCTAACAGCAGCAGGGAAGAGCCCACCCCTCTTAAATGCCAAGGGGCTGTGAGCACAGCACTTGCCTGGCGGGAGAGTGAAACTGGGAAGGGCACGAGGAAGTCTGGCTGGGTGAAGACCTTTCTGCTGAGGTATGTGTTTGTATCTTCCTGGCCAAAGATGTCTAAAAGCCAAACCACGGAATCCTCCTGAGCAAGCACCTGATCCAACTCCTCCGAGAAATGATGGTTTGCATGACGCTTCTTAATTTGTAAGAACAAGAAAGTCCAGGCGATGCTCGGGAGCTGTGCTTACAGCTCAGCTTTAAAACCTCCCTTGTGCTGTGCAGCACACAACTCTGCTCTAGCACTAAGCCACCCAGCATCCCCAATGACTTTGTTTTCTCAGCTCATGCAAGGCAGCACAACACAATGCCCTTCTCTACACCATCTTTGCTCTCGCTCAGAAATAAGTGTCACCGGCAAAACCTCTGGCACCATCTCACATGCTTCTTGGAGGACTTTCAGCCCTCACCTGTCTCATTTTGACATTGTCTAGTGAGGAAAATTTGACAGGAATACTATCAAAGGGAAATACAGGAACCACACTCCCTGCCCAAGTCCTCTTTGCTGCATGACTAAGGATGCCGATGCCTTCAGGCTGTAGGAGTAACTGCATCTACACCCAAAAGTCACAAAACCTTTGTGCCTTTTCTCCTTCCAGTGATCTGTCCAGAGCCAACTGCTCTGCTTGTGCTCACATCCACTGTGAGCAGGGCTGGGTCTCTGGTTCCCAGTTTTGTACCATTTGACTGCAACGCTCCAGCCTTCACCTGCAAAGCTAAGGCTGGTCCCCAGGAAGAAGTATGTTGAGAGTTCTGGTGTTATAAAAGCTCCCAGAGCAGAAACCAGGTGGTCATAATTTTGGTCCTTAATGTAACTGTGCTCTAGAGTTTCTTCAGAGGGACTGGCAAGGGTGAGGTAAGGGCAAGGTGACTTTTCTTTCTGTGACAGACAATATGGGAGAAATTGGCTCCAGGGCAAAACCTGAAGTTTGGACTGAGACTCTGAAACCTGCAAAGACAAAATAATTGCATGTATTAATTCCTCTGAACAACAAAAATTCGTCAGTCTGGTGTGACTATATGTTAGTTCCTAAGTCAGATTTGTTTCACCCAGTGAAATGGAATAATTAAAACGGTAGATCCAGCCTGCTTCACAGGCTTTCCAGCACCAAACCAGAACTAAATGTGATGAACACCAGTAAGCAAATGAAAAGGCTGGAGAGATTATTAAAAATGAGTGTAATATGCATAATAAACACTGAGATAAATAAAAAGAGCACAGTACAATTTTATGGTGGAGGTCTATTATAAATTACTGAGTTATTTGTATTTTGGAATTGATTGCCACAATAACTGTTTTGCAGATGTTCCTGTTGTTAACTCTTGAAGCCTTGGGCAGAACAAATGGGTGAGATTATGATTTTTAAAAGTAACTCCTTTCAAACTTGTGATTAAATATTATTCCTAGATGAGGACCCAAGGTTAGTGGTCAGTATTGCTGGAATAACACATTAAACTCACTTCCATTAGCTAACTCTTAGAATAGGTAAAGGCATGGGAGGAGGAATGTTAAGATTTGTCCTTCAGATCTAATTGCTTGAACTTTATACAAGTCTGAGACGAAACTGGGGTAGATCTGAGATGTTCTGTATCACCAATGCTTTTTAGAAAGCTGACAAGAATTACATGGCTTGGCAAATGCATTTCTTTGTGCATGAAGAAGCTTAAAACATGTATTCCATGTGAAAACAGAATGATAAAAAGGGCTCAATGGGGTGAGGGAAATTTGGGCAAGATGTTGCATAAAGGTGTGAGCTGAAAACACCCATTTTGAAGGTTCAACCCAAGCTACCAAGGCTAAAAGGAGACAAGAGGCCAGGCTGGCCCCTGCAAGCTGCCCTTGTTGGGCTCTCCTTGCCCTGTGCCACTGCTCGGGTAAGACCACCAGCATGGGAGGTACCACCCTCTCCCCAGAGCATGAGGGCTTTTAATCTTGAATAACCACGACAACTGATGCTAAGACATGGCCAGAAAATTGTGGGGAGACAGGAAACAAGATACTAAGGGTAATGTCAGAGGTAACGTGTCTGTGTGAGCAGATCTACCACTTCTCCCCACACTTGCCTGCACAGACGCCCAGCTGACAGATGAGAAAAGGAGCGCTGTTGCTGAGGTTTCTCTGAATATTTTGGGCCTGATTAAATTCCAAGTGCAAATGCTCTCAGCAGTTTCCTTGCAAACAAACTGCTGTTAAAAAATGTGATCAACAGCCTCTCAGGTGTGTTTTCCAGAATCTAAAATAGCCCAGCTGCAGTGCTGCCCTTCCCGCAACCCTGAATAGGGGCAACCAAAGTACAAGTCGAAGGCCAAGAGGAGTTGACAGGCCAAAAATGTGTAGAAGGCCAAAAGGGGGTGGGAGGTTGAAAAGGGGGTGAGTGGTTGAAAAAGGGGTGCCAGGCTGAACACAGAGTTGCAGGCAGAAAGAAAGAGTGGGAGGCTGAAAACAGGGTTGCAGAGTAAGAAGACGTGGGAGACCAGAAAGGAGTTGGAGGCTAGCAGAAGGTGGAAGACTTAAAAAGAGAGAAAGACTGAAACAGAATGAGAGGCTGGAAGGTCAAGGAGGAGTGTGAGGGGGGCAGATGTATTCTCTGAGAAGGCTCCGAGTGTTGTCTTTTCCCTATGGCTCCTGTGTTGTGGTGAGGGATGTCCATTACCCATGCTAAAACTGAGGGATATAAATCAGAAAACACAGAAAAAACCCCAAATGATGTAAGAACGAATCTCAACGCCCACTTCCAGCATTCGAAACCAATGAAGAGAACATTGCATTAAATCAGGATCCAGCAGTAACCACGCGGCTGCTCAGCCCTGGTCACAGCACACGAAAAAAGAGAGGGACTCGGCAGGAGAGGTACCTCTGATGGCATTTAGGGGCCTCTCAGCAATCGGGAGGAAAAATGTGGTGGTAAACGTGAAATGAAACCCTCTAACAACACCCTGCGATAACCACATGAAAGCCTGATTCTGGTGTGGTGGCCTTTTGTCAGAGACCTGCCAGTGGAGCGTGAAATGTCACATGCCGCAGCAAAGCAGCCCAGGCTGCGCCCTCGCTCCTCCCTAGGCTGCTCCTGCAGAAAACAGGGTATTTAAGCAGATGTAGCAAAGCTGTTTATATCCTAAAGTGTTCTTTTATGCCTGGGAGCTGAGACTGTAGCCTAAGCATCAAAGATAACTTCATAATAGCCTTTTAGCGGAAATAACCCTTATTTACAAGAAAGTTCTATTGCTAAGCTTAGGTGTAAAAGAAAAGCAGTAGATATCACTCATAATGCACTAGAAAAGTTGATTCCATACAAAGGCTCTTTAAAAACAAACAAACAGACAAACAAAAAACAAACTTCTAAAAGCAGCAATTTCAGATTAGAAATCATGGAGAAAATCTTGGACCCATTGAAGTCAGCATGGGCAATTTCCTTACTCATGTTATGAAGGACATTTTAGCTTATGAAAGCCCAGCAGATTTTTTTTATCTGTTTTTCACCATTCATTCTGTTTGATTACTTTCTGTATGTTTCAGCAGGACAGTGCAGGCAGATTGGTGCCTTTTCTGCTCTGAGTTAATTTAACCTCACTGTTCCTGTGCCCTAGAGCAGTGAAGACAACTAAACGTCCTTTCAATTTCTGAAACAACAACCAAAAAAAAAATAATCAAAAGCAAAGTAAAAAAGAGTGTAGCAAACCCAAAAGGCCCTTAAGATCCCTAACCTCAAACTAGTGGTTTTAATTATCTGTGTCCTCTTTGTTTCTTTCCTAAGCAAGCAAAACTGGAGGTGGTAAATTGTCTCATATTGTTCCTTCAAGCAGGGCAATACTGACATTCTGAAGGAAACTCCATTTCAAACAGGTCACAAATTATATCTTGGAATCTTTGTTAAACGGTATATATAATTTATTTACACTCCTGCGTATCGAAGGGTATTAAGGAATTAAATTTTACAGAATTAAAACAGAATAACATAGAATCATAGAATTATAGAATCATAGAATAACCAGGTTGGAAGAGACCCACCGGATCATCAAGTCCAACCATTCCTATCAAACACTAAACCATGCCCCTTAGCACCTCGTCCACCCGTGCCTTAAACACCTCCAGGGAAGGTGACTCAACCACCTCCCTGGGCAGCCTCTGCCAGTGCCCAATCACCCTTTCTGTGAAAAATTTTTTCCTAATGTCCAGCCTAAATCTCCCCTGGCAGAGCTTGAGGCCATTCCTTCTTGTCCTGTCCCCTGGCACTTGGGAGAAGAGGCCAGCACCCTCCTCTCTACAACCTCCTTTCAGGTAGTTGTAGAGAGCAATGAGGTCACCCCTCAGCCTCCTCTTCTCCAGGCCAAACAACCCCAGCTCTCTCAGACGTTCCTCATAAGGCCTGTTCTCCAGCCCCTTCATCAGCTTTGTTGCTCTTCTCTGGACTCGTTCCAGAGCCTCAACATCCTTCTTGTGGTGAGGGGCCCAGAACTGAACACAATATTCAAGGAGCAGTCTCACCAGTGCTGAGTACAGAGGGAGAATAACCTCCCTGGCCCTGCTGGTCACGCCGTTTCTGATACAAGCCAAGATGCCATTGGCCTTCTTGGCCACCTGGGCCACTGCTGGCTCCCGGTCAGTCGCTGTCAACCAACACCCCCAGGTCCCTCTCCTCCAGGCAGCTTTCTAGACAGACTTCTCCTAGTCTGTAGCACTGCATAGGGTTGTTGTGCCCCAAGTGCAGGACCCGGCATTTGGCCTTGTTAAACCTCATCCCATTGGACTCAGCCCAGTGGTCCAGCCTGTTCAGATCCCTTTGCAGAGCCTCCCGACCCTCCAGCAGATCAACACTTCCACCCAGCTTAGTGTCGTCCGCAAACTTGCTAAGGGTGCACTCGATGCCTTCATCCAGGTCATTGATAAAGACATTGAACAGGGCTGGACCCAGCACTGAGCCCTGGGGAACCCCACTTGTCACTGGCCTCCAGCTGGATTTCACACCATTTCCCACCACTCTCTGGGCCCGGCCAGCCAACCAGTTTTCCACCCAGGAGAGTGTGCGCCTGTCCAGGCCAGAGGCTGACAGTTTCCGAAGCAGAATGCTGTGAGAAACTGTGTCAAAGGCTTTACTGAAGTCCAGGAAGACCACATCCACAGCCTTTCCCTCATCCAGCAGCCGAGTCGCTTTGTCATATAAAGTGATCAGGTTAGTTTGGCAAGACCTGCCTTTTGTGAACCCATGTTGACTGGGCCTGATCACCCGGTTCTCTTGCATGTGCTTCATGATAGCACTCAAGATCACCTGCTCCATGACTTTCCCTGGCACTGAGGTCAGACTGACAGGCCTGTAGTTCCCTGGATCCTCCCTGCGACCCTTCTTGTAGATGGACACAACATCAGCCAGCCTCCAGTCCAGTGGGACTTCCCCAGTCTTCCAGGACTGTTGGAAGATGATGGAAAGGGGTTGATGAGCTGTGCTGCTTGTTCTTGGATATACTTCTGCACACAATTTCCTCCAGATTATCAAAAAACAGGCACAAAATAGAATCACAGGTCCAAGGATAGATCAGCTTTTGAATCTGCCAAGACATTTTCAAGCAGTAATTCTACAAGTTGTACAGTATAGCCCAGCCCAGTCCTATGCAGATGCCGTTGTTATTGCACATCCCACCACAAAGTACATCTCTACCTGCCCTCCTCTCACCACCACCGCGGGCTGTGCCTGTTAAGATCTGAACTGAAACTGCATGGAGTTATGATCGTCCTCCATTACATAGATCTGATAGCTGTCATCTTTCTTGTCCGCCCTGAACTGCTGTGCTACATACTAAGAGCAGTCCTGATAGGGACCTGAGACAGGAGGATCAGGTCAGGATAGCTTCACCTGCCTCACTCTACAATGTTAAATCCTAATGAGTTAATATTCAGAAAAAGTTCTTCATCCTTTTTGGGCAGCCTGTACCACAGAAACCATCTTAAAAGTCAGGAATCGTCTGCCCAAGCAGCCTACAGCTCTCAAAGAGCTTCAAAAGTTTGAGGGAAAGTTACACACTTGCTAAAACACTTCTCCCCCACTCAGAGCTTCATAGCTCCATCCTATGTGGTCCAGAAGTGTCAGTACCATGGATGGAGCTAGTTATTGCACCACCACCACCCTTTTGGCTGTGTGGTGTTACCAGTCATCGGCCTTCCCTCTTTCTTTACATTCAAGAACAAGAGCAGAGGCAGCGTATTAGAAAAAGTTAGATTCTGTTTTAGTTCAGTCAGCACAGGAATGAACCCACAAGACATGCAATGCTATCAGCTACCCAACAAACACATTACTCAGTAGATACTTCACATCTCCAACCACATATGCCATATATGCACCTTTTGGAAGGATCTAAGGATTATGTTTTTATCATTTTTGCATTGCACTGCGTCCAGATACGTATGATAAGAAACCAAGGAAATACTAAACTCTGTGTGGTTTGGTTGGAGAGGGTTTGCAACCTCAGACAAGTGAGCAGGACTCGTGCTAAGGTGCAGCATGAATTCTCTGAGTAAAACACACCATCTAGAGGTGGACACCACTTCTGCAAGTGCTCTTCAAAGCCTTGCAGACAGAAGCGATTAAACTGCTCACTGAAAGGAAAACTCACCTCAACTCTATAGAGGTAACAAAAATACCTTAATCAGAACATCAGCGTTCATCGAAATAAGAGTTTCTGAGGGAGATTCTAAAAAAAAAAAAAAAGAAGGTGCGTCAGTACCAAGTCAAACAAGGTTCCTGTTTTCAACAGCTTTTTGGAAAGAAAACCAGGCTGCTGCTCATCCTTCTGACTTCCAAAGGTCACAGAAGGACGGTGCTCACTCTCAGAGGCTGTGGCATGTACAGACAGCACAAATCCCTCTGCAGACAGGCTCTTGCTTTCAGGTTATCCGTCTGCAAAGGTCCATCCAAGGGAGTGCAAGTCTGACAGGATGGCTTGTAGGGAATTGCTCTTCTTTGGCACCTCTTGCAAAAGGAATCCATAAACTGTGAAACTCCCGCTGAAGTCAGCAAGGATGCTGGAGACACTGCAGGGACTGTGGGCGTGAGAAACCATCCCCCGTGGTATAGAAGCAGAGAAGATCCTCAGTACCAGTCCCTGGAGAAACGTCCCTACCCTGGTGATATTTCAGGCAGCTTTTGAGAGGTTGCAGGTTTTGTGCAGCCCAGGAAAAGGATTGCAGGGAGCTGAAGTCCAGCTTTCACCAGTATTAGGGGAATATCTGATATTGATGAAAATAGTAAATGGTTGGTGTTTGCTTTGTTGTTTCTATTATAAACACAGGATAGCCATGGAAGTCAAAATGGGAAGATGGCATATATTGACGTATTTCCCATTCCTTCCCCACCTACCATAGGGGAATATTCCTGCATCGATCCAATTGCAGGAACTGTCTGTAAACAAACGTGTTTTGAAGCTCCCATATAAATAGGAATCAAGACATCTTGCACCATTTTAATAAACTACATTTCCTTTGTGTCAATCTATCTCAAGAATGTCGGAATCAGAACATTTCCCCAGTGACAGCTTTATCCTTTAAACTCTGCAGATGAGAGCGCATGCAGAACAATCTGTGCTGCAGCAGGATTAAGAGTTACCAGGGTGACACTTTGTAGTTTGTAGGATGCTGACAATGAGCCCTTCAAAAGCACAAGACCTTCACTGGAGCTGAATTTGCCTCTGCTGTCACGGAAATGGCAATGAAGACCATAAGTCCCCCGTGTTCTCCCCCTCTATGGATCTTTGCTATTACTGCCTGGTGACTTCCTAGGGGCAGGACGTGGTCCCTGGTACCAGGGATTTACCTTGGGAAGAGGGATGCTCCATGCCATTACTTGTCTTGGTGGTGCTGAAGGTCTGCTGCTTCATATTCTCTTCTGACGGGCTCACCTGCAGCTGTGACAGTGACCTGTCAATGTCAGTGACAGCACAAAGTTGTGGCTCTATCACACTTCTTTCCACAAAGAAAGATAAATATCTGTGCAGCAAAAGTCTCTGGGTGTTTTTTAATTTTCCCATCATGAGTAGAGCACATCTGGTTTCTTTCCCTTTTTCTGCAGGTGCAAATTAATTCATTAAAGTCTTCAGGGAGAATTATTCCAATGACTTATTTGCATTTCGGTTCTCCCCATACCTATGTTGGTCAGGAGGTTCTCAGGGTGCTACCGAGTGTTGGAGTTCAGTCAACAAAACTTTTAAATCTGTTTCAGAAATGACTTGCCCAAGTTTTGCCCATTTCAGGCATTCCCACTACTACATCATCACAAATTCCTTGCCTGATTGCAGGTCCAGGCCCAGGAATTATGTCCTTCCAGTACTTAAATTATGTCCTTCCAGTACAGGAAAGCTGAGGAGGGGCTCTTTATCAGGGATTGCAGGGATAGGATGAAGGAGAATGGTTTTAAGCGGAAAGAGGGGAGATTTAGATTCAACATCTGGAAGAATTTTTTCACTATGAGGGTGGTGAGAAACTTGCCCAGGTTGCCCAGGGAAGTTGTGGATGCCCCCACCCTGGAGATGTTCAAAGCCACGTTGGATGGGGCTTTGAGCAACCTGAGCCAGTGGGAGGTGTCCCTGCCCACAGAGTGGGGTTCAACTTGGATGGGCTTTAAGGTGCCTTCCAACCCAAACTATCCCACAATTCTGATTCGATGTATTAACTTCAGGCTGTTTAGCAGACATCAATGCATATAAGTGATGGAGAAGTAGATCCACCAGCTTGGAAAGCTATCCAACATTTAAAGGGAGTTTTATGGTGTTTTGCCAAGAGGGATAAAAGCAGAGGTTCAGTATCTACAGTATTTTCAACAATGAAACCATAAAAATTTATTAAACAGTGGCAGCAAAAAAGTGGTCAAATTGTCAGCGAGAAAAGAAAAGCAATTGCAGGCTGGACATTTGGCAGGACACCCACAGAGAACCCCAGAAAACTCATTTAAACCAGCTGCCCTGCTCCTGCCAGGGTGACGGCGTGGCTCCACGCAGGACACTGGTCATCAGCATGCTCTGTACTTGGGGCTTTTAGGACAACAGTGACCTCAGAGGCAGAAAAAGCCTCGTAAACCACAGGAACTCACCTCTTCCCAGAAGCATAGTGGTTTCCTTCATAAAAGAACAGCAGGTGTTAGAATGTCACTGAGGGACTTGATTCTGACCACAAAGCCAAGAAGCAAATGTCTTTATAAAATATCAGATTCTCAATGACCTCTGATGGAGCAAATCTGCCAAGGCTAAATTGGCTCACTTTTAGGCCAAAACCAATGATTTATCTATGTTGGTTGGGCTCAAATCCTGGAGGTTTTATTGAGATTAGGAGAAAACATACTCAGCAGAGAGCAAAAAAGCAGCCAAAACGTGTCCTTTCTAACAGCAGGGAGATGTGCAGCTGAGGTGAAGGCTTTGGGAAGAGGGGGACAGAGCAGAGGAGGGGGTGCAGTGCCCAGAGCAGATCGGTGCTGGTGTGTTCTGGTGCCACCCTCGCAGCACTTGTGTCAAATTCCAGGTCTTTCCTGGTGTGAGCCTTGGGTAGGAGCCAGTCCTGAGGAGTCAGCATAGAGGTGGGAGCTGTGCAATGCCTGTGAAGCAGCAAGTCCCTGCAAAACTCCCAAAGCTGCAGCACTGGGTGAAATTTCAGTGTGTGTGTGTGTCTGAGAGGGAGAGGAGGGACGCCTGGAGAGATGAAAATGGTTGAAGAGAGTCACTCCTCGTCTTTTTGTCTAGTTTGGTAGCTCGTACAGGGGATGATGCTTCGCTGCTTCCTTGCTGAGCAGCTTGTGCAGAGCTGGTTCCAGTGCAGTCAATGAAAGGACTCGGCTGCATCCAGCCCACATATGGTGAGGAATAAAGCAGAGGAGAATCAGGGACACGCTGACCACAGGTGCTTTCACCATGTGTTGAGCCTGGGAGGTGGGATGCTTTTCTGTTGTGCCGAGCTCAAAACTGGAGACATTTCCGTAGCTTCCTCAACTTAGAAGCAGCGTATTAGAACGGCATTTGACACTATATTAACTGCAGCCCCGCCACGGCACAGTGACAGCAGCTGATGGGTCACAAACTGAACAAACCACCCAGGAAACTGAGTTTCCAGGGCACTGTGAGGGAAAAGCAGGCTGAGCCTCAGCCTGTGCAGCCCGTGCTGGGAGAAGAACAAAGGCTGTTGCACGGGTGGTTTTGTGAGCGGTGCAGGGCACTCTCTAAGCTGGCATTTGCTCCCCAAGCTGGGCTTTGTTCCCTAGAGCAGGGCTTTGCTCAATAAACCAGGCTTTGCTTCCCAAGCTGAGCTTTGGTCTGTAAGCAGAGCTTTTCTCCCCAAGTCTGGTTTTGCTCCCTAAGCCAGGCTTTGCTCCCTAATTCATCTTTTCTCTCTGAGTGGAGCTTTGCTCCCCAAAACGAGCTTTGTTTCCCAAACTGAGCTTCGCTCCGTCAACCAAGCTTTGTTCCCCAAGCGGGGCCTTTCTCCCTAAGCAGCGCTTAAGCCGAAATCGACTCTTTAAACGGGGCTTTGCCCCCTAAGCCGGACTTTGATTTCCCTCTCGCCCGACAGGGGGCGCCGCAGGGCAGCGAAGCAGGAGGGGAGCGTGGTCTGGGGAAGGGGGGTGGGTCTTTGAGGGGCGGGGCCTGGTGGGCGTGGACTCGCGGAAGAGTCGTGGCCTACGCCGACGAGGGGTTGTGTGGTGGGCGTGGTCTGGGTCAGCGAGGGGGCGTGGTCTGCGACGTGAGGGCGTGGTCTTCTTTGTGGGGGGTGGCCTGGAGTGACCTAGCGGGCGGGGGGCGTGGCCTGGCGGGCAGTGGGCGTGGCCTGGCGGACGGGCCGGTCCCGGCGGCGCGAGCGGCGCGCAGAGCGGGCGGCAGGAGGGTTCCCGCCGGCAGCCCGGGGTCCAGCGCGGCCCCGACCCCGCAGCCCCGGCAAGATGTGGCGGCGCTGGGAAGCGGGATGGGACGAGAAGCGGGAGCTGCAGGAGCTCAACTCCCGGCTGCGGGTCTTCGTGTCCCGCGTGCGGGAGCTGGAGGAGGAGAACCGCTTCCTGGCGCGGGAGCTGGCGGAGCTGCGCGAGCAGGAGCTGCTCGGGCTCCGCGTGCCCGAGGAGGAGCTGGCGTGGCTGCGGCTGCAGCTGGAGGAGCTGAGCCGGGCGAAGCTGGAAGCGGAGCTGGAGCGGGACGGGCTGCGGCGGGAGCTGGAGCGGCTGCGGGCGCTGGGGGCCGAGGTGCTGGCGATGCGGAGGCGCCTCGAGCCCGAGCTGGCCGGGCAGCGGCAGCTGCTGGAGCGGCTGCGGGGCGAGTGCGTGGCGCTGGAGGAGCTGCTGCTGCGGCTGGAGGCCGAGCACGGGCACCTGGCGGAGCGGCAGCGGCGGGAGGCGGCCGAGATGCGGGAGCTGCGGGTAGACCTGGCCGCCCTGCCGCCCCCCCTGGCCGGGCTAAGCCTGGAGGAGCTGGAGGAGACCTACGAGTCGCTGCTCGGCCAGTACTGCCGGGAGACCCTGCTGCGCTACCAGGAGCAGATCCAGGTGCTGCAGGAGCAGGAGGCGCAGCGGAGCCGGGAGAACCTGGAGCTCCTGCGGGAGGAGAGCCGGCAGTGCCGGCAGCACCTGGAGGACCTGCACCGCCAGGGCCGGGAGCTGTGCGGGCTGCGGGAGCGCCTGGAGCAGGAGCTGCTGGCCCTGCAGGACCGCCACGGCGCCCAGGTGGAGGAGTACCAGGTGGGTGGCAGCGCCCCGCGGCCAGCCCCGCGCCCCCAGCCCTGCCACCGGGACCCTCCTGCCCTCCGGTGCTGGTTGTGATGCTCCTGGCTCTCCTTCCACCCTCCCACCAGGACCCTCTCGCCCTCCGGTGCTTCTGAGTCTCTTCCCTTAGTTCTGGCCCGTGGTGAGATGTCAGCCCAAGCGTGCGTGACCCTGGCACTCTGTTCCCATAGACCAGCTTCCATCCCTGCTGTTCCCTCTGCTGCAGGAGCTGCCTAAACCCTTCCGAAGGCTCCTCCTGACTCTGCCTGGCCCAGGGCTCCCTCACCCCACTTTGCCTTCCTGCAGCAGCATTTCCCTGAACTGGAGCAGGCGGTGACCCAGGAAGCGCTTGTTGCTGCTGAGCCCTTCTCTGGGGGAGCAGGGAGGCCCTTTCAGACCCTGTTGGGGGAGAGCCGGCTGTGAAAGGTGGGGTTCGGAAGGGAGACGGTGACCCTGAGGACACCTTCCCGGTGACAGGTGCTCCCTCCCCAACCTGCCCTCACCAAGGACCCAGGAGCACGAAGCTGGCACACAGGCTTGCCAGGACTCCTGCTGCGGTTGGCACGAGCATGAGGGTTACAGAGCGTCCCTGGGAGCTGATGAACTGGGTCCCCGTGCAGTGGGACACCAAGCTTCTTTTGTAGCCTTAGGCTTGAGGCTGACCTGTGGTGACCAGGGAAACGATCTAACTTTTCTTCCTGGTTTACAGGGGCTCCTGCGCACCTTGAGCTTAGAGAAGAGCCTGTGGGCCCCTGCGTAGTTAAGGACACTTTTAGTTGTTTAAAGGCAGGAAGACTCGTTACTGGGCTAAAGGCAGCGAGAGGTGGGAAATTATAGAAATAAAATTTAGCCAAGCAGGTGACTGATATGTGTTCAAGGTGGTTGTTTGGTGGCGTTAAACAGGGCTAAAGCATCTGCATCTGTGCTTGCTGCCAGAGCAGGGTAATGGTGTGTGATCGCCCTGCGCGTGTGATCAGATCGGCAAATGCTGGAGCAGCAGAATATCAGTTCATCTGATTTAGATTGGAGAGCGGTATTAGATCATCCAAACCATCAATCGATTTCCTGAGGGCGACGTTTCTTTTGTTCATTGTTAGATCTTTTATTAACACTCTGCTGAAGCTCAGTGTTTGAACGCCGTGTGCTCATAGTCACGTTGTACGCGGCAGCCGTGGCAGATTACAGAATCACCAGGTTGGAAAAGACCCACTGGATCATTGAGTCCAACCATTCCTATCAGTCACTAAACCATCCCCCTCAGCACCTCATCCACCTGTGATTAGGGAGATGCTGGCAATTGGGAAAGGAGTGGGACCTGTTGCTGTGTGTCTGGGTTTTGTACCTGGGTAGATTGTCTGCAGGTTGCGTAGTTTGCAGATGCTGTGAACTGAGGCAGATGAAGCGTGTAACGAGGAATCAGAAAGGCTTTTAACTTTTAAATCAATTGGTTTTCTTCATTTTTGACAGAACGTTTCATTTTTCTAGTCATGTATGTAAATGTTTCCAAAGCTTTAGAAGTTTATGCTATTTATATCTCTAATTTATTAAATGTATCCATCAGCCAAAGCCAAGTGAAAATGTGAAGAATTAAAAAAAAAACATTATTTTTTTGCCTTGTTTTTTAATGAGTACAAGTTTTTATAAATGTACAGGAGCCTGCTAACATATAAGTTACTTCAGTTTCCAAAATATGTTCTCCTTGCTGTCTAGATTTGTTATTAGGGATTTATAATGAAAATTTCATTGGTCTTCAATCATCGTTGCTCACATTGAAAGCCTTTAAATATGGTGTTATTTTAATAAGAGTTTTGTATAACTCATCATCTGGATTATAAGTTTCTTTTCAAAAGACAGTTAGAATGGGTGTGTTCAGATACCGAACTCTTCCTTTCAACTCAGTGAGAATGTTTTTATACCAGTGTGTTAACTATGTAGCTGACTGTGGTTTTTAAAGAATTTTATTCAGAAGAGCAAGTGGAGATGGAGCAAGTTCTTGTAGAAGTCAGGTAATCAAAATCAGCGCTTGCCCTTGAATTGTCCTGATTCTTTTCCAGTGGCCCTTCTACATGAGAAATAAAGTATCTTGTGTTCATATCCAGGAAGAAAAGTTATAGAATGTGTAGAAGCAATTGTTTTAAGTTTCATTCTTATGAGCAAAGCTTTTTGACCTCCCTCATTGTTTCTTTTATTGGCGAAAAATAAGTTCAGCATGGATTTTCAGCTACTCCTTAAAGAGCATCTCTTCCATGCTTATTTATTGTGAAGTGTCACATAGAAATGTTATGTATGTTCAGATTTAAGTCAAGTGATTATTGTCCATTGCAGTCGCAGTGGCAATTAGATTTATTCATATTTTCCATATGTCATCCCGTCGCCTTATATGTCCATCTTTGCCTCCTGCACTGTCCTTATCCTCACTAAAGCTTTCAGCAATGTTAAACAGAAATATGTTTTTGGAATTAGCATTTAGCTGGACCAGGCAAGCTGTAAATCATACACTGTTTGGAAAGTGTTCACTGGCCGTGGCTGGGTGCTCAAGGGATGAACTCAATAAGTCTCTCCCACAATTTTTAGCTCTGTGCTGTCACAATATTTATGCAAAAAATGTGATTTAATTAAGTCTTCTATTTTTCAGATGTAAAAATGGCCATGGCTCTTCCTGCTACTTTGAAAACAGGCAGAAATTTTTCACTTATACAGTGGCTTTAGGATTGGTTCTTTCATAAGAGCTTCAGAGAAGAATAAAACATCTTGTGAAATGAACATGTAATAACAATAGGCTACGTGCAATTTTTTTGTGTACCACTTTCTAGCTAGATGAGTGCAGAATGTCAGTTCCTCCCCTGCTGAGTTACTGAATGAGCTATGGGATCGGTAAATAGTACTAAATGGAAAGGGCTGGAGCCTGGAATTCTCTCTTTATTCCCCGAGTAGGTGTAGCTTGGACAATCCAAGTAAATTCCCCTGCTACTGCCTTTCTAAAATTTCCCACTGCTGCCTGGAAAGGAACATCCAAAGAGTTAGAATTGCTTCTATTTGGTTACTCAGTTTTAGCAGGACATCCCTGGGACTGGGAGGGGGGATGTGTCTGGAGTGGTTGAGAAACAAACCTTTCCAAGAGAGTCCTGTCTGAAGCAAACACAGCTGCAATACTTCAGGTTACCTTTGCGAAATGGAAATTTGTTGTCTTGCAGTCTCCTGAACTTTGCCAGAGTGGTCTATGTGTGCTTTCCGCGTTTGGAAACAGGACTTAAAGGCAATCATCCTTTGCATTATGTTTAAGTATCAGTGACTGGAGGGCTAGAGGGGTGGCTGCTTGCCATCCAGTCTACAATGGCTGCTCCTGTTGGAATGAATTCCTTTGGAGCTAATGCTCAGCTGGCTGAGTAATGTAGCCCCTTATGGTAATCATTAGGACATGGTATTTAACTCAAACTTTTGGATCCCGTGTGCTCTCCAAATCTAGTGGGTAGAATCTAGGCGGCTTTTCAAACCCAGACTTCAGAACTTGGGGATGAGGGACTGAAGTTCTTGTGTCTTAAAATAGGTGTGAATGCCCCCAGTCTTTCAGAGCTCCACACACCAGTTAACAGATTCCCTGTTTAGATTCCTTTGGGACTGCATTCAGACCTGCGTTATGAATCTCTTCAACATATGCATGCACATAGGTACATTAGTCTTTATGTTTAATTGGGAGGCAACAAATACCTGAACCACTTAATGTTTCTTGTCAGCACTCTTACCACCTTTAGGGGTTGGTCCCATAGAGATCCAGTCTTTCTTAGATTTTGCTCCTTTTGCTGATTCCTCTAGTTGTGTCAACACCCTGTCCATTCTTACTTGATAGCTTTTTCCTCTTAAATGCAGAGTCTGGCACTTTTTGTCCCTTCTCGTCTTGGGATTTTCCATTCTGTCAGTCCTTGAACAGGATTGTTGCCTCGGAGCTGCTAAAGGTCAGCGGTTCTGCTTGCTGATGTGTGTGACCATACAGGATGTTACCTCCACTGCAGTCTGGATGAGACTGCTGGGTGATAGTGCTTTTTCAGATATGCAGATATGATTTGTCTTCTGCTATAAAAAGGGATTTTCAAGGGACACTAACAATTGTAGGCAAGGTTTATCAACATCAGTGTAACCATTTGGCAGCAGCTGTAAATGAAGAAATAGATTAATGTGTTATGTAGTGAGATATATTCACAGGTACATCAAGAGAACAGCATATCTTCCTTGATAAAGCTTTCTTTTCACTTTTGCTTCAAAGAAAGAAAATATTATTAGTGTTTGAAGTGCCAGCACTTTACATTCTTAGTTCTTAAACCTTACTTGTGCCTAGCATATAAGACCGGCATTAACCAACCCAGGGAGTCCCTGCTCTATCTTCATTTTCATGCCGTTGCTCACACTGTGATACTTGAACACTTGCTGCATATAAATGATGTATTTTGAATTTCTTAAAACAAGACTATCAGTGGCTTGATTTTTCTGTTTGTATGCAAATTATTTGTTAGGATCCAATCTGAAATAGGCTCTCAGGAATTCCTGTTAAGTGTTGTACGTGTATATGGGATTTTGCTCTGTAAATGACAGTTCGGTGTCCTTACATAGTGCAGAGTGATGTGAATAAAATAGAATCAGGCTTTTGCTGAGATTTAATTTCTGGCTTCCCAGCCCCTGGAATGAAGTGTAACATACAGCATTTTGGTTAGCGTCAATCTGCTGGCTGAGGAGGATTCATCTGGGTTAAAACTGATACTAGTTCTGAGTCTGAACTGAATAAGATCCTCTCAGTTATTGGGGGAAGGGCTTATTTTCCAGAAGATGGCAATTTGCCCTTCATCTGAGAAGTAACACCACTGATTAAAGCACTTGCTTTCTGTGATATTCTTTTGAAGAACTTGGGTGTCTACTGTCTTGGTTTAAATCAAATCTTAATGTTCTGTTGCGTAAGCCTTCATTGCTTGTTCTGTTCTGTACAGCCACTCTGTATTTGTTCATTTAGTGTTTCAGTGTATGTTCAAATTTAGATTATTTTGGACTTTGGTATTTTTCTGCTCATCAGTCCCTTTATCTGTTTCTAAAACTTGTTAAAGGTTGGGCAGTCCTTAACTATTATCTTGGCATTCTCTCCCATGCACACACACCCCTTACAAAGTTATATTTAGTTATCAAGATGAAAATGAGCAGTTGCTTGTCTATCTTCTGAGTAGCAGTTAGGACAAAGCTGGGTGGATTACAAAACAAGTGTCCAAATATTGTAGAAGGCATGGTACAAAGAACTGCAGGAGGTTCATCCTTCACTTTGTGGGGACTATGAATATCTCCAGTCACTAGAATCCCAAACCTGTCTTCTGGAACTGAAAATACTGATAAAGAGAAGCAAGCCAGGTTCTCACATCAAAGCAGTTGCCAAAACTTCTGATATCAAGTACGATTTAAGCATGTGCCTCTATGCTCTTAAAATGATTAAATTAGTCACAGTTAAGTTACATTTATAGAGGAGTGTCTTTTCCTTGTTATGTATACTTGATAAGTTTTGTACAGGGCATCTGAATGGGTTTTGTTTCAATATTTAACTAACTTAGTAAGGCATAAAATGAAATCTTAGCATAAATCTCTTTCAGTAGCAATACATTTCAGACTGTATACAGGGAGGTCATAGAGCTGATTTGTTCTTGTTTTTGAAGTGATGGAATGTATTAATTTATTCTCTCAGATTATTTTAATTAGAAGTTTTGAGTTAATAGACATTCAAATGTATAGATCTTTATGCTGCTTCAAAACTAAAAATCAGTATTTCTGTTTAGAGAATAATCGATGCCCTGGAAGAAGAAAAGCAGTTCCTGACCATGTCCATCACAGATTACCTGAAGGACTACCAAGAATTACTGCAGGTGAAAGCAGGTCTCATCCTTGAAATTGAAACCTACAGGTAAGAATTGTGATCACGCTGAGTTGTCTAATTGGAGGATAAGTCCTGCTTTATAGATACAGGAGCCCGCCACTAGAGGTGTTAACTTTAATTGAAATATTGACCTTCAAATACAGAGAAGTGCAATTCGTATTGGCCAAAGTAAAAATTTGAAAAAATTTAGTGTCAGCCTACTTGTCTTCTTTTTGCCTCAGTCATTAGCTTGTCTGTATTGTGTATATTCATATTCAACCAGCGTAAAAAGACAGTGGTATTACCAGTTATATGATATATGCTTCTGTGTCCTAAAGTCTTAATGCTGTGTCCTAAGCATGTAACATTGCTATGAAGACTAAGCATCTAAGTCTGGATAAAGATGGCAGCAGCTGAATTATGGATGAAAAGTGTAGATTAAAGCAATCCACTGATAAATATGAAATGTAATAGTAATTGTGTAACTGAAAATACAAGAAACCTGAAAGAATAACTTCTGAGTAGCTTGATAATAGACTAGTGAGCAAAGGATGCCTGTAGTCCCTCAAAGAGTGAAAACTGTCTGTTCAAGAGACCTTGAGTACTGTGTGATATGAGGCACAGACCAAAGTTAACTTCTGGACAAGATGATAAGATCACAAGCAGTATGTGGGACAAGTAATTTGCAGTCAAGTGGTGCGAAGCAGTACCTGGATGTTTGTTGGTGGAGTGGGATCCCTGTGATCCCTGGTAAGCCAGTAGCATCTGGGGCATTACTAGCAGAAAAGAAACTGTGCAAACAGTAGCGAGTTGTGCTCCTTATCTTTCTGTGTTAATTCTATTAACTTTCATAAAAAGTAAGATTCTTCTAAATTGAATCCTAGCTCTGATGTTGACTTTTACTGTTGTCACTTAAACTTTCTCTCTCGGTTTATTCATCTACAAAATGGGATCAGTACTTTCACAATAGCAGAATTATCAGAATTGTCTCTATGATTTGTATTCATCCAGAAGTAGGAATGATAATGCCCAGCTATTTAGTTGTTTGGACATGCTCTTAGTTAATAAGAGAACCATCAGTGCTTCTGCTCTGTTAAACCTGGTAAGCCCATTAAATTCTGGAACTTCTGCAGAGGTCACACCACTGATTCTGAGCATTATTGTTTGTCCAAATATTTGCTGCTCTCGTTCGTGAAAGGAGGAACAACTCAGCATCACCTGCAGCATGTTTGTCGTCCAGTTTAGAAGCTCCTTAAAGTGTAGGGTTTCTTCATCTGATTGTAGTGAGTGCAACTCATACCACTGATTGCATTGGCAAGGGAGGACTAAGTGGGTGAATAAACACCTAACTACTGAAAAAGATGTACGGATGAAAATGGAGAAATGGGCCTTGCTACGGAAAACAGGCTATGTAATGCTGCTGAAAAGTGGTGGATTTGATTTGTATTTTTACATTTATGCAATTTTACCTGTTCTTCTTTTCTTCTTTTTCTCCCTTCACTTACAAAAATAATGCCTTCCCTACAGTATGCCTTTATCAGCACTGCTGTGGGAGGGAATCGGCATGGTTCCAGCTACTAACCTCTTTAGTAGCAGAATTCTGGATTGCTCATCTATATCCTTTCTCAAATCTTTTTCCTCTCCCAGGTCTTTTTATTTGTGAAAAACAGGGCGTGTGAAGCCAACTTCAGTTTGTTTCCAGGAAGGATGCTGGCATGTACATCTGCTTATGCATATTGGAAAAAAAAGGCACCTATTCACACTTAGTTCAACATCCCAAACTTTCCATTGAGAGGTTTCCATGAGGGCCTTGCTACCTCCTCTCCTCCTGGCATTATAGGTTAAGGGTGTGGTATCTGGTCTACTTCTCGGAGCTTTCTTTGTACCTCCTACCATGTGTTTTCTTTGTTTTACAGCTGCCACAGCTAGTTCTTTCTGTTAGTCAGCATTATGCTTGGACTTGCAGGAAGGATCACTTGCAAACAACACCCTTCCCCAAGGACCAAGTGTGCTTCCTCTCTGATTCTGTTCACCCTTCCTGCTCTGGGAGCTGAGGTTCACTCAGGAAGTGAAATGTGTCTTATATGGCTTTATGAAATTATACCTCATGGGAATCTTCATTCTCAATCCTTTTTCACCAGCATTGAAGTGAATATTTATCAATCATCTGGCAGTTTTGTTGGGTGTTCTTGGAACCCTGCAAAACCACAACTACTTAGACTGTGCTTAAATTTTATTTCCAGACAGAAGTGGTGAATTATTCACTGTGTAAGACTCTTAATTTTAAAAGGAGACAGAAAGTCTGCCTAGGATCAGAATTCCTATCAAGCCTTTCTCCTCAGCTATCAGGAAACTTCTTTTCAAATAGCAGACGCTGCCCAGAGCCTCTATCATGAGTTAAGCAGTTTTTCTGTCCTCTCCAAAATATGTTGCTGTTCAAGGGTACAGGGTTTCACTTTGCAATCCTAGTGTCACACAAATGTGCTATTCAAGGTTACTACCCTGCATTTTGAAGCAGCAGAGGCTACAAAGCTTTTTTGCCTTTTTACTCTTCTCTTTTTCACATTTTGTCTTGGTCAGTGTTGGAATCTCTTTAATACCCTTTTCAGGCATACTTTCCAATCCTCCTTCAGTTGGTTTCCTCCATCAACACTTCTGACCCTTTCCATGCCTTCCTCTCAAGAGATCATCACCAGCGTTAAGGCCTCCTCAGATACTCACCATTGCTTTTTCAGTCAGTGTTATTTCCTGTTGTCAGCTTCTACCATCCAATGTGTCCTATTTCTCTACTTGTTTTATTTTGAAAACATTCTGAGTTTTTAATGGGAACTTAACATGGAGTCAGTTACTGCTGTTCTTTACAAAGTCCTTGTCCTCCCATCCTGTGATGGAAAAAAAGATGTGAAGTGGCCTTTACCTGTAAAAATGCTTCCTCCATTCCATTTCCTGGAAGGAGCTATAAAAAAAAAAAAAAGCCTTTCCAAATACTCTGGATAGAGAGGATGAATGTTTATGGCCTGCTGGCTAACTGCCTCTCTCTGAGCTTTGGGTTTCTGTAGCTGAAACAAAATAATCGCTGTTGTGAATGGCCATGATTACATTTGCACTGCATCCTTTTGGTTTTGGTAACGTCTCTCTCCCCACCCCAATCAATTTATCTCATCCATCTGCTTTCATGGACTAGTTAAGTATTTCTCCTGTCACCCCCTCAAACAGCAGGGCTTCAGGCTGACTAGCATGTGGCTGCTGACATTAATAATGAGGTGAGTTAATCTAATGACATTTAAGGTACAGTTTGAATATGTTCTGGCAAGACTTAAACTAAGCAATAACACAGTGTGGGTACGTGTCATTTGGGATCCAATTTCCAGGATGTAGCTGACATGCTTATCATTGGAAGAGGTTGGAAGAGACCCACCGGATCATCGAGTCCAACCATTCCCACTGATCTCTAAACCATGCCCCTCAGTACCTCATCCACCCGCACCTTAAACACCTCCAGGGAAGGCGAGTCAACCAACTCCCTGGGCAGACCGTTCCATTGCCTAATGACCCTTTCTGTGAAGAATTTTTTCCTTATGTCGAGCCTGAACCTCCCCTGGCGGAACTTGAGGCCATTCTCTCTTGTCCTGTCCCCTGTCACTTGGGAGAAGAGGCCAGCTTCTTGAAGTTTATCACATGGTTGTGGTTTAGAAGAATGCTTCTTGGAGGCATGTGTTTTGTTATTACGTAGGAGTTCATACAGTTGAGATGAGCACTGTGTTTTTTAGGCAGTTTAAGTTTAAAAAACAGTCCTCACCACAAAGATGTTATAGTTTAAATAGTTAGTGTTAAGCTAGGATGCAAAGGAACAGAGAAACAATATTTGGATAAACTGAAGCTGTGTTCAAGCTGAGGAACATTAACCTGCGTTTGCTGGGTTCCAAGCCAGTGCTCAGTACCTTATACTACAGTTTCTCAAGCTACTTTGTATTAAGCCAAAGTCAGTTTAACATGGTTTTGTTTATTTGATAAGGTTGAGGAAATACATATTATGAACTCTGTACAGTAGAACACTGATTTACCGTCCAGTTTTATAGAGGTTTCATGAAGCTTTGCCTTTCATTTTTGTAGGTGATGTATTTTCAGTAGTAATATTTCAGATCTGGCTTTTCTGTGTGCTGCTGCCCTTTGCCATATACAGTTACCTCTTGGAACTTATTTTTAGTGACTTCATCCGTTGCTGCAGCAACTGAACAACTGTTGTTTTAACAGCAGCCAGAAATCCTTAGTCAGACTACCCACATTCCTAGTTTCCTTCGTCATGGTTAACACTTCCAGAGCCAGCTCTTTGATATGTTTCTGCAACATCACCACCAGCTTCTCTAGCCTGTGTCTTATCAGAGCAGTTTGCTTGGCACTCACTAGCTTCATCAGATCGGATGTTTGGTCTTGGGGACATTCTCTATATGTGTTGAAGTGATCTAATTCCTCTAAAGCCTCCCTTAACATGAAGGAAGATAAATCGCTTTCACTTTGATTTTACCTAATAAAGGTTATCCTAGAGTTGAATTTGACTAGCAAGATAGTAGTAAAGGTGTCCACCTGAGTCTATTTTAAGGGGAAAAGTGACCTACAATAAATTTTAGGTGATTCTAATCTGGCTCTTCTGAATCTAGGTAAACCTATGGTTGCAAAGAAAACTTTACTAAAGATATTTTGCTGATGTAGTGTTGTTCTACAGAATCTAGAAGCAGTCAGAAACCAAAAGAAGTGTTAAATGTCCAAAGTCTTCAGTCATGTGAAATGTGAAATCTACAGGTGACATTTAAAATGCCTGCACTGTTCATTTTGACAGAAATGCCTAGCAAGTGTATTTATACCACAATCCTAAATTGCTTTCAATGCTCACCCCTAGGGAGTCAGAAGCTATCACAATCCTCCAGCCTTACTCTTGACTGCTTTCATTTTGCAGCTGTATGTTATCAGTGCAAAACATCTGGCACTTCCAAAACCGGAGATGATGAAACTGTTATCCCACTGGTAGAAGTGAATATAAAAACACCAAAGCTACTGTACTGGTTATAGCACTCAGTAGTATATTGAAAGAACGCACCACAGAATTTCTAGGCTGCTGCACTAGAGTGCTGCATTTGAGCACTTTTTTATTGATTATATAGCTTGTGGCCCTGCAAAAGTATAAAAGGGACAAATTTTTTTTTTCTTCCTTTTTTTTTAAAAAGAAAATGGCTGTACATATTTTATGTCTGACAGTACAAGCATATCGACAGCAGGAGAGAAGGAAAGCACACAATGATTTCTAGAGAATTTATCAGGGATTCTAAGATCCAGTCTTACTGGATAGCAGTCTCTAAAACCGCTAAGACTGAATAAGATCACAGTAATATATATACTTTTTGTATTCACTATATGGAAGCAGATAGTTTTGTTTTGTTTTTTAGAGCAGTTGGGTAATTCTAGAGAAGGCACTTGGTCACACACATGGACACACACCCCGGACAAAAGTATGCTCTGTGCCTGTATGAATATTCTTCGTGCAGAGCAATTGCTTCTGAGAACTGCACGCAAGAATAAGTAGTTGACCAAACTGTGAAGCAGATTATCTACAGCTGTTGCCTGCTTCTGCTATTTATTTGTAGTGATGTAATTTCCATGATGTAAAGGTAAGCAGATCAGCATCCTGTCTGTTTCTGACCAAGTCCTGCTGAGCTAACATGATGTCATCCTCAGTCAAGAGGAAGCCTTGACCACAGTAATCCTTTGAAAGTGGTGGTTGCCTGGAACTGTGGGAGCTACTATAGAGTTGCTGCAAAAAAGAATGAGTGGGAAGCTGAAGAACAGAGGGGACAAGCAGAGGTGTCATTAAAAGAAACCAAGTAGTTTCTATCACAAAGAATTTTCCTAGTCTTTGTTGTAAAATGTTGAGTTGATTTGCAAATGAACAGGAACTAGGAATAATTATTTTAAATTAAAAATGCAAGTTGTTTCCTCCAGCATTAGCCAGTGTTTGACAGTAGAAGTAATACTTTCCTTCAGTTTTCATTTGAAAAGGATAGAACTTGATATCCTGGCTGTAAGAGTTCCCTCATCTATCACACTGCAACAACACCTTTAGTACTACACTACCTGCAGGAAAGCTCCTGACTATTTGCTTGCAAAATTTTTTTTCATCTTTGCCTTTTCTTTATGAAACATCTCCATGTGTTTCTCTTGGAAACCTTTACTGAATATCTGTTATACTGAATATTGTGTGGCTTTGTTTTCTCCTAACTCCTAGTCATCATTCTGGAAAGCTTGCTCGCTTGTATGATTCCTTAGTGGAAATCAGCGGATCTTATCCATGTCCAGAAGTAGTATATTGGCTAATGTGGAAAATTTGATCTGAAACTGTACTGTGTCTGCTGCTGTCACCTACTGTAAGGTTACTGCCTACTTCTTGCCAACAGGACTCTGCAAACAAAGTCTGGAAGATGCTAAGGGTTTCTTATTCCCTATAATAAAAATATGGGGTGTGAAAAACACTCAGGATCTGACCCAATGCCAGGATAATTGTTTGCATTTCTAAGACTTAAAAATGTTAACTATTATGATTATTCTTCCCAGGACTTTAATGGAATGCCTTTTTGTGTTTTGCAGAGCTTTGTTAGAAGGGGAGAGCAACCAGTGGATTATTACATGGAGAGATCAGTATGCAGGGAAATTGCCTCAAGGTAAAAAATGAATATTAAAAAATTAACGTTGAATGAAATTAAATACAACTGGAAACTATTGTGTTATAGTGTTCCTGAAGCATGCTTTTTGTGATGGTATTGCAATGTGAATATTGAATTGGTTTTGAGTGTTAATATTTTAAATCAATATAGGGCTATTCTATATGAGGAAATTTATAAAATCATGGGTCAGATAGAGAAGAGAAATAGGGAGTGATGTTTCATAGGTCTAATAGTGCAAGAACTTTTGGATGCCCATAGCTCTTAAGAGCTTTGAAGTATAAATCAAGAGGTATTTCACAAAACATGTAGTTAAAACCATGGAATTCATCACCAAGAGGCACTGTGACTGTTTAAAAGGTTATGTGGGTTTAATGAGCAATTTTAGCAGAGTAATGAAAGAAAATTCAAAGACTTACTAAACATAAAGATACCGTTTCTATCTTAGGAGCTGCAAGTGTCTGGAAGCTGTGAGAGTATGCCAGGGAAGTATCACAATTTACTTGCCCTGTTCTTAAACTCTTCCCTGTTTCTACTGTTGGTCACTGTATACAGGATACTAGAGAAGCTGGACCTTCAATCTGACTGCTGTGGCCAGTGTTATTGCTAACAGAATTAGTCTCAATAATACTCCTGAGTTTAGCAATGTGTGGTCTTAAATCTTCAGACTATCACAGACAGTAGTCCCAGAAGAGATGTGAGGGGTGTGTCTGTAGTAAATTAAACAGAGTAGGGCCTAGGCTGAATTGCTCACATGGAATTGCTGATGCTGTTAAACTGTTAGTGCTGTCTCTGGCACAGCACTGATCTGGACTAGCCAGTGCTTTTGTAGATAATGCTCAGGCATGTTCACTGGTTACCACAGACCAGGAAACGCTACCAAATGTCAGAGGAGATGTGGCGAGCTCTTCAGGAGTAGATTTGAGTCGTGCAGTGCTGGTTGGCCTTGGAGCCAGGCAGTGATTCCTTGCATGTTTTATTAAATTGTATAAATGTAGCATAAAAGGTTAGTTCTTTCTCTTCCTTGTTGTACCTTGTTGTATCTTGTGGCTATGAAGTGTTGTATTTGTGTTTTCAATTTCCAGTATTAATGGCAGCAACACCATTAATTCTCAGTAAGAACTGAGAAACTTCAGGCCTCTTTGACTTATGAAGCAAAAAGTCAGGCCCAGGATATTAGCATACATTATTTAATGAGAAATTGTTAATGTGAACGAATGTTCCTTGAAATATAGTAGGTGTAATTCTTGAGCAAATGCCATGATAACCAGTAGTTCACTGGTAAAGATAGCAAGAACTTGCAACTTAGTAAAAGGCTTTGCTTTCAGTTATAATATAGTTTCTGGATAGACTTAATTATCATGCAAAACCTACAGGAACACCTTTAAAAAGCTCCACTGAAAATCATTATTTCTTTCAAAAATTTAGTATAAAATATCTTAGCTCGTGCACCCTATTTTATATTTTTTTAGATACAAGCCATTATTTTAATGTTTAGTTACCTGTGCTCTTTTTGCAGATATTATAAACACTTCGTATAACTACACTGATATTTATTCTGCTTATCAAGAAAGAAATAGAAATAAAGCTTTACCAGCTACCAGGATCACTGACACAAGACATAGAATGCCTCTGACAGATACTAGCAGTTCTACACGTTATTCAGTGCAGTCAACACATGCTGGATCACAGACAACAGCTAGTGGAAGAACTTTTGGAAGAGATGTACTTGGTTCAATATATCACCCTTCAACAACTCTTAAAAAGGATGAAAAGATTGTAACAGACCACAAAGAATTCAGAACGTTTACTCCAGGCTTCAGTAGCTGGAAAAATACTGAAATGCAGCAAAAGACAATTCCAGAAAGAAAGAAAACAGAAGTTACGACTTCATCCACAGTATCTGTTTCAAAAGAATTGGCACATGCTGAAAGATCAGACAAGGACCACAAACCTGGCACAAAGCCAGGGATTTCTGAAAACATAAGAACAAAACCAAGCTTCACTAGATTTCCAGCTTATGAGCTGAACACCAATTTTAGACCATCTAAATATGAAGAAACCATAACTGAAACTCGGACCACACTACAAGAAAGAAGAGGAGGCAGCAAACCAACTGAAGAGAGAAAATCTCTGCTGAAAGAAACTGATAAGCTAGAGAAACAAACAAAGGAGGAGAAAAAGAAAACAGATGAGAAACCTCTTACAGAAGAAAGACATGTTGATTTTGGAAGGAAGACTGAGCAAAAAGCATATATCCATGAGGAAGTTATTAACCAGAAGTTAACAGGGAGTGATATTTATAATGCAAGAAGTTTGAAAAGCGGATCAGCAAAAAAAGATACAAATGTGACATTGGAGTCAAGAAGCAAAGAAGTTATTGAGATACCTATCAGTCTTGAAATGCCTGCTGCTGACAAGGAATCTCAGAGTAATAAAGATATAAGGTTACAAGGTTTTAAATCCTCTACAGGAAGACAAACTGATGACCATGTAAGTAAACCCACTGAAATTAAAAAAGTGAGTATTTCAGAAGAAGAATCCAGTCTGAAACGTGAAAAGCAAGTTAGTGACAGAAGTCATCAAACAGGTACTCTGTCAACTGAAAATATAGCAGAGAATATTGTTGCTGACATTCTGAAAAGCTTTACGCAGTCTTCTAGTTCACAAATATCAACAGACACGAAAGTGACTTATTTCAATAAGAAAGAACAACCAGAAGATGGCAAAATAAAGACTGAGATCACAATGGAATCTCAGGTTAAAGAAAACATAGATATTTCTGACAAAGTTGGCACGGGAGGTCTATCAAACCAGGATGTTAGAAAAGCGGTTCGAGAGGGTATTGAGGGAACTCTTTCCAAAGAGGAGATAGAAGATATAGTTCATGATGGCCTGAAAGGAGATGAGGGTAGAAAGAACATGTCTGTTAATGTTGAGATTGTAGAGGAGCCACTAGATTATGCCAGTGATGAAAGGACTGATTTTTCAACACCTTTTGAAGTAGAGGAAGTGGAAGATACATTCCCTGAGAGAGAGAGGCGTTATGGTGATGAAGAACAAAATGTAACATTCACATATGAAGATGTTAAAAAGAAGAAGCAACGCCACGAGAGTTTCACTCATGTGGAAGAAGTAACCGAGGAAGATGACTCACCTATTGAACAAAAATATTTTGTATCTGTTCCTGATGAACATCCTATTATTAATGAAAAAGATGATGACTCAGTATATGGGCAAATTCATATAGAGGAAGAATCAACTATTAAATATTCTTGGCAAGATGAATTTTTGCAAGGCACACAGAGTAAGAGACAAGAAGGTGTGAGCTCTTCAGAAGAAACGTATCAAGTGGTAGGGGAGGATGCAAGTGCCCAGATTTTAAAAGAGCATCCTGAAGCTGAAACATCCCATGTTGAATCTGTTGTTATTGAAAAAGAAATTAAAATTCCCCATGAATTTCAGACTTCAATAAAAGGGCTTTTATCAAAGGAAACAAAGGACCCTAAACATCAACTGAAGGAAGCTTTGGAGCAATTGGAGGGCAGTCTCCCAGAAAGTGTGAAAGAGGAGCTGTCCGCATTAACTAAAGAAAATCAAGCTGACTCTAGTAGCTTAGCATTTGATATCAAAAAAGTTGATCAAAAGGAGGAGGGTGGCATGGTGACAATTGTTGCTGAAGTCAATCTGTCACAGACACTTAATACTGATGAATTTGATGTAGCTAAGTTTGGTGATGTAATTGCAAGTGAGAAGGAGAGAGCAACATTGCACTCTCTGAAAAAAGATAGCTTAGAAAGAGTTGTTGACGGTAGAGACAATATAGATGTTTCTTCCCGCAGTGATGAATACGCTTCTTTGGCTGATCAAGAAATCTATAACTCATCCACAGTTAGGAGGAGTGGTGCTGCAGGATATCATACCACTGAACAAGTTATTTATGATGGTTCAGTTTTGGAAAAAGCAGATTTTGGAGAAGTCTCTCACTCACCACAGTCAACTGATGAGACCAAATCCATAAGACATATTAAGGTTGGTCCAGCAGAAATTCAGAGATTTGAGCAGATCATATATGAAGGGCCAGGTTCTGAAACACTGGAGCTCAACGCTACGGAAGATCTTGTTCAGACAGAAGGATCATCAGAGTTTAGCCGATCTGTAAAGCATTTTAAACTGGGTCCTAAAGAAATCCAGACCACAGAAGAAGTAATTTATACAGGCCCTGTTACTACAACTGTAGAAGAGATTGATTCTGGAAATCTTTCTCAGAAGTTTTCAACGGACTTCAACAGGTCCACAAGACACGTCACAGTAGGATCAAGGCAAGTAACTGAAGAAGTCTCTTTTCAAGGGTCTGCTTCGGAATCTCTGGAACTCAATAGCTCAAGTGACTTTTCTCAGACAGAAGGGTCTGTGGATGTCAGCAGATCAGTAAGGCATTTTAAATTAGGCCCCACTGAGCAAGTTATCTTTGAAGGACCAATCTCTGGTAAAGTGGAGGTCAGCGACACTAGAGACTTCTCACAGTCAGAAGGTTCAGTCAGACACATTCAGCTGGGTCCCCAAGAGTTTATGACAGCTGAAAAAATCATCTACCAGGGGCCTGTCTCTCGGCACACAGCAATCAGTGAACTGGAAGACCAGACTCTTTCAGAAGGCTCAATAAAGCATGTTAGACTAGGTCAGGTGGGAGTTGAAACCACTGAACAAATCATATACCAGGGCTCCGTTTCTGAAACTCCAGAGCTCATTAGCAAAGGACATCTTTCAGAGAGTGAAGGAATGTCAGATATCAATAGATCTTTCAGGCATGTTAAAATAGGTCCTGTAGAAACTCATGAGCAAATAATCTTTAAAACGCCTACTTCTGAAATGCGGGAAGATCTTTCACAAACAGAAGATTCATCTGAGAGCAGTAGGTCTATAAAGCATATTAAAGTAGGATCCAAGGAAACATCTTTTACTTTTCAAATGGATGTTTCCAATATGGGTGGAATATCCACAGCAAAAAGTGGAGAACAGCAAGCAACAGTGCTCATATCCAATAAGCAAGACCCTTCTGTTAGTCAGTCACAGGTTCTCATTGAAAGTGACCAGATTGTAGAAAATGAAGATAAAAGAGGAGGCTACGTAGTCTCCAGTTTTTCTCAAGATCATGGTGAAAAGGTAGTGGAAAAATCATTTTTTGATAAGACTGTACAGCTGCAAAGAATGGTAGACCAAAGGTCAGTTATTTCTGATGAAAAGAAAGTCGCTCTTCTTTATCTGGACCATGAGGAGGAAGAAAATGATGATAATGATGGACAGTGGTTCTGAAAGCACTCTTAATGAAGTCTACTTAGTAACTTGTTGGCACGTATTTTGATTATACTTTTTTTTTTTAAAGAAAAAAAGATAAAAAAGGGATGAGGTAACACTCAAACTATTCAGATTATAAATAATGGACTGAAAAGTCTTGAATCTAAGCCTCTACCTATTCAGCGCACCTTTTACTTCATGGGAAATGTTCTTTTGGGGCAAAATCACGGTATTGGTAGGTTTTTCCTCAGAGACCTGTGTCAAATAATTTCAGGTTTTTCCACCCATAGCGACAGGAATTTCCTACTGTGAAATTCAAAGAATTGTATTCATTGTTTTTTTTATAGCAGGTCAATTAATAAGTGTGTACTTGAATAGGACTTTTTCTTTTCTCTAAAAAATACTGTATTGTACTTGGTTACTAAAATGTTCAGCAATTCTATTTAAATCTCAAGCTGCTAACCACAAATATACATAAGACGCATGAGGGTGGTAGGTAGCTGATTTTCTGTGTACTTATATGCAATACCTAATGAAAACATGTGAAAATGGAGTTATTGCAGCTGTAAAAAAAATAAACACAATTCTGTAGGATCAAACTAAAGATAGCAAGAATTGACAAAAAAATATATTATTTGTATAGCTAGAATGCAGTGCAAAAAAGAAAGAGGTAACACTAAAGCAAGAATTTCTCACTGTATTCCTAATGAGAAACAGTGATTTTTATGGTTGGACAGTAGTACATTTAATATCTTTAAAGAAAAAAACAGATTTAAAAAAACAGTGTGGATAGTACTTCCACTGAAGTAAGGAGAACTCTTTACAGCTTCACTGGCTGTGTACATTAATAACATCAATTTATTTTGCAATATATGGGTTGCCTTTATACTAGGTATCGCTAAAGGTAAGCATGAAGTGTGAAACATGATTGTATAATGCCTAATTTCTTGACACAGTGAAATTAGCCAGTAAAAACTTGTAAAAATGGCATTGATGACACTTAGGTCATTGTGTGTCAAGTCGTTTCTAGATAATGATTTGTTTACAAATGAGAAGATTCCCTTTTCAATTACTTGCTCTGCAAAGCCAACTTGAGATTTGAATTTTCTTTATTTTCTTATGTTTTCTCGTGTTGTAACATTTGCCTCGGGCCAAAGTTGGCTTCTGCTTAAATCATTTGAAAATAAGCTAATTTCACTTGGATTGCACATTGGTTAAATGAAGGACATCATTTAACTTTGCGATTATAACTCAGTGACTTCAAAGTCCAGTTTAGAAGGCAGCACCAATAACTGTACTAAACTGTGCAGTGCTGGCAGAAGCAAAAATAGCAGCCAGAACATTTTTGTCACTGGGGTAAGAAGACACAGTACTGGACACGTATGGGAAATAAGATACACAAATGAGAAGCTGCTATTTTTACATGCTCACACATGCACATTCACTCACTCACTCTCGCACCCTCTGCAGAGCAGAAGCACACCTGGCTACGTTGTGCCAGGACGGTGGTTGCCAACTCTTTTTTTTTTTTTTTTTCCTGTGGTTATGTAAACATAGCTCTGTGTGTGCTAATCAATATTAGAATGTAGTTAAACTATCATAGCCTGGCATGGCTAGTCACTTTTGAGATTAATATCAATAGAAGCCAGATTTTTCAAAACTGACTGCTACTTGATGAGATGAATGTAAATGCAAAGCTGAAGAGAAGCTCCATGCTGACTGACATATCAAGCTGTTTCCAATGTGGGACAGTTTGATTGTTGTGTGCCTTATTAATTAAGTTTTAAACTGTGCAAAGCTATTAATGTTCCAAAGATTAACTCACAAGGTTTGTCTGCACTGCAAAATTTTCTGTACGTTTTCCTCATTTCTGTATAAATGTGAGTACCAGGGTACTCAGGATTGGATAGTTTTCTATCATGTACTATAAAATAATTTCTTGAAATTGGAAGTGTAACCGACACCTGGAAAATGAGTTTGAGACAGTTGTACAGAAGCACTAAAGGCATGTATGCTAAGCTTGTTTATACTGTTCACTGTGTAACAGATAATAGTATTTTTTCAAAATTATGCATATGTGCTCAAAAAAAATCTCATGCTTCCATTTAGAGGGTGTTAATAATTGTAATACTTCTAATACCACGGTATACTTGGTTTCCTTAGCTGACCCTGTGAGTTTAAACATGACAACATCTCTGTGTTTAATAATCCTGTGTGAGTATTCTCCAGAATTTTCCAGTCAGTGTTAGGCTTTTCAAAGTTTTATACTGCGCTGAAACTTAACGTTCTCTGTAAAACAGACATAACCTGCAGAAAATGCATTTTGTAACCAACAAAAAGCTACTTACAGGGTCAAACCTATTTTTTGATCCTTGTGGAATCTTTGACAGACGTGTGCCTTAGGAACAGCTACACCAACATTGTTACGTTTATGTTCACCTGCTCAGAGGATTATAATGTCAGATGAAGGAATAAACCAGTGAGGAGCAAGTGAATCATAAAATGTATATGGCCTTAGTGCTGAAGGAGAGGGGAAAACAAGGCAGTTATTGTTTCCACTGAGGCGACAGCAGCTCTTTAAAAATTACTTCAGTCATCACTGTCAGATGCAATAGGTTATGCCAAGATATATTTCTATTTTGAATGCCTGGAAGGAAAAAAAGTTTCTGCGTACTTTCTTTAGTTCTATTTAAGATTGGGATTTTAATCAACTGTTGGAAAGTTAATTTATTGTAGAGAACCAGAAATGTGCATTGACATGACGTATAACAATATGCACAGTTCCTTTGCATAAATACTTTCAGGTTGTGAAAATAAAGATATCTCAAGTAAAAAGGGTTTAAGTTTTACAAATGTTGGTGTAAGCAGCCCTTTTTTCATTTAGCTCTCATTGCCCTGAGATATTTTGACATAATGATAGCTTTGGGGTAATACAAAAATTCTTAGGTGCACAGTTGCATCCTGCAGGCATGTATTTGCAGAAGCAGGGCCATGGGTACAAACGTTGCAGCACAAATATCACCTGCTGTCTGATGTACGAACTCACCCTAGATGATCACTTTCTGCATAAGTATTATAACCTGTGGCTGAAAGAACTAGTGATAGAACCTCAGTCAGCATGCACTTCTGAAGCTTACTCATATAAGTTGTGCTTATCATTAAATACAATACAATTGCTGCTGAGTTTGGATTAGACAAAATGCTTTAAAATATCATTAGGGTAATATATTATAGGGTAAAACTATATATTTATATGCTGATATAGATCAGAAGTGGGACACTGTTTTCCAAGTATGTAAACCACTGGTCTAGAAAGCAAATATAACATAGAATATAAAGAAAAGATGTTAGAGAGACCTGGAATTCTGTATTGACTGATGTTTGTGAATAGCAGGTGTTTAAAAAGATGGTAAGAATGTTGAAACTGGTTTTGTTGTCCGCTGTGTGAAACTTTGCAGGCACCTTCTGTTTTGGTCATTTGCAATGAAACTGCATTTTTGTGGTGGTATAAGCTTTGTGATTTTACACTTTTTCACTCTTGAGTATTAAACAATGAAAATCAATACAGATGTTTCTCTTTTCTTCCCGTCTGATGTTTTTAATGCTGCATTGTCCTTAAAATCCTTCATGACTCCAAATATCTTGCCCTAAGGCCTCTCAGACAGAGTTAATTTCAGTTCAAAGAATGAACATAATTTTCACTTGAGCAAAGGCGTAACTCTTTTGTGTTAATAGTAGAAATGATGGTAAAGCATAGTATGTTCTTTATTGCAATTACACACAACATGGGTGGATGAGCAGTGGGTTTTGAGTTCAACAGCACGTAGTGTGCGAGGCAAAGTGTAAAAACACAGAAGGTGGAAGTCCTGGACTTGCCAGCACCATAGTCTTCCTTAGATCTTGGGATTTTGACCAAGGTAAGTCTTAACTTTTACCCTTTTCTGGCAAAGAAAACCTTTTAATGCATGTTTAGACCTTTAATATAAAGGATATACGTATATTTTTAAACAGTACCTCTCTATGCTGTGAAGTGAACTTTGCTTTTTAACCACTTGCTTTATTTGTACTGAAGAAAATATACCTTTAACACAGTTTTCTCTTGATTAAAGAAATGGGTCGTAGTAAGATTTTTGTGTGAAAGCATGAGGCTTTCTAAAGAGAGATCCATTTTTAGTACACTGAGAAAAAACTCCTAGTTCTCCATTTCTCACAAACGAGGGCAAAGCAGTATCCGAAGCTACTCAGTAAATCACAGTATTTTCTGAAGATGGTTAAATGATCAGCAAAATAGTTTCCACTGAAACTGGCCTCTCAGAAAAAACATGTTTTCAGCCTTCATCTCCTAAGTGAAGTTGTATTGCTGCTTAAGCTGTCAGTGCTGAAGATCTGATTTCTCTGAAACTTGAAGCGTTTCTGAATAGTAAGGAATGGGACTCTCGGTGGGCTGGCATTTCATACACTGTTTAAGATTTCTTCTCAGTTTCCTAGTTTTGACACTTGTGAGTTGTGATAACATTTTAAAGATGCAGTGAAAAGGTGGGGGGCGGTCCTCAATATTAAATTCTATAAAGGAATGCTTAGAATTAAATGAGAAAAAAGGGCATTTGTTCATGCTCCACATTTAAATAGTTTCAAAGGTTTTTTTCTTGATATATCCCTGTGACCAAATGTGAGCAAAATAATAAGCAATATGTCCAACAAAAACAAAGAATAGGGGTTTTTTTTCAGCTGGTAAAAACTCTGTGTTTTGAAAGATTTTATCTCCAGCTGTTGGGTTATCACAAACTACTAGTGTTTGGTTTTCATTTCCAAATCATAATGTGAAGTTGATATGGCAGGAATTTACAGCTGGAATCAAGCCTACTTTATTCAATGAAAGATGCTTTTTTTTCAGGTGAAAAAGTTAAGAAATGCTGAACCCTAATGCTAGGTAGAATTTGCTTCAGGTTTTATAGACCTGACAGGAAAAGCAATATGCTTTAAGAAACATGTCTCTAAAGGCTAAAATTTCTGCTTTCCTTGTACTTTCATGATTCATGTTACAGTAAAAAAAATACCTTGAATAGACTAGAAAACTGAAATCTAGATGTATACAAGAAGGTAATAAGTTTATTTATAATGTACAAGCTGATAGAGTGCTTGATTTGTCTTTGTTTCACTTCTTTTGTTTTGAATTTCAGTGAGTATTTTACTAAGGGAAATAAAGACCGTGACTACTATTCCGAAAATACACTGTTTAAGAAATATGCTCACCTCTATTAACTTTATTCCTGTACTCATCTATGTAACCAGCCTTCAAGGAAATTATTTCTTTTTTTTCAGTATTTCATGCAATGAAGGGACACTGGTTCTTCATGGTGTGTAGGAGAAATGGAACAAATGGATTAATCTTTGTTAAGAATGAGAAGCCTGGCATACTAGTCTTGTTTTCTGATAGTCATGTTCTGCTTTGGGACAAGAGTCAGAAGGAGATGCATGGTGGGCTGATGTTTGTGTGTTGGTCTTTCTTATTTGATTTTTTTGTTTTGTCAGCTTTTGTGGCTCTGAAAAACGGGCAGGGAGACATAGTTTATAGTTTATTATTGTTTATCTTTTAAATTTTGTGTTGCATAGAGTGTATGCATATCCAGATGTTTCATACAACTTTAAAAAGGCAATTTCTCTTACTAATTGAAAACTGCTGCTTACAGTTAGTTGATTTTTCTCATCGTTGTGACTTTACATTCACTTAATGTCACTGTGTCACCCTCTGAAGACAATGAGATGCTGTACGACCACCTCTGTCACTATTTGCCATTATCACTTAAATGGAGGAGTTAACCAAGAGAATTACTTATTCCTATGAGTTAGGAAAAAAAATCGGAGGTGAACATATTCTCTTCCTATATTTCACTTAGTGCTTTCATTAATCAAGATGGGTGATGGTGGCACGTAATCAAATGTCTTCAGGCAATGGCTGTTTAATCAGTGACACATCTGACATTTAGCAGAGGAAAAACTCTGAATAGTTAGTGATCTGAACTGCTGCCCTGGGAACTTTCCAACAGTTTGACTCATCTGTCTTTTCCATCAGACATTTGTGTGACTCTTGTGCCTCAATAGCCCTGAGAGGAGCAAAGGAACATAGATTCTAACAAGATGCAAAAAGATGCAAGAAGAGACCTAATTAAAAGCTCGCTCTGAATATGTCAGCAGCTTCTTGAATTGCTATCAATCCTTTTTTTATTGTGGGTGCCAAATGAGATTTGTCAGTGAAGGCAGCACAACGTATAATTCAACAATAGATGTTTCTGAGACTCTGACTGGAGTAAACTGATAGAGAAAATTCAAATACGTTTATTTGCTACTAGTATATGCAGATGTATTGGAAATATTGTTACACTGAGTAATAGTTAGCCCTGTGACAGTCAAACTAGATAAGGAAAAGGTTAATTAAATTAAAAGTCTCAGGTTGCATAAAAGCATTGTCTCTGGAGCTGTGCACTGAGGCAGGACTGTGATTAAGATAACTTTGTATTTTCTATCACAGGACTGGGGAATAAAGTATATTTATTGTAGATGGCTTTGACTATACACTGGTGAACATTTCTATAAGTACTGGATGTTACTTTGCTATCATTGATAATGCAGAACAGATTCTGTTCAGCAAGGGAGAAACAGCTCAAAGAGTAAAGCCCTAGAAATTACTGTAAAATCCTTAGATTACCAACCAAAGCCAGGAAGGAACAACTTGAAAATGAACGAGTTACTGAAAATTAGTAAGTTACAATATTACTTGGTTTGGGTCTTTTTTCCCTTTGAACCTATAAGCTGATGTTTCTCTCCCTCATTTATCATGGCAATTTTATGCAAGGCAAATAATGTTTAGAGGGGATAAATAATACAGGGTCACAATATTAGTCCATATGGAGTTGGATGGTGAAAAAGGGTTTTTGAGGCTGTGTTTTAAGACTGTATTTACTAAATCTGACGGTAAAGATTATAGGGAAAAAAAAATACACCTATCCAGATCAATTCATACAGCTAGGGAAGAAATAAAATGTTTCTAGGTACGTGGTTCCTTACTATTCTTGAGAGACTGATAAGATTATTCTCACTTACGGGATGCTTTCCTGATGCAGCAGGTTCTGGCTATTATACCAAGAAGCAAAGATCATGTGGTGCTATTTATGCACAGCCTGTTTCATGTAAATTTTAAGCAAATAGTAGAAGAAATTGTGGGTTTTTTAATAACTGGTTTTATGGTTAGTTTTAAATGGACTGTTATAAAGTACTAACCTTTAGTTTTGCTGTTATCAGTTAGATACGAACTTATGATTTTTTAGACATCCATCTCTCAAATGCCAGTGATACTTCATACAAAGGTAGATCTTGTTCCTGTAGTGGGAGGAAATCTGAATGCTCTCAGCCCACTAGCTCTAAATGTCAAGATTTAATTTCAGCCCTCAGTGCACTTAAAATAAATCATTTGCAAGGACCTCCACAAACTTGGAGCAGCAGTAACTGAGAGATGGACGTAAATATGTAATAACTGACAGTACAGCTGAAAAATCAGATGTTTTTCATCATCTGACTGACTGTTCATGGTACAATGTACAAGTACATCTAAGGGTCCTGCAGTTTTTTGGAGAGAGAGAAAGTAGGAAGAGGAAAAGGAGGGTTCTGGGAATTGGTATTATAAAAATATGCTACAGAACACCAGGGAATACACACATGCCCCTCCCTGTGATTCCTCCTCTAATAGAATAGTCTGAATCCCAGATTAGGTGAGTGAATTGAAAAGCTGTATTTGGTATTTTAAGTTGTTCCTCTAATTCAGCCGTAGGTAGTGGTACACTGAGCACAGGTCAGGTACATCACAATTGACATAGAGAAATAGAATAATCTACAATGGTAGACTTGGCAAAACTTCAGATAATTGTAAGGTAATTCATAGACATCACCCTTTGCTAAACAGCAGTGTTTCTGTGCAGGGGGAAAAGTTAAAGTGTAGAATTCGCAACGTTATAAAGGTGCTTTTCTGATAGGCAATTTGTACCTTTGCAGAATTTATTTATTCCATCAGATCCCATCTCATTCTGTGGTAAATCATTTGATTGGTTGGATCATTGGTAATCTATCCTTTCTTTGTGCGAGAGAGTAATTGTAACATACTACATTATTGGGTAGTTTTTTAGTATTGTGAGTATAACATCCATTTTCTGGGGTCTCGGTAGAGATATTTCTAACTTTATATAGATTATTAGACAATTTGTATTACTGGGAGGGAAAAAGGAAATATTGAGGGGGAGGAGGAGGGAAGAAGACTGACACGTTTTTGTGTTGCTCTCCAAATTAAGCCCTGTTGGAACCATTACAATCTTTCAGAGGAAAAGGGTTCTTCAAGCTGAGCATTGATTAAAGCTGCTCACTGCTAAAGCACGGCAGCCTCAACTTCCCATTTGTTTTTTGTACTGAAGAGCCAGACCAGCTGGCACACGCAAAACTACATCTGGAAAAACTTCTATTGAACTGGTTTCCAAACAGCTATGCTGGAAACTACCCCTGCAGCGGCTGCTATAAAGCAGAATGGACAGTTCAAATAGTCCACAAAAGTAGCCTATGCTAAGAGACTACTGGCCTTGCTTTCGAAGCCTGAATCGGGCAAGTTTTGTGGCGTGTGCTTCTGAGCAATGTAATGGAAAAAAATTATTATAGTGTTGGGTGCTCTTTTAAAAAAAATGAAGTGAGCTTTTACATCTCTTAGACTGCTATAAACGCTTTTGAAATAAAGGAAAAGACTACACTTCCATAAAGTCCAACAAGCTACTTGGGTTTGGGTTTTTTTTTTGCTAGGAAATGTTTGAAACAAATGATTGGTACTTTGAATACTGAATTTTACCAAGGAGGGAAGGACCAATTTCTTGCTTGCTTTTTTTGAATAAAATAAAACAAAAGAAAACAAATTAAAAAATTAAAGAAAACAAATTAAAAAATTAAAGAAGATATCAAACATTATATTAATTCCTTAAAAGGAAAATGTAAAATAGCCCAATTTTTCTTTAATAACTATTATCTTCTTTTGCACCATGGCTCGAGTAAGGGTAAATAACATAGCAATAGGTTAAACTGTGTTATAAATCTAAATTTGAGATCTGCTGTGTATTCTATGTGACACCAAATATGGTTTTGCTTATTTGTAGCTGAAAATAGACTAACCTCATTTGAATCTCATGGGAATTTGCTTTAAGTATATATTAACACAAGGGAAAAACAAAAAGATAAGTAAAACTTGTGCTGGCATTCCAAAGCAGATATAATTCTCTGTCAGAACAAAAACAGTGTTCTGTAATAAATGTATTACTTCTCATGTTTCTGGAAACTTACAAAGGACGTGCTCGTTATTAAAAATCACTCCACTGAGTAGCTAGATTAAAGTAAAATTGTTTCATGTAAACCAGTTGTTGGCAGGCCATTCGATATATTGATGACTTACTGATCCCTCCCTTATCCTGGCGCAAAAACCTTTCAGCTTGGGGTGCCTGGAGGAGAAGGAAAAGCATGGGGTTTAGCACTTATTTGAATATGGTATGATTTGCAAAGAATGGCTGATCCCACATCATTAAACTAAATAGTAGTAAGCAGGACATTAAATTTCATGCAAGAGATGATCAAACCCATAGCAATTTAGCCAGGTAACTCCCTTTTAGGACTTGTTTTCAGAGGAATGAAATGAAAAAGATTATTTTTAGAAAGCAAGCAGTTGACAACGCCTCTAGTTTTGTCTTGAAGCAGAGCAAACACTCTGCGATATCATGAATAAACACTTCCTGCCCCCAAGAGCCGAGAGGAGGAACCTCCCGTTATCAGTGCCTGGGAACCACCAGCCAAATTCCCAAGAGTGTAGGAGGGCTCTGGCAGGTGGGATCTGTCACTTGAGGAGATAATTGCTCCCAGTTTTCTGCCATCAATTAGCCAGCGCTGTGTCAAGGACAACAAAAGGGGAGGTGCAACTTCTTCAGCTTCTGCAGTTCACGGACACGAGTGTCAGTATCACCTTAGACTGAAACAGGTAATGGTTAAATTTCTATTTAAACCATAGCTGGCTGGATCTGAGCAGATAAACAGCCACTTGTGCTGCTCTGGCAGGAGCCTGGAGTCTTCATCCTGTACACTGACGTTCTAACTGATGCCTGTGTGTTGCCACAACGCCATGACTCACAGCAGGAGGAGAAAGCAGAGAAGTTAGCAGAGTTTGTACTCTCCCCTTAATGGAGAAGAGCACCTGCCTCCTACCACAGCAAAGTGTTCAGAAGTGCTGACAAATAAGAAACTATATACAGGTTAATAGTAGATGGTAGAGCTGAAAAGCATAACTTTTTCCATGAGCTCTGGAGTGCAGATGCCAGTATCGGACTTTCCAGCAGAATCAGCTAGCAGCAGCTACAAATATGGGATTTCTCTTCACTGCTTGCTGTCGCACTTTCCTAGTTCTGTGAATGATTTGGAAGAGCCAAGTTCCTGTTACTGAGATGAAGAACCCTGGTCCATTACAAACTGTCAGCCAGAGTAAGATCTGCCAGGGTATAAATTGCCTATCTGAAAAGCATCCTTAGAACATTGCCAACTCTTAGCTAATGATTGTACCTGCTTAGGTTTCATGAGTGCTGTATTTGCGTGTCCTTTTACCCTCTTCTGTCACTTCTAGGCGCCCTTCTGTCTTGGTTACTTCTGGGCTAAGATCCCTGCAGCCATTCTAATTCCTGGCCCTTCTTTCAGCAGCAGAGTTGCTTTTTGTGAGAGAAACAGTGACCAAAACATTTTGAGAACTGGTGGTCAGAGAAGAGAGGAAAAACATATCAATGCTTATTTGAGATAATTAACTTCATTTTTTGTTATGAAAGAAGATGAAAATAAATTTTGCTTATTACAAACGGCAAGTCTTCTCTGTACGTGGCCTATCTTAAAAGGCGCGTTGTTAAGTCAGGACGTGTGCACATAAACCATATGTGCAAATAACAACAGTTGTTGCCACCTGAATGTCTTGATTTACTTTCTGGGATTTAACTAAGATAGGTAATAGTTCCCCGTGTTTCTGCAAACTTGCTTTTGCAAACTGCCTCATCCGAAGCCTTTTGACTAAAGTGGAGAGCTTGCCATTGTCTTCCATTATTTTGATTGAATAATCATTATCCTTAAGAGAAATCCAAATGTATTTGTCAGAGTTCTTGTCTGTAAAGCCTTTTGAACCCCTGTGCTGATACTTAGAGAATGTGGAAAAATGCACTTAAGGTCTCATTAAGTAACAATAAAAGAAGCAAACTGTGGCTAACAAAGCAAATGCAAGTTGTGAAACTTTTCCACTTGGAAGTGCTCTCCTAGGACACTGAAAATCTGCACAGGCTGTTCAAGAGCCTCCTCTGGTTCATGGCAGAACCACCATAAGCCTGAGGTAACCCACTGCCCTCCAGCTCATCAGCACATGAGATTCCTGACAGCAAGCTAGTATCAAGGGTCTGCAAATAAAGTTCTTAACAATCACAGCCTGATGTCAGTACTAGTTATGCAATCTAACTTATCTGGTGGGAAGAAGACAACTGAATTATTACCTGCACTTGTCTTCTTCTTTGTCTCTTCTTTCCTTATTGCTACTCAGCAGGAAATTATAGTATTCTATGGAAAGACTATAGCAAAAAAACCTACTGTACAGATACTCCCTGCTGGTGAACTGCGTTAACAAGCAAAGATGGACATGCTGCTGTAATGGTCTTTGTGGACGGTTTTGTTTTGAGGCTGTAAGAAACAGACATGATCAATCCTCAGTTTTAAAGCATATTTTCCTTCTTCATTTAAAGCATATATTTTTCCTTTAAAGAATTCTGGAAGTGTTTTCTAGCCACCTCAGCAAAAGCTAAATGCATTTTCTTGAATACTATAAAAATGCATCCATTAGTAATTATCCGAGTTATCACAGAACACATCTTTAATGCTAATGTGTCTTTCTAAATAAATTTTTCAGCCAACATTTATTGGAAAACATCAATTTCCAATTATCTAGTTTCTAATTGTATTTCAAATTCTTCAAATTGTATTTGAGTTTATACATGAACTTAAATGTATACTTGAATTATTAATTCAAATGTTGTTTACAACCAGCTCTTCTAGAAATCTGACTGAAACATACTCCAGCTTTTTATAACAGTGAAAAATAAGGCAATTTGCTGTACTTCACTATAAATGGTATAAATTAACTATTTCAAATAAAGTCCACTAGTTTAGTTTTTACTAATAGATCTATAAATAAATGGTAAGAGGAATAATTTAAGAATTTTTTATTTAAGAATTTCTGAATATTGAATTATTTCATTAGTTTGAGCTGATAATGCAGAATTCCTTACTTCTCCAGAACATTTTTGTTATGCTTCTTTAAAATGAGCTTAGGATGAAGAAACGAAGTTATTGATTTCTTTTTGTTAAGTGAAAGAATCAGAGAAATTTCCCATATAAGTTCTTCAGCTTTTTGCTCAAAAATTGCCTCATTAAAGAATGTGCTATGCTTAAGGATTTTTTTTCTTTCTGTTCTGCTGTCCCTGGGCTTTTAAAATTGTGGATATGTTATTTTTTCTCTAGTATGTTAAATGCTTTATTTGCCTTTCAGCACACTTCAGACAAGCTTTTCTCTTCCTTCCAGGGAAGGTGTAGGGCAGCAGATAGGTAATGACTGATCTTGCACACTTTGAAAGAGGTATGTGTAACTTCTGCCCTTCATTTTCTTAATTACAAACAAAGCTAAATTGTTCGCACACATCCACCTGACACCCTATTTTTCTAACTGAAAATAAAGCTAAGAAAAATTTAACTTGGTTGTGTTCAAAAGCAAATAATCAAATTGTTGCTCCTTTCTGAGTTCCTGTTACTGAGTAGCATTGAATTCTGTTCCTTGACTCACGAGTTACCCAATATATGCATAGTCCTGTTTAGAGCATTAGCTCATTTTCTAAACCCGTGGCATTTGGGCCAGTCTGTAACTGGTACCTCAGTGGCAGCTGGTTTAATCTTTCTTATGATCACTAGTCACTTCCTGGTGAAGCTAAGGAGCCCTTTCTCTCATTTTCTTCAGGCGCTATGCGAGTGGAAGCATTGGTCCTGCAACTCCTCACCATGACCTTAATTCTGTGAATGGCAATTCAGTTCTGTGAGGAAGGGGGTAGTTGCTATTCCAATATACTCTGTTTTGTGACGTGTGTTTGTACATCCAAATATATACATCAGAAGGGCCTTTCTAGCTCGTTGTACTCAAGCATATGCTATTTTAGGCTGACATTTCCAACCAGGCCTGAGGGAGTTAGATGTCTAAATTAAATTCAGTTTGACTGATTAGGACATTGAACATCTCTGAACTAAAATCCTGGTCGTAGATAGTGAGTCTATGCTAAACTGACATTATTAGCTCTTCGGTAATGCAAAAAATGCACTTACATATTTTTTTCCAACAAAACGGCTATGTAATTGAATCGTGAATCCAAATATAGGATTTGAAGACTGCACAACATTTTATTAAGTGAATGTGCAAGAGATACACGCTGAAAGCAAAGCTGCCGTAGTGTCAAAACAACTGAGCTGTTTTGATTTGGAGATGACATAAGCACTTCCTATGAAAACACTATACTCTTCTTGATTTAAATTTATGTGTGCTTTATTGAATGACAAGCAAGTAATTAATTATAGCTGGTTCTCTCATGAAAAAGAATTTATATTTTTCACGCTTCATTTTTGGTGGTGGAGATTAACTGTTGAAAACCGATGGCATCAAACATGATCTATGCTAAGCCCCTGGTCACTGCCTCAGACTAGTACTCTTCAATGATATTTCCAGACAGAAGTGTGAACAAGAATTAGGGTTCTAGCCCAAGTTCTTCCTTATTTATGAGTATTTTTAGCAAAACTACATAAATAATCTGCATCACAGTTTGATCATCTCTCGAACGAGTTTTAAAAACCCAGCAGGCTTAATGAGATGTAGCATTTATGATTTTAAATCATTGAATCAAAGGTGCCACAAAATTGTAACACCATAATTTCTATAATAAATTGTAAGGGAAGTACTAATGTGTTATGCATAGTGTAGGTGATGACATATATAAGCATTGGGAAAATTTACAGCAAATAGAACTGATTCCAACATAACCATGAACGTGGTCCAGATCTGCTATTGAAATTCAGTACAATTAGTGTTGTGTTGTACTGTGACAACCGCAACCTGGGAAAAAATAGGAGAGTTAAAGAAAAGTCTCTCTGCCTGGTGCCTGCTGTGTTGTGCAGACTCTGTATTCAAATGCTCTGTAAAGAACAGTCTGGAAGGGGCTCAAGCATTTAAAAGCAAAGAGGGAAACAATTCCAAACAAGGCTGCCTGTGTGCAGCTCTGTTTCTGGTCTCTCCCTTTGAAGGTTTACACTGAAGTGCTCTTTGCCTCACAGGCTACTTCAGATTAATATAATTTATGGGAAGAGCTGTAAACAAAAGGCAAATGTCTTGAATGTTTTAAAGTGCTGGGGAGAAGTGTTATTATAAAAGTCTGACAGTGGCCACCCTGGTAAGGCCAGTGCATCTCAGGTTATCATAGTTTCGCAGGCCAGCATAGTAGAAAATAACTACAAGATTGTAATTCATTGACTTCCCCTCTCCAAATCAACTGTGCACCCAGAAGAGCTGTAATGAGGAAAGTCCCAAATTTGTCTGATATAGCTGTTTCTGCAGTCACCCAAACCAGCACGGGCAGTTACTCAACGCCGCCTGTAAAACTTGGAACTGGGAGAAAATCTACTTACAGCCTAAAGGCTTAAGGAAGATGATTATTTGTGGTCTATATGTCTTTGGAGTATTAGGAACTCTAATAAAAATAGTCATAGTGATAACATGAGAACTCTTTCTTCCATCAGCCTAACAACAGCAGGACAATCTGACTGTAGAAACTTTTATGGCTGCAGTAAGAGCAGTGGCTTTTCTTACCCTTTTAAGGAAGCTGTCTCTGTGGCCTCTAAGGTTTTTAAATAGCTCCAGAAAATTAGAGCACTTAAAAATCTCAAGTGGACAATTTACATGTACAGTTGCAGTTTGCTGGGAAAAGAGCTCACTAATAATGTGTAGCTAGAATCTATATGGTATTGGAGTCATCAACTATTGCAAACCTTCTCAGCTGCACTGCTGAATGTGACTGGATTGTATACCATTTTCAAATGTTTGTCACTGTTCCTTCATTGAGTACTCAGTGCAGCTGTAGAATCCTAGTAATGATACAATTCTAACCCAGAGTTTATCTGAATTGATATGTTAGCCTGGAGCCCAAACTTTGATGGGCATACTGGCTGTATGTGGGTTCCTTCCTGTCTTGCCATAGAGGGTTAGACATGGAGGAGGATTTGTGCCCAAGCCTTGTACCTAAGGGTTGTGTGGATGCTAATAGCTACACAACAGCCATCAGCGGGAGCCCTCTTCTGAGTATAATGCAGATAGAAGCAATGGTTGATCTGCCCAGGGAGGCAAATGTGCCGGAATGTATTAGAATTTGAAGGTGTATAGACTCCCTGATGAAGGGACAGCTCCACTTTAAAAAAAATACTACAGGAAACCACAAGTTCTCAATAGAAGATTAGGTATGAAAAATGAGAACAAATATTTTGCTGTTAAATTCACTGTGAGCTTGGGCTTGAAACAAGCCTGTAGTATCCTGACACAATCAAAGCTCTGTTCTCTGCTGCAATGCTCAGCAAAAATTGAGAATTTCTTGCTTAAAAGATGTTGCCATGGTTTCTTCCTAAATTCTTGAAGTAAGAAAGCCAAACTTCTAATAATCTAACTGCTAAGTAAAAATTAGAAGGCAAATGCACAGAAAAGCACAAGGGAAATAAAATGCTTTGTTGGATAAAATACTGGTAGGATTAATGTAAACTTAGATAGGATAGTATTTGCTTTCCTGATTAGTGCATATTTCTGGATTAGTGCAGAATTTCACTGGATTAGTATCTAAGCCTTTTGAAGATAACTTATCTCTTCATCGAGGGATGGGAACGAAGAAAAGTCTGAGGGATCTGAAAACAGCAGAGAATGCGGCTAAGGATCACGAACAAAATGCTGGCAGTTTTCTTATGTCCATCATATGGGTTGGGAAAGAAAAACATTACTAGAAATTGTTTTTATTTGCCTTTTATTTACTCTCCTTTTATAAACTTGCCATCCACTAATCTTTCATGGCCTTCCTGTCTCTGGTCACTTGAAATAGTCTTTTAAAATATGCATGAAACTCCTTCACTAGCAGCACTTTTATAAACCAATGAAACACTAAGCATAAATCATTCTGTGAAACGGTATTCTCTCCCCACACATTGCATCTGCTTGAACTGGAGAGCTAGTGCATATAGGAAGGTTGAAAGATATGGATCTGTCTTTGTCTTTGAGTGACCCTCTGTCTGCAGCAAATGTATTAGAAATATTTTACAATCATTTATTCAGTTCTGTAAAATACTTGGTTCCTCCTCAATACCAAATCCTAGTAAATAAGCATAATTTCTTTCTCGCACCAAACTTCACTGGAGTTTGCTCTTATTGAACTTGTTGAGATGAGAGCCTTTACAACCCCCTGGAAATTTCATATTATTGTGCTTAGAGCTATAATGTGCAATGTAATGTTATGAAGCAAATTGCAAAGTTCTCGGCACTGAGCTGAATTTCAGTTTTACTGAGTAGTGTCTCTTTATTGCAAAAAGATCCTCCCCCATTCTAGCTTTGTAAAAATAAAAGCATAGAGAAATACTACTAGCTTTTGAGTAGTGTTCCAATATTATTCTTGCAATATTTGCATGTTTCCAAGTTCTGTGCCACAGACAGAAAGAGAGACCTGAAAAAAACCCAAGAGATTTTTAAAAGTCAAACAGGACAACATGCCAGTTGTGGAAAAGTCCTAAACAGACCTTAGTTAAGATGGGATAAATTGACAGAGCTGCCCCCAAGATCAATGTTTTTCAGTTGAAGCAAAGTTAACAGCAATTTACTCAATCTTATGGGTGGTTTGATGTTACACAAAGCAGAACCTTATCATTATTTTATGACCTGTTGCAAAGTAGCTGTTCAGATTACTTCAACTCTCTCTGTAACTCCATCTGGTGACTTAGATATTGCTTTTAAAAGCCATGGATTAGACAGAGGCAGAGCACAGAAAACTGCCCAGATGTCCTGAGGAAAATCAACATTCCATCAAAAGTTGCATGGAAAATGAAATGAGACATTCAGAAAGTTATGACACAAATACAATTGCATTCTGTGAGATAAGAAAAAAATAAGTCATTAGTAAGAATATCTTTTCTGAGGGAATCAAACTTTATAAATGCAGTGCTCTATGCATACTAACATCGTTTATCTCATAGCCTTCAGCTGATTTTGCATCAGGCATTTAGTTACTAAATACATTTGGTAGTCATAGGAATCAGCTTCCAGTCTAAAGTAAAGGACCTTAGTCTACAGAGCACCTCCTTATCAGCTTGCTGAATTAACTAAATATCCATGTCATTTATGAGACATAAATGAGCTTGTGTCCTTTGTAACAGTCACTGAAATGTTTAACAGAGGGGAAAATTGCACATTCCCTCTGACATACACCTCAGTTACTACTGTTCACTGGAAAGCATATGTATATCACAACAGAAAAAAAATCCCCAACCCTAAACTCAGCAGTATTTTGAAAAACTTCAATCAGCAACATGAATGGCAGTGAAATTATAATTTATTACAGACGTCCTGTTTAACCCTGATCGGCAGCTAAGAACCACACAAGAAAACTTTGGGATCAAGATCAAAAATGTTTAATAAATGAAGGAGAAGTAGAAGAAGAAGAGAGAAAGCTATTGCACGGGTTATTAATGAATGTTGGATGGGGCCTTGGGTAACCAGATCTAGTGGGATGTCCCTGCCCACGGGAGGGGGGTTGGAACTAGATGATCTTTAAGGTCCCTTCCAACCCAAACTATTCTATGATTCTGTGATCAAGCAAGCCAAGTAAAGCCTTGCTTGTATAAAGGACAGTGGCTGTTACCAATATCACACTGCTGAGGCCAAGTGTCATTTGCTTACCATGGTGGAAGTAAAAACTAGGGAGGCAGAGTGGGAGAGAAAGCCTTGATGCTATGCAAACACTGTTCAGCAATAGCTAAAACATTAGTATGTTATCAGTACTGCGTTGCTCATAATTCTAAAACAAAGCACATTTTGAGCTGCTATAAAGAAAAATAACTCTATTTTAGCCGGGCTCAGTGCAGCTTCTAAATCTGCCAGATTCAAAAGAACTCTTAAGCTAGTGTACAAACTGTTCAGAAATACTCTTCTTCCAGTATTGAAACTAAACAGTTCATCAGTGCTCAAGAATTCACAACAAAGACTGAAAAATAAAACCATCTCCTTGAAGAAGGAGAAGGAATGTACTCATATATCTTAACATGGAGCCACCATACTAAATTTAACAGAGAGCCTTCCAACACATGCTCAGTGCCAGTTCGCTGAAAGATGGTGCTTCTGTCTGAATAGCGCTATGTATCATGGCATAACTTCCATCCTTACTGAACAAGGATATTTCCCTTTACCTGCTACACCTGCTGTGGTTTTTAGACTTTTTCTATCAGGCACTGAACAAACTCAAACACTTTATGACAGCCACAGAGGTCAGAACACTGAGACCCATCTAAGCGTTTATGTTGTGATGCTTTAATCTACTTAACTTTGCTCCTTTCCCTTTTTGCTCTTATCTTTCAAGATTGTGTTGTGTGTTGATCCTTGACTTTGTCTTTCAGCAAGGAAAAGCATTTTTAGGAGTCATGTCATGTTGTTTCAGTACAGTCCTTCAGTACAGATTGGATATTTTTCAAACACAAAGGACTCGCCATTCACTCTGTGCTGCTTTGAAAATCACGTATGTGTGGTGAAGAGGTCAGGGAGCAAATACCTGCATGTGGAAGCAGAAAAAAATTACGTGCTTCATCAACACAATTTTCTCTGCATCAGGGATGGCCAGGTCACTGAGAGCTGAGCCCCCTCTCCAGCTAAGAGGAACTTATCCTGTCATCGACCCATATGAACTTGACATATGCTGTTAAATGCTGACATGCTGTACCACATAAATCTTCCATTGAAGTGTACTTCTCTATTTCATAATATCAAAACATGTAATCAGTTTCCTCTCTTTATCCACTTATTGAATGGTATATTAAGACTATTTAAACTGATGTTTTAGAGGTCAAACCGTGGTGCGTTTACCTACCTGTTTTCCAAATCCAGCCTGATCTATTTCTTATCACACTGGCTACCTCAAGCTAGAATAAGGAAATTATTTCAAATTTAAAAAAAAAAAAAGATCATAGCTATTCGGGTATAATGGATATAGGATACAACAATGACAACAAAATGCAAAACTAAACAGGTTTCATCTAAGCTATATGTATTCTTCAAAATTCTGTTAGCTTAAACAATGCATTAGCAATCTGGTTTTAAAAGTCTCCATGAGCCAAAGGCTGTCACTTTAAATTGCAGGTGGTAGCACATTTTTGGAGAGTGAGGCAGGAGATAACCTAGAATTGCTTTCACTCAAACTAAACTGCACACCCTGGAAAAGATGAAGCAAACAAATTGCCTACATGAAATGGGTAACACTGTCTCTCTGAGCTGATACTAACCTAAGTATGCCCAATATACAACCTGAATTGCTCTCTTCAGCAAGTGGAATAACGACAATTACTACTTTAGTCACTGTAACACCCCAACAGATGGATCCTTCACAAGAAGAATGACAGTAGTGGTTACTCAGGTCAAAATTATGACAAGGGGGCAAACATTACTTCCACTCTGTCTGATTTCCAATCTTAGTTATGGCTGCATTCAGTAGGAGGCTATGTTATTAGTCTTCATTTTCTAGCCCTTCCATCCTTGCTGTATTTTACTGTAGATTTTTAAAGATGTACACGTTAAAACATCTGTGATGTTTTATTCCAGACTCAAATCTAGGAAGGTCAGTAGTGACATTACTTATCAGTCATCTCTAAGAACAGGATACATACAGAAAATGCCCATTTTTCAAAAATATAAACCACATAAAATAGTTCTGCCATAAAATTCTTCTTTGGTTTTAGATGTACATTATTGTACACATATGCCACCTGAAGCTGTCTTTCTTTTGTCTACCAATATCAAATTCTTCAAGTTAGAGTTCAGTTTAAGTTATGTCTCTATAAACATCTTAATTCTTTGACACATTTACAGCTGTGATTCATGTTTAATGTAGGGCATAGCCCTGCTCACATACAACAAGATTATCGAATACCTGTGTGTTTAAGGTGCTGAGCACTAAAGAGGTTAATGCAAGGACTAGAAGCCTTTTAGATATATTTACCAAACATTTGATAATTACAACAGAAACATGCACAGAACCAGTATATACTCTAAAATGTTCTAAGAGATCCTCTGTAATTCACTGACTTACCGATCCACCAATTCAAGCCACAGTAAAATGCAACAGAAACAAAAGTCCATTATGAAAATTCCTTTTCAGTTGCGCAAGAGGACTGCAGCATCAGTACTGACAGGGATGTGTTATCTGGCAGCAGTAGTTTGGAAGTTGGCTGGCTTCTATTTTATGAAAGAAATAGATATTAATTAAAGGATTATAATAAAGTTGCAGCTGTCCTTCTTTAGTAGTATGTACTGGTAGGGCTACATCAAATTTGTAGCTCTAGGTATCTATGGATTACCATTATAAAGGAGCAATCACTCACTAGAGGATAGTTGTACTAAGCATATCAACATGCATTTAAGAAACTTGAATTCATTGAGCATGGCTGCAATGCTAAAAGCACTAGATCAGTAACAGGATTTAATAGACCTAATTACTTCACTGTCCCAGAATAATGGGGTATTAATTGCTAGAAGAGAGTAAAAGGCACATGACTCTTTTTCCTATATCATAGCTAAAAAATGAATAATGGTTTCAGCGTGAGGGCCTAGTTATAGTCAGTTGAAGTCACCCTGAGTCACCATTTCTGATTCTGAATGGGGGCTAAATTAGCTCCTTTTGTCAGCCAGCACATGTTAACCTCTTACAGACATATGGTCTGGAATAGATCCCTAGGAGCAGAGCTAGTGCCAGACACAACACCATATTGTCCAAAACACTCCTTACATCAAGGGAAGTCGGAGTTGGTAGCTAGTATAACGCCACAATTTTATAATCTGGAAAGGTGTTTGTATCAATTTGTACCGCAAATGTGACAAAAGGAGGAAAGAGGTAAGGACTTGAAAAAAGTACATATGCTAAGCAGTTACTACTGCAAGACTGTTAAGAGCCTAAGAGCATTCTTGAGCCCAATTATGTATTGACTTTTGTTCCTGTTGTAGCTCAGGTTCTGACTGCTAGATTTCATAGGAATTCACATGAAAAATTTCTGGGAGGATACAGTGCATAAAAAGAAAACAAATATCTTTGCCTCTTCTGATTTGCTCTCAAAACTCAGAAAACCTACATTTAACGGGAAGCAGTCTATTGAGTGTCTCCCCAACACGTGGAACATCCAGGCATATATTTAAGCTCTTCCTAGTGTGTTCAATAAAACAAAGGTCAGACCCCAGCTGTAACCAGAGAGATGGTTTAGCTGAAAAGGACCTGCAAGCTCTCTAAAAGCAAATCTCCTGCTGGTCTCAGGAACAGACGATTTCTATATCTGACTTCACTGTAACAGGTTCTACAATATGCTTGCATAAATCAAAGAGCTGTGTGTACACCACGCTTCCCCCTTCACTATTTATATTCATTTGGAATGAAAAATAGCTCACCACCTGCCTCATTTCTATCACAATGTAACAGGGCACAGAGTTAACACCCTTCTGATATGAATGGCAGAACAAAATTACAAAACCGGTCACTCTTATACAACCAAGATATCTGGCACCTCAGCTGGAATATTTCCATAAGAAATACAAACATCTCATAAACATATGGAAATACGTTATTTCAAGTATGTGTATTATTTGTAACAAAAAATAAATGCAGCATACTTCCTTTTAAAGCTTACGTGTACTAAAATTATGGAATGGTCAATAAGAGTATAAGGATTTAATATTCTATCAAAGTTTTAAAGTAAATTTATAGGAACAATGGAGCTTTACTGACCATGCAGAATCTCCCTACAAAACATGATTTTGTTCTGACACAGAGAAGAGCATGGGAGTTCTCCCTCAGAAACATAAATGCCCAAGAGAGGAGAAAAAAATTACAATAGGCAGCAACAGTCATATCAGAATAAAGAACCGGAGTAAGCTTGTTATCTGGAAGTAGGAACAGCTTTAGAATAAGCTTAAAACCACTGTTTTCAGATGAATGAATAACAAGTTTTGCTCTGATTAGATCAAATGAATCATTAGAAATACTCGGTCATCTTTTTGACAATCACTAGAAACTCAGCAGATTTGTGGGGTGAACTCAGGGAAGTGTACTGAAGTTGAAAAGAAAAAAGATCTTAGGCCAAAGAAAGAGAAATAACCACCATGCAGCCTAAATGACAGCAGAGGGCAGTAGTGAAAAATAATATTACTGAGGTCATATAAAAATAGACCAAAGAACTTTTCATGCCATTTGTAGCCTGAAACTAATAAACATCCATGTGCTGCCTAAATTCGCTGTTTTAGCTTCACTAATTTTCTGGTTTAAAGTGAAGCAAAACTGTAGATAATATTCTAAGTGGCTTTAATGCAACAAAATGAGTCAAGTTTAAAGAATTTCATAATATGAATTCCAAGAGACAAACAAGATTTTATTCATTAATGCATTTGTGACATACAGCAATATGTATAAGTTGAAAACTTACACTTGGATAATTTAAATTAATTTGAAAGCTTTGATTGTTTTGTCAAAAATATGGTAACACAAAATATCTCCCTATCAGCTACATTCACCTTTAGCAGTCATTGAAGAAGAACTAACAACCGAATAAGCCACGGAGAGCAGGCTCGTTTGTTACGTTCATGATGACTGAGATTTCCTGATGGAGCAGTGGCAGAAACATTGATTCTGCATACTGTTATATTTGCTTAGAGCATTAACAGAGGAATTTGGTTTCTGGGGCAGTCAGTGAGGCATTGTTCTTTTTCCAGTTGAGACTAATTAAATCAGTGGGAACGTAGAATAAGCAGAGACTGCATGATCAGGGCTAAAATCAACCACTTGCTTTTCTGTGTTAGGGTTCTTCCATTCAAAGTGCAGTTTGTCCAAATTACCAGTACTTTCCAGTACTTTGTAGGAAATTTATTCCGCAGCATAATCAATGGGATTACAAGGAAATTTCCCTCAAAAATGTAGTTCATCCCAAATTAGTGACAGACTGTTTTAATAGCTTCTGTTTTGAGCTATGCTGATTTGAACCACACCAGACAGTACAAGCATTTTTCATTAGCATTACTGTGTTATTGAAAAAAGGTTCAGTTAAAAGTTTAACAAATACAATAACAAATAAACTGAAAATAAAAAGACTTAAGCCAAAGGTGGATGATGTCTAAACTTTAAACACAGGAACGCTGGCCCTTGGCATGCAGGAGCTCCATCTGCCTTCCAGTTTTTGGTACTGCTGCAGAAGCCAGTGTTTTAAGCAAAAGATTTATGGAATTGAAGTTAGCACTACTATGATGAATCACTATAACTTTATTCCATGCAGATAAGACTGCATTGTCACTATGCCAAAATTACTAACTAGAAAAGACCTCCTAAGAAAACCCAGGACTTTCTAGAGAATGGATTCTTTCTCCACCAGCAAACCTGGACATTTTGCTAAGTTTATTTCTTCCTGGTATGTGTCACTATATTTCTCAGGATACAGCGATGCCCAAAAAAGCCCATCTGGTACTGCTATTTAACATGCTAAAGAGCAACAGTTAAAAAAAATTTGCTAATTATCTGACCTTAAAAGAAAAGCACTTTTCTCCTGTCATGCATCAGTCTCACTAAAGTTTACTGCTGCTAAAAACTGACCTTTAATTGCTCAATGAATATTTTGACCACAATCCAAATTTACAAAGTGTAATTTGATGCACATGATTTAATACAAGTGGTATCCACAGTACTGGGTGGAACTCACCCAGGACTAGCAGAGAGGCTGAACCTCGGAACCTTCAGAACTCAAATTCAAAAGCTCAGTAAGCCATTTTGGATCTCCTAGTTCTGTGAAACTGAGAGCTAGGAATCTTGACACAAAAATCTCAATAAAAGTAATTTCTTAATGTTTCACTTGATAATACAAATGAAAATAGTTGTATAAGGTTTACAATACAAAGATATTTATAGTTGCATCTTCCCAAACATCAGTCATTCTTCTGAGCAAGAGGTAAATTTCAAGCCCTTCAGCTCCCTGCCCTCACAAGCACAAAATTAAGAATTAAACTAGGAGAAAGAAACAGGAAAAAGCTACTTAGTAATGGGTATCCCACTTGTCTCACTTTTTAGATGGGAATGACTTGGCAACCATGAGGCAAGCACTCTCCTTAACGAAGATCAGATTCCAATGCCTGCTGCTCTGCTCATCATTTTTAGGCTTGTGACTACACAGACAAGACTCCACACCTGTGCCGTGCAGGATGAGCACCTCAGAGATCAGCTTTCAGGTCTGAGAGAGCAATGCTTTTTAGAAACACTGCACGGAGTTTGATGACACAAAGAGAGATCATGATGGCATTGGTCAAGGGGGGGGAAAAATCAGACTGAGAGTGAATGAGTGTGATGATTACAGGCCACATGAGACAATACAGAGAAAATCCTGACTGACTGCTTCAGGAGGAAAGACATAACATAAAGTGATATGTGAACACTCAAATGAAGCTATGAGGTGACTGGCATTTATCTCTATATAGGGGACATGAACCTGATACAGCTCTGGAACAAGCAAGAAAAACATAATATAATTGACGTGGATGAGGATGTTTGTTTGCCTTGAAAATGAATAGTTCAGCTCATTCTGCAGACTCTTCTACCAATTAAAAAACAGTCTGGAGGGAATCATATACATTATTACCAGTAGGGAGAAGACTTTTTAAATACTGCTAGTAGCAATACTCTCACTCAGTAAACAAAAGAGATTTTAAAAATGTTCTTTCAAATAATTCGTTTCAAAACTCCCTGCTGAAATGGTCATTCTTTTCACATATTGTTGACATCTTTAATAGTTTCAGTGATCCTAAACTGCTCCTATATTTTATGTTGAATCCATGTGTACAGTAATTTTATAATCACTAGCAGCACACTCCAAGAGCTGAATTAGTTTCTGTGACAGAGCATCTTACAAAAGCAGTAAGTATATATGTATGTATGTATGTATATACACACACACACTAGTTTTAGACAAAAAACAGTGTAAGTAAGTCCTCAAAGAATGTTTATGGGTTTAGGTTATCCAACCATCTCTGGAGACTTACTTCAGGTTATCTCCTGACCCAAGCCAACCACATCTCACAAGTCAATTAAGCACATCAATAAATTCTCTCAGCCCTAAGACAGGTTATCTCTTGACCTAAAACAGCGACATTTTACAAGACAATTAAGCATATCAATAAATTCTTGCAACTCCAAGAGAGTGTTTATTTTTTCAGGTTATTTATTCACGTCTGGAGATTGTCTGTAGATTTATATTGAGATAATTAAACATACAAACCCACTGCTGCAAAATTTATCAATTAATTCTCACACTTTGCTTCAGTAAATATATACGAGAGAAGAACCACTTTTGAAAAGTGCCCATTTTCTATGTTCAGCTTCTTGGTTCCCCTGCAGACATTCTATGTGAATCTTGAGAAGTTCACGTTAATGTTCATATTATGGGAACTAGAATGAGGATTTCTCCAGCTGGGTTCCCTTTTATTTAGGCAGCTGATAGGGCTGATCTTTGTCAAAGAACTTTTAATGCTCAGTAATATTAAATATTCCGAGGGAGTTTGCTACCTAATCAGAGTATTGACATCAATACAAACCAGACCTTCCCTGGAAGGGAAGCTGCACCAAAATTTGACTCTGGGGGCACTTTTATCGGCCAATATGTTCTTCTTAAAAGGCTGCGAAGCAGAGACAAATTTCGTTAACTCCGGGAACTGTGTAAACAACTGAGAACGAGAACGCAGCCCCTTGTGCCCCAAGGACCATCCTCCTTGCCCGCCGCACCCTCTGATTGGCTGACAGGGCGGAGGAGCGCGGGGCCGGGAGAGCGAGAGAACTTCTGATTGGCTGGCGGGCGGCGAAGCGCTTTGTGACTGGGTGAGAGCCGGGGAGGGGGCGGTGCTGCGGCGCGACGGAACTCTCGCGAGAGTTGGCTGGGGGGAGGTGGCGGCGGTCTCGCGAGAGTCACGTGGCTGCGGCGCGCCCCGCCCCCCGGAAGCGCGGGGAGAGGCGAGCGCGGCGCTGGTGAGTGAGGGGGGAGAGGGGGGAATACGGCGGCACCCCCTGCTCTGCCCCGCCTTGAGCCCGGGACACGGCGGAACCCCCTGCCCCGTCCCCGGGGCACCGCGGAGCCCCCTGTCCTGCCCCCGGGACACCTAGGAACCCCCTGCCCCGCCCCCGGGACACCGCGGAGCCCCCTCGCCCTCAGGACAGAGCGGCCCCCCCGTTCCCGCCGCCCCCGGGGGCGGAGCGGTTCCCCCAGTCCCACCCAGGGCAGAGCGGCCTCCCCGTGCCTTTAGTGAATGGAAATACATTTCTACACCTGAGTCTGTGGCAAGCTGGTAGCTTTAATAAATATTCTTGGGACTTAGGAGGCAACAGCTGAAAAGTTGTAGCGTTGCTGCTGTTAATCGAGACAAGGTGATCATTTTGGTTGTACTTGAAAAAACAAGCTAAGTGAAGTCTGTTGCAGATAGGAGTTAATTTTTAATTTGTTGTCATACTTTTGGTTTCTGGCTTTGAAACTGTCAGTTAAGGCTTGACATTCAGTTCTTCCTGGGTTTATTTTTAGTGAAAGGAGCTGAAAATCTGCTGTCCCTTCTAGCTTTTTTATGAATTTTCTTGGTGTAGGTTTCAGATTTCCCATGTATTAGGTATTGTTTTTAGATGGCCTTACTGGCTCTCTGTCTTCAATTTATCTTACAAGCGAGAAATTCTTCAAGAAGTTTTGTATGGAAAGCTTAACAAACTTTTGTTGCCTTTTGTGGTTCTGGCTTCAAATTTACCAGAAAATGTTTTAGTCATCGGAAGATAAGAGAAGTCCTCTAATAAATTGTGCCTTTTCTTTCTCTGGATTCTTCTTTTAGCACACCTCACAGAACAGATGTAGAATATCAGTAGTGGCTATAGAGAGAGTTTTGGGTTTTTTGTGGTGGCAATTGACAAAATTATCTGAAATGTGTATGGAAAAGAATGAAAATAAGCATTATCTGCCCCTTAAGATCTTGTCATGGCAGGTCTGAAAAAGTGCTAAAGCTTTATCCAGAAAACAGTCAATGACTTACTTCTAACATATCTATGGTGTGGATGTTCTGTCCACTTAATACTTATGTATTAACTGCAACAAATGTGTTTAGATAAATTATCAGATCATATGTAATAACAACCTGTTTCTGCTAAAGAATGCATGGCATACACCTTGATAATGAAGGTTTTTTTTCTCTTTTTGTCTCCTAGAAATGGGTCTGCTTTCGGAAAATGCAATGCACTAGATGTGGTTGCTGGGAGCAGGATTAGTCATGGCATCAGAACTATGTAAAACAATCTCTGAGGCAAAGCTGGAAAAGCACAAGAACTTGTTCTTAAATTACAGAAATCTCCATCACTTTCCTTTGGAGTTACTGAAAGATGAGGGGCTACAATACTTGGAGAGACTTTATATGAAAAGAAATTCCCTGACCACATTGGTATGACAACCTCTTTATTGTAGTGTTTACTGCCTGTATGTTTAGGAATTCTGATTTTTTTAATAGAAAACCAAGGTAATTTAACCCCACAACCTTATAGCAAATCTCATCCTGAATGGTGTCATCTGCTATGAGATACGAGTATTTGGTTGTATTTTGCTTGAACGTGTTTAGGTAAGGTAGAGTATCAATGAAAACTTATGACGTAATTATGGTTACCCTTTTGAAGCTCTGTGAAGATCTGCTGGGGGTTTTCTTGTGAGGTTGGTTAGAGTTTTTTTTAACTGCTATACACTTTCCTCATGTTCATGGTCAGACCTTACTAACATTAGGTGGTATTGTGCAGTCTGGTCTACAATCCTTTTTAAGGGCAAACAACTGTTGCCTTGGTGTGTGCCTTAATTTAAAGGTATTGTCAATCCCAGAGTCTAATTCAAAGATTGCTTATAAGGTATCAGTGAAAACTTGTGTCTCTGGGCTGCTGTCAATAGGAAAACAGTTATTTCAGGGTTGTGGGATTTTCTGTTGTGTGTGGTTTTATGTTTTGTTGTTTTTCCCTGAGCTGAACAAATTCTAACCAGGAATGAATGTTGTGACCTCAGAATTCAGTGTGGGGAAGTTAAATAACTGTATGAGACATTCTGAGCTGAAAAGACTGTATGGAGTCAAAACTTGCTACTGTCAATAGGCTTAAGCCTCCAAATAATTCAGATTCTTTTTTTTTTCTCTTGGATTCTTCTGTGGTATGACAGGTAAAAAAATAGCCAGGACAGAGGAGCTGGAGGGCTTGATTAGTTAAGGCTCACCAAAATTATATGTTTTTCAGTGCTTCCTAGAAAAAGTTTAAAGGAATAGTATTTAAAGCTTTGATAACAATACAGTAGAATTCCTCAATAAAGATTTCACTTCATGGGCCAATACCTGAAAGGATTCTGGAGGTTTTATGATTTTTCTTCATGTTGAATGAGTTACTTATGTTTACATGTATTGTAGAGAGTTATTTTTACGCTTTTTGGTTTTAGGCAAGTCTTTTGCTTAATAATTTAATGGGAGCATAGGATTCATGGTTACAAATTAAAACTGCTTTAAAAATTAACTGAAGACTGTAAACAGTTCTGCTTTGACACTTAATGAATGTATATTTATATATTTATTTATAGTGAGCAAAACCTATCAATTACAGTGTGTTACAAAAAAGGCAGATGTCTTTTTGAAACAAAGTTTCAGAGTCTCCATTAAAAGCAGAAGGGAATAATGATTGGATACTGTTAAAGTATAAGATGAAGCAAAGATGGAGTCTGGGGTTTTATACTTCTAACAACTGAGGTAGATGAGAAAGAACCTAGAAAGCAGCAACAAGGGATTTTTAGATAACAAGCTCTGTGAGAGAAGGTTGAGAGATTCAGGTTTATTCCTCTTGCAAAAAGAGAAAACAGGGGTGAATAAATAGAATGGAATGAATGGGAGTGAGCTGAAATCATTAGCATTTTTACAAAGCTAGTAGGACAAGTAATACTCTCAATTTCAGTACAGTAGTAGTAAGATAGTTGCATTGCAGGAGGAGAATCTCATCTGAGAATAGTTGAAAACAAATAGCTTATTGAAGGAAGCGCTGTTCCTTTCACTGTAATTTTCTGAAAGAGAAAATGTACCAATTTCTTTGAGGGGTGATAATTTTAATGTATCTTTCAGTCTTGTGCTCTTTTAATTCTATGCAAGATAATGAGCATTAGCTCATCAATAAATATTTTAAGTTGCTTACGGATTATAGGCAATCATCAAAACTAAATCTGCACCATATTTCTTTGAAGTAAGGCGATGCTTTTCTCCCACCAGTTCATTCCCTCAGAGTTCTGAAAAGTGTGGGTTGAATCAGCTTTTGTTGTTCTTTACCTTTCTAAAATGACTCTAGTCCTCGAGAGACGGCTCCTATGAAAATGCATGGAATAGTTATATTGACAGAATTTACATATATCTTGGCTAAGAATAATTTCTTTTTTGTATTCATTGACAAGAATGGAAATGATAGGGGGCTGTGACATAATGAATGGATCAAGAAGCTGTGTAGCACACCTGTATCCCAGCCTCACATCTTCCAACTTCTCATTTAACGTTTGACTGATAACATTAGCCTCCCAGTAATCCTATTTCCCCATGTATTAAAAGGAAATATGAGCTTGGCTTGATGGCACTGTCAGAAGCATGATCTAGCCATATCAAAGAACAATTGTTCTTAACTTACTGAGATGGGATCTGCAATGCTGTTCTGTTCAGACTGATCAGCAGGTTTGCTTTCGGAAAAATGTCCAGTGGGTGTGAGGGTGAGGCAATCTCCACTAAATTGGTGATGGAATTGATGATCATCTCTTGTTATCACATCACCTGTAGAGAGCAGAGTTACTTTTACCTCGCAATTCATCGATCTTGAATAGTTTTTTTTTATTCTTAATTTCATTGTAGGATGTTGTGTTGAGCAACTTTAACTCAGACCCATTGTTTTTGTGGTACTTGAAGATAAGCAGAGTTTGTGCTCTAGATTGCTGAACTGTAAATTCTCTCTCTCCTGAGTTTAGGTCTCTCACACTATGTAGCAGTTAAAGCAAGAACAAGAGCATGACCATCACGTATAAAGTGAAATTAGTTAGTGATTCAAGTTAATATCCTTATTCTAATAAAGGGTTTAGGATGACGATTAATTTATTTTTCACACTCTCTCTTCCTTTTTTATATTAACGCTGGAATTTTTTGGTACAGGACCGTGCTGTAGACTGTATTTTCCCAGTTATAAGCTTCTCTCTTCGAGCAAATAAAATCTTGTGCTGAGGGAAATGTACGATAGCAAACCTTCCAGTAGGTGGCAGCAGCTGTTTAGTTGTAGCCTGTTTCTTGATTCTTGACGTCAACGGATTCATTTATTTAGCCATCGTTTGTTGCTCTGTAGTTAAAAACAGTTTTTGTTTCAGATCTAGGATGTGACATGTTTTCTGCATAAGAATATTATGACATAGCTTTATTCAGGTTAGCATATTCCTTCATAAAAAATTCATAAGCACAAAGTAGTTTAGAAAATAGTATACCTTAAATTTATGACTGAAATTTGTTTTGTTTTGTTTTTTTTTTAAACAGGAAATTGACTGTTAGATTGAGCTGCTTTTAAAATGAATTTGTTTCTGCATATGTGTATTGTAAAAACTTTTCCCATGAAACACATCTATTTTTTAAGTACATTTCTTAAACAATGAAAGTGTCTTAACCTTGAATAACTTTGAATACAGTTACCAACATGACATCTGAAACTTGTGAAGCTGATTTTGTGATACATGTTTATTGTTATAAGTGCCATCAAGAAACAGAATTGCAGCTGGGGATCAGTTAGCAGTTACAAAATTATATGCATGTTACTATGTAAATATAGAAATCTAGTTTGATGGATCGAACACTTTGGGCTTGGTGGTAATTGATTAAGCGCCACAAGAGTTCGTAGGTCATTTCCCAATTTAGCAGCATTACAAAATAAAATGCATTATGGTTAGACATTTTGTTTAGTTCTTGTTCTGCCGGGAATTGCTCACCCTTGGTGTATCTGAGATTGCACTGATGGAGAACTAGTGGGAATCTCAAAGATCTTTTCCAAACTAGATGATTCTATGATATTGAAACAGGGTATTGTATACAAGTTCCACATTGCCATTATTCTTTGATTAGCTGCTGACATGTTTTAGTGTGGTTATTAAAATGAGTTAAGTACACAATATGTGTGTGTCTGCTTTTTGTTTTGAAACCTAAAAAATCTCTAACTCTTTTTCAGCCAGAAAACCTTGCGCAGAAGCTTCCAAACCTCGTGGAATTGTGAGTTTGTGTAGGAGTTCTAATATATTTTTATTATGCTGATCTATCTTACCTTAAAAATCATTCTAGAATGTTTTGCTTCCATACAACCTCTCTCCTAAGTGTGAAGTGTTTTCTTGTAGAGCAAGAAAAGGTAATATTGTTTTTTCTTTTTTCCTTTTGTTTTAAAGGAGGTATATCCAGAGGTATTTAGTCCCATGTTTTGGGGTTTTTTTTTAGTATAATTTCTTGCTTATTTTATAACAAGAACTGTTATACAAATGTCTGCAGTTCTAAGGTGAAAAAATACTTGCACCGCAACTCTTGTGTAGACTGGCAGCCTGATAAAGTACTGGAACCGTTAAACGCAATGGTCAGGTAGTTGTGACAGAGCCAGAGTAACAGGGTACTGCCTCCAGCCCATTCCTAGTTGCTCATTTCCACCCCAGCTACCAGGGTTCTGATCATCTCAGTCTTACTGATTGTAGTAATAAGTTTTTTTGGAACCAAGGCACAGTTTATCAAATAGGAGCAGAAATGAGCAAGTAGGAGTAGTAACTATTTAGTAATGATTGCTGTAGGCCAAGTGGTTTATCCAGGCTTGTCCAAAGAATGGATGTCCTTGACAGGGAGTTAAAAGGGATATCATCTTTTCTCCTTATAACTCATTTGGCTCACTTGGAGATGAGTAAGTGATGGACCATTGATTCTGTTTATTTAATGAGAAGCTCCAGGCAGGAGGAGGTTTATATCTGAGTAGTCTTAATGCATTCAGCTGCCTGATCTTGTCATCTTAATTTGGCCCTTGAAACCACACCTTTCTGATACACGTGGCCACAGCATAATGGAACTGCTTTGTGGGTCACTGCAGTCTCCAGCTTGCTTAAGAGATAGTCTTGTCTCATCATGCCTGAGTCTGGAGAGTATGATTATGCTTTGAAGCAGTACAATAAATATTTTTGTGTTTGACATAATTAGTATTTACTGATTTGCCATAAGGCACCAGGGAATCTCCATGTTACCTGATGGTGCCTTTAGGAGAAACTGTATAAATTATAGTTTAAACCAGTCTTTTACGAACACTGAATTGTAGGAGTGAAACCTAATTATTTGGGGTTCAGCAAGCTTAGTTATACCACCATTATCCCATACATTCTGGTGGTCCAGAGAGAATGGCAGTTGGCCTGTGGTTTGTGTAGCTCTAATAGTCCAAGTTAATTTTTGATCAGACTATAAGAGGTATCTTGTTGACAGAGACCACAAAATAAAAATTTATTTCAAGAATACTTTGTTTCAGTAGCTTTAGATTTTGAAAGACATTTTTTTTTTTTTTGTTTTCCTGAATGTTACATCCTTAGCAGTTTTACTATACGTTTTTAAAAATGTCACTATTGTCCGTGTTTCTTTGTATATTGTGTCTGTCATGCTGGGGTACTGGGCCTCATGATATACACTCTTTAGCTTGAGTGAAATAGTTCACAGGTATTTTTAGGAGCTGCAACTGAGATGAGCAGAATTCTCATCCTGAAGTTATATGCAAGGATTTATACAAACAAATCTGCTACCCGTAATGTTTTTGCGTTTTTAGGAAACTTTAAATGCCTGCAATTTTTAAATGAAAAGAGAAGGTCCGGATGCTCTGTGCAGTTGAAATGTGCATAAGTCTTTCTCCTTGCTCTGCCTCCATCTCCCTGAAAAGACAGGCTTCTGCTTTTGGAAATGCTTTTTGAATAAAATGGAAAAAAAATAGGCTGTGCAAATTATTTCCATGTGTGCCTAAGCGATTGGACATTAAGTACTCAGTATACCTTTACAATTAGCTTAACAAAACTTTCAAATAATGATGTCTAAGAATAGTTTTTATGTTATTAGTAGTACTGGAAGTGCTTCAGCAGAGGGTGCTGAATATTGTTAGTAAGAGATCTGGCCACCCTCAGTAACTACCTAAATAACTGTGTAAGATTGGGTTTTTCTTTTGAAAAACGTACTCTGGGTTTGAAAGTTGATCAGTGGATCATGTGCCTGTTTCTTAAGTCAGTAAAGGTGTAGGAGTTTATGTGCAGGGGAAAATGTTCATAATTGCATAACTTGTGTGGGTTTGGGCTTTTTTAATTCCTTTTCTTACACAGCATTTAGTATGGAATAACCTGGTGATAAAATATGGTTAACTTTGATTATTCTATCTGCCTTATTCTTTTTCCTTCTTGTTTTTCTCTTACAGCTCTTAAAATTAAAGCCTGTTGTTGTTGTAATTGTGAATGTTGTGTTTTAAATAATTGTATGTCATTCCCATTTATTTTAATGCTAATCAGGTAATAGTCTAAGCCAAAATTAAGTACTTATCCATTGCCAGTTTATACAGTTTCCACAGCTTTTGTGGTCATAGGCTTTGAGAGTGCTCTTTCAGTCTGAAATTGGATATTTTGCAAACTGATTATGTAGCAGAAGTCCTTGAGGGTAACAGGTGGTGTCCTCTGCTTTTTTTCTCCTCCCCCCAGGTACCTTCATTCAAATAACATAGTTGTTGTACCTGAAGGTAAGTAATCTGCCAGCTTACAATAAGTGGCAGGAATCATAAAATATTCATTTTTCTTCTTTGAAGAGACCTATTTTTCCTTTATTTTCCCATGAAACATTTAAGATTTTCATACAAAATATACCAGTGTAGCTCTTAGTCGATAATATTGTTTATGCTATGTTAAATTCTTTTAATGACTTCTCAAATGCACCCAAATGCTGTTTGCTTCAGTTCTAATTGCAGAAAGTGAAAAGGCTAAATGGCAATCATCTACAGAAACAAAAATCCAGAGTGTCTTCTGCTTTCAGCCAATTACCACACTGAATGCTTTCCTGGTTTACATCATGACAGATTTAAAACCTGAAGAATCAAGAACTTGTGCTAGTTTCTTTTCCTTGCCTTAATTGTAGAGTTATGTGCCCAACTTCAGGAAAGTACTTTAAGTTCTTTTTGAATATATAATTTGGATAGAATCAAAGCAAGGAATGGAAAAAGTGATTACCGAGCAGAATTGTCTGAGGACAGTCTAGAAAAGGGAGTATTCTGTACATCACAATTATTCCTCCCTGCCTCACTGCCAAGTACTATTTGTTACATAGATAAGCATTTCCACAAGCTATGCCATTCAGTTATGAGACCAGCTTTAATATGTCAAAACCTTCTCAGACATAGGTGTTAGGTACTGTGGCTTTTTATCCTCTCATAGTCCTATTAAGATTTTAACATTACTGTTGGGTCACGTTCATGTTTTAATCTGTTCTCTCACAAGCCATTGGCTCCCTCGTTAAACTGCAGTTTCTGGACTTAAGTGATAATGCCCTTGAAATTGTGTGTCCAGAGATTGGCCGCCTGAGATCTTTACGTCATCTTCGCTTGGCTAACAACCAGCTGAAATATTTACCTGCAGGTAAGTACAAATGTCTGAGGGATTGCACCAATGACACATTCCATTTGAACTGAATTGGCAAAATTTATTTGTTTCTTGGAGTTGAAGCATGGTACAACTTGCTTTTAAAGACTAGGCGGGGATTGCCGTTGTGTGTGTTGTACCAAATATGCTCTCTAGTTAAAGAGAAGCCACAGCATATGTACTTGAGGTAAAGTCCTGAAAAATGTTTCTGAAGTGGGGAAAAATAGATATCTGTTAAACAGCCTCTGCTTTTGTATCAAGAAAATATTGAACTTCCTTGAGAAGGCACAAAAAGCCAAGGAGAACTGTGATTATGATAAAAGGATGTTTATTCCAATTTTCCAGAATATAAAGGATTCCAGTCCTTCCTTCCTTTCTTTTAGCCCAATGGCCTCATATTTTCTAAAATGTGCGTGTCTGGTAGGTTTGCCTGTGGCAGTTCTACCTCACTATGACAGTATGTTTGTCTTGCTAGTTTATAATAAAAAAGCAGAATTTATTCAAAGTAAATGTGACACAAAGTCAGAAAATGTTGGCCATTGGCAAGATTTTGAATTAATTTTTCCCTTCTAAACACTTTGATAAGCAGATATAACTGATTAGTCTACTTCTATTGTCCTAATATATAAATATATATAGTCTTTGAAATAAGACAATAGTGATTTTTAAATATTTTAATTTTTTAATTATTTTTAGAATCATAGAGTCATAGGATGGTTTGGGTTGGAAGGAACCTCAAAGCCCATCCAGTTCCAACCCCCCTGCCATGGGCAGGGACACCTCCCACTGGATCAGGTTGCCCAAGGCCTCATCCATCCTGGCCTTGAACACCTCCAGGGAGGAGGCATCCACAGCTTCCCTGGGTAACCTGTTCCAGTGCCTCAGTACTGTCATCATGAGGAACTTCTTCCTAATGCCTAGTCTAAATCCGCTCCTCTCCGATTTATAGCCATTCCCCCTAGTCCTTTCACTACATGTCTTCGTAAAAAGTCCCTCCCCAGCTTTCCTGTAGCCCCATTCAGGTACTAGAAGGCTGCTATAAGGCCTCCCAGGAGCCTTCTCTTCTCCAGGCTGAACAACCCCAACTCTCTCAGACTGTCCTCATAGCAGAGGTGCTCCAGCCCTCGGATTATCCTTGTGGTCTCCTCTGGACCCATTCCAACAGTTCCATATTCTTCTTATACTGAGGATTCCAGAACTGCACAAGGGACTCTAGGTGGAGTATCTTTCTGTAGTCTATGTGCATTTTCTCATCTGCAGAGGTGATCAGAATCTTAGGGCCAGAATTTCAAAAAACTAGTCTAACTTAGTCTAGCAGTATCAGCTTTTGGGTCTAATTTTAACTAACTTCACAATGTGACCTTCATGTGTTTGTAAGTTCACACTGCTTATTCTCAAAAAATATATTGCAATTGCTCGTTGGGTGCAGAAATCTAGCTGTCCTTTCCTTGTACTTTTCTAGGCATAATAAGCTTAATAGAACAAGTCAAAGGATGATTACGATTAGAAGGAAAAAAAATTATATGACTACGTAAATGCTCTGGAATGAAATTAGATAAACCTGTTAAACATTATGACCCAAGGCCAATAAAATTTCCATCAATTTTCAGATGTCCTACATTCAAAAGGAAGGAGTGACTCAAGTGTGCTTTATGTTCCTCTAAGATAATTTACCTTATGGTGCTGTACCATGAAAGAGAGACTTGTTCAAAGAAAAAGTGACACGTTTTCTGTAAAACTTCACACATTAACTTAAAAAGGTTCCAAAAAAGACTTTCAAAAGGATAATTTACATTACTGAAGAGCTGATTTTGAGTCTACCACATTTGATTAAGAACTGGTATCAGCTGCATAAGCACACTGCATTTAATTTCTCTTGAAGTGTACAAAATGTGGTGCTGAGCATTGTCCCTAAGTAAGTTTAGCTTTGTGTGCATAAAAATTTTGAATGCTTAAAAATAATACCACTGTCGTCTGCTTTTGAAGCAGAGAATCCAGTGGTGTCTGATCTTTGTCTTTGCTGGTGATGTACCATCAGTTTTACATGCACTGTTACTGCTCTTATTACTAATCCTGTCTGTTTAGTTGCTGTCACTGTTAACATGACTGGATGTCGTACAGCTTGAGTGTTACCAGTCCGAGCAAGAGTGATCTTTCACTTACCCTGGAGAGTTAGTCTACTACATTGAGTGTTTCTTAAACATAACACTTTGTGAAGAGGGCTTCCAAGCCTATTTTCATAGTTTTCCTTTGTAAAGTTGTGAGGAATCCAAAGATGACTTTATCACAAAGTCTTTGAGTTTTGAACATTTATATTCAACAATTGAAAAAATAAAGCAAATAGTAAGTTTTCACTAATTGTTTTATCCTCAATTATGTTGGTAGCATGAGTCTTCATGATAGTCTTAAGTTGCATTCTGTCAGGAACCTAGCAAAGCTAATTAATTGAAGCAGAGTGAGAAGTGATTTCGCTGCAGTACATCATTTTACTGTGTGCTTAATGCTTTCTTTACAGCAGATACTGCATTGCAATGCCTTGTTAGGGAATGACAACTCTTAATTGCTTTTAATAAGTAACCAAGGTATAATTTAGCTTCTGCTAGGGCAGCTTGTATAGAATTCAAAGATGTGCATTAAAAAATAGCTTTCAGATATAGGTGATTCTGACTCCTGGAAGTAACCTTTCAAAACTCATGACCATCATGATTTTCATCCAGACTTAGCACGATTCACACAGATGGCACTGAACTGTTTATCACAGCAGAGGATCCAGTTAAGGAAGCCTGATAATCAGTACTCACCTTGTGTAACCAGATAGGCCAACTTGCAGCATAATGATGTCATCACATAAAAAGCTTACTTTAGATTTGTTGCCCTTGTCCTTGTTCTTCTTGTCTCTTTCTTCTCAGTGTCCAGTGTTACAAGTACCCTCATTTTTTTTTGTTGAAACTACGTGCATGTCTAGAAGGATACTCTTAGTAAGTTCCTTAATTGCTAGTAAATCTCTTCATTACTACTGCACAACAGTTGGATGGTAAATGTTTGTGGGTGTTCTGATGCTTAACAGCACTTTTCTATTGCATTTCATATTTTAAGAATGATTCTCTATTGTGTTTTCCTTAATTGTGATTAAGAACTGAAAGGAACAATGCAGTTAATGGCATCTGTTGATTCATTATCCATTTTTAATGTTTTGGTTCCACAATTGTGCTCTTAATCTATTTTTATTATTTAAGATTTGACTTACAGAAATCTGGCATAACTCTAATTTTAAAACAATTAGTATGCATAATAAATCCCTTTAAAGATTTATGTCTTTAGTCTAATTGTAGAGTTTCTTCAGGTTCTAATAAAGGTTAAACCACAGCAGTGGTTCACCTTCAGTGTGGGAGGCAAGGCCTTAGGCTCCAAGTACCTCTTCTCATAGGACATGTAAGAATTTAGTTCTTACCACCTCTGTTCTTTTCTCAGATTTAGTCATGACTGTGCAGCTGGTTTTAAAAAGTTACTTTGAGGGAGGAGGTAGAGAGAATGATGAAAATACATGCAGACGGCATGAATACATAAGCCTTGGGTTGCTGAAGAAATTGGGCAATACAGGACTGATGAAGGGAAAAAGGGCATTAGGTGAAGCATGGAAATTGTGTTCCTTGGAGGTTAGAAAGCACTTTCTATGCTGTGACACTCACAGTGTAAATGGTAATCCCACCTTAGTAAACGCCATGAAGTCGGTGTCACGCATGGATAAGATCATGTACTTTGGCCTCGAGGTGCCTGGTTTAATTGTGCAGTGCCGCTGGAACAACGGCACTGCCATCATGAGACACTGAATTATTGTGAGAGTTGTTGAAAGATGACTAAGCTAAACTTTGATGAGAAGCAAAGGGGAAAAAAATGTCCAGAATAAGTATATTGAAATTGAATTATAATATAAAATGGCTGGAAGCAAATGCTTTGTGAAATTCTCTTGAAGTCATGTTTTGATTATAATTTGGTTAAGGTTAATTAGTAAACCCGGTACCGCCTAGTGCAGAATCATCAGTATCTGGATTCAGAATCACTAACTGAGAGACTCCATCTTTGAGAGTAAAGCTGAAAAGAGTTGTGGATAAGTAAGGAGATTTAATATTATAAAATTCTTTATGAGTGCTTTTTTCATTAAAATGCACAGCATTTTTTTATTCTGCAAACTGTAAATCTTGTGGCTTCCATCTTTAACAATTTCTTGGTTCTTTTATTTGGCACTGGTATATGTGATTCTTGAATGTGAAGTAAATGTGTAGTTTTCTACTATTTAACTGCAGCACTTAAATAATTTGAATTCTTGAGGGCCATTTGGAATGTGTAATGCTGGAGGTCTTTTCTGGAAAAACTTAGAGTTGCAACATAAAAGATGGTCAGTACTTCATATTATATTAGTTCATGTATAAGCTTGACTTAGACTTGACATTATGTTTTTGAGGAAGTGTAATTTTATTATTTCTTAGACATTTTTCTTTATTCAGGAAATTGATTTAATTTTAATTTAGAATTTTACAGTTCATCGTGTGTGATTTATTTTTGTGAATCTTCTCATTTATTAGTAACTAATCAGAAAGTTCATTTTTTCTGATTATAATGCATATGATATTTCAACTCCATTCTTGAAATTATATTTGTTTTCTCTTTTTTTATGGATTAGTGCCTCATTCGAGGGGCGGGGGGGCGGGAGAAAAAAAACATTGCTTAAAAAATTTTTCTTCAGGAGTCCCAAAGCCCAGATTATCTCTCAGTTTTGCTCCATTACCCTTTATATTTTATTTACTTCAGTCTTGGAAACTTTTGATGTGAAGTGATGGCTCTTCAGGTTTGCATTTTGGTCTTGTAGTTAGTGAATGCACAGTTGAACAAAATATGACTTAAGGTGGGTTATACTCAAAGTTGGACTTAAGTTTCATATTTGACAAGGATTAGGGTATTTTATTGCATGTTACTTGAGAAATACTTCTTAGGCATGGCAAGTTGGAGCATCTTGCTCTAAGATTTAATTAAAAATGAGGTTATGTTTACTCAGCAAATGTTGAAGTTAATTATAGATTTACTAAAATGAAAAGTTTTATGTTTTGCCAAGTCAAAAGCAAAAGCTAAGTAATTAAACAAGGAATAGGGTATGGTTTATGATCCCTGCCATCTTTTGGCACAGTTCCCTTCAAGGGAAAAAAATACATATCAGCAGTTGCCTTTACATGGTCTGTAGACCAAGTTTCCCTTTGTGTTTATTATCAGGGAACTTTAAAAACCAAGAGCTGAGTGCATTGATCAGGAAAAAAAAAAAAAAAAATAGAAATGCAGTCAATACCAAACCTCATGTAAACTGTGATGCTGTTTCTGTAATCTGTAAAGTGAAAGTGCGGTAACTGGGGAGCACCAGCAGCTGCTGTTGCTGAAGGGGGTACAGATCTCTGCAAGAGTCAAAGGCAGGTTTAGCAGATGCCCTTTTCTTCCCATCTGAGGCCATGTGTGGCGACCCTCTCAAATTAACATTTCTGTGTTGTCTTTGGAGGCCTCTGCATATTGCATCCACTTGTTTCCATTTTGCTTCATTTAGGTAGAGTTGGAAGGAAAACTTATTTGTCTGACTTTGGTATTTTTAAAGTGCAAACTGCAATAATATTTAGGGGAGGTTAATAACATATATACTTGTCATTTCATTTTTGTTCAAATCCTTTTCACTTTTAAAGCAAATTGTCTTAGAAATATAGTAGGTTTAAGCCTCATTAAAATACATTTGTTGGCTTATAAAACTTTATCTTCAAAGCATTTGAGAAAGATCCTGTGAAGCTGATAAGGGAGTGTTATCCTCATTTTACAGAATGGAAAAAAGTGTTTTTAACAGAAGTAATTTGCTCCAGGCCACAGCAGGAGTTGGTGTTACCCAGAAATAGAAGTTGGGTGTTCCCACTCCATTTGTTAAGACCACACCTTTTTGAGGTTGGTCAAATTTATTAGGGAGGATTGAGGCTTTCCACTCGTTATTAGGAAATTAATAATTAATCTCTCCATAATTAATAATCCTGTAATTTCATAGGAAATTAATAGTGGGAAGATCAGTGAGTTTTTGTAACTGTAGCAGCTCATGCTTCCAGAAGGCTGGAAGAGTTTATGAAGATGAATTTTGACAAAATTTATCTTACAAATAAATACTAGATCTGTTTCTCTTACATAGGTAATGTCTGTGGTAATGACGAGGGGTTCAATCATTATTAAAATTATATATCAAACTGTAATTGTTGATTACTGCTTTGTCTATTTATAAAGTAACCCTTGGAATGTTAATTGATTATTGCTAAGTCTGTTTTGCTTAGGGATTTGCTTTGCTAATTGGGGGCAAGAGAAACTGAGACATGAAAATTGCATATTCATTTCTCTCACTTTAAGTTGCTATGGAGTACAATATCTGTATTTACTATTCATACCAATATTTCTCTGGTAAGGAGTTCTTGAATACTCAGCTTAGAAATTCTGAATAGAGCTTAATATGAAGTATTTCAGTAAATCTTTAATTAAAGGCATATAAAAACAACCTCTTCCTTACCACCTTTTCGCAGTAGATTTCCACGGATCATGGGTACAGCATGCCAATAATTCTATTCTTATTCTAGGCCCTGGCACTGAAATATGCTGTCCTAACTCATTTTTTAAACTTGTTTTCCATATTTTGATTTAGAGCTTTCAAAATGGAGGGGAATTTGGAGGGGAATAAATTTTTTTCCTCCTCCTATATGTCCCTTCTTCTTTTAGTAATTTATCTCAGTAAAGTAGATTACTTTGATGTTTAATAAAGTTTAATTTTTTTTATAATTATTGTGATTTTAAAAGCAAAGGCACAGACTGATGCAGACCCTGTTCTTTTTTCAGAGCTGGCATAACCTTAGTCCACTCTGTTTTCCTAATTTAGTAACATATAAAAATATGCACGACGGGACAGGTTTGGTACGCCAGGCACTCATCCAGGAGTGTGGTGTTTTAAGCAAATGGACTTGTGGGGATTTGAGGAAAACATAGATTGGGTTACATGAGCTTTGCTCTCTGTAAGTATGTGACTATTTAAAGAAACATGGACTGCAAAATAAAAATCCCTTTTAATTATTATCGTAATACCTTGTTTTCCTTGCAGTAGCTTGATGCCTCATTATTAAAAATGTTCTTCTTTGCACAGCTCTGTAAAGTATGTCCTCTGTTTAATAATTCATTTCTAGATTCAGTTTTCTGTATGAAACCAAGAGTCAGTTTACTAGGGCTTACATCAGCTCCTATGTTCAACAACAATTTTTTTTTTTTCACCTAAATCAATGCAAAACTTGGCCATGTGTGCCTGTTACTGTATTGTTTTGTCACACCAGGATTAGTGAGGCTTTGGTAATTACGTTGCACTAATGTATAATAAAATAATACAATACAATAAAAATACCTGACAGTATCTTTAAGACATTCTTTGGATTTCTAGGAGGAAAAGATTTTTACACGTTTTGATCTTGTGTAAATTCAAATGCAGCCCTGGCCTGACAGTCTGAGTACTGAAATATTTGATAAGAAAAATTTCTCCTAGGAAATTACAGCAGAGAGTTACTTTTGGAGAGTTAGGAACAAGATAGCAGTGCGGATGGTTCCTGACTGTTGTTGGATTTTGTGAGCTAAATAGAAGAGACCAAAGCACAGGGCAGTACATCATACAAGTCGTGTTCTTTACAGATTGGCTTTCATGCATGTCCAAAGACAGTGGTACCTATTTAATTAAAGGATGTTAGTTGTAGGAGATTTTATAACAGTCTAAGTTGCTCAAACATTTGGTTTGGGTTAATGTCTCAGGAAGACTACTGGTACTTCTGAGCGTTTAAATTCATGGGCAGGGAAGTGAAGGCAGAGGGAAAAAAATCCATTAAATTCCTGGAAATTTTCATTAACTGAAAGTTTTTTGTGTATACACTCACCTGTATTCTTGGTCAGAATGAGCCATCTGTGCATCCAGAGCTGCTCACTATTCTCTATTTGACAGCTTGCCCCTTGTTGTGAATATTTTTTTCCACTTTCTGCCTCTGTTGAGGGGCTTTTAAAAGTCTTTTTGTTAGTATCGTGCAACATTTTCCAGTATACCATGGAAGGTTCGCAATGTCACTAGATGCTAGTAGCAAAACTAGTAGAAGCGTATAGTGAGAAAAATTCTAGACCTATATTTTATGCTTAAAATGTTCTAACACTTCTTCCAGATAGGCTTTTTTTGGGCATACTGGAACTGAAATATTTCCCGTAACTGTAGCAGAAATGACGTTAAAAAACAAAAATCCAACAAAACTATCTCTTTTAACAATGGCCTGTGGTATTGCTCATGGTGCTGCTCAGCGGGTTCTCAAAAATGCATGTGCTAAGTATGTATGTGTTATAACTCATTAATCTGAAAACTAATAGGAAACAGTTGGGAGAAGCCATCAGTGTCTTTCATTGTAACATTTAAATAAGTAATTCAAATATTGCTTTGTGTACCAGGCTTTTTGGACTAGAAAATTCCATCTTATAATTTACCATTGTAATTTAGCACAAGCACTGGAAAAAGCATTTGGAAATGAAGCTATTTTAATGAGCTTATTTTGAGTTAAAAAAATAAATAGTGACATGGCTTGGTGCATTATGTTTCCAAGTACCTGCAATTTTATAAGACATAGATCTTAAAACAACTTCTGTGGCCATTATCTATGTGGAAAAGTCATCAGAGGCAAACTGAAACTGGCCTTGAGGTGTCATGTCAAGAAATTGAAGGCTAAAATCCTATTGAAGCAAAAGCTTAATGACCAGGTATTTGAGTTTTCTAATACTAATTTTATAATATTTAAATTCTTTCAAAAAATGTAACTTTACTGATTTCAGTTTTTTAAATTCTTTCTTAGGTGTTTTAGCAAGATGATAATGATTTTGGATCAATTACACCTTTTCTTATGTCCTTATGTTGGTTTTGGTGATGTTTTAATTTGAAATGTGTCTGCCTGATTGAAGTTTGACTGTATTTGAAATGTGAACAGTATATTCATTAATAGATCCAAGAGGGTCTGAGAGGAGGGGGGCTCTATATTGGTGTTTCAAACTTCTCCATATGATCTGGGCAGAGACTGACCTGTTAAGGTTCTCTTTTTATGTGATAATTCTTACTGGCCACATATCTTAGTGAAAGTTATGGTGGCATCACGTCTGGAAAGAGACATGCTGTCATTGAGAGTTCTAATCACTAAAATGCTTTTTAATTCTACTGTATTCCTGGTAAAACGGGTATGATTTATACGTGATTTATAAATGTGCATATCAGTGTAAGGCTGCCTGTGAACTGCTGTTGCCCTGTTTTTTTCCTGAAGCTTCAAAATCCTAGGTATCTGTTTTCAGTGCTTTCAGACAGTTTCTGAGCATGAGCTAGTGTTGCCATTTTTTCTGTACTATTCCATGTGAGATCCTTGTGAAAGTCATCATGCACCAAACCTGCAGAATCTGACCCCAGTACCCCCAAACTTTTTTTTTTTTACCCCTACATTTTTTTTACACCTGCCGTTCTTTCCTCCTCTGAAAAGGACTTAAACCTCGTGAGGTGTAGGTGAAATAAGGACGGAGGAGTGAAGAGCTAACTTAATTATTAGCAGTGGTGCTCTCAAGCCCGTTGTGCTTCTGGCTTTGCAGTACTACGCTTCTGAAAATCAAAATTTTTGCCAGAACATGTATGTTTTCTAAGCTCTGGGCCATGGGCTTTCCCTTGGTAGCCATCCCCCTCAAGGGCTTTTAGGTAGCAGATAAAAGCTGTGCCAAGATAAAGGAGTTTGAGTGCTGCTTCTAATGTTGAAGTACTTGGATGATTCATGCTTTGCTGAGAATACGGGAGCAGATTTAACTGGATTCTCTGTTGTTAAGAGATTTGGTACTGCCTCTTGAATCCTGGCTCATGCTTCTTTTCAGCAGTCCTTGATTTCTCAAGTCACTGTAAGCCTTGCTTCTCCAGGGGTTTTGCTCTTGTCTGGGGTGGGGGAGGATGGACAGGAATTTTGGAGATAGTGAGAGTGCTTTAAGTAATGATGACAAGCCTTCATCTCTAGCTGAGAACTTCATGAAGATGTCAGAGATCTTATAAATGTCTGTGGAAGCATTGTAGTTCTGTTGCATATTCTTATGCCTTTTTATTAAATAAGAACTCTTAAGTACAACTAATTTCAACCCATTTCATTAAATATAAAATTGTATAGTATTTTTCTGGTAAACTCAATCTGAGTTTTCAGTTAATTGATAAAATACACATTAAAAATAATGTCTCGCATGCCCAAGTAACTTCTGACCTTTGCTTAAACTTCAGCCAGTCACATGGCATATGTAAATATAAAATGGAAAGAAATTTAAAATTATATATTGATTTCAATACTTGAATGAGAAGAATTCTTTAATGGATAATGAAATCAGTAATAGGGCAGTGTGGGAATTGTACTACCCCATACAGATACTTCATTCAGTAACGTACAGAGTAGTCTTCCAAGCATCTGACAGAAGAAATGACAACCTGAATTTTCTAGGGTATGTGAGAACAGAGCTCTGATGGAATTAATCTACCCAGCTCTGCTCTCCACTGCTGCAATCATTAGAGCTGCCACTTGGGAACAGAGGGCTTCTGCGAGAAAGTCTCTTGACCTTTGAATATACTCCCAATGACATGTTGAGCCGGAGGCCACAAAGACAAAAGTGGGAAGTTTATGCAGCAATATATAACTTTAAAGAACATTAAGTTGTCATTGCTGCTTTGATCTGTGATAGAGTATACTTTGATAAAACTCAGATAAAGGGCTTCAGGCTGTAGCATCAAAACAATGCATTCTGTTCCTTTTGGTTTGAAAAATCTATTTCTACAGTTGTTTTTAAAAAGGGAATGTGCTTGAGAGAACTGATTAGACTTGGCACGCAGACCTAAATAATGAAGGCCAAATAGAATTATTTGGGGTTTATGTTTTGATTGTTTGAAAACTTGGGTTGGAGATTTATGGAGAATACTTGTTGTCACGCAGTTGTATACCACAGAAAAAAATAACTGCAAGTGGCCACAGTTTGGTTTGAATTCAGTAATTAGTCCATTTGTGGTATTTGTTTTATGTGAGTTTATTGACTGCATAGCAGAGGAGAGGAAGGAGTGGAGTGTCTTCGGTTACTTTTGGTCAGTCTTATTCCTGTGGAGTTGAATCTAAGATGCACAAAAGCAGACTACCAGGAATTTAATTTCGTAATCCTGTCTTGTAGTCTTGCTCTGAGTGTTTGAAGGCATTAGTTATATAAATGTATCTGAAAATCCATAGAGACTATAAAAAGGAGCATTCGTATTAGCTTTAGTTTTTTGTGTTACCTGCATGGGCTCTGAAGTTCTGCAGATCATTACTGCATTCATAGCTCTGGCAAAGCCCCTCCCGCTCCCCAGATTCTTGGTGGCATCTTTGGTCATCTTCCTAACTGAGAAGCTGTGGTGCTTCAGTGCTTATCTGGCTGATTTGCTGTACAACTGTCTTCAATACTGTGGAAAATGAATGTAATCACTGTTGCATTTATGGTAGAATGCTTAGATCTATGTTAATGTCTTGATGGTGGAGGTGTTTGCTTTTGTGCTTTGAAAAAAAAAACTAACTCAAAAAAATCTTTAAGATTTTCCAACTTTATTTTTACATAGGAAAAGAACTGCATTAAAATAAAATTCATCTAAGTTACTGTTAACTCTTTTTGAGGTGTCGTTCATTCCCCTCCTTTTGGAAGGTCTGCCATCAACATGCTGAATCCTCTACCAAGAGCACAGCAAAGCCGCCCTCTTGGAATTTGATACAGGATTATTTTCCATGTTATGGCTGGCAACAGTCGCTTTCTGAGCAATGTACCTTGGGGATGTCATGAGGTGGATTCTCCTTCTTGCACAATGCATGTATTAGCCTGTTTTTACTTTTATACAAGGGAGAATAGGGGACTCCTAATAAGCTTTTTGTAAGTTGATTACAGAAATCATCGCTTATTATTGAGATTTAACATATTCCAAGAAATTAACCCAAACGTGAGTGATCGCATAGTACCTAACGTTAGACTAGCTTCCCAAGTTAAGGAGTTTCAGGGAAAGCTGCTTGGTATAACCCATCTGTCAGCACTGAATTCTTCCGCTGTGGATGCTGATAGGAAAGATCTGAATTTACTGGTTGCCTGGTTCAAGACACATGTGAGATATATATATATGTATATGAAAGTTCACTTCTGGAACATCAGAACAGATGCCCTTTAAAATTTTTGTAAAAGTCTTTGTTTTAGAACAGTTACCCAAAAGTACAACTGAACTTAAAGGGAGTCTTAAGATGCTCAGAGACTCTCTCATAAATGTTTGATAATTGCTGTTCACATGGGTGAAGACAGATGTGTACTGACAAGGCTGAGACTAAGCCTCCAAGTTGGAGAGATGGATGTGTGCTGAAAAAGATGTGTTTCATACACGAATGGTGTGTGTGTTTCTGTAGTATGATACTTCTTTAATACAGACAGTCTGTTCAATAGTGTTTAGTCAGGCTTTCAAAGAGCCTCAGCTTTGAACAGATATTAAGCCACGGGTCTTTTTTCTCTGAAATTTTTCATCTGTAAATGTGAAAAAGGAAATGGTAGTGGTAGCTGCTTTGCAAATTCCAGGTTTACCTTAGAAATGCCTTACCAATTTCAGTATGCCCTACTGCTGAACAGCCCTAACTCTGTGTTGATGCACTGACTTATTTTAGGAGGGTCCTCAGCAAAGAACTAAGCCATGCAAGCAGCTTTCAAGAGGATTGTGTCCATGCTTACTGCCTTTACCGATATTGGTTTAAAATAAACAAATAAATGGTAGAAACTGCAGTTAATTGTATCCTTGGTGACTGTAACAAGGTTGGTAAAAGATACAGTGTGAATCTGCTGCCACAGCACAGGCTGCAAGCTTCTTCACAAACTCAGTAGTTGTTAGTCCATAGAGCCTATTAAGCTAATTAGTTTTCAGATGAAAGTTACCTGTTAGCTGAACTAAAATATCTTGCTACTCATTTTTCATGTAAAACCTCATACTAATTTGAAATAGCGATTCTCTTCTGTTGCACCAAATAAATTCTTGTGACAGGAAAAAATTAGATCTTGGAAGTTTTTGTGATTTTTAGGGTTGGATATTATAAGTTAATTTATTTTCCCCTTAAACTCTTAAGTCTTTCTTCCGAAAGTTCTCTATGAATGTGCTTTTGTTTCTTTGGTTCCCTTGTTTTTTTTCTTTCCCTAAGCTCTCTAACGTATGTACAGTGATTATCTGTGTTAACGGGTAGTTGATTTTACTTGTGCATTAAGCAAACACAATTTGCTAGTAGGACTTGAGTGCTCAGGGAAGCTTGCAGAACAAAGTCATTCAGTCTTTGAAAGTGAACAAACACAAATTGTTAGTGCTGTGGAACAGAAGAATTTTATAATGTATTGATTTCTATTTTGACCTTCCTAGCCAAATATAATTTTCTTTTATATGTACCACTGTGAGAGAGTTTAAATACTACTTGTTATTGACATCCTTGTTTCTACTTCACTAATCTAGTAAATAAACTGAGGCAAAATAAAATGCATCATTTACTGACACTAAATCTAAATGGAAAAAGCTTTTAAAGAGAATGTGTAGAACTGGGGGTATTATGTGAGATTAACTTTACTGTGGTTCATGTCACACACCCAGAGTTTGGTACCTGTATTTCCATTATCTTCATTTCATTGCAGTGGTATTTAAAATAAAGACCCATGTTGGACTTAGCATTGTCCAAATCTGCATTAAATTGTCATTCTTTATTGAAGGCTTTGATACAAAGCAACTGCAAGGATACCCCAGCTGGTAATTATTTAATGTTTGAGAGCTTTGTGAGGTAAAACTGCTTATTTGTGTTGCTAAAAGAGTGCAATTTGGAATCACTGAGTGAGGAGTTTGGAGTATAATTGCAAACCTGATTTGTCTACCTTGTGCTGATTTGAAACACTAAGCAGCAGTACCTTTCTCTGATTAAGATACAGCTTGCAGTTGCTCTCAGCAGTTTGAAAATCAGGACAATGCTAGTGGTGTTTTAAGTCAGATGTCTTCTTTTTGGTGATCATAGTAGTTAGAATCTGTTAGTAGCTGGTCCATGCCATTTTCTCAGTAGTAACCACATCATTGTGGTAGCTCCTGCCTGCCCTTCTCAGCTGGTGAATTAGCCAGTCTGCTGGGTGGCCACACAGACAGTGCTCCACACAAATGAGCTGGGCAAGTGTGGACAAGCCAGAGAAGCTCCTGTTACCACTGCTAGAGAAGGCATTTGAATCCATGGCTAACATTTGAGAAGGATGCACCTCTACTATATAGGAATCTTTCCTTTGAGTGTCTAGCCAGTCCCTCCCCTGTAATTACTGTTGCAGTTTTTGGTAACTTGCAGTGACCTGGAGGAACTCTTATTTTCATAGGACTTCAGTTAGAATAATGGAAGCCTAGAAGTGTTTGGATTGGAAGGGACCTTAATGCCCATCCAGTTCCAACCCCTTGTCATGGGCAGGGATGCCTCCCACTGGATGAGGTTGCTCAAAGTCCCTTTGAACCTGGCCTTCAATACCTCCAGGAGGAGGGCATCTGCAGCTTCTCTGCACAACCTGTGCCACTGCCTCGCCATGGTCACAGGAGAACATTTCTTCCTAAGATTTCATCTAAATCTCCTCTCTTCCAGCTTAAAACCATTCTCCCTCATCCTGTCTGTGAACTCCCTGATAATGAGCGCCTCACTAGCTTTCCTGTTGGCCCCCTTTAAGTACTAGAGGGCTGCTCTAAGGTCTCCCTGGAGCCTTCTATTCTCCAGGCTGAACAACCTCAACTCTCAGCCTGTCCTTGTATGGCAAGTGCTCAGCCCTCTGATCATCTTCACGGCCTCCTCTGGACTCTTTCTGACAGATCCATGTCCTTCCTGTGCTGAGGACTCCAGAACTGAACACAGGGCTCCAGGTGAGGTCTTAAGAGAGCAGAGTAGAGGGACAGAATCTCTTCCCTTGACCTACTGGGTCTATTCTTCTGATGCAGCCTAGGATACTGTTGGCCTTCTGGGTTGTGAGTGCACATTGCCGTCTCATGCTGAACTTCTCATCCACCAGCACTCCCAAGTCCTTCTCTTCAGTGCTGCCCTGAATCCGTTCTCCACCCAAGCAGTATTTGTGCTTGGGATTGCCCGGACCCAGGTGCAGGACCTTGCACTTGACCTTGCACAGGCCCACCTCTCCAATCTGTCAAAGTCCCTCTGGATGGCGTGATACCCTTTCCCTTCAGCATGTTGATGGCACCACACAGTGTGGCGTCACCAACAGACTTGCACTCAATCCCACTGTCCATATCTCCAACAAAGATTCTATAGAATAGTCACTTCACTCCTGTAAGCATGGTTCCAAACTGAAGATGTTCCTTTGATTACTTTCCTTTCTCTCATCCCACTCAAATTTGTAGTTGTATTTTTTTTCTTATGGGGACAGGGTTTACCTTCAGGGAAGAGGGTTCTTTGGTATCTCCCAATAGTGAGATAAGTGAGCTTATCTTGGTTTGATATCACGTAATATGTTCCTGATGAAAATCTAACCTGGACCTATTGCTTTCATTATGCATTTAGTTACTTTTTGGAGGGGAAGAAAAAAAAAAACCCACCAATCTTAAGAAAAAGAAGAATAATGTGTCTGTTTCCAGTTGGTTGGAAACAGTTGATAGCAACAGTCACAACAGACAGGTTTTGCTTGGATTATTTAGACACTAGAGTAGTAACGGGTTAGGAGCTACTAATCTGTGTCTGTCAGAGAGACCAGTTCATTATGTGGATCTGATATTTTTTCTTTGAAGAAGAACAAAGGAAAAGGCTGTCCCAGAATTTATAGCCAGGACTGGCCTTGTCTGTGTGGCTTCCTGAGCCATCCTTAATCTCTCCGTAGGATCCTCATTTTGTTTGCCTTAGCTTTAAGTGATTATTGGTTTGTTGTACTTAAAGCAGGGCACTTAAGACATCTTTAGCTGGCCAGCAGCTTGAGTTCAAATCATTAGCTCTTTATTTTATACAGAGTTTTTCTGGCAGGCTTTTTCTCCCCCTTTCCACCTATTGGTATTAGTGCAGTGAATTGTAGGCAATGTGTAGGTGTAGAGATGGCAAGACACAAACAAAAAAAACCGAAACGTAACAGGTCTCATGCTTTATTCATGTCACATTTGTTTATGTTCATACCACCCAGAAAAAGGAAAACAGCTGTTCCTCAAAGGATAAACAGCAGCAAAACTACATCACTTCCTAAATAAGAGACTTTCCCATAGATGCTTGAAGAATTTTTCATGCAATATGCTTGACCAAGTACCATACTGTCTTTTCACCCTTCACTTTGCCTCCTCTACCTGAAATTTTGGACATCATTTAACAAAACCATAGAATAATATTAATATATGAATTTCACATCTATTACTTATTTGTGTGGCAATAGTACCTTGTTCTGGGGCAGTAAAGTACTGGACAGAGTATACTACAAAATGAAAGGATAGGTTGTCTTCTAAAAAAAATAACCCAAACAAACAAAAATCCAAAACTAAACTAAGAAAACAGCAAACCTGATAATTTCATGGCCTTGAGTTACCTTTGTGCATAAACAATTTTTTCACCCACCTTTTCCACTTTTATCATGTATGTTCATTTCTGGTATTTTTATCATCTGACTTCTGTTTTCATTGAGACTATCCCATTATGGAAGAAAATTGAATTCCAAACCTGCTTGTTGAAAGCATTAGGATATGGAGACTTTTTGAAGTTGAAGGATGACATGTGAAAAAATAATACATTACATGAAAGGACTTGGGAAGGCATTTGTCTTAAAGAATTTAAGTGGATGCATAGACTTAACTCTTGTGGCTGCTGCTTTTGGTGTTGTGCTGAATCCCGAAAAGTGTGCCTGCCCTAATAACTTCCTGCCTGAGAAGTTTTGTCTTGACTTGAAAATGGATTTACTTCTGTGGATGATTTGTGGCTGTGGTTCACAAACAGCCAGGTAGACTCAAAATATGATAGCAGTACATTGAGGGGAAATGTGGAGTACAACCATGTAATTACTCTGGACCTGTGCTCTCTGTCTGGAACTCCAGTGCAGATGCTGAGGAACGCAGACCACACTGGACCCATGAAATACAGGAGGCCACCAGTTTTGTTAATTTAAGTTTAATTGTGGTAAAAGATAGGGAACCACTGACCTTTAGAAGAGTATGACTTAATGAGACCCTCATTCCTGATGTCTGTTTCCAAACATGTTTAGCTGAACTAAAATTACTGTTCAGCAAGATTGGATTTCAGAAAGCCACTTTTCTCATCTTAGCTTATGAATAATGGTACAAAATAAATAGGGTTTGGTACTAAATCGGCATGTGACATTTAGCAAGGATGAGAAAGAAAGATTCTATCTGGGTATGTTGAGAGAAGTATGTATTTTTCACTGGGTTGTGGGGTTTGCCTAATTCTGAAGTGTTTTGGAGGGGAGTCAGTGTAGTTCATGGCTAAAGTAGGTGAAACTGGGAATTGGGGACGTCTTTGAGGGGTATTGCTTACAAGGCTATGTTAATTCATAGACAATCCTGCCCTAGAAAAATCTTTCCCCCTATTCTTTCCAGTCACAGTATTTTTGTGAAATGCAACCATATGTATTTCTTTAAAAAGAATATCAGCTGGTATATAGGGGCTTTTCTTTTTCATAGACATTTTATGGGTTTGAAGTAATATTCAGCACCTTATTTAAAAATGGGTTATTCATGAAATAATTGCTGCAGTATCACAAAATCTCTTCCAATCCCTCTTCTTTTTTTTTTCTCAAAACATTGGGTATGTATTAGCCTAGATGGGGAAAATACAAGGGAAAAATAATCTTCATGTCTGTCAGGCTTCAGAAACAGAACATTTTTCAAGATTTCTCATGTGTCTTTTACTTTCTCAGTAAAAGATATGCATACAGCAATGTCAAAATGTAAATGTGATTCCATTTACCTTCTTCTTTCTTTGTCCTTACATCTAAGGATACCAATTTTCAGTTATGGTCAAACTTCCTTGTTTGAAGATGGCACAGGTCTGTCGTAAGGGCCAATTTGTGCTAGGAAATTTAATTTTTACAGGCTATGAAATGTGAGCTATGTGGTAGGACAGTAAATGTAATGTTGTATTTAATAGGCTATTTAATTTGTTTTAACCATCATCTTAAAATCTAATTAAGTCCTCCTGAGGCACCCGAGAGCAGATCTAAAGGAGATCTTTTCCCTCGCACTCACGGTGATTAAACTTATGTTTCCTGTCCAATACAGTTTTAACCTGATAATAGTATCACATTTCCAACTCACAGGCATGTATAGACTTGCATTTTTTTCTAATGGGACAGGTTATAAGCTTTGCAAGAAAGAAAGACTTGAAACACCTTTTGCTCACTATTGCATGATTTTATAGGTCGAATAGAGAAATGCTTCTGGTACTCAGGTTCATGGAAGTTGATTAAAGCAGTATTTCAAGGGTGAAGTATGGTAGTCACTCTTGGCACCCTTCCTTTTCTGAAGTAACCAACTTTTTAGACCCCAGGGCAGAGAGAGATCACTGGGCATGTTAAGTCCAGTGTTTCACAATCACAGCCATCACAGTTCTTGATTCTGTAAGGAGTCGTAAGAATGTGTCCCTCTGGGTACAACAAGCTGGAAAGCATTACTCCATGGTGTGTAGCAAAGGCTTTTAGTGCAGAGTGCAGCCTTGGAATAGTGACATGCTGGGATTGCGGAGTGGATGGGAGGCAAGAGAGAAAATCACCCTCATGTTAGAGCCCTTTGGTAGCAGGGTGTTAGATGTAAATGTGTGTATGATAATAGCATGACCATCATTATTGCCTACAATACAAAGGTAAATCACATACTTCCTTGCTTCTAATGAAATGCTGGCTATGTAGAGAAATTGATTTATTTTCTTTGGTGGCTCCTTGCCCTTAGGTAGTGAACAAGAATATCCAGTCCCTCTCTTCCTTCACTGAAGGGTGACAACACATTTCTTATCCTGCTTATTTTCTTTCATTTTTTGTTCCACTTGAATCACTTAAGACAAAAAAGTTTTGCTCTTTTTCCTGTATGGTAGTTTGGTTCTCTTCCATGTTACCTGTACTTCAAATGACACCAAATGCAAACCTAGTGTTTTTTTACCAAGATACAAAATGGAAATTCTAAACAAAGTAGACTCTTGAGGAACACCACTACCAGTTAGGTTTTCTCCATCCCAATAATTTGCCATTGAGATGTGATACTCTTATGTTGCTATTAGCTGAGAAATTTCATCAAAGAAAGATAAGCCAGTGTAACATGATTTGCACTCGGAAAAATCCAGGTTACATTTTCAATCTGCTTTCTATTTATGTTCCTGTCATTGATTACTCTTGGTTGCTCTTCCCTCAGAGCAGTTGTTCTAAGATACTGAAGAGTGCTGAGTTCACGTTAACAGGGCTTTTTTGAACACAGGTTCTACATTTCTTCTCCAGCTCCAGGCTGCTATCCCAGAAAATGTCCTATTCATTGAAAAGCCTCGTTCCTGAGTTTGCAATTTTGATTTATAACCCATTTTTTTCTCTGTTCTGGGATGGAAATTTTTTAAGTAGCCTCATTTCATTTTAGTAATGGATGTAGTAATTTTCAGTGCTTTGTCCTTGTTCCCATGAGGTATCTGTCTCTGTCCTCATACACAGTGTTATTCTTACAGGAAAAAATGATGCATAAAGCTAACTTAGTATTTGGTCTGTCCTCCTCATATCTACCCCTTGTTGACACCAGTTCTTAATTTCCTGCTCTTTATTGTTGAGAAACCTTTTGTTCATTTGTAAGTTCCCGTTTTCTTGGCCTCTTGGCAGTTTTCATTTAAATCCTGCAGCCTGACCTCTAAGTGCCAGCACTCTTTGCTGATCAGTCCCTTTTTCCATTCCTTTTAGGTTCTCTACTCTCTCTTAATAACCTGCTTTGAGGTGCATTCTCATGCAGGTAGGTCTGTAGCCCTTTCCTGTCCCCTTTTTTTTCCTTCACTTGGATGGAAAGACTCGGATAACGTTCGGTTTAAAGTAAACTTCCATACACACAAATCCAACTGTGTATGTGTTTCATGTATCTTTTTATGAAATTTTGGGTTATGGCCCAACAGGGAAAGGTGGGATTGCTCTTGAAATGTAAAGAAAACTGTTAGTTATCTTTAACTTATGCTTCTGATGGGGCCTGTACCCCACAAGTTTAAGTAAGTTTGAATTGCCTTTGGCAATTACTGTATGTTGTATAGGCTGCTTACTTCCAGGTGGTTTTTATTTCCTCGTGTAAAACCATGGGAATTAATTTTAAAAACTGGCCTTTAAGCCACCTGACTCAAAAATAGGTTGGATTTTTTTGGCTGATGTTAGATGTTTATACAAATATAGTCAGTTTTCTTAGGTCAATAATTTTGGAAGTCTCCTGAAATTCTTTCAATATTTCACTTTCTTTTTTAGAAGACGAGGTATGCTGATGGTTTTTTTTCTGTGTTGAGCAACAATCCCATCTGGCAGTTTCTCTTGAAAACCCAAGTGCATAGGATGACCATTTCACTTGTCCCATTCTCCGAGTGGCTGGGAAAACTATTGCCATGAGCACAAAGGCTGCTTTTTGGAGTCATAGTAATCACTTCTGAATCTTCCTAACATCAAGGATGAAAAAGATGAATGAATTGCTCAAACACAGGCAGCTCTAGAATACAGTCTGAAGTATTCATGTGTACTTTTGTGGCACTGAAACCACCTTTGTAAGACTGTAGGCAGGACTGGATACGCACTTGTGTTGAAGTTTCTGTGAGGTAAGGTAGTGGGTGGATTTATAGTCTGTCAGCCACTTTGTGCGCCGTGAACACATTGGTACCATATGGCCATGCCACAGAGTTGCCCAGTTACGTGTGAATTCCTTCAGGTGGACATGGCTGAAACGCTTGGGTCCAAAAAATGAGACAGGAACATTTGGACTTGGGTCTTTCTGAGTTAGACGTTTAAGCAAAGCTACTGAGTGATTTTTTTCTGGCTTCTTATATCAAAATGAGGCTCAGTGCTCTGCCATGTTGATTTTGATAGTGTTAATCCTAGAGCTAATATAAATTATAAATTACAAATTTATGAATTTCATTTAAATATAATTGGAACTCCTCAATGTGCTTCAATGGTGAAGTACAATGCTTGCCTCTTTCTTATTCTTGGGAGATGAAGGCAGTGTGTGAAGAGAAGTCCCTATTTTCTGTGTTTGCCTGAAATCTCCAAAGTCTACCTTTTATCTGTCTTAGCGCTTGATGAGGTGATGGTGAGAGAGAGATTTGAAAGTCTTTCACTGTGGTTTTTAGCCAAGGCATCCTTCAGTATTAATGTTGCAGGATTTTTAAAGCCTGGATTATAGTACTTAGTAACTAAAAGCTTAAAAAAACTATTAATGGACTGTTTATATTTTGTGTTATTCCTCTTTATTGTTTTTCCTTTGCTTTAATGAGGTTGAAACCAATTTCGCGTCATTACTAAATGCCTGAGCATGTTCTTCAAAATGAGCTTTCAACACTATGGTGGGGAGACTGGGCATTATATCTTTAATCTGATGGCACTTCAAGTTGTTTGGTTTACTTCTTAACTTCACGGGGCGGTGGGTGTTTCTTTAACATATGGCACTATATGTTGAAAGTTGATGTTTACATCTGGTATCCATTGGAAGACTAAGGTAGAGGGGATGAAGTTTTGGGCAAGTATGTGTTTTTTGGATGAAGGATAAAGTGAGAATACTTTTATTTCCTCTTAGATTTGAAACATATCATTCTAGCAATGCCTTTGAAACTCTGCCAGCTTTGCCAACCGTAACATTTATGGGATTTTGGACCAAAACTGAATTAGAAAACTGGTTTTAGTGGCAGAGGAAAAGGTTAGCACATGAAAATAGCTAGGCCTATTATTGACTGCATGTGGTCAGTGGTTTGGCTGAATGTAGGTGGCTCTTTTCCTGTCACTGTTTTCAAGCATATGGCTTTGTTTGTCATGAATATAAAACTCTTTAAAAGTGAGTCCTACTTCAGTTCTTTTGCACAGTAATCTTTTACTATTTAGAATGATTATTTTGCTTTTACCATTCATTTTCAATGTTGTAGTAGACTAAAGTTTATGATTCCTGTTGACATCAAAACTAAGAGGTTTGAAGAATTTGGTCATTTGTGGATAGCAGCTGCTTCTGTCAGAAATATTTTATAAAAGGATGCCTATCCTGTGTTGATGATTCTTCACTGTAGTTAATGCTGGGATTGTTTGCAGTGGGCAGAAACTCTTTTTAAATGCACACACACATTTTGTTTAATTATTACTTTTGTGAAAATCTCTAATACTGAATAATAACTTCCCGTTTTTCATTTTCATGGTTTCAGACTCAAAAGTAATATTTATAGCAGTTTTTCCCAAGGTCAGCTGTAGATTTGCCATTTCTTTTGCCCGTTGTGTAGGAGGCAGCTTGAAATGAACCTGATGTTTTGTTTTCTTCTTTGCGTGTAGTGTACGACGTGCCACCTCAGAGCTCAGGGAAGAGTGAATTTTATAGTTCCTGCTGCAGAAAGAGCTATAGGGCACAACAGGTTTTGTTTAGCTTTAAGTTAAACAGTGTTACCCTATTTATATCTTTTTAAAAGAACCTGGGTGACAGAGCTGTAAATTGTGCAGATTGTGGATTGTGTAGGTTGTCTGATGTTTTCAGTTTAGAAAATTCTAGTGAATCTTCTTCTAGCAGCTATCAGATGCGAGAGCTGGTTTCATTCAGCCGAGAGCAAAGTACTTCTGGCTCTGCAAAATGCTGAGAACTGCAGTAGGAATCAGGGACACTGAGCACTTCTTGAGTTCTTTCCATTGCTGTAAGCTTAAAAACAGAGCAAAACTGTTTACAGTTTGCCCATAGCTTGGGAAAATGATTTATAGAATTTTGCAATTTTTAGAGTAAATGTAAAAGAGTAGCTAAATAAACAATGAGATAACCTGTAGAGCTGCTTAATATATTTGTCAGTCAGTCCTCAAAGAAGTCCATACTGGTCCCACAGGACAGACACAAAGAAAGTGAGGCTGCCTGTGTGATCACATCTTGCAGACTTTTAAGGACTTCATTTGTTACCCACATAAAAAAATGATAAAATGCTATGAAAAACATAAAATGTACTTTCAAAAATCTTAAAATGTTAAAAAAGACAATCTCTAGAAGCTGTAATTATTGCAACCATAAGTTAGAACTTATTGCAATATCTTCCTGCAATATACAAGTTACTAAAAAATCTTTTTTTCTAATTTAAACTAGGTCTTTTGAATTGTATTATGGAAACAGCTGTTGTTCCTAATCATGCTTATTGAAAGACTGTCACTAAGCAAGGAGTGATTTTAAGTCTCATTGCAAGAAAATCTTAAGTAAGGTAGATATAAGCATGGCATCCTCAAACGTTTAAAAATAGAATATATTAATTTGAATTTGCATGAATAAGAATATGCAAAACACAATAACAACAAGTTATGTGATATTACTTATTTTAGGCCGGGGGGGGTTGCTAGTTCTGTTTTAAGACCAGGAAACTGGATATTTATAGCAATAATAATGACAATTTAGGAATCTGCTGTCTTGAGAGATCTCATATTTAAATGTTTTGGCTAAAGTGTCAGGTCTGAATAGGGCTTGAAAGAACAATATCTGAAGAGAAAAACAGCACAGCTAACTGATGACTTTTGCTTTGGATCCATATGAGATGATTTTTTGTGGTCTTGTTTGTGAAAATTGTTATATTAATAATTCTCAATGCTTCCTGTTTGTGTTGCAGAGGTTGGAGACCTGAGGGAACTGCAAACGCTGGACATTTCAACCAATCGTTTGATAACGTTACCCGAAAGGCTGCATATGTGCCTTTCGCTGCAGTACTTGACTGCAGACCGGAACCACCTGTGGTACGTGCCCCGCCACTTGTGCCAGCTGCCCAGCCTCAATGAGCTCTCCATGGCTGGAAACCGCCTGGCCTTTCTGCCACTTGGTGAGTCACCACTGTCACTGGCGTGGGGGTTGGTCAGACCAGAGACAGGAAAACAAACTTTCCATCTCCAAAAAAAAAAAAGAAAAATGCAACAAATTATTTTAATTGATGCTGGTCCTTACAAACTCTGCTTATGGAGCTGTCACAGTCATCAAATTGTTGGAAAACATGTTAATAAAAAACAAAAAATGTAGGTTAAGGTTTCGTGTCTGTTTTAAAGCAATAGGTCAGCTATCAAGTTTGCTTTATTTTTAGCAAACTGAGGGGGAAAAGGCTTAAACAATGTTGTGTTTAAATATAGTACTATGTAATCTGAGTTCTACCACTTTGGGTAATGACCTGTTTCTGTTTGCTGGATCTGGTGCTTTGACTAAGATTCCTTAGCTATAGTTTAAAACTTCCTATGGAATCCCAGTAACTCCACAGAAAATATTTTTCATCATTAGAAATGTGAGCACTGCATAATGTAGCAAAGTTAGTTTGTTCTGTGTATGGGCATCCATTAAAAATTCCACAGTAGTAGCTCAGGCAAGAATTTGTCTGCCTTTCTCTCAGCCCTTTCAAGTTTGGAAGCATAGAAGCAGATCTTCACAAGCAGGAGGTGCAGTCAGCATGTGCTGGTTTGTTGTGGGCAGTAGTTGTGTTGTCAGTAAGTGTGGACTGTATAACCTGTTTGTGAAAAGCAGTGTTTGTTCCTTCTTAGCCCTGCCACAGAATAATCTCTGCTGAAGCACAGACACGTGGAGATCTGTCCTTTGAATAGCCATTAATGCTTTTTCTAGACTGCAGTCAGAGTTCGGTGTTAATTAGGTGCAGATGAAGTTACGATAGTCACATTGAAAAGAAGCTGAAGATTGAGTTGGCTAAAAATAAGATAATAATTTCTAGATTTATTACCTTGTATAGGTTTAACTTATTTTTTTCAGTATGAGCAATTTAATCTTTAAAGAAGTTTATGGTCTTTCTGATTTTCCTTGCACCTTAATTTATATTACTCAAACATAAGGGCAAATAATGTCTCCAAAAATAGTGTTTTAGTTATGTCCCAATATATGTCATTATATATATGAGAAAGTGAGTTCCAGGATGCATTGTCCAGATTCCACATTACTAACTAAAACACACTAAGTAGTTTCCCCTATTTTGGCAAATATTTCCAACTGTATTTCATGAAACATGGAAGTTGAATCTTTTTAATTTTGCAAAAATAAGACAAGATGCGAGATATTAAAGGGTAAATGTTTTCACTGCTTGAGCACTAGTGGCTTATCTGTGAGTGAGCTGTGACCTGGATGAGCCACAGATCTGCTGAAGTGTTTTAAGTTCAAAAGGAGAAAATAAATCTCTAATATAATGACACACCTTCTTTTTTCTTTATTTTTAGACTCAAATTCAAAACATTCAAAAGAAACTTTTAGAATAACGGGAAACATCAAAGCCTGTCGATTGACCTTGTTCAGTAGTTCCTAATAGTGACTCAGTGGTGAACATTTGGAGATAATTTGCTATCTGTGGATATGAAACTGAATCATAAATCCTAGAGTTCAGAGGAAAAGAAGCACAGTATAAATGTAAATGTTTAATCCTTCCTCTGAAGAATCAGAAGGCTTCAGAGCGGTCAGGATGTGATGAAATATAGACAAGAGTTAGTGCATTGAAAAGCAAAAAAATCTGTAGCATGGCAAACATGGAATATTACTGAAGTTAAAGCATGGTTGCAGCATTATTTCTACTAGGTGCGTGTGTTGGTTAATGTTTTTCTGTGTCGTCTTACATCCAGCTTCACTTTACTTGTTAATGGATGTTAAATAATAGCGAGAGGTAATGTAGAAATATCTGCAAGTGATATTGAAGCATGAATTGTCAAACAGGTTTTTCAGTTGGAGAGCTGAGTAGTAAAGCAGATATTTTATTCATCTCCTGACACAATGGGCTTTTTCTTTTTTTTTTTTTATTAGACATATGCCTGATACAAGAAATATATTTGGAACATATTGCTTAATGATTTTTAAAGTGTGATTTACTTTTTTCATATGATGGTTGACATCTCCTATGCCAAGGAATCGACTTTTTTTCATCTAAGTGTGTCCCTTGTAGCTGCCAGTAGAGCCTCTTGTTAAGTGTAATGGAAATCTGCCCTTTCCTATTCCGAGACTGTGTAAGATAGGTGTAAGATTTATTCCAGCAGTAGCACAGTACTTCAGCGGCATCATTGGAGATGTTCTGTGTAGGTTTTTGTCCTGTACGTTATTTTTAAGTTTGCAGGAACCTGCATCTTATTTAGTAAGTGTGACACTATTAATTAGTATTACAAAATACAATGAAAATACCTTTTGCCACACTCCAGCTTCCAGTGGGTAGGTAAGCAATAATCAATTAACCGTTTGTTCTGCAGAATATACTTAATTCTCAGATATACCAGTATTTTAAAAAAATATAATTTTTCAGCTGTTGAATATTCAAGTTCATATTCAAAGAAACAAGATTGCATGGAATTGAGCCTTTAGGCCTCCCTAATAAACATACTTTAAAAAAACCCCTCAAATTATGTGTGTAAGTTGAACCAGAAACTGCATCCAGGACAGCCCTGTTATTGTCAGGTTGGCTTTCCTGCTACCCTAATAAATTGTCTCAGGAATTTTGGTTTTGAATGGCAGATGGAACTGCTAATTGTTTTATATCAATCTACTTACAATATAATTTTTCCTTTGATAGAAAATTAAAATTCTACTGTTAGCAAATGTTCCAATGCTAAAAGCAAATTCCACTGCAAGCAAAAGTGGGATTCTGATGACATTGTAAAAATAAAAATTATTTATGTAATCAAGTACAAATATAATTAAAATAGACCATAAATTCTCAAGTGTACTGGCAGTACAGGGGATATTATGACAGCAAGTATTCAGCGTTATACCACTTTATTGAGGGTTTATGTGCACTTTTTGTTTAGAAAATGGATCTAGTAATTATCACCGCACAGTAACAAAGGTCTTATTCTGCCTTAGTATATGCTGCTTTTGTGTCCTTGCCCTCACAGTATGGTTAAAAGAGCATCAGTGCAGACACACAAGAGCTTTTGTTCTATCTTCAGCCATGTGGAATGCATATGCCAGGGGCCTGGGGTTAAAAAAAAAAAAAAAGAAAGAGGGAGAAAAAGTAAAAAAAAAAAAAAAAAAAGGAAAAAAAATAGAATTGGGGTTTGTTCAGGACTGATGGCATTTGGTCATTTCTGGGAGAAAGGTCTTTGATCTGGGAGCCTGGAAGGAGGAAAGTGGAAATGTTTTAGACACAGTACAGTGCTTGCAAAAGCCACATGAAAACAGTCTTTGTAGCTTTAGCCTTTTCATAGATGGACAGCTTCCTTATTTTACAGAGTTCTTCAGAAGCGTGTTTCTTAGAGAACTTTTAACAATATTTGTTGACTGATATAAGACATTAAAATTAATGTGGGTGGGATACAAAGAGCTTTTTAAAGTGATGATTTATTTAAATTTAAACTTCATGGACAGCATTTGAAACTGGAAAAAAATCTTTTGGGCACTAGAAGATGCTTGGTTATTTAATGCAAAGAAACTATATCAAAGGAACATTTATAGTTACAGGCTATTTGGCTTTGGGAATTGAATTTTTCCTACTGAGATATTTTGTCTAACATCCAAAATTTTGCTTTAATTACCTAGGAAATGCAGACAACTCAGAACTTGGGATCTAAACATAGCATAAGATAAAGACAGAGGGAAGAGATGAGATGGGACTAACTCCCCCCTCAGTGCATATGAAAAGAACAGCTTTAGGGCTTATTTTGCCTTGCCTGATTTTCAGCCCATTTGCATACATCTGTGTAGCAGTGAGTAAGATGAGCCTCTTCAAAAAATATTTCTTCCATTCTCTACATTAATAAGTTAAACAGTAGCACATTCAAGCTACCCAAGCAACCCCTAGTTTTCAGTTCTTCTTAGTATAATTGGGTTCTACAACATGAGGCAATATTCTCTATGTGTTAGGGCTGCCATCCACGTGCTACCTGCCTTACATTTTATTGGCTGATTCTTTTCCAGTCTTGCCATGTTTTATGGTGTCATAGTGCCTCGGCATTGCAATATTTTTATTCATTGTAGGATAAGAATGTTTTGTTTAATCTAAAAATAGCCCAGAACTTTACTAAACTATGTCCAGCCCTACAATACTGAGCCAAAATAAATCATCTCTAGGAGGTGTTAGCTCTTAACAATGCTCAGCAGCATCTCACAGCAGTGCCCATCAGTCAGCAGAGATATTTGTTCTTGCTTCTTGGAGCACGACAGTTGATGGATGCAGCAGATAATTCTGTGAACTGGAACGTCTCTGCGCAGGGTCAGAAAAAACACATGATGGTTGTATATGTCCCCTGATGTCCGGGGACTCTGGTTTGAACAAAGCACAAATAATTGCCCCCAAAAGCTCCATAGACTGTGGGATAAGGGGCTCTGTTAAAAGAAAAAAATGAAACTCCATATTCCTATGTTAACATTTTTATTTCAAGAAAGGAATCTACTAATTTTCTGTTGATATAATCACTTGTCCTTTATATCAAAGGTTGGATAGAGTGACACTCCAAATCTCCTCAGCATGAGCTTTTTTTTTTTAAGGTTTCTGGCACTTGGAGCTGTGGGCAACAGATGAAGATTTTCAGTATGTTTTAAGAACCACTGAAAATACTGTTTGTTTTGTCTGCCCTAAGTGGTGTCCAGAGCTCTTGTGTATAATAAAATTATTCAATAATAAAGAAGGGATTGCATTACTTATGGACATAGTAGGGAATTAGAAGAGATTGTTATTCTGAATACAATTTCTGAAAAGAAACACCATGGAAATTGTTTTAATTTTTATTCTGTTCTTGGCCACAATTACAAAAGGGACAGAAGCTCTGCTAATTTCTCTGTTTATCCTTCTCTTTATGTCAACCAAGGTAACTGCCAGTTGATAAGGATGGGAAGTCATAATCAGTCAATATTAATATCATCTTGTGATGTAGCTGATTCAGCCAGATGCTTGTTTATCTTACTTAGTTTCTACAACTTACTCATAGAAGTTTAAGAAGTTGGGAGGCATACAGATATTTTTTAGTGTTGTCTGTGTTGCAGCTCTCCTCTCCCAGGCAGAGAGGCTTTCAAAGATTGTTTGCTTCATTTGTGTGTTGTATTAAACGCATGTGTCTTTTCCTAACCTGGTATCTCAAATGGTATAGGAGCTGCAGATGAAATGGGCTGCACAGAATATCCTACACATCAGCTTTCTTGGCAGTTAAAAACTTTTAGACTGTTCTTTTTAGCTGACTGTTTGGTTTGTCTTTTTAAAAGCCTTGCGTTAGCGTGATTTTCACTCCTTTTGACAGGAGCCAGTTTACCACTGACCAAATCTTGCTGATAAGCAAACCTCTTGTTTCTATGTACTCCTGGGAGTGTAAATGTTCTCTTTTAATTTTGCTCCATTTTCCTACTTCTGTTTTCTAAACAAAATAGAATTATTCCATACCCCCCTGCTCGTATCTGGAGTTACATTAATATGTTTATAGTCCATGAAGGAATTGCTTCAACATGCTGTACTTGCTTCTTTTGACTGACAGCCATGAATCTTTTAACAGAAATAATGTCAGCAGCACACCTACAGATGCATTGATCATTTACTTGCAGCCACAGCTTTTGTTGTATGATATTCTTCAGCTTAATGCTTGTATATTTTCTTGTTTTCTGTAATTTACTGCATCACACAGAATTGTTTCTGAATGATTACTGGTTGCATTTTGGTTATGGCTAGTGTACTCAAACAAGGATCTCTTCTTGGAGAAAAGGAAGAGTGGGATGGACCACGTCTTTGTTGATGTCTTTATCACTTTACCGAAAATAGTGAGGCTATGATTTCAGTGATGTGAGCTGAAAGCAGGTTTAACCTTTCAAACTTGAAGTATGCACTGTTGATTTGAGATCAATTGTCCCTTTGTGTCGTCAAACTGACTGGAATTTGTCAATGTGAAATTTTATTTATAATGGGATTTTCAGGGCTATTAAAAAGGGGGTTATTTTATTTTAATATTTTTAGTGCTATTTTCTAAATAGCTTTTCAGCTAATGGATAATAAAATCGCTACTGAGAAGTATGAATTTATGCTTGCTTACATTGACTCTGATTAGCTTGTTTATAATCAAAGAGAATCACTTTGCTTATAACTGTCACAATGTCACTCCCTCTGGCCCTGATGTTTCTTGTTCTTTAAACCCAGATTTAGGTCGTTCTCGGGAGCTACAATATGTTTACGTGGATAACAATATACACCTGAAAGGCCTGCCATCCTATCTGTATAATAAAGTCATTGGTTGCAGTGGGTAGGTATGAATTAATTCAGATCTCTTCCATGCCTGTTCCTTGTAAAATTTCTCATCAATATCTTCCTGTATTGATACAACTGGGGTTTTTTGTGTGCTTGATTAGAGCTGATGTTACTTGAAAGGGATTACTGCAGCTCCCAGTCCTGTTTTATTTTTGTAATATATCTTCTGTGTTGATTGCTGACTTTCAATATTTTAGTATTAAGCTATGACAGACAGTGCAGTATTCTGAAGGAACTTGGAACGATAATGTAAAGCTTAAAACTTAATCCTATGTGCATTTAAAATTTGACCAAATGTGTAGGCTTTGCAGAATTTTGTGAACTAAAGATTGAATAGAATATTTTTTGATGTGTTGCAGCATCTGTACAGTTTATAAGTTCCCACATTTCTGTAAGTTATGGACTGTATCTTGGAATGTCACGTGCAGCTACTTCACTCGGTTTTGCATTCCAGTATCAGCTTCTTATAGGTCTTGGTACCTACTAACTAAAATAAGTAACTTTTTCCAGTAATTATGGATTGACAGGTATATTTTTACATGCACATTTTAAAAATATCCTAGGCTGTCTCATGTTTGTGGTTAGGATGTGAGAAAAAAGTGGTCTGACTAGGACACTAAGTTAATTCTTTCTGCACTGACACGAGCATAAATTAGGATCAGCACCACTGATGAATGGAGCCTTACTGGGGTAAAACTGATCAGAAGAGGATTGTCCCCATTACCATCTAATTATAAATTTCTGGTGTGCTCACTCTCAGCAAATCCTGCGTTAAATATAAATTCCTTCTCTACAGCCTGCACTCTGCTGCAATATGTGAGATGCTGAGTCTTGGCATTTTAAGGTTTTTTCTAATATTCCTACATCAACTGCTTGATATTTAAATACTTGCAGTTGGTTTATAATTCTGCTGAACTGTGTGCAGTCTCAAGCTTCTACTGATTTTGTTTTTCAAGAAAAATAATTTCTAGCGTTTGGTATTTCAGAACTTAATGTAAATTGTAAGACGGATATTAAATTGACTCTAAAAGTAACAGAACTGTACTGATTGTGACTAAAACCGCTTGTGACAATACAGGAAATTTCCCAGCGAGTTTGGTCCAACTGGCCTGCCTATTTCAGGTGATTTTGGACAACCATGTATGGGTGGTTTTTTTGATGTTTGAATTTAATAAGTTCTTATTTTGCACTCAGTCAAAATAATTTCATCTTTGTGCTGACCTTTTGTGAAGATCTTAGCAATTATTTCTACTGTCATTACATGTGCATTGCTGGTGAAGGTAGCTGCTTGTGTCTCTGGAGAGTATAAATCTAGAAGAGACAAAAAAAGTTACAAGTGTTGCAAGTAAATTAATTTTTATAAGGCTTCTGTGGAATAAAAAAGAAATTATATTTTTTTCCTTAATAATACAGGCTAAAAAGAAATTGGTTTTACTAAGCAAAGTAGTATTTGTAGACCAAATGGATGTATGTTGTGAAACCATCTTGAAACATCATACAGTGTTCCTAAGGAACATTTTCAACATAGGAATAGTACATTAAAAAAAGCAAAGCACATTAAGAAGCCAAAGGTTTTATGTGATAATATGCTGAGTGATGTTAAAATCATGTAACAGTGGTCATGTGAAGAATTTCTGTGTTCTTTCCAAGAAAGCATTAGTAATGAACGCAAGGTTTTAATGGGTCAGGCGAGAGTGGAAGATCCCGGCTTTAGTGCTATGTCTGGCCATCCACTGGAGAATACAATCTGACATGCTGCTGTTACTATCTTAAAGCTAGATTCCTGAGAATAGAATATAAATTGCATTGTGTAAGTAATGAATATCTGTCTGGGAATCCTGCAGTCAGACTGACTGAAAAAGTCTTTTATGTAAGAGGTGATGATCTCAGTACTTAAAATAAATTTTGATCTTATCTTTTGCAGATTCGATTTCATAGTCTCCAGCTAGGTATCTGTCAGGCTTGTTGAAGGCAGCCAATAGGTGATCAGTTATTTATTTCCTCAGTTATTTATTCACCAGGGTTCTTGTGGAGCTTTATTTTTTCCAGCTAGTTAGACTATCCTCTACTCTACTTTTTAACCTCCATGGATTTTGTCTAGGATTTTTTTTAAATTCTTTGTTCTTGCACCCATTATTACTTACAAGTTGAGATTTATTCCATAATCCATCCTGATTTAATAGTGTATATCTATTAGATTATTCCTCTGGATGATATCTTTTGCTTTTTTACTTTGTTTTTCAGTGTTGTGATCTGGCATTAATAGCCTCACCCTTTACATGAAGTAGACCAAATGGCCCAGCTCTGAACTGCAGGAACTGTAGTGACTTTATAGGTGTGCCTTCTAGCTAGTCTGGCAAGGGGTTAATCAGCTTGAAAGTACATTACAGATTTATTTGTTGCGATAGCTACTCAGTAGATATGGATTTCTGGGGAATGGATTGTTGGAATATCGTATCTCTGAATTCCCAATGACATTTTAACCCCATTAATGGTTTGTGGGAAGGTATTAAATATTTAACAAGACGCTTATTGACTTGCTGTTTAATGCTGCTCTTTTTTGCTTGTTTCTGTGGGCTGTTTTTCCTTTAATCAGAAGAGATGATTTTTTTGTTATCAGAGAAATACTATGAGATTTCCTTCACATCTGATCAGGTTGAATGTAGTTACCTCAGTTTTAGGTCCTGTATCTGGGAAGGCTGACAGATTTGTGTTTCTGTTCCATTTGTTAGGACTAGCCCTAACAAGTTGCTCTTGGCTTCAAATTTAAGTTGTCATAAACAATTCCAATTCCCATGTTGACTTCCCTAACCTCTTAGTAGAATTTTCCTATGCGTGTCTCTTTGGTATGATAGCTTGCAACAGGGATCATGTAAAGAGGTATTATTTTTACTACAAGCTACGTTTCTCTCCTTGGATCCCAGTAACCTTCCTTTTCCTTATGTGATTTGGGAAGGACAATGCTAGTAGACTTAATGGGGTATCTTCCCACTGCAGCTTAGGCTGTTCTCTCTCTTTTCCCTTCACCCACCCCTTACACCCTCCAAGGGAACTCCGTGGATGGGGAAGGGTATGGTACAGAATCATCCAGTGGCACTTACATGGTATGGTTTTGGTGGTTGTAGTTTGCCTCACTTATAATAATTGATAAATCCATTACTGTTCTCAGCTAGTTGGTCCAAGACAAGGGAAGCCAACTTTTAGGTATGAAACTGCTCCCTTATGCAAAATATTTAGTAATAACGGCATTCAAAGACTAAAAGAGATTAGTGTGTTGGCAAAGTAAGGGACATGCAGTGCACTTTGTTCAGCTCCTTGGGATTGTGTTCTCATTTCTTCAGCTTTTGAATGTTATTTGATAAAACCTCCAGATGTCCCATGACTAGCACGTTGCAGAAGGTGGGGAATCTATAGAAAATGGGTTGACAAGTATTGCACTCTGCAAGGAATCCTTGAAGGGTGCTGCACCAAACAGGATCAGGCATGCTTTGGGTTGGCCATCTGGGTTTCCCCATAAAGTTACTTTTACTATTATTATTTTTTCATGTCCTTCTAGTTGTGGTTTGCCAATTCAAGTTTCAGAGGTGAAACTACTCTCTTTCTCATCGGGCCAGTTAACGGTGTTCCTGCCTGCAGAGGTGAAATCTATAGGGACAGAAACAGATCATGTGCTGCCTTTGCAAGAACTGGCCATGAGGACCCTCTATAACACCTACTGCAAGTTTTTAAAAGGTATGCAATTTCTACATTCTTCAGATTACAGAGGGAGTGAAAGTGCTTTTCTGGCAGTGATAGGAACATTTCAAAACTGGAAAAGGATTAATTTATTTAATCAAATTATGTTTGAAATGCTGTGTTAGAATGAAAATGCCCAATATAAAAAAACAGATATCCAAAGACTATTTCTAAGGTCGAGTGATCCTTACAAATGCTTTCTTTCTTGAGGACTGTATAAAGAAGGAAGTTTTTTGCAGGAGAAACTCTTTAATGGAAATAGGAGATGAGAAGTACAGTTCCTGAGGCAAGATGAGATGCATCGGCCAACAATGCAGCTTCTTGCCAGGCAGCACACTCCTAAACTGGCAGACTTGTTATACATAAGGCAAAAGAAATGCTAGCAGCCCTTGGCCATTTCAGTACAACGTGACAGCTGAGCTGTTTTAGTTCTGCCCCAATTCAGACTATTTGCTGTAAAGTGGCCCTTGGCTGATCTGGTTATGCATCATGCAGTCACATGAGTTAGCAATATCTGATGATAACCTGCAGATTCAGATTTTGTCAGATTTAAATCTATTGTGAATCTCCTCGATTCACAGCATCTTGGGAATTCATCAGCTTTAGAGATTAAACCAGAAGGGTAGAGAGTTACAATGGGAAGATTGGAGGTCATGATAAGGGTCACTTGTACCATGGCCACTGGAGGAGATCGTACCTGCTGAATTACTGCTTTGCCAGGAAAAGCACGTGAGGAGCTCTGCAGCAAGTAGACTAAAGGGAAGAAGCTTCATCTTGGGGGGTAGGGTGTAAGCCTGTGTGTATAGGAACAGCGTTGCTTTGAGAGAGAACATATTCATTGACCAGTTTGCAGTTGTGTGGTTTTTATATTTCTGCATATGGAGGGGAGAGGGGATTTTTTGAGTTGGTTTAGTATCAGGATGTCAGCTGCACCAAAATAATACAGTGATGGATGTTGTTTCATTTTGATTTGCAAAACTGCAGTCTTTGAAAAGGCATTTGAGAACATGAGCTACAATATTTTTTAAATCATCAGTAACTCCTTTTCTCACCCAGTAGTGACTTGCACAATAATTTCTGCAATATGACTGTGTGAATAGGGATGCTGAGGAAGCTAGTTCAGGAACAGCAAGACAGCATTGCAAAATCAGTTTCAGACATGGTTTGTAGCTGGTTTATACAGGGCTGTGAGGATGATACCTAGTTGCAGCCAAAGTGCAGAACCTAAAAAATTTTTTTATTGTATTGCCTACTACTAGCTTGCTACACTGCACCATGTAGTATTTATATATATTTAAGTATACTTACACACACACACACACATTCTAAGTGACCTCATTAAAGACTACCTGCCTTACCACTGGTGACACTCCCGTTGCAGTGAAGCAGGAGTAATGCATAGTTTAAGCAGGTCTAAGATAATGATTTGTTGGGGAAGCAGATGGCACGTAGATTAAAGTAGCAGATTGAATCTATCACTGATTGCCTAAATTGCAGTTTCAAGGGTGCTGTTAAGTACTTAACTACTCCTAGGTAAGTGTGACAGAAGCCACTGGGCTACTTTTCCTCAATCTTCACTTGGCTACAGAATGTGACCTTTTCTTTCTGACACAGTTGTACTACTAATCATGTTTGTTGTACATTGTTTATGGGGTTAAACCTTACTGTGTTTGAAAGCTGAAACTAGTGCAATATCACAAAACTGATTTATCACATACTGCACCTTATCTTGATTACTCAGCACCTAAACTCATTCACCTGTCTTGGCTGTTTCTCATTTTCTTGATAGAGATTAGCATGTTGGTTTTAATTTATGAAACAGTATGTGGCTTGGGCCAAGCCTGAGAAAATGATTGCTCTTTCGCTTTTGGTGAAAATGATGGTATCTTTTAAGCTATGGAGGCACACTTAAGAGATTTTGAATGTATTCATCTTTTTAGAGTGGTCTCTTTGGTTGGACCTTTGGGAATTATGGTGGATTGGACAATATTTCAAGAATCTTAAATATTTCAGATCTCTTCTAGCTGATGTTGGAGTTTGGGCATTTTAGTGTTTTTAGTGATCCTACTGGATTGGTTGCTGAAATATTTTGGTAGAATACTACTGATGTCATTTTGAGAATTTTGTATTGTTATTACTTACTAAACAACTGTGTAGATTATCCTTGGCTCTAGAAATGCTTTATGATCTGTTACTTTATTTTATTATTTGCTTGAACTCTAATATTTTCACCTGAGTATTTGGGCCTAGTTAATCTTATGCTCACAGATGCTAAACTCATATATTTAACTTTTTGAATTTATACCTGGAAAGCACCTTGTGTTTTGCCCTAATTGTAGTAGTCTACATTACCTTGCTTTACTTTCCACAATGTCTTAAGAATGTGAGATAGCTGATTTTCTGAATTGTTCCTGGATTATATTTGTTGAGTTTGACTTTATCCTGCAATTGTTTTGTTACAAGTCTTTTATTGTTTCTTTTCTTCTGTAGATTTGAACTTTCTGACTCCAATCTCACTACCCAAAAGCCTCTTGGAATTGCTGCACTGTCCCTTGGGACACTGCCACCGCTGCAGCCAGCCTATGTTTACCATTGTCTACCCAAAGCTCTTTCCCTTAAGGGAAACTCCAATGGCAGGATTGCATCAAGGGTAATTATACAGGAAATTACACTGGGGTTTCATTTAGGAAGAAAAACACCTTATGGAACAAAGGATATACTTAAGGGTTTCTTTTTACTTAGCAACCTTTCAGATCTAAAGCCCCTGTCCTATGATTGCGTATGAAAGTTGACAAATCTTTTATTTACCAGACAAGCAGCACACTGCTGTTAGACTTCAACAAGGGCTGTCACACTTCCCTGTTTCAGACGGCTGTAAGGTAGTGAAAGGGTTTGATATGACAGGATTGTGGCAGTGCAGCACATGCACGGCACTTCTGTGCCTCAGGAAGGAAGTACTGCCTAACACCAACACTTCCCCTGATGGTCTCAATTTCACCAGCAAATAAAAATGCTGTAGGATTAATGGCAGAAAAAAGCACTAAACCTAGAGTTTAATTAAAATATTCTGTGGGAAAATGAAGTTGTTTTTCTTTTCACAATAATTAACTCGAGATATGCTGAGGAAATACTCTTGCACTGTAACATGCATTTTGTAGCAATGCATCTTTTTAAAAATATATCTGTTTTTATGGTTATAGCAGTTGTGCATCTGCAGGATTCACAACTTAACTAAACGAGCCTACACAGACTTTCAGATTTGCTGGATAGTACAGTTATAGAAGGGACTCAAAACTGGGATATGGTTCAGGGAATACTGCCCTCATGTAGATAAAGATTAAAAATACCTTTAAGGTGAGCACTGATCATTTTGTAGTGATTCTTTCCTTAACCCCTATTAGTCGGAGCTGATACTGTAGCCTGCTGTGAACCATAATGTCAACAAATCTGCCTTCTGCAATGAAAAACTATAAAGAAATTACAGCTGGTTCTACCTGGATAAAACTACAGTGCTGTTTGAAACCTAGTAAAGAAGGTTTAAAGAAAAGTCACTTGGAGTTAAGCAAACAGGAGATCAGGTTCTTCTTAGACTTTCTGTCAAGCCATTAGCAATAAAGCATCTGCTTAAACGTGGGGATCAGAAAAGAAAGTTGCTTTAAAAAAGAATGTTTCTGAAGTTACTTGTTGGTATATACAATGCATAAGAATGCCACTTGGTTCTTGTCCTGCTGACATCCATTGATTTGATAGTTATCTTCCACAAAAATAAGAAACTACTTTTCAATAGGAATATCTTTAAGAAAAATCAAGACACTAACTGATGATTTACATTGATGGTACCTATTTTCCATAGCTGTATCACAGATTATTTTCCTGTGAGTTTGTGGCATCAGGGGTATCTGATTTGTAAGCAATTCCAATTTATGAAATGAAAACAACTTAGGTATGCCAGATCTGGACAGCAGCCAAATGACTGCATGAATCCTGTTTTGGAAAAAATCATCTTTCTTAGAAAGATCTGATTGTAGAGATTGCATACTCGAACTTGACATTCTGTTACAGTCCAGTCATACGTTGCAATTCAATGTATTTCATATTGAGTAAAATAAATTGCTTCCACATTACTGTTGTTATGTTCAGGGTGGCATAAGACGTTGTGCTTTATAGAATTGCTTGCAAGCATTGAGCTCCATTAGAACAGTGTGAAGCTTTAAGGGAGTGATGCAAAACTACTTGCTGGTCACTAAATCCTTATATTATCTTAAATAATCCAACAATGGGAGAGTTTGGACTAGAGCCGCCTACTTTCTAATTAATTGCTAAGCATTGCTTATTCTAGAACTTAGTTATGAGATGATAGACATATAAGTAGACACCTTTAGCAATTATTGAAGTTATGACTCAAAAAAAACTTATTTTAAGGCTATTTTTTGCAAGCACACTATATTAACGTTCTCAAATTTTTCTGAAATTCTTTACTTGTTTAAAAAATGGTTATCACACCCTCCCTTAGACAAGAATGTACTGTGTTCTACAAAATGCTGTAATGAATACAAGCTTAAGTAGCCAACATTTGATGCAAATCTACAGAAAATGAGATCTAAACAGGGTAGCCCATCATCCTTATCTCTGTAACTTGTGCACTTGACATAGTAAGATTATGTGGAATTGTAGAGATGCGATAGCCGGTTTAGGAAGATCCAAAGGATGGGATTTCTGTTCTAAAGAGCTTACAGTGGCCATGAAAACACACAGGGCAGGAATCCTGAACATTTCAACAGCACTAATTAGCACATGCCACATCTATTCCAGTAACTTCTGTCTGTATCACATTCTGTATCTTGTTATAGGAAAGGATGGTTAAGTGTTGAACTGGATTTCTGTATCTGAAAAAGCACAGATGGCATGAGTGCTGGGTAAAGTGTGATTTCTGGGTTAGTAAAAAACAGATCTTAACATTTTTCAAGCAGATATCTAGGTCCCTGCCAGCATGGGGGCAGGAGAAGGGTCACAGTGAGCACAGTCAGGGCAGTGTCACGCTTTCATGCTGCCACCCCTGCTGTAATACCTGGCAGAATGCGACAACGCTGCCTGTCAGTTGTCCTCTCTGAAGATAGGGGCCCAGTTTGTTCACTCAGTGGAATCAAAGGACGCTGTGCTTCAGGTATTTCATGCCTACATGCAGTAATTTCAGAAACACAGGAGCAAAGCTGAAGCAGAGAATTACCCAGCTATTTTCCTTTTCGCTGTTAAACCTCCTGGCTGTAACACTCAGCCACACCCTCCGCAGAAAGAAAAACCACATGCTGCTGCATTAAACTGAATACGTAAGAAACCAGGAAGGTTTTTGAAAACCCCTGCAGTGTTTCCCTGCCTTTGTATCAGGCATTCACATACAGCAAATGAACCATCTTTTTCTTAAGTGTCAAGATTGGCTAATCCTGTGTGTTACCAGCATATTGTCTGCTGTGGAACCGGGCCAGGAACTTTAATCTTTACTGACAACTGTTCCCCCCCACCCCCTCTTTTTTTCTTTTCTAGGAGGACAACTGTTAGTTTTGTGGCATACTGCTGCTCCACCCAGTGTCTGCAGACTTTTGACCTACTGAGTTGATAAACATTTAAAGCTACTCAGGAGTGCTGCCAGTTTAAAGCTGCATTAGACCTTGTATCCCATTGGTACTTGGAATACTGTGTGCGCGCGCCTGTGCCAAAGCAGGAGAAGTGCCCCGTCGGGAACGCTAAGAGGCACTTAAATCCTGCCCTATCGAATTTGGATGAACTGCAGAAACTTTTCGGAAGTGTAAATACCAAGCTTTTAAAAATATTAACTTCTCTCTCCTCCAAGACAGCATACAAACCAAACAAATGCACAAGCTCTGACGTCAAGATTTCCAGTGTTTTTCAAATGTGGCTGTCTTCAGATTGACCCATTGCATTATTTTGAGGCAGTTTTCATTCCTCTAAAAGGGGGGGGGGGGGGAAGGTCCAGTTATGATGAGCCAGTTGTCACTTATTCACCCCCAAATCCTCATCAACCCTACATCTGGATTCAGATTTATAGATCTAAGCCTCCAGAAACCCTTGATCCCAGTGACTTTCCCATAGAATTAAGCTTTATTTTCTCTCATAATACTTTTCCCCAGCAGAGTTATCCCAGTTATATACCAAGACTTTCACAGTCAACTATGCTATTTAAATCCACATATTAAAAGCAGATCTTTCTTTCTGGTATCATTAGAAGCTGCAGTGATTTAACTGAAGTAACTGGGATATGTCTGGAGACTAAAGATCCTATTTCAGTAGGGAAGGCTGATACTGATGTCTATACTGAAGTGGTCTCACTCCAGCATGTTTGAGGGTGTCTTTATTTTCATCACGTGAGTTTTTGATTGCTAAAAACGCTTACCCTCTTGCTTCTTTGAGTTCTTCAGGAGGAAGACAATTTAAGTACAAATTTCTCTTGAAAAAAATAGTAATATGATTGTCAATATTTATCTATATTATATTTATAGTGTTGCAGACTATAGATCTGCAAAGAGTTGATCTTCATCCTTTTCTAGACTGAACATTTGGCTGATTTGTGGAAGTGTGTCAGTGGAGTGTGTTAAACTCGGAGAGGGCTGGAATTCTGGGAGGGGGAGGGATGTGTATGTCCATGTATAGGTGTATATGCACACATAGATATCTTAAAAAAAAGGGCTGTAGTTTCTTTTTTCTTTTGTACATTAATGGTAAATTTAGCACGGATTTTCCCTTACAATCGTATTTGTGGGAATCCTTTTTTGTTGGATCTTGTTGATTTTAAATAAAGGACAAAGGATGGAAAGAAGGCCCAGAATGTCTGCATGACTTAAAATTCTAATTTTACACTGAAACAATTTATACAAAATTAGACCCTCTTGACTTGTTTTGGAAAATATATGTATGTATTTTAATATAACGTGTTCCTATTTTAATTTTCTATTTCTTAGGTGTAAACTACATGTTGATTTAGCGCAGCGTGCTACTCTGTGGTAGTTAGTTACAAGCTGAAATAGATACGAATGAAACTGTTATAAAAATGGCAAGATAAAGACATTTCTTTGGTAGTATATTAGCATATGTTGTGGTGAGGTGTGCATACTTTGAAGGGAGGAGGCGTTGAAATGTTTTCCTTTTGCCAAAGAAGCATTTGTTCCTGCTGCTGGATTCCTGGCATCTCTTCAATAAATAGAGTATCTTAAGAGCTTAGGAGTACCAAAAAGGCAGTTTTTGAGGGTAGAGTTTTTAGGTTGTGCATGTTACTTGTAAAAGCTTTGCTGGTTTTATTAGGTTGGTTTTAGAGAGTTAAATTGGCATTAAGAAATGTAGAACTTAATCCTTCAGGAATGCAAGTATCATCTACTGTTTAAGAATTGTGAAACTTTCTGAAACAAACCCCGTTTATTAAATCTGCTTTGCACTAGGTGAAAGAGCCATGTCCAGGCAGATGTACTAAAGGTTTTCTGATGCATTTCGCTGATTTGTTGCAGTGTTGGTATCCCCAGCAGCCCTTCCCACCCAGCAGGGTTTCCTGCTGAAGCAGCAAAATGGATCTTTTCCTTTTCCTTTATTACCACTCAGCTGAGGATGTAAATTGCCTGTATAGCTATACCTGTATCAGAAATGTGCAAGTGTCATACAGAATCAGTTTATTTTATTGGATGGGAGGAGAAACATGGTAGTGTAACAAATACTAATTTTTGATACAATACTTGAATCAGGAATTTTCAGTATTATTTTTACTGTGTCTTTTTCTGTCTTTGAAGGAGATGTTTTGTTTAAAGTTTATATGTCCTCTCTTTATAGCAGCTTAAAGACTTTAAAACACATTTTACTTCTGAATTCAGCCTGTGAACAGTATTTTGGAGTTAATTTTTTTTTTTAAAGGCCTTGGTATTGGCTTTCTTAGAAGTCAGAGTCGAGCTTGATTTTATTGTTATTTAATTTTTACTTTCTTTCTTCTTCTCATATCTATTTATTTTTTGTTGAGTTCATATCAGTCTCTTTATTCTTTCTACAAGTGCAGTTCAGAAGACATTCCAGTCTGTTCTATAAGCAGGATGAATCTTAACTAACATTTTAATGGGTGATATTTCAAGAATGGAATGTTCAATGAATAAATGACTTAAACACACAATTGAAGCTGAAATGTTATACCCTATTTTTATAACACAAGGAAGAGGAAAACCAATGTATAGATTGAAAATGCAGCTTAAATTAATGTTTCTTTGGGTTTTTAAATTTTTTTTTATATGGACAGTGTGTGTATTCATCTGTAACTTTGGGTGATATTGTTTTAGGTTAAAATAACTCCATTCTCACTTGTCCAAAATTTTCTCAAGTTGTTCTGCTGCAATATATTTCATAACTAGCTGACATGAGAGCCAGCTATGCGAGCTGCAGAGGGAAGAGGGAGCTTGTTGCTAATAGAACTGTGCATCACTTGTTTTTCAATATGAGGTGTCACAGGACTTAGACTTCTCTTTTATGTGTTTATTTCTAGGTGATTTTGGTTGCTTGCTCTTGTTTGTTGAGTTTGTTCACATTGAGGTAAATTTTTCCTTGTACTTCAAAAAAATTTGGCTCCAACAGTTGAAAACAATGACCATTTTAAAGGCTTTTTGTCATAAAAGTGTATCTTAACTCTTTGCTTAGGCTGGGAGGAGGAGAGGTTTCCAGGTTTTTTTTCCTAGGCATTATAGAGAGAAGGGTGCAGGAGAGAAACGAGAGAAATCCAGTTGTTAACCGTCAATATTGCTGTAAAATTTTTCTCAGTGAAGGTGAACTCCTAATGTGGGAAGGAGCACAGGCATAATTTTTGTTTATGGTGTGATAACAGGCACCATGTTATTAAAATTGGGACCCTACTGCTTATATAGAGCACTTTTTGTTCTGCCATAAAGGAAACCAAGGAATCTTTCTTTGTTTAAAAATACTTCTTGAGCGGTTTTACTGTGGACGCTGTTACTTCTGGAGCACTTTTCTTGGAACCTTCGTGTTACTCTCCCGGAGGATCAGAAACACAAATGTCCTTTCCTGTGCAAAGAACAAGCTCCAATATCAAGAAGTGCTTTTTTTTTCTGTTTTGGCCTGTTAAATCTCTTGGGCTCTTACTGAAATTTATTACAAACCTTCTATTTACTTTGTTGTGGTGAGGCTAAGATCTTATACTGAGCAGAGCAGTTTATTGCCAAGTTGCCTTCGATTTTTCTATATCGAATTCTGCTGAATCCCTTTTTTTTTTGTGGCATGAAGGGAGGACAAGACTGTTATAACCCCGGTGTGGTGACAGTGTGTCAGGTTTTACTGACATCACAGCCGCGCTGAAGATTGGTGAGAAACTTTTCACTAGAGAGGATGGCTTTTTTTTTTGAAGGCCAGTGTGGCCCCATCTGTACCGCTGATAACAGAAGAACTTTTGCCTTGATGTCAGTGGAGGATCAAGTTGTAATTGATGAGAGAGAGGAATGTGTTTTACCATCTTGCAAAAAACTGGGACAGTGACACTGGAGTCCATGCCTGGTCCTGGGCAGCCTCTCTCTGCAGCTGAACATATTTAATTCCAAGACCTAACTATCTTTGCCTCTTGCCTCCCTCTTGATGTTATTCACGTTGTTGCAAAATGTTAGAGTTAACTTGTGATGGGAGGGGCTGAGTAAATTGAATCCAGAGTTTTTATTACTTTTTGTATTACAGACCTATTTTGTAAGAGACCAAAGGTCTGGTGGAAAGAAATGGCAAGGTTCATGTGAAGTCTCCGTTGCTTTTGCTTTTATGTGCCCTTCTTTGGATTACAACTTGAACTTGGATTGCAACTGAGTTTGTTCTGTGTCTGTTGAAAGCATATTGTGTATTGCTTTTTTTTTGCTCTGTATTAAGCAAATGTCACGCAGTTGAAGGTGAGCTTGCTAGATGTTTTATTTGAAGTTAGTGGTGCAATTTATTGTACGTGCTTGTTAATAAACTATATTTTTGGATACAACTACAGTCCATTAAGGTTAACTAAATTCTTGCTCCTGAGGCCATCAGCCTATGTCAGGATGTAGCATTTAATTTATATTTTGGTTCATTTGCATGGTAATTAGCTAGTAAGTCTCTTTTCCCAAGGCTGAAGAGGTGGAGTGAAGATACTTCTTCAGGGACTACCAAGCCCAAAACACCATTTCAGTTCACTTAATCCCTTTGTCTCAGACAAGATAGTTCACCAAGATCTTGCATAGAAGGAACAAACCCCATATGGAAACATTATTTTAGACCTTTTATGGATTGATCAAAAGAAAAATAACTTTCATTAGGCTGTATTAAGTGCCACCCTGATAGTCTGTCGATGTGGCTGTGGTTCATGTATTATTCAACAGCATTCAGCAGTTTTTTTCCCCCCTCATCTAAGAGATATCATAGGAACAGCGTTTCCAAAAATAAGTAGAAATTAAACATCTGTTTTTCCAGTTATTTCACGCCTTGCTGTGCAGTGTTTTGCTTCAGTCAATGCTACTGCTCTGTATTGTTCTGCTGAGTTCTTGGAGTTGGATGCTGTCTGAGTTACTGTACGTGTATTGGGTGAGTACTAACATGTACATTCTTAAATGAGACCTGGGTTGGTCAAGGTGACTCTAAACATTGGTTATAATGGATGCCCTGAAGGGTTTAGATACCATTGACTTCTCTGATGCTTGTTTGCTACTAAGTTGACAATGATTCGACTTTTTATTATCTTACAAATGACAACATAAATTCTCCTGCCCTTGCAGCATGGGTAAAGGCTGTTTGTGAGGCAGCAGGAGGACGGTGCCAGTCCCTTAAGTGAGATGGGGGATGGGGAACAACCCTTAACCTATAACTTTTACCAGCCCTGCTGTGTCCCTTATGAATTAGAAAGAAACAAATAGGAGAGCATAACATCCTTTTCCTTTGCAATTAAAAGTACTTGGCATAAATGCAAGCTAAGTGGAAACTTCAGTGGCTGAATAATGCTATTGTGTGCAGGAAATGAGAGGAGCTGAGATCTCACTTGGAAAGGCACTGGATGTTTTGTGACTTCTACGCCAAGATTTAGGGCTCTTCTATGTGGTGACATTTGGGGAACTTGAGAGCTGAACTGAACCACTGCATCTGCATCCCCCCACTTGAGTGATCAATTCATATTACAGCAGAGCCCTCTCTGTTCTGCAGAGGACCCCCACCAGTGCTCCCTGCAGCTGGCTCAGGAGCCTGAGAGTGCCCATTTATAACGATGAGATTTCTGTCTGCCACTTCAGCAAGAAAGAGAGCAGGAGCCGACCAAAGGCTTGCCTTACCTTTTGACATTTTAAATAAAACCCTTGTAGTATGATTTTTAGCACCCATTATGCCCTTCAGACTTCTCCCCTCTCCCACCCAAAAGACCTTGACGCATCTGTGAGAGATCTTGAGTTTCAAGAATGAAAGCAGTTCTGTTGTTGGAGATGCTGAAGTGATTTGACTTTCTGATGATGCCTTCCAAGTGGCAATCAGAGGCTAATTTCTCAAGTACCCTGATGCTCTTTTGTATGTTCATGAGGAATGTAAATATTGACTGGTTCTTTCTATCAAAGAAAGCTGTCAGTTATGGATGGCTGCTCTGCTGCTAAATATGACCACAGCTGGGGTAGAAGGACCAGTGCCTTGAAGGTGTTCTGCTGTCATTCTCTGTGAACCTCATGAAGTTACAAGGTTTACGGTTTTTTCTTCAGATCAATTGAGAAAGCTTTCTTGTTATGAAAAATGCAGTGCTGAGTTTGTTTATTGATTGATACTATGTACTCTAAGTGCAATTTTATAACAGGGAATCAAGCTATTCTAGTAGGAAAGCAAAAACCACATTGTTAAATTCTGGTTTGGTCCAGGTAAGATCCACTGGAAGGCTAACAGTTTGTGTTAGAATGAGAAACAGCTAGGGCACAGAATCCACGATAAAATGGAGATATGGTCTGAAGATGCTGACAGCATTGCCTAGATCTTATGAAAAAATGTTTTAAAAGATAACCAATGTTTCTTCTATGGGGCAAGGATTAACTAATGGTGGCATCAAATATGCCCCATTCCGCTTTTGTTGATCCACTTTCTGGCTCCAGTAATTTCACACTTGTAGATATTTTATCAATCTTATTATTTTTCCTTTATACTTTAGAGTTCTAACCGCTGATTTTTATTGTTAAAGCAATTAGAAGAATCAAGCTGGATAGTCTTGGGTCAGTTTGTGATAACTGTGATTGCTTCGCTGGCACTGAAGTTCTGAAACAGTCTGAAAATGGACTTCCATTTGGCTGCCTTTGCTTCTGCCCTGTCTCTGTTGGCTCTCTAATTTAATTTTGCAAAAAGCCAAATCAATGTAGATGATACACAAAGAGAAGAATTACCAAGAAAAACAGTTTAAGTTTTCTTCAAAAAGCCTAGCTTAGAATAGGGCTGGCAAGTTCTCCTCCATGAATTCTAGGTAAGTGTTCCTTTTAAAATAGGATGAGTTGTCCGGGCAGTAAAGAACCCCATGTCTAAAAGTACCAGGATGAATTATTCTATATATTCACACCTTACTGTTCTTTATCTTTGTTTCTATAAAAACTGGGTAACTGCCACAATAGGGAATTAATTTATGTCTTATGTCTCTGTAGAATTAAGATTCATTTTTATACTTCTATTGATTTGCTCATTACTCTGTTTAATGCCTCTTTTGTTTCTCTTCCTGTATAGCTGCAAATAACACCCCTTCTTTCTTTCCTTTCTTGGTCCTCAGTCCTGACTAGAAAATGATTCTCCACTCTCTGGTCAGTACACAAACTCTTGCTGTATTCCCTTTTTTGCTAATATTAAAGCAGTACGTTACCCGCCCGGTGACACAGTTTGTTCTTCATCAGGCAAAAGCACCTAATCACGTTTCTGTAAAATTATCTAGATCACAAATATGCATTCTGTTCTGGCTGCAGAGGAGAAGAGGGTATCTAACTTAGATTAATGGATTCATTTATATTAAATCAGTACTTCTATCAGATTTTTAGATCTAGCAGTATCTAATCCTGGCTCTAAACCCTTCATTATGAGACATGGAGGCTCGAATTTCTCCAGCTTTATCTAAACTGTAGCCAAATTTATGCCTGATTCCTATAAGGATACTTAGAATTGAAAACCTCTTTAATTATCTCCTTTTTCCCTCCTCCCTTAAGGAAGCTCGAATGGTGCAGGACCTGGTACCTACTACCTAAAGATTTCTTTCCAGGTCAGTGCTGTGCAGTGCCCCTCCCTGCGTGTCGAGTCGCGCGCTGTCTGACATCCCTGCCCAACGTGCTGCTCGCTGGCCCCAAGCTGCAAAGATGAAAAATATTGATTCCAGTCCATCTCATTGAAGTATTATCATGAGGTGTTCACAGACATGCAGGGACTAGTCTTTACTTACAGGAGCACTTATCCAGGGAGATCTAGTGTGCCATGTAGCAAGAAGCTGCAAGAGGAAGATGAATTTACTGTTTTCATTTACAGTCAGTAGCCTGAGACCTTATTGTGGCTTTAGCTATTCTTGATTAATTTCATATGTGGATGCTTCTATTCCAGAATAAAAGTGCCTTGTTATGAAAGAATTTAATTCCTTTAATTTCATTTGGGAATAAGTGCATCCACACACCTGGTATTTAAATTAGAGACAACTATTTCTGTATGAATTTACGCCCTGCTCTGTTCTGGATCAGATCTCATGTGTTGCTAAAACCTTGTGTTCATTTAACAAGACTTGGTTTATTGTTTAAAATTCTTTCTTTTGGGAAGTACCTGGTTGGAAAAGAAAATTTCCGCTTGCCAGGATAAGATTGGGGGTGGGGAGGAGGGGAATATAAAAATCCTGAAAACAGTTGGTTTGGAAGCACCGCATTGGAAAACATTGTTACATATCAGATCTTATGCTACTGTTTTATTCCGAAATATCTGTCTTTTGACACTTCAAAAACATTTATTTTTACTTAATATTTCAAATTGAGAAATACAGCTTTGAAATGTGGCTTGGAAGATGTACGTTTTCTGCCATAAAAATGTCTTTCACATCTTCACCATCACATTTTCTGATGAAACTAGAACTGGCAGGAGTGGTTTGGACTGACTTTGCTCTGCTCAGGTGTCAAGGTAAGAATCTGCACACAGAAGTCACTTCAATACACAGTCCTTACGGGATGTGCTTTGAGTTCCCTAGGTACAACCCAAGGCTGCCACGGGTTCTCTGCAACCTCTGTTAGCTCAATGTCACTTGTGCAGCTGCTAAGGGAGGAACTGATTAGGGAATATTCTCCTCTCTGACCTGTTTTCCTCCTCTGGCTCTGAAAAGCACAGTGTCCTCAGGCCAGCTGAATACCGTGGTGGTGGCAGTAATGTGTTCCCCCTTGTTGTCTGTTTCTGACTGTGACTTGCTGCTCTGGTGCAAGGCTTTAGTTTGAAGCTTACTGCTTTTTAGCTGCATGGATCTGGTCTTGCTGTCAAAGGAAGGATGTGCTCTTCCATAGCACAGCATGTGCACTGTGAATGCATAAGCACAGGGGAGAGCTTTCCTGGAGATGTATTACTAAGCTCTTTAAGATTTAATACCCTCTTGAAGTTCAAACCAGTGTAAGGGAAGGCTTAAGTAGCTTAATGGGTTAAAGTGATCCATGACTGTGTCCTTCAGACAGTTTAAAGACCCTGCAACGGGCCACCTGTTCCTCTCCCAGACAAACAGGTTACCCTCCTGACCTTTATTCTGCCACCCTTCGGTTTTGCCTGGCCTGGCTCCGCGTGTGGAGTGATTGTTCTGAAGTTTGTCATTGTTTAAAATGCCACTTGCCAGAGTTTAATGTGCACAGCTGCAACCTGAGCCATCGCCGTGTGTTAATAAGACTAAAACCGTTGGACTGACACCAAAAGATCTGCTTGCACTTGGCATGTCATAAATTAACATCACTCTTACCTGCCAGGGATGATTCACTGCTGGCTCAAAGCATATTTAAACTTTAGATGATGCCAACAAACTGGGCGGTGGTTTGACCTGCCACGTGGCCTGAGCCTGCTGCTTTTCCCTCTGCCTCCGCCTTCCCTCTTGCAGCATGTGGGGAAACAGAAGCTCTTTATGGTGTTACGAGAGCTCGTGTTTGTGTGCTGCCCTGGCCCTCCTGCCCCCAGCTGCCAAAGGGCTGGCCTGTTTGTGGGAAGATCCTCGCTGGCTTTCAAACTCCTGACTGGATTCTTACTGCTGTTTTAGGGAGTGGTGCCTGGGAGTTAATGCTCGACTAAGCTGTAGCCTGTCATTGCAGCAGCTTCAGAAGGCTTTGTTCTCACAAATCCTGCCCACCCTGGGCAGGCAGGGCTGTGACAGCCTCTCAGCATGCCAGAAACTGCATACAAATTTCATGTTCCGTGAGTACACTTGACCAGCTAACAGCCCACAGCAGGTGGGTTAAGCTGGTGCCCATGCTAGGCAGCGTAGGAGGTGGAAAGGGATGCCCCACGTGGAAATGGTGGAGATCGTATTGCAGGGTTATATGCCAGAGGTTGAACGTGCTCCTTGGAGCCCAGACTCCTGGGCTCCAGCACTACAGTTAGTGCTCAGCAGTGGGGTGTTGAGCAAGTCCTGAGAGGGTGGCAGTGCTGCTCTCACAGTTATTCACTTGCTTCCCTGCTGCATCCAGGGAACTGCAGGGTTGGAGACTGCAGTGCTGCCCTGAGGTTAGGAACGGCCCTTGGCTGCTGCAAGGCAGAGAGAAATAGGAGATAAGAAGGTATGGGAGACAGTTAAAGACATTTTTGCCCTTCTTCACTTAAGTCCATAGATGGGGGGAGATGGTGGGTATCTGTGGTGGACCCAGGAGATATATCTCCTAATACAGACCAGATCTTTATATAATGACTTGAGATTTGTCTCCTCACGCTTTTCCCTCAGGGCTAACGTGTTCCTAATAAAATAATATGGAAGCATAATGTGCTCCTTCAGTTGAAGTTCCTTCTTTGCTTTCCATGGTGTCTGCGTTGCCTATTTATGTTGGCTCATCCAAATCATTTGTTAAATACCAAGTTTGCATAAGCAGCCCTGTGTGGACTTTGGACCCTTGAAGTCTTCCTATAGGTATCAGGAGGGAGAGAAACGGGCCCCGTTCCTGTCTGAGATGCGTTTGAATCTTGAAATCCAAAGCGTTGTATGGAACAGGGTGTAACCGTGATTTGGTTAGGGGTAATTATGGCAGGCAATGCCAACAGCAGGCTGCATTCCTTCTCATATTCTCCACAACTGCACTCAGGCTGGCAATTTAACCCTGCTGTAGCTAGTTCATTATAGTCATCACTGCATCCACTACCTTTTGTTGTCTTTTCCCACAACAAAATTAGAAGCGGCCCATTATGTGTAGGTAAGAAAGGAGGAGTTCTGGAAAGGGGTCATCCTATGCAGCGGGACAGACAGGAGCCCTGACCCTGCAGTCTGGATTTACCCAATGACACAATTCAAGCTGCGGCACCTCCTGCATCTGCATTGCTGAAACACATTCAGAGCAGGAGCAGAGGTTAATCATGTCTAGGACACAAGCTAGGACAAGGACTGCAGCTCTCCTCTGCTCCGCTTGCAGACACACGGTGATTGCAGCCTGAGCTGCATAAAGGCTTACACTGTCTATATTTTATTTTGTGGGTACTGCGGGTTGTTGGGTTATATTATTGTCCCTTTATGCAAGGCTAACATGGAGTGCAGAGCTGGTTGCCGGGCAGTTGGGATTGCAGTTGGTAATAAAGGTCTGTTTTCTCACTTTCTCTATTTTTGTCTATGGGCAGGATGAGGCACATCAGGGGAAAATCTGACTTGAAACAGAAGCTCAATTTAAGCTGGAGTTAGACAGTCCTGCCGAGAGAGGTTTGCTTCCACCACAGCTGCCCGTCATCTCAGGGTGCACCGCTGTGACTGCTCATGCTGTGGCAGCCCCTGTGGTGCGGTGCCACTTCTCTGCTGGACAATAGGTACAGTACAGTCTTGCACCAAACTCTGATCCCTCATCAGTGTGCAAAGGAGTGCTCTGGTGCCTGGGGCAGGGGGTCTGCTTTGTTGTCCCCTAGCTCGCACAGGCCTTGTGAATTCATGAATATAAAGAAAAGATGACATATATCCTCCTGTAATGAGGGAATGGTCTTTATCAGACAGTGGAGTCAGAATTCCTGGGGCTTACAATTTTTCTTCCTGCTTGGGACACCTGCAGAAATTCTGTGCATCCTTTCTGCACAGAGATGTCTCTCCATGTGTGTGATCCTGTTGGTGGTCTGTTATTTGCAAAAGGATTTTCTGCTTGCAAGGAGAATGTTGTAGTCACCTGGTGAAAACTGTTCTTTGGGAGAACTCTGGGTTTGGTACAAACCTCTGACTCTCTCCAGGTGAGTCTGTTTTCAACAAGGTCACCGGATATCCTCACATCTGCTCAGATGAGATGAGTGAATCCAGCTGAGTTGCAGTTCAAGTGTGCCCTCTCTAAAATGAACTGCAGAGCAGATCAATTCTCTACCCTTCTGCTTTACTTGTTCTGTGAATTGAGGAGTCTTTCAAAACCCAAGTGAGAAATGCAGAGGCCAGACTCCCACAGCACCATTGCAAATGTCAGTGGAGAGACAAGCTGTGACAAGCCTGGACACGATCTGGAGTCGCTGCCCAGTCTGGGAGGGGGGATGCCAGCCACACTGCTCCATGGATAGCACTGGGATGTTTTTGTTCCTGTATCTTCAGTTTGAAGCAAGGGTGGATCAGTGCCCAGCGCTCCTGGAGGTGGGAGGAAGGGCTTGCCCGTCTGAATGGCTGGTCAGTAGGTGCTGCAGCGAGAGTCTCCAGCTGATATTACTGGGCTCTGCTGTTGCTGGTATAAAGAAGATCAGAATCTGGCCTAGGGTGAGGGTGTTTGTGCTTTGGCAGTGGGTGTGAAAGGAGAAACTCCAGAGGGTTGGGCGGCAACACGCTAGTTCTGTTCTCTTCCGTAGATGGCCTTCCGGAGACACGCTGGGTGAGTGGAAAATGTAATGAAATTCCCAGAGCCTCCTGGTGCACTACCAAGGTATTCTTGCCAGCTTTCCAGCCTGAGCTGTTGGTACAGCTGTAGGGGCCAGCTCTGAAGATAGAGCTGATTGCAGATTAACCCCCACTATGGCAAGAGGATTACAGAGACACACGTTTTCTTCACCTGTGAAATAGCACACGCTATTGCCTTTGGGGTAAAATTAGGTGGATAAAGAGTTCATGGTAGATCAAGGTCTTTGCAAGCTGCCTTTCTTTTTTGAAAGGTCATTTGTTTATTCTGGTTCACAAGCTGAGCAGTACAAACAGCAGTAAAAATGTGATGCATCCCAAATTCTAGCTGTGAGGATGAGTTTCATGACCACTGCAGTCTGCCCAAGGTCCTTTAGATCCAAACCATCTGTGGGGCTCAAAGTATGCAAACTATTCATGTTGTCTTAAAGATTTAGCAGGGAGCAGAGCCTTCATGTGCCAGAATCTGTAAGAAAACAGAGACCTGCACCGTTGACAGTCCTGAGGGTCTTGTTTTAAGCTTCTATTAAACAGATTGATCATTTTCCTGCAGTGTTTAGTGGTGGAGAAGAAAAGCAGGGAAGGGGTTTAACAAGTGTCTCATATGGTTTGTGTTGTCTCTTCTGTGCTGAAACTTTCTTTCTGTTCACACAGCAGGGTTTTTCTCTGCCTCCTTTTCCTTTGTGCAGATGGTAGCAATAGGTTTCGTTTCCCCCCCAGCCATCAAATTGGTGAGTTTTCATTTGCTAGTTAGTTTTGGGTGGTGCTGGAAGATTACTCCACTCAGTACATTTCCAAGAGTGGCTTTTTAACCCAAGCTCTATAAAAACAAACTTTTTTGTTTATTTGTTTGAGAGAAGGGACCTTGGGAAAGCAGATACAAAATTTGCTTTGACTGTATGTTGTCTGCTGAAGGAGTTGGTTTTCAATTGCATTAGAATAGCAGATCATCTTCTTGCACAAATCTCTCACAAGAAGTGGGCTGAATTGGTAAAAGCTGCTGGGCAGAGGTGGTACTGGAAACAAACTGCTGCTGTCTTAAAGCATCCACAGGAGGGACTAATGAAAACTTTGGCCTCATATCTCCAGACTCCACAGCAAAGCTTTCCAGTCTATCCAGTTGCACTGATCAGCATTAGAATACAACAATATCCCGAGCTTGTGAATTTGAAATGTAATTGTCTCTTCTTCCCCCCAGTTGCAGTAATCCACTACAGTATCAAAGAGCAGTTGTCGAACCCCTCACCCTTTTCAGAGGTACTACTAGCAAGAATTAGCTTACAGAGAAATAGTGATCTGAGCTGCTCCAGTGATACAGATGCTGATGCAAGTGGATCCTAACCAGAAACAGGTGAAGAAATACCATTGTTGTTTTATAACTGTAACAACACAAAGGAAAACATGGACAGTATGTTTCCTAAACCTTTACAGAAAGCCTACGGGAGGGACATAAACACAACCAAGTGCTCCTGAGTCCTTGTGCCTTTACTATTCTATGTTACATATATATATATATAATATAGCATCTGTGTATTTATAGCATATATAGTTCATATGCTAAGGGAGCTCAGCACAAACTTGAAGTGCTTTTGTTACCTACCTGTATGCCTTATTAGCTCGAAAAGCTTTGCCTTGTTATCTTTCTGTAGTACAGCAGCATGTGTGGGCACATTTAGGTTGGCAGCTTTGTGCATACTTGATGCATCTTCACCTTTTCGGGGTTTACCTTGTGGTAGAGATCTGTCACATGCTAGAGATTGCAGGACCCAGGCTTTTAGCTCTCTCTTCTTTCTTGAGGATGTAATTTGAAATATTCACTCATTAGGTGTTTCATTTAAACTTGGTTCTACTTGAAAAAGAACCTGTATACCCAACATACTGCCAGGCCAGCAACAACAAAAGATAGTGTGCCACTGCGCAGCTTTGTATTTGTTTCTCACATGTGTTCCAGGACTGCTCTCCTCAAACCTCCTCACTGGTTGTTTTCATCTGTTGCTAGAGCCGTATGTCTCTGAAGGAAGGACCAGCTCTGCCATTTGAACAATCCTCCTCCATCTGCTGCTACTGCTCCTGTTGCTGTAGCTGTGTGTGAAGTGGCAACTTAGTGACGTGAGGCTTGCAGATGCTTCATCAGTCTTATCTGTCATTGCTTGCATATTTCCAATAACCCGTGCTAGGTAAGGTCATCTCCAGCTTGCATTTTAGTGCTGGGTTTCAATAGTTTAAGTTTGTTACGAATAAGACCACTGCCACCAGCAATTAGGCTAGCGAGGTTAAAAATTGACTGGGCATTCAGACCTGATGTTCTTGGGGAAAGAGCAAACTGCTATTGCTGGGAGTTAGCTCCCAAATATGGTCTTTACAAGCCTGCTTTCACCATGAGGGATAAGATCACGGGCAAAAACTAGTCAGATCTATCCTGTAGCTTCAGTTCCCTGTAGGCTAAACCTCTGCTCTAGACTTAATTCCCACCTCCAGGTAGACTTGTATTTCATTGGAAATGGTCATCTGCTCAGCTAGCCCCAGATTTCTTGGAGGTTATGCAAAACAGAGTCAAAGATGCTTCTACGGTGTCTGTCCTTAGCAATGTGCAATACTAAGGGGAAAAACCAGCCATCTCATAGAGCATCAGAGCGGCCAGAAAGTCTCCTTTGCTCTGTGTGTGGTTTTATTGAGATGGATGTGGACTGTACAGCATGGAACACAAGCTGTTTGTTTTAAGTTGCTTATTAAAAATAAAACGATGTTTATTTGCAACAGTTTAGGGGTCTTTTTCTCACAGCTGCTTGAAAAGTTAGCTTTAGCTGCCAAGTAAAATAAGGTTTAATGTTACAACGTGCGCTGGGAAGGGCAGAGCTGGTAATTACTCTGCAAGCAGCAAGACACTGGTATGTACAATATATAGAAGTTCTTGTGAAGCACAGAACTTGGCCGTGGCTTGTGGCAGATGCCGGACTGAGCTCCAGGAAGGTTTTGCAAAGTGGCAGCCACCTATAGCAAGTAACCCCATGACTGTGTAGGTGAGGAAGCCGTGTCCTTAGGGAGGCTCTTAGGAGCAATTCTCTCTGGCCCCATGCTAGCTGCCAGCCTGTGTCTGGAAAACTTTATGGAAAGCTAGTTGGGAGGTGGCTAGAATCCCTGGTTTCCTTTTAGTCCTCTCTTGTCAAGCTTTGTGCTCTGGCAAATGCTGGAAAACATGATTTTTATGTTCAGCAGTGGTTTGCTCTTTAAAATTGATGAGGAGAAAGCTCATCTTCCCAGGTCTGCTTTCTCCTTTTGCCATGTGGATGTGGACAGTCTCTGAGGTCTGCGTGGGCTCAGTGTTGGGGACTGCTCTTTGCCTGCAAGATACCCACAAGTTGTCAGATGGGGATCTGTTTTTTTGCAACCCTGTTCAATGCCGATGAAGTGGTTTGCGGGGCAGTGGTGGCTGGTGTGGTCTCAGCTGTGTTTCATCTGACTCATCTGGTACCGTGGAATAAATGACTAGGATCTAAATGTTGTTTTACTGTGGCTGAATCTGAAAGCCGAAATATGAGTACACGCTATTACGCTAGGTACTGTATTTATTTACAGATATGGAATAAATGCAGGAAAAAGAGTGCAGGCAGGGCAGAGGAGGCTCAGAGAGGCTGGACTTCTTGATACCTACACACAGGGGACAGTTGTTCAGGTCAGTTCTCTTGACACCTACCAGAAAGACAGCCTTTCCTCTTGTTAATGAGAAGAACACATGAAGGAGTCTGATAGCCTGGATCAGATGGAGACAGTGTCCTCTCAAGCTGCCCAAGGGTCTCAGACTTGTTGTGTTGATCAAACTGAATGAGAAAGATTGTCTGCAGTGCAGCTTGCAGGTATTAACTGCATCTTGTAACATAACTAGGCATCTGCCTGTTCTGTATTGGTGCAGCCAGAAGTGTTTTGTTGCTGGCCTTCTTTGGCTCTCTGGATTGCTTTGTGACCACAATTTAACATGGCAGTTTACAGTGGCTTTGACACCCTTTGGGCAGATGAAGCTGGCTCAGAAAGCATCCACCCACTTGCTAAACAATGCCTCGGGCTCTGAACGACTGTTGCTCTGCTGCCTACATGCAGCTTTCCAGGTGGAGTTTGTTATCCATCCCCCTTGATGGCTTGTGAGCCAGTTAACTCTGACTCCAGCTCTCATCTCTCCTGTCTATAATTTGTATTATAAGTTTGGAGAGCCTGCAAAGCCTTGCACAGAGAAAGCACACCCTTCGTTTCAGAAAGTGTCCCTGCCTTTTCAGTTGGTCAGCGAGCTAAAAACCAGGAGCAAGGCTTTAATAAAAACCCAAAGGACACTGTAGGTATTTGTCAGGAAACACTGAGTGCATTTAAACACTTAGGTCACTTATAGGGATGCTAAGGTGGTTAGGTTTATTGCAAATTCTGTCCTTGTTTTGTGTAAGGATTGGTGATGTGGTGCTGAGTTTGACTTATTGGAATTGCAGAGACATGACATTTTGGAGAGACCTTTATTTAAGTTCAGTTTGCACTGGAGATTCCAATTTAAGTCAAGTTTTTTAAAAAAAACCAATCACTAGTCATCCCACCAACAACCACTTTCTTTTTTTAACCAGAAGCATGTAATCTTCCTTGGAACTCTTCTGAAGCAGCAGAAGGGTGAAGAGGTGGATATTGTGAGGTAGCACAATGTAGGACAAGGATCGTGCCTTTTTAGACTTTACTAATGCAGATCAACCTGTATGGATGTTGAAACTCACAATGAGTAAAGAAGCAAGAGCCAGCTGCTGTAGTGCCACAGCTGGCCAGGAAATGGCCCAAACACAAAAAAAGGGTTTTTTTTCTAAAAAAAAAAAGAGAGAGAGAGAAAAAAGTGGCTGTCTTCAAGAATGTTTGAAAGAATGAAAAGAACTGATGTGCAAAGCGATTAAGAGATCTTTGAGGATCAAAAGCCTTGATTCAGTTTTGCCAATGGAACAAAACTTTTCATCTGTTCTTACGTGGACCTTAAAGTAGGGCAGAAGGGTGTAGTTTTTAAATTATTTCATTTCAAAATTTACTTTGGGCAGGGGGAAAGAGTTCTTTCTGTTTGTTCTTGCTCTTGTTATTCAGTGTCCTTAACACAAAAGGCCATCCTGGCTCTGAAATGAAGAGCAGGGTCGTTCTATGAACTGGTGGTTCATTAGTCTCCTTTTGATATGTCAGAACAGTAAGGGACCCTTTTATTTTTTTCCCCTTTTTAGTAGTGTCTGTGTTCTTAAATCAAGACATCTTCCCTCATCATGCTGCAGTGACTGAATCTTTTTCAGAGATTTCTGAAGTGGGTTGTACCAAGAACCCCAGTCTTGTGCAGACAGAGTGTGCAGTCCAAAAGTTAAATGCGTAAGGAAGCCTAAAGCAAAGGATCTCAATGCTCCATGCAGTAAATCCTACTTCCCAGCTTTGTGTTTATTTGGAGCTGGATGCCCCCCAGCAGGGTAAATCCATGTTTGTTTTTCCTGGTAGCTTCTTGCCAACAGGACCATAGAGCAAGTGTAGCCTTGGGAAGGTGCAGTAAGGGAGGCTCAGAAGTGCAAACTGCTGGATTCCAGCACTGCAAGCTCAGAAGCGATGATACCCTTTCTAGGGCAAGAGTGATGGAAGTAGCGACAAAAGCAGGTGAAGGGATCTGGGGCTGAGAGAGCAAAGACAAAACTGGGAAGGAGAGGACAAAACTCTGAATGTCCTTGTCTTTGGGTTTCTGCAGGGCACAGGGGAAGAGCTCCCTCTTCCTGTTTCAGCCTGTTCTAACCATTGTGGCTGGAGTGTTTCAGTGGTCCCAGCATCCACAGACAGAATATTTCTTTGAGCATGGTTTTGCTCTATAGGTTCACCAGACCAGTGATGCTGCATCCTACACCGCCACTAAGGGGTTAGTTTTCAGAACATTCAAGGTGAATTGCAAGTTTGTTGGGTTTAATGGTGGAAATCACCTCTGTGGTAGAAATAGTGTGTTGGTCCTGTCTTGTTGCAAAAGAACTGGCTACAGCAGAGAGCTTGGGTGTTTCTGCTGCCATTGCAGATACTATTGAGTATCTGGTGCCACAGCAGCACAGGTGCTTCCTGTGGCCTGGAGCTTATGTGCTTCAAGTGTGTGGTTTCCTGGTCTGTCCTAGCTCAGGTCAGATGGTAGGTGTGCTCTAGCCTATTCATTAGGGCATTTGTGATACGCTGGGTTAAAGCCTGTTCTCTCCTCTAAAACATACTCAGTACAAGTGATATTTTGTCACCCCCCATGCAGCAGAGGTGGCAGCTCCCGTTGATGCTGTTATGGGAACCACATCCATGTGCTGCAGTCTCTGTTGTGCCATAGTGACATACCAGTGGCAATAGTGGAAACCTGAAAACAGCATCAGCAAAAGCTGCAAGCTCTATATTCCCATGATAGAGCAGTGTTGTCAGCAGGCTGGAAAAGTTTTGCTGGTAAAAATTTCTAGCAAGGTGTGGACTGTGAAGTGAATTATCTGCCGCCTTCTTCGAGCTGTTTCTAGATGAGCTCTTTCTGTCTGTTCCTAGCACTCCTGTGTCTGTCAGTGGCAGGAGTGGAGTGTCAGCATTGATACAAGCCATTTTGTGAGCTATATGATGGGTGAAAAAATTGCCTCCTATGGGTTGGCAGTCTCCACCCTCTTGGATGTGAAACCAGGCATACATTAATTTACTGCATATATTAATTTACTGCATAATTTTTATACTGATCTAACATCATCATAAGCATGTGTCATTTCAGCATATTATTAATGCAAATACAGCTGTGAGCAGCAAAAAAGAGTAAAGACCGTCCTCATACCTGCCTTTGGGGTTGAGGGGTAGGCATTAGATTGTCCATGTATTATGCTCTGGCAGTACCTTCTCTTCTAGCGTTCACATAAATAGTTATTTTTAGGAAGATCGTATATTTCCCAGTAATTGTTTTAAATGCATCAAAGAGCTTGCTGATAGAAAGCCTGTGATTTATGGGTTCCCACTACTTTTTAATAGCTGAACTTAAATCCTGGATTCGCTGAAGCCATTTGGAAAATTGGGATTATTCCAAGCTGGAGCAAAGGGAGGGAGACTGGTATTTTGCCAAGATCAGCAGTGATTCATTCCCACTTCCATGCTCAGCATCCAGTGAAGGGCAGAAGCTGGGAATGCTGTAAGGAGAGCTAGCAAGAGATTATCATGTTGAAGGTGAATCTGCCCTACTCGCTCCCGCTGCTGCTAGATAAGGTCTTTTGAATGAGAAGGACCTGTCAGTAAGGCGTAGAGAGAACTGAATATTGGCTGTCCTGAAGAATGTCCCTGTAGAGGTGAAGGACTGGAGAACACCTCAGGATAAATATACTTTGGAAATCCCTTACAAAGAGATGTTTTAGTGACTGCTTGGAATAAAGCGATGCCTATATCAGGTTAGCCCCGCAGTCCCTAGCAGTGTGAACAGGAGCCCAGAGGGACCCATAAAGGGACAGGGTGGACCCAGGACTCATTGCTGGCACATTCTGTCACGCACCAGTGATATTTGGCCCCTGGACACCCTGAATGAGAGGTGATTGCAGAATACATTGGATTGGTGATAGTATAATTCAGATTAGATGATAAATCTTCAAGTAATATTAAAAGGGAGAACTTGCTGTGGTCTAAGATTTACTTAGTTTTGTTTAGCCTGAGGATGTTTATGCTTTCAGTGCCTGCACCAGGGTTCAGACTCCATCTCCTAGGACATACAGCTAGACAAATAGTCATTAATACATGGGCGTGAGGAATGAAAGGTACTCTCTGTCCATCCAAGAGCCCGTCCTTGCTGTGTCCCTCCCTTGTCTATGCAGCTCGCAGGGGCTGTGCTCCAGCTGCACGTCCAGTAGCTGTGGCCATGCTGATGGGGAGAGCAAAGTTTTTACAGCAGAGCAGCTGAAATACTTCTTAGTTGTGAGCCCCTTGGGAACTGTCTTTCCTCGGAGAGGCCTGTTGTCCCAGGCCAGCTGACAGCAGAGTAAAATTTCTCATCATGTTTCAGTTCTCCCAGCCCTGGGAGAGATGTGCAGGGCGATGGTAAAGTAGATGGAGCCAAGTGTCGCAGCGTGGTTCTGTCCTAGAAAAAAGGAAAGGACTTTTTTCCCCTGTTTTGCAGAGCAGGGGCCACAGCCAAAACACTGTTTTCCTCTTTTCCTGACGTGATCATCCCTGTTGCGTATGTTTGATATACAATAATTCTAAGGGCGCTGCTGCTGTGATCCAGAGGCAAAAATAAGTAAATTTATATTTGTGGAGAAGAAGCAACAATAAACCTCTGAATTCCCAAACACATAGAGGAGCATTGACATCTAAATACCAGAAATTCTAAGACCTTACGTTGCTAATTCATGTGGCATTTGGAGGGGCTGTGGATTTTTATTTCATCCTGGTATTTGTGGTATTTCCTGCCATTAGTATAGGAAAATCCTTGTGTGGTAAATACCAGCTTTTTCCTCTGTTGGTGGCAGCCACCGGGACTTGGGTTCATGAAAGGCAAACCATCCTTTTCAGTACTGAAGGATCTCAGAGGTACCTGGGAAGGAAAATCTCATCGGGGTTGAATGAGGATTTTGGTCCTGAGGCTGGCTGCCAGCTGAAGGGCTCTGAGCAGGATAAATCTGGTCTTGAGGTCCACAAGTTTAGGGTTAAAAATTCAGTGATTTCAAAAGTTGTTGCTTGGAAATAGTATTGATAGTAATTCTACTACAACCTCTTAGGTAATCCGTCTATAAAGGTTTCAGGTACAAGTGTTGGCCCCGAGTCATGAACCTAGCCTTCAGAAACTGCTGGATTTATTGCAGATTAAGCTGTGGATTGGGCCATTTAGATTTGTAATGGAAAAATATCAGCCAGCGTACTTTCCTCCACCCTCTATCATCAAGGCATATATCAAATTGCATTATCTGGCACGGGGTTCCAAATGTTATTTGAGAAGAGAGAGGAATGCAAGCGATGTCAGCAGAAAACAGCTGAGTAGCGGTTAAATTTCTTTGGCCTGAACCTGCTCCACAGGGAAAAAGAAACGCAACAACTGGACTTGTTTCATTTCACCCCAGCACAAACCATCCTTTGGCAACAGATGATGTTTGTGAGCAACTTGTCTACAGAAGCTGGCGTTTTAGGATACTGCTCGGCGGACAAATCCTGTTCTGTTGTGGATGTGGCAGGTCAAGCTCAACGGGGCCAGCGCTGGCTATGATCCCCCAGGGAAAGCATTGGACCTCATGGGGCTCTGGCTGCTACTGTTCCCTTGTGCAGCTAGAGCCTGTTATTTTAGAGGGGCGGCTTTACGTTGTGTTTCCATGACCTGTTAAACTCTTTATCTACATCGCTACATTGACTTTAAAGATAAAAAGCCTTAAGAGCTGACTCAAGTGAACTTGCCCAGTGCTGCGAAGAGCTGTGGAGGTGCGTGCAAGGATACTGTTAGTTGAGAAGTTGGACTGAGTTAAATGGTACCCTTAATCCCCTTGATACTGGCAGGGTCAAGTTAAAAGGTCTTCCTGGCCTGGGGCAAAGGCTCTGCACGTGTAGATGTTGGTTCACTTAAGGGCAACGCTGTCTCTACAGTGGAAGAGCCCTCTTCTCTGCTGGCATTTGCTTTATTGCTGAGGGAAGAAGTCACCTCTGCAGTGTCTTACGTCACAGGCTGGGGATGTGTGTGGAATTCTTGGCCCACGGAGGCTTTTAAAATAACAACAGAGCCAGCAAATGGCTAGAAACAGAATGGCCAAAGAGGAGAAGAAAACTCAAGTAAATATAGCCCTTGTTTTCCTTTTGCCCCTCTGCAGTGTCATCTGATTTCTTTGCCCTTCACTCCCCATGTTAGCTGGATTTTACCTTGTTATTCACATGGCAGAGATCCACATTTTCCTTCTCACAGCTGTTGCAAGCAACAGGAGGCTGCAGGCCTGTGACATGGTCCTTCTTGGGATTTGGGGACCTTCTTGGGATCTTTCTTGTCTGACTGGTGTTTAGATTCCCTTCCTTTCCTGTGTTCTTTAGCTTGTCCCATTTCTTGCCTCTGGACCACTCTGGTGGTACAGCTTGGTCTTCTCTACGATAAAAACCCAAGTGACCAAGGGAACAGGAGCCAACTCTTCTCTGATCCCTCGCCAGCTTGTTATGGCTCCCAGAGGGAGATTTTCAGCAACAGCTACGCAACAGTCGTTCTTTGATACTTGAGTCAGATTTTTTTTCTGGCCCCTGATCTTTGGGGTTTTATTGAGCCTAAACCAGTGCCTGTGCTTCACAAATGTTTCATATTGAAATATTTTCCAGGTGTGGTGCCCAAAATGCATCCAGTACTTGGACCTAATTCCCATTGGCTTCAGTAGGAGTTATGCAACTCTCATTGCAGAAAGTGTGGACAGGCGTTAAAGTCAATTTTGGGAGATTTTGTAGTTCTACAGTCCTATTTCTATCAAAGTCAAAGGAAGTTCCTCCATTAATTTCATTAAAAGGAAGGGGGAAAGTATAAATTGGGAAATAAGAGAATAATCAGAGAATTTGCCCAGGAGGGTTTTTTTTCTGAGAGGTATGGAATAATGTCGTAAACTGAGGAAATATTCCTGATAGTAGAGATCTTCACTCTACACAAGAAATAGAGTGGCTGAATGTTTTTGTATGTAAAATTAAATCCTTCAAAAAATTGTGTGAATAGTTTTTCATAAGCGACTGCAGGAGTCGCACTGATGCATTGAAACAGTGTGTTCCTACTTAGTGCTCTTAGCCTTTTGTCTTTGAATGTTATTTCCTCTCTTCCTGAACCCAGTTGTTGCTGCACTAGTTGTATTGCCTTGTACAGCATTCTAAAACAGATACATTTTTATATGCATGCAGATTGGTAGGAGGCTTCCTGCCTGTAAATACTGCACTAATCATTACAGGTTCCATGGTTCATCAGGACTCTGATGCCTAATTGGCTGTGGGATTGCCTATAACTCTCGATAGCCTGATTCAGAGCAATAGGAATTGTTGAATCTACATAATAAAGCCAGTGTGATGAAAGGTGAGCGCACACCTACTTTATATGTGTGTTATCACTCTCATCAAGGTCAAAGCCTTTTTTTCTTCCCTTCCAGATATACATATTCATAGGGCCTGTGCACACCTAATGAGTCGGAAGATTAAATGGTTGTGGATTAAGAACAAACCCTACTGTTCTCTTAATTAGATTGAAAGTTGCTTAGTTCATCTGATTATAATTCTGAATTCAAACCAGCTAATGCATTGGCAGAGCACTTCTCAGCTGCCTGCAGAATCCGAGCAGAAGAGTCACTGGAAATGATGAATAGTCGGTTTCATCCAATCCCCCCAAGTCTCAGAGAGGCCAGTGCTGCCTTTTAGGGACCACTGGAACCCACCCCTGAATTTCCACAGAGCGAGATTGACTTGAGGCAGGGGGGCTGTGCTGCCAGGGTAGCCAGCACACAAGATATCAGGCCAGGATCAGATCTTTTTAATATTCTGGCAGGGACGTTACTACTTCTAGTTCCTGTTAATAAGCATATTACTTAAGATACTGAGATAAGTCCTTGCTCCTGCAATTGCCATGCATTAAATTGTCTATCTTTTCAACACATACAAAGGTATATAATTAGCAGCCATGACTCAAGGGAGTCCTTGCCCTACACTCCAAGTGTTGCCACTCTTCCACTAAGCTTGGCAGCAGTTTTACTGGTCCCAGGGCTTGGAAAGGGCTGCAGCATCATTAGGCTCAGAAAACTTGGAAGACAAATGGCCAGGACTAACAATAGGCATGAGTCAGTCGATTTGCAGTTAGGTGATTTAGTTTCCTGTTGCTCTGCTGTTTGGGCTGCTTGTTTTAGGGAACAAATCCTTATTAATGCTTTATCTATAACATCCTCACTTCCACTGAAAGGTTCCCTCTGTGCATTATTTTCCTGACTTGTGCCGTGTATCACTTCCTCCTGCTCCCCAGCCGCGCAGCTGCTCCTGCTGCAGCTGCCTGCGCGAGGAGCTTTGGCAGAGCTCCTTAGCGAATGCTGCTCGGAGATGCTTGGCTTAACTTCATGGCACCCATGAACATTTGTCCTTTCCCTCTAATCTTCTGAATTGCAAGCGTTTCAGTATTTGGGCTTTAGGTCCTTCCTGGTTTTATTCAGGTGTAGAAGACAGGAGAAGGGAAGGTGACAGAGGGTCTGCTTAAATACAGAGAAGAAAGGTAATGATTTTGGTCCATGTTGGCCTAATTAATTCTTTTTTGTTTTTCTTTTATTTTTGTCTTTTATGTGTGTATGTATAAGCATTTATAGTAACTTTGCTCTTTGAATGCTTGGGGGGAAGGGACCAAAGGGTCTTTCCACAACAGGTATGAAACAAAGAGAAATAAGAAATGTGTTGGTATTCAAAAGTGCAGGAAAGTAATGCTGTTCTTGTCACTGTTAGAAGGTTAAAATCCTGCCTGGCAGCCTATAAACTATTTAAACGATCCCACAGAAATTCCACTTACTGAATCGTCTTTGGGATTTATAGCTAAATCCTTCACCCTAGTTGAAGACCTAATTTACTCACAGACCTGCCGGAAAATACACCTTAATGAGGGGAAATTGTAAAAATGGACTTGAAGGAAAAAAAAAAGCCCTCTTCAGCAGAGGTCCTTGCTGCAGTGCTCGCTCCACATGGCCATTGAGATGATGGCAGCTGTGCTGCTGTGATCATATGTGACCTAGATTTTCCTCACAGTAGTCCTGTGCTCTCCCTGATCTTGTGTAGGCCTGTATGAATTGAATAGAAACATTCAGAGAGCAATGATATCTTTTTCTTTCTCTCTCTCTCTCTTTTTCTTCTAACCACAGCATCTGTTCCCCTTGTGGGTTTCTCCCTTTGCTCACACACAGTGGTTGTGAAAGAGGACAGGGCTGGCGTAGCTTTAATTTGGGTAATGGTAGATGGGGAAATCAGGGCAGGTGCAGTTCCATCTAGGCGTACTGCGACACAGCAGAGTGTAAAACTCAAGGCCATGGATTTTAGCACTGGGTGCATACAAAGGAAGAGAGAAGGGCTGTTGGGAAGGTCAAGAGGTGAGATACAGCACAAGAAAGCCCTGAATTTCTGTACTGACCATAGGTCTGAGGCTATTATCAATGCTCTTGGGTATGACTCACATGAGCTTCTCCTGCACGGGCTCAGAAATTACCCCAGTGCAAGCTCCTATTTCTCTGAGGGAGAAGAGCTGGAGAGACTTGGCTTTGCAGAGCATGGTCAAGCTCTTGTTAATGCTGTTTGGCTGCATTAGGTTGGGCAGGAGTAAGTTTGTTAGATTACAGCACCCAGCAGTGTCTGAGACCCTTCCTGGCTGCAGGTCCTCCGATTCCCCTTCTGAACTTAGGTTTTGACTTCTGACTTCCTAGCTCTGACATTGATACCATCTGTTTACTTGAAGAAAAATCACTCCATTTGGAGGGTCTTGGTTAAGGTACGTGGAGGAAACTACAAAGGTCTGGTTTGGTTTCCCTAGGGAGGACAGCAAGGCTTTGCAGCAAAAAAGGCTGAAGCAAGCTGTAGGGCAGACTGCTGGTATTTCCTTCCTATCTTCCTTCCTTCATCCCATGCAGATCCTGCAGAGTCTGTTGAAAATTCAAGTTTCTAGGATCGGATGCAATTTTTTAAAAAAACTTAAACCAAGCAACTAGCACTTACAGTCAGAGTCCAGAGACTTTTAGATACTGTTCTGATAGGAATAAAAATAAACTCTTATTCTCTGCCTCAGTTCATATGTAAAGTAAATCGTAATGATCCCATCATCTGCTTTCCAGAAAGCTGTGAGTACGACTTCTGAGCTGTCTTCAGTTACAGAGCTGTTCTGACAGTGGCGAGTGAGTGTTACAGGTGGTGGGTGGGGGTTCCTTCCGAAATTTTATATAACTCCAGTATTATCTGTTCCTGTGATTGACTCGACACATGAATTCAAAACAGTTGGAGCTTCTCTCCCACTCTGTGGCAAACTGGATGTGAAAATGACACTTCCCCCTGGGAGCTGATAGTTTGCTGCTCCATGCATGGTGTTGTGTTCCTTTGTTCGCTGAATGTGGCACTTGGCAAGTGGTTTTTGCCACTTCAGGGTTGTCAGTTCTGTCTGCTAAAGGCCAAGATAAAGCTTCACAAAAAGCCTTTCACTCCCAACAAATCTTCTCTGTAATGTACTGACTCGATGACAAAGGAACCAGGGGCTTAGAGGTGGTTTGGATTTTTTCTGCCCCAAGTGAGCACTCTTCCCTTGTCTTGCTTTTATTTTAATGTGGTATTTCCCACCCTGCTGTAAACACCAGGGTGGTTTTTGTCTTGTGACTCGGCAGGGCTTTGCCATGACATTCCTTTCATAACGCATTGCTGATAGCACTAGATGTGCTGCTGGCTGCTTCCAAGGCTTATCAGAGGGTTTGTACCAAGAGCACTTAGATAATCCCATGAGGGGTTGCATTAGCAGTAAGAGACCTGTATGAAGCACTATTGTGATACATTTGCGACAAAGCAGTGTAAAATACCTGGGAACAAATTTGTGGTCCTCTATAAAGCTGGGATTTCAATGCAGCGTGGGGAAGCAACATGTGTAGAGTGTGCTGGTCCATAATAGCATTGTTCAATCTGTAAAGTGACCTCAGTTACTTACCGACAGCACAGTGCCAAGGGGGCAAAGCCAGGCAGCAGCATCTGTCCTTCTGAAGCTCGGTGTGAAATGCACATTGGTCATTACAAATGTAAGCGACAAGTATTTGTACCAATGGAACTCGCTTGGCTCCTGTTTTCAGTTGAAGAAAACGGACCGAAAACTGCATGGGGTTCTCAAAGGTGTCTGAATACTTTAGAGATCCTCAACAGCTGTGACTAGATCCATCTTCGTGGAATTTGCAGCTTTGTTGAGGAGAAGCCTCACCTCTTCTTCATCAAGTTTTATTCTGTTGTGTTATTCCTTACACACCACCAGCATAAGGAGTTAGACATGACTTCAGAATTACTGTGCTTTCAAATCATATGCAAATGGTCTGACCTAAGTCATAAATTGATATTTTGGCTTGCTTTTACTGGCTTCTATAACAGAGAATACAAATCATAAGCCACCCAAAGATATTGCATCCTATTCTGTGCACCATGCTTTTCCGCTGCAATTTGGCCATTGTCTGAACACTCAGCTCCTAATGAGGGAGCGGGCATGATAGTACATACAGGGACAAGGCAAAAGCCATAATTCATGTGCAAATAGGAATGAAAGGTAACTTCTGTACTGAAGGGATCTCTCCTGTGTATTGTGTCAGGGCTGTCACAACTGCCAGCTGCCAGAACAACCTCGAGGGCAGTGGGATAAATATCTAAATGTAGGAAGACAGCAGTAGGAGGCAATGAATGTGCAAAACTGGAGTTAAAATGCATGCAGTCCAACTGCAGATCCAATTATAATCAATGTAGGTTGTTTTAGGGACTTTGCAGAAACCAAGGTTTGACTTCACAAGATGAAATGAGAAATTTAACAGGGATGAAAAAAAGGCGTTACCATGCTATTCATAACACTCCTTGTTAGAAGCTGGCAGCTCCTTCCTGCATAAAATGAAGCTACAGGTGATGGAAAAATAAATTGGTCCCTGTGGGCACAGTGATTTTGACTCTACACGTGTATTAGAGATGAGGCTGATGTGCCATGAACTGCAGGTAAAATGGTAACAGTGCTACGTGGAAACCTGGTACATGTCAGTGATGCTGGAGAGCTGCTCAGAAATGGTCAGGGTGTAATGCCACATTTTATTCAGGCTGAAGCTAAAATAAACCCTTCCAAGAACACAGAAGCTGCTTGTTGGAAGAGTAAATGGCAGATTGCGGGAATGCTTCTGAATTTTCTGCCCCCTTCTCATAGTTGTGCCTGGCAATGTGGGGATTGCTGAAGCTATAGGACAACATTGTGGTACAATGAGGAATTTGATGTAGTTTCCTACGGGTCAAGCCAGCAGCCCGTCACTGGTTCGTCTCCTGGTATGTGCTTTTGAAGCACTGTACATGGTACTGACAAATGTCTGCAGCTTTTATAACCCCCCATACAGCTTTGGCTTCAGTCTGAAGCACAGTTATGTGGGCAGGGAGAAAATGTTCTCTGAATGAATCCATCATAAACATAGCACCTGTCCTGGGACTGGAGAATAACAAACTAACAAACCGAAGTATTTTTTTCCTTTCTTGTAGATCGCATGCTGAAGGCTTCTAAAAAGTGCCTCTGTCTCTCAGCTACAAGCTAGTAGCAGAGAAGAGCTTACAGCTTGCATTGGTTGGATGTGCTGAAGAAGAAATTTTTGCTGGATTTGCATTGAAGTTCACAGCTGGGGTAGGGCAGGGCTGAAGTTTTTCAGTAGATTTCTCTTGACTAGAACAGGACTGTTTAGACCAGGATGCTGCTGAACACCCTAATGAGGCTCTCTAGCCTTATGAAGGCTTTCTGGTCTGCACTTATCCCTGGATATTTAGCACCATGTAACATCACAGAGGTTCTGCCATGCCCATGTAGCCACATAGAGCAGCTGTGACTGGGCTGTGTGTACTGTATTTGCGTGGGTTTTTTTGGCCTCCTATGAGGTGAGTGAATGGTGACAGACAGAAAGGGAGCAGGCTGGTCTGGAGGGCCTCGGTTTACATTCCAAGATGTAGAAGTCCAAGCAAAATTTGAGAAATCTGAAAGCTGCTTTCATCTCTGGCTGTGCTGCCCAGAAAGAACTGAGTGTGGATGGATCTTGTTCATATTGCAAGTTTCCCAGCTCAAGGTTTCTCCCACAAGGAGAATGATCCCAGTCCTGGAAAACACCAGTGCTTTGTTGATTCTATATATGTATATAAACAGAAGGTGGTCTTGCTGTCTAAGAGAACTTAACACCTCTGTACTCTTCCCTTTCATATGGTGTCTTTTTATCTTTCCTGTGGCCAGTTTTTGGATGTAAAGCTGTTAACTCAAGAGCTTTTTTTGTGTTCCATGAAGAGTTTTGTGAAGCTTCTCTCAGCTGTGTTACAAAAGTGGAGGTTCTCTCTCTTAAGATTTGGGTGCACAAAGCTAATAAATAAATGGGAGAGCAGAATTTGCCTTAGGGAGTTAATTAGTTAATTTAGTGCTTTCTTTCAAGCTACAGCACATGATGCTGCTCTTTAGGAACAGGACTCTGAGGTCACCTAGTGTAGTTTGTGCTCCTTCTGATGACAGTCTGTACATTCAAAGCTAAGAAGTGAAATGTCCCCTCCAAGGGGGGCTTGACTAGAAATCACCTGGTACTAGAAATCACCTGGGTGCTAAAGCCTTGGAAGTGTGATGTGGGTATTCAGATTTGTATCAAAACCAAACAGGCCCCATTTCAACTGTGGAAAAAGACTTTTCATGGTAGCCTGAAAGCCAATGAAATCACAAGAATTCATATGATTTTCTCCTGGCAGATTTGTTCTTTTTTTGTTTGTTTGTTTTTTTTTTTTGTATTAAACATGTGCTCTATAAGTCCAAGTTAATGCCAAATTGACTACACAATGAATTGATGTTCCATTCATGAGATCCATGGCTATGTGGCGTTTTGGCAGTACCAATCTCTTCTTCTGTGGCCTGGCTTTCCCTAGTCTTTCTAATCATCTTCCACTTGTCCTGCTGGCCACATCCAACAGGTTATCTTTCCCTAAGGGACCTGAGGTGTTCCTTTCAAGTTACAGAGCTCTCCTATCTCTGTTCTGTTCTCCTTATCTTTTCCTCCTCACCTTCTTTGCACAAATTACACGCAGAACAGAGTAGTAGATTTTGCTTATAGGAGAGATTGCACAGGGCATATCTACCACATTGTTGCTTCTCCCTCAAGCTACTTCTTTCACTGTCACTTTTTTCCCTAAGGTCTGTAGCCCAAACTCTCCCTGGCATCCATGAACTGAGGACAGAGACAGCAGGAAAATGCTGCCTCAGATTAATTTTTCTCTCCAGTCTTTTTCCTGTATCTTTTCATTTTCTCTGTCTGGTTTATTGCATTTGGGGACAAAGATATCTTGATAGTGTGCAGACAATACAATGGTGAAATACTTCTGGTAAGTGGACCACCTGTAATCTTGTCTTCACAGCTCTTTTTCTTGTGCTTATATCTTGAATGTGAGATTTGGATTTGCTCGTTTTCCTTCCTCTGCTGCGCAGCCACCCTGGTAGAAAGCATTGGCTTTGTTGTATGCAACAGGTCCTAGAAAGTTGCTTAGATCTTTATTTCTAAGCTTGGCACAAATAATGTGGCATGAGCATTTTCAATGCTTTTCTCATTATGAAGGTAGAACTTTTCCCTGGAACTCCACAATCATTTTTAGAAAGGAATTTGAAGCAATAAGAGTGAGTGACAGCTCTCCCCTCAAAGCTTTTCTATAACCTGACAAGAAAGAATGCCTTTTGCTTCCTTTGCAAATAAAATGTATGAAATAGTATTAGTGGTACCTGAAAATATCACATGAAAAGTGGTCGTAAAAGGCAGCCCTGGAATCTATTGAGTATGGACATTGCTCTTATTCAGTCTCAGTCGTGATGAGAAACTTACCATCCAGACCTGACTACACGACAGGCTATTCTGAGAAGATAATCTCTTTACATTGCTTGACTGTACAAGACTTTTAAAAAATAGATATTAAAAGCAGGCAAAAGCATTGTGGTACAAAAAATTGTGCATGCAAATGAAAGCTCCTCTAGTCTTAGAAAAATCTTCCTTAATATTATATAATAAGAATACATAACTGTGCCTATTTTTACCATAATTTGCTTTCATTTGATGACATTCAATAGTAAGATTTATTATTACCCGCATGGAAAATATCCTGCCTGAGGGTGGTTGAAATAGATCCTGCAGACAAGTCATCAATCAGCTCATGTTTATCTCTTCAGAGATCAGTGATATCAGTGGCAGGAACAATTTCAACCAATCCAAGAGTATTTGCTGATAATAAAAGGCAATGTCCATGTGCATTCATACTGCTTCTCTCACCAGAGGTCACACAGCATTTTTGCAGGAGGACTGATTTACAGCGCCTCATTTAAAGATGAGGCTCAGAGGTGCCTGAGCTCCCTGCTCAGCTGGGGCAGAGCTCTTCCCTTGATGCATGCTCTGGCAATCACCCTCTTTCTGGGAGAGGGTCTAACTTTCTGTGTAGAGGGGCACACAAAGGGCTTTAACATGATGCTGGTCTCCCTGTCCCCATTGCTAACGTGTTCAGCTAGAAGGATTTAAGAGTAATGCAGACAAAAAGATCTTTTACATCAGATGAATAGCATGCAAAAAGGTTGTCTTACATTTCTAAGAAGTGAATTGTAGCTTCTAACTTAACTCCGCTATAATTTTAAAGCAGAAGGTCTTATATTTGCATCTGTGATAGAGAGGTTTTTCAAAATTTTATGACAACATTGAGAATATTTATGGGTATTGACTGCAGGTTCAGGACAAAGATCTGTTGTCCTTGAGGTAAAATCACAACCCTGACTTTACCTGGTACTTGCCTCTCAATGTAAGTAGTCTGGAACTAAGACTGCAATTGTTGTTTAACCCATGCATGACAGAAGTTTTCTTTCTCTCACACTTGCCTTTTTTTTTTTGCATAAAATTCAGTATTTATACTTACTGAAACAAAGAGCACTTTGAACACAACATGAAGTGTATGGTTTTTAAAAAGTTATAAAGGAGTCTTTTTTGTTTGATTTTTATGTTTTTGTCTAAGGAAATTTACTGGAACATTCATTTCTGTTTGAGAGGAAGCTTACTCTATGTGGACAATAAAGCTGTTAAGATCAGGATGAATGTCTATGGGAGATAATAATAGTGAATAAAAAAATGCACCAGTCCAGTGCTCACATTTTCCAGGAACTGCAAGAACTCGGTTCTGGGTTGTGTTTTAAATCTAAGCCTCATTGCTCCTGACTGGGTTCCGAGTCTGTCAGAAAGACTGCTTCTTTGTACCTTGAGCAGCTTCAATCTGAAACATTTGAAATGTTTTCATATTTTAAGCAAAATTTTTAAGATGCAGATGTATATTTACTCTTCCCGCTTTAGAATGTTAACCAAAGCATATTTTTACTATTTCCTCTTGAACATGAGCAGAGTATGCTGACACCGGCAAAAGTGATTTGACCCACAACGAGCCTGTGTGTGGGACAGCCGGCAGTTATCAATGGTACGTGATACGTGCCGTTAATATATTGCTCCTCTTCTGCCAGGGAACATGCCTTGTGAGGCAACACAGCAGCAGCAAGAGCTTCACCTCAGGCATCCTGATAGCGGGGCGTATGTGTTGTGGCGATGCTGACTGTACAGCCTGACATGATTTGTTCTCCCAAGAGATACAAGGTGGGTGAGAACATTTTTTTCCTGTTGACGCTGTTGCACTTGGTAGCAATAATCATACACTTGTAGGGTCAGGACCAGGACTTAGTTGTGCCCTTTTACAGGTGAATCCCCTAGGCTGGAGGTACAAAGTTATTTTTCTTCTTTTCTTTTCTTTCTCAGTTAATGTGGGTGGGTTTTTTACGAAGCAAATGGTACTTCAGCCGTGAAGCACTGAGGGTGACCTACCCTCTGACGCTTTGGCATTCACCCTGGCCGCGTGCAGGAGCCTAGGAACCTGCTTCCTGTACACAGATGGGATATGTTAGCGGATAGTTACTCTCCTTGTAAGAAAAGTTAGTTGGAAATGTTGTTGTTCACCCTTTTAACACCCAGCAAGGAGTTATACTCCTTCCCTTTCAAAATGCCCACATGAAGTTTCCTGGCCCAGCCCAGCACCCACCTTTAGCCTGTGTGGCTGTGCTTATTCTCCATTGTCACCTCATGTGCGAAACAGTCTTGTGTACCAAGAACTACAAGAGTCCTACATTCTTCTGTCACAGCACATTTGTAAGCCTAACTTTGGTATTGACAGATTGCTGGTCTGCGAGACGGCTGTGACAATGCAACCTGGCAAATATTAGTCTGGAAAATCCTCAGGAGCTTGTTGCCATCAGCAAACCTGGTGTCCCTGAGAGGTTGTTGTCAGCAGTGCATGGGGTGAAGCCATCCAGTACGATCGTGTTAGTGCTAGCACGGAGCATGAACTCCTGAGAGGGGACTTGGCACTGACTTACGCTCAAGGGCAACTGTTGGAGCAGCTTGTGAACAGGCAGCTTGCCAGCCAGACGGGCATAGCTGTGGACAGCTAATAGACCGTGTGTGTGTGTGCAGGGAAGGCAAGATGCACAGCTGGGAAATGGGAAAGAGATTTCTATAAACTTCTGCTCTGAGGCGTAAGAGTACATTCAGGCGATGCCAATCCTTGGAGGAGTAAAGAAATGATTTCTGGCAGCTAAGACAGGTTCTCGGTCTGGCTGAATCTGACAGAATGCTGTGGGGGAGAACTGGAGATGTCATGGTTAATAAGCATGGAAATTATATCAGTAGCTTGGCCATCGAGGTTTTAAATGTTGTCAATCTATAACATGCAATACTTCAGTCTAACGTTTTCTGGCTGCCTAGTTTAAGGCATAAAAGCAGGCAGCCTCTCTGTAATGAGTTGATATCTATAGACAGCAAGCTGTTGATAGCAAAGCAAGAAATCTTGGCTTATCATCTCAACAAGTTAAGTTTAAATTAATCAGAAAGGATGGTGGGCAAGAGAGGAAGAGGAGTTGTTTTCTTCAGTTTTCACATCTTTGACTTACCTGACAAACTGAATTCCCCATGATTTTTCTGTTTCCCTGCTAGGCCTGCAGGAGCATTGTCTTAATCCCCCTCTTCTCAGCTCTCTGTGCGCTTCAGCTCAAGCGCTGTGCAGTGACCCTCTTACCCAGCTCATCTGCAGCATATTTAGAATCTGCACCATGAGTGCTGGGATACATTAAAGCCCGTTTACTGTAAACATATTGTCCCCCAGTATTTCAGTCCAGCAAGAGATACTTACCAAAACTCAAAGACAAAGGTGCTGTGTATCTTTTAACTAGTGTATAGAAAGGATCCTCTTCAAGTCTATTGAGTCTGTGGTTGTTGCTGACACCCAAGTGGCCTTACTTGTCTCCAGAAGAGACAGAAATTGTCTCTGGCAAGTCAGAGTATAGAATCTGACACTACTGTGTAATTGAGGAAAAAGAGGCCATATGCATTATTTATGAGCAGAAGGCTGGGCTTAATGTTAACAAGTGAGAAGAAAATGGCTTCAAAACTCTAACTCTCTGCTCTTTCCTGTAAGAAATTATTCTGTTTTAAATTGCTTGCATTTTAGAGCAGAAGGGAGACAGAGCTGTTATTTATATCGTGCCTTATTTTGTGTGTGTGGTGTTGTACAAGATTGAGGGAGAGGCAGGGATTGCCCCAAGGAGTGCATTCTCTGTTTGCTCAAGCTGTGGCAAAGATGTGTCATGCGTGCTGCCCTGTAACTACCTAATCCCAATCAGCTCCAGGGAAAAGATCTCGCTGCAAGAGAGAAGAAAGCAGAACTGCTACCTATTTGGCATTTCCATCGGGCAGGGACAGTTTTGAAAAGCTGAGGACTTTTCTCTGAATCACTCTATGCACCAGAAGCCCTCTCCTTGCAACCACTGTCCAGCTTTGGGGTTGAATGAGCTGATCTTGTGGCTTTTGTCCTCTTATGCGTCCCCCACCGGCAGGGTCTGTCTTGTCTGATGTTGGCATGAACAGTCCAGCTCAGGTTGTTGCAAAGTCCCACTGCAAAGTCCCACAAATGTGTTGAGGTTTGGTGTTTTAGCTGTTTTCTGATGATTTCTAGAGGCCTAGCTGGCTAATGTCAGGTTTTGCTCTTAATGAAGGCAATATGACGTTATCACCAGCAAAAGATATTATGAAGAGCAATAGATGCTGAGCTGCCTTTCTCCCTTGGGAAACACAGCGGGGGCTGAGGCAGGAGAGGTTCTCCCTGTGGAGGAATCGCCTTCATTACTGAGCAAACGTGGCCATTTCTGTCTGCATGGCAATCACACACAGAGGCCCCAGGCAGAGCTTGAACTCTTGCAGGAGCTCTTCCTAGAGAAGTATCCATTAAAGACGCCACCACAAAGGGGCAAGAACTCTTCTTCCCACTCCACCCAGCAGGTGTAAATGGCACTTGCTGCTGGTGGCTGCTCCACGTAGCCCTGCTTGGGCTGGTGTCCCTGGTCGGCTTGTTTGTGTTGCAAATCTGGCACCCAACACTAATCCACAAGCTTGTATTTTCAGAAGTTGTACCCTCTTTATCATCTGCAGGTCCCAAAAAGGAGCCTCCCTCCCCTCTTTCACAGAATCACAGAATCACAGAATAACCAGGTTGGAAGAGACCCACCGGATCACCGAGTCCAACCGTTCCTACCAAACACTAAACCATATCCCTCAGCACCTCGTCCACCCGTGCCTTAAACACCTCCAGGGAAGGTGACTCAACCCCCTCCCTGGGCAGCCTGTTCCAGTGCCCAATGACCCTTTCTTCCCTTTATGAAGCCACTAGCTTCTCCTGTCACCACTTCTGCATTACAGCTGTTTGTCCTTCATGTAGCATAAAATCCAGGCACTTTTTTTGCTTCCTGACTATTTTCTAAGCAGCCAGTACTTTGTTTCTAGGAAGAAAATTAGCCCAGTGGGGTAAGATAAGAGTAACTAGGCCTCTGTAAAAGTTAGGAAGCAGAAAGTGAACACTTGCACTGGAGCTGGGGTTGGTGGGGGGAAGTACTCTGCTCCTTGATTTCTCACACTGGCTCATTGGTTCTTCTCTCGGTTCAATCAGCAGTTACTGCTTCTCCTTAATACGGATTCAGAACTACTTAGTGGGGAGGGTTCTTAATAGAAATACCCCTGAGAAATCATAACAACGTGGTGGGGGAAGGAGCTGGAGAACACTGGGATCTCACCTGTGGCCTGGAACAAATGTATCCGAGCAGGGAATTGCTGTTTCTAATGGGCCTCACTTGGGAGACACTTGGCAGACAGCTTGGTGTGCATGTCCAGAGGGGCGAGGAGACATGTACCCAAGCAATGAAAACAAGTAGAATAATTTTTCTAACATGAAATTAGGAGTACGGTGAGATTTTCTCCATCTCCGAGCTTATTATAGCAAAGCTGGTAATGGCAGGAAGGACAGGCAAACAAGGATGATGTTTGTATAGGTGGGATTGGAACTGGGGAGGCTGGAGGTGAGGCTCAACGGTGGGGGAGGAGGAAGACGTGTGGGGACTGGTGAGTCATGCATCCTCCAGCAAGAAGCACTGACTCATTGTGGAGATGATCGCTCTGCTGTTCCCTTTCTAGTAAGACTGAGGAACAGTCAATTGATACTCAACTTTACTGTGCAAGCTCCCCCCCGTTAGAGAGCAAGATGTAAAAGGGAAGAAGCCAGAGACCGTGGCAAACTGAAGTGAGAGGCAACGGTGAACCCTGGCAAGCACAGCCTGAGTGGCTGGGGTTTCTCCAGAGGATCCCTGCAGCAGATGGGGAGAATGCCCTGGTGCATGGGCTGGAGGTGGAACAGTGGTTCAGCTCCTACAGCCAGCCTGTGCATCAGTCTTCAATACCTGTTTGTGTTCTCTCTGCTGTGCAGCCAAGGACCTGATGCTGTTCAGTGCTGCTGCTCCTGGTGAGGCACAGAAACTCCTTGGGGCCAGATTTCATGGCATGTCACCTGGGAGAGGTGCTACCCGCCTCCACTGTGGCTTAAAGTTAAGCGCAATCAATGGGAGTGTGATTCTGATGCTTGATATCTGCTTTCCAGATCTGGATATCTTAACAGACGAGGAGAGCCAGCACATAATCTGTGCAGATTTCTAAAAGAAAATACATCTTTTTATTCCTTGTGCACACAAGAGAGTAATTCTGCATGGCTGAGGAAAAGGACCAGAGGGTCACATGGTTTCTTCCTCCTCTGAGAACAGAGAATGTCTAAAAGGACTCCAAAACGACCCTAAAAGCTGATTCGCTCTCAGATTGTTACAGATTGAAAGAGATTTCTTATGAGCAAAGTGTAAAGAGCCCTAGTACACAATGCAGTGTTGTAATTATTTTCAAAGCGGCGAATGACTCCGAGTGTGTTTGTGCAGCGAGCGTTGAGGGCAGGGGCTGTAACTGCAGGGTACAGCCAGTCCCCAGCTCTGCGATCAGAAAATGTGATAGTGATTGCAAGCCAGTGCTGCAATTTTCTTTCGCTTTACAAGTTTTATGTCGGTAATGTGAAGTAATTAATGAACCAGAGCAGTGTTGCAGAGGGGGAATAATTTTAATGCTCTCTTTAAAGGTGCTACTAAATCAATGGGGCAGTTTAAAAAGGAATGATAGCCTGGGGATTAGGAAACTTAGTATGAGAAATTAGGCAGGGTTTTGAGAGTGATCAAATCTCAAGTAGGCAGGTATTTGGTGATGTGCTACGTGGGCATATCTATGTTCAGTATACTGGCAAAGGCAGGACTTGCTGACTTTTAGGCCTTCCTAGTCAGACTCTGCAATCTTGGTCAGGATTAATGATCGCCAGGACCTGGAAATGGCACCGAGAGATTGCAAAGCACAAGCCACACTCCTGCTCTCCACTGGGTAGGAGCAGTATTTTTCCACACTTGTCATAGGTTGTCTGACTACCAGCTACGTAAGTGATGTCTACATGGTCATTTGAAGGCAGATATGAGCTTACTCTGGCCACTGTCCAAGAGAACCAGAAGCCATGTAGCTGCAGCTAATGTGCTACATGCCCAGATTACTGTGACCTGCTGAGAGGCAGGATATTAGCTTGGGTTCAGGGCTCTGTCCAGCTCAGATGGTAAGTAAAGCAAGTTTTCATCTGCATGCAGGAAAGCATGTAGACAAGGATAGCCAGCTTGCATAGAATTTGGAAAGCCACTTTTATTATCAGTTAGTCAGGGCAGGTGAGATGACCCCGTGAGGATGACACAACTCACCATGCATTCAGGCCCAAGCACAGAGCAATACCATGTGGCCTCTGAACCAGCCAGCTTCTTGGTGGCCAAAGAAAACTGCTCTGTGGGCTTGATCCAAATTCTCTGGGCCTCCAGCTCTACCCCTGCTGTAGCCATACCCAGAGTTTTCTCTTCTGTTTTGGATGGCAGTGACTCTTCATGGACAGGGAGGGTTTGAATCCAGTCTTCACTGGCTCTGTGGGTTTTTGCAGAAGCTGTATAATGTGACACTTGATTGTCCACATTGAATTCTGAGCCATGAAGATGTATGCGCACAGGTAGTTTGTTTGTGCAGTCCAACTCTTACCTAAGAAGAAAGGCTGTCTCTATTTTGGATGGATGTCTTTGCTCCTTTTTTTCTCCTAAAATTTGTCATTGTCTTAATTTTGAGGATTGCTTCGTTTAAGAAATCTTACCATGTTAATGTTAATCTTACCATTGTGTATACAGCCCTGTGTGTATGTACACGCGCTATGTATAATACAAGAAAGCAGTACGCTTATATCTAAAACATACAAGAAATTCAGTCTTGCTTATGTTAGAATGATATGTAAATACATTAAGGATCCACAGCAATACCTAAGAATGCAGTATACTAGGCAGCATCGTGGTATAGTGGATCAGGGACCTCTTTTACCTCTCACTCAAAACATGTAGCCCCCTCCCTCCTGCTCTCATGTTTCCCCGTCTGGAACACTCCTGGAACATAAAAATATTTTAAAAGCAGGAATTTGTGTAATTGTCTCAATTACTGAGGATAGAACGACAATTTGAACAGGAAGAAGCTTTAATTGAATTTCTGGCCCTTTTCAGGAAAGGGCAGAACTCTCACTAGTCCTCCACGGAGCCAGGGTTTCGTTCCTATGTTGTAACACTTGCCTTTTCTGATTTTGAGGCACTAGTCCTATAACAAGATAGAGAAGCTAAAAACAGAAAACGGTCTGACCTAAAATAGTTTGACATCCGTATCGTAGTGCTTATTGTCTGACAATACATCTAAATGACATGTTGATTAATCCTGAACTGAGAAAAATGTGATTCATTGGAAAGAACTGGGATTATACCAATAATTCAGTACCAGAAGCTACATAGACATCAACTCAGTGTGCAGTGTTTCCAGTAAAACTTTATTTGCAAGCTGTCAGATTCATCTGCCATTTTCCCAGCTACTTTGGTTCACTTCTGAGTGGCTTGGAAGAAATATTCCAGTCTAGTTCATGTGAGTTATCAGCTACTTTACTAAAGCAACTTCCCCTCCTGCCCCCAATCTTTTACTGAAAACAAAAGAGTCACATCAAGTCAGGCAGCTGTGAGCAGCTTTTAAGAGAGATGTCGGTTGCACTTAGAGCACAGCTGGGGCCGAAGTGAAGCTGTTCAGCTGGAAATTACATCTTGTGCAGGAACCTAAATGTCAAGGTCCCCCTCACAGCCAGAACTCTGACAAGTCCCCTTTTCCCATGACTCTTCTTCACTTTCCTACAGATGTAACTGTGGTTTCCTTCAGATAAAATAAATCATATATGGGAATGCCACAATCTAAAGCAAAGCGAGCTGTCTTCCAGGTCTTCAGATGACACTTAGTCATATTAATGAGTAAAGAGAGCCCACAGGAAAGATGCCTTTTGAAATGCACTGTTTGTGTCAGCAGTGCTAAAACAAACGAACCAAAACAATGAGGGGAAAAAAGGGAATCATCAGATGCACCTAAAGCTACAGGCTATGAAGTCAGATCGGTTGAGAAAAACTCAAATATGAGCAAATCTTTGGGACAGTGCATAAATTATGTTTTCCATAAGCAGTAAGACAGCACGTACTCCCAGCCTTGTGATGAGAGGAAAGCACTAAAAGAAAGAAGTAATGTAATCATGTGAAGAAAAGGGAGCAGGAGTGAATGTGTTTGTTATTTTGGAACCTTCTTGTGGCAAACAAGCAAGACTTGAGCCAAAATCTTCAGGACACAGAAGGAAGTTGGAACTGTTACACTGCCACATGGCTCACAAGCAAGCTGGCATGAAGAAAGGGATCAGCTATACATTGTTTAGAGGGAGCCACACAGAGCATGCAGTGTAGCATGGATCCCCAGGGCATTTGGAGGCAATGACTATCAACAGTCAGTGGAACTGGTCCAAATTTACAGCACTGTGACTGAATGATAATTTGACTCTTGATGAAGGAGGAATAAAAATGTGCACCAGAAAGAAGGAAAAACTGGTGGTAGGGTATCAAAATGGTGCTGGGGACACGGCTTTGTTTTACTTGCTATTGATAGTTCATTCTGGCGCTTACAGTGTACACTCTAAAACTAGTTAATCTTCCATTGAACCACTTCTTAAATAATAATCCTCTGAAGGAACGTTTCAGGTCAGTAACACGATGAGAGGAAGACTGTATTAGCTGCAGTTCCTGTGTTTGTGGTTACTTCATGTTGATGCAAACAAAAGTGCTTGGGCTTGAATTAACAATAGTTGTGGTTTAGGTTTGTATTCCTTCAGTGATCCCCAAATTATGCTTGCATGCATAAATAGGTACTAGAGGCAGAATAAACATCAACTCTAATAGCTGAATCTTTAAAGTTAATATTAAGGCTAAGTAAATAACATTTATTTTCTTCTGAAGACAATGTGTATGTTCTGGTTGAGGGGGAAGATGGAAAACACGTTTGTGAGAGCAGTGGCTGATGGCTTAGTTCTGCATGATAAAATAAATAACTTCGATTAACTTCAAGCTCCAGTACCTCAGATGTTTGTTGTCACAGGGCAGCAGCTTGGCTGATTGGCAGCTCTGGTTTAGTCGACATGTGTTAACAGAAATTGCTCAATTTACATGGAGTACTTCAATCTGCTGTTGTAGAAGTTTCTGTCCCACATAGACTAGCATTGCAGCTTTTGAATAAATGGAGGACTTGTAAGGGTCATTAAAAAGATTGCTAAAGCTTCTGCAAATGCTATAGGCCAGATTGCTGAGTGAGATGCACAGCGTGCACGTGTCACTGCAGATACTTCCCAGATAATGGTGCTGATTGAGATTTTAATCTGGACAAAGTGCTGGAGGCAACTTTCTTTCCAACCCTCAATTATTCTGATAATAATATGCTTTTATTTTTGCCTGTGTTCAAAATATGTGGTCTGCTGCAACTCTGCAGTGTGCAAAAAGAGCTGTTTGGAGTGGGGAGGGGAAAAAAGCATTGAACAACATTCATGCCGTGGCAAAGAGCACTGACAGCACGAGTCCCACGGTGTGGAGGACGATGGATTTTTACCTTAGATGGATGAGCTTAAGTAACCACCATGAGAAAAGGGCTGCATTTCTTCCCACAGGCTGCCGGATGATTCGTCACTGGCTCTCTACAGCCACATAGGAATAAATGGGAAGCACAGCCTGCTGCTAGGACTATGTAGCATGTTGTAGGGGCAAGACTCTCATTTTATTGTGCGTATGTATCTTTTATCCTCCCTAGTGGGATGCTGATCCACAACAGAGCCTTCTAAATTCTCACACACAGAATTCAGTTTCCCATGGACATTGTCCATAAAAGAATTTTCATAGAAGAGATAACTCAGCCAGGAAATGGGAACTAGGGGGCCAAATTCCTTCATTCGCACCAATTTCCCATTGGTGAAGGAGTTAAAAAAATTGTCCCTATATGACTAATCCCAACTAAGCTTCCCTAACTTCAGTAACAGCTTCTAGAGATGGAGGGTGATACCATTTGAGAAAACCAAGCTTTATTTGTTTTTCATTCATTAAAGATTTTTTCCTAGGTTGAATTACTAATAACACTTCGTTTATTAAAATTTACTAAATTTACTTTTTAGTATCTGTATCATCTTCTGACCCTTAACACTTTTCATCCAGCTCAAGGAATGAAAACAAACTCAGCTGTTTCTTGTTTGTCCCCAATTAACTTTTACCAGGATCCTGTAGCTTTGTTACATACCTGCTACTAAAAGATGGCAGAGTGCTCGTTTCTGAGATAAAGCAGAAGACTCGTTCTTACCTTCAGCAGTTTACAGCCGCCAATGATAGGGTGCCAAATCTGCTAGGAGAGCCAGAGAAGGTATTGCTGCTTTCACAGCTACCTCTGTCCCTCTCTCTGTGTTATGTGCAGGGGTAGCTGTGAATTTGGCTCACTTTCTTTGTTTATGTGCCCCATTGTATTTGTTGCTTGAAGTGAATGCACATGCCCTAGACAGCGCACATAAGGGTTTTGGCTTTTTATGGCTAGTTGAAATTCTTTCCATTTATGTTAGATTAAGCTGTATTGGATTTACTTAAGCTAGTGCTGGGTAGCCACTTTTATTCTGGACTAAGAGTGATTTGTGTCAATTTACCTTAAATCCATTCCTAATTCCACTTGCATTGAACTGAACTAACACCTGATTTATACCCTCAATTATCCCATTTTAATCAACAGCTCAGGCGTGCTGTCCGGTTCCAGCAACTTAATGAGTTACTGCACATCAGTTGAGGCATGGTAACTGCAACACGCCTTTCCTTAGCCTGCAGCAAGCATGAGGTTCCATGTGTCAGCTTAACCTCAGGGCCAAGGAAAAGAAGAGTCTAAACTGGTTTCTTCCATCCGAGATTGCCACAGGCTAAGAACAAACACACGTGGTCAATTACTGTGGCTCAGTTGATGCATGGGAAGTTGTCAAGCATGTCCGTACATGAATGAGATCACTCATTCATGTATTCAGACCCTGAAAGTATCATTTTAAACCGGTGTTACATAAACAAGGGTAACTGTGGATGTGGACACACGGACAAATTAGCGTGGGGATAAGAGGCCTTTATGTGTCAGCTTTTTCCATATGCATTCCGGCGTGAAATCCTAGGTGATTTGAGGTAGCCTTGTTCTCTCTTACCCAGGGGGGATCCTCTTTTACCCAGGGCAGAGGTAAAGCTAGAGCATGGTAAATTCAGAGCCTGGCTTACATTGCAGTAACGGTTTCAATGTAATTTAGAACCAGATTTAATATGTAATAGAACCAGATTTAAATGTAATAAACCAGATTTAAACCACTTCTACACCACTTAAACTATATGCATTGCATGTTTTACTCTTTGCTTAAGTGGTGCAATTTTGCAAGTCAAATCTTTGAATTAATAAGAGACTTTCCATTGACTTCAATCCTCTCCATAAAATTCTGCTCTATGAAGACCCTTCATTTTAGAGTCTAATTTAAAGATGAACCTTTATCTTTTTTACAAAACATTCAAAAAACAAACACCAAGACCAAAAATTAAAGAAACCAAACAATCCCAAACTTTCAACTTTCCTCCCAGATAACACTAGTTTCCCTAGTTTCACCATGTGGGTGAGCTAAGAAGAAATTTGCTTCTTTCCAACACAGAACACAACAGGATTTGCTAAACTGAAACTAGAGATACAAAAGTTCCAAACTCAAGATGAGTCAGGGCCATTTCAAAGTATGACTGGGGCCAAGGAACCACAGGATCAAACACAAAAGCTTTAGATTATTTTCATTTGTATTCAATAGCCTGAGCTCAGTCTCAGTTAATTTTTCTATACTTGCATATAGTGAAAGGAAAGATATTTGATGAGGTTATGTGAGAACACATGGACTGATTCAACACATGGCTGCAGGACCAGGCATTATTATCTTGGCTAACGTGGACACATTTTGAACACTGCTTCTCGCTCTGCTATCAGCCACCACCACCCCTGCAGTAATGTGACAGCAAGAGAAAAAGGATGGGAAGGCGATAAAGTTTGCCCACGCAAGTAGAAAAGAACTTTCTGTCCAAAGCCAGCTGGCTTGGCTTGGAAATAAAATGGCATTTTAGCGCGAGGTGACCTGTTTATGTGTGCATGGAGCTCTGTCTCAAAACACTTGTCCTAGATGCAACAGCAAGGGCCGTGGAGTAGTTTATCATCAAGTAACCATAGGAAACAGGTGAGCTGTCTCAGTGCCAGTCTGTGTTCTAAACTGTTTGACAGATAAGAAACCATCCTCAGAGCTTGCAAAAAATGTGCTGCCGCATTTCATGGTTAGAACTGAGCATATTTTTAGTAAAGGGTTGAGAAAGTATGCAGTGATCCTAAACCACAGCCAAGAAAACCATAAACCCCTTAACAAATGGCTGTTCAGATACAGAACTTGGAAATGTGGACCAGCTCATCCACGTTAATGCTCTGGTTAAAATTTTAAGGCTTATTTTCCAAGCTAAAGCAAACCTCCAACACAGGATCAATGGCATTTTTGCCTTTACCTGAAAGGACCAGAAGGAGCAGGGAAGCTGGTGTCTTATTTATCCTGTGGGATACAGACCAGTCACCCTGCCTGTACGCCCAAAGAAATCAATGACAAAGATGTCAACCAACATAGTTATACTAAGGAGTCTGGGCACTGTTATAAAAGACATAAGACACGCGTTATAAACTCTCCAAGTTTAAGAACTAAATTTTATTTCATAAGCTAGCTGCTTTAAAAGTTTCTTTGTTATGCCTGGTATGGTTTAACAGATCAAGCAGAGCCACTGTGGGCTCTGTATGTGGAGCTTACACCATCAGGGCAATAAAATGTGCCTTTTCATATGCGCAGTTTGGTGGGGTTTACAGCGAAGCAGATAAAATGCAGGGAAAATAATGCTTAAACTTACATTTTTAGAGCAGTGCTAGCTGATTGCAGCGGGAGCTGAGGGTGCTCTGCACAAATCGGGAGCAATTTATCTGGCTTTTAAGAGTTACACGAATCTTTTGTCTCTTGAAGAGGACCCATCAACTTCAAAACTACTTTAAGAAGTAGTTCAAACACTTTTCAGGTATTATGGTCCCCTATATCTATTTCTGTCCCTTTTGTTTCTTAACAGCATGGGATATTGACCACACGTACTGCTGTCAAATATAGAAATTAAACCTACAGAAAAAAAGGAGACATTTTCTCTTTAATCTCTTGGAAGATTTTTCCAGACTAAAGCATAGTTCTAAAATTGATAATATCCCTTTAAGAATTTATTTGCCAGGTAATGTTAGAAGAAGAAAGACTTTAAGGTCAGTTTGAACATTAAAACGACTCCCTTTAAAATCAATTTCAAATCTATATTAGAGATATTGAAAAGCAGTGGTTGAACAGGTCTCCAAGTTATGAAATATATTCTACACCTTAAAAATGCAAATAACTGTACAATCCTGCTAAGTGATTTCTAGCTCTTTGGAAAAAGGGCAAGATTTATCCTAAGAAATACTTTGCGCATAAAAATAATAAAAATAGTTTAGTATTGCAATGTATGATAGTAATAATATGTCTAAAGCTACAAAAGTTTTAATAGATAAAGGCCTGCAGTGTTTGAGTAATGTGATAAATGTGATTGGTCTTTTAGAGGAGGGGAATAATACAATACCATCAGAAGAGAAAAATACATGTTAATAATGAAAATATTGAACATAACTAGTTTTCTTTCGATCTGCTAAGCAATCTGTGTTCTCTATAAGATGTCAAACTATACTCTCTGTGTGTACACTTTGCTCTCTCTATAAATATACATGTGCATGACACATTGCTAAAAGCAGTAAATGAGTGCTGGGGAAATACAGAAACAATGAAGTTCCTAAGAGAGGCTTATTTTTTCAAGTTATTAAAAGAAGGTGGCGAGCATTCATGAGGATATGAAAATTTAAAGCTGTCCGCAGGAAACTCTGAAAACCTCTGGTTAAGGCTGCTGCCAAAAAATTTCAGCTATGTTATGTCAGAATGTTTAATTGCAAGCTGCAATTTTAATGAATGGAAAGATAGGGCAAAAGCAGGAAGTTTCTGAAGCAACATAGAGCAACCATGAAAATAAAATACCAAAGGTTGTAATCTTGAATGCTGTTGGAAGCAGGAATTTCCATCCACACTCCAACTCCTTTTCCTACTGTGCAGGATTTGCCCACTGTCTGGCTAAGGAGAGGTAAGCTGTTCTGGATATCATCTCCTGGGCTCAAGGCAGCACTTGTGTCTGTGTGCAGAAGTCAACTTCTTTGCATTTGTCATTATGGGTGTTTACAGAAATGCAGCTTAGGAATAAGGGGAGGAAAGGCAAATGTCAGAGTGCATTAAATAATGTATTTTCTTTACTTTCCAAGAAGCTTGCTTGCAGCATGATGTTACTATTTATATCAGATCTCTTAAACCCGGCTGTTGGTTCATGTTAACATGCAGAATGGTGAGAAAATCCTGGCAGAAGAGCGTGAATCCCAGAGAGGCTTGTGTTCTATCATTGTGGGACCTATAAAATATCACAAGTTTGCTGAGGTACGGATCAGGTGGGCAGCGAAGGGGGCATGCAACACAAATATTTCCCCTGTTGATCTTCCTGTATTAGAAGGTGAACAGCAAAGCAAAACGAAAAGTTCCAAAAGCTGTAACGGACAACTTGAGATAACTTAGCTCGAACCACTGGCTGGAGAAGTTTGAAAGAGAGCTTTTACATGTAACTCAAAACTAGCAAATATACTGTACACCCACATTACAGCATTCTTAGACAAGCTGTGTCTGATCTAATCTTATGTACCTTGGCCACAAGTTCTGGAAAAACAAATATTCCCAAGGCAATCAGATTACTGAATGTACCGTATAACGATGTGGAAATATTAGTGGTTTACAGAGGGCAGTTTATGAAATGGATTGAGTGAATTTAATTCATGCATTGTCAGGCAATTTGGGCTTAACTAAAATAAGGGAATCTTTACTTGATTATATCTGTGGAACACCAGAGCCAAATAGTAGCGTAAGAGCAATACTCCCTACCACAGCCAGGGAGGTCCGGGAGGTTGTTCCAAGCCAGCTTTCTAAAAGCACAATTCCATGCCTGTACCAAAGTGGTCACTATGGGGTTAACAGGGTTACCCAGAGTGTTAGTGGACAGGAACCATTATCTTCTCTCTGGTTTCCTACTCCCTAGGTGGGAGTACCCCCTTCTCCCATTCTTTGTTTCTAATGCAAGTTCCCATCCTGAAATCCTGTGAGTACAATTTGGTTTTGTAGCAATAAGTACGCCTTTACAAAATCTTAATTCATAGAGTATTTCCACCGTGGTGAGTGAAACAATGTTAGGAATGAATCTGGCCTGTGATTTTAAGAAACCTTGTTCTTAAAAGCTTGTTCTTAAACCTTCCTTCCCTAAGAAGATGTGTAAAGGCTACATTACGTACCCTACTCCTTTTACCTATAAGTTTAAATGTCTTGCATTTTGGTTTTTATACAAAGTTCACCTTTAGAAGCATGAGACTAAGAATTTTTCTCCAGGATGCAAGAAGAAAAAGCCGATGTCTGGAATGTAAGAAACTTTTAAAAGGAGACCTGAGAAACAGCTGTGGTACATCTCTCTGGAATGTTTTGTAAGAAGGTCCTAAAATGTAAGTTCAAAGTTAGTGGAGATGTGATTTTGGTGCTTGAATGGCTGGGTGCACTGGAACAGAGATGCAAGGGAAAGCTTTATTGCCATAACAACTGCTGGATGATGACTTCAGTTAAAATTAAAAACGCTAGTGTCTATTTTCCCCACATATTTTTCTGTGTATTTGCTATTTCTTATGGTTTATTTCTCCTTGGATATCATGGAAATTGCACTGCCTGCTATTTAGCCAAGGGAAGAGATTGCAGGTGGTTCTTTTTAGTCTCTGGGCTGTACATAAGATAGACAGAAATATGTTCAGTTGTTATTCTCTTATAGCTCAAGAGTGGTGCTAGCAGATGCTTGTGGTAATTTTTCATACTGACATCCAAGTGTGACGTTCTCTGGGACTTACGTTACGTTACTGCTTCTACAGTCTTGCAACGATTGTAATTGTTTTCCTCTGTTGTATGGATTTTTGTTAAACACCTACATCTTTGTGTCCTTTGGATTATCCAGGTGTATTTGGCCTTTGCAGTTGTCGTGGAAATTAAACCTCATGCAGAACATGGCCATCAGGTCATGCAGGGATTTTAGCAATTTTGATATGTAAATTCTTCTCTAATTTTATTCATGTTCCCCTTAGGGGTGATGTTTTTTACTCATGTGATTGTGACATGAACATCTGTGACTTCCCCACCACCCATTCTTTTTCTCTAGCCGTCCCGGGAGGGGTCTGCAGAAGCAGATGTTGCAGCACATCATGGCATATGGAAAACAACATCTGTAATTTCAATTGGATGCCATACTTGGCACTTCCTTTTCTCAATTGTTACATGGGGCAGTGTTACAATTGAGGGAGGAATGCATTTCAGTGGGAAAGATGTTATTGTTTGCAAAGCATATATGAAAATCCCTTGAGCAACACATGCTATGCTTATTCTTGTGGTGCCACTGAAAAGGACAGATTAGAACCAATTATTTATCTCTTCGGCTTCCTGCTTTATTTTTGCCAGCTTAGAATAATATGATTGCATACTGAAAATAATTAATGATTATATTCAGAAGTCCTTGCTTGGGCCCTGCTTCCTTGTCTTACTTAAACTCCCACTGACTTTTATAACTTAAAGAACTCAGGATTTCATCTAACATCTTTTCAGCATATTGCTGTCCTGAGAGGATTTCATGGTATAAATCATTAGGTGCTAGTAATAGACCTTACGGATATTATGGATGATAGGTAGAGTGACAAAGAAGAGAATAAACTATATTTATATAAAAATCAATGACATTCAAACTGTTCCTGTTGAGAATTGTAAGAAAACTGCATGCATTCAAATAACTCCCTGATTATTATAGGTCAGTAAAAATCATCTTGGAAATAGATAGCAGTTACTGTATTTTTTTGTTTCTTTGTCCTTCATACCTCACTGGCTTTTTCCTAGATCCACAGGAAGAAGCACATACTCTTGCACTTCTCTTTTGAATGGAAGGTGGATGTTTCAGAAGTTGTTCAACTTATTTCCTGGTCCTAAATTTAAATTCCTAGTAAACTGTATGTTATAAATCCTAAACTTCAAAATTTCTGTGAGCTGTGAATTATTTTGAGCTAAATATTTGGAAACAGACCACAAATTTAGATTCATTGTTTCAGGAGGATCTTGGATGATCTTTCCCTTTCCTTCAATTGCTGTGGTTATCACACTGAGTTGGGTGTTTCTGTCATCATTTCTTGCATCCTGTTTTCTAACGAATTGTGGAGCTACTTCTTTGCATTCAATTAATGATTTTGTTTCCCAAATACAAAGAACAACCTCTGATTTCTTTTTCCAGAGAAATCACCTTAGATTTTCATGTGCTGAAACAGAAATGTTCACTCTACAGTAGTGATTTAGTGCTGTGAAATGGCTCCCATCGTTTCACTCTGAGGCGGCGAGTATCTTGCAGGATAAATCTGGAGAAGCTGTAGAGCGCAGATGATTTTTGGCAAGTATCTTTTTATCATCAAAATTTTATTTTTGGGTCATTCTTCAGCTGCTGCCTTCTGTGAAGGAGAAAGACGCCAATTTTATGTCTTTTATGATGTATTCCCAAGTAGTCTTTTCTACTTAGAGGAAAATTAATGGGTGCTCTGACAAAAATAACGTGCAGATGGATGGAGGAGGAACCAAGGTGGACCGTCACCTTTGCCTGAAAGCGAAGACAGGTAATGTCCTCATACAGCAGTTATTTTCATGGACAATCAGAAAAATGAAATAAGAAAAATCTATATGTAGTGGGCAAGGCAGTGGTGGATGGAGAGTGAGGTAGGTGGGCTAGTTTGGGGTGGTCACTGGTCCTGGTCTCCCTCTGCATCCTGCAGTGATGAGGCCGTGCCAAAAGCTAAGAGATCATAGAATCGTAGCATGGTTTGGCTGGGAAGGGACCTTAAAGCTCATCTAGTTCCAACCTCATGTCCTAGTGCTACAACTGCACCATTCAGCTTGGTGTCATCTGCAAACTTGCTGAGGATGCCCTTGATCCCACTGTATCATCAATGAAAATACTAAATGGCACAGTCACAGCATGGACCACTTACGGAGACTTGGTTCAATGAGGTGGAGATGCAGGATGGGGGGGTGCAGGTTGGAGGGGGCAGGAGGTGGCGATGCAGGATGGGGGGTGCAGGAAGGCGTGCAGGAGGTGGAGATGCAGGATGTGGGGTGCAGGTTGGAGGGGGCAGGAGGTGGAGATGCAGGATGGGGGTGCAGGTTGGAGGGGGCAGGAGGGCGGGGGGGAAGGACAAGGGGTGCAGGGGGGTTCAGGCCCCGCCCCCCGGGGCACGCGCCCGTGCGCACGCGCCGCTGCGCGGGGAGGGGGGCGGGGCCGGGGCGCCGCGTGCGTCACGGGCGAGGGGCGGGGTCCCCGGGCGCGTGCGCGGCGCCCGTCGCGGTTAGCCCCGCCCGCGCCCGGCGCCGATTGGCTCCTCGCCCCCCCCCGCCCCCCGCCCCGCCTCCCGCCGGGCGCCCTCCCGTCGGTCTCGGTAGCCACGCTCCGCCCCGCCCGCCGCCCGCGCTCCGATTGGCCGGCGGCCCCGCTCCCGCGCCGCGATTGGCGCCGCCGCCCCTTCGCTCCCGCGCGCCGCCCTATCGCCGCGGCCTCCGGTCGGCCGCGAGGAATGTAGACCCGGCCGCTCCCCGCGGTCAAACAAAATAATCCGGCGATGCTGGATGCCCGAACCGGGGCGCCGCCAGCCCCGCCGCCGGCCGCGGGTTCTCCCCGCGTTCCCGCACTCCACCCGCCTCGTGCAGCCCCGGCGCGGCTCGGCTGAGCGCCCTCGGCGCGGGGGGAGAAAAGAGCGGAAGGATATCCTTGAGAGGCGAGGCGGCCGCGCCTCCCGAGGGAAGAGTGTGACAGAGGAAGTAGTTCCGGCCCCGATTGGGCCTTGTTTCCCAAAAATAGCGCGCAGCGGGTATCCGTGCGCCGGTGTCAGTGTCTCCTGAGGAGCCGCGGCAGGAGGCGGCGGGGGGGCGCGGGCGGTGAGTGGGAGCCTCGGGGGTCCCTGCGGGGGGGCCTGAGCGCGGGGAGCGGGGCCGGGGGCAGCGCGGGGGGGGCGGCTCGGGCAGGGGGGGGTGTGGGGGGAGAAGGATTGTGTGTTTCCCCCCCCTCTTCCCGTCCCGATCGCAGCGGAGCTGGGGGGGCGGGGGCAGGATCCGTACTTGTTTGGGACGTTGGCCTCGGGGGGGCCCGGGCGCTGCTAGCGGGGTGTGAGGCAACGGGGAAAGCGGGTCCTGCCCTGCGCCTCGGCGGCATCACCTTTAAAAACAACCCGAGCGCCCCCCCTTCCCCGGAGCCCGGGCGGGTAAAGGGCAGGGAGAAGGGCTGGGGGTCGCGGCGGGAGGGATTGGGGAGGGAGTTGTGCGCTGCAGCAAGGTGTGTGGCGGCTGGGAGGAGCAGCTCCCCGTGAGCCGTCGCCTCTGTGCGAACCAGAGGGGGTTTTGTCCAGAGGAGGGGGAGGCTGAGGGTACGGCTGGGCTGTTCGGCGAGGGTTTGTGTTCATCACCTCCGTGCGGGAGATGAGGCTGCTCTATTTCTGACTGGGAAGACTGTGAATTCTCTGCTTCTTATGGGTCTGCGTTTTCCAGTGAATTCTTACCTGCTTTTGAGATGCTGAGTGGCGAAGAGAATGGACTTGCTTAGGACAACTAAGCCGTAGTAACTTGTTTGACAGGTGATTAAAACTCCTGTTTCTCGACTCTGAAATTATAGAGGAAAAAAGACAGTTTAAGAAGAGGGTTTTTTTTAGTGCTAAGTGTGAAAACATTGCGTCTTATAGTCGTGAAGGACTTCATTTATTCTGGACAGTAGGAGAAAGGGGTTCTGCCCAGTACAAAGGAGCAACAAAAAGGAATAATTTGTAGGCAGTAACAAGGAAACAAATGTGGCTTGCTATGGGACTAGTAATATGGATGGTATTTGTTATAAGCCTTTTTCAGAGTTTGGTAAATTTTTATATAGCATTAGGCTGTAAACTCTCAAACTTAATTATGTTAACTGTCTCTGCGTGACTAGTCTTTGTACAAGTGTCTCATCATTTTTAGGAACGAGGTACCTGTATTTTGATAACTATTTCTGTTGCCTTGTTATTGCTAGTTAGTGTTTAAACGACCTGCGCAAAATGTGTCAGAGCAACATTTCTAGAATCTAGCCTGTCTTTTAACAATTATTTTAAAAGTTAATTTCTACCTCTAAGAATGTAATATTTCGGGTTATTTTTCTTTAACGAGAGATTTTCATTTGGGGCAGAAGTGTGAGGTTCCTCTTTTAAACAATTTTATTTTTATTTACGTGCTAGAATATGTACAAAGTGACATGTCTTTCAATTACATAATTTAGATGAATTGTAATAAAAATGTAGTTTTAACACTTGTCACTAAAGGGTGTAATTACAAACTGATATTCTAAAATTCTGTATTTGTTCAGCTGGCGAAACAAAAATGAGGGAACAGAACGATTTGTCTTGATGTGAAGAGATTATAATAGTGCTGGCCAGTTGGAGAAGAGCCTTGTTTGACTGAGGGCATTCAGTTTGGAATTTAGGAAGGAAAATAACCTAGTGCCCTGGTTAGTTATTTTTCTCCTCCATAATTCTTTTCTAAATCTGTAGTTGACATAGTCCACCAGTAGTAGTAGAGGAGTATCGTCAGTGAGCAAGAGTAATCCTTCAATGAGAGGGACAGGATCTACTTCAGGATAGTTTCAGTGTAGATGGCAGTTGCTTTCTGCCACTGCAGCTCATCTAAACCAGGCTTAATATTCTAGCATTCCTAATGCTTTATTTGTGAGAAGGTGTTTGCAGATTCTGTGATAGAAATATATTAGCCTTTAGCTTGTATATTTGCTTGTTTTTCTCCATTTTTAAGCATGTAATTAAACAGGTGTGGTTACACCTCACCTCTACCAGTAAGTGGTCCCACCAAGTGCTTTGAATATGCGTAGATATCTGGTTTTAGATTCCTATAATTTTGTGTTAGGTTGTTTTTTTTTTTGTGAGAGAAAGGATGAAGAAATGAGTGAGCATTGGATGCTGTGGAGCTAGGTAAATTGATCTACAGAATTGACATGTTGGGCTAGTAAGATGAGAAGGGCTTGGCTGAATTAAAACTTGAAATAATTCTGGAGAAGAAAATGGCTTATGGCAGAAAAACTCTTATTTAGAACCCTTATTGAAGCTGAAGTGCATGTGGTTTACCTTAAACTAGTTAACATGGTCTGCAAAGCTCTTAGAGGATTTATCTGAGAAACTTGGCTAACGTTCTAAAATAACTTCTTGATATCATTCTGTATGCTCTGGGCCCAAGTGCTGCCTCAGAGAGAAAAGAAGCACCATGGCAGCAGTGCATGAACAATGACATGCTACCTTGCCTGCTCTCAGTCATGCTGTCTGACAACACACAGCTGATGAATTCTCTAACAGTACTAAAAGTGGTGTAGCATAATGCTCTGTGATGTGCAAATCGGTTTGGATACAAAATTTTTTGCCCAAATAAGAAATAGCTGTAGTTTGTTTTGCCTTGCATGAGAGATGTCTGTGTTTTAGGTCAGTTTCCAGAAATGGTTTGCTAAAAATTAACGTTAATGCATTTTATTCATCTCACCAAATTCTTAATTTTTATTTTTAAAGACCACAGGAATAAATACTGTGTGTTGAACTTGGGCTTTAGGCCTATTCAGTCATGACAGCTTCCTGGTAATGTGTGCAAAACACTGCGAAATACTTTTTCTTCTCATTAAAACAAAACTCACTTTGAATTAATTTGAACATCTTATGGTGACCTACATGCTTCTTAATGCACTAAGTGGCTTTATTTAAGTTTTTACATTTCTTGTATTTGAAAGATATTCTCTCACATGTGTAATAATGTGTTCTTCAGTTGATCAAAGGGAATAAAAGTCAAAATCTCTGTGATTTATCGGTGTGAATTTTGGTGCCTGTTGTGTTGTGTTCACATTTGGTTCCTTCAGCTCTGGCAAAGTAAGCAGGAAAAGTAAATGTACCATTCCTCTTTTTTCTGGTATGCTTTACCGCTAGTGTTGAAAGGCTAACAAAATAAGTATTTGAATGAACTAGCCAAGGTGTTATTGAGAAGATGCTGAATGTGGGTTTGGTTTAACTCTTTCTCCTATTGTGTGAAATGAATAAAGTTTCTGGAGGTGCAGTCAGATCCTTAGATAACTAAATATAGCTAACTTGCTCCCTGAGTGGCTACAGGGTGGTTCTGGTGTCTTATGAAGTCTGTGAGATTACAGCAGAACATTCTTTTGATTTTTTTCTCCCTCAGTTAATTTTGATGACCGTCCAGTAAAAAGATTTCAGGAACTCTTTCGGGCAGCTAATCAAAGCACATTTGAGGTCATGGATAGAGTATCTAATGAGTATCATTAGGAGTTAAAAGCAGGCTTTAACTGTGTGATATGACAGTTACCCTCCCCGCCCGGCATGTGTTCCCCAGTAAATAGCAGCCAGTAAATAATGCCGTGGAGGGTTATATTTTAGCCTGCAGTAGTGTAGTTTGCTTTGTTTGTTTTAGAGTATGTATCTGATCTAAATTTCTACTTCCTACTACCTCCCTCATATGGTATATTTTTTTCAAGTTATTTCTTATGGAGTTGAAAGGCAGGGATTTTTTTTCTTACATCTTAAGGGTCGTCTTATTTTTGTTTGTTCCCTCTATTGTTTAGACTTAGGTTTAATGATTCTGTGAGAGTTTTTCCAGTTTTCTTTATCTTTAACTGAAACGTAAACCTCTGTACTGTATACTCTCATTTTCATTTGTCACCAAAGAGAAACTAACATCTTGTAAGACAATTCTGTTCCTGAAATTTCAATCCTCGTCCTGCCAATACAGTCACTGAATTGGAATATTTTAAATAGCATATATGGTAATTTTCTTGTTTTCCTTAATCTGTGGCTGCAGTCAAGAAATGGGCAGGAACAACTGCTGGGTAAAGATAGTTAAATTTTGTGTCCAGTCTTTTTTGAGGATTTCGATGCAGCGGAAGATAGAATCTTTTGCACAGGAAGACTGTGCTTTTTGTTCCCCGTGTTTGTAGCAGTGCAGGCGTGCCCATGTGATGGAAGAAAATACATCCTTCTTAATAAGTGTGTGATTAATTGAATTATTTTTTTCAGGGAATTAACTGCTTTATATTCAAAATGTTAGTGATGCTTAATTAGGTAGGTCTCCCAGTTATGTTTGTCTCTGTCCCTGAAGAGACTTTGAATTCCTCCAAAGCTCTCACGAGCCAACCTAGAGACCTGAAAGTGCGTTTTGTGTTGCTTTGTGCTTAGCTGGCCTTCACTGATAGTTACTAAGTGTTGTCGTGTGCCTATTTTAAGTATGGTAAGTTAAAAAGTCAGTGTTAGGAATTATCAGCCAAGCAATAGTTGTGGAAGTGCTCACTTTTAAGTATCTGTGTACCAGGCACTGATGACAAAGCATCTTTTACTGTATTTTTTTTCTTTTTTTTTTTCTTTTTTCTTCTCTGTGTTGGTCGGAGATCACCTAAAAGGGTGGGGTGTAGTGTAGAATGAGTGGGTTTGTGCTCAGGATACTTTTACAACAATAATAAAAGGGAATAAGGATTTTTTCCATTTACTTCAAATCCCTTCAAGTGTTTTAGAAACTTGGCTTCATTTTTGAAAACCAGATTGCTTCCAGCACTGTAATTTAGAATTGCATGAGTTGGACTAATGTTAGTTTTATTGTTTGAAAGCTAACCATAGACCTGTGAGAATAGGTAAAGTGGATATATTGTCTTGATACCTGCCACAATACTTGACTGTGGTCAGTATCAATATTGATTGCTGTACCAATATTCACAGGCTTTATCTTCCAGTTTTCTGTGATCACTTTTAGTGTTTGGAAGGTCAAGGGGAATAAATTATTAAACTTTTAGCTGTGTAATTACATAAGCACAACTATAACTGAGCTGTGCTGTGGCTATGCTGTTAAACATTTCTTTCTTGACGATACTTGCATACAGAGTTGAGAGAGTTCAGAGGAGATCATTTGGTGTACTTTATGATGTGCTGAAGGGTGTTGTAAGTGTAAAAAGACAGATGTAAGAGAAGAGAGTAAGCAAGTAGTTGAACGTTGAGAGTCTCACAGATATACACACACATAGAAAAAGTTGGGGGGTTGTCCAGGGCAGGACAAACTTGCCTTGGCAGCGTCCATTAGAGAAATCACTGAAAGGTGTTGAGATAAGGTGACTTCCCTCCTCATCCCCACCCCCATGCAAAGTCTGCAGTATTTTGAGTCCGGGAGACTGAGGAAGAAGTTATAATACCTTTTTTGACATCTGAGGAAAAAAACTGTTGGTCTTTTTAAGTAGGCATCTCTCTCCAGTTGTTTTAAGTTGTATTTAATTGATCGTCTTGTTGTGGAAAACTTGTACAGTATAGCTCAGAAACATTGTGTCAGGTTATCAATGTTAAGGATGTCTTGTTTTGGTATCATTCTTTAACAGCAGCTGCCCTCTTCCTGATATGACTGCATGTATCCTGTTTTAAAAACTAAGCTGACAAGAATGACTGCTAATAAGCTGGTGTATATGGAACTTTAAAAATGTTTTTCCAGTGTGAGCTTTCAAAGCACAGTCCTCTGAAAATACTTGAGAAAATGGGATGTTCCATTATCCCTGTGCTTGTACTATGCTGTCATGCAGGGAGAGTAATAAACTGAATTTTTCAGTAACTAAATATTTTTATTTTTCTCAAAGTTGTTACAATTATTGTGTAATGATGTGAGGTTTTAATTGCAATTTGGATGTCTTAAAATTGTGCTCAGAAGCCTGTTGGTTTCAAGGTATAAGAGGGGAAGGTAAAAGGTGTGGCAAGAGATAGTGTTTTGCTTGATGTGTGCAGAAAGGGAAAGTGCTTGCTGCTGAAATTTTTGAGCCTATAGGCTGTCAAATTATGTTTGGTAGTCTGGATTTGATACTATACACATTAGCTTGGCTAGTTGACTTTTGGGACTTGAAGCTTTCAAGTGCCAAAAAAGGATTTCCTCTGAGAGACTTCATTAATATCCTCCTGTGTTTCTTCTGGAGCTTTGGGGGTTTTGTGGTTTGTGTGGTGGTGTTTTTGTTTGTTTGTTTGTTGTTGTTTGTTTTGTCTTGTCCTCTTGTTGCTCTCCTTATCTTTGTTCATAGCATTCCAAATGGTGGTGTCTTAACTTCTGTCACTGAAACGTGTATGAAGATCTTTGGCCTCAACTATGAAAAACATGCCAGCAGTGAAAGTATAATGGTATCCATTAGGAAGTACTAGATGAGAAGAAATCCTTTAGGGGAAGGAGGCAAAATCCTGTGTGGCTGAAGAGAGATAGGATCAGTAGTTGGAGGCAGGAATTAACTAGGTATTGGAGATGTGGAATACAGGTATACTTACAGAAGTTCTATTTAACAACACAAGTGCTCTGAAGATTGACGAGGAGTATGTGAATCAGGTAATACCATTGTTGGCTGTCAAAGAATAATTTCCAGTTTTAAGTGGCTGCTTGTGGTTCTCTTTGTCACTGATGTGAAAACTGCTAACGTGAGTAGCCATCCAAAGAGTAATGGGAACCTTAGCAATTGAATTAACTGAAATTTTTAAAAAAATTACTTTACCAAGCCTGTAGTGCAAAATCAGTTAGAAACACAGAACACTTGCTCTCAGGGAAGGACTCTGAGAAAGTCCCCCAGACCTTGTCATGGGTTTAATGAGTTGAAATTTTAGAGAAGGGGGGAACAAGAATTATCATAGTTGTCAAATGATTTTTTTCCTTTTTTTCTTCTTCTGAAAAAAAAAGGTATTGGTCAATGTTTCTGTCACTGTTAATTCAATAGCTTCAAGGAACTAGTAAAATGTGGTGTTCAAATGACTGCAAGGTCTGGATTTTAAAGTATAAAGACTAATGTTCCTGGATGCTGGAGACATTTAGATGCTTTATGCAGAATATGAGGAAAGTGCTGTAAAAGACTAATGATTTGTCCAGGAGATGGAATAGGGTTATAGGCGAGTTGCAAATTTTGACTATTATTACTGTCAGCATTCTGAATGATGCTTCTAATGACTTCTAGTTGATCTATTTTTTTTACAGGCTAATTTACATAGGAGGCTTGGATTCAGAGTAAGATTAAATGTAACCTGACAGCCCACAGTTATCCCACTAGCTGCTTTTCAGTAATCTTCCTGCAGATACTTCTAGCATGTACAGTGTATGAGACCTTTCTCCTTCAGTGGGTTGCAGTCTTTTTGGTTTTTTTTTCTCTACTTGTAGATCTCCTATATGTTTTTGCTGAGAGGATGGACTCCTGTACTGTCAAGTTAAGGGTAGTGGTGACATGATTGTTTTTATAGTTATCTTTTGAGAATGCCCTAGCATTAGTCTATGAACCCTGTTGTTGTCAAGTACCTGTGTATTTACTATGAGTAGTGTCTTAGCACGGGATGCTTACATAAAACTTGCATCAGATTTTATCAGCAAATAATGGAGTCATTCACATCAGAAGAGGTGATTGGAAGGGATATCAAAATGTTTTGATTAAGGAGAGGCCCAAGCAAAACACTTTATTTTTAAGCTGTGAATGATAGACTGTGTAGTCTTATTATGAGCCCCTGCAGCACCCTCTGGTGATCCAAACATGCTTGCGCAGCAGTTGGGGTCCTGAAGGAGCCTAACTCGGGTCCTGTTACAGGACTGAAAAAATACTTAGAATGAGCCTAGGCTACAACCAACTTGAGGTTGCTAATGGGTGCTATTGATATTTGTCACCTTTTTGTCTTTCTTTTCACCTTCTAATTTTTGTCTAAGAGGAGACGCAAGTCATTAAAGGATCTGTAGGTTATCCTGTTAGTGTTGGCTCTAGGCAAGCATAACCAGTGTGATTGCATGAGATAAAAGGATTCCAGCTTTATGACTGTTGCTGAGGAGCAAATGAAACATGGTATGGGGAAGAGAGAAGAACAAAGACAATGTCTATGTGAAAATTTTTTATTCTGTGTATTGTAGCCCATTTTATTTATGGTATTAAAATATGGGTTGGAGAAACAGTGAAGGAAAGTTAAAAACTGACTGAACTGTAATAGTAAAGTTTTGGAAGTAATAAAACTCAGGGAACTTCAATTTCCCTTATTTTTCAACTCCTCTTTTATTCCCTGGTCTTTCAGTGTCCTCTCTGTACAATGCATGTCTTAGATTCTCTCAATATCTTTACCGGTCTGCTACCTGTGGCCACGTGGCATACAGGTGCCTGCTGACTGCCTGAGGGGTCTGACAGATCTGCTGCCTCTCTGGTCGCTGCAGGTCAGGTGCTTCCCCAGGGGCTTCGTGCAAGCACCTGGTCCGAAATTCTGCAGCACTTTATAAAAGTCTTACAACTAATTCACACTTTTACTATTGCACCTGGTTGAAACTAGCCATTAAATTGGAAGCTGTTAATGAAAGAGAATAGTCTGTGACCACATAAACTTTATTTTGTCAGAGAACTGAGTTTAGAAAGCTGTGGGAAATGGACTGTCCTGTCTTCAAGAATGTAGTGCCATCCTTTATAATGCCCAAATCTTATATCAGTAAACCGTTATTTTCTTATATGTTTCTATTTAATTTTATGAAAATCAACTTAAAGGTAAGATGATTTAAAACTCTGCATTCAGTTTCTGAATTTGCTTTGATTTTCATTTATTTGATTTGATCTAAATGACTTAATAGGCTGAGATTCATTAGTTCAGCAGAATAAAGTTAAATCTTCGATAGATCTTCATTTTGATGATGCTTGTTTAAGTGTATGGAAAGACAGTTGTGTAGGACATTCGTGATTTCTTCCTCCCCACATAGTCTGCTTGGGATGCTGTTTGCAAAATTCTACAGTATTTGTGCTTAGGATTTGATTCTGGTGATGTAGAACATAAGCTCAATGGGTTGTTGTTGCAACTGCCTGTCCTCTGCTTTTCTTCCCTTGCCAGACTATGGACCATAGTTCTATGTAGTTTTGGATAGCAGTTTGCTTCTCTTATGCGTGTGTTTTGGCGATGGGGGAGCAGGAGCTTATTTGCATCAAAGAAAGCCAGAAGACCTGTTTGTCTAGAAACCATTTAGATTTTTCTGTTTTAACACTTTGTCTAATCTCCCCTGTCTGTCTCTCTTCTCCGCTTCCCAATGAACAGAAGAGTGGAGGGAATATCTTGTTTTGTTCTGAGATAGTATGAATTTCTTTACAATCCCTCTCACCACCTCCCCATGCGAGGCTCATATCAGTGTTTTTATGAGGACTTTCTGGATCCCGTTTTTTAAAACATATTGTTTTTAAGATGGAATTGTTCTGTAATAAAACCTACCACAATATTCCCGGAAGTACTGTCTAACTTGTTCTCAAAAGAGGTTTCAACCTGCTTTTCCATTGTGCATTCCTTTAATGAAATGTTAATAAGAAGATGGTCTGATTAACTTCTTGAAAACTTTCTGTGCAACAAACTCATAATCTGAGGATTTTTCTTCAGATCTATTTCTTTTAAGGCATCTTTGTTTCTGTAGCTGTCTGTCTTACATGCATGTAGATAATGCCTACAAGCAAGACACAAAGATTTTTGCATGTTGTTTTTCTAGGGCTTGAATTACTAATTTTTTGAAGGTGCAAGGAACAACAGTCCTTTATGCGAATATTCTTTTGTGCTTGTTACAACTGCTAGAAGCAGGAGAAAGTAAGTACAGGCTAAAATTTAGAGTTGCATTCTGAAGAGGAATCCTCCAGGCTTTTTATCTTGAATAGCTGAGATCACAATTCTTGCTTCTGTACTATCTGTACTTCACTGCTTTTAATTCTTCATGGTCTCTTCTGCTTAATCTTAATGGCTTATAGAATACTTCACTGGCAGAATTAGCTTTCCTTAAAATAGCATGCTCAGTTAACAATACCAGAGCAGTGAAGGGGCAGCCCAGTCATTGGATTTCATGTAGTGCACCCACAGAGATGTGTCAATGTTTGGGCCACAGGGGAGGAAGGAAGGGCTAGGTGAGAGTTTTTTGAAGATATGGCTGGATCTTGAAGAGGAATGCTTCAGCCCACTATGTATTAGGATTTACAGATGTTTTCCTTCAGGAATTTGGCAACAGCCAATTTAACTACAAAACTTTTGTATTGTTTCAACTAAGATACAAGTAAAATGGAATGAAGATTAGAAAATTTAGGTCCCAGGGTATTCCTTTGCTTAGGTTTTTCTTTTTTTTTTTTTTTTAATATTTGTAGCTTGAGTGCATTTGGCTTGGTTTACCAACTTTCATGCTTGAGAGAGAGTGAGCTTTGTCTTATCTCAATCTCTTCCTTGTTTCAAATTTAGGAATGTTTCTGGTCTCAGACTCCTATATTTTAAGGCGTCCTACCATTAATGTACCCGTTTGAGACTCTATCTGGGTTTGACCACTTTCGGAAATTGTCCTCTTTCTTTTCTATTTTCATCTGCTTAGACACAAATTCAAGTTTGGGCAAGGAAACAATTGCATCTGTTGATGAAAAAGATTGTTGTAGGTATAATAATTCTGAACGGTAAGCTCTTCATTTCAAATGCATATTTTTGGAAGAGCTTGGTCTGCACTTGGTGTTATAGATACTACAATATTGAGTAAAGGATTAGAATACTTTTTTTTTTTTTTTTCTTGTTACTATGCCGGAAAAGGAGCTTGATATCACAAGCAGCATCCTGAATGTCTTTGTATATGATTTATTCCCTGTTTTCTGGTAGACATCTTTTTGTTTCTATTGAAGAGTACTTCTGTTTCTGAAGTTCGTTAAAAAAACCCAAAATTATATGCCAAGTTGCCATGTGTTTTCTTGATTCAAAATAGATTTGAGTGTTTCAGTCAACAGTCAGCCATTTGGTGAAATGTTCTGATCCTCAGCAGCTAATGCTACGTGTACAAATTCTGGCTGCTCTTGACTTTAAGCAGAAAATGTAGTTCTGTTAATTTAACACATAAAATGCTTTTCAGGGAAAGTTTCTTCTGTTTTTGAATTGATAACTGTTCATTGTGGAGTCTAATAAAACTTTCGTGTTGACAATTTTAGATCTTGGTTTTTGGTCTCTCAAAACTTAAAAAAAAATGCCTTGTAAGAAATACTTTATTATGGAGGGTTTGAGGTTGCAGCCCATTGTTTAAAGACTAACTTGGACTTTCTAAGATGTAGTGGAAAACAAATTCTCTTAATGTTTTGAGTGCTACTTCCAGGTGGATTTTATGTGCTGCCTCCAATGAGGAAGTGAGAAAAGTAGTTTTAACTGCGAGTTAATGGCTTGCATATGCTGCAAGATTACTTGAGCTTTTCCTGTAAAGGGCAGTATCTTGCCATGTCCTATGTGTAGTTTAACGTTTAATCTGACTTTACTTTTATTTTGCTGGTATTGCTGGTGCACTTGTGGATGGTAGAGTTGCAGTGTTAACTGAAGACGGGGAGGTAGAACTTGCTTCTCTTCCTGTTAGAGCTATGTCTCCTGAAAGCTTGCTATAGGCATCATTTTAGTATGGTCCAGTTCCTTACAACAAAATTATTCTGGTGGTTCTTCTAGACCATATTAGATCAATTCAACTTTCAACTGGATTTGGCATGTTTCTTGTAATGCTTTGTTTTTTGCTTTGTGTGTGATGGGATTTTTTTCCCTTTTTTTTTGTTTCTCCCACATTCATTAACTGTACTTACGATGAATTTTCGGTGGATTAGTTTCAATGTTCGAATAAAATCTTTGGCCGTAGTGATGGCTTACGTGGTGGGGATCTTATTCTGGTATTCTTTCTACCATGTGTCCATTAGGCCTATTTAGATGAAAATGCTGTAAGCTGACGATGTTGCCTGTGTGCTTGCTCCCTGTTATACTATTATTGTTTATGTCTTAGAAGTATTAGAAGAGGAAGTCTGGCACAGAGAAGCTTCCTGTAGACTACATGAAATAGTGGTGAATTCTAAGGGGGTTCCCATGGCAGTGAATGTGTTTTCTTTTAATACCCATTAGTTGGATCTTGCTATTGTCTTTTTTATAACACAGTGGTTGGCTGTATTATAGCCAATACACAAGTTGCCTTAGCAAGTCTTTCTAAAAAGCTATTAAAAAAAAAAAAAAGTGAAACCATGTTTGGCAAAAAATGCTGAAGGGTTCTGATGGCTCCTGTGTGTAGGGAACTGTCTTTTTGTCTTCTTGGCATTCACATAAGCTTTTTAGTCCAAGTCTTTGTCTTGTTCTCCTCTGCTGTATTCCCATACTAAATCAAATTAAATTATTTAACTTTTATTTTAGCAATAGGAGACAATTTAAGCATAATTTAAGTAATGTATCTGTCTAAATGAGTGATACCTAATAGGATTACCACTGTTTTGAGAACATGCCTGCAATCACTCATTATGAAACTGTACATTTCTGCTTGAGAAGAAAAAGTATTGAAATCTTACTATTCAGTGTAATGACTGGAGCTTTAGATCTGCACTTTCATTGCCACTCTTAGTTTCTGGAACGTACCAATGGGTTGAGATGCTGTCCTGAAATTCCAGGACTTTAGCAAAGGTGAATGAAGCTGCGACTTCGGTGTCGGAGAAAGGCATGCACTGTCTGCCCGCCCAACACACGGCCAGGCTTTTTCTCCTATTTTGTCATCTGTGCCTGCTACAGGAGGCTTCAGCCCTCTTATTGCCCAGGATTGGTGTTTTGCCCACAGGAAGATGCTCGGTGTCGTTTGGATAATGAGGGAAAGTAATATCCATAATGCCTTAATAATTATACTTTTAAAAGCTGTTTGTGGGTTATAGGGCTGTTTTGCTTGTCTTGGACAATTTATGTATGAAATCTCCTAAAAGCAGAAGGTTCTTCACCCAAACAGTAGATCTATACTTCTGATAGGTCTGTGCAGCATGCTTAGACATGTTACAAGCTTATAGACCTTACCTGTATTTCCTATACAGTAATTTTCTTGGCTTATCGTAATATTGTTGTCACTTGAAAGACTTGCGAAGGTCTTACTGAACAACATATGATGGGAAGAATATTACTGATTAGATCTGTCTTCCAGATTAGAGACCAAATTCAGGAAAGCTGTCTTTAAATCTGTTTAGCTGGAATTGCTCAGATCCCCTCTTAGATCAAAGGTGAAGCTGTACTGTGATAGATGCGTGTAGCTGGGTGTATGCAGACTATCTTTACGCTGTGTTAATGTAGCTGTGTAAGTTAGGATACCCACACAGAGAAAGTATTTATTTTTACTTCTACCACGTGACACGCTAGCGTCACAGAATACTCTTTAATCGTAGTAACTATATGGGGCAAACTTGTTTCTTAATGGTGAACGTGTCTTAAGAGTCATATTTATAATCTATAAAGTATTTGGGGAAAATGTGTTAACATGTTCAGTTGTGACTGTCCTCTAGCACGATGTGGGTGACAGGGCACCTGCATTTTGGGGTGGATATATCTTATCGCATGGTCTCATGCGTTTTGTAGCTGTGAATTCCTGTTTCAGTTTCTCTTCGTGTATTTAGCAGAAGAGCACTGAACCTGTTTGGATATTGATGTAGTTGCCACACTGGAAAGATGGGATGTGATCCAGAGGGACCTGGAGAGGCTGGAGAAGCGGGCCTATGAGAACCTCATGAGGTTCAACAAGATCAAGTATGACGTCCTACACCTGGGTTGGGGCAATCCCCAATTTCAGTACACGATGAGAGATGATGTGATTGAGAGCTGCCCTGCAGAGAAGGACTTGGGGGTGCTGGTTGATGAGAAGCTTGACATGAGCCAGCAATGTGCACTCGCAGCCCAGGCCAACCATATCCTGGGCTGCATCAAAAGAAGTGTGGCCAGCAGGTCAAGGGAGGTGATTTTGCCCCTCTATACCTCTCTTGTGAGACCTCATCTGGAGTACTGTGTCCAGTTCTGGAATCCTCAACTGTTGGAATGGGTCCAAAGGAGGGCTACAAAGATGATCTGAGGGCTGGTGCACCTTCCATACAAAGGCAGGCTGTGAGAGTTGGGCTTGTTCAGCCTGGAGAAGAGAAGGCTCCAAGGAGATCTTATAGTGACTCTCCAGTACCTGAAAGGGGCTACAAGAGGGAGAGGAGAGGGTCTATTCATAAAGGCTTGTAGTGATAGGATGAGGGGGGATGAGTATAAACTAGAGAAGGGCAGATTTAGGCTTGATATAAGGAAGAACTTCTTCACCATGAGGGTGGTGAGACACTGGCACAGGTTGCCTAGGGAAGCTGTGGATGCCCCATTCCTGGAGGTGTTTAAGGACGGGTTGGATGGGACCTTGAGCAGCCTGATCTAGTGGGATGTATCCCTGCCCATGGCAGGGGGGTTGAAACTAGATGGTCTTTGAGGTCTCTTCCAACCCTAACTATTCTATGATTCTGTGATGTGTTCCAGTAAAACAAATAAGTCAACACCGACCAACTTTTGTTCTTTTCTCCATTTGTTCTTTTATTAAATGTTGTTTGGTACATTTTTAATGTATTGTGAGAACATATTAAGATTCTTTGATTTAGCAAGCCTTGCTGCATGAAATGCCTTCAAAGGTAGGCTTGAAATTCTTCATAATTATTGCATTACAAATTTAAATCAGTCATCCTTAAAGGAAAAATCTTATTTTTGTTTACATATTTTATGTAGATGATCAGACTGCAGTTAAGTTTGTGGCTTTCAGTAAAAGTTGTAGTTGCAAAATTTGTATGTGGCCTCTGTTCTAAGAAGAAAATTTTGGCTCAGGTGTCCTTTAATGGATTAGGGAAACAAGGGAGTTAAAAATTTTGTTTCGTTTTGATCTGTATGACAGAGGCCTTGGAACTGTCCAGTGTGCAGGTCTTGCAGAGTCCATAATGGTTGGCCTATCACAACTGTAGTTTCTACTCTGTTGTAATTTGACCCCACCAACTGGATGCCTGACTCCTGAGAAGCGTGAGCTGTAACCAGGGACTTTATTCGGCCAAATGTAGTGGCCATCAGCTCTTGCCATTTAGCAATATGGAAGAAAAAAAACTAGAAATCATTTGCTTGTGAGACTGCTGCATTTCTGCATTTTTTTCAGTTACCCATTTGATATCTGTAGGTTAAATTAAAAGTTTAAATTGTCATCTAGAGGACTTCTGTGCCTCAAAGCTTGTCTGCAAAGCCATTGCTTTCCCTGCAAATTGGCAAATGTTGCCCTTTTTTGAGTGTTTTGCTGTTGAGGAAATTTAAGATCGGTGCCTTGCTTTTGATGATGGTTGATTGATTTCTGACTGTGGTGGAGATTAACAATCTCTTGTCCTGTTTTTTGTCAGTGTGATGGGGCAGAGCAGTTTTCTGGAGAGGTATGGTGTGATGTGCCTAAAAAAGGAAAGTGAGGTAAACAATCAAGGCTATATTGCTTGGGATTTTTGTGTGATCTGGAAGAGTGACTATATTGGAGTTCAGCTGTTTATTTTTGAGCTGCAAGTAAATCAGAAGTATTCCTCCCCTTTGCTATCTTTTTTTTTTTTTTAGCTTTCATTAATTTTAATTCCCAGTGAATGGATGATGAGTTTTGTCATTTGTGTCTTTTAAAGTGCTAGTGGCCTTCTCCTGAGGAAGAAAGAGGAAGTCCTGTGAATTCATACTCTCAGAATCTCATTTTTACTTATGGTAGTATGTTCCCTGCCAGATCAGTCAACTGGGCGTGTGGCATGAATAGATTCTGTTCCTTTTGTTTTCCACCTGAGATCTTGAAAAATAGATACGCTAGGACTGACCAGTTATACACCAATGCTTTTGGAGAAACCCAACAATTACAGTCTGGCCTTAAAAACAAAGCATCTCCATGGTTTTACATTATGTAAGCTATGCTTTTATTGTTAATCACTTAGGTTTTGATTTCTGTTATTTGGCTTCTGTTTGCTTCTGAAATAAGAGTAACCTGTAAAGCATCAAACAGTTGCAGATTAATTCCAAGTCCTCCACCAAGGTCAGTGTTTTTTTAAAGGCTTTGTATAATATTGAGCATTATTTGCTCGTAGTTACATGTTTCATGTGATCTGTTAGACTGCAATTTTTCTCTGTAGGAGACTGATATTATTTGCTTGTAGTAGAAACACTGTTTCTTCAGTTTTTGCTATCTTGGTGAGATTTGGAAGCCGCCTCTTTAATGGTGCAGTCAGAAACTTGTTAATTAGAAGGATGAAAACCATGCCTTTTTTAGACAAGTTGTATTTGTTAATCCTATTTCATAGTTTTTTCTTTGTGTTGAAGTTTACTGGTTCAGTTATTTCACTACTCTTCTGTGTTTTTGTCAGTGTAGCTCTTGGTTTTAGTTATGTGGGTTTTTTCTTTGAAAGGAATCTGATGCAAGACTGCTCTAAATATGCTAACTGTTGTTACTTCTGATATGCTGGTACTTTTTTTTGTGTGTGGTGTTTTCAATGCCGTGACTTGGTTATTAGCAGATCAGAGTGGTGTGTAACTCAAGTCACCAGGATAGAAAAAAACATTTTCAGTAAGGTGGAATGAAAAAATGGGTTCAAGTCTGATGCAGGTAAGAAAAGGATGGCTTAAATATTTGAGCAGGAATGAGTCAAATGCAGACTTTAGCAGAGGTAAACAACTGGAACATTATAATTCAGCTGGGCTCATGTTTTTGTCAGTTATGCAGAGGTTAAGTATGGTGCTTGAGTATTTTTTTTTTTTCCTTTGCTGTGACAGCTTCTGTGCTCTGGTGGGGTGGGGGCGGGGAATTCTTACAAGCAGCTGCACAAAAACCTGTAAGTGCAAAGGTGGCCCAGATTTGATGTTAAAGCTATTGGGCAGAGCGCTGCTGTGTGTTAGTGCTTAGTTGATATGACAACTGTGTGACACTGTATGAATATATAGTCTGCATGTAGCTAATAGAAGTGTTTCTCCTTGTTCATTAAAAAATGTTTCCTGTATTAGAGATTATTTGGTGCCTCCAACGTGGTCCTTTAGTGCAGAAGTTCTAATGTCAAAATGAAACCTGGTCAATATATCAGGGCCATTCTGTAGACTTCAGACAGTTTGGTGCTTGACCTTTGAGTGACTAAAATTGCAAGTGTTATAATGCTTTTCTTCTGTAATAACGTGATATTCTGTTTCTTTCTGTCAGTATATTATTTGATAAGTGCTGGTGTTCTCTGCAGACTAATTATGGAATTACTCTTGAGTATTGAGGTGGTTTAAACTATCATCTCTTCAAAATCCAACCATATATTACAGCGTATCTGTACCTTTGACTCTCTTTTTGTTCTCATTATATGCCCATAGCCTATCTTTGTTGTGGGTAACTCAGTTAACCATTGATAGTTATATCTGGTTTCCAGGTGTTCCCATCCAGTGTAAAGGGAGGACCAGTGACGTATGAACAATCTCATGAAGTTTCTACTAAGGTATAACAGTGTCAGGATGTGCTTATAGTATGCAGCAAACATGCAGTTGCAGTTTTGAGTATATGAGAGAACTTTAAAGTAGCCACTATGGGTATGTTTTCACTAGAGTAGCAACAGCCTGAGATTTTCCTATGGGCTACCTGCCTAAATGTTTACTAAAGGTCTGTATGATTCCCTCCGTCTCCAACTTCAGTGCTGAAACTTACTGTGATTATGCTCTTACTGATATGTGTTTGAGTTAGGCTTTCCTCTATGCTTATGAGAAGAGAAGGATTAATGTGTATTCCGTCAGAATACAGAGACTTTCCTCATCTCTCTTGATCTCTGTGATCAAGTCTATTCCCTGTTTATTGTAGCATTCTCTGCGGCAGCCATGTAAAGCCATGAAATGGCCATCTGAAATGTCCCCCAGTGTTAGTTGGTATGCAGCTTTTAGAAGAGGTTGCCTTCCTTTCCCAATCAGACTGGCATTCTCTGTAGCGATGTCCTCTTCTGTAGCTTAGAATAGGAAAACATTGTGACAGAGGTTGGTAAAATATTTCTAGGGTGCGCTCCATTAATTTTGATAACTCAAATTCGTATGTTTGGGCTTTTTATATGCCAGTGTGTGTATTTCTATATATCAGGATATGTAGAGACACTGTGTGGGTATTTTTTATGTCAGTATTTTTTATAGAGAACATCTGCTATGAAATTGTTTGAACAGTATGGAATTATAATTACTTGAAATGTGTTCTAGTAGTTACTGTGTACCCACTTGGTTTAATAAACCAGTAAAATATAAAATGTGGCTGAATATCCTACTTGATTAATAACATGTATTGTTTTGAATTTCATCAGTCTTGTACGGCACATTTTATAGGCTATAGTCTTGTGACATTTTTCCTTAAATTTTCATTGCAAGAGAGAAAGACAAACCAATTAGCTTTTAGTTTTGAATCTTAAAAATTCATAATATACTTAACATAAACGCAAGGCTTACATGGGTGTTTTAAAATAGTAAATGGGTTAAAGTAGCATTGGCATACTTAGGGCTCTGTTGGCATAGTTTTTCTCTTCAGATGGTTATTTGGAATGCAAGGCCTCTGCCTACATTTGCTGTAGCAGAGCTAAACTCTAATGTGACTTACAGGAGAAATTTAATACAAGCAGCTTGTACAGAAGTGACCTACTGCCATGATGGCATGTAATATATTTAGCATGCATGTGTCTAGTTACCATGTGATCTTATGCAAGTGAATAAAACAGTGAAACTCTCAAAAGTTGTAATTTCTCTGCATATCTTCAGAGTTCTTTTAATTACATGAAATGCTATTAATCTATTTGAAGGGACTCAGTTTGTAATGTGATGTAACCAACTGCAGAGTCTGAAATGCTGCAGCATTGTGTCTGCATGTTGGTGTAAGAGGAATAAGAATTCAAAAGTAGTTAGATTTTTTAATCCAGCATAACTTTTGAAGTATCTTGTTTTGTTAGGCTGTTATTGTTCAGTTTGCTTTAGCTGTGATCACTAAACGTTAATGTTTAAATGAAATCTGAAAATAACAATCTGATCCTTGGGTACTAAATCTTTGAGAAAAGCTACAAAAATAAATTTTGGCAATGTTTTGATAGTGTCAGAATTTCTTGATATTATCAGTGCTTTTGAAAGTTTTGTGTGTCAGTTACCTGCATTCTGCTGATGTCCCCTTTTGAGAGATATGTATGCCACTCTATCAAGACAACATTACAAGGTGGATAATCTCTTGAATGGAATATAATCTCACTTATTCAAAATCTTACTAAGATTTAGTACCATTTTCTCTGCCGGTTTGTTGCTCGAAGTGTGATGTTGATGTTGGGTGACCATAAGGTTTTTTTGATGTTTGTGTGGAGCAGAAGGAGTAGGATGGCTTGCTCATAGTCTCCTGTTTGTTGCACAAAACTGTTTAGCATGTGGTAGCAGGATTCTTCTTGCACTATAGCTGTGTGCCCAGATGAATAAAAGTGTTCCAAGTTGGATCAAAGCACCGCAGTGCAGCTTTAAAAGTGAATATAGGGCAATGTATTTCTGAAAACCCATTGTTAAGGAATTTACCTAGTCTCAGACTTGCATGACTGCATTCCTTAAGCTTGAAGATTCAGGTGGGTTCTGAATGTTTTTTGGGAGTCCCTTTCTTCTTCAGGTCCAGTGGTCACATGTCATGCTGTTAAGGTTTGGCTAAAAGCAGAGGAACAAAGGGTTCCACCTCCCCAGCAGTGATTTAGCTTTGCACCTCTTCCTGTTGAGAAGACTGTGGGCACTTTCTTTCAAATAATGAGTTGTTGGATTTTGATTTTTGATAGTGTTTCTCTAGGCACACTGTCATTATGGACTAGTAAGCTCCTTCTAAGATTGAAGGTGTAATCTGTCATACTCTGGTGTTGGTAGATATTGCATTTACAGAAAATGTAAAAGGAAGCCTGGTGGCTTTTCTTTTGAGTATGGTAAAGCAACACACAGTAAAATAGCATTAAGTTGCCTTAAACATAATAGAGGATTTAATTCATTCCATAAAGTGTAATGGTATTGTGTGCCCAGAGTTATACACGTTAGCATACAGACTATTTGCTTGCACTGCAGAATATAATTGTGTTGGATGACATGGTTAGTTTCGAAGTGTTTCAAAATAACAGTAATCCTCTCACCCAGACCTCTGAATTTATAGCCTATAAAAACACCAAGGTCCCTTTAGAGTTCCTATTTGTTTTTCCATAGCAGCCTGGATCTGAGGCACTGCAGAATCACCAGTGAAATTAATATCTCTTGCAAAAGCTGCCCACTTGTTTATCAGTGGGTTTGTCAGTGCTATTGACAAATATTTATTCATTTGCATTTCATGATTTAGCTTGCTACAAGAACTTAGTCTTGTGCTTTGGTATGCTGAAAGCAAAATTAATTAAGAATAGCATGTGCATCCTTCAAGACCATCCCTTAAATTGAAATCTTTAAAAGTCAATGAGAACTAGTTTCTTTTTAATATCTAAATTTAAGCAGCCACGTTGATGGCTTTGTTCTATGCTTTGTGGCTTCAAGTTGGATAAAATGCCACAGATAAAACTCCTTACAGATAAACTTACTGTGAACTCTGTATGCTGCTATCCTCCATCACACTTTTTCCTCTGCTTTTGAGAGCTTCCACTTCCCTTTAATGCGTTTCTTCCAACCATAAGGGTTGAGCATTTTCCACTGAGTGGACTTGGACTCACTCCAAAAAAGAACAAACGTTGAGGCTTGAGAGGTATCTTGAATCCATATGGGAAAGGCATAGGGACTACAACCATACCATTCAAGAATATTTTGTCTTCGGTTCCACCTACTAAAAGAATTAGGCAGAGGCACCCATTTGAATAAAATAAGGTTTTGGCCTGAGGAGTCACTAGGTAGACAAATTACTGCTTCCTTTCCATGCCCAAACTGTCATCTTGCACTTCATGCAGATGGACTGACTTGGCAGCATTAAAATGTAAGAGCACAAATCCTAGTTTACTCTGTTTTAACTTGGTGCCTTGCTGCTTTTAAGATGCTCTACTACTATGCCATAGATCTAGCTCATGCATGCTTGTCTATTACTGAACAGTGTGTTTATAGTAGTCTTAAGCTTTAATATGATATTTTTTCTAATGCAGAACCCCAAAAGCACTTGTGTTTTGGTTTGTTGGGTTTTTTTTTTTTTTGAGTAAGTGAAGCATACAAAAGGGAAGTGCCTGCCTTCTATAAAGGCTTGCTAATGTTATTAATCAGATACTACTGTCAAAATTAAATCTATTCAGTGGTAGGCAGAGAGGAAGGAAAACCTACAAGAAACTAGAAGGAAGAATCTCTACAAGTATTGGTTGATGTAAAATGTTAAGAGTAGTATCTGCTAGATATACAGGGTAAGTTTGTTTTGATTCATATCTTCCTTTTGAAAGCAGGAAAATGTTTAGAGTGTAGAGGGTGTTTCCACCCCTCCCCCTATTGAAGCTGTGTGCTGGAGAAAATGATGATGCTGTATGTTGGTGAATTCCTACAGATCTAAACATAGACCCTAATCATAGGTGTGTCTGTGCAGGGGTAAAAAATCTGCTCTCTTCAGATGAAATCATAAGCTGAAGTTTTGAGAACTAGATCTGGCTCACTGGTCAGTATTTTTGGTTATGTTAAGAGGTCTTTGTTTCAAATCTTGTTTTGAAAAGGTGTTTAGCTTGGCAGCAGGATAAAACCTGCTAAAAAGCAGCTATGAATCTGCACTTTGTCTGAACTACAGAGTGAATTTTTGGAAAGATACCTGTCTTCCAGTGGGAAGACGTATAGAATGCTGTAGTCTTAGTGTTTAAGTTTAGGTTTACTTTTCTTACATTAAAGCAAGTCTGAATGCATTTCCTTCCAGCTTCTGTAATTCTGCCTCAAAGTAAAGGATATTAGATGAGAACTGAGAGAAAAGTATAACTCAGTCACCAATATAATTGCTTAATTAAAATCCATTTTATTAGGTTTTTCTTCAATTTATTATGTGCTGTCAGGGGTATACATCTTCTTCTGTTTGCTCTAAGTTGATAGTTTAGTTTTTGTTAAGCAGTGTGTGACCTCATATGCAAAACTTGCAAAATATCATTTAAGGGAGAAGGAGCTGAGCTACCTGAGAGTGCGAAAGAATGGAACTGAGTGCTGGAAGTTTTTTGCAATGTGATTTGTAGCCAGAGTTTTGTAACTATATATCTGTATGTTGCGGTGAGATTTAATAGACAATTAAGGGTTTTCAAGGTGATGTAGGCAAGCAGGTATGTTCAAAGGTATTCTAGTCCTATTGGGGGGAGAATATGCTTTTGATTGAGGTGAAAGTGGCAGTAATATGGAGAAACATATTAGGCCCTAGTTACACTGTCCCTTCTAGGCTCCGTCTTTGCTGATGCAGGTGAAATTGGAGACAGGGAGCACTGGTATTTCTGCTGTTTGCCAGCTAGCTGTCAATATTTATTGCTTCAGCTGCTGCAAGTCTTCCAGTCAGCATGTAAAAGAGACTGTTTTAATGTCTTGAAGACCCAGGGTACTCAACAGTAACTTTTTTCTAAGAGGCGTTAAGATTTCTTGCAGGTGCAAGAATGCTTCTAAGCAGGTTCTTGAAAGCTATGCATAAGCTGTGTGCCAGTTTGCTGTGGTTCACTTTTTTGTTCATACAACTCCATATAATCATGTTCACAGATTATTTACTTAGAATGAATAAAATGAGGTACTGTAAAAGAACTGTGTTAGCATCTGATTCTAGTATACAGAATCTGCTTTCATGAATACATTTAATATGGGAGCTATGGGTTGTTTTATTTTCTCTAGAGAAATAAGTATATAGGATTTTGTATGAAGACAAAATGCTTTGTTGTCATACCGGAAAGGAATGGAAAAGATTTCAGATTCTTTGGAGTGTACTGTAGTGTTACAGTAAGAATAATTAAAAAAAAATAATTTCTAGGTCTAAGTAAGTCTTATCACTTCACATGCAGGAGTTGAACACTGCCTTTAAGCACTCCAAGCTCAAAGACTGGCTGAGGTATCTGAACTTGCACGCTGCACATTGCATCTACCAGGGCTACAAGAGGTATCAGAGTTTTATAGTGTGATGCAGCTGCTCTTACCAGAATAACACATTGCTGTTAATGCTGTAGCAATTAGAACTAATACCTTCCAAAAGTCATTCACATCCAACTGCTGTATATTTGCTTTACAACTCAAATATGCTCTCTAGGTCTTTTACTTTTTCGTCAGAGATGAATAAGAAGACGGCATGGATGGAATAGGAGATCCAGCAGGGTCTGTGAAATGAGTGCTGTTTTGTGTAATTTTCCTAACTGGCTTAAATCATCAAGGCAATAAATATATGCAGAGATCTCCACTTTGACGGTCTAGTAGTGCAGTAGACTCCAGCTGATAATGAAATCTTCTGTTTGGAAGTTTCAGGGCAGTTTCTTGGCATTTCTGTCAGTTTCTTTGGTAGTGAGGATAATCATTATTTTTTCTTTTCCCAAAATCAGTATAATAAGCTGTGTGTGACTGTATTTTTTTTTTCCTTGTTTAAGTGCATAATTGCAGGTCTGGGTAGCCAGCTATATCATCTCCAATTCCTGACCGATCCTGGTTATTGTCAGGTCTAGGCTGTCATTGCATCAGCTAGTACTTGGCTGACTAAGTAGTAAAGATGGAGATGTCTCCCTTACAGTTTCAAAAAGCTTGTGTTTACATCTAATGTTTCATGTCACAGTTGAGGGAATATGCTTTTTTAAATGGGAAAAGGTTTTCAGTAAGGAAAGTCTGCAATAATCTGAGCCTAGTTGGGCTTCTGCTTCAGATTCTTGGCTACTTAATGTAATTGAGAAATCGGCCATCTGACTTTCGAATACATTAAGATCCAGCTTTTGCAGCATCTTGCTTTTCTCAGTATTCCTTGCTCTTGTTTACCTCTTCAGTGATGTAGTAGTTTATTCATGTAGTAATAAACTTCTAAACTTCACTTAAGTCTGCAGTGTTTTCTCGTTCAGACTTTTTTAGTGACTCTATTCATATAAGGTGTTTGTCAGGTTTTGTTGACTGGAAGAGAAATTGAGATATTTTTTAAGTTTTGAGGATTTTTGTTTTTAATACAATAATGGGAACAAGTGGGTCAGACTACTTCTTTTACTTACAGTCAGTGAGTATTTACTTCCTGAAGTTTCTGTAACAAATACTTTAATACAGCTGGCTATCCACCACTTGAATCATGTATCTTTGCTGTGAAGCAGTAACGTTACTTGGGGTCAAATGATTTGCGTTTTCTATTTGCAGCATTTTCTATTTGCAGCATTCTGCAAGAAAGGTGAAATAATTAGATTTTATCATTTGCTCTGGCTTGCAGATATAGCAAGTACCAGAGTTGCTGTAGCATCATGATTTTCCACTTATCAACTAAACCATGTTAACTGACTGCATATGCACATTTGTTGCTATTACTAAGGAAAAAATAGTTTAAAAGTTAGTCCTAGAATTAGGTTCTTATTCAGAGAACAGTTTATAAAGTGAACAGCTCTCATCTGAACGCTGAGAGTACTATAATCGGTGTAGTTGAGATAACATTTTTCAAGTGCATCAAAGTGTCTAGGTTAATGTTAATGATGTACAAATGCCCAAACTACCAGATATCAGCTGCAAATAAAGGAAAAATAATCCCATGCGGGAGCAGAAAATATTCAGAATAAATTTCTCACTTCTATTTTTAGTAGAAACTGAGTTTAATACCATATGTTTAGGTGTTGGGATACGTATCTTAATGCAGTTAACTGCATTGGGTAGCGGGGCAGGAGAAGGTGGAGAGAAAGAGGGTTACGAAGAGCTGGGATCGATACAAAATTTGAGGATGTAAGGAAACTTGTTCAAGGCTGCTTTTAAAAGTGGCTGCTGAACTTGGAGAATTTGTGGAAATCAGACTGTTTCCTGCACCATCTTGCTGAACTCATTGATGTTGCCTATATTTATTCTGCCTTTGTTTAACGTTTTTCCAATGTATTTCTCCTGAGGTGTAGCCAAGTAGATTAATCTCACTCATACATTATTATTTGTTACCTATCTGCCCCAGATTCTGAAACCTTTAGATGACAAAGAAACAACTTCTGTGCACATTTGGAAAGGACTTGCCTTATGATCTGCTGTAACCTTCTCCCCCGCCCAAGAGTAATGATGCTTTATTTTACTTAAATATAAAATGACTGCTTGCTTAAAAGGATGTAGGGAAGGGAATAATTCACTGAAATTTGGCTTTAATCTCTCTGAAATATAGTGTAACTTTTTTTTAATCATGATTTAGAACTTTGAACTGCTGGTGTATCTGAATTTTGAAAGAGATTGAGTTTTGAACAAAGGCTATGGCTGCCACAGAAAAAGAATCTTAACACTAATCTTTGTTAGAAACATGTAGGCGGCTTTATGGTTTGCTGAATGTCTTACTGAGGGATGCAGGCTGTTTGAAGCATTATGGTGTCGTGTCTGTCTGGTTTATAATTGTTGCACTTCAGCAATATGACTGCATGCTGTCATTTAATCAGACATCGAGTAAATTATCAAGAAAGCTTTCTGGGTGGTTGTTCAGTGATTTAAAGCTTCTTATAGGTTCTTTAATGTGTGATATCTCTTCTATTTGTTTTTGTTCTTTCTGCTCAATTCCCTCTTACAAGGCATAGGTGCCTGTATCACATGGCATCCCCTGGAAGACTGGAAAATGTGTTTGGTAGGAAAGGTAATATTCTCAGGAGGGAGATAGTTGTGGAGGCTACCTGTCAGAGTGCTCCCCTTGTCCCTGTCCCCAGTCCCAAACAAACAAAAAACATAAAACAACTTCCTCCCACCCCAGCCCAAATGGGAGCAGGAAGCTTGGAGCCTGCAGCTTGTGCAGAGCATGGAGAAAAGCTGGTATATAGGATCAGGATGAACGAGCTAAACCTTGGGAAGAAGTTTCGCAAGCACAAAATGGGATATGATGCTCTGTGTCACAAAGCCACTGTTAACTGAAGCCAAACTTGGAAACAAAGACCCATCTGCAAGGGCACAATGTGCAAGGGAAGAATCCTGTTTATGATCCTTCTGTATTTCCAGTCTCTCATGTACTCACACTTGTCCCTTGCTAAGAACTTTAAGACAACCTGGTGGGTTTTAGTGTGGTCTGGCTTGAGAAAGCTCTCTGTAGGAGAAGGTATAAGGGAACGATGTGAAAGGTATAGGTGCCTTTGTATCCTCTTACATTCCTGAAGTCAGCTGTATGTGGTTTTGATTGCTGAAATATTTGTTCAGTAACATGTTGGAAGTAGCTGTCATGTGGCTGTTTGTTGTGTTAGCTCAACAGTTTGTACTTTGTAGGCAGTGCACAGTTTTCCTCTTCATAAAAAGTAACAATGAATTACTCATAGTTTTGTCACTGATAAGTGTTCACAGTCTTGCTGAGTTTTAGAAGTCTTGCTGCTAATCACAAAATCAGTTTGCTGAAGTACCAAGCTTGTACAGTTTTCTACATTTGGTAAACTCAGTGTTAAATCAGATTACTTCATACATAATTTGTGTTCTTTGTTTATTCCAGTAGAAGAAACTAAGAAATGGAGGCCATCAAATGCCTTTTATGTAGATACTTCCTAAGGAAAAATCTGCTACAGTTTTTGCTCTTGCTTTGGGAAACTGTGCAAGTTATGCCTCAGTCAGTTTTAATATACTGAGAACAGACACTGTTTACTTAACTGAAGAATTGTGTGTTTGGCACTTGCTACAAGGAAACTGAAGCGCAGCCTGCAAAATTTGAATACACTTAAATAGTATTTGAAGGATAAATGTTAGAAATCTCATATCATTGCCTTACAGTATGTGTTGTGTTCTCAGTATTTTCTTCGTTTGTAGAAAATTTAAATCTTGTGTCAGGATGCTGCTTGAGTTAGTTCAGTTGGCACCTTGTTTAACTTTGAAACCTTGTTTAACTTTGAACTATGTGTAAAAGTAGTGCGCTCTAATGGTATTTTTCTGATGTTGCTTTCAAGTGTTTTTTTCTGAGAGAGATTTTTTTAGGGTTTTTTTTTTTTTGGTATATGAATGTTCAGTTCTTTATATGTAAATTATTTGTTGAAGTTCTAAGTGATTGTAAAATTGGCTCCCCCCCGCCAAAGCACCTGCTAAAACCTTCGATGCTGCTCAGAAAAGAGTCTGCTTGAATCATGTAGCTCTTAGAGGCAAAAGGAGGATGATACTCCTTATAGAGAAAGATGCCCAAACAGAAATGCCATGAACCTGACTTTTTAAGATGTTGTTGGTTACATTTCAAGTTCTTTGCTGAATTCATCCTGACATGGCCATGTTAAAAACTCAGAGCAAAGCTTTCAATTTAATTATCTATAAAATGATGAAAACAGCAAGAGACCATGTACATGAAAAAACAGGGATGCAGCTTGTCTAGGATTTCTTAGCAATCTGCCCAAATCAATTCAGTGCTTTAGAACAGTATTCAGCTGTTGTAACTGGGAAAACGTCTGTCCACTTGCAATCCCCAACCTTATTCACTGTGTGTACCCCAATTTGCTCTGTTGATTTCTGTAGCAATGGGCAGAGGTATTGGGAAAACTTTGAGTTACTGAGCTAAACCTTTTCCAAATGTGTGTTGTTATGCAAAGTAAGATTATTCATATTGTCTGATCTATCAATAAACTTAAGGTGAGATGAGAAAAGTAATGAGACGAGATACAGGTTATTAAAGCTTGAGTGTCACTGCAGTAACTTGCGAGATATGAAGAATTCTGGAAATAGATTTCCCAATGTGAGTACTTTCTTAAAGCCATGATTAACTTAGCAGTCTCTAATGCGTTTTAACTGTTTATCTAAAGATGCATCAGTGAGCCTGAAGAATATTGATGGTATTAAGATATTGCAAAACCAGAAGAAAACTCCATTCTGGTTGGTAAATCTGTTAGCCGGAAACTGAACAGTCCCCTGTGTGTATTTAATATCTCTTATTGTAAGATAAAGGAAAATGTTAAAATGAACCTTTTAAATTGTCCATAATGTTAGGTGTGTGTTTAGTTAATTACCAATGCTTGTGAAGGTCTTTTCAGCTGATTGTTATTGAATCATTAGGCTAGCTTTAAAGAAAAGAAATTCTCTTCTCAGCTGAGAGTGGCAGTGGTGGTATTTTAGAAAATGTCGAGTACAAATCTATGGATGGGAACAATAAAGTAGAACTGAAAATATATGGTAAAGATGTATGTTTTTACAGAAAGCTTAAAAGTGGTTGGTTTTACATTTAGAGACTATAAATGCTCAGAATACAATGATGTGTATTTTGTTGACTTAAACTTTTTTTTCTCGGCCTACTACTTATGACCGTGTAACAGTGTGAAAAATATTTGGATGTTGAGTGTAATGTGAGTCTAATCTGATTTTAAATAACTAGAGCAGTATTTCTGGCTGTCCTTCATCTATATTTGTTGTATTATCAGCAAGTGCATGAACTGTTACAGGTGATCCTGATAGTTCTCAAACTATTTGGTCTGTCAGGTCAGGAAAATTTGTCTTTAAAAAAAAAGTGCATTCTGGGGGTGGTAAACTTATTTTAAAAACTGGCTGCTGAATCTTGATTCAGTTTTCATACAGTTTAGATTCCTGTAGTCCTGTTTGCAAGAGAATAGATTTATTCATCTTAGACAGGACTTATTGCATGGGAAAGAACGGCAGAAAAGGCCATTTTGAGCAACAGTTTATTTAAATAGTCTTTGGGGGATGCAGTATTTTTGAAAGTACTTTGAGATCTTCTCTGTTATGCTTTCACAACTTCTTTTTTAAAGCATGTAACTTACAAACTAGAAGCTCAAAAATACATTTGATTTTAATGTGGAAACTGAGGACCATGTTTAAGTGCAAAGCTCCAGAATTCCACTCTTAGAAGTACAGTTTACTTAAATGGTCTAGTATCAAAGATGTGCATTGTTCTTCCTAGCTGAAAGGAACAAGGGGTTTGTGGAAAAGAATAAGAAAGAATATCAATAAAGAATTGTTTATAGCTTCCTGTTTTTTATGTTGTCCCACTTATTTAAAAAAGTTGTTTTGGCTGGGGGTTGTATTATTGTTTTATAACAATGCTTGTGTATCACTTGCTAGCGAAGGACCTTGGAGCTCTGAGACCAGTCTCATTTACTGCAAGGCTCTACTTGGATGTAGAAGAATGGCTTCTAAACTGAGGATGGAAAGTAGATTTATTTCCTAATATTGTGGCACAACAAGAAGTGCAAAATAAATGACTACACCTTGTCTTGTTTAGAAGGGATAGGCCACGCTATTGTTTTACACTTATATTTTGTGTGACTTACAGCAGCATGTGTTGACAGGCCTATAGAAATGTGGCTGTAGGAAACATTTTCATTACTGTTTTTGCATACCTCTGCAGAAAGCCCAGCAAGAATCTTAGTGTTATGCATTGAAGTGCAAACATTCAGGTGCGTGGAGTCCCTTTGCTTGAAATGTTAAAATCTAGCTTCTATCTGGTAGCGATGAATTTTGGAGCAGGGCCACTAGAATGTCTAGAGCATGGTTACAACACCCCATGGCTCTCAACATGTTTCAGTGCAAATCCAAACCCGAGTGAATATATTTTGTGTAATTGATTTGGGATTTTGGGAAAAAAGGTGTCTAGAGTTTTATACTTACTTGATGTGGGTTTGCATTCCATTTGAGGTTCTGAAGAAGAAAATGTTCTTACCTCTCCCTTCTAGGCAGTGAAATGGAGTCTGAAGACCTTTTAATTAAAATTCTGTTTAATTGTCTCAGTGAAGAAATTATTTTACTCTTTTTTTTCTTGCTACTTGTGCTTCAAGTTATTGAGCAGAGAGGGAGGATACTTAGGTGTTTACCAGTACTACATAACAATGAGATTTTTTGTGTTATCTGCTTTGTTAATGTAAAATAGTCAAGACCTAGTGATGGGCCTTGTCTCTGTGTGTATGGGAATATTTATATTGTGGTCATGAGCATGCAAAACGTCAGTAAGATTTGCTAGTGGACATATACTTCATCTGTGATTTGGTTCTGCAGTCCATGCCCATCAGTTCATGATTAGGGGCCAAGTCTAGAAAAATTCCTGCACAGACTCTATTAAGGCTAGAAAAGGACCTGTTAACCTTTAATTAGTCAAAATTATCGTCTGCTATGTAGGAAGCCTTACCTAAGGATAAGGATAAGATGCATCTGTACAGATCAGTGTCTTCATGCAGCTGTGGCTTTTGAGAGTGATCATGCAGATTATCTGACATCATGATGCTCATTTCTTTGTATGCATTGCAGTAAATGAACTGTGATGAGACAATTCCTGTCAAGTGTAACCTATAGCCACCATGGCAAAATGGAAGTTTAAAGAAAACGAAAGGGCAGAGGGAAGTGAAAGGAAAATAAATGGATGGAGTATAATTCTGACACAGTTTTTCCAAACCTGTTCTGCCAGAAGGCTTCAAGGCCTTGTGGAGTTCTGCAGAGATATAATTTGTTTCCACTGAACCCTTGAAAGAGTCTTTTAAAATAGGTCAGATAATTTCCTTGCTTCAATATTGCATATCTCTTGTTTATGAAGCCATAAGCAACCTTGTCAACAAATGACTATATTTTCAGCAATTTGGATTAGTTCATGGGGATATTTTTTTGTATATGGTTCTGTCGTCTTTCAGTATTTAGTGCAGTGTTTTCGCATGTGCTGGGGATGGGAATAAATCCAGAAAATTGGGAACAAAGTTTACTTTTATACAATAATAGAGGTTTTTACTTGGAAAGCTACAAATATAATTTTTTTTGCTATTATAGTAAACTGACGTTATTTTCTGTTTGAAGCTCATAATGAAATGCGTATGTTTTTCCTTCTTTTTCCCTGCTTGGTCTTATTATTTTGTTTAAATGCTTGGAATTCTATTTTTTTAAAATATTTTTGCTTCCATGTACCTGTGCAAGTAATGTAAAGCAGTTTTGGTGGCTATAATTTGATTCTGTCCCTTAAGGAAGTAGAACTTTACCTTTGTCAAGATTACTCCTCATTACTTTCAGAAATGTGCATTGATCTTCATATGTCTGCTAATTTTCCTTTAGTTGGGAAAAGTTTATGGTGCTTGAGATTAAAAGGCTTTGTGACTTAAAACTTTTACCTGAAGTTGTTTGCAATGCAGTTATGATTTAGCAAAATTAAAACTTTGCTGATTACAGTTTCGATGCAGCCATATAGTGGACATATCTGTAACTATATCTAGTTCTGTTGCTAGTCCGTGTGGAAAATGAAACTGCAACTCTAATGTGATCAAGGATTAGGAAAAGGAAAAGTCGTTGCTCCCCTGTGAAATGTAATATGTTTGCCAGTGATGGTAACTTTCCATTTGCGTGTTCTAAGCATGCATGAATAGTGGCTTTTTACTGCATAATTTACTCTGATTTTTACAGTCGGTGTCAAGATCCTTTCTACCCTAGGCCGATGCCAAACTTATGTTTCAGTTCTTAGCTTTGAAAATCATCTTGTACGTGACTTCAGAATGAGAGCAATGCTGTATTTCAGAACTGGGTTGCCTTTGGCAAATGTGTTCCAAAGCCAGGTTTCTGGTGTCCCTAGCAACCTGTGGAGAGGAAGGAGAGGCTGTGCTGGCTGGATCCAGATGGGAACAGACGTACCAATAGGAATTTGGTATTTGCTAAGTGAGAAAAGTACTTGAGGTTGAAGAAAGTAGCAGACTCGAATTGAGAGGCGGCAGTGGACTGATGAAGGAGGGTGAAGCAGAGGTTGAAAATGGGAAACGGTTTGATGCATTTATGCCTAATAGAGCATACTAATTTTAAAAGATCTGGAGTAACACCCCAAAATTATAACAAAATGTTGGTGAAAGCTACTGTCAGTTTTCTCATTTCTCTTTTTTGTGGTAGTATGTGAAGCAGATAATAGTGTTCCCTGGTGTTGTTTTTTCTGTTAGCAGACAGAAAGCATCTTTTAATTTGTATCCTTACGTGTATATATATGTATACATACTCTCACATTGTATTCCTCAAGCCAGAACAATGAGATGGGACCGTGTGAAGTAAGTGTGTGATCCCTCAAAGGGGTTTAAAAATTGTGATCGTGGAGCATAGGTCTGTTTCCTTAGGAGAATGTTGAGAATTACTAAATTTGCATAGGTGTGCGTCGAATGCAGTAGAAAGTGAAGTATTGTTATGACTCTGTATAAATTTATGGTAGATTATCATCAATTTTTATGTACCTCATACAATGGGTACAGTAAAGGAGATGTGTCCCTCTGTTTCAGCAAGAATAGTGCAGAATTGAAAATGGTAGAGAGGAGGACAGGATGGCCAGAGAATGGCTTTTATGTTAGAAGTGGCTGATGTGGGAGTAGGATTCTTAAGTTTTGAGTGAAGGTAACTGAAGGAAGATACAATATAGGCATCAAAATCAGGGCTAACATGTCAGGTGAAGATGATGGTTTACTGTGTCACATAATTAAAAAACTGCGGACACCAAATATAGTTACCAGAATAAAGGCTTAAATGAAAGGAGATGTATTCTATTCTGATGCATGATTAAGCCGTAGAACTCTGCTCCTAGGTCCTAAAAATTTACACAGATCCAAAAGTGATATTCATGGAAGATGATCTGATGAACAGTTTTAAATCTAAGATTGTGTATATGACTCCAGAAGTTTCTAATTCAAAAATCACTCTAAACTTTGGAGGAAATGCTTTCTAAATACTTGGTTTAAGTGATACATGCATATTGTATTGCTGCGTTCCCCCTTTACCATCCTACTGGCATTTGTTAATAGCCATGAATAAAATGCTGGACCAGGTGGATCTTTGTTGTCACATGCAGTGGCTGCTTGTATGTGCTGATTAGGATGGTGAGCGTGTTTTAAAAAGCAGAGGAAGAAATATGATAATTTGGGATTTAGAGAACTGTTTCAGTAATGTATAGTATATTTTAAAAATGAAGCCATAGATGAAGAAAATAGATTTTAAGAGCAGCTTATAGAGACCCTTTTATTAGTTATGTTCAGGGATTGCAACTAGAATTTTATGGAACTAAGTTTAATGTGTGATTAGAGCATTAGCTGAGTTTTGTCATTTTTGGTTTTTTTGTTGTGGTTTTTAAAGACAGTGAGGGCAACTAACTTAAGAGTGAATGTTTTATGAATCAAAGCTTAGATTCTAGTGCATATTGTTGGTGGTTTTTGGTTTTTTTTAATTTGACCAATGGACATCATGCACTATGGTGTTGATTTGATCTGAAGTTCCATGGAATAGCATTTCTGAATACTGTTGGGCATTTAGTGATGTTTTACCAAAGCAGTCCTTTGTTGCTATCAGGTAAATATAAAATGACATCCCTTCATTTTGTGCTGTTCCTCCATCTCTCTCTCTTTTCTCCCAAGCTGCATCAGAACATGATGGTTGTTTCCACAGTGTAAATTGAATGTGTTGTGAAGGGCGGCCTGTGACTCATCGCCTCTTGCTGTCTCTAGTTATTAGCTGTCTGATGGTGATGTGGTTGCACCACTTTCTACACATGGCCGCAAGGATGTGGCGTTGTGACACTCATTTAAACTATGCAAGGCTTGATTTTAAAAGACACTTTGGGTTGGAAAGTTAGAGAGGTTATAAATGAATATTGTGGCTGGTTTTACCCCTTCTGTTTGAATGAATATTAGGTGGTCAAAGAATAAGGCGTACCTGTTTCATATTTATACATTATAGTATACAGTTGATGTTCTAGAGGCTAATTTCCAGTTGTTCCCTAGTTCCATTGAATAACGTTCTCCAGCAATTCAAGCAGTGTGTTTTGAGTATGGCTTAGAAATTTTTTCTACTGAAAAAGCATTTGTAGCTTGTTAAACGGTATGTGTTCTACAAGTCCATTTGATGCATTAGTACCATATTACGATACTATGGCACACTGGCTTTTCAAGTCACACGCACCTTTATTTTTCTAAACAATTTACCAAAACGAAACAAGTGCTGGACTGGTAATTGGTTAGGAGCAATTGTGAAACTCCCAGGATACTGTAGTGAGAGTAGCCATGTGAATGTCTTAATTATTCATTGGTGTCTTGGTAGCTGCATTCAGTTGGGAAAATATTTTATGTGGTCTTTATCCTTTTAAAATAAACATATTTCCTCTTTCCTTCTCTCTTTCACTTCCTAATAAACCCCTATATATTGTCTTATGAAATCAGATGCTGTTTAGTTTAGGAACAGAAGCTTGATATCATGATGATAATTTTACAAGACAAACAGGAAACACCAAGTGGTTTCTTTGTAAGTTTTCCTAAAATAATGAATGGAGTTTACCAAAACTTCATGGGTCATTTTTTGAAACCTCAGGTAACTTGCAGCATAGAGTGGTGAGCACCAACCCCTTTGAAAACTGTAAAAGTTAAGGCATACATAAGTCTACATAGTTATTGGTCCTTTTGAACCTGCGGTTTATAGATAGAATCTAGCAACTACTTGGAGTTTATTTAATTGGAACTGTCATATAATACTCTACTAATGAAAAGACTTGGTTGTTCGCTGCAGTTATTTTATGCATGCACATGTTTTACGGCTCCCCAAGTGTTTAATGGTGCTTCCTTTTAGTAATTTGTAGATTAATTCTTTTCAAAATTTTCTTTTTTTAGGGGCTTATAAGAAGAAATAGGGACCTTTTCTCAAGCTGAAGACAAAGTAAAAGAAAACTGTATCATGTGTTAGAATACTGAAGAGTGACATTTCTTGGATTAGTTTATTTCTGGATTGCAAAGCAAAAGAAAGAAGAGGCTGAAAATGGGGAGAAAGAAAATACAGATCACAAGAATAATGGATGAAAGGAACAGACAGGTGAGAAACAAGGAGTCTGCGTGAACAAGTTCATCAGTAATCCTAAAAATGAATGGAAATTTTGAATAAATAAACCTCAATTCATTCTTTTAAAGCCAAACTTTTTCTTCATGTATCTATAGACAGCATTATTGGAATACGAGTAAGGAATGGTTTTACTACTATTTGAGGGAAAATTGTTATGAGTAATATCATTTACTACTTTAAATCAGATTCACTGTAAAACTGCTATTCCTATTTAAAGGGTACCCTAGTCTGTACTTTGTTAGGCTGAAATATCATGTTGAAACAGACACCTTGTTTGATCTGATAGTTACTAGAAACACTTAATAATGAAGACAGAAAGGACGAGAAATTTAGAAAGTACGTATTAAAAGTATTTGCAGTGGCCTCTTTGGCAGAGGAGTTTGACGTACCTGTGGACAATGATCTGCAGTGGTTTGGGTATAGTAATGAATTTTGTTAACATGATTCTATTTAAAAGCATTGATTTATATTCCTTGTAAGAACTGTTCACTACAACAGTCTTTAAAAATTGTCAGTCGAAACAGAATAGTACTCCTAAGTGCACTGTTTTCAGGAAAGCTGCTGACTTGGCTGCTCTTGCCATAATAGAGAGATGTCCTGTGAACTTGAAGTACCAGAAGTTTATGACTCTGTGCAGAAGTCGTGTTTCCTCTTAACTGCTAAATTGCTTCATGAAATAAGAAATAAAATCTTAATCAGATATTGAAATGTGTAGTGGAGTATCTGGAAGCTACCATTTTAAAGGAAAAATTCTGTAGAAATGGCTTATGAGCTTTAAGGGTGGTTATAGTGGGTCAAAGGTGCTCCTAGGCCAGTATCTTTTGTCCAGTGATGATCGTAAGCAAATAAGTGTAGGACAGAGATTCACATGTTGCACTACTTTGTAATCCTCTTCCAGCTTCTAACTATTCTTAGCTCAGGGATTTCCTGAGATGGAAGTGGTTTCTGTATATTTAGTAACCATTAATGGATTTTTTTGTTGTTGTTGCTTTTCCTGTCCCCTACCAGTGAACTTGTTCAGTTATCCTTTGAGCCTTTATAACATCTTCTGGTGAGGATTTCTTATAGGTCTATTACTTGTTGTTTCAAGAAACACCTTTTTGTTTATGCATAGTCATGTTTCTGCTAGTTAATTAGGTCTTGTATGGAAGAAGCAACAGTCACTCTGCTGTGTTTTCTTATGTTCCCTTAAAATAACTTTTTCAGCTTGAAGCACCATAGCTTTACTTAGCTGTTTTGATACAGAATCTATTCCAAGTCTTTGACCGTTCTTGCTACTTTCTCCTAAAGCTCTTTAATTATTGCTACATTATTTTTGGTGGCCAAGGGACTCAGAACTGCAGCGTTCAAGGTGCATGCAAAACGTAGACTCGCATATAAGTGTACTGATGTTTGCTCTCAGTTCCCTTTCTAGTATTTAATTTGCTTTTTTAACTTCTCCTGAGCACCATCTTGATGTTAGAGTAGCATCAGAATTCCATGAGACTGTCTTGTTGCTGACATATCGGCTCAAAGCCCATTGTTCTGTTTGTGAAGTCAGGATTGTTTTTCTCCCTGTATCACTTTAAAGCAGTGTAAACCCCGAGAATTCTATATATAGCAAGAAAAGTATTATTGGAGTTTGGGAGGAAGCCAAGTATTGTGTTTGAACAGCTTTAATCACACAGTGACTGTATGTTTGATGTAGATAAATGTCTTAAGTACACGTAGTAAAAGTAAATGAATTAGTAACTTCAGTTCTTTCAGATCTTGCTGTAGGCACATTGAAGAGGTGGAAATTGATTCCCTCCACCTTTTTGAACTTATTTGGAGTAAGTTGAACAACCTTGGGTTTGTTCAATGTGAAATACAAATAGTGTTATGCTATACTTTGACTTTGGTGGGGTTTGTTGGGGTTTTTTTTGGGTTTGTTTTGTTTTGCTTTTTACAAAGCGCTATGGGTTGGGGCTTTTTTTTATTTTATTTATTTTAATCTCTGTCTCATGGAGAGGAGGAGAATAGTGTTTGTATCATTTTTAGCCCACTTGAACTAATGCTGTGACTAAAGCAAAATATGGGGATTAAATTTTAAGTTTGGGCTTTGGGTTTTTTTGGCTAGCCCTTTATTTTGGATGCTTTAGAGTCTATGGAGAGGCCTTAAGCTCTAACTGGACTATTTCTTGCCTTATCCTTTTTCTGTGGAAACTCAGAGATAACACATTTCATCTTGTTTTTAAAAGGTTTTAAAAAGATTAAATAGCTTTTGTTAGTGCAGCCAAATTTTTAATGTGTAGAGGTGTTGATGGTGTTCCTTAACCCCAGTGGTCCTGTGGTTTTGGTAACTGGTGTATGGAGTTTTAACATGCTAAAATATCCAGATGCACAGGAGATTTATTAGGTATTAATTTACTTCTCAGAATTTCTTGTTGACCCAGATAAGGAGAGCATTTAGGGTTTGTTTTGCTCCATGGAAAGTATAGTTCACTTGTGTCCGATCAGTTTTTATATGGCATACATAGCTGGTTAGTAGGTCACTTATGAACATGCTTATGTGATGTCCTGTTTAGATGTTTAGTATGATGATTAGGTTTTTGTTTGAAAATCTGAGTAGAATGGGATACAACTGCGCCTGCAGAGGAAGTTTATGTAACTTATGAGGGAAGAAAAGTTATTGTTTTATCAGAAGTGTCTTATTTCTAATGGGATTGTATGTGAGCTCAAAACAGAATATATGGACAGTTTCTCTGGAGGGCTACAACTGTCATGAGACAACTCATTGTATTATTAATTAAGTAATCTTATCTGCTTGAATGAGCTGTAGGACATTTATCTTCATTAAGCTGAAGAGAATAATGTTCAGTAAATTAGATATCAAAGAAGCTCAATCTTGCTGCCTTTTGCTTTCTTCCCCTCTCCCATTTTTTGCTGAGCAATATTAGAATAGTGCTGAGGAAGGCATTGGCCTTCAATAAAAACACATGGTTTTGTTTTAAGTGTGGTCCTAAATGGCAAGGGAATAAAAAATTTGCAGAACTGATACTCTTCTTTCTGAGTGCTTACATGAAAATTGAGTTTATAATAATCTTGTGTGCATTAAAGTAAGGCTTCCAGTGGTAGTGTTGTGCCACGCACTGTCCAAACACAGAGTGAGAAATCAATGCTGGCTTAGAGTCTCGCAAGTAAAGTAGCCTGACGTGAGGCAAGAAAGATAGGATCTCAGTAGAGAAGTTAGAACCCCTTGTCCAGGATGAGGATACAAGTGCTCAATGGAAGTAAGCCATCAGTCTTCTTGCTCAATGACTTTGCAAAGTAGTATAGCACACGCACGTCTTGCTTATGAGGCCTTTTTCCTGACAAAAAATTACCAGCAGTATCTGTATATACCTGCTCATGCTCGGGTAATAGTCTCTTAAGTGTCTTGTAACTGAAGTAGCAACAGAAGAACAACTTTTTAAAAAAAACCAATTTCCCCCAATCACCAGAGGAATCCAGGCAAAGTAATTCTTAATGTCCCATCCAAGATAGGATCAATAAATCCTGAGTGTTCTGAAAGAAGGCACTCTTAAACTGGCAGAGGGGAGGAGACTTAAGATCTGTTTTTATAAGCTTGCTTTATTGTATTTTATGAGGACAGTAAAATTTCCACCTGCATTTGGAAAAACTACAGCTCAGTACAACCTGTGTCGTTACTTGGTCAACTGGTTAATTGACAACTGGAAAAAAGATACTAACTGAGGATGCATCAAGATAGTCTGTCAGATGTTTTGGCATCTTGTCTCACTAATGTATTATAATTGTTAAAGAATAGCTAGATGAATAGGTCTTCGTGCACTAGCTGAATCTTCAGTGTGTTGCAGCACTCTTAGATAAAATTGTTTCAGAGATAGTGCTGTATCTTAATGGAGCTTCGGGGAAAAAAAAAGTTATGGTAAGTACTGGCTGTTCACCTGAACAGGGATTATTCAAGCCTCGCAAAAGGCTCTGTGATTAGTGGTCTTTAAACCCTGAGAAGTTTCCTAGTTAGAAACACTGCACAGGAGGTAAAGTGGAACTACGGGTATTATAATATGCCCCACGTTCCATATTTTCATCTTTCGATGTCTTCTGTTTATTACTTCTATTCCTACTATGGTAACTGCTAACAATCCAGCATTTCAAACACCGTGGGCACAGTGCATTTTTGAGGGAGCACGAGGTAAAACGCTGTGCACGGTGGGTTATGTGTGTGGTTGTTTTTAGAGTTTTTTCTTTTGATGAACGTGGGGACTGATGTACAGCTGGAGAGGAATCTCAGGTCCACAGCACCTCTGCAAACATTTGAGGTCGAAGAGCAAATTATACAAGTACTGTTTTAATAAGACAGTTATTTTCAGTGTGTTCCATATATAATGTTGTTAGTATATTTGTCTGCATCCCTCTTAGTCTATTTATGTGGTGGGAAGGATTTGTAACATGGATAATACTTAAAGAACATGCATGAGTTACTAGTCTCTGGAAGAAATGTCTACAAGGTGTGTGTATGCAGTATTTTCCTATCTGTATTCCAAAAACTTGATGTACGCCTAGGTAATTAACACATTAAACTATAGAAACCCAGTTCATTGGTGTCTTGCAAAAGTATTGTCACTGTTGTCTGTTGAACAGATAGGCCATATAGGCACTCAGCTGTCAGACACGCGTACTTTGAATTGTTATCTGAATGTGGCTTAGACACAGGTGTTCTGTTCAACACCAAAGTTCAAATTGAAAGCCTAGATCCAAAATTAGCTTCTTTATTTAAAAGGTCTCAGGAGATTGACTTCATAGTAGCAGATTAAGTGCCTCTCTGAGACACTTAAGAGGACATTTAGTAAAGGTATTGTCTTTTGGGAAAAGTTGGCCTTAGCATTAGGCCTGTAATTTGACTTGATATGGAATACGTTGATGCTCTTACATCCCTGACTAACTGAAATATTTTGAAATGAATACATTTTTAAAACTTTTTTTTTCTTACTTGATGGTGATTTTTGTAACTAAGTGTCTTTCGCGCCAGGCTGATGGGCGAATGCTCTTTTGCGGTGGTCCAAAATGGATTTCTTTCCTCACAGCAATTCTCATTGGACAGAATGATTCTTCTGTGATGTTCCCAGGTGGCAGAAAACAGCTTCAAAATATAAGTGAATCTGATTAGATAAATTAATAGCAACAAAATAAGTGTATTTCTTAGCTTTGCATAATTAGAAATCATATTAGATAGCAGCATTGTACTTCCATTGATATTGCTGTTTTCTTTGGTTTCATTAGAATTAGGGTTGTGAGTAACTTGTAAGCTAGTTACTGAGTAACTAATCATCACAGAAGAAAAGTACCGGGAAGTCTGTTGGTTAAACATCAGGAAATACAGTCAGAGGATCCTGCAAAGTTTAGCTCTCTTTGGTAGTTACATGTCCTCTCCTTGGTACCAGTGGAAGGGTTGGGCATGTAATCGTTTAGCTAATACAGAGCATTGGCCCTAAAAGTGACACCAAGTATAACAGGCAATTCTCTTAAGATTGTGCATGTGTACAGTTATGTCACTTGTTAGAAGGAAAAAATAGAGTAGGTTCAATTGATATATTCCTTGAATGCTTGGTTATAGTCCTCTAAACCCTTGTCATGTGTTTTAAAAAAAAATCATTATTCTTTCTTTTCTAGGTCACCTTTACAAAGAGGAAGTTTGGATTAATGAAGAAAGCGTATGAGTTGAGTGTACTCTGTGACTGCGAAATCGCACTCATCATTTTTAACAGCTCTAACAAACTTTTTCAGTATGCCAGCACTGATATGGACAAAGTTCTACTTAAATACACAGAATACAACGAGCCCCATGAAAGCAGAACCAACTCAGATATCGTTGAGGTAACAATTTGAAAAGAAACATCAGTTTTCTTATCTCCTCGCTACTTCAAATATAGAGCAATATAGAGTATTTTAAGATATCTTAACCAAATGTATTTAACATCTTGAAAACCTTGACATAAAGTGTAAACTACTGCTTTTAGTCTGGTTTCTCTAAGGCAGCAAGTCTTCTTTACAGCCATGTTGTTTTCCCATCTGCCCTCCACCCCCTGCCAGTTTCTGGGAAAGGTGTTTGATTTCAACCACATTTGGCAATGGAAATAGAGGTGCGAAATATGGTTGTTTTTCTGGGGGAGGGAGAGGAAGATGCGTTCAAGGCTGTAATGAAAAAATCAATGAAATGGAGAATTAAGGTGTAAGGAGTGCCCTCAGCATAACAGGCAGTTATGGTTGGCCCCTCTTCTCCTCTGAGGTAGTGACCACTTTTACCAGTCAAATGTTGTGAAATCAGCCACAGCCTGTTCTGCCCCTTTTTCAGCCAAAAAGATATGAATCTATGGAAAAAATGGACATAGTTTGTTGCCCAGTCACTCTGTATGTCATTTAAAACACAGCAGTGTAACAACTGTAGTTGCTGCAGAAATAGAATAACGTGAATGTATTTACCCGAAGGTCTTGGTTTCATCTACTTTAGTTATAATACTTGTGCTTTAAATAGAAACTTTCCTGTACATGATTTCTAAATTAGGTGCAGTAGAAATCAGGGATTTTCTTGGCAGTTGGTGCCTTTATGTACTTAACTGCATTTCAGATAAGAGTCATGCCTCCAGTAGTCCTGTAAATAGACCAAAACAGGTGGCTGTCTTAAGTGTTTCATTTAAATTCTGAAGTTGCCTTCTGAACAAGCGTCTTGCTTTTGAGGAATAGTGATTAGCCTTGTATAGCTGAAGAGTCTATTGCTGAGGGGATTGCAGAATACAGGGAGGATGCAAGCTGATCTTGAAAGTAAGTTTTCAAGAAAAAATCAGATTGACAAAACTGAGAAATAGACAAAAGCCTCTCTTGTTTTTTTTTTTCTTCTTTTGAGAAGATTCTGTGCTAATTTGTCAACTGCCTTTTGTGATCAGAAAGAAAACCTCCCCAACTTTTCTTCAGCATTGAGTACTAATAAGAGGGATAACACAAGCTTTGAAGAGTTGAAGGAGTCTTACTTAGTCACTGGATTAGTTTAAATAAGGGATAGCCAGTGTAGAGGAAGGGAAAACCTAATTCTTTCAAGATGAGCTTTTAATTGTGACAAATGTCAATTTGAGATAGGGATGCAAGAAAGTCAGGTTGAATTTTTTTTTTTTTCTTCAGCCTCTGAGGCCTCTTCCTATTGTGACTTTTAATAGTACTTCTTCACATTATGAGGAATAAGAACCTCTTCCAAAATAATTTCTATGCAAGGTGCCTGTAGTATATTTGTCGGGTTTTTTGTTGGTGTTCTTTTTAACCAGTGTCAAATGTTTGACTCTTGGTAACTACATAAAAAAGTGCAGCAGGTACCCAACTGTATACGTGGTTTCTGTTCTGTGGGAATGTGCAAGGACTTCTCTGCAGATGCTTTCTGATTTTCCTCTGCACCTTTACTGTACTATTCTGGTTTGGGATTTGGGACTTTACACACATTTTTCAGACATAGTGTAATTTATGAATATCGCAGTCTCTTCAGATCAGTTCTGTGTGCTTTTTAGTCTGATTGAAATGTTTTTGATTATTTTCTTTCTTAGGAAAAAGTTATTTAGCCAGAGAGGTGAGAGTGTTTACCTTCTTGCAGAGAAAATAGGTTTAGTAAGTTTATGGCTGTGTTCTGGATGGGAAAGTTAAATCGGTTGGATGAAATATTTATGGGATAGAGTGATGTTTTTTCTCTGTTGGGGAGAAAAAGGTCATGCGTACAGTACTTCAGAGATACTCTGCGGTATCACTTTTTTGCGACCGATTGCGTTTCAGATTTGCTCTGTGTGGTAGCTTTGTAGTTTATTAGCTACTGTTCTTCAGACAATTAAGCGATATTCATGGTTGGGTTCGGATGGTTAGCTTCCCACCTAAAGTAAATTATGTCTTTAATTTATAAAAAATACTCCTTTTCAGTGAAAAATTATCTACACTTTTGCTTAACAACAGAGCAGAATTGATTCAGTGGAGTATATGATGTGGTTTAGAGCAGATGCAGTGACAGATACAGCTCAAGCAGGGAGGAACATGGGAGAAGAGATGAGGTGGGGGGAAGACTGACTCCTGTATTTAAGCAGTAGCAAGTTGCCAAAAGCTCAGTACTTGATGTAGTTTCACTGTTGACAGATGCTTGTGGCGTGGTAGAGGTGAAGCTACAGCACCTGTATTTTTGAAATGTTCTTAAAGAATAGTGTAAAATAACTTCTCCTTATTGTGCCTATATAGAAATACATTTTTAACAAATAAAATTTACACATGCACACACAAAATTTATCAAATATACTAAACCAATTCAGAATAAATAATTCCATTTTAAGGAGTTACGGCTGATGTATATGTCTTAGTTAACATTTTAGTAACTTGTTTGCCCCCTTGAATAGGTGGTATTTATTTTGACATGGGTTCACGATGAAACTTATTTTGACCCATTGTGTTCCTGTTAAGCATGACAGGAGGATTTGTTTGCTGTGCTAGTAGGAAGCTAATTCTACACAGCTCTGAAGCTGTATAAGGGAGGAAACAAATCTTCTGTTACTTATTTTCAATCTTGGATAGATGGCAATGTTGTAAATGATTAAGTGAAATTGATGAGACGTGGTCCTCTTACAGATGCCTCCTGTTCAGTTTTGGCATAGGAATTGCGTTTGTATGCCCAGAGCTTGCTGTCTTCTGTTGCTGCTGGAATGTTTGTGTGAAAACATAGTAGGAGGGAGAGTGCTGGCATCTTAAATGGATGCTAGAATTATTTTGATGCATACCCTTATATCTTTTACTGTACACAATATTGTAGATGTGAATGCTCTGCTGCTGTCCTGTACTTATTTTCTAATTTTTCTGACCTTTTATGTGTTTTGGTCCCGTTTTTCTTACTAATTCCTGTAACAGTTTTTTGTTGTCCCCTCCTCCCCTTTTTCCCACTCAGTTGCTGAACATTCCACTTATCAATAAATTGTTGACTTCTTTGCCTGTTTCCTGCCAGGGGATTTTGTTGTCATAGGTTTTGGGTTTTTTTCCTTTGTTAGGTACTTGGTAACTAATCTGGGAGTAAGGAGAATGGGTTTTCAGCCATACTCCACACAGGTTCTGGGAAGAAGACTTCCTTGTTTATGAGGAGCAGGCACAATTGGTCTAGCATTGTTCTAAAATAATTTCTGCACCCCTCTGAAATACAGAAGATAAACACAGCTGTTGTTGGTGAGGACAGTGAAACTTTGCTTAAGTTGCTCATGTCCTGACCTTTTTAATAAAAGGCATTTACTTAAGAGTTGGCCAGTGTACTGTTTCATTTCAGTCTCATGAAAGGCAAAACTGTATCTTCTTCTGCAGAGATTCCAAAATAACCTTTTTCATAAGATTTCAGAAATATAAAGTGTCATTCACAAAATTCCTGGTCTTGAAGAATGTGTTCCTTTTCGTATCAGGTATGAGGTTTTGTTCTGTTGTACAATGAGGTTTCATTCAGCTTTTTTGATAGTTATTTGAGTGGAAACTTGTGATGGTGAGAAAATGGAAGTTTTCATCCAGTATGTGGTTTTGAATTCTTGAAATATTAGGGTCGTGTGCTTAGTTTTACAAAGCTGTAATAGCACAGTTCAACATTGTTAACACTGAAGTACTGTCTGTGAGTTGGAGGCCTTGCTGTAGGTGTTAGGGCATTTGATGCTTTAATATTCATTGACTTTTTTTCTGTAGCACATTATTCTTGGCAAGTAATTATTTTTCCTGGAGAAAATAGTATAGTACTTCTGCAGAGTAAAATGGGAAGAATTTCAGGTTTATCTGGATTCTGTATCCGTATAGTCGACTGAATGTTTTAATGTATAAAAGACAATTTGAGATGTTGAATGATCATCCTTTTTTGATCCAAAGGAAAAAAAGGAAATGAAGAGGCAGTCATACTCAGTCATCTTTTGCGTAGAGGATGTATTGCAGATTCTCTACAAGGCAACACTTCCATGCTGGGTCGTTCTGCCCTTCGAGAGGGCCTCAGAAAGTAGCAGTTGTTTCATTGTTCACTCTCTTCCAGCCTTGCTTTTTCTGGGAGTTGAGATTTGAAGACAGGCTCTCTTGCCTGTTTAGTGTGACTTTTTATCTCTTTTTCCATGCTTTGATGTTCCTTGACTGATAGAAAAAACCAGGGTTTATTTAACCTGCACTTGGCTGTGGGTGGATAGGTTGTGCTCCTTCTGTCATATCATCCCCTCAAACTGAGGTGATGTCATTTTTAGGAGCCTGTCTAAAATGTGACCTACTTTGCTGGTTGGCATCTGTGCCCAAGAGAATTTTGGAGAGGTGTCAGTTTAATGAGCCTCTTCGTGCTGTTTGCAGTATAGTACGACGTGTTGTGTAAGGCCCGTACCCCAGTTTTTGACAGTTGTCCTTGAAATATGTTATAGTCTGTAATAAAAATTGTAATAAAGAGGTATTAAAAAAAACCCTCTGTCCTGAACTATATCGTGTAATTACTGTGAACATGCTCATCCTTTTAAAAAGGATGCTGTATTGGAATAATCATACTTGTTTCTTGGTTTAAGTTGGAGCAGGTGATTGGGATGTTTGTTTTAAATATTCTAACATGGAAAAGATGCCTCTAATAGGAAGTAACGTTTGTGATGCCTTGGTGTGATAGTGGTCCTGTCATACTTTTGATGAAACAAGACAGAAAGCAGTTAAGTGTACCTGCTGCTACGTATAGTACTGTAAGCCAATTTAATCTTATAGAATCTGTATTCAGTGCATTATCTTGCATTAAAATACCAAACAGGCACTCTCTTTCCTTTCACAAAAAAAAATTAATAAAGAGCTGCTGTAGGAGCAATACATATTCTTTAGTCATAGATGTTTATAGTATCAGAGATGTGATTGTCAGATCGTGCCTTTCAGTAAGCATGGAGAGCTCATCTGCACATGCAGAGCCTGCAGCACAAAGAAGCAGATGCATCTCCACAGCCAGATGGAGCATATGCCAAAAGACAAGCGTAACAGCATGGGGAACATAAACAGAAAAGTTGGTGTTGAAACACTGTGTTTATAAACCAAAAGCTTTTTGCTTTTGTTATTTTTTTTTAATCCAGATTTCTCCACTTCCCCAGCGTTGCTGCTTTTCCAGGCTGTGGATTACTGACATCTGTTTTGAACTGTTACTGGCATGTCATACAGTGTAGTAGTTGGTTAACCATGGGGTCATTCAAGTGAACTTTGTGCAGAATTGAACATCTGACAATTGTATGTCAGTACACATGGATGTACACATAGAAAATTTGATGAGAAAGGTGTTCAGTTAATTGATTGATCCTGTTTCCTTCCGTGGTGGATACCTGGTGTATTAAATCTAGATACGCACTTGGCAAGCAATTCAGGCTTCCATATGCTGCTAGTCAAAGCTAAAAAGTAATATGGTGGAAATTGGATCACATCCTTGAAAAACGTATTTCTTTGGAATGCTTTAGTAGAGAAGTTACATGGTAAGTTATTAAACCTTTTTTTAAAAGGAAGAGAATGCTGTACAACCAGCTTCAGTTGAAAATCAAAACTGATGCTTAATGTAGGTGACTAAAATCTTCAAATTTAGGTGTACTGTCAACACAACTTGGTAGAACTGAGATAGTGCTGAGAGGCAGTAGCGTGCCTGGTGGTTAGACACACACCAGGGTTATTAGGAAGGCTAACAGTTGATGGTGTTTTCCATCCCTTCATATCGGATGGAGAATTGCCAGGAGTGGGCTAGACTTAGGAGGCAGGAGGGGGAAGAAAGAAAAAAGCAAAAAAGATTTGGGCTGATAGAAGAATATGTATATGTATTCTGAATAGTATTAATATTGTTGCTTTGGTCTCCAGATAGTGTGGACCACACTGTGGAAATCGATGGTATATGCTTAAAAGAGGGAAAGAGCTTAATCATGGTGTCAGTGAAGTAAGGAAATGACTTTGTAATCTGCTTGTGATGCCAAGAAAATGTAGGCATTATTGGGCTTGATTTGGTAAATGATTATGTAAATGTAATTATACTGCATATAACATCTCAAATAATTTGAGACATTTGAAGGAGTTGATTGAGTAGGATTTATGTACGGTTAAGGACCGAAATCTTGCTTTCAGCTTACCTTAAAATGAGAGAAAAATGTATAAAAACTGAAGTGGTCTGGAATATGATGAATCAAAAACTTAAATATTTAAAATTATGTGTGTGTATATATACATAGTAGCTGGAATCTGTTTTTTCCTAAGAGAAATGTTCACGGTAAACATGGCTTGTAGACAGCCTGTGCTTTGGGGGTTTATTTCTTAGTCAGGGTTCAGGATGAAACAACTTCCTTGAGAAGTTTAACGTGCTCAAGGTAGTAAGTATTTGTTTTGAATACAGTGCCAGAGACATCTGAAGTTTGTCTGAAATGCATCTTTAGATCTAGTTTCTGCTGTATTTTACTAATAGTGATTGTGCTTAGCTTCGTTATCACCACTAATAACTTCATGTAATTCCAGTTCTCTCCTACAATGGTCCTATGACTGTTAGACTGGTCAGAAATAAGCTGTGATGTTTTCCTCCTTCTTTTTGTTAATAAACTATTAGAAAACTAATCACTTTATTGATGAATGACAGCTTCCTTGGCTGTACATCACTAGAATCTCCAGTTTAATCAAATGGCTCTTCAGGAAGTTGTGCTGCTGTAAGGACGAGAATCTTAAATCTATGTAGAGATTAGTAGAAGATGTTTGTATGGTGCCTTTGCATGAACCCTGCTGATAGGTGATATGGCTGTATTTTAAGAACCAGGATATATTTGTACTTCAGCAAGGAGACACACCAAGGGTTTCTGTGTTTTTCTCTTCGAGAATTTCTTTTCCCCACTTAGGTTTCCCCCCTTCTAAAGGGGTATGGATGATATCATAGGTCCAGATATTGTTAGTAAAAAGAAAATACCTAAATCTTTCCTGTCCTTATTACAAGGACAGTGTTATTACAGTGTTTTAACCTGACTGTCTTAAAGAAATGGTTAATTGTCTGCTGAACTAGATGTTTGGCCAATGTTTTAAAATCTGTTCATGGACCAGAGATAATTTCTTCCTCTCTTCCTTTTCCGCCAACTTCTTACAGGTATCTGATGAGAAGACATAACTCATACATTAAAGTTTCTCCTTTCTCCTTCCTGCCTCCATCAAATGCTGTTACCATTTTTTCTTGATTTTGACAAGAAACCCTTAAGAACAATAAATAGAGGTAGCTTAATAGGTATCGTAGATGAGTTGTTAACATCATGGTCTGGAAAATGCAAGTTTCTAAGCAGAGCTGGAGTAGCGCTTGTTGGGGTACTCTGGTAGCAATTGTATGAGCACAGATAACCATTTTCTTTGAAATGGTTTAAGGCGTGATGTGATTCAGTTCCCATCACTACCTGCATATGTAGCTACAAGCTGCTTATAATCAGTGAAATTCCCAGAGATGTGCTCTGGTTCTTAGAACAGTTCTGAATGTGACAGACGTGACTATGGCATGACTGCTCGGTGTTCTGCCCTGCTGGTTGGTGGTATAAGCTTGTTGCTGCAGTCCTGAAGTGTAGTCTCTTATCTGAACAGAAAGTAGCACTATTTAAAGGTTCTTCCCTCGGTTTCTACAGTAGTAATGCGAGTTGTTAATATTTCAGTTTGGACAATGTAGTAATTTTGTGTCTCATAGAACTCTGGACATGTTAACTTCAACTTACCAGTCATAGTTATTACATCTTGTCAATGTCACATCAGTGATATAATCTTTCATGTAGGAGCTTACATGTTTGCAACTTCTAGTATATACTATGGAATATTAGTTAAATTAGCAGTAATGCAAATTTTAATATTTAATTTGTTTTACTGGAATTATTTGTTAGTTAATAGGAAGTGAATAACATTTTTAGTAAAAACCTCCCAAATTAATTCGAAATATTGTGAAGATTATTTAGGTCAAAGATCCTACAAATTGTCCCACTTGAAAGCTCTTCTGACTGTAAGAAATAAATGCCATTTAAAGCCCTTCTCTTTTTTGCGTTGACTTAGAATTCAGTACTTGCTGAGCATAGTGACTTGTTAAAAAAAAAAATAAATCGAGCATGCCAAAGCCAGTCTTTATCCAACATTGACATGAATTACACATGATAAAGTTTACTTATTTCGCTGTCCTCGATTCCTATACAGTCTTTTTTCTCTGCCTCTTTAGGTCCTGTCTTTGATTTCCCAGCCCCTTTTCAGGTTAGGTAAGGACAATCTTCAAAGAGGTGCTTTGGCTTTTGAATAATTCACTCTAAGTGAAGGTTATGCAAGGAAAAACATATTAAGTATATTCCTTTGACACATAACTGGGAAGTTCAGCATTCAAAACGTGAGTTATGACACACTTCTTGCAGCTTTGTGTCTTGAAATCCTACATTCTAATTTTTTGTCTTTAGTAAAAATAGAGATGTATCTGCTTGTATCCTGCCTAATTTCTGGAGAAGCTCACTGTTTTCTGTTTCTGTACATACTTACTGCTGTTGACGTTTCCAAGTACCTGCTTTCAGTTGTCTTATTAAACTTGCTTATTTTGGGGTTTGCTAAATATTCTGCATTAATGTTATGAGCTGGGATAATGTTTGTGTGTGTGTGCACACCCCAAACTTGTTCCTGTGCGTACTTTGAGCTTTTTCTCTACACAGTTGGATGCCTTTCTAGGTGGACAAAAAAATAAAAATGGCAGTTCCACACCAGTATTGAAGATAATTGAAGCTTGTTCTGGTAGACGTTAGTATAACCAGTACCCATAATTTTACATGGGAATGTTATTTTAATAATTGTATAAATCCTTAGGATCCACTAAACGTTGTCTTTGGGAGTAGTTGCTATTTGTGTTGTAATTTCCATTTCTGATAATGCTATGTTGTCTAGAGTAACTAGACTTTGAAATAGCTTCTGTTATCCTTTCCAGTTTTCAAGCTGTAAAAAGAAATTCAGAAGAAGAAATGTTTGAAATAGCATTTTGATGTTACTGCATGGGCAGGTAGACCAAAAGAAAGCCGTTTTAAAAATATCATTGAATTGTAATCAGAGTTTAGGAAACTTTTCTTGGCAAACCGTGAGTAGGAGATAATATTTTTACTAAAGAACTTCTAAAAGATTATGGAGGATATTATGCAGATGGTTTGCTACACTTGGAAACTTTTCACGTTCCATATGGCTTATCTGCAATATACTGTTGCTCAAAGGAGGCCTTCAGTTGGCTACTGCTGTTGCTGATTTGTGTTTTAACCATTGCAAGTCCGTTAAGAGGTACACTGGGAGGATGTGCGTGTAGAGATACATATTGTCACTTGAGTAAGGATTGAAAAAAGCTCTATGTGCCAAAAAAAGTCTCTTTGAACATACTAACATAGAACGGTGTTTTGTTTGGTTTTACCATTTATTTTCAGCATTGCTGACTACATTCTCTGATGTATAGGCTAAGGGATAGTTTTTTCTTCCTGAAGATGAACATAGATCTACATTGTCTCTCATTTTTCATAAAACGATTGACTGAGATTGACTTAAACTGGCAATTTAGTATTCTTTGATGGAAAAATCTAGTTGATGGTACCCTCTGTAAAACTGGCCAAATGAGAACCTCCTTAGTGGTGCCAAATTTAATAATTCAGTGGGTTGTGTAGAAAGTGAAGAAAAATGCATCAAATATTAGACTTCTAGAGCTTGACTTAGCTTTCACTGTGGAAACAGTATTGTCAGTGTTAATGGATTATTAATCACTTGAAGTCTCAAGAAGTTCATTTAGGAGTAAGCAATCCAGCCTGTTTGTAGGTCAGCAACTGCATTACAGAGTCCGCAGTTCACCGACAGTGTTTCTCAAAAATCACAAATACAAGTAAGGAGCTTCTCTATCTTCTGGTCCAGTGCATTGTGTAATATTCTGGGGGTGAAGAGGAGTGGATTTTATGACCTATAAAATTGTTGTTATTTTGTAATTGCTTGTGGTGTATCTATTTAAATTAATGTTTCACAGCAAAGATGCTTCAAGCAACTATTTAAGCTTCCTACAATATCACCTCTAAAAACCTTTTGTGTGTGTTATTTTATATAATTGAGAGTTTGAATCCTGAGTGCCATCTTTATCATATCTTGGAGGAATTTGACAGTTAGATTTCAGGTTTGGCAGGCTGGGGATACATGTTAAAATTTGCCAGATACTGGAAGGGCTCCAACTTTTGAAAGAAGACTGTGTCTTTTCTTGGAGTGGTAGCAGGGACACTGATAAAATTCAAAATCATGAGCATTTTGCATCTCTGAATGGTGAATACCTTTGTCTAAAACTGGTCATAGTAGAGCCGTGCTTTTCCTTATATTTTATGGCCTATTGCTAGGCAGACTTGTATTTTTTGTTTGTACAACCTTGGAGTAAGTAATGAATCCAAAACTTTCTTTTTTCCTCAAGCACTGTGGTGTTTGGCCAAGAAATTAAATCATTGTAGCAATCTTTGTTGAAGCACTGTGCTCAGAATTTTTGATGCCTAGCTCTTTTTGCATAATATCGATTATTTACTTTTGAAATACCACTACTAACTGAGCACAGGTATGAAAAATATTATTTAAGTAAGTTAAAAGTAGAGTATGTCCATTTTTCAGGTTGTACTTAGTACACGTTAGTTTGATTGGGGAGCTTGCAGAAAGACTGATGAGGCCTTGTTCTTTGAGAAGTTAAGCTCTCCAAGTTGCTTTGCTTGTGGAAATGTCTGTCATAATCTAATTTGACCTCCTATGCATTTAACTGAAGTTTTGAAAGCTGGGCACCACTCTGCTTTATTTACTGTACTGGTTTGGGATGTATGTATTTGTGGCTATAATTAGTACATGAAATTCTAACCGATAGCATAGCAGAATGTAATTGAAAATGTGTCCCTGCTACTGAAAGGAGTAGTATTAGGGCTAAACTTACATTGGCCTCCTAACTCAAAGGGAAGGAAAACAGCTTCATAATGAAATCTGCAGGCACTTCAGTGGTTGAAGTAGAGAACATTAATAGAGCCTAAGGAAAATTAAAAAAATTCATAAACATTACATAAAACGGTCTGGTACTCTGATTATGGAAAAAAAATAAGAATTGAAGCCTACAGAAATAACGCTGATGAACTTCAAACACGAAACACTGTTACTGAGTTGAACGAAATAGTTTTTCTTTGGCTATTCACTTTTAATGTGCGCGCCACACTTAGGATTTGCTCCTGCTTCTATTTTAGATGGGGACAACACTGCAAGGTCAAGCCCAGAATCTGCAGAACCGTGTTGTTATGTAGGAGGAAAGGAATGGAAACGGTGATACTTCTGAAGCCAAACTGACTTGCGGGAAGTTTAAAACCAGTAAATAGCTTTCAGTGATTTAAAAGTGCTCCTCAGATACTTGAATGTTTCATACATAATAGGGGAGAAATGCTTATATGTAAAGGATAATGCACCGTGGTGTTGTTCAGGGTGATGAAAGTGAAATATTTTCTGTTATAAAAGAAGAGAAATCCGGCCTTGTTTTAGGCTCAGCTTCTTGATAGTAGTATGTTTGCTTACAGGAAACAAGTAATAAAGCATTTGTCATGCTCTCAGCGTGGCTTTTTTGCTGTATGTAGAGTCTGTAGTGATACATTTAATTCTTGCCCACTGAAGTCTCTCTGCTGTGGGAAAGGAGCTAAACTGCACTGAAGGAATGTGCCCTTTTCCTCTCACTGACGTTTCATATAAAATAATGAAATAGGTGGGAATCTGGTGCTTTGAATATAGTATTTGTCCTTCATTTTGTGAATATCTCAGGGAAACGGTGTGGCTTTTTAAGTAGGATGTGATTATCAGTGGCTGAGGCGATGGTTTGCTTTAGGGTGGTCTCTAGGATCCTGCTCTTCATGTGACAGTGAGTTCTTAGTGCCAGTCAGCTGTTAGCCAGCACCCACAGAGCTTTCAGCAGCTCCCTTAAAGCCTTGAGAAATAACCTTAAAGCATGGATCTCTAATCATCTGCAGATAGGGAATGTAAGACTGATCCTGAAGGCTACAGTATGGGTAAATAGCTCTCAGCGATCCTTGGATCTCTGTTTTAGGAATTCTTGTTCTTTGTTTCTGGACATTGATGGGGAAGGCACTATTGCAGCCTAGGCTAACAGTACTGACTTTGTTTTATTGGCCTGAGGTTGCAATGTTACAATCTTTGGCCTCAGCGATCTTATTATTCCCATCTGAGGTGAGAGTGATTCTCAGTCCCATCCTTCCTGCACAGAGCTGTGTGAGCGCTTGGCGACTGCATTTGTGGGTGAGGTACCTTTGGAATTTGGAAATGATAGCCATGTCCTCTCCCTCTCCACTACTGCATGGAAGCTCTGTAGAGCTCCAGGAAACCATTTATTGGTGTACAGGCCCTATGGGAGCATCGGTAATATTTGACAGTACTAATAGAGCCTTTCCAATACTTCAGGCCTGAGGAGTACTCACACCTTTTAAAATTACAGTTTTTTAAAAAGCATTTACTTTGTGCATCTTCATAGCTTTTCTGTGTTCTAACTGCAACAGCAGAATCAGAACTAGCTACTGATTTTAAGTGAAAGGTTTAGCTTTTCCAACGTAAACCACTTTCTGTTTCTATCTCAGTCAAATTTTGGAAATGTTTTTGTTCATGATTTGGGATGAAACACCAAGAAAAATCCTATTTGGCCAGCTCTGGTAGCAAGTGCAAAAATAGAGCTGTTGACACGAGACATAGTAGCATTGATAGCAAAAACCATTTCCTTTTTGTGTAACATTACAAGAAACCCAAGGCTGAAAATGTTTTGAATGAACTGACACTTTTTTTGTGCTTCATAACACTGTACCACTATATGAGGTCATCCTACTTGTATGCTTTAAAACAGAAAAATATTATTTCCTGAGGTGACAATGAACATAATCAAGTTCTCTGCAGTTTTGCCAGCGCTGGTAAGGAGCCCAGATCACTCCTATCAGAAGTCTTGGCTTTTTAACCACACTTGCTGAGTTGGAGCAAAAAACATGCTGATCGTGCTCTTTTAACCATTAGTAATGTCCTTTCAGCATATGATATCAAAACCAGGATCTTTCATGGGGAGGAGGGAGTTGGGGTTTGTCACTGAACTTCATCTCTGGTAGTAGTAATTTGTGTTTATTAGTTCAGAGTTGTTGGTTTCCAGAACTGCTGATGACCAGTTTATTGAACCAGTGTAAGTTTGTGTGAGAGGAGCTGCATGCAGCTGGGCTGGAACAAGCCGTGGACGTGGTGACTTTATTTCACGCTGTGGAGACTCAGCAGGCTTAAAGCTCCTGCATTTTGTGTTTCTCTGTTGGAAGCTTGTGCTAAGATAATTGCACTGTGATGGCTGAATGTCATCTTTGATTCCTTATGGATCATACAACAGCTAACTTCAATGTATTTTTGTACTCCTTGGTATCTGTGTTATCGGTTTCAGTAAAACTTATGTTGAATTATAGGGAGAAGCTAATTATTTTTTTTGTTGTTGTTTTGTATGAAGTCCTTCATCTGTTCCTTAGATGCTTCTTGCCAAGGCATGATTCTTTTCTGTAATTAGCAAAACACAGTGCAATTAAAAATTACTTTGCATATGTATGGGGAAGTTCAGGAAAGAACTGGGGCTTTCATTCCATGTCCTTGAGTGAAATATTCAGACCTTTCATAGCTACTCCAGCCGTTCTCATACAGTGTTGTCATAAGCTCTGCCATTCAAAAGAACCAACCGAGCAAACAAAAACCAACAAAAACCCACACCAAACCAAGTTAAACTAGTAGTTGTAATATTTGCATATTTCAGTTTTATGCAGTGGAACAAAAAACAATTTAAAACTTCTGGGTCATTCTGCAATACCAAGATGACCACAGCTGTCTGGAACATTTGTATAGTGACTTTCTGTCACGCAGCTCTATCTTTGAGTTTGCTTGATTCTTTAAAAAAAAAAGACTTCATAGCTACGTTGGTTCATCATAATTACTTTGCATCATTTTCTGACTCAAAGCAGTATTTTTTTTCTTTCATCAGTTAATCTAGTCTAATATCAGAGCTGCACAGTCTCAGTTACTGAAGGCGCAATACAGGGTGTTGGCAAACATGTTGGAACAATTTACTGTAAATTTGGCTAACTCCTAGAGGATGTGGAAGGTAATACAGATTAACTCAATAGGCTACACATTCCCTTGGATGATCTGGAAATTAAGACTTAACAGCAGAAAGTAATTGCAGTGAGCATCCAATAGGAAAATGTGATATTTAACATTCTTTTTCGCTCTTGTTGTAGTAGGAGAACTTACATTCTATCTCAACTGCAAACCCACTGATTTTTATTGTAAACAGGCTTGTGTATCACAGCAGAGAGAGAAAGCTTTCTTCATATTACACAAGTTGTATTTGATCTCGCTGTTTTCTATTGCCTCCTCCTATCTTCAGAGTTAATAAAATACCAGTTTCCATGATAATATCTTGGAAACAGCTCAAGGAGAGCGAGTTATTTACATTAATCACAGAAATAACAAATTTTAGCTGTAGAGAATCCTGCGGGTGGAGTCAGCCCTTGTTTATGGAGTTTGGCTTTCCTGCATCCCCCCAGAGGGATTCCCAGTAGTCATGGCCTGCCTTGTTTTCCCTTGAGCAGGGGCTGGTTATCTGTGAGAAAGCTCAGGCTGGGCTGTCTTGCATAGGCTTCGCCTGCCCGCGTGAACAGATTACAGCATTCCGCTTGTTGGTCTGAGCTGCAGAGCAGAAATGTTTTACTATTGTGTTACTGGGCAATGATAAAGTTGGCAGTCTTTTTATGGTTAGGTCCTCAGAGTGGCAGTTTGTGTTTTAGCGATAAGGAGACAGAGCTTTGGATATCAGACGCAGACTTATTATCTGTAACAGTGAGCTGTGGCTTAAATTCTTCCACAATGACAGGAACCCCATCTGGAGTGAAGGTTTCCAGAATCTTAAACGGGAGATACTGAGGCGTTTTCCTTCCTTATGAGTCAAAGTGGAGTTAACCCCATTGTTATAAAAAATAAAAATAACTGGTGGCCAAGAGGAAGGATGCATTTTTATTTTTAACTAATTCTCTTCCTTTATATTAGAACTTTGAGTATGATTTTCAGACAGATCTGGGAGGGTGAATTGGCAGCATTGAGCTTAAAAGCATTTACTGGATTGTTTTAGAATATCGAAAGGAGTACTAATGAAATTCCCATTCTGCAATGCATAAACTTGCTCTAATATTTTTCACAAAGGTGGTGAACTAGACAGCATACATTTCTTGCAAGATCTTTCTTTATAGTATCCAAGTACATCTTCTAGTCGTGTCTTGGACACTGGGGATGCACGCTGATGCTGAGCACCACGTAAAGACGTTTTGATTCTATTTATAGAATTCTGTGGGCTGCAAGGGTTAAGTGTAATCCTGATTTTACAGTGTTAACATTTTCTCTACTGATATCAAAGTGTACAGGACTGGCAGGCTGACTTGTTAGGAGGGCCTGGGAGAGGGTTGACAGGCTCCGACCTTGAGAGGCTGAACAGCCAGCCCTTGTATGGCCAAGTCCATATTCGTGCCCAGCTGATTGGCCAGAGGAGCAGGATCGGTGCTGTGACAGGTGCTGGAGGAAGCTACACCTGTTTTCCCCATATGCTGATTTAGTGATTGCATTTTTGTGGGAGCTCCAGATACTGTGTGGGATATGCGGAGCAAGCCAAGAAACTTGAGAAGGAATTATAGCTTATGGTGACCTGTGATATTAAAGAATTTCAGATGGTGTAATTTAATTTTCAAGTACTGCTTTAAAACTGAAGTAGAAATAGGCAGTATTTTGCATATACATGAATAGTAAGAAAGTCTTATGTACTTTTTATTGTACTAAAAGTTAGTAGATAGTCCTTTAATAAAAATATGCTGATGAATACAATATTCTAAATTAAAACATAGTTTTATTTTTTAATCATCAATGCAGTGTGTTATGGAAACATAGCTTCTATGGGAAAAGACATGCAATTTCTTTATGGTGCTGAGAATGTCAGCTTGCAGATTTTGAATCTTTAGAGTTTCTAGTGTGAAACTCATAGAATATAGATTATTTCTCACAAAGAGAGAGCACACTCCCCACCCGTTGCTGTATAGTCCTACTGCTGATATGTACCTGTTTAAAAATTTTTATTCCTTTCCTCCTGAAACTTTTAAGAGACCTTTCCATAGGTAGTATTGTAAATCTTATTGTTAATCTTGTTATAAATGAGAACTTGGAAAGAAATATTTCATATTGTGTTATAGGGTGAAAAAGAAAAAAAATCAGGAATACAAATCTTTTAAAATGTGTTCATGAGACATGCGGTTTCACATCCTTTCGTTCGGAAGCTTATTTGTAATGCCTAAATTATAGACAAGTTTGGGTTTTTTTCCAGGGGATGTTGCTGCGAGTTCTCCATCAGAGAAAAGGAAGCAGCCCCATAAGCAGTTGCATTGTTAATCTAAAGGAATCTGAAAAAACTTACTAAAACTTGCTAAATGCAAGCTAAGCCCTTTTAGAGGGGGATTATGTAATTTGTCTTTATACATTTTTGCAGCTCTGGCTATTATGCAGGATGACAGAAGTGCAGGAAAATCCTGCTGTTATAATCTACTGAGACCAAGTGTTAGATATATCAGTGTACAGCAGTTGTTGAATTTGGCAGAAAATTTTAGCCGCTGTATTTTCTGGAGTTTATGCTTTTAAAAATGGGAATATTAAAATTGGGATGCTAAAATTCCTTTATTAAAGATCCAGTGAACTGGGTTTTAGTTACCGGTGAAGACATTAACTCCTTTGCTATAGACTTGAATGTTCCCTTTATGTCAGATGACTTCACTCCATCAACCAGGATCCAAACATGGGTTTACCTGGAACACTGGAGAGATGAAGTGGGTGTAGGTTCAAGTTTCCCATGAAATGGCACCTGGGAGAATCTGTGCCTCTGAATGAACCTTTTCTGTTTGTGTACTATGCCACTGTTTTGAAAGACTAAGCCTATCTGTTGAACAGTGAGTTTTGTCTGAGTTCATGTAGTTTCAGTGGCTCTAAATGATTCAGTAGTATACAAAACTTCTTGGCAAGTTAGTATGATTTGTATGTGAATTTTCCAATTGTATTTCAGACTTTAAGAAAGAAAGGCCTTAATGGTTGTGAGAGCCCTGATGCTGACGATTACTTTGAGCACAGTCCACTATCGGAGGACAGATTCAGCAAACTAAATGAAGATAGTGATTTTATTTTCAAGCGAGGCCCTGTAAGTACTTTTATTTTATCTCTACTTTTTATTTGTTGATCCTTTTTATTAACTTCATTATTTAGGCTCTGAACAAGAAGGAACACAGAGGGTGCGACAGCCCGGACCCTGACACTTCATATGTGCTCACTCCACATACAGAAGAAAAATATAAAAAAATTAATGAAGAGTTTGATAATATGATGCGGAATCATAAAATCGCAGTGAGTACTAAAGTATGATCTGTGCTTCTATTATGTGCATGAGAATTTTCAGTGTTTGCTCACCAATGAATACAACTGCAAAAGCAAGAGGATGTAATGGTTTGAGAAGGGTGCACAGGTGCACATACTTTTTGAGGAAAAATGAGATGCTGGTAATTTTTAAAATTCATTTTACCTTAAAGAATAGGAAGATTCATCCCTAGCTTCTCATTTGCACTCAGTTTTTCATACCTTGTGAACCTAAGATAACATTTCTAAATTTCAGAAGCTTCACTGCATTGCTGAATCCCACCTAAAATTGAACAACAAACTGACAGTCATGACACCCAGCATTGCTTCTTTTAGCAAGTTCTTTAGCCTTGAATGAAGCCAGTATCTTTTCTTCCTGCTTTATCTTGTAGCTCTTGATACCCAGCATTTTTGTCTTGAGACATCTTCAGGCCTCATCACTCAATATAAAACAGCTAAATTGCTCTCCTTTGATTTTCTGTGGTCTTCATGAACAGCCTAAATTGTCTTTGAGGACATCAGCATAAATAAAGAAGGCAATGTTATTTTTTAGCTATATGGGTCTGTATCTACAGCTTACATTGGACCTGTTCTGTGTTCAGTGCACTTGGGGCTGTGTAAGAACATAGTTTCTCTAGTTCTAGTGCAGGCGTTACTGTCAAAGGATAGGAATGAGGCAAAGCGTGAAGAATTCGGTCATAACCAAATGAGTACCATAGATGGACAGAAGCAGCCCTTATTGTAAGGTGTGGGGGGAAGCTGTCATTTGTTAGCTCTGTATTGAGAAACCTACAGAAGAAATGCTCCAACTGCTTCTAGCTTCCAGCATTGTTTTAAGTATACTTCAGATATTTCAGCTTAGTTTGAGTTGCTTAACAGCATAGCTTTTTTTGTAGGTTTTGAATAGTTTCTTCTAGTAGTTTCCCCGTGAAAACAAATACCAGTACAGCTTGACATTAGTTAGATACTGTGAATGATTTGCTAGCATTGCATAGCTGTGCTTCATTATTTTTTTCCTTCAGTCTGTGCCAAAAATTAATAATTATTCTTAGAGTGCTTCAATAGGGACACTGTTGTTGGCTCTTGCACGTAAGAGATTGTTTGTTGTAGAAAATATATTCCACTCCTGATTAGAATATTTGTTGCTGTATTTCTAAGATAATCAAATTTGTTGAACAGAAGGGATCGTTCCAAGTAAATTTCAAGCTGCACATGACAAAAGTGCATCTTTTTTAAGTATACTTGCTATGTCATGAATGTTTGTTGCCTTCCTTTGACCTCTAAATCAAAACTTCTATCCCTTTGTTGTGTCAATAAATACTACTGAATTGTTAGGCTTAAATTGTACCTGTCATGCTTTTGTTTCCACTAATTATGAGAGTTGTGAAAGAAAATAGTCCCTTTTGTTTCAGAAACTCATCACTGTCAAAGGATAGGAATGAGACAAAGGCCAAAGAAGTTAGTCATACCCAAATGAGTACCATAGATGGGCAGGCATTTCAGCTTTTGATTCAAATGGTTGTTGAATAACAAACATACACTTCAGAAAAAATAATTGCCTTTTAAATAATGCTGTAAAAATTAAAATTAAAAAAAATGAGATTTGCGTAAAACAAAGATGATGTGGTTATTCAAGCAGGTTCTGTGGAACACAGGTCACAATAATGACTTGGTGTTAAATTCAAATTACTAAACTTAGTGACTTTCTAAAGATCTGTTTAGTTGTTTTAGTCTATTAAAAAAAAACTTTTAGAGATTAATAGCGATGTTTTGGCAAGGTTATTAATATAAAAGTGTTATTACTAACTTTTTCTTTTTTGTGTAATGACTGACTGTTTTATAATGTGCATGTTTATGCTGACATTTTGAAAGTGCAACTCTATTGATTTGTAGACATGTTTGGTTTGTCATTGCTTTGTAATAATCTAAATTAACTGATAAATTTGTTGTATTTCTAAGGTTGTGAATTCATGTGAACATCTTCAATTTTCTCTCTTTGAACTTTCAGTATTTTAGAAGTCCGAGTAATTTTTTTGGAACTGTATATGATGTATGAGAGTTTGACACCATACTCTGCAATAAATGGATGTTTTACAATTGTATGCCCAATGGAGTTTAGAAACTAACATAATTAACTCTTTTCCTTCCTTTTTAAAAAAAAATCTGAGTAATTCTTGGCAAACTTTATTGTGTATTTTTGTAATGTACTGTTTCTGCAAGTATAGACAATGCTAATGTTGTTGTCTTCTGTGTGTTCCTTATGTTCTTTCCTCCAGCCTGGTTTGCCTGCCCAGAACTTCTCGATGTCGGTTACAGTTCCAGTGTCCAATCCCAACACTTTAACCTACAGTAACCCAGGGAGTTCCCTTGTATCCCCATCACTGGCAGCCAGTTCATCGTTAACGGACACGACCATGCTCTCCCCACCTCAGACCACCCTGCATCGGAACGTATCACCTGGGGCCCCTCAGAGACCACCAAGTACTGGCAACGCGGGTAAGATTTCAGTACTGCTGTGTTTTCCTTTTATATCCTCTTTGTGTTCATGTTTTAATTAAAAATTTAGGGAAAAAATGAAAACATAGATTTTTTTAAATTAAAAAACACAAACAAAAACCACCAAGTAGTTCTTATTGGTATATTTATTTTTTAATGGCTTGGGTTTTGAAGTACAAAATGATACGATACTGTAACAAGAGCAAGTTAGTTTAATGTTCTGACTTGTTTTTCTTAGGTGGAATGCTGGGGACAACTGACCTCACAGTGCCAAATGGAGCTGGTACCAGTCCAGTTGGTAAGTGCAGTGTGATGTCTCTTTTGAAAAAGTGAATTGTGGTTTTAGTTTCACAGTTATACAAAAAACATTTTTTATTTTGAAAAAGTGATTATGAAGAACAAAGGGCATAATTTTCTTGGTTGTCTTGTAGTTGTCAAGCCTTACAAATTCTTACCAAGCGTTTAGCTTTTTACTGCCATGCTCTTTCCACTTACAGTAACATTTGCATTTTTTATTTCAGTAGGACCATGTTGGTCTTGCTTCTGTATTTCTCTCCATCTGTAATTACAGCACTATAAAGAGTTCTTATGTTCACTGAATTTCTTACTTTGTATGAAGCTGACTGCACTTAACTGTTACTTTAAGGACATCTCAGCTATGTTCCCGACTTTAGTATTTGCAAGGACCTGGATGTTTGGTATGGGTTGTGGTGCCAGTCAAAATGAAGGGACTACAGACTGTGTTGCTTTTGTTGTCATGTGTGTCTTGTTAATCGTTCCCTAGAAGTTATACAAAGAAAGCAGTAAATCTTGGAAGCGGATACCTAGGTTCTGTCTTAATTTTGGAAGATGATTAGAATTTCTTTCAAAAACAAATTAGAGATCTTGCCAAAAATAAATTTCACAGTATTTTTTTGTCTTCAGTAGAAAGGTGCCATAGCACTTTTTCATATAAATTATATTTTGTCTCCCCTAAACAAAATTTAGTACTTTGATAGTGGGCAGGCAGCCATTGAGATTTGTCTTGCTGTGGAAAGGCAAAGTAAATGACAGTTCACCCACTTCCTCCATGTTCCTTTCATGCCTTGAGATGTCCTTAGGGACTGAAGGTCAATTTTGGAAATACACATAACTCTTGTTATGGTATGTGTTCATAGCAAGGAATTAAAGAAGCAACTGTTGACGTTTCAGTATGTGCCCACTGGCTATTTAGTGTGGCAAATGGGAAAAAGTTATTTGAGGATTAAGTCAGGCAATTGAATTTATGAATAAAAAAATGCTGTAACTACTGTAACTGAAAGCACAGGATTGACTTTCCACTCTTTATCTGTTCTTCGCCTATGTGCAGCAAAGATATGAAATATTAAAGTATGGTTTCCATCAGGTAAGCAAGATTTTAAATGGAGGAAACTTCCTCAGTTGAAAAAAAGATGACTGTGTTTAGAAACCGTGAATGTCAGATGTTGATTTCCGAAGTATTTCTCAAGTCAGACTAAATAACTTTATTATCAGGCTGTTTCAGGCCTCTTCTACAAAATCAGGCTTTAGTAACAGCAGCCTCAGATTTAAGACTCCTTTTAATAAGCAAATAAAACAGTTGTTTACAGCACTTGCTATTGAATATTAAGCTGTAGAAATACCCAGTTACAGCAGCTTGGTGAACGTATTTAATGCAGTAAAATGTTTTCCTTCTTGCATTTATTACTAGTGCATGTGAAAAATCAAAATGCATCACTTATCTCTTACTTTCCAGAACATCGCACCCGAAATGTTACGCGTGTACCCACTCATTTCTAGACAGATTTTTCATACAAGTAGGGCTTGTGGCTGTCTTAGAGTAGTGAACATCTAGAAGTACCTCTAGCAAAGCTCAAATGCCTAGTTAACACCAGAATGCTAAGCTGGAGTAGCCTAAATTGTCAGAGCTCCACTTGCTACTAGGATATGGCATGGCTTCTTTTCAGTACTGTCAGATGCACAGTAGCCTTCTCAGTTCCAACGAAAATCAAGAAACCACACATAAGCAAAAGGAGTAATGTGAGCTTCTCAATTTGACCTTGACAGCTGCTGTTGAGGTGTGTATATCAAGTTAATTATGGCTGCAGACAAAAAAGGATTTAGTCTCTTGCTACATTTATTGTAGAATTATTTGAAAAAATAATTTTTTTGCTTTTAGCTTTCAGTCTTTTTTTTTAATTTCTTGGGAATGGAGAATTATTCTATGGATATAGTTGTGAAAGGTCATGTGTCAGATTTGCAGCTCACAATTTGTAGGAGGGATGTCTAAGATAAAGAATGGAAGACTGACATACCGATATTCCCAAATATTCTCTCATAAGCAAAGGAAATACCTGAGTCTTATTCGACACTATGAAGTTCTGGACATTGAGGATTTTTCTCTTATTTCATTGAAAGATATTTATAAGCTTTTATCTGCGCATAAAAGGCAAGTAAATATTATCTTGCATCTTTGGGACCCAGTTCAAACAAAGATGTTACATAAAATGGTTCATATTTAGTTCACATGAGTCTTAAGTCCCATTTAACTTGATTGGAATGAATATGATTTGCTTTAGCAGTCAGTCTGCTAACTTGACAGATCTTCTGGGAAAATGAATGAGTAAAAATATCTGCATGTTGTAGTAAAGATTGGTAGGTGGTTTTTTTGTCTAGAGCAGAAAATTTTGTGATCATTTTATAATACTGAGAGCTTACTTCACATGCGGCTTGAATAACTCTGAAAAAGCATTTTTATTTTGTAATGTTTTAATGTTTTGCCTACCACATAAAAAACATTTGCTGAAGTTTTTTATTTGCCTAATATATCAGCTTGGAGAGTAGGGGAAAACATCCGGCATTATAACAGTGTTTGATTTTGAGCTAATTGATTTTTATTTATTTATATTAGATTGGGTATTTTGGAGCTAGAATTTTCATTGTATTGTTGCCCCTAGTCAGTGTTAAACCCTGGTCAGTTTGTGATGGGCATCTAATATGCCTTGAGAACCTTGTATCCTCAGGATTTGTGCAACTTGATTTGTTGTCAACATCATGATAGCTTGAATACACGCTTACATGTCTATATTAGTCCTTTCAAAAGGTTGTGGATTCTAATTAGGCCAAGTATGGCCTCATTTGCTCTGGCTACACAAACGTGGAGGCAGGGACACTGACTTTGAACTGGAAAGTATCGATGGATGATTGGATTAAGTTTATCATGAGATCTGCTCCACTGTGTTCCAGTAGATTCAGTATTATAGGTTTAATCATCCAGAGGTTGCCAATGAATTGTACTTCTAGTGAGCCTGTCCCATTCTTGAGGACTCTGAGAATCAAAAAGAGTCAGTAGTACGACCACTGTTACTCAAATTCCAATACCATTTTTTCCCTGCCTTTCGCTTATGGCATTGACCTAGAACCATGTCAAGGACCTGAGCTGAATGAAAACCTGAGACCTTTGGCCTGAGTTGCTTAAGTTCTTCCCAGTTCTAGGTGATTTTGAGGGAGTTTTTGGAAGTGGAGGCTCTTCCATGATCTCACGAGGACACACTATTATGTGTCTGTGCGTTTCTTTGTCAGTGAAGTAATGCGGATTATGGACCCGGTTAATCTTCTGGGAAATTATCTTTACTCTTACAATTTTGTAATCTGGAGAATGGATGAGAAAGATCTAGTCTTCTTGAGTGCTGATTTTTTTCTCCTCTTTGTTCCAGAGCTGAATCTTCTTCAATATCCTTACTAATCTTAAGATTCTGAGAATGTCAAGTAGCTTTAGGAATATTGAATTTCTTTGGAATAGAGATGAATCATAGAATAGTTAGGGTTGGAAGGCACCTTAAAGATCATCTAGTTCCAATCCCCTTGCCATGGGCAGGGACACATCCCACTAGATCAGGTTACCCGAGGTCCCATCCAACCTGGCCTGGAACACCTCCAGGGATCGGGCATCTGCAACTTCCCTTGGCGACCTGTTCCAGTGTCTCACCACTCTCATGGTAAAGAAATTCTTCCTAATGTCTGTTCTAAATCTACCCTTCTCCAGTTTATACCTGTCCCCCCTCATCCTGTTACCACAAGCCTTTATGAATAGTCCCTCTCCAGCTTTCTTGTAGGTTCCTTTCAGGTACTGGAATGTCGCTATAAGATCTCCTTGGAGCCTTCTCTTCTCTGGGCTGAACAAGCCCAACTCCCTCAGCCGGTCCTCATATGGAAGGTGCTCCAGTCCTCGGATCATCTTTGTAGCCTCCTCTGGACCCATTGCAACAGCTCCATATCCTTCTTATGTTGAGGATTCCAGGACTGGACACAATACTCCAGATGGGGCCTCACAAGAGAAGAATAGAGGGGCAGAATCACTTCCCTCGACCAGCTGGCGACACTTCTTTTATTGAAGGATGTGTGTGCTTGAAAAGATACGCTTGTGAGCTACTGGATCTCTATGAAGAGGCAGTCTAGATAGTGTGTGATCTTTTATCGTGGCCTCAGGAAGGGTCATGCAGAAGTGCAATTGCCAGCTTGCACACACCTGGAAATTGCACCTGGAAATTGTTTGTATATTGCCAGAAAGGGCCCAAGATTGAGAACTATGAAAGGCCGCACCTGTAAAAGGTTCCCTTTGTCTTGAGGGCTTGGCTGCTTAAGAGAGCTTTTTTTGTGAGTCTTTCACGTATCCAGTCAAGTGGCTAATACGCTGCAGTTCTTAAGAGTACACCAGAAGGCTTCAGTTACAGAAGAGCTTTCTTTGCACACCTTTCTATTGATGTTGTTTTGTTTATTCAGCGAGAGACACCCGACGAGACGGATCCAACTACCTCTGGAAAAATGTAAAATGTACTTCTTGCAGGAATTTTTATTGAAACTGGATTGATCTTTCCTTAAGAAAATAGACTTTCTTCTCCCTCCACTCCCACTCTTAAACTCACCAGTCTGTAACATCTGTAATGGAGAAAAAGCTTGACATTGTTGCTGTAGACAAACTTAGGAAAGCAGGAGTAAACCTTGAGCATATTCCTACTTAAGGATATATGTTACTGGTGATATTTCTAATCTGCTGTACTTTCTCTTCAGTTTATTTTTCACAGGTAGTCTGCAGTGGACAAAAGTTCTTGCTCCTTAGTGGTGATGAAGTTGGCAAAGTGTGTTGCTTTGCTCTGATCTTTAAGATTACACAGGTTAATAACACAGTTGGTGTTTCACCTATTTCCAAGGAAGAAGCTGGAGGATCCCTGAGGAACTCTGAGAACATCTTATTTACTCCTATTGTTCCCACACTCTCCTCAAGGAAAAAGGAGTACTGGAAGTGGACTGCAGAGCAGCTGGTTCACACTGGGCAAGCTGAACCTGTTTAGTTTGATAGACATTGTCAGCACGTAACAAAGTTTGATCTATCAATCATCCTTTGATTAGATCAGCTCACAAGAAATGACTGGCTGAAGTCAGCATGGAAAACATGGTGGTAGAAGAAAGCAGTTGAGGTGTGGGTTTTTTTATTTTCAATTGTAGCAAAATCTCCTTGGAAACCACCCATCCACATGCAGTCAGTTCCGACCCTGAACTACTCTTAGAGTTTAGTTGGAATTTCCCATGTTATGTGTGCACCTTATCTTACCGTAATTTCTGATTTGTTAAGAGGTACAAGACAATTCTGGTTAGAATTTGCCACATGTATAACAAATAGTTAATCACCCAGCTGGATTAAAGTATCACAGGGTATCTTTGTGAAGTTACAGCATTTATATAATGCAACCTTGCCCTGGATATGACAAAACACATCCTCAGGTGTTCTGAACATATTGCTTCTGTTATCTGTTCTTTGTCATTCTTTACATTTGCTTTGTATAGATACATAGAAATCCACAAGTTCAGAAAGAAGAGCTCTGATTCCGCTAACTGTAAACTATTCAGTTGATGAGAGGCATCAGTGGCATTCACTCGCCGCTGCTAATGCCTCACAAGAGGTTGAATAACATTAGGATACAAAAGCAGTATGCCTTTGGTTTAGGTTTGCTACTGCATTCTGAATAATAACCCCTGTCTTAAAGAAGGCCCACTTAAAGACTGAATATCCTTGAAAACTGTCTCTCCTTTTATGCAGCTTTAGGCAAAAAAATATTTTCAGCATTCTGGAAAATGAAAGGTGTTTTTAGTTTTGTAACATGAGTAAGCATCCCCTTGACAATTAGTCATGTATTTCTTCTTGCTGTGTTTTAATATCTAAAGCACTGCCTCAGGAGTATAAATCTTACACACTAGACATGTTTCAAAATCTTCTGTTACTATATTATCTGATGGATTGATTTGTAAAGATCTATGTTTACTTGCAATGCTGTATGCTCGCTCCCACCCACCCCTGTCCTGGTCCTGATCCACATGTAAATGTTTTTCTTAAATAGATTTTATCTGGTCTTTGAGATGCATAGTGAATCAATGGCTTATTGCAAACACAGTTTACAGTTTACTTCTAATTATGTGACATTTGTTGGGTTGCATGATGTCATTTGAGGCATAAATATTTATTTTCTGCCTTTCTTATTTTTGCTTAATCGTGTATTGCTATGCTGCTTGCCCACAATTATTTTCCAAAATTGTGTGTAATTGTTCAATTTCTCCAAAGGTGAACCACAAAAAAAGATTAATGGCATCAGTGACTATAATTTATTCCCTGAGTAGTAATAAGTATGTGGAGTACTTTCCAGCCATGTGTGTTCATTGTTTCAGCTGATGTGATTTATATAGTGAAATATGAGTCTGGCTCATTTAATTGAATGCTACGTCTTGGGCTGCAGGACAGTGATGAGATTAAGCTGTATTATGTTTCTGAAGGCAGAATAGGCAGTTGTTGAAATGGGTGGGGTTTAACATTTAGCTTCAGAAAAGGAGTTATTTCAATATTAAACGTTTTCTGACTGAACTAGTAGACTAACATACTTTGTTATCATAAAATCCAATTAAATTGTAATTTTAATCCTTGTTTAAAATTAATTTGAGAGCTTGCCATCTTTGCATTGGTGTCTGTTTTCCAAATAAGTGTTTTGAAAATGTTTTCATAGTCTGTTTTACAGTACTAGAGTTAAATCTCTTCTGATGGCGGTAAAACCAGTAGTCTTATATTACACTTCAATAAGATTTTATATTCTATTTCCATTTTCAGTTTGATAGTGTTTTTAAACATGAGGTAATTGTCTTTGGGGAAGATCTATTGTGGGTGGGGTAGGTATAATTTTCTGTGTTATACAAAATAGTAAGTAGAATTTATGGGGCTATTAAAGCCTCAGTTTGGCAAACTGCCGTATAGTTGCATCATCCTGCAATCATTATCTTTTTCTGGCTCCTGACCTTACTCTAAGAAATACCACGCTTTTAGTGATGCTTTCACTCTTAACTTGTCATTTTATTTTCTTATCGGATTATTAACAGGAAAAAAGGCTTTAAGTTTCATATTAAAAGTGAATATTCCATAGTCTTATTGCAGCCCCAGCATGTGATTCTTCAAGTAACCGATACAGAAACTTATATGTTTGCTAGACGTTCAACGCTTGCTATTTATAACAAAGGGCTGCTATTGGATTAATCGCACATGTGACATTTATTGCGTTCTTATGATATTTTCTCTAAATGCTCATTTTAAGAAACTCTCAGCCTTTTGTCAGAACAAATGCTTTGGCTCTGCCTTGCTGCTGAATGATGTTGCGGAGAGAAGGCAATGGCAAGGACTTTGTTGGTTTTGACAGCACTACTAAAAGCATGAAATGTTTCTGAAGAATTGGCAGAGCCTTGTAATAAGGGCTGCAGGAAATGACTGTATTGGGTGTGGAAGAAAGACACTGTCCAGATTTAACACAGGAGCTACTGAAATACTTGGAAACAGAGGACAGGAAATGGTATCACAGGATAGACTAAAATGCTGTACAGAACTTCAGTGTTTATACAAAGTGTTATTGTTCTGAAGTTTGAATTCCACCCAGAACACTGCTGCTTTGGTGTATAAAAGTTAACACTAACTGCCTAATGAGTAATAAAATGCTGTTTATTATTAGATTAAAGCCCAGACTTTTTTTTTATAATGGTAAGTTCTTCAGATGTTCTCGCATTTTTTGCTGAAGATGGAAGACATATTTTTTGGGGGTATAATTTGGCAGAATTAATGCTATTTTCTAACATCTTTTCCTCCCTCAAATTTGTTTCCAAATCCACTTAACTTTTACTGTGTCCATTGTGCAAGATTTGTTGCAATCTGATGCTGTGCAGCCTGTCTCTAAGTAATGTTTAGACTCGTTTATATTGGATAGATATTGATACAGAACTGTCTGTGAAAACTATTCTACGAAAACTATCTCACGAACCTTAGAGGTAGCACAGAATTTCATTTCTCTTGTTTGTTGGTTGGTTGGTTTTCCTGAGTGACCTAGCTGTGGCTAGTGTGCTCCTAACAGTCAACAATGTATTTAGTTCTAGCATGTATTCTCATCTCCAGCGCAGCTTTTCAGCTGCTCTAACTAAATTTTATCACTAAACTAGAAACATCCCAATAAATTTTGCTGTTTTGTGCTGAGGAATATAGATGCTGTAATCACAAAATGACTTTTTGCTGTGGTATTTAATATTGGAGAAAGAATGCTGACATAAAAAGCTGTCTGTGTTCCTTCTTTCCCCCATAACTTCTCAGTTAAATGGTAGAATTATCAGAAAATGTATTCCCATAGCTCCCATAGAAATGCTTCAGGAAAATACTAAACTCGAATAATGTCTCCTTGCTCTGTTAGTCTTGAAAAACTCGAGGGAAGTATCAGATCATCCATGTGTGGTCAGACTTTTGGCACAGGAGGAGATTCCACAAAGAAAGTAAATCCAGAATTTGAAATCCTGGCTTTAGTGTTGTGAATTTGCTGTTTGTCCATATGTGAACAAGAATGCTGTGGTTGCAAATTCAGATTACTAAGTTCTACCTACCTACTGTTTTTTCTTTAAAAATATTAGTGATAACTGTTTCCCAAAGACCTTTATAAAGCTTAAGAGTGGCACAAGAGCTTTGTTATAATTCTTACATTGATCCTTGCTTTTTCCATTTCTGAATTGATAGAACGATATCTGTTTCATTTGTGGTGGATAGGGAAAAAGTGAGGACTGCATTTGGCGGTTCCCCCACTGTATAACTGGGATCAGTAGTGACAGAGCAGGCTCCCTCATTTGCATCCTAGTGAATCCAAGGTTCTCGGCAGACACGATCTATCTTAGCAGTACCAGTCCTCTTCACGAAGTGTGGTGCTCTTCCCGATACCTGCTGTTGTTCTTCATTTGTGCTAACTTTTCAAAGACATTAAATTTTTTACTAAAGAATGTAGAATGTGACATTGACAACTTTCTTATTTTAATTGCTTTTAGATTAATATGTACTTAATGTAATAAAATTGCATGGGGGCCTATTCAAATTAGAAGAATAATAGAAAATTCATGTCAGTGTGGCGCTACAGGTGATTAGAAGAGCATTTCCCACAAGTGAACTTTGTGTAAGAGACTGTTCCCTGAATTGTGACTATAAAGGCTGCTTTCAGAACCGCAATGTTACTATAAACATAATCTCACTGTGGATTGTATTTATTTATACACACATACACAGGTTCTGCAGTGTGAACTGTAGGGTTCCCTGTTGTGAAATTTCCTCCACTTAACAACTTTTTTCTTTTCATTTGCAGCTGAATAAGTGGCGTATTTTGGGAATTGTTGCTATAAATATGATAGTCATTGGAATGTGGCTTAGAAGCTTTTTCTGAGATATACACTTTGGTTAACTTGGTGCTTTTGTCGGTACAGGAAAACAGAATACTGGGCACATCACTGGTTTACTGTCTTGTTTCTTTTTTTCTGGTCTGTTTTGAGTGTAAGCTAAGGCCTGTAACTTGAGCGTACTTAAGCTTTTGGAGGTTTCACTGCGGAAGTCAGGTCCTGTAGGCTTTGGCTTGTCAAATTCCACTCAGAATGATTGTCAAGAATAAGGGCGAAAGACCTCTGTGCAGTAAATTGACAGGCAGAAATGACGTGTATGTCTGTGTCCAGAGCTTGGAATGAATTTTAAGGGAAAGGATTTGTTCCCTTCATTGTTGCCAAATATAAGAATCGGACAGTATATATTTTTGCAACTGAAATTAATTTTATTGGAGAACAGGTATTGAAGTCCTGCAGTTCTTGTATGTATTTGAAGAAAACATGTTAGAAATAGAGACTTAGAGCTGATTTTTATTCTCATATGCAACAATTCAGTTATAGTTCATGTTCTGGAGGGGTGGGGATGAAGTGGGGTTGTGCAAAAGCGCACGGTTTTTTGCAAGCTCAGCCTGAAGGAACTTCAAAGGGCAAAATAGAAAACCACAACAGATGTTATTAGAAGTAGTTCTTTGACAATATGCTCTTCTCAGCGTTTAAGCTGCCCCAGTGTGCCCTTGAGGTGATATTACCTTTACATATTGATTGTCTGGTGAAAGTGGCTTTTGTTTTGTTCAATTATTCAATACTGCACCTCCTGTGAGAAGTTTGTTACTGGAAGTTGTACAAAAGAAATATTTTGTAATTTGTGCATGTCCAGCAAAATTCTGCATTGATACTTCTCTTCAGTCTTACTGTACGTTTGTGTTTCCTCTTTCAGGAAATGGGTTTGTGAATTCTCGAGCTTCACCAAATCTACTTGGAACTACTGGTGGTGGCAATGGCTTGGGCAAAGTCATGCCTACAAAGTCTCCACCTCCACCTGGAGGAGGCAATCTTGGAATGAACAATCGCAAACCAGACCTCCGTGTTGTCATCCCACCCTCCAGCAAGGGTATGATGCCACCATTGGTAAGTTAAAACATTTGTTCCGTGACTGGCTTTGTAGAAGTGAAGTGTTCTGTCCACATGCACAGGTAGAACCTATCTTATCTGCTTACCGTAGGCTTCAGATTAGAAAAGTGTTTGTATTCTGAAATTTCAGTAATGAAAAACTAAGTTACAAGTTGGTGCCTTGGGAGAAGTTAAATTTGTAAGGATTTTTTTTTTTAGATATAAAATAGCAATTTGATGTAAATGTGGTTGGGGTGCAATCCTAGAGACATAGACTGGGATTTAGTTGTTTTGGTTTGACATCCTACTGACTTGCTGCAGAGAGCTTTGTTGGTTTGGAGGATGAGGGCTTTAAAAAGGATTACGCATTATTCTGTGGAGGAATGGCTGGTGGTATTGGTGAACTGTATTAATGTGCCCTAAAGCACACTTGTTTTTTCTGGATTGTAATGGTTGTGGGATGTAAAATGTAGCTTCGGTGGTGATGATGGTCTGAGAGAAACACTTGTTTGATGTGGTGTGCTGCAATGCAACCTTGTGTGTCCTGTGGTGGACATCATGTCTTCCATGAAGACATAAAAGAATAATGAGGATCAGGCCCAGTCTCCGTGTATGTCTCAAAACCACTGTGCAGTTTGGCATGTTGGTAGTAATGTTTGTTCAGCCTAGATGTGGAATAGCACGCAACTTTTGTGTTGGGCATGAGGCAATCACAGCATTGAGACCAGAACTGGTCTTGCAGGAAGAGTTACTCTGGTTTTCCTTTAATTTGGTTGGGCAGTTCCTTTGGTCTTAGTTTTTCACTATCATGTGGAAACTTTGAATGCTTACATGTATGTTTTGTTTTCTGTATGTGGAAGAACAAACCATAACGAAGAAGAGCAGGTTATAAACAATACAAGTACTCCCTGTATAATTCGTAGTTGTTTTTAAGATACCACAACTGCTTACGTGTGTTAGTGGTATTTGTGATGAATAATACAAAAGTAATCCAAGTAACAAAAGCTATAATTAGTCTCAGAGTAATGATTCTTGGAGTTTTAGGTTTTCCAGACATACAGAAGCGTAGAAGACTTAAGAAATACACAGGATGATTATTAAAGTGAAAATAGATACAATAAGATCATCTTGATAGTGCAGTTGCTCTAATGTTGGTAGTGTACAGTACCTGTTTACTGATGTGTTATTAAGGAGGACAGTAAATATTCAATTTAGGTCTGTCTTTTTAAGGAAATTGGGGAAGAGATTTTGGAGTAGAGGTGCTGGGGTGGGGTGATAGTTGTATATGAAAAATAGTTTGTTACTGAGCTGGATATTGATTGGATCAGTCCAGCCAGACACTGCTTGTGGTCCATATCTACAGGTGTCATCCATGTGTAACACTGTCTTGGATTTTACTAAACATTCTCTGCACTATTTTTGCCAAAGCTGTCTTCTTTCGGTGTGGTATTTTTAAGTCAAACTGAATTACGTAAAGTACTTCACTTCATAGCAGTATTACTTATAGAATCAGGTTGGAAATGCTCATTGTAAATTAAAAAAATAAAAATCCTGAAGCACAAACATGACTTTTTCTTTAATTTTAAAAGCAATGCTATTTTTAGTAACTGTGTTATTCCTCTTGTTTGCCGAGTACAGTCGGAGGAGGATGAATTGGAGTTGGTGAGTTTGGGTTGCTGCTTGATGAGAGAGAGCAAGATCCTGAAAATGTCTTTTACTGCAGCTTTTTAACTGTGGTCTCCTTATGTACTTTAAATAATTCCAGTGTTCCCTTGGTAGCAGACAAAAATACATTTGTTTTATCAAACTCAAAACCTGACCAATTCAAGTTGAAAACACATCCACAGTCTGGCGCTTTCCATTTGTAAACTGGGTTTTTCCTGAAAATATTGTTTTTCTTGGAGGGAACATTGGAAAAGAGCCTTACGGAGCAACTGTCCATGTGTATGGGATACTGTCTTTTGTGTAAAATATAAATAGCCACTTATCATCCCCTAAATTACTGGAATGCTTTTAGAAGGTGGCTTCAGTCATGAAGTTCTTCAGATTGTAACACGAGTCCTGTGTTACTTCTCTTGTTTTGAAGATTACATCATTGCTGGTGAGGTCATCTCTTTGGAGTTTAGAATTATTTCATCCTGCATGAGATTATCAAACCACAGGGGTGTTCCCTGTTTACCGAGAGGAGTAGAGAATTGCAAATGAATAATTCTATGTTTTTTTTCCAGTGGAAAGATATTCTGCTTTTCAAAGGAAACTCTTGGGATTTGTGTTTTTTCTGGTTTTGCCAAAAGGTTTTAACATTTGGCAATCTGGAAAATAACGTAAGGCTGAAATAATTCGTAACTTATTTTTAAAGCGATTTGCAAATTGTTCATCTGCTGTAGCACAAACCACGCAGAAGGTGCTGCATCAGAGTGAGATCATGAAGAGGCACAAAGAAGTCTCACTTATCACGTACCTTGATTTGGTTTTGAACATGGACCTGTTGCTGATCCGAGGCTCTAATCGCATGAAAGCATGGACAGTGTGGTGATTCTTGATGAATGCATGCCTTCGGTTGATTTGTAACTTAAACTTGAGCAACAGATTTACAACAGTAGGAGCAAACTGTCTCTGAAAGTGGGTATTTAAGTTTTTAAGGTTTGTTGGAATGACCTGCAGTTCTGAACAGCTGAACTGTTCCCCTCGCCTTTACAGAGGAGTATCTGGCTGCCAGCGCGAGAAATAGAGCTTTAACTCAACGTAAAAACACTTAATCAAAATAGCATTGCAGTTGGAATTAGGCGAAAGCAGTCGAGGGCAGGTACCGCTCCCGGCTCGGAGCGGCTGCGGCGTGGAGCGAGGGCCCCCTGCTGCTCTGGCTGCCTTCGCCTCTTGAGGTGCTGGTTCCAGTGCTGGGAAGCAGTTCTGAATCCCGTCTGTTCATTCTGTGTAGTTGGAATTGAGCACTTAATATGAAAACCAGATCGGAATGGTGGCATAGCATGTGGAATTCTTCCTGTTACTGCTGTCATTTTCACTGGTTTAAAAAATAATTTGAAAATACCTGAAAGTTGCCATGAATTTTTGCCTGAATCTGAGTACAACAAATTTTAGGGACATCTAAATATTTCTTAGTGTCTTTGTATAACTGAGTGTTCAGGAATTGTATTCCAAAATAAATTATCTCTGCAAACCACCTTTATTAGTAGCTCAAAAAAAAAAAAGGAGAAATCCCATGGGGAAATCCTTTGGTCTGGATTGTTTCCCAGTGTACTCCTCTAACTTTTTCATTCTACAGCAATCTCAACTTTATAGGCTGCTATCCAGGAAAGCTTTAGAAAAATGTCAGCTTCTTACAGACAGAAAAATCTTCACTAATAACATATCTTTCTGTCAGATAAAGTTGGTCTAGTGGACATTTTCAGAAGTACCTGAGTGATTTAAAGGGGTAAATTAAACAGAAAATCAGCGGAACTTTCTCTGTAACTTTGGGCTTTGAAATCTGGCAGCTGTAAAGCAGGGCGATTACATCTGCAGAGTCGATGCCAGAGCGCCTCTGTATTCTTAGGAGGCTCCAAGGTGGGCTTCCAACAGCAGCCAGCGAAACCCACGTCAAAATCTGGTAGCCAGCGGAAGGCTGTAGCTGATTTTAACATGGTAGCTGTGGCATTCTTTTTATCTTTAAATTGAAAAGGTACCAGCCAAGGGTTGGTGTACCCCTCAATTCACCTTCATAGGTTTAAGATGAAAATTGGAGAGCTGTGTTCCTATACCTGCTCATTCCATTACAATAAAGAGAATTGTGTGTTGTTAATAGTGCTCGCTCTCACAAGATCAGAGCAGAGAATAAAACAGATGCTGCAGATACTGGAATACTTGTGTGCCTGCCTGAAATGAGGGAGAAGTGGTAGTATCCTCAGTCTTTTAAAGCAAGGAAAGACAACTCTACCAAGGAGATGAAAAAGTGTTGCTTTCCTAGCAAATATTTTTTTCAGCCAGAGAGAGAAGCTTGCTTTTGTAACATTTTCAGCAGCTTGAAATCTGCCTCCATTGATCAGGACTGGTTTGTTAAGAATGTAGAAATATAGGATGTAGAGACTTCTACTATTCTAGTATTCCTGAGAGTTCTGTAGGTAACCCTCTGGTTTTTAAAAATTAAAAACCTTTGACAGTATCTGGCATCACTAAATGGTGCTGAATTATGCATTTTGAAGAAAGATGTAAAGTTGCCTCCACGAAGAGCAGTTCTGAGAGAGAGCAGCTTTGTTGTCTGGTGGTGTTCACCATGGAGTGTAATACAAGGTTTTCTAAAGAGCAAATTTGGTTGAAGAGCTTAATTTGAGTGATATGTTTGCTGCAGATGTTTGTTCTGGTATATGGGAAAGAAAATGTTATTAAAAAACCCTATTGTGCTTACAGTTAGGACAGATAATCTGAGACAATCTGGTTTAGCCATTTTTCTTGTCGAAAAGCACAGTTTCTCTGTGTGAACTCAAATGTCATTTGCTTTGAAACATATCTGCATTATAACAAGTACTCTCTCAGCTTCGCAGGAACCATGGGAACAGCAAGATTATTTTATCTTATCAATACAAATTTAGAAGATCTCTGTGTTCCTTTCAGGACAGGTGTAGTCAACACAGTGTCAAAACTGGCAGCTAAAATTTTGAAAACTGGATGAACAACTGGGAAGTGGGAAATCCTTCTGGTGAAACTGCACCTCACTATCTGCACTAAAAACCCTTTAAAAAAAAAAAAAAGACCAAGATCTCTTAAATCACTTAAGAACTTCTGAGAATTTTTGTGTATATCCCTAAGAAATGGTGTTTAGTTTTACATCCTAAAAATCTAATGCTGAAATCTGCATGCGTGGGGAAGTGGAACAGGGAGTCTAATTACATTTTGTTTCAGTTTGCCGAGATCATTTTGGTTGTCTTGAAACATTTTGGCTTGTTTAGAAAACCTATCCGAACAAAAAAGATGTATTCACAAATAAAAACTAAAGCAAAGAAGCAGACTTTAATTGAATGCTACTTTTATGTTGGCACTTGATTTTCCATTGTTCTAACTGATATCACAAGGCATGTTGTTCTTTTTGATCATTTATAGAATACCCAAAGGATAAGTAGTTCTCAGTCTACACAGCCTCTTGCTACCCCTGTGGTGTCTGTGACAACTCCAAGCTTGCCTCCGCAGGGATTGGTGTATTCGGCCATGCCTACTGCCTACAACACTGGTAAGCATTGTTTTTAATAAGTAGCTTCATTTATCAGATGTACAAGACTCTGGTGATTCATAAGCCCAGAAAATTTGCATTTCTGGGACACTTCACTTTATTTTCCTATTCAGTTCAAATGAAGGCTCTTATTCATCAAAAATGAGCCTTCAGCTTGTAAAATGTGTAAATGTTGAGAAATCAGGAAGAAGCTCTCAGTCAGTCAGGTTGCACACAGCTGAATACGGAGACACACAATAAAATGCATTGCCTATAGCACTAGTGTTCAGGCTTTCCATCTGAGAACCAGATTGCCTCACACTTAAGCAATAGTTGATACATCAGAGCATTCCATCCCTTTCGTTCTGTCCTGCTCAGTTCCAACAGCAGGAGGGCATTGGATTTTACAGGAGCTCTCATGCTACAAAACAGCCTGGATGTACAAAACCCAAATGGGGCCTTCTCCTCAGTGGTTGTATTGAGTGAGAATGGGGACTTACGGGATAGCACTGACAGCATTTCACCGCTGGCAGTCTCTGTTATCTGAACAATGTTAACGTTACTTTTATCCAAGATGGGTATGATGCAAGGAATTCGGTAATTTATGTGGTACTTGGTTTGCAAGTTTGGAAGGTGATTTATGACATGGTCCCTCCCACTTTGACTCCATACCCATGCAGGTAATTTTAACTTCAATCTCAAGGTTCTGTATTTGTTAGAGACCCTGTATGGAATCTGCAAGGGAGTTTTAGTAGTAATTTCCTTGAACGGCTGCCAAGTTGGTTACCATTTATCTGTGATACATAGTTTAATTTTCAAATGCAGGGAACAACTTTTCCACCTTGCGTCAAGCCACTCGTTTATGGAAATCAGTGTCCTGCTTCTGCTAGCAGATACCTGATTGCTTAGCGAAACGATAACACAGCTAAGTGTGCAGCGGTGTCTGTATTCCTTGGAGAAATATCTTCTCAAACCTCTTTCACTCCAGGAGTTGGAAGTCTGTTATCATAACAGCTCTAATTGCAAAGGAAAAAAAGATGGAAACTGCATTTCTATAAATGTTTTTATCAGGTCTGCACTTACAGAAGTCCTGTTGGCATGGAATAGAATGTCCATCTCCAGAGTTTGTTTCCTACAGCACATTGCTGTAGATCTGAGGGCTTTGAAGGCTGAGTGCCTGTCCTGGACATTGGGTGCAATATTATTTTAGTTTGTAATTTAGTCTTGGAAAAGGGCTTTGGATTGATCAGCTTGGGAACAATCCTTCTGAATTTGTGCAGAAAGGCTTGTGAGGTTTTTTGAGTTCCGGTGAAAACGACAACGAAGAAGAAATTGAACCGAAAAGGCAGCTGAAGCAGCTCCACTTGCTGGGGGGCAGCTGAAGCAGCTCCACTTGCTGGGGGGCAGCTGGGCTTCCCAGGGTCTTCAGGATGCATCCGGGACAGCGCCCTGCTGGCACTGAGCTCCTCCTTCCTCTGTGGCTTTTAAAGGGAAACTGTGAGGTTTCCCATAGGGAATGAGTTGGTGGATGGGAACAGGGAAACTGTTCAGGAAGGCTTATCATGAGAGCAAGGTCATAATAGTGGTGTCATTTTAGAACAAGACTAGAAAAAAACCAAAACAACAAAGCCCTGAAAATAAAATGCCAAAACCTTAAAACCAAAGGCAAAACAAAACACAAGCCTTACTTAGGCAGAAATTTTGGTTAATCTGCTGGCACTTTAAAATAAGTTTGGCTGCTGGCATTTTTTTGTATTCTCAAGACACTGGAAATTATTTTAAGGAAGCTGTATTGCAGAATAATTAAAATCAGAGAAGTGTTTACAGCTTTGTTTCAAAACCTGTAAGAAAAGCGTGAGTGATAATGATTACATGAAAATCTTCCTTCCCTGTGTGAATGAAGTGAGAACTGTCTAAGCATTGTAGTCTAGCAAAGCTGGCAGTCAGTCACGTGCGGGCTGTTGATTAGGAATAGATTGTCTTTTCTGCTATCCAGCTAAGTTGTATTTCTGAATATTCCAAATGAAAAACTTTCTTTTATTCGATGCAGAGATGACTATGTAATCAGACATGAAGAAAGGAGTGCAGCTGTTGTGGGGAAAGGGAGAGTGTGGTGCATTGTTGTAGGACTGTGCGGTCAGAGTGGTCGCAGAGGCTCCAGTCACAGCACCCCGCAAGCGTTCCAGACCTGCCAGGGTCTCCCCATGCCTGCAGCTGCCTGTGTGCCAGTTCCTGCCCCTCCAGAGCCCTTTGCACTGGCAGCCACGACCTTCACAGCCAGAGGTTGGGTTTGGATATAGGTTCTGTGTAGGACTATGAACTGCCTTGTAATGTGAGCCAGGCAAACAGTGCGTGCGCCTCGCCTCCCATCTGGGAACTGACCTGAAAAGGGCTTTCTTCAGCAGACTCAGGGCAAGAACCACCATTCGTTTCTCATGATTTGTTTGAATTCTTCCCTTTTTCTTTCATTTTGAAAGTTCCCTGCAGACTAAAATCTTCAAAAATGCCAGTACTTGTTCTGCTGCAAGATGCACACGTGTGTCCATGCAAAATACAGAAATGTGTTGTACCTTTTTAGAAGAACCTATATGAGACAGTGATGTGTAGGAATCGAAAGTAATGTGTAAAACAATGGGCACTGGGAGGCTCCTGTCTCCTTAAGCACCTTGTGAAATTAGGCCTGCTCCTAGACTTCAGTGTGTTAACCCTTGGACTCCTTTGGGTCACTTCCCTTTATTTGCTCTGGGCAGAAAGGCTTTGTGTGTGGATCGCACATTCTCCCATTGATATGTATGTTTATATAAATATAAACAAATCTATAAATTACTTATTTTTTTTGTTTTTCCCTCTTAGATTACTCCTTGACTAGCGCAGACCTGTCTGCCTTGCAGGGATTTAACTCCCCCGGAATGCTGTCCTTAGGGCAGGTATCTGCCTGGCAACAGCACCATCTCGGTCCAGCGGCCCTCAGCTCTCTTGTGTAAGTACAGCTGACGTGCAGCGCTGTGCTTGCTCGGGAATGTTGTCCTCTTCATGCTGAATAATCTGTTCTGGGGAATATTTAGCACAAGGTCCCCGCAATTTCTTTTCTGCTGGTGGTGGTGCGTTGCCTTTTGAGTTTGCTCCTTGGCTGGAGAAGCATCCTTGTTTTGTGTTGCTTGTCCCTTTTGACAGTTCGGTTGAGCGGTGTCCCTGCAGGCCCAGCTTCTTACAAAGGAGTCACCTACGTGATTAACTTAAATGTTGGGAAATTTGAAATATTTCTGTTGGTTTTAACTTCTGTGAATATGTTCAGAACTCTAATTAATGCTTCTTTCAGCTTTGTTTCTTTGCTCAGTAAGTTGCACTTATTTACATACTAATTTTGAGGGCACTGACCACACCATCACACAGACACATTAATTTCTTTTCCTTTTTCGTGTTTTCTTATTTGTGCCCTTTGGTTTTCTTTTCCCCAGTACTGGCAGCCAGCTATCTCAGGGTTCAAATTTATCCATTAATACCAACCAAAACATCAACATAAAATCTGAACCAATTTCACCTCCCCGGGACCGTGTAACTCCCTCTGGGTTCCCGCAGCAGCAGCCACAGCCCCAGCCGCAGCCGCCGCAGCAGCAGCCGCAGGCGCAGCAGCCGTCGCGGCAGGAAATGGGTCGCTCTCCTGTTGACAGTCTCAGCAGCTCCAGCAGCTCCTACGATGGCAGCGACCGGGAAGACCCGAGGAGTGATTTCCATTCACCTGTCGTGCTGGGAAGGCCCCCGAATTCAGAAGATAGAGAGAGTCCATCGGTAAAACGAATGAGGATGGACACATGGGTGACATAAACCTGCGGTGTTGCCTCCGCCCTTTTGTGTTCTCAAAATTGAACTGTCCTGACATATCTAAATTTATAAATAAGGACATGAAATAAGTATATTTATATGTATATACATACATGCATATATATATCTCCACATGCATATATATGTGCTCGTGTGTGTAGCATACACAAACTCATCAGGCACTTACGACAAACTTCTTGTATAGCTGCAGATGTCCCATGGTAAAACGTAAGAGAACAATCCTGTAGGTATTGATCGAGTCTGGCACCCACCTGGACTTATCGTTTTAATAATATAACCTGTTTTGCAGAGAAACATTGTACCCGCATTATAATCCTACCACACTAGATTGCAGAAACCAAGAGGGCTCGCCTGTAGTAACGTCCCTGTGTGTTTTATTCAAGCTGTATGGTTACTTGTAGTTAAGAAATAATGCTTTGTAGCAGCAGAGCAGTAGAAAAGCAGGAAGAAGAAAGCAATACTGTACATAAAATGACCTTTATATTACCCAAACCTGGCATGGGTCTCTATTGCAGAGGGTGCATGGAGAAGGGCTGATGCTGTAAGAAATAATAAAAAAAAACCAACAAAAACAAAACCCTGTTTTGCACGTGCAAAAAAATAGTGTATTGGGTCAAAGAAGTGATTTTTTTAATGAGTGAAAGAGACAGAACTCGCATGAAATATTCAGAAAATATTAGCCTAGAAAATAGAACATTAACAAAGTAAAATTAATATATTAAGTTATAATTGGAATATGTTTGACAAATTTCTTTTTACGTTCATACCTTTGAAAATTATAGAAACGGATTTTAGCTCATGTATATTTTATATTAAAGAAAACAATACCCTAATGAATTGAAGACTATATATAAAGTTATATACAGTACTTTTGAACACATTCTGCTATGAATTATTTATATAAGCCAAAGCTGTACGTTGTAGCTTTTTTGTAGAGTATAGTTTTATCTTATTTTGACTTTCTAGTTTTTGCTTTCGAAGATGAAAAGGAAAAACTTGCAGGCGGAACCTTGGGGGAAAAATAAGCCATGAACACTTATATGTAAATTTAAATTTGAGCCAAACTCTGTGTATATAGCATCCTAAATATATTATCACCTTTGGTGTAAGTACCTACGTATTGTACGGTCACCAGATTACAAAGTATATTTTTGTGGATTGACGCCGACTTGAGAAAAGGCGAGGTCCTTATTAAGTAGAGTATTCACTGTTTAATATTTACTATTTTGTTAAATATACTGTACTTTCTTTGGATTTTAATTATTATTAATATTATTATCCAGATTTTTCAGAGGGTGTATAAAGGGGTCGTCCCCCTCACTGGTGGTGAATGTGTGCCGTTAAATTGTAATCTCTGTGCTGTATGGTTAAGCTTCATTATACATTTTATATATATGTATATAAATAGCAAAGTGGCAAAAAAAAATCCAGTGTTAAGTTCATCCTGCATAAATATAAAAAAATCTGTTACAACACATTTTAAGGCATCATTTTAAAGCTGCCTCTTCTGAGGAGGAAGAAAAAAAAAGAAAAAACAGTGGAAAAACTTGACCTAATTTCTCCCGATAGGGAAGTGACACATATCGGATGAGCACAAAAGGTTCCTGAAGTTGGTAAGTGGTTTGGGATAAAGCGTCGGCCTCAGAAATGTGGTCGCTATTCCACTTTGCTGCTTCCATGAGATGAAGCGAGGAATCCAGTAGCCCAACGTGTCCCCGCAGCTGCCTTGGAGAAGGCTCTGTGTGTGCTGGGCTGGGCTGTGCGGGACGAGGAGAGCACCCACGCCCCGGCCCCACTCACACCGATCCTCGCAGCGGGCGCTGCCTTTGAGCAGCAGAAAGTCTCGGGAACCAGAAGGTGGGGTCACGGCTGGTGGCAGCCTGGGCTGGCCCAGCCGATCCCGCATGCCGCACGTCTCCTCTTCCTCCGTTTGTGCTGCAAACTCAGCGCAGCCCATTTAACCAACTGTCACGGCTGGTGGTTGTGGTTCTGGGGAAGAACCTGCTGCGCTGTGTGCTGCCCAACCTCCTGCCACACTGCCCCTTATCTTCAGTGGTTTTTTGCTTGGGCTTTTTTCTTTTTTTTTTTTTTTATTCCAATTGTAATTCAGAAAAATCGCTGCCTGGCTGCTGTACAAAAGGGAATCCAGGGGGAGCATCTCCTTGTGCAGCTGAAGAACAGTCAGTGCAGGCCGCTTCCCAAACCCAGCTCTGCTGTCATGGTAACTTTAAAAACTCACCCAGGTTTCAGTTTGTTCCAGCCCCTTTCCTTTGGAAATTCCTCTTTATGAAGGCGTAGGGAGAAACTAGCCTCTTTGCAATGGCTGCTCTGTTTCCAAAGGGACCGAATTCCCTTACCACTTCCGAGAACCTTTTGCTGCTCTGACGTTACCTGATTTTTCATTATTTATGCACCTCTCTGAACTTTGCTGTGCACCTGAGTGGGAGTTCTGCATTCACATTTACTGTCTATTTTCTTGTGTGCCTTACCGGATGGCTTTGCTGACTGTATCTCAGTAGTCTTTATTTCTATGCAGGTTTTTAAACAGTGCTATTACTGTTTTCTTAAAGAAAAAAAAAAAAAGCTGTGTAAGGGTTAGAGTTTGTACTGAAATTGCACCAATTAATTCCAAACAAAACGAGCCGCTCACAGGACTGTTCCCAGGTTGCCCCAGTCCCCCAGCCCCGGCAGAACACGGCTTTCCACAGAGCTCCCGTCTCAGGGGAGAATCTCGTGCTGTGGAATAAACGGGAATCCTGATTTTTAATAACGAGGAACTAACTTTGGAACATACTTTTTTAGGAATTGTAAAAATGTTTTATAAAAAAGACGCTACCATAGCACAGGCATTTCCACAGGTAAAAGATACTTTTTTTAATTAGCTGCACTGAACCGAGTTGCAAGTGGATCCGATCCCGTCCAAACCCATTTGAGTCTGAATGATTTAAGATTTTTATCTGCTATTGTGACAAATCATGACTCCATCTCCCGCTCTCGCATTGGAAACACACGTTCTTGGGGGTTTGTCAGAGAAAAATGCTTTAGCCTTTCCTTTCACTTTAAAGGACACTAATGCATCAGAAACTTGCGAATTACTGTGCGCACAAGAAATACATAGTAAATAAGGAACAAAATAACTCCTAACAATTGATCTTGGGAAGAAGTGAAATTAGAATGTGAAAGAAAGACTTAACAAATGTAGACATTTAAATCTTAGTAGAAACTTTCTTCACTTTGCTGTGCAAGAGAACACTGCTTTGCTATATTTAAAATGGCTTTTTTAAAAGAGATTTATGTATTTGGTAAATGTTTGTAGTCAACAGTTCACAAAGAAGCTGTTCACGGTTTAATGATGATAAGCCGTTTGGCGGCACAAGCTGGACTTTGTTGCCATCCTTGAGACGAATCTTTTAAGAAAAAAATAAGTTAATCTCAATTTTTTCCCTGAATGTGTTGTTTTTTCTTCAATATACAATAAATATTCTAGTGAACTTTTTATCAAATGGTTAAGAAAATGCTAGAGGTTGTTGTAAAATATTTGTATCCTGCATTCACTAAAGTAAAGATACTGGCTTTTACTGTGTACCCCGGCCTCTCTCGTGTTTGCAGAGCCTGTTTTGCCGCGTTTCCAGCTGGGCGGCGGGCAGCTCTGTGGTCTGAAACTGGCACCAGGCAGGGCAGCAACCCCCGTGCGGGCGGCAGCACGACAGGGGCTGCGAAACAAAGAGCTTCTGCCCGAGAGGCCCTGGCAGAGCGTGGGGCCCGTGTTCCTGCTCTCCCGGTGCCTGGCAGAGCCGGGCCGAGGCCCTGGGTGCACTCGGGAACGCGCTCAGCAGTGTGGCGGCATCGTCCTGCTGTGGTGACAAAGCAAAGCGCCAGCGGGGGGGCGGTGCCCCCTGTGCTTTTATCTCATTTTATTTATTTAAAAAATGTAAGAATCCCCCCATAACAGTGAGAGACCCATTTCCTTCACAGAAGGAAAGCACAAGTTTTTGTTCAGTATTAGAGTCTGTGCTTACAAACCAAGGTCCTGAGCACTTGGGTTTTGCCAATCGCTGTGGTGGCTGCTCGGCGCTGTTCCCATGCCACAGGAGAGGCCTCACGCCACACCCCAGGGGGACACTGCCCTCCGCAGCCCCTCACTCAGGGCACCAAACCCCAGCACCAGCACAGCCCAGCTCACACCCAGCAGGTCTCTGGGCAAACTCTGTCCCCCCTGGCCCTGTAGCAGGTGGGATCCCACTCCTCTTGGCAGCTGGGAAGGACAAACAGCTCTGCCCTTGCCCTCAGAACGATGGCAGGAGACAGCCAAGCCCCAAAGGGGCTGACGTTATGGCCAGAGCCATCACATCCTGTACTGAACCCTGCCCACACGTTTCACGCACCAGGGCTGCACGACCCCTTTGTGCCTGGCCCCAGGGGAGCCCCCTCTGCCTGCAGTCCCCACATAATCTTTTGAGGTAAATCTTCCTCTGCAGCAGAGCTCTCAAAGCCTTGGGTTTCTGCTCACCTCTGGCATATAGTGTTTACTGACTTGCCCTCAACAGCACAAGCCTTGGCCTTATTGACATCTTGGGGCACCCCCAGCCTCCAAAACTTCACCACGAAGCCAGCAGCTCCACGGTGCCCAACCTAGAGAGAACCTGCCCTTCCTCCTGGGCTGCGTTCCTGGACTTTGCAAATTAAGCACAGCGTAGAAACACGCTCTCATGTGAAGACTACAAAAAAGGAAACTCAAACCCACAACTGAAATCAGGTGTTTGAGGGGCACCATTATGAAGTATTACAATTTTCTAAAAAAAAAACCACAACACTGGCAAGCCCACCCTCCCCTGAATGTACCGTTGAGACGGGAGTACTGGGTACCACTGGCCTCACACGCCTCTCGCCACACCCTCCACTGCTCTGGCCGCGTGTGGCCGTGCTGCAGTGTTGCCTCTGCAGGCCTAGTACCCAGCAAAAACAAAGCATGGATCCTGCAATGAGCTCTGCCTGCAGAGACACGGGGTTGCAAGGGAAGTCTCTGAAGGATTTCATCGAGAAGAGGCCTGGGCTCACCCCTCTGGGGTGGGCTTGCAGCACTCTAATAAATGCAGCTTAAAGACTTGCTGGAAGGGCTACAGAGGGGAGGTGCTGCCAGCATCCCTGTGCCGTGACACACCTAGCGCACACACACTAGAAGGCATCATTTTAGGGTTAATTATGCCAATGCTGCCATGGTCTGCAGGAGATAATAAAAATGATAGTTCAGGAAAAAAGAAGAGGCCCTGCTTCTACTCTAAGCAAAAAGTGTTTTCTTAAAATGCAAACCCCCCACTTCCCAGTCACATTAATACTGCACTCTTCATCACAGCAGCAAAGGTTTTGCTTCTTAGACAAGGCATTGAGAAATACCTGAAGCAACCAAGATGAATACACAACTACAAAAGACTTTGCCTCAGTGGAGTTCACAAATACTAGCCTGGTGAACCTTATAAGCAATAAAGCATCCTTATTCTTCCATGAATATCACCTCCTCCCTTTCAGTCACCTTCAGGATTATAATAACATGAGCTACTTACTTAAAAAAAAAAACAAAAAACCCTATATTGTTAACCCCCTGAATGCACTTGACTTGGAGTCATGGGCACAGGGGTGTCAGTGCCGAGGAGACAGGGTTTGCCCAGCTCTTCGCCCCTCAGGATTTTCTTCCTACAACTGAGCTTTGCGGTAATTTCCCTTCCAATCCATCTCTTGAAACATTTGTAATATTTGAGGTTTGTGTTATGTTGGAGGTATGGGCCGCCAGTCCTTGTGTTTTAAAATAGATGATGTAAAATACTGGCAGGACAATTCCTATCAGGAGCATAATAAAAACTGCATTCCACCACTGGATTCCACAGTCCGCACCATTAGTGGTCTCCTGCTTCCCTGACTCGGGCAGCGGCCTCTCCGTGCAATACTCTGTGTTTAGCTGCACCTCTGCCTGCACCGCATCCTGAATGCACTTGTCAATCCCCTTGAAGTAGTCACTCAGGTGTCTGCTGTCAGCAGAGCCACTCGTGCCCTCTTCAGGCTCTGGTAAGTCCACAAGCGTCAGGCCGGTGCAGGAGGCTGCAGTCAGGGGTGGCCGTAGTTCTCTGCTGTTCTCCGTTAACAGTCCATGGGTCTTCACGGGGATCTTAATTGACTTCAGTGCATACAAGTCCTGCTCCCGGAAGAAGTTGTTGACACGTTTGATATCCGCAACCTGCAGAATCCAAAAAGGACACGACTGTTAAGAGCAGGACAACCCAGTACTGAAGCGGGAAGTAGCTACCAAATGAGTGGGCAATCAGCAATCGGGAAATAAAAGCCCTGGCTGCATGTGGCTCAGTGTTTTGCAGAGATTTCCCAGCTGTTCCAAGGATGTTCCAGGTCCTGCAGGATACAGATAGTCCCCTATTAAGCCATGCTATAACCTACTCTGTTTATTGCTCATGGGCTGTATTGTGCTCAATACTGGTTTTCTTTGCTTTTGACTTCTCTCACTTACTTTGTAACCCAAGTTAAGGCAAGAAGAGTCTTCAGAACAGATTATCATTAAAACAGTTTGCAAGACTGCAGCCAGGCAGAGAGCAGGTGAGCTCTCTCCCACCACACAGGCAGGAGCATCCTTTGCCTGTGTCCCCAGGTTCCACCCCTCTCCTGTACAGACAGCAGCTCCATACAGCACAGTTCTCCACAGTCAGTAAGTGCTCCTGCTGAGGGTAACTTACAGCAATAATCTGAGAGATCTGTGATCATCTTAGGCAGGGTCTCGCCATCTGTGACCAGTGTTCCCACAGCTCAGCAATGCAAAGAGCAGTAAGAGCAGCAAGAAAGAACAAGCCATTCATACAGTGTAAATCACAAGGACAGCCAGGATCAAAGAAAAGACAAGGGCAAGGCAATGTTTCTTTATTCGATGTTAAGTAAAGAGAAGACAGCTTAATACAGCGTGCATCGACAGCCACCTAATGAGTAAGTACATGAACTTACATCAACTCAGTTGACCAAAACCCTCTGTCAAAGAAAACAATCAGGACTGTCAACATATGCAAGGAACTCTCCAAAGGGGCCAAGGGAACATGAAAGAACCTTGGGGGAAAGGCTAGAGGATGCAAAACAAAGAGAAAGCAAGACCCCAAGCCAAAGAGAAAGGCAACACACACAGGCTAACCCCCTCTGATATATCACACTGGAGAGACACGGTACAAGGACTGTGCTCAGATTTTCTGATTTGTGCTTGCAGAAATGCTAATTACTTTATGAACTGCACTCACACATGCCCACAGGCCTGAGGCTGCCAATGACACTTGGGAACCAACAAGAAAGCACGTTACTTCCTAAGTGTCATGAGCACCAAAATCATTGATAGTTCAGGGCAAGGATCTCCTTTTAAAAGACAATACAGGAATACCTAGAAAGGAGCCTGAACTTCTCCTTTGCGATTGCAGCTGATGTCCAGGGCTACTTGAGGCTGTGGTTGCTGCCAGGCATGGGGCACCATTCCTGGGCAGCCCTCGCACCCCTGCAGCAGGAGGAGCCCTCACTGCCCTGTGGGACACAGGAGCTGCAGCAGCTCTGCCTGTAGAGCAGCCTCGCTCAGCCATCTCCCCTCCAGCCTGTGCAAGCTGTCAGGGAACCTCACACTGAGCTCATCTACTGTGCAGTCCCTGAAAGGTGGCAAGTCTGCTGCATCACAGCCAGAAACCAAGCCTCCATCGCAGAGTAGCAGTGGGATGAATGCCCAAATCTCATGCTTACTCTGCAAAGCTTGAGAAATCTGAAAATGGGACGTTTAATCTAGATCCTGATCTGGCGCCTGTGACAAAGGGAATCCTCAGCTGCTGGTTCAGACTCCTAACAGCTTGCCTCAGCGCAATATCAGGACTTAAACCCTGCAAAATTGTTCAGTTATGAAATAATAATCACATGCAAAGCCTCCTCACTGAGGTGGTGCTTCAAGTTTTTGTTTTATTCCAATGAAAGCAAATTATTGGGACAGTAAATATCCCCTGCAGCATCTGCAATCAAACACTACAATATTGTGCTAAGGCTCTAGAAACAGAAAGCGGGGCAGCACTCACGCAGAAACAACAAACAAAGCTAGTGGGAAGAATGCAAGAGCACAAGGCTGCACAAGTCATTTAAGCTGATTTTCTGGACTCAGTTTTTTTGGCTGCAGTGAGCTCCCCTTGTCCCAGCTAAGAACAATGCCAAAATCAGGCCAGGACTATAAATGGTCAAGTGTAAAAATGGGAATTTTGAAGTGCTTTGCATCTCTGCCGAGTTATCTGTAGCTCACATAAAGCTACATGTCTTAATACCCCCACACCAAGTATGCCCTGATGATTCTGAAACCAATGACAAGTTCTCATTGATTTCAAGGAGAAGCTCATCTTCAATTTTTTAAACAGGCACACATATTTGTGGCTACAAATCTTCTTCACTGATGTCCTAGTAGACTTTCAGGAGTTGCTTAATTGTGCAAGTAAAACAAAACACATGAAAATTGATCAGTGCTAGTCTTTAAACATATAAATACACAAATCTCCAAAAATAAGGATTTCTGCAGTTTAACTGGAAAAAAGTCAGAAGTGTCCTTCCCAGAAGGAAGGGAAGCAGTAGGACTTCTTTTTCCTGTGGGAGGAGACCACTGACTACCTGGTCCCTCCCCATCAGCTCATTTTCCCCACTGGACAAGTCCAGCAGCCTTCAGCAGGGGAGGCAGAGTAGATCTATAGTAGATGAACAGTCATAGCAGGGACAGGACTGAGTTCTCCTGAGCTACAGTGGATGCGGCACAGGCTTTTTCATCCCATAAACCAAGAGTTTTCAGAATCTTCCTCCTTTGAGTTCACTGAGCTGCTGTGATTGTACATAACTGGCAATAACAATGCTGTTGCCACTGCTTAGAAATGAGGATATAGTCATAACTACAAAGTCAACTGCTGCAGCGCCGAGTTCTCACATTCTACTGGTGCCAGTCAAGGCCTATTCAAGTCCTACCAAACTTGCTTCTTCACATGCATCTGGCTTGTCAGCAAAATCAAGAAGGGTTTCTTTTTTGTTTTGTTTTTGTTTCTAAGGGAATGGGAGGGGAGGAGTTGTTGCAATTCCTCTAAGCCTTCTTGCTTCAGCTGAATCACACAGCTGTGTTATAAAGCAAGACAGACTGCAACAGCACCGCAGCAGTTCAGCCAGTACTGTATCATTATCCCGATCCAGGTCACTGTCCAATTGTTTGCACGGTGGAACTTTTTTATCACAGTACAGCTTACAGATAAAGAAGGCCCTAAAAATACAGCTCTAACTGCTAAACAATGGGGTACTTCTAATGTGCAGATCAGGTAATTAAACTTTTCAAGTTTGTCTGCTTTGTAACAAAGAAAATGTATTTTGTTGTATCTTCCAGCTCCAGAGAAAATTCACTGTGCACACGCGCTCCCTCCTGCCTGCAGATGGCTGAGCCGCACACACCGCTGGGTACAACAGCAAACAAACCCCCACGGACAGGCAGCACCTGGACTCTGTGACCTGAACTTTGGCATCTCTCCGTCCATCTCTGTTGGACTTCAGCCCTCCTCACAATATGTAAGCTCTTACCTTTAAAAAAAATAAACACACACCCCTCCCCCGACAAACCAGACCCCACTAGAGTGGCATTTCTTTATATACAGGCAAAACCTGTGTGCTCCTTGACAGCAGGGCTCTTACCCTCATTTCTGTACTCAGCTTTGTACTTTTTGCCCTCACTTAAATTAATGACAGCACTTAGTCACCCAAATTAAACAGGGACGCTGGTCACACAGGGTGTGAGGTTGACAATGTCTTCCTAGGCTGTGAGAAAGGCAGAAAACACGGAGTTCTTTTTCTCCAGCTCAGCTTTACCCAGATGTTGACCATTCATGAAATACAAAGGCCAAACACTTTTCAGTGTCAAAACTATAGACAACAGCATGCCTTCCTGTAATTCTAGAAGCTAAGCTACATGTAAAATACTTCTAAAATAATTATAAAGTACCTCTAAAGTAATTAAAACCCAAAATAGACAGCTCTTACTTTACAACCATACTGCAGGGCTAGCTTGTTAAGATTATCATCCTCTGTAATCTCTCGTTCCAGCAGTACCACATCTCCAACTCTGTCCCGTGAAGTGCTGCATCGCTGCTGCTGCTCCTTGCCCCTCGGTCGCAATTCCATAACATTGAGTTCCTCCTCTGATGACTCTTCGGAACCAGACTGGCCACCAGGAAACACATACACTTGCCTGCCTGGGAAATTGTGGATGGTGACAGGAGCCTGGAAGGATCTTGTCCGGTTCTCATTCAGCCTCATCTTTTATACCAACACCTGGAACAAAACCCAGACATTTTTAATTCCTTCAATACTAGTGTTTATTTCTTAGCATGCAAGATCATAGAATCACAGAATCATAGTATGGTTTGGGTTAGAAGGGATCTTAAACTTCATCCAGTTCAACCCTCCCACCATGGGCAGGGACACCTTCCACTAGATCAGGCTGCTCAAAGCCCCATTCAACCCAGCCTTGAACACCTCTGGGGATACTTCACCAAGACACTGGAGAGGGGACAAAATGCACAGCAGCTGCTCACACAAAGCTCTCCTGCTACCCAGGGCTTTTTGGAGCAAACCCAAAAGATAGCAGCAATGATAGAAATATTAGAAAGGTTTTGTACACAAAATTCAACAATGGGTATATTATTTGCAAACCTATTTTTGTCCACCTGTGACAAACCACTCCATAACACTACTTTGCCACTTTCTATAATTTCACTAAAAAAGCAGCAGAGTCACTTAAGCGATGCAACTGTAATTATGGTAAAAAATTCCATGGAACCACATCAGATCTCCTACCAATACCCATTACAAACTGACCAAAATTATCATTCAGGTCCCTTTCCAGAAATCCCCAATTCTCCACACTTTAAGAATCCACATTTTAATTTTATGCAAATGTGGTTTGGAGTTTTTTGGTGGTTTTTTTTTTGTTGGTTTTTTTTTTAAATTAGGACAGCTCAAGCCACACGTAACTTCAACCTGAATGACAGGGCCGTTTTGTTGTATAAAGACAAGAACCTGCTCGAGCAGTTTGGTTTAATTATTGCCAAGCTGACAGCAGCAACTTATTAGGAACTCCCTTTGTTTTTTTCTTTCCCTTCAGTTCTCAGCTCCAACCAAGTTGCTGTCAGGGGCCAGTGTAGGAAAGAAAACCCCATATTCTCACAGAATCCCCACCGACCTTAATACTCTTCCTGTGACAGATCCTAATGTCAAAACCACCACCACTTTATGGTGTTTCAATCACTCAGCATGGTGCCCGGGGCTCACAGCTGTGCTGGAATAATCATAGAATCCCTAGGTTGGAAAAGACCTTTGAAATCACCAAGTCCAACTGTACCTGTACACTACTAAACCGTATGCCTGAGCGCTGCATCTACCTGTCTTTTGAACACCTCCAGTGACTCAACCATCCCACTGGGCAGCCTCTGCCAGTGCCCGAGAAACCTTTCAGTGAAGACGTTTTTCCTGATATCCAATCTGAACCTCCCCTGGCACAACTTGAGGCCATTCCCTCTTGTCCTGTTGCTTGTTACCTGGGAGAAGAGACCAACATTCACCTCGCTACAACCACCTTTCAGGCAGTTGTAGGCAGTGATAAGGTCTCTCCTCAGCCTGCTTTTCCCCAGGCTAAACTAGAGTTTAGCCTGCTCCCATGGAATCATAGGTTAGGGTTAGAAGGGACCTTAAAGATCATCCAGTTCCAACTAGTGTGGCAGGGGGTGCCATGGGCATCTCCCACTGGACCAGGCTGCGCAAGGCTCCATCGAACCTGGCCTCGAACGCCTCCAGGGATGGGGTGGCCTGTTCCAGAGCCTCCACCCCGCGGCTCTGCCGCCCTTCTCCGGATGCGGCGTCCCGGGACGCTCTCCCCGCCTCCAGCCCCGCCGGCCCGGCTCCCGCCCGCACCCCGTCCCCGTTCAGCGAGACCGGCTCCCACGGGCACGCGGGGCCCCAGCTCTCAGGGGGCCACGATCCCCCGGGCCCTGCGCCCCTCAGCCGGGCCGGACAGAGCCCTTCGGAGCGCCCTGAGCCCCCGAGGAGGCCGCGACCCCTCAGGCCCTGAATCCCCGCGCCCCTCAGACGGGCCGGACCCCACCGGCCCCCTCAGGCCCCGCTCCCCTCATGTCCTCAGGCCTCCCCCTTCCCTCAGCACCCCCTGCTTACCTCAGGCCCCTCCTCCCCTCAGACCCCCCCGCTCCCTTCAGCCCCGCACTGACACCCGCCCCCAGCTCCCCTCAGGCCCCCCCGCTCCCCTCAGGCCCTCACTGACACCCCCCCCAGCTCCCCTCAGGCCCCCCCGCTCCCCTCAGCCCCGCACTGACCCCTCCGCGCGCCGCCATGAGTCCGGCCGCTCCCATTGGGCGGCAGGAGCCGGGGGGCGGGACTGCGGGCGGCGCGCGCCAATGGGCCCCTGAGGCGCGGCCCCGCCCCGTCCCGCCCGCGCGGCACGTGACCGCGGAGGCACCTCCCCGCCCCGGAGGCCCAGGGAGAGGGAGCTGGCGGGCGGGGCCGGAGGAGGCGCCGCTGGAGAAGAGAAGGCTCCGAGGAGACCTTAGAGCAGCTTCCAGTACCTGAAGGGGCTCCAGGAAAGCTGGGGAGGGACTTTAACAAGGGCGTGAGGTGATAGGATAAGGGGGAATGGCTTTAAATTGAAAGGGGAAAGATAAAGATTGGACATTAGGAAGAAATTCTTCACACTGAGGGTGAGGAGGCCCTGGCCCAGGTTGCCCAGAGAAGCAGTGGCTGCCCCATCCCTGGAGGTGTTCAAGGCCAGGCTGGATGGGGCTTGGAGCAGCCTGATCCAGCGGGAGGTGTCCCTGCCCATGGCAGAGGGGTTGGAACTGGAGGATCCTTGAGCTCCCTTCTAACCCAAACCATTCTACGATTAGAGGATTTATCTCAACTGTAGTAAATTTGGCTGGATTTTGGGAACGCCGTGGCACTGTTATGGGATGGAGCAGTCAGTCTGGGCCCTAGACTGCCCTTGCTTGGTGAGGCTGGCGAGGGCACACGGGCACCGTGGCCATGCTCACACCGATCCATTTGCTCACCAGCACAAGCCCCACCAGCTGGCCAGGCTCACACGTCAAGGTACCTCCAGTAGCATTTGTGATTTCCAAGGAAACCAGCCTTTTCCCTTTCATTCTGTGGCTAGTGTGGCCACAGCTCCAGGAGCCAGTGCCCCTTCCAGCCACGCTTCCCCACGGGCTCACTGCTCGTGTTGGCCCGGCTGCAGTGAAGCCAGTGCCTGTGGAGCCGTTGGTGGAGCTGATGAGGTGTATTCCACACTGGTATGTTTTCCTTGGCCCATCCTGACTCGTGGCTTTTGTTTAAAAAATGAGCTCAGGACAAATCTTTAACAAGTTCCACATGCAAAGCTTATCTGGAGCATGGGAAGAGGAGAAAAATTTCCTGGTAGTGATTGCAGGAATTAACCAGGCACCGCTCACCCCAGGGACTTGCGTGAAGGTCTCTTGTGAGGGACAGCCTTGGGTGAGGGGCTGCTGGATGCTACTTGCCCTACAGGAGATGGAGAAACCTACTTCTAAGTTGAAGTAAAGCCGAGTGCAGTTGCTGGCACTTTGCCTTCTCTCATGCAATCCAGATGCCAGAGGCAGGGAAGGCAAGAAGGGAGAGTGTTTCCTCTCCAGCTCTTTCTACCACTAGGTTAGATACCACATCAGTTGACAAATGTTACACACTGCAGAGGAAGGAAGGCTCCCCAAGAACTAATGTTATTTTTTTTAAGCACCAGCCGTTGCTTCCTCATGCCTGTCACTTGCCTGCACAGCTTTGTGGAGCTGAGTGATTTCAGCAGGGCTGGAAGAGCGGGAGAGGGGCCAGGCAGAGCTGCAGCTGAGCCCAGCTTCCCCGAGCAGCCCATCTCCAAGCAGGTATTATGATACTCTTCTCTCCACCCCTGGGCCACCTTATCTCAAGAGCAGATGATTTGGGGGCTCAGCCGGCTTACATACTTTTCTGCAACAGATGATGGATTTAGTGCGGTGAAGAGGGTTCTGCAAGCATGGGGACGAGATGAGATGTGCCAAAATTACTTCCCTGAGCCACTTATAATCTCTCCATGACTACTGAATTTCAGAACTTATAAGTAATAATGACACTTTGCCAAAGCAATACAAGTTACTCAGAGTAACCAGCTTGAAGCCAGAAAATAAAACTGCTAAGGGGACCTGGAAGTGCAGGGGAAACAACCAGACTTTGCTGACAGAACTAAGTCTGGGTTCGCTTACTTCTCCTTAACTGTCATTTACAGTTTATTATTTTTCTAACTTTTAAAATATCAGAAAGAATTATTCATTGATTTCATGGAAAGACACCAGGAAATGTAAATGGGAAATTGCTTTGTCTTCCAGCTTAGAGATCCTTACAGACTCCTTATGAAAAGGTGTTTTTTTCCCCACTGCTGGCATGAAACAGCTGTTAAGAAAATCAAGCAAAAAAAGCTTTTAATAGACTCAAAATCGCTTCTCTTCTTGGATTTGTCTACACAAACCATAAACATGGAAACACAGAAGTACTTGACTGGTGTGAATGGATTCCAAATACTTCAAGCTTAGTCGTGGATTTATACAGGCCGAGCTGGACGTTTGCTTGCAGTCCTGTTCTGGAAGAAACTTGTGCAATGTCTAGAGAATTATGTGCAAGCGTGCCCTGTGACACAGTGTAATGGGCAACCTGCCACTGAGATTTCAACATCCCTTATGGACCAATGTCCAGGATTCTCTGCTGTCCTCGATACATACTCTTTTTTGTCTGTCCAGAAAGTCTGCCAGTGGTCCTGCTGGAGAAGGAATTAAAGCCTTAGAAGAAAACCTATTTGGGGACTTTCAGGCCTTCACTGTCAACTGGAAAGAACAAAAAAAAGGTCTCATTTTTGTTCTTTCTTTGCCTCCATAGGCACTTCCACTTCCTTCTGCTCTCTGGGACATCCAAACTATCATATTTTACCTTAAAATATTATACTTGTTCTTACTTCAGCAAGAAATCTGCCTCTAGCAGAGTGGGATAATTTCACTATTAGGTAGTTAATCCAACAAGGATTTATTACACCAAAAAAAGCACCAGAACAGGAGGCTTTTCAAAGTGTTTTAGATACTTATCTGTTTTTTTCAGGCTTTTAAAGTGTGAGCATCTTCTGCTGATCTTTCCATTTACAAAAGCTGAAGTTCAGAATAGGGCTCTTCTGCCCCTGTAACCTCTCGCTCAGATCCAGAATTGCTGTTCTCTTCATCACTTTAGTTTTGTCCCTCTCTTTTCAGGCTCACTTCAGAAGTGACAGAAGCATATTCCTTGTGTCTTTCTTTGCTTCTCTTTAAGCAGCCTTCTAAGCTTTGCAATAAAATTTATTATTTCAGTTTCAGGTCACTCAGCAATAGGAAGCCAATAACGTGATGTGGAACCTGCTGAAAGCAGCTCCAGTCTCTCTTGTGCTGCTACTTTTGTGGACACTGTATGTACATTCGATTGAATTATATACACAGCAACAAGTTTAAGAGGCTGAAGAGTAGGCACACAACACAGGGAAGAAAACCTCAGTTAAATTAAGTTGATTATAGGCATATACTGAATATAGTTAATTGAGCTATGGAGGTTACTCTGAGTGCATGTTTGGTAGTATCAGGTTACACCTTGCCTCTTCTAATGATGTCCTGTTGGAAGCGCTTGTCTAGCTCAGTAGGTGACTTAGTCATGGACACCTCTGCAGAGGAGCACTACTCCTGTCCTTGTCTGCTCTGGAAGGGTCTTGGGCTGAAACTTAACGCCTTCAGGAACAAGGTGATGGTTTAGGTGGTTGCATCTGGAAAGAAGCACAAAGCCTGCGCCTGTTCCGCCAGGGGAGGTTTAGGCTAGACGTTAGGAAAAAATTCTTTACAGAAAGGGTCATTGGGCACTGGAACAGGCTGCCCAGGGAGGTGGTTGAGTCACCTTCCCTGGAGGTGTTTAAGGCACGGGTGGATGAGGTGCTGAGGGATATGGTTTAGTGTTTGATGGGAACGGTTGGACTCGATGATCCGGTGGGTCTCTTCCAACCTGGTTATTCTGTGATTCTGTGTTCCGCTGTGCAGGAGCAACCCTGAGACCTGGCTCACAGACAGCTTCATACCTTATCTGCAGGGCTGACCTGGATAAGGGAATATGGCCTCTGCCTCCCCTGTTTAAAGGTACATCCTGTGGTGATGTGGCAGCCAGCCCAGCTGCCCCCACCTCGCACATCCTTCCGAAGGGCTGCAGCGTGGCAGACACTGGGTCCTGTGGCTGTCCCCAGGTAGAACCCTGCTGTTGCCTGCAGTGAGAAGGGGGTTCTGTCATCCCTCCATGTGAGGGTGTGAGGTGCTGGGTCCCCTGTACCTCCGACTTCTTCCAGAGCAGAAGCACAGCTTTCGTCTCTTCCCTCACAAGCTCCTTCTCCTGTCTGTAACATAGCAGGTGTTATAATAAAGACCCAGCTTCACCATTCATCTCCGGCTCAGACATCAAATTACTCCCTCCTACGAGGAATACATTTGCAACTCTCTGATGTATGCTGTGACTCCTAGGAATGAAACTTTTATCTCAGGAACCAGAACGCAGATCTAAGCATCACTGCTGTCTCCTGGAGGAGATAACGTGTCTCTGCTCCGAGACCTAATTCTGTGCTTGCCTTCTATCACATAGCACCATTTGGCAGGGGCTGCCTGGTTTATGTGATAGCAGACACTGAATTACTTCAGAAAAAAAGTGACTTATTTATTCTTTATATATTCTTTATATAAAAACAAATGATAATTAAAATTGGGTTTAATTTTGCAGTTCTCATTTTCCTGGGATTGTGCCAAATCCTGGAGCCCATAATCCACACCCTGTCCTTCTGGAGGAATTTGGCTGGGGAAAGCACTCTAAGATTTGTTCCCTTCCTCTCAAAAGCCCTCCCCTTCTCCCTTCCTGCAACTGGTAAATTGCGAACAACAGGAATGTTCCTGGGAAGAAACCCAGGCGGAATCACATTCAGAACAAGTCAAAGATTTCTTGCATAGCTGAAGCATGTGTTCGCAATCCCCAATTGCTGGAGCACGTAAGCCCTGCCAGCGCATGTTGTTCCTTTCAGATGTCAGAGAGCTCTAGGCAGTGTCCAGGGCACTCTATGGACAATGTCTAGCTGTGGCATTGCTCCTTAGTTCATCTAGTAATGGTACTAGGGCCAAAAAGGCTCTTGAAAGGATGGCAGACGGCCAACCCTACCTTTCCAAGAAGCTGTGTTAGTGATGGTCAGAACCATTGGTCTGTACAACCTCCCCCAGAGCCACAAACCAGCTCCATTTGGGTCAGTGAGAGTTTGGCTGCTGCTAATAATCTATCAGCCCTGACTTCACTCAGCTTCCAGGACTGATGAACTTCAGCATAATTAGCATGTGCAGCCCTAATAAGGATAAAGCCATGAGCTCCCTAATGGATGTCCAAAAGGTAAATTATAACTGCTAGGAAGCAACAGAAGACAGAAGGATAGATAGTAAGTAACTACAGCCTGTTGTCCTGCCTGCCTGAGCGGTGGCACTAACCAAGAGGCCATGTTACTCTTCCAAGAGGTGCTATTTAATGGTTCAACACTGTAACGTGACAGGGCCAAGAAGGATGAGAGTTGGAGGCTGAGACACTGGTTGGAAAAACACAGCTTCAATGCATTTGTGAGGGAGCTTTTGTCCTTGGCACCACGCAAAGCACAGTATATTACAGGAGCACAAAACAAGTCATTGCTCAATCTGATGCCAATACTGGGGAAAGGCAGGTTGATGAAAGCATCACTTGTCTTTCCAATGACCTTTTCATGTGAGCTCAGCCTGCCAAGAGCTGTCTCTTGCTCTGCACTCCTCGTGGTCTGAGCCAACAAGCCTGAACACATTGTGCTGATATCTGGTATCATTCAGCATTGCATGGCAGTCTCGAAGTGTTGCACATGCATCCTTTTAGAACAGGACAATGACACCTCTGCGCTTTGCTGCATATTGTGTGCCTCCATCTCATCTCACTTCCAAATATGTCCAATCTAACTTTGCAATTTGCCCCGGGGAAAGTCCTGAGCTTGCAGGAGGAACACAAGAAACAGAAGAATCTTCCAAAGCTCTTAGTAGCTGAGAGGCTGAGCTCTGCTTAGCCTGGCTCTCCTTCATGCTTGCCAATAGGTTTCCCAGGCCTTTACTGCAACAATAATGAGCAAGTAACACACGGGGGCAGCAGCAGGCTTTGCTTCCGTGTCAGTCTGGGGGTGTGTGTGACCTTGCAGGGGTCTTGCAAAACTGAGGTGCTCCAAGATTTGAGGGTCACTGTGCTGGGCACAAGCCTAGAGCGACAGCTACAGCTGTTCAAAGCACGGGAAAAGTTTGTCGTAGGAGAGAGGGGCTTTGTGGCCTCAAGGGACAGGATGTCAGCACTGAAACCTGTGCTTTTGTCACTGCATCTGGTCCTTCTCCAGTTCCTGTAGTCCCAGCCTGAGCAGTTCTGTGCTCATGTTACAAAGCACATTAAACCGGCAGACAGTGTCAGCATTGTCTGCAATGGCAAATCTGGCTGGAGTGAAAATCCCAGGTCTTGGTTGAGATCCCACCTGACAAGTCTTGCTGGGCTTGTTGCTCTGTGGGCAGGATGGAGCGCAGCATGTCCCTTTCAGTGAGGTGAAAAGAAAGAAAATGCTCTTATCTGACTGCACCACCAAGAAGGATGTAGGGTTCATTTGATACCATTTATTCTCTTGGAGAGTCTGAATGTTCCGGTAAGGAGGAAAAGCCTTGATCTTGTCTGTGAAGGTCTTAAAAGCCAAGTTTTCAGAGTAGGAACTCTTCAGTCAGCGAAGTGGCCATAATTTCCACAGCAAGGCTCTGGGATTTTCTGGCAGGGCTATTTCCAGAGCAGGGGTCTTTGTTCCTGCTCTGTGTGAGCAGAACTGCAGGAGTTGTTTGTGCACCTGATACTTGCCTGGCCGCTCACATCAGTGCTCCCCATCATGTGAGTAATACGGTGTCTGAGTGGTATTGGCCCAAGCTGATATTGGAAATGGCAAGAAATAATAAAAAAACCACCACAGCAAAAGCTAGCCCGTTCACCAGAAATTATGATGGACTAGTTATAATAAGGGATGGGAAACAAAACAGCATTGTGCTCCATGAGTAATTAAAAAAAAATCAGATAAATACCCAGATAGGAAAAGCATTTTCTGTAACTGAAGCTGCTACTTTAATTGGAAAGGGCTGTTAACACAACTGCCTGACGGAGGGGAGCGCAATCACACAGCAGGGCTGTTGCAGAATCTGCAAGTAAAACAGCACAATTGCACCTCTCAGCTTCAATCTGTGAATTTCTGAAGCGAAAAGAACAGCTTTAAATTTAAAACTTCTGTTGGAGCTCATGCTTCAATTGGGCTACGGTCCAGGATATGTGAAGACTTAGGGCATTAAGAGTCTCATGTAGATGAAAAGGCAGTGGGGAGTCATTTGAGTTGGTTAGTAATGTACTAAGCTATCACAGGATCTGCCTTCGCTCCCTTTAAACTAACTTGCAGGGAGGAAAATTGGGAAAACTGATGTTTTATTGCTTGTAATTGTTACAGCAAAAGCTAAAGCTAAACATGGCCTTGATACAACTCCTGTGTCCTGCACACTGAGGGGTCCCAGTCCCAAGCTGGGCTGTGAAGTAGCCCCTGAAAATGCCCAACCCCACTACCCAACCACGATTAAGGAGGTCTGGGCTGCTCTGTTTGCTGTTGTTTTCTATTCACTTCAAACCATAATCTCAGGCAACCTTTAAGCATGGACTAACAGGACAGTTTTGCACTCAACCTTGTTGAGGTCAAGGTGTGTTATAAAGCTGCAGCCAAGCGATGCTGTAACAGTACCTGGTGGTTCCCTGAGTAACAGAAAAGTGAATTGAGTCACCCAAGGGTGCACAACATGCTGAATGTCAGCACAGCCCAGGCTGGGCTAAGCATGCATTGAACGATGAAAGATGTGTCTGGCTGTCAAAAAAGACTTAGAAAAGCAAAGTGATGCAATCACTAGCAGCATGATCACCAGGTACCAAACAAAGCGCAACTAGCCAAACCCACTTCTTGTAAGAAAAAAAGAAGAGCAGAACAATGCCTTGTACTATGGGGGTTGTGTCCTTGCTGGTTAATGCTGCAGCTCCCTGCACTGGTGGGCCTTAGATGGAAAGGCTGAGAAGAATTACCTGGAGTCTGTGCATCCTTTGCTGGGACTCTTTGCTGCCAGCTTTACAATATTCCCAGCCATTTCCCTAAGTATCCAACAAATTGGACAAAATCAAAGAAACATGGGTCTTGGGTTTCAAGGCCGATGGGAAGTTACTAATTGGGCTCCCAGCTGAGCTGAACGCAAGGAAGAACATTGCTAGCCATAAACACGGACAAATCTTCTCTACTGTGAGCCATGGAATGGGTATGTGATTCTATGAAAACTTTCACCTTCCCTCTGGACCACATTCACCATGACGAAAAGGGCCCCAGTGGGCAGTGGAGGCTTTTATCATAGTGCCAGGGACCCTTCCAGATGATAGGAGAGAAAAAAAGACACACTAAAAGCTCCATAAGAACAGGTGGTGGGCAGGCAGCTCGGGGCGCTGCAGAGGTGTGCGCCAGGCTCACAGCCCAGTCATGATGCAAACACCAACCTTGCAGGGAAGACTTCGTAGGTCCAAGGCCTGGATACAAGAAGGGAGTTTCACTGTGGTCTCCTCCATGAGAAGCTGGCCCTGGGATAATGCCCATGAGGAGATCATCAGTGTGGTATGTGGGTGCACGGGAGCGTGTTGGCCATGATGTTTGGCCTTCAAATCTGCCAGGAACCTGGCAAAAGGACAGGGACACTTTCCACTCAGTCAGGCTGCTCAAAGCCCCGTCCAGCCTGGCCTTGAAAACCTCCAGGGGTGGGGCAGCCACAGGTAGGCAACCTGTGTCAGTGCCTCACCACCCTCACATGCTAAAAGCAAAGCACAGTTCCCTCATCTCATTGGTACACGTAGCCCAGAGCCTATAGATAGCAGCTACAGCCAATTAACATGATCAAAAGTAGCTGGATTGAATTTCCTAACAGAGTAGAAAAGTTACAGGCATGTTGTTAAGAATGAGCACTGATTCTCTCTGTTTATCCTGATTTGTTTTGTTTAATTGTGCTTGCCCTAGGAAACGTGAGAGCTGGTGGGGATCATATTAGCAAAGAAAAGAGCAGAGCAACAAGCTGGTAGTTTAGAGTTCATGCAAACATTGTGTCTGTCACTGAACCAGAAAAAAAAAGTTGGCTCAGAGGCAGTCACTAAGTTGAGAAAGGATCTCTTGATAAGATACTCTTGGGGAACAATCTCAGAATGATGTGAAAGATAGATGGGAAATGGTGCTGCAGAGCAGAGCTTAGCAATCAGGAGGGAATACTGCATAGTTTGGTTTCTTTCTTTCCTTTCCTCCCCATTCTTCCCTGCTTATTACTAGGGGAAAGAGTATTTTTGCCTGTAAAAATCTCTGTGCCTAAAGAGGTAACACTGGGGTGCGCTACTGCACCAGCGCTGAGCGTCTGGAGAAAAGCAGAGTAAAACTATTAGCAATGGATCTCTATATGATCAACATCACATCGACTTTAGGCATGAGCACTCATACACTCCTTGCTTGTGTAAAAAAAAAAATATCACAATGGTTTCAACTTACCAGAAAGGCACTTTTTGGAGAAATGTCAAAGGAAAGAGATCAAGTCCCAGGTGGTCAGAGAACACAGGCTGTGGCTAACCAGGAGGAGAAGATGCTGTCAAATATCTCACATCTGGAGAGGTGAGAGAAGTCAGGGCAGCTTCTTAGTCCAGGAGATAAACCTTCATGCCTTTTTGCATATATGTGATGCGTTTACAGATGTTCCCAGAAAGGGGCAGTAGAGACCAAACCCACACAATGAATAGAAACAGACATCCTCATCAGGGAGAAATATAAACAAAAAGGGAGAATTATTTGCAGTGTTTCTTTTCCTTGGCATATGGAGGCTTCACCATATGTCCACTCAAATAAAAAGAACTGGACCTGTATAGGCCAAAATGGGGCTGCTTGGAGTAACACACCAATCTCAGTCCACTCTGAGATTGTTCCTTCACCTGCTTTTCAGAGGAGGGCACCAACCCTGCTCAACCGTGGATGCTGTGTGGGCTGCAAGAGCTGGCACAAGGGTGTGCAATGCACTGGGGAGCCCCATGTAATGCAGAACTTAACACATCTATCACTACAGCAGCACGGCAACCTCCGGGCTGGCTTATTGGTGGGGCAGCAATAATGATTTGGGAAATGTTTACCATCAGGTTCATCGGTATCTATACTCATCACTAAGACAATCTGGCTTCCACCTAGCCTTGAAAGAGAGGAGACAAGGAAAGAAGGGATGCTTATACTATCAGGAGTCCCAACAGTTCATGTTGGTGTGAAGCAGGGCAGCCCTTCCCTGGACCACCCTTACAATCTCTTCAGGCTCTCTTGAACTGCTCAGAGTTAATTCAATCGTTAATTCAATCTGCTGCCTGAAGGAAAAGGCACAGTTATTTACCTGGAGCAAATCTCATGTTTTATTTCCTTTAAGCCACTTAGCCTGGCCCTGTGCTGTTACTCAATGCTGTTCCCTTGCACTGCCCATATTCCATTATGGAGGGGGTGATTTTGCTGGTAGGGATGTCCAGGAGGTCCAGTCAAGGCACAGTACAACAGGCATAAACCATGCATCCACTATCTTCCTCAAAACGTTTCTGGCCTAAAAATAAGATTGAAAACAAGAAAGCAAGCAGTGGGCTATGTGAGGTGAGCAACCAGCTATTTGCAGTGGAGGAGTTGAGGCAGTAACAGCTTTATCAGGAAACCAAGAACCTCTTCTGGTCCTGCTCTCAGCGTAGTTCAACACACCAGTAAATCTGGCTGCAGACTAAAATCTTGGCTTCCCCTGAAGCCAATGGCAAACATCCCACTGGCTTCAATGGGAGTATGTCTTCCTGCCAGATCTCGTGCTTCCCGTTCCTTTGCCGTAGCCATGAGAGTGAGCTTCCCTTCCAAGGCTGTGTCTGCAGCTAGGGCCTTCAGGAGCAGAAGAATGGCTCTCCTTGCAACCTGAGAAATATCAGCAGGGAACAAAAGACTTTATTTTAACAGAAGCAACGATTGTCCAAGAGAACAACCTGCTTAGAGGCATGGGGCTCTCTGGGCTGAAATCTTTCCTATAGACTTTAACTGTCTACATGGGGCGCAACAGCTCAAGCATGCAGCTTTTAACTGGGGTGAAATCACTAGTGGTAAAGATGGTATGAGCTGGATTATGCAGCTGGCAGTGCACATCTCTCCTGGTCTTAACATCTCTCACTCCATACCTGCTCACACAGCAGTACAAACACATAGTGTGACTTACAGCAACACAAAAAACAGGGAGGGAAAGACTACATTGGCCCATTTCTGCTTTTATCACAACAGCAGATACCTACTGGAGGAGGTAAAGAAAGGGATGCTGGAAAAGCTGTGTTGACCACAGAGGGCTCTACATTTGCTCTGGCATGAGAATTTCTCTGCTGAGATGAGCATCTTGAGATCTCCAAGCCATTTGTGAGGTGGCAAGGTCACAGTTCTCATTCCCTGCAAATCTTTGCTTTCCTTGGCAAAAATCAAGCATTTTGTTCGAGAAATCCTGGTGGGTGTTTTGTGATCAGTCAAGCACAGCAGATTACATTACCGGAGGGTATATACAGGACCTCCCGTCTTCTAGACATAGTAAAATGAGTTGGTTTACTCCAGAAATTCAGGAGTCACCAGCATGGTGCTGACCACCTGTATTATTTCTTAGGTCACATGGCTTGTCGACTGGACAGATTGATGTCTGTACAGCTGACTGTTTGTATTTCAATTGTAGAGGCAAAGGAAATTCTTCAAATCCCAGAGCACAACTGTGCACTGCTACAGAAAAGCAGGTGGAGATGTGCCAAGTTACGGCTCCTCAGTTGCTACCCCTGTAAAGAATGCCCTGCAAGGAAAACTGGAACATATTTCGTGAAAGAGCAAAGATAACACAAGACTATCTGGCAAAGAGTAGAATTTAATATTAATGGCTTTCCTTTAGTCACTCTATTTCCTGCTCCTAACTTAACCCTCTAAAATCAGCAACTGTCAGAGAAGGGCTATAAACTTCTGCACATCTAAAAACTCTATCCCTGAAATATATCAGAGCACTTTACAAATATTAGGGATTTCTAAGGGATGGCTGCCCTCTCAGGAGATGCAGCTAATGGGCAGGTGGTCCTTTGGCTGCAGAGGCCAAACACTAAAATTTGGCTTCTGTACACCTCTGCAGGATCTTCCTTGTCTCTCAGTTCATCACAGGAACCCAGGAAATGAAGGGAGCCGGGCAGCCCTTGAATTTATGCTCCAGATTCAGTGTGAAAAACACCTTCGACATGGACACAAATGTAATAGTCACAGAGTAGTGACTGGTGTCACTTCAGCCCATCAGCCACTTCAGGATCTTGTCCCTGAGATCCTCAGGGTTACCTTGAGACTGTTCATGGTTTTACATGGCTCAGCTGCTGCTGTATCAAAACATCTCCGTTAAACAACAGCACACTGAAGCTTGACTTGAAAGTGAGCTGGACTAGCTCCATCTCCCCACCCCTCCTTGCCAACTGGTACTTGCCTGAAGGCCTCCAAGTATTAATCAACACGGATAAGAGATGCACAACGTGGCTTCTCCAATCCCATGGTCCTTCAGTCAGAGGAGAACCTTCGGTGCCACCCACATCTCCCTTTAACCTGGCAAAGCACCTGAATTACTGAGCTGACTTGCCAAGAGAGATTTAGGCTGGAAACATCTCTAGAAAGATGGCTTTCATTCAGGGCTCAGGCCTTCAAAAGAGCACAATCCTGGCTGGGGTGCAGAGCTGAGAAAAGAAGCATTAGTCATCACTGCCTCATGTTCGGCCCTTCGGACAGTCTCTTCTCTTGGAAGATGCACTGTTTTGCCTGTATGACTATAGGCAGAAATGAAAGAGCAGAGCTGGTTGAAAATTTTCCATCAAAACAATATTTCTGCTTTGCCAGAAGATATCTTAAAAATTAAGTGGAAAAATCAGAAAGAAAAGCTTGGGTTTTGGCTGACATGGTTGGTCAAATGAATCCCAAACTTGAGATTTTTTAGCCAAAAATGGAAGTACTTGGGGTAAGGCAGGGGAGGAGCCTGGCAGGTCTTAGTGATACTCTGAAAAACATCTAAGAAGATTTTTACAAATATGAGGATGTTTTTGTCAATATTTTTTTCTGTAGTGAAAGATAATTCTGCCTTTAGAACTGTTCTACAGGGACACTAGAAACAAACAAGCAAATATGCTGCTTCTTTCTTGTACAGATGGCTATAGATACTCCATAGTATGAGCATAAGCAGCAATTCCTCTAGAGCGATATATAAAGACCAAATCTCTCACAGAAGCTGTCCAAGAGGCTAAAACCCCAAAACTGTAATTATCAGAACAGGACACACACAGAGCTGATTCTGCTGTGAGTTTGTACAGCTGATAGAAAGCCTCAGTCACCTCGCAGTTGTCTTGCATACAAACAAACCGAGCCATGGGGACAGCTAGAGAAAAGGCATGGCGTGCAAAGAAAGGTACTGTGCACGCGGCAGTTGCAAAGCCATCCAAATCCACTAGTCAGCCAGCCACAGGCAATGTTGTTGCTAATAATGCTGCAGGGAGAATGGCACATAAAATACCTGGGAACCCACTGAAAGCCGTTTTCCATCTTACTTACACAATAACGTGTTTTTTTGTTTTCCCCTTTAAAACTGATTCTTCAGCAAAGCATGGTTGGGGGAAAAAAAACCCGAAACAAACAGCTGGGATTTTCCTTACCCTCTGACAGCATTTCTTGGGCTCAGTGTCACCATCCCTTCCTCAAGGTATTGTTGGCCAGCATTGTGAAAGGACTCGGGGAAAGACCCGTGAGCAAGAGCGGGTGGCGGCTCTGGGCGCTTGAGGTGCTTGAAGAGAGCATCAGTCCAGCAGTTCAGCAGGGCCCTCACTCCTCAGCACAAACCTGGGCATAAAGCAGAGGTGACGATGCTGAAGTTAACACAGCACTGGTCACACAGAAGGTGAATCAGCTCTGTGAGAAAACCGAGAGGTGACACGTTGTTATGAGGCAGTGGGAAGCAGGGGAGGTTCGATTTACAGTGATTTCCTAAGGAATTAGACCATGATTCTGGACAGGATTTATATTTTAAACAACACTTAATTTTTTTAAAGGACTAATTCAATCTAGATGTGGATTTCATACCTTTTCCTTAAGAGAGCAGCACCGGGGGAAGCACGCTCAGAAGTACTGACGTGTCCTGGCAGGGGCTCCGACTGCTGCAACTCGCCTTGCTGACAGCGCGAGCTTGACTCTCATCCCACGACAGCCTGGGGTTACAGTCCCGACGACTTCCACCACAAGCAGCTCTGGCTCAGAGCCGCCAAAGTGATAAAAGAGTTCTTGTGCGATCATCTCAGGAGGAAAGTTTGGTGCCAAACAAAGCTGCACTCTGGTTGGGTCTTTTTGCCATTAGAGAAGAAATCAAGGGGAAAAATACAGAGCTGGGGAAAATAGATGGAAGCTGCAAAATGTTCAAATAATGTATTTTCCAAGAAAATGAAAAAAAAAAAATCAACACAAGAATGGTTTGTCTGGCTTTGCTGGCCAGGCCGTGGTTGCATTGATCTTTGTGCAACCTAAAGATCCTGCTAAAGGATCCCCCTTTTTCATCGACTAATGGACATTCTGGGTGGTTCCACTGCTTTTCTCCAGGATGGCTGCACAATGATGCTGTAGAATGCAGTGACCTTGCAGAAAACTGTCAGGGATCTTTCAGCAGCTGATGCTTTTTGGGGTAGCGGAGCCAGCCATCCAGCCTGGCGTGCTACCAGCACGCTCCTCCTGCTGAACAAACCAGCATTTCCCTCTCTGCCAACCCACATTTGGAGCAGTATCCAGGCTTGAGGTTGGATCTTGCAGCCCAGTTTCTGTAAGGGGCATCTCTGAAGTAACGTGAATTTTACCCTTTGCTACTTCCAGCAACACAACATGTGTCTGAGGATATAAAACCAGTGGGGAGTATCCCTTTACCTTCCCTGCCAGTGCGGTAACCGCAGTACAGGCTCCCTCAATTGATTCAGAGGGGCCTACGCATATCTTCATGCCTTTTCAGATTGTTGCTGCCAATAACCCCAGCTCACTGCTTCGGGAAGCTGCCTTTTCCCCGGCACCACCTGTGGTCTGCAAGTTCTTGAGAGAAGGACTGTTTCTTTGCATATGGCCTTCCAGCAGCCACAAGTCTGGTTGTAGTTTCTAAGTGCCACTGCACCAAGAACACCGAATCATTATAAAAGACCTCAGAACAAAAACCAGCCAGAAAGTAACAGCGACGGGAGACACTGAGCTAGTACAGGAGTACCATGAGATAAAGATTTTTCTTCAGAAGGCTGACAGAGAGATGAAACACACTTGAGCAGATGAGGGAAGGTATTTTGTACTGACTGCAAAGGTGGTGAAGTTTCTGGAAGGTGCAAAGCAAGTTTGTGGGAGGCAAAGCAGCTGCAAGCAGAACAAGAGGGGAAAGAGACAATGGTCATGGAAGGAGGACAAGACCACGAAGCATGTTTGTGGGGAAGAGAGGAGGAAGGACAAGGCAAGCATCTCTGGAGTTACGCTGAGACTGCTAGACTGCTGAGACGCTGAGACCAAGGCTCGCGAAAGGCTGGATGTGCTGAGGATGCAAAGGTTCACCTGGAGACTGAGTTGTGCCAGGAGCTGGCCCCACACTCAGACGTCCTGTGGGTTCCACCATGGCCAGCATGCAGAGTTGCTCTCTCCCGAGGTCGAGGAGCACGCCAAGGCCTGTGGCATGACCCAGACAAGCCACATTGGAGGCTCCAGCTCCACCCAGACCACAGAGGGATGAAAGGATGAAACTCCCAAAATGAAGCCTTTCACAGCCAAAAAAAGAGGAGCTGAGGGAAACCACAACTTTCAAGAAAGCCCAGCTGCTTCTCTCCATCCCAGCGGCTGAGGCAGATACCTACCCCAGGCAATGTGGACCTGGCCAGTGTCTTGGCTGTGGTAATGTGCAGGGAACACATATGCAAGGCCCAGACATCAGCTGCAGGACTCGGCTAATTGAGAAAGTCTGTTTGAGTGTCTGGCCACCATTTGGCAGACAAGGCAGCTCTGACAAAATAATAAATGTGGTACAGTGCAGCCTCCAGGCATTCCTCGTGGGGTCTGTCACATGAAAGTGGCACGAAAGGAGATGAAGCGATGCAAGACACATGGAGGTCAGCTTAGGAGACTCTCTGATTACCTTCTGGGGTAGTTACTGCTAAGGGGAGCTTGTGGTCCCTCTCTGCTTATATACTCTCCCGTTTAAACTCTCCCTTTAAACAATTCTTCCCATCCAAAGTGAAGATGCTTCAGTCCTGCTTGTCCAAGACAGTTATACTGTTGGGAAGTCTCTCTTCAGGAAGACCAGACCATTTCTAATGAGTGTGAGGAGAAGCCAGTGACATGATAAAAGGACAAAAAAAAATGCACGCAGAGAAGCTAATTGGTCCTTGTGCATTAGTAGCATGAGAAGTGTTTGAGGAACAAACTGTCTTCCTACTGACCTGCCTCCAAATGAAGATAAACAGAAGGATGCTGAAGTTGTATGGAGAAGTATTATCAAGCATGCTCAGCACAGGTCCAAGTGTTTGAAGAAGAAATGCTGTTCAGGGGCAGTTCCCACAGCCTGTGTGGTTCTGGGTGCACAAAATTAATGCTGCAGCAGGACAAATGAGGCGAGTAACTGGCTAGCGAGGAGGTTACCAGGGCTTCTTTTCTAACGCTGTCAGAAGCATGTGGGCATTAAATGTGAATCCCTCTGGAATGGTCCTTCTCTGCCTGAAACTCACTAGTATACTACTGCTTGTGCCAATGTTGTTCAATAGGAAAAAAACATACCTTTCCCCATGGACCGTGTGTGTTGGGGAAAGCACAAAGGAACATGTTAACACGCAGCTTTCACTCTACCAGTGGAGCAAGGTCCTCCAGCAGTAGTAATCCAGCTGATGAATAGGGCCGCTGCCAGGGTAAGGTGATCAATAATGAACAATTTGGAAAGAAATTTCTTCCAGAGAAAGCAGGGCTCCTCCAGCTTGCTGCACAGGATTGAGAGACAGCTAAGGCTGCTGTGTACACCAGGACGTGCGAGAGTGTGAAGGAAGCAGGTGGAGTTGGTGGAGACAGTACTGAACTCCAAGAAGCTGAAGAGAGATTGCACTTTCCTCATGGTACCTTCATGCCAGAGCAACTGAGCCATCTGACCCCACCTGCCTTTAATGATCTCGGCTGAGGTGACTTAAGTAAAAAGCCTGAGATCACAGGGAAGAATGGTGGCTTCAAATCATCTGGTTTCTTGGTTCGAAGATGGGGATTAGGAGTAAGAGAACCCAGCAAACTGCTACATGCAAAATAGGCAAACGAAGTATCTAAGCCTACTGGATTTATAGAAGATAGATTGGCACAAACCAGGAACATTTCAAGCCAAATGTATGACAGCATTCCTTACGCCCTTCCCACCTATTGCCATGTCCTAGCTTAATGCAAAACTTCTTGGCTTCCAAAGCCTTACAGCTATTTTTTATTGTTTAAACAGGTCAACAATTGCAATCACATGTTGACTCCAGGCAATACACAAACACGATGATGTGTTAATATACAGCAATGCTTGGATGGAGTTTCTACAGTTTTGCCACTGTTAACAGCCATCTGTATGCTCATAGCTGGGCTGGTATCTCCTAAAGCTACCTCTGAGAACTAGGAAGCCTATCAGTGTTGTGCCATTACCAAGAAGCCAGCGTGAAATCAGTAAATGAGCTCTATTTTTAATAAACCCCATTTCTGGAAATTATTTTGGGAGGAATCTCATACCAATTGTACTTGGGCTTCTTTTTAAGGCTGCTTTACAAAGGTGCAGCTCCCATCTCCAAGAAACATCCTTTTAACAAGAATTAAGCTGGAATGGGATTTGAATGATGGTACCTTTGTAAAGCAGCATGGGAGAGGATCCTACAGCCATATTTGTGTGCACCTGTCTGCAAAAAACATCTTCACCATGAAACAGTACAAAGATTTGGGCTAGTGCCTACAACAAAGACATCCAAAACACATGACACTGAAGTAATTCTGTTTATTTCACACCAGGGAAGGGTGCAGCTAGGTGATGCAGATACCTTTCCAATGGATGGCATAATTTTGCTCCAATATAAATTTCCATATGCTCAGTAGCTTTCAGTATCAGGTTGTGCCTGTGGAGCAGCTACCATTAAACATACAGCAAGCTGCCACTTCATCTGAGCTCATACAGACATTGAAAGCAATCTTTCTCAAAAGCACTTGCAAAATGTCCCTCCCCCATGCACGAGCCTCAGCTTCCTCACAGCCTGCTCGGGCGTACGCAGTGATGCCCCAAAGACAGCCTGGCTCACTTTTTCCAGACAGGCATTTTCTACTGTTGTGTCACTGACCACAGACCTTGCAAGGCATTAATCAGGTATGAACATTCCCTTCCCTACGCTTTATTTTGCAACCTGACTGGGACAAGACTCATCATTTCTTGATTTGTTAGTACCCTAGGAACTCTGAGATGCCAGAGTTTCAGTGACAAATGACCTTTTACACCTACCACAGATATCAAGCAGTTGGCCTAGACTTAACCGAATCCCAGTCTCAATCCAGTATTAGACAGATGCACAATGTGCTACTTATAGCTTCACACCTTTCTCTCAATTTTCATGCTAGCTGTTAGGTTTTCTTTGTATTTTTTTTCAAGTTCAGAAACCTTATTAAATTTGTTATGGAAAAAATAAATTTATTATTTGACATACTCAATCTTTTTCAAAATGGAATGCTCCTCTTTTCTTGTTTTTGGTTTCCATTTACAACTGGTTCCATTCAGTTTGACTGTTTTTATCTTTCCTGTTTATAACCAGCACCAAAAAGAAAATTACCATGGATACAGTACATATGCAAATTAGCTAATGGAAAAATATATACATTTCACTCTGTAATGAAAAACTTAAATGATATTATTGCCATGGAGAATATATCTCTGTATTATAATAAAATATCAAGCAATAATCAACTGCTAACATTCTCTTCCATCAACAAAAAATAGCACCATACATGAGATAGTGAGAATCTACACTCAATAACACAATTGTGCAACTAGAAATGTACAGTACTTTAGTAACAGTACAGAGTATTGTTTACAATATGGAAATACCACCACTGTAATCAAAAGAGCATCAATCTCTTACGAACAACTAAAAAAAGTATTGTCATAGATATACAGAAACAAACAGCTTTCTTTTCACCAGTATGGAGTAACTGAGGGCAGAGCAGAGCTGTAAATTCATAGGAAAGCTCCTATAAAATGATACAAAACAGAGGTGCAGGAGTATTGAACAGAATTAAACTTTTTAATTGTTATTATTATTTTCCTGGCTATTATAAAATGGGAAGGTTGTCACCATATAAAGTAACAGAATGTAATAAAATGGAGCTGTGTTGTGCCATCAGCTTTTAATTAATGTTGGTTTCTGATTGTAAAAATAAAGAGGTTGATGTATGCTAGTCTGTGGGCTGAGAGAGCAACTGAGGTGTTTTTTTCAGTGCTCAGACATTCCAAAGAATTTCTTGTAAATTCATATTGCCTTAGGTAGGACCCAGCACTTGGACCCAAATGTCTTTTGAAGGCCAGGACTGAGCATACTGGTCTAACTAGCCTAGTATCCTGTTCTGGACAGGGGACAGTAGTGAATTATTAGTGAAAAACATGAATTAAAATCCTTCCTCTCCTACGTACCTTTCTAGAAGCCTAAAGAGGGTGACAGATCAGCACTGGAAGGAAAAATGACCCCTGCTATTTCAAAGCACCTTTGATTCCCATTACTAATAAACAAACATACTTTTCTTCCAAGACAACAAGAAGCCCGGTGGCAAATCCTTCAAGAGGACAACGTGAGTATTAGTAATGCCAAAAATGATCAGCAAGGGGGTGGCATTTCATAGGGCCAGGCCACTTCATGGACAAAGGAAACAGCAAACTCCAAACCAAGCGATGGATGTAAGGAGACCCATCTCAGCCAAACTTCTGAGAGACAACTGCGGTGGCAGGGAGGCAGCAAGGACAGCCCAGCCACACAGAGGTAACATGGGGCTTTGTCACTGCAGGGTATGACAGCTGGCAAAGGGGCAAACCACCACTGTGAGTAACCAGTATAAATCAGGCCCTCTGGGCTTTGTCTGATCTCTTGGAACGTTCTCATTAGCAGTTTATCTGCCTAATAATTTGATTAGCCGAAGTCACTGTGGTATTGCCTAAATGTTCCCTGCCACCCCTGCCAGCAAACATTTTGCACTGATTACTTGCTAAGTATTACACAAGCTCTGTGTTTGGGCTACAGGGTGGGAATAACAGAAGGAAGAGGTCCAATCCTGAAAATAAGATGCCAAAATAACACCCAGTATTAAAAAAACCCAACAAGTTGGAAACATTTCCCTGATAGAGAAAATCATCTGGGGCATTGGAAAGCAGATCTCTTTGATACAGGCACTTGAGAAAAACCTGTGTGCAAATGTACTTTTGTGTATACAGGCCAGCCCTTGTGTGCATACACTCATTTGTGCTACTAAGCACAGATGCAAATGTGAAACTCACACAGTATTAATTTGTTGGTGAACATTAGCTCCCTGTGCTTGAAAAACTTAGCCCTTAGTAAAATGCTAATAAGTTATTCCAGTAAGGTCCTGGATATTGAAAGGAGTGTAACAAGGAAGGAAAAGTTGCTTTAGAGATATGTTAGGTACTAAGAGTCTTTATCCCTCCTTGCATTGAAGAAAAGAGACAACAGCAAGAAAGACAACTTGAGGACAAGTGTGAGCTGCAATGCAGCCTGGCCCAGGGGCTGGGCGTAGTTCTGCACGCATCTTCAAAATAAAAAACAGTAACATGCAGTTCTAGAGAGAGTACAAAACTGCAATTCATCCAAATTCATCCAAAGGCTCTGTTGGTATCAGGAAGAGTGGGCTGTAACTTAACCACTGCACAACTGGCCTTGGACCCTGGCAAGGGAACTGATACACATTGGAGCAAGATAAGATAGATAGACACTGATCTGTAGGACAAACGGAGGGGACAAATTCTGCCCTGGGTAGAGCTCCTGTTTCAAGTCTCACATCTCAGAAAGGAGTTTGGTTTAAAGTGCAGAGATATGGAAGAGGGTATCATATATGCAGCACTTGCTAAGTGCTCTAATAGCACCAATCTGATAGCACCAAACCTGATAGCACCCAAAAGTAAGACAGGAAGCACTAAAACACTGTGAGTAAAAACCTAAACCTCACTGAAGGCAATGGAAGTCTGAGCCTTATGGCTTCAACAAGCTCAAGATTTCACTTCGACTGTCTTGTATCACTGAATACTTTTGACTCAAAAGGCTACAAAACCTCAGATGTATATAAGAGCCAAGAGATAGGGAACTCCTGCTCTCCACTTCATCCTTCATATAAAGTTATTCCAAATCCTGTTTCTGTACCAACCCTATTCCATTTCATGGTCCTCATTCAGTCTCATTATGTGATTGACTTCTAAGAATTGGAGAGATTAGGTCAAGCAATCCCTCAATCTACTGGATGAAATAATTTCTGGCTTCTTCCATCTCACATATAGTAAATGTTTCTGGCTTAAAAATAACTACTGCTATTAATAGGCTTCCATTTCATTAAGCTCAGAGAAAAAATAGGTTTCACGAAAGAAACTATGTTATTCTGGGGAAAAGAGAGAGAGGATTGTTTTATAAAATTAGAAAGCAGTCCCTATTAATTGCTTTAAAAAATATGACTTGGAATGTTGGATATAATTGTACTGAGTTTTCTGCAGGAATTTCAGAGATGTCCAACCTCTGCTATCAGTTTTCACAAGGTTTTACAGCAAATCCTTTCTTTAAATTAAGCTTTTCATTTATGCGTGTCCCTCCAAGCCCACTCCACAGTGGGATAACTGTTGGGATGAAAAGATCAGATGAAAGCCAAGATTAAAAGATTAATGTGTTTACCTTTGCTGAAATATTTTGCCAGAGGCCTTCCTCCATGGAGGTACCCATAACCTTAGTCAATGTAATCACTTTGCAACTCTTGTCCTTTTCTTTAGTGGTAGCAAGCCATCCAGTGGCTGGTGATTTAATATATTAAAGTAAAAAGCATTAATGAAAAATGTGAGGATGTCAAAATACAATAAATCGATTGGCTCCTTGAGATGACTCTTTCTGTTAGTTTTTTTTTAAGGTGGACGAGAGGATTACTTTGGGATCCAGTCCGTAGAATTAGTTTCAAGTCTTATTAGGTATGCTTTGGAATCCACCACATTGTAGCAACTCATGAAGTTCCAGTACTCAGACCTAGTCCGTGATTTACATACCCTAAGAAGTAGCACAGGTTCATTAACTCTTCTGCTGCATCTTGTTTGCATAAAAGTCTCTGCAAGTCTGGCAACAGCGCTGATACCACCGCATGTCTTGGCACAGGTTCTTCTCCCGGATCACTCTGCAGTACACTGTCCACTGGTCGCCTGTGCACTTGTATGTGAGAGCAGCTTTGGACAAGAAAAGAAAGGAGAAACTTACTAGGAAGTAAAATAATGCTTCTTAGTGTAGCAAACCCAGTAGGACAACAATAGGCTATTTGGGAGGGGGGCTGGATGCTGAAACTCCCTCAAAGTGACAAAAGATTTGTGCAGGGGGACAGCAGCAAGAAGACACCGTTGCTGACTCTGTTGATGATATTAAAGAGTCACATGTGCTTTCATTAAAAAAAGTGATGCTAGCAGAACTGTTCACTGGATAAAAACGCATGCGTATCGTAAGTACTTTTCCTGGTAAGTGATTTATAAATGGCATGTAGCATTCTTACAAATTCTGTGATCATCAGAAAACCTTCTAAATGGATATTGTAGTCCCTGAGATTGGGGGGAAAAATTGGTTTAATTAAAGAACATCAACAGATTATGACTCTGCAGCATCTTGAGTCCCTAGTTCCTTATCTCTGCCTGATAAAACCAGAAAATGTGCTTATCCTGTATTTAACTCTGAGGCTCAGTGTTAAGCACCAGAAAATGATGGCAACAAAACTGGTAGGAATGTTTATTGCTGAAGCTTCGTTCAATGAGACAGGAAGCAAAAGCCTGACAGAATCTAATGAAATGAAGTTTTGTTGTCCCAGAGAAAAAAGGAACACAAAGCCAATTTAAAAAAAGCCTTATTGTGAGAAAAAAAAATTGAGTGGAAGCAACCATCCTAAACAGGGGTGGGTCAAGCTATTTTTCAGTCTGCCAGCAGTGGAGAGGCTTTTTGAGGGCGTTTTTTGAGGGGTATTGTAGACTACTGGAATTTTGTTATTTTAATTTTTTTTTACAAGGTTTCCATTGTAGAAAACAGAAAATTTTGTTTGAAGATAATCCAATGAGAATTGTTTACAAGGAGGAAGAGCAAAACACTCAATGATATACCTTTCTGCTAATATCAAGTATCATTGTTTCTGGCCCTGGTGATTCCAAGGCTGGTTTAGAAACAAAAGCATCCCAAATTACTTGCAGATTACTTTCAGCAGGAACTTGAGCCTCCTCAGTCTTCTAAACACGTGAGCTTTTTATGGCTTTGTCCTAAAACATGAATTAGGATGGATTTCTTGTCTCATCAGTGCATCAAGGGCTTACTTCTCAAATGAAATGTTTTTCTTTCACTATGCTCTTTGTGCTAAAATATCTGGGAAGTACTGTCATACGTTCTTAAACAGAAGATGTCAGAAACTCCTACCTATGACTGCATTTGCAAGAATAAAATGTCCCATATTCTTTTAAACATCTGTTAAATTTTTGAGGAGCAAACTCCAGTTCAGAAGCTTCAAGTCCAATTGTAGTTTAAGTGTTATTTAATACTGGACAGTGCTGTTAGAAAATGATTCTCTATTTCTTAGCAGTTCTGCCTTTTCTTGTTTATTAGAGGCTTCTTAGCCTGCAAGACTAGCTCTGCTGAGAGGGTGGAGTCTGTTCTTCCTGGTGAGCTCTTAGCAGCATTCTTTACAACCCAGCCTCCTGTACTGAAAAGAAACGGCAAGCATCAACAAGGCTGGTCAGCGTAGCTGATGGCTTAGTTTAGCTTCATCTTACTGGTGAGGATGTGTGAAATGTAAAGAAACCAGCTTGGTTCTTGGAGCTGTGGCTGAACACACAAGGCTGAAGTCTGGAAAAATACACTTTTAGCCCCTTATAAACTAAGCAAATATAATATGGAAAATCATGATTCCCACAATTTTGCATTAACAGAAGCATTCTTAACTACAGCCATTTCTTAAATACAGTGTTAAAGTGTTTGGGGAAACAGATGGCTTATTACTATACTCTCATTTCAGCCAGGTACACAGAGGATGCAAGGAGGGTGAGGAGGACAGTGATAGAAAATCAAAGGGTTCACAGAAAGAGGCTGGATACTGTCTTGCCTCCCTGGACAAATTATTTCATCAAACCACATTCTTGTGGCAGTAAATGAAAAGAAAAAAAACCCCAAAACCAGCAATGCTCTACTTGTCAAGGTCATGTACTTTGATGAATAAATGACCATACTTTCATAGAATCATAGAATCACCAGGTTGGAAAAGACCCATCGGATCATCGAGTCCAACCATTCCTATCAAATACTAAACCATGTCCCTCAATGCCTCGTCCACCTGTCCCTTAAACACCTCCAGGGTCCCTTAAACACCTCCAGGAAACGAAGCCAAGTGCAGGTAACTAACCTACTAACGAAGCCAAGTCCAGGTAACTCATACAAACACCCCATGGTTCTCTCTTTAGAGCTTCTTATAGGAGAGATTAGGACACAAGTGCCTACCCAGTCTGCTCCATTCACGAAATCAAGTGCTGCTATTTGTGAGATAAAGCATTTCTCCATTCCTGGTCCCATCACACCCACTCACCACAGGGAAAGCAGGGTGTAAAGGTGTTCGTGATGGAGAAAGATGTGCTTGTCTGCTCCCTCACCTCTGTGATCAGTCAGTCACTCACCATTTTTGTGCTCCTGTTGGTCTCTCAGGTCTATTCACTGCACGCTCCAGCTTGGGCAAAGTCTAAGGCAGGGACTGATGGATAATAGAGGACCTATCCACACTAGACCTTTAGTCTAGAGTTTGACAGGAGGGCCCTCTCCTCATTTCTGGGCCTGGGTAATCCTCTGAAGCCCCACTTTTATCACACTGGGCTTTGCCTGGTCCTTTGCAGGTGACATCTTCCCCCCGAATATCCCTCACTCACCAAGTCTGGGCGAGGTAATTGTGTTGACGTTTATCTTCTCATTGCAGACCTCTTGGTGGCACTGCCTGTAGGCTGCTGGCTTGGACAGGACAGGGCACTCATTGCCATGGCGCCCGGTGACTTTGTGCATACACTGGACCACACGTGACTGGAGACCCTTCCCGCAGGTTGAGGAGCACTGGAGGAGAGAAGGCACTGAGATATGGTCCAAACAGCACAGCTTCAAAATCAAATACACACATACACCAGAAAAATCACTGCCAGAGGTGAAGCGTACAGTAGGCTGGCAGCTCACTATAGTGCTGAGGACTCAATAAACAGGGGCATCATGTCAGCCAGGGACCCTTCATAAAGCCGTTGCACTTGTCCATGATGATTTCACATATTCAGGATTGCTGTGAGCATCTTGAACTGTTCTGGCACAGGGAAGGAAAACGTTGTCTTTCGGTCTGGACTTGCCTTGAGTCCATCCACAATGACGGTCCCTGTGGATGCCCCATGAGGTCCAAGCAGGCAGAGATGCAATTCCCACCACCAGCCACAAAGAGGCAAAGCTGGAAAACGTATACTGCTTAATTATGGACAAGCAGCTTCCACCTCCCTCCCAGTGAGCGACACAATGGTACTGTTTGTCTTGGTTTTAAATCCCTCTCCAAGACTTGGATGGTCTAAGAAAGCTTCCTTTACAGACAAGTTGACCTCTGTCAAGAACTGATATAAGATAAAACCAAGGATTACAGCAGAGGCAGGCAGCTCCTACTGCATGCCCAGACCTCTAGAAAAGCTCTATTCCAGCACACATGAGAACACAGGTACCGAAGTATTCACTCTCATCTATCCCTGTTAACTGTCTGGCACTTGTCTGTCCTCCTGGGAGAAACTGCGAATTGCAGCCCATGAGTTTTGGTTTCCATCAGCCAGGAGGCCCAGCCTGTTTATATACTCTCTTTGTTGTCATACAATTGGAGTCCCTACCTCTGCCTGCCTCTTCCTCTGGCCCAGCCACTTGTGATTTACAATGTCCTACTTGCACGCTGTTCAATTTCAATAAAGCAAACACAGTGAACACAGTGAGGTGCACCAGCTGGAGTTAATAAAAGAACCTTGTATTTAAAATAAAAAAACAATGAGTTGCAGGACTTCGGTAAGATTCCTATTTCTGCTAAAGCCACACACAAGCAAATGATGGGGAAGAGGAGGAGGTGGGGGAAAACTGAAGAGGTGTAGTTAGGTTGATGTCAAAAAGATCCTGTTTTCTGTCCTCTGCTGTTTCTGAACAAAGTCAGGACAGTGGAGCTCTCTCCCTCAAAACCACTATTGCCTCAGAGTGGTACTTAAAAACAGCACATCAAACACTGAAGAAGTTCAAAAGATGAGCATCACTGCGGCTGAGAAGTCCAAGTATGAAGGATGTGTACACAGTGTGGACGCTTGTAAGGCTAGGATCCAGGGGCAAAAGAACACACAGATGCACGTAGCCTCCAGCTCTCCCACCTTTGTAGGAGAGCACAGAAAAGCTGTGGCTGTTTTGTTCTGGAAGTACGACAAGAAACCTCTGCTGCTTCTCAAACACCACCTGGTACAAGTATAGCTTTGTGCTGGGCTGAAGCACGGGGAGCTTTTTCCTTTCTGTGTCGATCATTGAGAGGCCTGATTAAAAATGGCCTCAGATTAACAAGCCCATGTAAACCAAAGCTGATGGAGTCCTGCTTCAGACAGCTCAGTGCAGAAATACATTTGCACAATGTGAACAATTTACTTCTGGGTATAAGGTGTAGGATCAGGGAAGCCTGCTGTGAAAAACCACACAGACTCTTTAGCTAATTTTCTTCTTTAGTTACTAGACTAATGACTGTTTATTAAACAGGTTTCTTGTATTTGATGTATACACCAAATTTGTATTTGTTTTTCTCTTAATTTCCCCCCTGTATTCCACCTGCTTTCTATTCCTATTCTTTCTCCCAGTGCCTTTCTCTAAGGACCGAGTTTCTCCATTTGGAACAATCTCTGGCTCGGATCCCTTCAGGACGCTGCCATTAAGCCATCCTGGGTTCAGCTTCCCCCTGTGATTCCAGCAGCGCAGCCCCTCCTGCATCTGAGCTTTGTATTCTGAAGGGAGCAGTTGGGCAATAGTAAAATGTTACATGCAGTTTGGAATTACTTTTTTTTTGTAAATAACTAATTGAACTTTTTTTCCTTTACATCCTTCTTATTTCAATTTAGGGTCAGCACACTAGTTTATGACTAGTCTGCATCAACATTCGGTCACTGTCCACCAATACCTCACCAATGGCTATGGTATTTAGGACTACGCTGCACGAGCCCTTCCCTGCATGCCCAACTATTCCAAAAAGCAAACATTAAAGCCCTTTATTTAAACCCCCTTTGTAATTTGAGCTTCTGCAGTGTGATCCAGGCACTGCATTAATCTTGGGTGTCCCTCTGCTCTTCCCCAGCTCTGTGAGCCTCAATGACTTCTTCTAGTCTGGAAGGCAGTCAGGCATGACCATTACATCTGGATTTAAAGTTAACAGTCTTTATCCTGATAAATGCAACTACTTGGCCCTTCCACTTCACTAGTCATATGCAACCGCTAATCCCCAGGATTTCAATGGCACTTTTAGTCTTCAGAGTGCTTTACTAATCATAATCCTCACAAAACTCTTTGCAAGGAGAGTGAATTGTACATCCATTTTACAAACAGAATAGCTGTTCCCACGTAGGGATAAAACAACCCATCCAGACCACGGGGCTGCTTCACATGATTTTAAAATAGTAAGTGTGAAACCTCTGTCCCTGGCTTTTAGGAACCGCCTGTGCTTATGAATGCTCTTAACCAGGGAGGGGAGAGGAGAAATAAGAAAGAAGGAAGAATTAAAAAAAGGATTTTTCCATAAGGTGAATAAAGTTTTCAGATACCAACATACAAGCGCTCACCTACCTCTGTCTGTGTTCCTGTCCCTGCATTTGTTAACCAGCAAGGAGGGTGAGCAATGAAGCTTTTTCCACTGACATTGCCAACTCCAATCCTTAGACAAATAACAGCAGAGTTGTTGCCTGATGGAGTTTTATTCCTTCTCCTGGGAGACTGGGATCATCACCTATGCTATGCAATTAATTTTTCACAGCCAGGAAGACAGGTTTTAACATCTTTTTTGAACTTTTTTGGGCTTGGCAGCTAAAAGAAGGCTGGACATCTGGCTTATTTTAAGATGAAATTTTCAACTCGGTATTTGGATAGTTTCTTTCCTAGGAATTTCAATAGGAAATAGGTATAGATACAAAATACATACACAGCGGGAATTGTTACTCATGCTGCACTATGAAAAGAGGACATCATTAAAAGAGGCATAAAAATCAAACTCCAACCGAACAGCAAATTCTCAATAAATACCTTCCTTCCTACTCTGGACAGATAAATGCACTGCTATGGTCTCTCAGTTTGCAAATACTTATGGAGCAAGTGAGCATATCCACAGAACAATTTTCAGGGCTCTGTGCCTTCTGATACAGGACCCTCAAGCTTGGACACAGGCTATGAGAAGTTTGAGTAAAGAAAGGTGCCATGGCAAACAGAGGAACTTCCAGTCAGCCAAGAGCTACTGGAGAGAGCGTATCGCTTGTGGCAGAGTGTAGCTCGGGCTGCAGGGGCAAAAGTAGCATTACAGCCCAGCACCTGGACCAGCTTCTGTTCCACTGTGCAGGACACGGGGAGGCTCCAGTGCCGCACAGTGTAACTGTGCCGAACATATTTAAAATGCTGTTGATGGACACTGGACCTTTCGGGCAAATACTGCGTTCTTGATACTGACAAACGCACTCTGATAACTGGAAAAGCCTTTACAAGCATTGAGGTAACTTTCAAGATAAGCACATCTTCTGATGCTGTGATGGAGTAAAGTGATGTCTGAATGAAGAAGACCAGTTTTGGAACCTGGTTTGGAGCTGTGTGGATCCCTGCCTGCCACCAAGTACCAAGAGAAAACCCACAAGCAACTTGCTACTCTGGGAAGCTATAGACCTGGACAAGTGGTTGAATAGAGATGTGGGTCTCAAATAAAGAAGAGTTTTCTTTCTTCCACCAGGCTTTGCCAATGATATCACCATCAGAAAACTGCACATGTAAAATTCATGTAGTTTAACCATAATGCACTAAACTGACAATATAGCCATTGTAAATTGGAAATCCACCCACATGCAAAGGTCAAAGGATTGTTCAGCACTGTAAGGGAGTGGGGGTTCACAAAAAGTGAACCTAATGACAGATCCTGTAATTCCTAGTTCAAATACTGCTTGAGAAGGCAAAAAGAATGAAAAAATGCCTCCATTCACACTCACTGGCAGTAACATGCAAGCCAGTGGGGATATCCAGAAGGAAATAAACTCACAAATTGTCAAGGCAGCAGCTGCATTCATCAGCTTAAAGAAGATTTACTCCCTGAAAAACGCCAGCCTTAAGACCAAGCTATGATTTTTCAACTGGAATGCTATTTCCACCTTAGGATACTGATATGAAAGCCTGAAATCTACTACAGGTGCTGACAGATGTCTAATTGCTTTGAAAACAAATGCCTCAGGAGAATTTTAGGTATTAAAATAGAATGAATTTACAGTAAGTGCTGAGATCTGTCAGGGACTTCATGAACTACTGATTTACACAAGATAGCCAGAGAAAGAGAGAGGCATAAGAGTGAATGAAGCCAGGGCAGGGCTGCTGTCAAGCAGCTGAAGAAATGCATAAAAGAGACCAGTCCAAAGAATCCCTGTGTTGAGGCTTAATGGGGACAGAAAAGACACAGATTCACCATTACAGAGGACAAGTTCTGATCTGTTTGGTACCAAACGGGATAATGAAGCATTCCTTATGCCTTGGCTGAGGGCTGCTGGCTAGGCAGGGATGCATTCAGACCACGTGTCACCTTTAAAAATGTCCCTTTTCTAACTTTTAAGGGATATATGTTAGTCTCTTGTGCAAGAAATTTGCTTTTTCCAGCAGAAAGTCATAGCAGCCCTTCAGCCAATCCTGAACATACTCCAATATTTAGAAGACTGATCTGTTGGAGGGAGATACAGTTCAAGATTACTAAGCTGAAGGCAAGATGATTTTTTTCATTAGTCTGCAGTCATCTGATGTTTAAAGATACTGGTTTGTACCCAGTTTGCTGGAAGTTGCTGGAGCCAAGGATAACACTATGGCTTAAAGCTCCAATATCCAGAGATAGAGTCATGCTTTACTGACTTCAGAGTTCAAGTATTTCAAGGCGTTAGGATAGGTTAGAGCATTTTTTCCCCTAGGGGGTCTTATTTCTTGCTCCTATGAAAGTCAGAAAGAAAGCAAAACAAGTTCCTAGTAATAACATTCTAACATAGCATCTGAGATGAATGACAAACATCCTTTAATTGCCCTGTTCCTGAGTCCTTAACAGCATACGTGTGTGCGTGCTCTGAAAGTCAGTGTTCTGCACACCTTAACATCAGGCTTTTTAGGAAAATCACTAAGTTAAACTCAATAGTTCTAGCTGAAAAGCAGCATGCAATGTGCTTTCATAAACACCAGATCAACTTTCACCATAGCATCATGCTAAAGAAAGAGATTTCTGTCTTTTCATTGATAACATCTAATTAGCCCAAAGCAAACTGTAAGCTGTTTTTCAAGCTTCCTTGTTATTTCTTTCTTCCACCCCACCGCCCCCTTCCTGCCTTTTTTCCCCTTCTTTTGAACCCCAGATCTGTAAAAAGAACATATCTGGTCTTGCTTACAACAATCTTTCATTTGGAAACTTTTGTGAAATGACTGATTTGTTTAATATAGCCAAGAAAAAAAATGCACAGCCTTCTGACTCCATATGGGAAGAAACAATAAATTATAGCAGAAAATGCTCATGGCTAGTGTGACAGTATCTTAGAAGGAAAAGAGAGAAGCAATCTTTGAAAACTGCCTACAGCTGTGCTTTCAAACTGCATGACCCTAAGGAACAAGACCTGACCAGTACATCCAGCACACCCCACTCCATAATTAAGCTTGACTTTGCTATTCTGAAAAGTTCCATTGTGTACAGAGAGTTCAGAGATTAAGAGCTGAATGCATGAATATTCTAGGTAGTGACAGTGCCCCTAAGTACTAGTGCAACACAGCCCAAGTGGATGCTAATGAGAAGATGTCATTTAATTCATTATACCAATCAGGCAGAATTTACTTCTCACAAGATTTCCAACTAGATTTCAAGAACAGGATCAAGCAGAGACATGAAATTATATGGTATTGCCACAGGGTGCCATATTTTAGCACACCACTTAAAGTGCATGTGCAATGTTTTGAGCTCCTGCAAGCACAAAGCAGGAATCCTCCAAACCTTATTCTACCCAAAAACTGCAAAGAAAGGAGATTGAAAACCACTTTATGTAAAGGCATAATTAAGCTGATTTTAAATAAACTAGGTAGAAATGGAGAACTACGTAACCAGGGGATCACGTAACTCAGCTCAGGCTCACTACTCGAGAATACACCTTGCTCCTGGAGCGGTGGGTGCTGCTTATGCTGAACAGTGTTTTTATGGGCTACAGTTCCACACTGAGTCCTGTTGCAGATATTAGCCTGAAAGCTCCACTGAACACATATTTCAGACATTCACCAGTTAATGATCAATGCTACCTAAATGCAATTTATTAAAAAGAAGTTTAAACTAAAGACTCCATTAGGGTTACTTAACTTCAGCAAGAGGCTGCTCGTGTTGCCATCTCAGTCCTGCCTGAGATTTCTCTAGACAGGGAGCTGCTCAGTTTTTGAAACATGTGATGCTGAATTAACACTGCACTTCATCTTTTTGCACAGCCAAACAGCAGGCTCATGCTAATTGCTCTTCAAAGATGTTGTGGAAAATCTTCACCTTAATGGCTCAGTAGTCATTATAAATCTCAAAAGACTATTGCAGAGACTGAAAAATTATAGCAGTCCTTGCTAGTGACACATATTGCATGTCATAAGGGTTCAAGGGGCAAAATCCTTTTCAGATGAGTAGAACAAACTAAATGTAACATCTCTGAGTAACTCAGAGAAAATGGATTCCAATATGTGAACAGGCTTGTCTTACATGCTTTCTTCTTTTTCACATTACAAAAAAAGAAAAAAAAAGAGTAAAAAAGTCATGATGGAATTGAATTTCCAATCCACTGATCTTGGTGGGAGGCTTTAATTCTCCGTCAAAAAAATGCACTTAATGAACCAGGCTTTTAAACAAAAAATATCAAAAAGGAAAAGTTATTCTTCCAATTAATAGGATCACTGGAGGCTGTATTGGAACATGAGACAATAATGCTGTGACAGAATGTGCTCCACTTCAAACAAAACACTGATGAATATGGGTTTTTTTCAGCACATTCTCCTTTACTAAGGAACCATCAAAATAATTTGTAGTATGGACATTCCCAGAAACTCCAGCAGAGATGAGCTGTGCAAACTGTTGCGCAAACAAGGAGCAGTCATTGCTGCAGACTTGGTTTCTGTAGCTTACAGTCCGCAGGGGGGATGACATGCCCAGCCAGCACTGTAGTCAGCATCTCCTCACTTTCCATGCCTACGTTTCCAACTACAGCTGCATCGACTCTGGCTGGCAGTTAGAATAGGTCTAGATAGAGGCCCAGCCTTACTTCAGTGCCATTATACAATATTTACACCTCTGACCATAGCTAAAGACATTTCATAGATGGGGGAACCAAAAATGAAAGAACAAAAGGGGTGGGATTCACCTTACTGAGCTCGCTCTGTTTAGGTTGTCCTTGCAGGCAGCAGACAGAGATCACCACTTCAAAGGGCAATTCAGCCCCCACTACAGAAAGGAAATAAAACTACCATTCGGAGCTGCCCAGAGTCTTACAATGACTGTACAAGGAGCCTAACAACTGCCGTCTCAAACAAGGCACCTGTCTGCTGCATGGCTAGGGCTCAGTGATGCAAATTCAATGAAGTGACGGACCCACTGCCTTACAGAAGTCTGTAGTTCATGTGAGTTGAACTCATACAAACTTTCCTTTCTTCCCTAAAATGCATATTTTCAGCGAAGGTATGAAAACGATATTTCTAGGTTTGTTCTCAAAAGTCTTTTCCAACCAAATGATTCTATGACTCTAAGTTGTTGGGAGTTAGCCATTGACTTTAGTGGGTCAGTGATTTGGCCCATGGTGGTATAAACAAAACTGATTCCACTGCAGCAAAAGAGAGGAGTGGCTTCTGCTTTGTAAAACAAACACTAGCTTTCTTTCACACAGAGATCTGTTTTATTCTATGCCTTTCCTCGATGGAGGTTAAACTAAAGGTAATGCTTTTAGCTCATCACAACTCAAAAAAGTAGCATTCTACTTCAGAAATGTAGAGCAACAGCTTTCTAAAGGGCTGCAAGAAATTTTTACTAGGGTACTGCCAACAATATTCCCAGACTGAGGTGTGTCCCTGGCTGGTATAACCAATTTTGTGCCATTTGTTCTCATGCTCTGCAGCAAAAGGCATTTTGAGATTAGCTGTTGGCAAGAAAAACTGAGGTTTGTGCATCAGTGATCACACTCCAGAGGAACAAACGATGGGGAACCACAATGAGCAGTACAACTTAGAGCAGTTCACGGGGCAGTAGTTTGGCTTAGAAGACTCTGATGCTTTGGCTCCTGTCATGCCTAGGACCAGAGAAGCAGAGGGTTTGAATACTAAAGCTTGTTGGGTCCTCTCCTGTCACATTCACCTTCTGGAGAACAACTGATTTGTATCAGTGACCTGTAGACAATCTTCCAGCATCGGTTTCTAGCTGTGGTGCTGAAGGCACCCGAGCAGCCATAAATCATGAAGTTGTTTGCTGAGCCAAAGTGAGTGAGCGGCAGGAAAGGATCTGTCAGATGCGCAACTGCAGTTTGAAGCGACAATCCCTCCTGCAGAGGTTTTTCTGAATTCAACAAGAAAAGTTATTTTCTCCAAGGTAGAAAAAGATGAACTTAGTTATGACCTTTATGAAGAATTAACAAGTTGTCCACAGTTTATTATAAACAGATGGTGACTCAAACCACGAATTTGTAATGAATGTTACAACAAAGGACAGTTTGCTTCTATATTTATAAAAGCTTTGAATATACCTCTCAAACCACAGCTGTCCTTGATTTACTCTTCTTATCATGTAATGTGAATTAATCATTAAAAGTGAGGCACATAGAGGATTTTGTTGATGTTCGCAAACATTTGGAACTTGGAAAACATGCCTTCCTGGCACTGGAAAGCTGCAGACTATTTAAAAAAAACAACAAACTCCAAACAAAACCCAACCCCAACACGTTTTTGGTGTACTACAAGGCTAAGGGTTTTATATCTTGGAGAATACAATCTACTGTAATCCAGCCAAGACAATTAATTTGCAATTACAAAATCCTTGTTACCACCCATTGTGATGAATGACTGCTGATCTTCAGTATGAAACACCTCAATGTCTGGCACAAACTCAGTAGTTTATAGGAGATTAGATTTTTTTTCCCTCCCTATTGTTAAATTCTCTTGGTATGAGAACCCACAGCCAGCTTTTCACAGGCTGAGCAAAATACAGTAAAGAAATTGGCAACTATGGATGTCCAGGGAGGGCAGGTGGCTATAGGTAATTTTTCAGATGTACTTTATCACTACTGACACTACTTGGCAGCAAGAATGTTTTTTTAACATCACACCTTGCCAAACTGATCCTTACTAGCACTTTCCAGTTTCTGGAGTGTACAACTTTTTGAATCCAGTGAAAGTTGTGCCAGGTGGTTATACGAGATATAAAGTGGTAGAAAAAAAAATCTCCTCTGCTTTCTCTCCTAGCTGAAGCCCAGCTCGACATGTTATGTATTTCTGTTTTCCCCTGAGATCACGAATCCATGATGGTTTCTACATGTGACCCAAAGATATTGCCAGGCCAGATTCTGATCTGCATGACATCGGCATAAGCCTGTATTAACTTAAATGGCTGAATTAATCTGGATTTACACTGATGTGAGAGAGACTGATATCTAACCCACTGTGCTAAGTGAGATCCTTGGCTTGTGGCCAATGAGTTGCAGGGGAGAATGAAAGACAGTTACCCTCAATTTACATTGGGTTACCCAAGATTAATAAAGACTTTAGTATTTACAGAGCACCTACTGTAACTGCAAAGAAAAAAATATAGGAAAGCCAATATATTACAAGGCTTCTATGTATCTTTCTTCCTCTAAAAATCTTTTCATTTGGCTATGTAATATAATAGGTTAACGAGCTAAATTGTTGCCTGAGGGACTGAAGTTGCACGTTTAAACTTCTACCCGCAATGCTGAAAATGCACCCTTGTGAAAGCCAGCACTGCCGATGAAGCTAGCGTGCCTTGCTTGTATAATTCTACCTTCCTTGATATAACAGCAGTTAAAAAGGAGAATACTAAAATAAATGGAACTGGGAACCCTGGACTTTCCTGTGCCATCAGCTTGAAATACTTCAGTCACGGGACAGAAACAGAGTATGCTGAGGCATATAAAACAGTGAAGCCATTAAGTAAAACTGGAAATGAAGAAAAATCCATAAAAATCTTGCTACGAATTGCTCCTGCTCTATAACCTTGCCTCTTCAGTTATACCCTAGAAAAGTCCCAAAGCCAACTGGAGAAAAGAAACCAAAAACTGCAGCCTTGGCCTGTACATTTGCTTTCTCTGCTGCTTTGTCTCTAGAGCAGAAGCGGAGAGAGCTGAGGACAGCGGGGAGGCCTTGGGTAGCTAAAGAGCAGTCCCGAGTGCTGTTCCCCTTCAAGCACAACTCATCTTTGTCACCACCGTAGCTGATCAATACATCAGGCCCGTGTCTCCCTGCAGCAGGCCAGCAGTGCACCCCAACATCACTGGGGATGTGGCTTTGCCACCGTGCAAGTCATGGCAACACTGGAGTCCCGCAGCTGAGCCCTTCAAGCACAGCCAGCAGCAGGCGAATGGCACAGACTCAGGCTGTGCATCCTGCTAAGCTTCCCGAGAGTCGCACGCATAAAGACACATTCTGCTCACTAGCTGCCTGCATTCTTCACAGGAATGTAATTCTTGACATACAGTTTGTCAGCAAAATACAATTCATCATGACAGAATGAACTACTGCCTTGCTAAAGCATCAAGAGGTGTATTTTCAGCAGCCTAGGAGTGTGAGACAAGTGCTGGGAAACCGAGCAACCGAAGTTTGTTCTTTTGACTAGTACTAACACAAAATGTAAAAATGTCTCCAGTGCTAGAAGGTTTAACAGCTCAGATTTCAAACAAGAAGGAACTATTTCGAAGTAGAAAGAGTGTATAAGATGTTTGTTTCTTTAGCTGAATGCAAACTGGATGTGGAATTTCCTTTTGGAAGAAACGCCTGAATGGCAGATGGCTTGGATTCCCGTTTGTATATTGCATCATATATAAAAAAGGATGATATAATGAATTGCAATTTGGAAGAATCCAGGCAACAGTAAAGAAATGATTTCAGGTTAACACCTTTGGTGGGTCTCTCACTGTGCAATCTGTCCTTCTACTAGGCCTGAAGACTCCTGGGCCAGGTCCAATTTAGTTATGAATTCATAATGCTAATTCTGTGTCTGTTTAAAATGCTAAAAATAATAACTATATCACTTGCAGATAAAGGTTTTAAAAGAGAAGTTGCATCAGTGCAGAGAAGTTGGAAGTTTAATAGCAGTGGTAACGGAGATTATACATCATTACCAGTAACAGAACAACACCCTGTCTTTAGAATGACAGTAGCCAGTCTGTTAATCCCATGCACTGGACTAACAGTAGCTTCAAAAATATTTATAACAACTTTACAGACCTGGCCGTATGTGTTTGCAAAGTGAACCAGATATATCAGTTCCTCCTGCAACACTTGAAATGTGCTGCGAATACATTGGGAATACACAAATATCACAGCCAAAACTGCTGCTAAATCTGCTCATTAGCTCCAAATGCTTTCCACAGCTATAACAGGCAGTGAGCATCATCTGCAAATAAACCTGACAAGAAATGGAAGAAAATTCCTCTTCTTCAGAGTGTGGACAGGCAATGGCTGCAGAGCCATTCCTAAGGCCTGTGGCTGGTAGACACAGGTTAGAGATCAGCATGGCCATACCTCCATCCCTCACCTCTCCTACACAGAAGTGGATCCAGAGCCTGAGAACAGAAAGCCACAACCTGTCTGGCACAGATTTGGAGCTTTTACTACCGCCCAGTCACGCACCTTCTGAAGGCAACAGAATCTAAGATCTTACGAAGGATAACCATGTCCATCACTGTCAGATATGAACTGAGTTACCTATACAGTGCTGTCCACGTATTCTGTTAATACTGCTGCTAATAACATAAAAATACCACCTGCACAGTCTGTTCTATTTACAAGTTGTATGTGGAATTTTTAAATGATGTTTTGCCTCTTTCTTACATGACTTCCCAGTATCTTCAAATGATCTTGGCTTGGAAGATTAAGGCGAAGCCACCATGCAAGCTGTTTGCACATCAGGCATCAAAGCCCCTTGCTTTAATCTGTGATAATTACTACTGTGAGTTAACTATCACTTCCCTGATGATTCTTACCATTAAGTAACAAATACATTAATTTCAAAAAGTTGTTGCTTGTTCTGAGATCAGTTTGTATTAATAAAAAAGTTTCCATCTTAGTCAGCACAAAGTGCTCTCACAGCAAGTTTTACAGCACCAGCAACAAATGTTTTACAATGGAATTTTACCCTGGAAGTATGAATTTTAAAAGAGTTCACTATAATCTAACTGCTGCAGATTTTGTGCTTCTTCTTAAAGACGGGAGACAAGAAGCTGGACAATAGCTAGGAAATGCCGCTGAGAGCTGTAAAGGCTCTCCCTCTAAGTGTCATCCCTGCATTAAAGCTTCTGGATCCTCATGAAGAAAATCTTTTGCTCAGGATTTGCAAAGAATTGAATTCCACATCACGTATTTCAGCTACCTGGATTTCTGGGACAATACATTTTTGTCAAAGAACTGCATCTACTCATACCTTCTTCTAGCAATCCAGTAGAGCCTTCTGTTTATGCCTCTTACTCAGAGAATAAGAATCTAATTCTGTGTTCTAAATGTCCAGTCAGAATTAACCAATATGTCTAGAATTTTAAATGCTTATTATAACCCAAATCTAAGTCCAAGAACATCCTGCTGGACTCACACAGGGTGAAATTCCTGGGAAGCAGAGAGCTGGCACAAGCTCTCTGCAGACAGAAGCAGGCCACATATGCAGCTTTTGTGCCCTTCTGTACAGGGAGGATCCTGATCCAGAGTTAAGAACTGCAAACAAGTGATTTTGCACTGATCCTGTCCTGCTCGCATACAGACAATAAATCCATCAACGAGGCTATTTACAGTGACCAATGTATGATTGCAGCCTTTCTAGTAGCGAGCCAAAATCTTTATCAGATTGGAACCAGTCATACAATACTGAACTTTAAATCCATGTAATCAGTGAATACATAATTATTTCATATTCCTCCCCATAAAGAGAATCCGGGTCAGTTTGCATGCCAAAATGTTTTAAAATCCCACAAATAAATAAACAATGTTATTTCACCTGTTAACACACAAGAACTGTTTGTTTTGGCCAGCCTGCATGGACTCTTGTGTGCCAGGTTATGAATAAAATAATGTTCAATACTCTAAACATTCTGTGATACAAATTCCTGGCTCAGCATAAATGCAGACCTTTTGTATGTGGCGGGTTCTTAAGGTTTTCTCCATTTCTCTTAAATCCATGTATTAGTGACAGAGTACATCTATAAATATTTGTAATTCCTAATCACAATGTAAAAAAGATGCAAGAGCAGATAAGCCAATTTGCTCATCATGGGCCTCTGTTTCACTGGATTTTGCTTGCTGGAGTTTGGGTTTTTGGAAAGCAAAATGCAACTACTGTATCCCAGTGGTTTCTGCACATGCTGTACATTCCAGAACAAAAAGTAGGCTTTCTATTTAAAGAACAGTACAGTTGCAAAGATAAGATAAAACCAAACTGGAATATAAGATTTCTGGGAGACTGTAGGTTTTTTACGCAAACTTGATGTCAGTAATGTAAAGGACGCTTTATGAACACCACTGGCAAAGGCTGCGTTTCTCACACTGCCAGGCTTCCCTCCCAAGCAAAACTACCTGTTACTTTAAGACCAGAATGCAAACACAGAACAGACTCTGCTCTGGTTTAATCCACTGCATTCAGGAACTAATTCCAGTGATGTCACCAGAGAAGCTCAGTTCAGACGGGCCTAAGTCAAGGTAAAGTCCAGCCCTGAGAAAAAGACTGATGGTTTTGGCTCTGCCTTTAAATCAATGGTTTGCTTTCATTTCAGGTGGTTGGAATAAGTCTACAAGAACTGCTCTCCCAAACCTTCAGAGTCATCACTTTGTGGAATATGAAGACTAAGGCCCAGCTCTTCTTCTCAGCTCCATATTGATGCTTTGAGGGAGATAAAACTCTTCCTTTTTCTCAGTGACTGGATTCCTAACTCATATTAGTGCATACTTACACTCAAGGAAACCAACCTTCTGCTATTTTAATTTTTAGCTTGCCCAGGCGTGGCACAGGACACCTCCTCACTTCCCTGCACTCCTGGAAGACACTGCTAACGAACTCTTTTCTGTAGAATTTAATCTGCTAGCCAGAACTGTTCAGAGTTTGTTTTTTGAAACATGGAAAGCACTTTCAGCATCATCTATAAAGTAGTTTTTTGACACTCAAGAGTCCACATGTAGTGGGAATCCTGTGTAGGTTTTGCCTTTGGATGGTTAAGCAGTCAATTCATACTCACTTCTATCCCATTTGGAATACACTTCTTGAAAATTTGCTAGGTCATATCCATAGCCCGTGTTGCAATGTTTGGGATGCAAATGGCATGAGGGGAAAGTTTAAATCCCAGAAAAACCTCCAATTAAAACCAGTTAAACCCCTTCCTTTTCAAAGTATTTAAACAGCAAATTAATGCAGACAGCACACTGAAGCACAGCACTCTGACATCTTTGTACTTAGAAAGAAAATACCATGTAGTGTTCACTGCTACCTTAGACCAATCGCCTGTTTTCCACTCGTAACAGCCTGTGTGATCCTCACACTCCTCCTCATCTCTTGGCCTGGTGGCTGCATCACATTTTCCTTGAGAATTTGTGCACGTCACTGTTCTTTTCTGAATCCCCTTGCCACAGTCTGCTGAGCACTGCAAAACAACAGGTATTTGCTTTCTGTTACATGATGCTTAGGAATGATAACTTTTATCTTGGTAACACAGCTAAAAGGAAAAGCTGTCTTTATGAACACAGAGGGAAACTGATAACCCCTAAGATTTTCCCTCAATAATCTAAGCCCCCTTCAAACATAAAAGAGTAATTTGATAAGCATGATATTCACTTGTGGAATATTTTACTTATGAAACATGGTAATACTGAAAATCGACCTTCTTTGAAAAACAATCAGCTGGTGTTTTGCTAGAAATGGTGTTACAGATGAAAGAAACCACTAAATCTAATGTTTAAGAGCTCATCATTCTTACTGAAAGAGGATACATTGAGATATACAACACAGAACTGCCACATCCCTTGATGTATCATGGAAGTAACACGATGGTGATGAATGCATTTTTAAATCACAGAAGCACGAGAGCACTGTTACACACACATTTCTGCAGCACAGTTAGTACACACCATGGCAAAGTCACAGTTCTCACCCATGTTCCCATGTGAAACACATACCTGACCTTCACTCTTCTTTTTGCCATATCCTCATCACCATTTTATTTCCAAAGTACTTCAAATGTACCAAGCGGGTTGCTCAGGAGAGGCATGATACAGTGTTGTGATCAGCTTCCAGCTGTGGCCAGCAAGCTAACCACAGACATCAGCAGCATTGAAAGAGACACTTCACAACACAAAAAGCATAAGCAGGGACTGTTTGAAGTCCTCTGAGAAGGCAGCAGGCTAGTAGAGCTGCTAGAATCAATTCCTGAAGAAAGACTCGATTCAAGCACTCGGACACTCCCACAGACGTTTGTGAGAGTCAGCACCAACTGTCCTCCAAACGTTTTTGTGCTTGAGCACTTTGGAGGTAGCTTCTAAAGAGCAAGGATATCTGGTCACTCAGTTGTTATCTCTGCCAATGGTTGGCTGGAATTTCTGTTTTACTGGGCAATTTGTCTTGATATCTGTACTAGGTGGGGAAAGGAGACTGGCCTGAACCAAACCAGAGACCTTTGGTTTTAAATACCCAGTTTGATAACAGAGTACTAAGATCTGCTGATGCTGTCACGGCATCCAAATGCATGCTGCCACACAAAGCATAGCTAGAGCTGTTTGCTCTTCATTTTCATGCCACTGCAGTGGTTAAGAGTGAGAAATGTTCTTGAAGAGCCACTGGGGACAGGTGGGTGGAAAAATGATCTATGTACCAACCGAGATAAAAACTAACCTCCTCTAGCCTGTTGAGTTCTCCCCTTCAGGGGATCAGCATGGAAAAGACAGTTGATTCGACACTGAATAAATAGTGAAGATATGAGATATTCTGTGAGGTCTTTTGAACACATTCCAAGAAGCGTCTCCATCCAGGGGGTCTACACTGGAAACAAGCGTCAGCTTGATATAAATTACACCAAATGGACAAATCTCAGCATGCCTGTCTAACCATCTTAAAAATACAATTGAGGCAGTTCTGACCTGCTGGCCTTGTTAAGGACATGAATGACAAGCGTTTATAAGCTGGCAAGGAAACAAACTTGCCTTCGAATACTTCGGAGCACTACAAAGCGACTTCTTGAAAATCTGGGAAACCTTCCACTTAATTTACTGTGTGCTGCTCATGGCATGACCTCCTTACGGATGTAACATCTTTGTAACAAGCACAACTGCACAGGTCTGCTAGATATGGGGATGAATTCTTCCAGGCTTTGCAGAATTCCTGAAACTGCTTTGCTGGACTCCTCAGAGCACAAAACTTGCCAGAGATCCCAGACTGCAGCTCCCAAAGACTCCCAAGTCTTCCTTTGGGAACCGATTCTAGCAGGAATCAGTAAATGGTACCTTGAAGCCATGAATTTGCCCCAAGTTGTATAGTTTCCCAAATCATACATAATTTTCCCCAGTCCTCATGGTAGACTCTGCAGGGTTGCACTCATTCATCTCAAACTACAAAATACAATATATAAAAGCTTTCAAATGGTCCAATTTACTCAAAGTAAATCAAACTGAAGTGGGAGTATTTTTCACAGTAGGAGAAATCTCTAGGTGGGTTTTACAAGCAAGTCTGGGAAAAACACCAACTGTTTGTTCTTCCCACAAGCTTTTAAGTCATTCACAGATTAATACTGCATATACTTTCCTAGACAAAACAGCATTTGCAAAAGGTTTCCAACAGATCTTTGGTGGTCACATATAAATCACCCTTTTTAAGAGGTTTTTTTCTTTCTTCAAGTTCTCTGTCTTCATGAAGAATTTCTTAACAGATAGATTTTACAGAGATTCTGCAACAGAGCAGTCTACTAAATAACATGCGTGGCCCCAGAGTGTCCAGATGAGATCTCCAGGTCTTATTTTATTAACAAGTTACTTAGTCAAATCCCACACAGTTTTGTAAAGAAGCAACACAACTTTGCAGTTAAGATACAGCTCCTTTATTTGAAAGAAGTCCTTATTTTGTTTCTACTCTAGTTCCTTAAGAGTAGAAACATTCATTTTTTTTTCTGACGGTCTCTAAAAATGGGTTGAGCAGAACTTGGTCCAAAACAATCTCAAGTGTTTGGCAATAAAAGGCGAACTTAATTTTTTCCACAGTGAAGATTATATTGGAATTTGCTTGGAAAACACACATTTTTGACTGGGGACCAGACATCAGTGTGGTCAACAGTTTTCTGTTGTATAACCAAAACGTCCAAAAACATACATGAGGAAATGTATTTATAAAATCATACTACTACTGTGATATTTACTCACAACATCAGATTAAAAGGATTAAAGTGATTACCACTGATGAAAAACCTAGGTGTGAGAAGTGTTCAAGCTGGCAGAGCATCAAATGTGTCCTGGAGTCAACTGTGCTACATAACAGCAGAAATGTGCCAGAACAAGAATAAATTTAAAATCACAGGCGGACAGTTAGAGACACAACAAAACCGGAATAAATTTGGGAAAATGATCTAAAAAATAAGTATTTGCAAGCGATTTATGTGGTAACAAACATGGAAGATTTCTTCTCTGGAAAAAGTATCCTGCAAATTGGCTTACTCCAGGTCATAAAAGGAGAGAGAAGTATGTAGGATTGTTAACAAAAGACCCCATGTAAAACAGGTAGGAACTGCATCATACAAATAGTCACAGCTGGAAACAGTTCAGCTGGTTCAGCTATAGGAAATAATGTGGGCACCATCTGAAAGAGACTTCTGTAACACACAAAGACCTATCAGGCACATTGCTAAAACTTTGGTGAGTTACTCCACATCTTTTGAAATGATAGAACTCAGAAAGAAAATGAATTTCATGCATTAGTGAACAGAGTCAGTGTCCTGTGGAAAGGAAATACTACTCTCACTTAACTGTCATCTCACTTGCCAAACAAAGATTTCCTGTTCAAAAGGTGGACAATGGAATCACATTGTGTTTGTTAAGAGACACTGTTTCTCAGTGCAAGATCCCTTGTATCCTGAGCCTCTGTGGCTTTTAAGAACATTTCTAACAATAATATTTTGCAAAAGCTCTTTGACAATGTTTTGAACTGGAGCTCGCTGTTTCAAAACAGAGATGAATAACATGGAAAGGTCCTTTCCAGAGAAATGGCTGTTGCTGCGGCCCATAACACAGCCAGTTTGGAATGAGAGCAGAAGAGCTGTAAGCACTACGCCAAGAGTGAGAAGATCTTCTCATTCTGATGAGCCTGGCAGATATGATATCAAAACCAACATGGACATCCTATTAGGACTGTCACTCACAAGGTACCCGACAAAGTTGCCCTGTATTAGCTCAGTCCTGGTCGTGAAATGCAGACAAACTCGCAGTTCACTCTGTAGCTAAACAAAACACAGGCTGTCTAGACCACACATCATTTATATCTGAAATGCTTTTATAATACCTGACAATAATTTCTCAACTCTCTGCAACTACATGGGGATGCACCTTTTAGACAAAGTGTAACAGAGTCTTTTCCATGTTCCTGAAATTACACAAAAGAAGGTTGGACAAGGCCCAGAGTTTTTGCATTCTCTGTAACATGCAGACGCCTGACAACGCTGGTATTTGTTTCATATTGCATTTCAATGGAACCAGAAGCCCTGGTGGGTTACTACACTTCTGGCCTCAGGTCAGTCGAATGTTTTTTCCTTGCTGGTCAGAGTTTTCAGATGGAAATATATAGTTATTAAAGCATGATACCTAAAACCTGCCTTAATGACTCATTCAGTATAGAATACAAACCTCAGTTCCAAACTGATCCGTCTCAACAAATGACAGTCCTACCCAGTGCCCCAATACTGTGAGGCACTAAGTATGGTGATCATGAGAACGTGCTTAATTTTAAGTATTTAGCTAGGTCAGGGCCAGCTGTGTGCAGTCTGGCTTCTTGTTGAATCAAGTTCCTACCTTTGACCACTCTGATGCTTCCCAGATAGAAAGGCAGTCCCGTCCTTCACAGCTTTGTACTGTAGCTGGTTTGTTGCCCAGGCAGTAGAGGTCTCTCGTGTTAACGTAGGTGCCATTTTGCAACTGATAAACACAAGTCACTTCCCGTTGCTGGACACCTTTCTCACAAGTAGCAGAGCAGGGACTCCAATGGCCAGTCACCCACCTGGGAAGGAGGCAGAGAAGGAATGTTTAAAAACTGGTGGGATAAAACATTATGCTTCACTTAAAAACAGTGAGAAATGGGCAACTCTTCTGGGTTCTTCAATGGTGCTGTATTGCTGTTACACTGAGATCATCTGATCACCTTCAGGAGCTGTCAGTGTGTAAAGCAAATGTCCACTCTTGTCTCCAAGCTAGACTGAAACACAAACTCTGCATAGCTCCCTTTAACCCCCAGTCTCAACAATGTGGCTGTATTTTCCCCCCAGATAAAGACAGACTTGTTTGCAGACCATCCTACCCCACAAATATTGTTGCTTTTGAGATGTACCTGGGAAAAACTGCTGCGTCTGCATGCACATCTGGACAGTGGAGCGGAGCTGTGCAGAGAACCCATACTCACTGTGCACTACCTGGGATGGTGCTATGGTCAGGCACCTACCCAACATGGCCTTCTCGCATCCAAGACCAGAGTTACCTTCGCTACACCTACACTGTATGACCTCAAAGCACACAAATCCTCTACACTCCAGCCTATTAGAATGCAAAGACATCTCCTGTCTCACTTTTAGTTCACCCTCTTGCAGCTGCTGGTGGGATTTCACTTTTCATAGTTGGACTTTCCAGGATGTGTGGCCTAAAAAATGGAGAATAACTGGCCATATCCATTCTTAGAAAATCTGAATTGCATTTAACTGCCAAGGCTCAAGAAGTACTTAAAAAATCCCAATGTCCTCCCTACAGAAGGGATCCTACAATGTTGTTTCAAGCCTGGCACGGCTCACAAGGATGTGCCATAACCCAGTCTGGATGGGGGCAGGGGTATTTCCCTACGCCCATCATTTCTCTGAGCTTTTGGGATTCATTTACTTTGTAAGCACATTTCAGTAGCCATTTCCTTCCCCTTTGATCAAAGGGTGCTGTGAACAAATACATGGCCTTTTTTTTTCCCTGTTGTTTGCTTTGTTACGTCTTTAAAGGTTCTTTGGCAAAGATTCAGCACAAGGTTGTGAGGTGTTCGGGGTTCTTCCAAAGGAACCACTGGTGCTGTGAGCAGTCTCTGGCAGTGGGCATGAAAGGGAAATGACACAAACTCACACCACTGTCTTCCTGCTCAGTATAGGGCTAACTGCAAAGCTCCCACTGACTCCAGCAAGTGCTGGAAGCACTGCTGTGGTTGGAGCCAGACAGCGAATAAAATGCCTAAGAAGAATCAGAATTAGGAATGCAGGGAGCAACATTTTCCTAAAGACAAGCAGCATCCATCTTTACGCTTCCTGCAATCTGTCAGTGAGGAACATGCTTTCTGTAATTACAAGCATTCCTGGAAGAAGTGAAAGACTGGAACAATAACTGTGCAGGCGCTGCACACCAGAAGGCTATCATGCCCTTCCCACCAGGTAACTGACCTTCTAGCCTGTTATTTAGGACTGTCATCTAGATTAGTATCCTTACACCATGAATCTTGTCACTCCATCTTGGGTTGTCTGTTATGATAAATGGTTCAAATAAGACTTCCCAAAACCAGAACTCTGCTCAGGAGTACTATTTCATTTTGACGGAGGCTCCAATAGCCCAGGCAGAGCACCATACATGCCAACTTATTAACTGCATTTCTTTTGAAGGTGCCATGTAACTTCTCCTAAATGAACCAAAGAGCTATTTCCCATCTTACCATTCCTGAACAGTAAAAAATTATTTCAGCCAATTTGTAGAAACATCTTAACTTCACAGAATCACAGAATCACAGAATGACCTGAGTTGGAAGGGGCCCACAATGATCATTCTGTCCAACTCCTATCCCTGCATAGGACTTGGTGCTCTTGTCATGGATTCATTTACCAAATGCTGTGACTGATGACCTGCTGTGGCAGCACTGATGACTGCGCTGACGGTGAAGGCAGAAGCCATTTGGTTTGAGCAGGACGGGACAGGGCAGGCCGGCCACCTGTCTTTTGTAGAACAGGGATCCGCTCAGATGTTTCTGTGAATTTAAAGCAGTTGACAGTTCTGCAAATTTCCATTGGCTAAAACAGCTGGCAAGACACCAAACACGTTCCTCTAGACAGTAGAGGTGATGCATCTCTGTGGGTGAGTGCTTGGTATTTTGCTTACGGAATAGGAAAATACCAGCTGGGTAATCAAATACTAGGACTGAAAGACTGACGAAAATAGCCTCGAAGTGCCGAAATCAGTGTTTAGGAAAATTAATAGCCAGGCTCTCTTCATATCAGCTGGGCTCTGCCCTATCTGAGCAAGTGTGGAGGCAGCGATCTAGCTGGGTGAACGCATGGAGGGGGAGAGGGTGACTTTGCTTTGTGGGTTGAATGTGAGTCCCAGGGCCAGGAATTGTTTCTGTACAGGCTCTGTTGAACTAATACTCACTTCAGCACTGTACTTGCATTATGATCTACAGCTACTGGCAAAGGAAAAAGGGACTGAAAGCAAAGAAGAAAGATAAAAATACATTCTTGGGAGAGGCTGTCTGTGAGCTTGCATTTAGGATGGGCAGCATGCAGCATGCCAACTATTTCCAGGACACCTTGAGAAGTAAGGTTATGACTTTCCTTTCAGGAAGGAAAATTCCTTTTGTAATGGTTTTTTTTTGTTAATGCTATTGTGGAGGGGAGAAATCATCTTGTTTCTACCCTGTTCAGTGGTCTCTAGTTAGTGCTGCCTGAGAACAGATATGACAGAGTGTAACTGGAAAACTGGTATAGGAAAAACAAATACTGTCATCACCATAAAAACAATGACTGCACAGGGCATGAGCCAAAACCCAGGGAATCAATACAAAGCTGTGCCTGTGCTGAAAACGCAGTCTCCAGCTCTTTTGTCAGAGTGGCATCTGCACGGCCAGCTTTGACTACTGATCCACTACATCCATCCCTGATGGTTACAAACACGGTGGGGCTGTACTGTAAGGGATCTCTGACAGATCACAGCCCACTCCATCCTACTTGTGACAACTGGTGCTAACATGGAATCAAAACACTCAGAAACTAAAGGCTATTTTAAAGTGGTGAGTTTGGTTGCATACCCAAGAAACAAGTGACAGATTCAATGTTTAAACAATAACAATATCAGTGAAGTCGGCTCTTTTCAAAGGCATCAAGAGGGTGATCACTTTGACCACAAAACTTCATCCTCTCAATGAAATCTCTGCTTGGTTCAACAGCTTGTAAAAACAATCCAGCAAACAAGTAAATGTGAGTTCTACAAGCAATATTGGCAGTGCCCTGATCTTCCCCCCAAATCTCCCAATGTCCCCCTCATAGGCAGCTGAAAATATTATTTTAGTGCCTGTAAGAGACAGGGTCACTGCAACTATATCTCAACATCATTAACAATCAAAGTGAAAAGACAAGCGATTTACTGATGAAGTGATTAAATAGGAAAATTCCTGACAGTTTCCTATTTGGTAAAGGAATGTGCAGCATGGCATTAGCACAATTACTATCTGCAAGTAGTACAAACAGGGAAGAAAAATGTGATGTACAAATAGTATCACATTATGGTTACTATTAAATTACACTACAGACAGATTTTCCTCTTTACACTGTCATTACAGCTTTTGAACCCACCTGGATATGTTTAAGAATGAGACTTACTTCTCATTTTTTGTAAAAATGGAATTTTTCTTATGACAGTGTGAAAAATAATTCCAGTGTTCTAACTGAAAACACCAAGCTGGCTCTATTATTAAGCCAATTAACTGTTGTACACTAACCCCTGGGTATATCATATAGAGCAGTTGGCTTCCAGTTATGTTTTAAGCCTGTAAACTGATATTAGGGATTGCTGGACACCACAGTTCTTTTCAATTTGGTCTTTCCCTCCCAGGTTAACCCTCTCTTCTGTTGGACCATGTGAATGCTCTAGCTGGAGCCCCTGGAGAGCCTCTCATTTTTCCTACAAGCCCTGATTTATGTGACAAGCCCACTCATCTTTCTCACAACCATAGAACTGGCTTTATCCATGGTATTATTTTTTGTAATCTTACCTCTATACAAGATTGAAGAGCGAGATGATCCCTGCTAGTGGTTAGATTTAGGAAGAAAGTGATGAGCTTTTAAACACAGATTTTTTAACCCAGTCAGCGGCTGTCTCTCTTGCTAAATATGCCCAGAAGGATGTGTTTTTCTATAGCCTTAAAAAGCTGCGATGGGTAGGACATGCAACCTGAGAGGGCTGTTTTAAATCTTTGTCTTCTGAGTCTTCCTCAACTTCTGACCCCTCAGTATCTCTGCTGAGAAACTGGGAGTTCTTCTTCTAATCTGCTTTGGCAACGCTCATCTGGCAGGCCCCTGGAGCAAGTCTGAAATATCTTCTGGAGGTTCAGTTCATCATTTGATCTTTCTATGATCTGGATTAGTCATTAACCTTGAATTATCCATTCTGCCTACTTGCCTAAGACTCCCACATTTTCTAGGAAAAGAACTGCCTACAACACTGTGTGCATAAACCCAGGGGAGATGAATGTCCGCAAATTAAGACTCAGGGCTTGGGGAAAAGTGCTATGAAGATAAAACGGGTCTAGGCTGAAGGATGGGGTGGAGGAGCGCAATCCCAAGACATGGGGTCACTTTTCAGAGATTTGTAGCCTCTTATAACATAAAGCCATTACATGTTGTAGGGTGAACATTGCAGCCCACTAAATTTCACCTGGTTATTTCCGTCTCGAGCCCTGCAGGAGACTGGTGCCTGCAGGCTGGTTCAGGTCCACTAACAGAACATCCATGACATTCGCATGTGCACTCACTACCTACAGGGATAGCATTACTTTTGTTCCTTTCCCAATACTAGAGTGGAATTCTTTTCCCTGCTTTCTCTGTAATTGCTTGGATGTGACCAAAGACACATTTGCACAATTTTTCTGATTTTATTAAACCTGTTTTTTTTTGAACTGGCTCTTAACTACAACTAGTGAAGAGCCTGTACTACTGAATAATATACCAGAGGAAATTTGTTTCTAAACAAGACATAGCTCGTCTAAAAAATCACTTGTAACAGAAACTAATCTAAAGCAGTGTAATTTGAGGGCTCTGTTTCTAACAGATTTTATCACGTACCTTCCAGTTTAACATACACTGTTGCACTACTGTACAGGTGAGGATAACTCCATATCTGGCTAGGACTAGTTATCTTTAGCACCAGTTTGTGTTGCAAAATCACACCAAAGTTGCTCTTAGCATTCTGAGGCACGTGGGTGAAACTGTGCCTCTGCAGATATCAGGCAAAACTCAGACTAACTTGCACTAGGGCCAGGAATTCACATTGAATAATTTTAACAAGGAGAATTGGAAAAGATTTCTGGGAATCAGTCACGTGGAATTGACAGCCAGATATTTTTTGCTTACAGCTATCAAACTAAGTTCATGCTTAAGTATGTAGAAGCAAGAAAATACTGTTTACAAATGGACTCACAATTTCCATGAAATATGCACACTATGCTATTGTACATATCTCTCCCTACACACTCACGAAACTCTCCACCATCTCTCTGCTGTACTGGGGTCAAAATAATCAGGTGAATCTTGGCTTTTGGGAACAGGTTGTGCCACACCCAGTCACTAGAAGGGTATTTTTTTTTTTTTGGAAGAAACTACAAGGAGTCTAGTAGAATAATACAGCTGCTAATGTCGAAAGTACGACTCCAAGACTAACATTCCTGTCTGATTGCCTTTATAAACAGTGCTCAGTAATTTTCCAGTACAGTAGTCATTCTGCTAACAGACTTGCCAACTTTTGCTCACACAGGTTTCTTTTTTTCTTTAGTGATCATCATTTTGACAGCTTTTTTTTTTTTTTTCATTTCCCATCAATTGGAAGAGCAGCCACAGGACAATGTTTTATAATCTGCATGCGCCTCAGGAAGTTTTATTTTTTGAACAGAAGACATGGCATTCTTCCTCCTCCCTCCCCCAGATCAAGCAGATCACTGAATTTCTGAGGACTCAGTGTAGCGTTGGCCTGAGTAAGTGCCCTCCCTTCCTGCTGGCACCTGTGTCACTACATTAAGACACACAATATCAGCGCTCGCAGAGCCCTTTTGCAGTGAGTTATTCCTACCCTGATCCATGGCTGGTGTATCTTTGATGCTGCACTCCCAGCCTTTCAAGGAAGGCAGCGCCTCTTCCTCAGCTCACACCATGGGATACAAACAGTGTGGAGAACATTACAGCAGGCAGCAGTAGGAGTGAATTTCACAATGTCCTGCTAATCCTTCTTTGTGGGTAAAGACTACACTTGGTCTAAAGAGCCTCAAACCAGAGAAGCACAGACCATCTGACATTTTAAAACAAGGAAATGATCAACCGTAAGGTTGTTGAGTCCAAACACTATAATGGGAAAAACAGTGATGTAAGCCCCTCTTGGGGGTTTACACTAATGCTAAGAAACCTGTCTCATGACTCCATGTGAAAACTAATGCCAAATTAACTTCTGCTCTAGCAAGTCACCTTGACTTATTTGATATAAATGCATTTCACAGTAGCCAACAAGTCCTCCTCATTCTGCTCTCTATTCCCAAGTCTTCTCTTAGTTCTCTTCCAGAATTGCTTCACTGAATTGAGTTGTTGAATTTGCTTGAAAAAATCTTTTTGTCATTCTGTTGCTAATTAACTGCTGATTGACTGGTGCTGTACTTGATGAACTGCCTACAACCTGAGATGCATGTGATCTGTCTCCTTCTAGTGGAAGGTGATAACCGGACAGGCCCACAGCGGGACATCAGCTGCCCACTCACAAAGGTGTCTAGAAGACATCTTTCAGGACACCTTAGTGGCTTTCCAGTCCTCACCATTTGGCTTCTGCTCCTGCAAGACCTGCCAGATACCTGCTGCAGCTGCCCAATGTGCTTTCCCTGAAGAGCAGCCAGCAGAGCGCAGCATCGCCCACTTGCTCAGCTGCCTGCAGCCACCGCATCTTGCTCTGTGTCCAGCCCAGTCCTGGCAAATTCATTAAGTTAAAACTGATTCTAGAGATCCCCACTGCAATTCTGAAAAGTACTTCAAAATGAGCTCTTACGTGGTGCCTCCTTGGATCAGAGGGTGCTAACATTACTATTTATGCCAGATTTCCAGGCTAAAACGATTTGAAACCCTCCCCGTGTCTGTTTCTTCTTTTTTTTTTTTCATGTAACCAAATTCAAAACACACCAAAGGAGATGTTTCTTAGCACAAGGCAAAAATAAGGTTTTGAATTCGTTGTCATCTGACCCTATGGATGATAAACATTTGTACAGGTTCCAAAAGAGTCTGACCGCATTAATGAAAGAACATAACCATTTGGAAGCATTAAACGTCTAGCTCAGTCCCTTCAGTTAACAGACACTCCCAATATGTCTCTCCAGTTCAGTATAATTTCCATACAGCCCTGCAAGTAATTTGCTAACATTCTCAAAGAGTTTTCCAACATCTTGCTCCCCCTCAATTCTACTATTTTTAAGACTTCCACCTCACAAAATAAATTCAAAACTGTTCTGGTCCCCACCTACCTGGGATGATAGCACAAATAAATATGGTGCAAGTAGACCACAATCAAGGACATTGACTGATTTCTCTATTCTTGGGCTGTTAAACAGAGCACTGTCACAGGTACATGGTGGAATCTAAAGGGAGAAGTGGACTCTCAGGTAGTAAGGATCATACAGATAAGCACCATGAGCTTATATCAGACCAGGAATCAAAGCACTGGGTGCTATCAAGCATTGCACACTCAGGCACCATGCTTTGAGCAGTCACTAGCCTTTTGTGCAGGTCTGTGAGGTGCTGAGCCAGCTGGGGTCTTGGATGACTCTCATAACTGGCTTCATTTTTAACCTAGCGAGCATCATTGGTGTGTGAGCCCTTGGAGAGCACAGTGTTGGATTCCAGTCCATGGATGAAAAAGTGAAAGAGGAGTAGAAGAAAGAAAGAAGCGATCCATGTAACTGCAGACCTGACCTCAGGAACATACAGTTGTTAGAGAGGATATGGAACAAAAATATAATCAAGGACATAGTGGTAAATGGATGCCACATAGGTTTCCTCCAGGCAAAACCTCATTTCTTTGATTAAAATAACTGCTTTTCCAGACAAAGGAAATGTGATAGATTTAATCTGTTTGGTTATCAGTAGAGAACTCCTTCTGCTGCATTAGAAATGTGCTTATGTAAGCTGGAGATATGCTGGTGATATGCTGGGAAACATGGATATCAATGCATAAATCATATGATAAGCGAGAGCTGGCCACAGTGCAGTGCTGTAAAGGAATATCAGGTGTGAAAAGGATTTAGATCAGTTACCAGTGGACTTCCTGAAATATCTATCTTGCTTTTGATCTGATTTAGCATGTTCATTAATGACCTTGGCACAAAAAAGAAGAAAACTGCTGAAAAAACAAAGAAAATGCTGACAATACAAAGTCTAAAAGCACTGCAAATGCAATTGAGGATTAGGATGTCATACACAAAGAACTGAACAACCTTGAGTACTGCAATAACAGAGATAAGATGAAAATTAATAGCAGACAGTGCAAGAAGTGTACTTAGGGAGTAATAACAAGTGTTTCTGCATTAAAGTAAAATTCATGTGTTGAAACAAATGAGGAGGAAAACATCTAGAATGACTGTAAGCCACAAATATGACGCAGCCATAAAAAAGCAAAGCATGCATTAGGAGAGTTACTGCCAATGAAGACAGGAGAGTATGAGAGCAACTGTGTACACGCTAGATTGGACTAAAACTGGGATTCTCCATATAATTCTGGTCACCAATACACTTAAATTATGAATTTAAATAACATAAATTAGAGCACCACTACAGAGGGTGACCAAGGCGACCAAAGGAATGAAGAATTGATGCACAGTCTCTGATCGAATAAGGAGTTCAGTAAAAGTAATGGATTTAGCCCAGCAAAATGATGGAAGGAGGAGATACACTGGTTTGCTGTATCATATGGTAGTTAGTCCAAGGTGAAGAACCAGAGAGGGAAAATAGAGTATAAGCAAAGGAACAGAGCTGAAGCTAGAACAAAGGGCTGAAACATGACAATGAATAATAAGGCTCGAAATAAAAAATCCTGACCCACATGAACAGCAAGGCCAGAAGAATCTTCCAGTGAGGGCAGGAGCCTGTGGAGCAAAATCAGAAAGGAGTCTATGACACGCTGCTGGTAGTAGCAGAAATCTAACCCTTGGTCTAAGGAGATACCTTCAAGTCCTAAACAGTGAAAATAAGGGCTCAGGTCTCCTGTGGTTTTCTGTAGATGAAGGCAGGGATTTCTGGTTTTCACGTTTCTGGTAAGTGTCTGTGTAGGAACACCACGTATTTAGCAGGTCCCTGAAAGAACTCAACCTCTATAAAATCTGTTACAGCGAAGAGGAGGAAAATCAACAGTGTTTGCATACAGGCCATTACAGGTCTAACAATTGGGAACTTTCATGTGTTTTTGGTTCTTTTCCTGCATTAGAGGGGAGCAGTTTCATATTCGTAGATCCAACCATGCATGTTAAAGTGTGTGGCCACTGGCCGACCTATGTTTTCAGTAATAACAGCTGATGTGATCTGTGATTTCTGTGTCTTGTGCCAACATGAGTCCTGGGCTTGCCTGTGTAGTTGTGCTGGTGTTCAGTGTGCTGGAAACAACCCCTGCACACTGCATGCAAGAATCCAGGTTCCATCTGGTTACAGCGGGGTTTTGTAAAAAATATCTAAAGAGCTAGGCAAAGGATTAGAATAAAGAGGTGCTAATAGGGTGCAGTTGGGACAGGAAAGGAAGCTGTAAAGAATTTAATGGAAAAAGAGGGTCGAGGAACATAAAAAATAAAATGGGAAGAAAAAGAGGCATTTTTTTAAAAGGTGAAAGAGTAACAATAATAAAGAATGAAAGATTCTTTGATTTTTGCCAGTTTCAACAAAACCCTTAAGAAAATTCTCTTCTCTTCTCTGACGTTTAATTTTAAAACATGTCTGTGTATCCAGCCTTTTTTTCATTTCTGTCCTGTGTTTTTCAGATGCGGGGTTCCAGTTGCAGAGCTCTAATCTTCTCCTTGGCCTCATGAAACCACTGTCCTCTGCCCCATGCTATTTGGCTCTCCCAAGAGGTGACTCAAGTTCTAAAGTTTATATAATTTGCAAAGCACTTTGGGATTGTGCTGGAAGAAAGACACTGTTACTAATTTCATACCCTTTTTTTACTCCAGATCACTTTACATACATAACGTGGGTTATTATTTTTTTATTTTTATTACAATCTCAACAGCAATAGCCACCTCCTACTCCTCCTGCTGCATTTATACAACATGATCTCACCTGGTCCCAAAGAGTTTGCAATCCACATTACACACAGGTTGAGAGAGGAAACAAAGGGAGCTGTGAGATAGTGAATTAAAGCCACACAGCACATCCAAAAAGAGAAACGAAGACTGAATGTCCCATGACCTGGTCCTAAGACCCTTCCCTAGAGATAAATTCTCTGTAAGGTGATGCTTCTAAATTTTGGTTAAGTGTGTAGAAATAGCTCAAAATGCACAAAACAGAGCAGGTTTCCTACAGAAAGGAAAGCGTTGTTCCTTCTTCTGCACCCAGGTAAAGGGCTGAGTGGAAATGGGAAAGGACCTTATTGTAACAAGATGCTATGATAACTTTACTTGAAACCCTAAAACAAATTCAGGGCTCATAAAGAAAAAAAAAGCATTGAAATGGTGAAAGAGAATGGTTTCTTTAAGATGTTCTTGGTCAGAGAATATGCTAAGCATGCATTTCTAATATCTGGGTGGGCAAACGCAAGTGGAAATTTAAATTCTAGAGAGGCACAGAGAATGTGCTTCTGAAAATGTTTCCAGTCAAAGGCATGTTAAGTGTGAAAGTGTGGTCTACACAGAGGGAGTGGGAGAATGTGGTCTATCAGATCATCAGCAAAGATTTTGTGGCCTTTCCGGTACTAAGCCCATTTGGTGGTTGCTGTCATTGCTCTGACAAAAAATAGACCAATGAGAGTGTCACTGTGCCAGAGCTAATTGCTCCTGGGAACAACTGTGCTAAACTGTGTCTATAAATTGCCTGGAAACTCCATACAGAAGAGGAGATACCTTAGAGTAAGATTAAGAGCAGGTCCTCAGTCCACGAAACACAATCTGGATATAGGAACAGAGTATTCTTTTCTCAGGAGGTCTTGTGTGATCTAACCCAACCCACTGTCACTGCCCTGGACAGGCAGTAATGTCACGGTGAAAGCATGGGATGAAGAGGAGACTTCACCAAGGGTTCAGGACTATGAAGATTCCATTGAGAAACAGCATTGTGGGTCTTACGGCTCTAACAGACCTGATGGTCAAATCCTCCCTTTTTTGATCTCAACTCATAGAGCCTGAAGCTGCCTAATTCTTCCAAAGCTTTGAGAATTGCTTTTCAGTATCTCCATACACCTTCCTGGGCCCTCCCCAGTCTCCTCCTAATGGCTTCACAAAAGGTCCAGAAGAAATACTTCATGCCAGAGCAGAAACACGAGCAGACGCTCCTTATTTCTGTCCTGAGAGAATGTTGGGACAGAAATCCCAGCATCACTCAATTTAGGAAAATTCCTCATAGAAATGGCAGTTGTTTCCTTGAATTCATTGGGAATTTGTCTTCCCTTACACACCTAGAAGCACAAGGGGTATCTCATTATACCTCTCCAGACCACTGAAAGCAGGATGACCACAATGCTGTACAGCAGCTACAACAGCCAGTGCAGACAGTGAACGAAACCTGAAACAGCCTGCCCTTATTGATGGATTGCCTGACACTGCATTTCCCCGCTTCAGGGCACTTTAATCAAAGTGCAGGTCTAATTAGAAGGAAGTGTGTTGTTTCTGATTTTCCCCATTGTTTCTGCCAGCAGTGCTAGCTCTGTACGTATGTGTCCCTGGCTCATGTGATTATGCAAACAGTAGGCTGGTTTGGATATTGTTGAGCTTTATCCCAAATTGATTTTATATTTTAACTACTATCAAAAGTACTTAACCTTACTGAAGAGCAAGACTGAACCTTATTATCAGCAAACAAACGAATTTGCCTTCCTATGTTTTGTCATTTTGGCCAGAAACATCTTTTTGTATACAATGCAGATCAAAATGAGTTGAGTGGTTGCAAAATTAAAAAGAGAGCTTGCTAATATTTTTATTTATTAGTATTAGATCTCTACTTACTCCTACTGATGCAGAAAAGCACCCTAACTGAGGGAAGCATCTAAACTGGTTCATCATAATTTCTTGTCTTCAGCAAGAGTCAGTTATGCTTCCAAAACTATGCATGCATTGCTAGACACTGTACAAACTTCACATCAAGAAAAGATACTTCTTGCCTAGAGATTCCAGTCCATACCATGCTAATACGGATCAGGCATGCAACACAGCACGTCAGCTGTAGCAGCTTAAGGGCTGAGGGTTGTTTGTGAGTTCTTTTGTAACACTCCTTGATGATAAATCAGACCCTGCTCTGTGTAGATTGAGAAAATAAAAGGCTAGATACACAATCTCTGCACTCTTGTTTAGCTTTATACTACAAGTTCCTCTGTCACCCAGGAGGCAGCCAAGGGAGTAAAATCCTTACTGGTCACAAATTAAATGGTCTCTGAGGTACTGAAACTCTGACCTGTTCAACAAAAGGAAATGAAAATTACAGCTAGTTCCTATGGCTAACAATGTGCCCCAATACTTTTAGACATTTTCACCATGTTCGCCAGATGAAAGCCTTGGAAACGGGTGATTTGTGAAGGAAGGATATTGGGCTTATATTTTTTAACTCCTTACCGTGATTGGCAGGGGTGTGTGTTACATTTCCTGACCTGGGGCTCTGGGCGATTCACTCGTTGGCAGTCACTGTCATTCACCAGTGTCATGGTCTTGTTAATAATTCGAGTACAGGACACAATAGTTTTCCGTTCACCTACCAGACAAAAAAACCCCAAACAACAAAACTCTGAAAAAGGAAATCAGTGGCTAAGAACAAAACCCTGTCAACATGTTTACTGAAATTTGACACCCAGGAGCTCCCTACTCTCTCCACAAGACAGAATGGGCACAGACCCACCACCTCTGCAGTCTCATTTCCTGCTTCTGTCTTACCTTTATACTAGTCCGGGGTGTCTTTTTTTTTCCAGAAAACCCACAAATCTTTCCCCAATAATTCTGAAATCGAGTGCTCCACAAGAACAGCATGTCGGGCTTTCTCTTTCTAGTGTTTAACATGGAAACAACCTTGAAAACAATTTGCTTTCATTTTTGGTTCCTCCTCCCCAGGCAGCTGTGCCCTGTAATCACCTAGGACAGATGCTCCAGCTGTGAAAGCTGAAGCCATGCAACCACCCACCCCTCAGTGACTGGTAATGACAGGACAGTTGCCTCTTGCTGATCTCCATTCAGGAAGGGTCAGGCTGGAAAGAAGTCACCAGGGTTTAGGACTGATAAACTGGGCTTGTTCATATTTCACAAAGAGCTGATCTTCTGGTCCTCCAGATATACTACTTCCAAAGCCCCACCAGCATGAGACATATCAGAAGCAGTCTGCATTTCTCACATAAACTGTCTGTGCATCATCAGTTTTATTGAGACACAGCAGCGTGGCCCTCAGGGTTCACCCTTCCACTGTGTGACACTAGGGAAGCTGTGCCACGGAGCAGCATGACAATGACCACATGTGACACAGAAAATGCCATCCCTGCATCATGTGACTTTGCCTTACTGCTAATTATTTTGGTTTCTCAGCTCTTCTCTGTAACCTTGAATCTGCATCAACTTGAGTTTATTCATGTTCTGCAGAAGATAAAAAAAAACAAACTCGAATTCTGTTAATAAAAAAGTCTGTCAGGAAAGGGAATGGCCCATCCCAGTGTCAGTAAGTAGTAAAAGCAAAAACAATTGCCATCCAAGCTCCTACTAGTGGGAGCCATGTTGCCAGGTACTGATTTGATTCAAATACATGGCAAGGCTTGCGGCACAAATCAAGAGCCACAAAAAATTTCCTACTCATTCATGTGAGAGTTTAATGGCTCTTTGATATCACATTATTTGAAAAGGTGAGGAAAAGTGTCTGTTTCAAAATAAGTTCTATTTACAGAAAAAAAATAAAACCAAGAATTCACTACACTGAGGACAGTGAGCCTGCAAATGTGAAGACGAGAACTCTTTCTTTATGTCATATAATATGATAAATAATTGGGCCTGCTGGTGAAGAAAGACTGTCCAGAACACATGGAAATGATCCATTTTCCTCAGAGAAAAGACCCACTTCTCCCAGCACTGAAAATTCAGTGGCCAGTGGCTGACAAACCAGTATCTGGCTTCACAGGTATCAATTTCCCCCAGGCTCTCAGCAAATCTGTCTCAGCACATCCTAGGGATCATCTGAAAACTGCATGTGCTCCTGTGCTCCCAGAGAGTCCACTCCACATTAAGAGCACCTGACTCAATCTCCAGGAGTTGTCACAGCAGCACTGCCCCTGCGTCACCCCTGGGGAAGGAAGTGTCTTTCACAGAACGTGCCTGAACACCTGTGAAAACTCTGCTCCAAGAATGTGACGGAGGCTTGAGATATGGGGCTGCACAAGCGCCTTGAACCATCCGTAGAGCACTAATCCAGGTGCAGTTCCAGCCTCCGGTAATGAGCCGACAAAGCAGTGTCCCTGCCAAAACACTGGGTGAAAATTAACTGTGGGGATGTGGATGATAGCTGGGAGAGCTGGTGAGAATGAGCTCTCATTTGAATTCATTATGGCAACATCCATTTCCATGGAGATGTTTCCTTCATGCTTTGGCAACGCTGTCTTCGGCAGGCACCTCTCTAATGCCTGGTGTCTGCAAACACTGAACAGCAAGTCCCACAAGCTTCCACATGGCCTTACCTCCTCCACACTGCACGCTGCACCCTTCCCATCCGCTGTGCGTCCAGATGTACAGAGAATCCTGGTGCTTTTCTGGCTCGCTCTTGTTTTCAGCAGTATAGTTTACAGGAATGGTGTATTCGTAATGAATTCCATAATTCTGGTCATGAAATAACAGCACCTGGTTCATCAGGAAAAGAAAGGCTGTTAGAACACAGTGTGTGCTGGGAAAGCAACAGACTGCAGAGGCAGCAATGCTGGAAATGCTGCCTCGGGCCAGTATCTCTAAATATGCCTTGTGAGGGCAATCAAATCTTTATCTAGAAACCTGACATTACCTGACATGAGCAAGAACTGCTCATGCTTTGTGAATATTTAAAACAGCATTTACTGTTGCATTGAGCTGGACTGCAGCATCCATAGTTTGAAGGCAGAAATGTTTATTAATACACGTGAAGGAACAAGGAGATCTTTCTCAAAGCAAAACCAACTAATGCAAAAAAATATCATGTGTCTCCTGAGAAATGTGGCACCTGAAGTAAGCGTGACTATTTCTGCTCACAAGCTGCAACAGCAGGATTTTATTGTCTCAGAAAACTGAGGATGACAAGGAAGAGCCATATCTTTTAGCTGCTGGCAACGTATCTCTTTTCATACCCTGCTAGAGGAAGGTGAAACCTGCTTCCAGCAGCAGGCTGATTATTTCCCATGGAGCAACAAATGATGTCTCTAGTGTTATTACTCCAAAATTCACTATTAACAAAGACAGAGGAACAGAGGAAAATGCTTATTTTTTCACCATAGGCAGATGGCAGTTCTTGTCCTGTTTTGATTTACATGTTGGGTTTTATTTGGCTCCCACTTTCACTGGCTTGAGTTGGAAGTGACTAGGAGATACCCAATGGAGTATGATGTCTCTGGAATCTGAGTCACCACACAATCCATAACTGCAACACAAGTACTACTGTAATGCTGATAACTGTGGCTTTAGACTTACTTATAATCTCAGCAGCATTAAACAGGTGAATTTTACTGGTTCTTGTCACCTGCTGAAATAGGAGCAGCACCTTATCAAACAAGATATTTTACGCAGGGCTATCGTAAGTTAAGCAAGCAGCTCCCCAATTTAAAAAAGCCAATTTGCAAATGCTATTTTCGCCCAACAATTATTTTCCATTCAGATTTGGAGAACACATTCTTGGTTAGCCAATAATCTCATTAAAGCTGTCACAAGCTCGTTTTACCAAAAAAGTAACTGTGTATGCTGAAAGAAAGGGTCCAGCTTGCAGCCACCGGCATTCTGGTCTGTCCAGTGAACACTGTGGAGCTACACAAACTCAGCTCCCCCAGAATCATCTTCCAGAAGATATGGGGAACAAAGTTATGATTTTGCTTCTGTGTCAGAGGGAGCCTTACTACCAGAACTGAATCTCAAGGTTGAAACTAGTCAGCTGGGATTACAGTTTCAAAGGGTTTTTTTCAAAACACAACTGGGAATACCAGGCAGGCAGAGAACTCAGGTCATGCTCTGGCTTTATTTAAGTGCATGAGATACAAACAGCTTGTTCTACAGAATTGATCAATCAGTCTTGTCCAAAGCATCTCTATGCTCTGGGAGTGTTTGGTTGTCCTCTGCTGCCAAGAGGAGGTCTAGCACAGAGCTAGTTACACAAACATTAATTTCTCCAAGAAATATACTTACAGCAATGCACTTGGAGAAATGCCTCACGTATTAAAAAGCAGTTCCTAAAAAGAAATCCTTATTATCTCAATATGAGTGCAAGACTAGTGAATCTAAAGGCCCATATGTAACCAATTTCATGCAATTTCGTAGCCATATATAATTGGGGTGTGTGTATGTGTGTATAATTGGTTTCAAATGCAGGTCACAGTGGATTGACTGAAGCTTCTGGCTCTTTGTCAGTCCAGTGTATTCCACCACTGTTTGAACAACAGTTTTCTATTTAGAGGGAACTGGTAACCATCCTGCCTTTCTTGCGTTGAAAGAATGAAACCCACTACCCTGTATCAAGGAAAATAATATCTGATTTGAAGAAAAGACGTCATGTATGCTTTGTTTATTACTGGCAGTGATTTTAAGCCACAGGTTTTATTTAATTGTCTGGTAGCTTTTACTTTCTTCCTTTTTAATAATTTCTGGGGCAAAGGTGAAGAATGATAATTTCCTCTGCTTGTATCTGCTGAAAATGCCAGTCTGTATTTGAAAAGGATACTCATGGAGAACCTCACAATCACTAGTTTCCTATGCTAATTGCTTACTCCCTAATGAAGGGGAAATGAGATTTACTGATGCTGATGTTTGCAAAATGCTGGTACTGAGTTTTACTGAAGTACACCTCAATCAAGGAATGCCCTGGAAGGTTCCAAGAGCTGGCAAAGGAACCCTGCACAGCATCTTCACAAACAGTACCCGTGCAGCTCCTTTTTCTTACGTAAGGCTAGGAAGACCTTGGCAGTATAAAACACTTTATCAGAGTCCTGGTTTCAGGAGGGAAGACTTGCATTAAGGCTAAAGTCAAGCAAGAAGCTGAGTTTTCTGATGATGAAGATGGCTCCTGTATACGCTCCCCCTGTGTGGGCAGACCCTGAATTACATGATTGAGTCAGAAAGGTGCTGGTGTGCCCAAACCTGCACCAGTGACTATTTCAGTAGTAACCTCTTTTAATCCATCTTTATGCTGGTCTGTATGTGAACCTAGTAAACTCACTCATCTGTGTGATAAAACAAAGATGAAACACCTCATGTTCCTATGCAGCATATTTTGACACAGGGAAAATACTGGCAAAGTGAAGATTTACTATTATTTTGTGTGTGTGTGTGAAAAATTCAAGCAAATTACCAGATTTTTAGCAGTGCTTACATACAGCCTGCTGTGAACAAACATGGCAAAAAGTCACAAGGAAAAGAAACAGTACACAGAAAAATGTAGTTGGATAAAAAAAATGATAGGAAACAATGCATACATTGAAATAATCTATGTTTGTATGCAAACCTCACTATAGAAACTGTAAAGCTTCCGGCAGACTTTCAACTAGTAACTCCTATATAAGACACCCACTATTACAGCTGTCTTAGAGAGACATTAAGTTTACCACTACATTAAGGGACTGGCCCATGAGTCATGACACGCCTGGTTAACAGAAGGACTACGTCGTAGATTAGGAAAAACTTTCAGAACACTGTAAAGTATATAAAATTAAAAAAAAAAAGCAATATAAAGAAAGCACAGAACTGTTCTGTGTGCAACTAAGTTACTATAAAAGGTCAAATTCAAATGTATCACCTGTACATCGCAAATCTGCATCGCTTCTGTTAAAGCAACAGTGTATTACAATACAGAGTACATTCTGACATCAGCTGAGAAGATAATCTGGAAAATACCCTTTCATGTATGTGAGCAAGTATGTCCATGAAATAAATAAAGAAGGCCCCTGGCGACCTATGTCCCCTAGAGTGGACCTGTCACATTGTCTGCAAACCATTACAGGGTTATCCTCTGCTGGACACAATCCTATTGGGATGCTGCATGTCCTTCCAGAATAGAGCATCATTTATTTTTGGGCAGGGAGCTGGGTTTCTCCAGCCCTTGCAAGGCTGCAAAAGAATGCTGCAAACAGAAGCACTACCGTATACCTTTAAAAAACTCTGGTGATGGAAGCAAACAACCAAAATTTAACTTTCAGCTAGGATATAAAACCTTTATGTTGCATCACTTAAGAAACACAAAGAAAGGATATAAAGTTACCATCAAGTGCAGTGGTATTTTAGTTGGTCCTTTGGCAGAGATTTTCTCCCACAGACCCCTTCGCACGTACCGGACAGTAGTGCCTGCGATCTGAAACTCACCAGGAAGCTCAATTTTCCAGTCGCTGTTAATGGATCTCTTACTGGAATCTTTTAAAGCTGGAATGAATCAAACACCATGGAATGAAATGTAAGCGATTTTGTAATTACAATACAAACTGTTGAGCCTCTGTCTCAGCCCAACTGAAGTACAAGATACAATAGTCTGGTAACAGATGCGAGTTTAAATGAAAAATACAAAAGTATAATTTTACCTGACTCATCGTAATGTCTCTAACTTGGGCATGTTCTGTATTTCAGCTGAATGCATTTCTAATTGTATTAACATTGCTATTAAGATACAATAACATCATATAAATTTTTCTTGCTAAGATTTTACTACCTAAAATTATGTTCTGCTTTCTGAATAAACAATGTTCTCTAGTGTCAAAGGTTTGAGGTGTTCTCTGTACAGAGAACATGCCCGAACATTTAAATGCAAGAGAAAAGAGTGTGCAGAAGGAGTTAAAAAGGAAATAAAATGAAGGAAAGATAACGACCCACTGTACTTGAAAAAATACTACTACTTTAGGACTACATGGTAGAACTCTTTTTCAGTTCTTCCTACTTCTGGAGAATGTCCAAATTCTGCATAAACTCGTACTGTTGAATTCAGTTGTCTATACAGCTCTGCTTTTGCGAAGGAAAGCTTGCACAACTGAAATGTTTTTCTTTGATTTTTAGTGAAGAGAGATTTAATTTGGATTTAAAAGTAATACCAAAAACTACAGGATTGTGCAAACAGGCAAGAACTACAATGTAGAAGAGATTGCCTAGGAAAGTGCAAAACTTACTGGACCATTTTCCTCAGCCAAGCTGAGTGGAGTACAGATTGTAAAAAGAGCATAATTAGAGAACCATCAGTTATGGCCCTAATCCCTCTTGGAATAATCTAAATCAAAGGTTACATGGGTAACATGTAGGCATGTATGTAAAATGAACACACCTGCAAAGTTTGTTATGTTGGAAATAAACACTTAGATCACTTTAAGGATTATTCTCAAATCTAACTAATTAGATATTAATCTCAAGAAAATGGATGGCACGATAAATTTGGACACATTCACCAAACTGGCAGACAGGATGAAAGAATCTAACACCACAAAGCAGCTGTATGACCTAAAGATAATTCTGGTGAGATGCTTACACACTTGTAATGTTATACCCTTACAGCTACTAAAACTGGTACTTGGGGTGAAACAGCCTGAGAGCACCAGTGGCTGTAAACCAAAGTCTGATTTGCAAGGCAAGATCAGTACATTTTTATGTAGACTGTTGATCCTGAGACTGACAGAGTCTGGCAGCAGCTGGGTTCAAAGATTCTCATTCAGGTAGTACATAATGAAACCTATTCTGAGTATATAATGAAACCTATTCTGATCTTCAAGCATAACATAAAATTCATAGATCATTTCCCTCTAAAGTCTACCTCCAAATGTAGCAAGACAACTCTGGGATTTTCAGTTTCCAAGCAGAACCAGCATTTGAAACTTTGTGTGAGAAAAAGATGAATCAAATCTCAGTGTTGATAGACAGGTGAAGATTTGCAAGCTCAAAAGAAAACTGTTCTGAGTCGGTATGTGCTCTATAATGCAAATGCTGAACAAGCTAACATTTAGGTGTCATAATTACAAAGAGAAATCAAGTTACAGAGCAGAGAACGGTCAGCAGACAGAATGTGAACTTGGCAGATCAGCTTAATGCCCCCTTGTGCTTAATCCTGGAGGGGAGAATATTGCAATCTGCAAACATTACCTACAGACACAATTTAGAGTGGCCTTTCCACTGTTCTGAATTACTCCAGATATGGTTTTGAGAGTTAAAAAAAACTGTACAGGCATTATAAAGCTCTACTATCAGAAATAAGCAGAGCTTATGGGCAGGATTCTTGCTGATGCCTTCCTTGCTCTCAAAGGCAGAAGCAGGTGAGATATGATCTACCCCTGGGTTTGACAGACACCAGGCCACAAATAAAAATCATCACCAGGCGAAGAACAGCCTGGCACAGCCACACCATTGCTTTCAGAGTCCATGAGCTGGACACATGCCTACATCAGATACTATTGGATTCCAGGGTATATGCAGTCTCCTCTGACAAAATTTGTCTGACTATGGAGGAAAAGCCCAGACAGGAAAGCAGCTGTGCATCCTTTTTGCCAAACAGTCCTCACTGATTTAAGCTAGTGTCCACAGGATTTATTTTGCTTTGGACACCAGGCTCCAGTTCTCCTGGGACACTATACCTCAACTAGTAGAGAGAAGCACAGCTCTTTCTCTTATCTCCACTGTGGATGCATTTAGGCAGCAGCAAGAATCCACTGTTACATCTCTAAGCTTTTCCTGGCTCGAAATTGTACAGTAGAGAGTAAAAGAAAAAGGAACCCCAGCAACAACTCGTAGCTTCTTTTTTATTGTTGGTTGGAAGACAAGAACTGACCAATCTACTTTGAAATGTGGCTTCTAGTCAGATCTTTATTTCCACCTTGGGTCCCTCCAGTTTGCTTCCCAGCCTGTGGACACAAACTGCCAAGGCATTTCCTCTTCAAGGTGGTTTCTAAGTGTTACAGCCAGCCAAGGCAGCCAGCGTGGGTTGCTGTAGGTGGAAGGAAATTCTTCAGGCACTGCTCCCAGCACAGGGAATAATGATTCCAAATTACACTGGGCTTGTTTCCAAAGTGCTGTACCCAGTTTGGAGCGGAAATAGGACTTGATTGGACTCAACTTTGTCAGTGTAATTGAAATAGAAAGTCCTTCCATACTCAGACCTGTATTTATAATGCATTATATCTTTCAGAGTGATTGGATTTTTGTTCCCTGGAACATCTTTTTTGTCCTATTGGAACACTCTTGCTGCTATTCTTCTGCTTAGGCTAGCAAGACATGGGGTATCTTTCCTTTGTGTCCAGTGCTCCTGGAAAGAGAAAACCCTGGAAAGCTTAGAGAGGTCCCCCTAGCTCCTGACCATGAACCAAAGAGCTGAAAGCATCCAGAAACTTTAAAATAGCCAGATTACCACTTATTTGATTCAATTTTTGGTCTAAGAACCATAGAAGAACTTTTATCTATCTTTATGTGATGCACGCAGGGCCAAGTCCTGCTCTCAAATATACACAATCCTACTCTTCACCATCCAGTGTGGAAATACCTGCTTTAGTCAAGGTTATGTGGTCACCATGAAGGACAACCACTAGCTCCACGTAAGAATCTCAGTCCTGCAGCTATCTGCCAAAGCCCAAGCCCCAAATAAATACTCTGTGCAAATCCCACCAAGACAAATAAAAAGGCTGGCTTCCAGAAGGCAGAGTATTTGCAAAACTCAAAGAAACACTGGCTCTCATTGTTCCACCAGTGCTTTGCTATGTCAAACATCTTATGTGTAGGCGTAATCCTCTCCCAGCATGCCTGGCTGCAGTGTTAGTGGAAATACTAGCAGTAGTGATACGTGCTTCATACCAAGAAGTGGCACACAAGCCAGCACTTGTGGCCTAAGGGCAACTGAAGGACAAGATTTGCCCTCTTTCCCCCTGCCCCCAAATCTAGAATGAAAGACAGGCAACAAAAGCAGTGATACTACCAGCTTTGGTAGCATCTCAAGACAGAAAACCAATGGCACTAGACCTGAAATCCTAAGACACAGTCACTATGTAAATGTTTTCAGTGGCATCCTACATCTAAGTACTGGATGTTGATGTCTCCTTTTGGCAATGGAGATGGAGGGCTATAAGAAAAAGACATGGAAATCAGAAAGCAAGGTTCCTAGTCTGTGCTTTGCTACTAACTCCCTGCAACACCTCAGCTTCCTCTTCCACAAAACAGAGAGCAACAAGCTTCCTAATCCTCTCAGAGTTCTTACCACAGGCTTGATATATCCCTGGAAGAAATTTTGTCTTTCACAGTGCTTTTCTATCTGAAAACCTTGCAGCGTCTCCACTCTGAGAAGCTCACTTGGAGAGAAACAGAACATGCACAAGTAAAAACAGCACCTAATACTTCCCAGGCTAAGGGACAGCTGGAACATGCATCTGTTCCAACCACTGCAATGAAAATATCAGCATGTGGAAGGGCTGGAACACTGTCGGACAGAGAAGGACAAAAATCATGAGTTAATGATTTCATGAACAGCAAGAAGAGCTTAGGTTTGACACTGCAGGGACCTATAAGCTGCAAAAACTCACTGAACAAAGGAGGAAGTTTGGGATTTTCTCTTATGCTTTTGTTTTCCCACACATAGCTCCATAGTGTAAAGAACTTGAGAGACAGAAGAATTCCCCCATTTACACGTGGCCATGCAGATCTGAGTGTGCAATTGATGTTTCAATGTGCTGGCTGTTCTTTTGGGCCTTGGACAACTTTCCTTCAACTCCCTGCTCTGCCACAGGGTTTCTGTGTGATGCAGAGCAATGGGGCATTGGCATTTCTGTGACTTGGTCTCCCTAGAAGTAGATGGGAGATAAAACTCTTCATGTATTGCACAGTAACGACACAAAAAGAAACATCCCTAACATCAGAGAGAAGCGGCAGAAGACTAGACCGACAGATGTGTTGTAGTTGATTGTTTGCATTTTACAAACACCCTTCCAGTATTTAATCAAAGTGATTAGTAACTGAACAACAACCTCACATACCAATCTGACCCCTCACCCATGCCTGAAACTTTGTTTCCAACAGGGAAAAGATGAGAGGAAGTCTGTTCCCCTCAAAAGGAATGCAGAAGTAGAAATAAGAAGAGGAATAAAAAAATTATTTGGGCTGAGAAAATAGAAGCAAGTGGACTAGAGGCTGCAGCTAGCCCATCCCTGAGTGCAGGATCAGGTCTTGGGTTCAGCATCGGTGAGAACCTGCTGTTGCAGGAAATGGCACAGGCAACCTCATGTTTAGGCTATTGAAGGCTACCAGTTGCCCTGCCCTGCCTACGTTCAACCCAGTGCCAAGTTCTGTTCAGGAACTGTTCTGCCTGTATAAAAGTATTCTCTAGCCCTTTCAGGTTGCACAGGGCCTGAATGCATCACATACTATCACACCAAGAAAACATCATGAAAACAAGACATGAAAGCAAAAAGAGTTTGCAACAAGAGCAAAATCAACAGCCACTTCTTGGCAACAAGAAACCTGCCATCTTACAGGCAGGTTTAATTGACCCTTAGAGAAGGGTCATTTTGACAGAAAACAGAACTGAATTTAGAATCAAAACATTAATTCCTTTTGTCTTTTTTACCCAGAAAACTGTGCGCAGGTTTATCCTCAACGACTCTGATCCGCCGGGCACCTGCAGGGATCACAGCTGCTTCAATGTAACCTGTGTCAACAAAAGAGCAGAGGGATGAGAGCAGGCCAGCCAGTCCGAGGTATCAGTCCTTCAGTATCTCACCATGAACAAACCAACTCCTTGTCCAGGTCAGGGAACTTCAAATGAGATCCCTGCGCTGGCAGCCAAGTTTCACTGCTGTGACATGCATGGTTATGACTCATGGTTCAGCCTGAGAAGATGGAGAGAAATGCAAGTGTGCTGCTTAATTGTGACTTGAGGCTTGTGCTTGGGCCTAAATAGATTTGACCCCTTTGATTCACCCTTGCCCCTCATGCAGTACAGACGGGGGTGCGTGAGAGCTGTTCCTGAGCTGATGCAAACTGTCCCTTGTCAGGAGCAACACTACATATCGTGGAACAAACACCTGTGATTTGAAATGAAGTTCCCAATAGATGCTCCTATTTTTCCCTCCCCCAAAAATTCTGCTCAAGGCTGTGATTGGCATCAGAGAGGACTCGCTTCCAAAAAACATTTTGATGATGCTAAAATTAAACAGGAGGAATTAGAGGGACAGCTGCGGGGGGAGGCAGTATTTGTTTTCAATCACACTTCAGCTTTACAGAAAAACTCTGGAGGCTATAACAGTACTGACCCCCTTGCATCGGGCTGCTGAATAGAATCCCACAGCTCAGCTTTAATGCAAGAGCAGAGCTGAAAGTTTCTCAAGAACTGGCCACCAGTCACCTCTAAACACTGCCAGTATGCGCATACCAAATTCCACCTCCTGAGCATGTGAGGCAGTGAGGAACTTTTCACTGTACCTCATAATTTTTTATAGAATTCTCTTGGTTTTTATCTTTTTGAAACTCTCTTGGTCTTTTCATGTTTCCAGCAACTGGCAATACGACACAACTATGCAACTTCCAACTAACAGAACGATCAGAATAATCAGGAGCTACAAGGAGCCCATTTGCCTCCACCATGGAGCCATGTGGAGTTAGGGACTTGTTCCATGGTGTGGAAGCGGTACCTTTAAACTACAAAGTTGAGCAATATTAGGGCCCATTTTAAAGGTCTGGGAGCCAGGCAGAGTTTTTCCACTGGCTCCGTTGGACTCCGAATCAGGGTCCTGGATACGACACTAATCTCATTGCAACTACGACTTGATTCATTCTAATTGGCCATGCAGTTTACTTTGCAGTGTACAACTTGGCATCTCTTTGGGGTTATTGCTCTCCCCTTTCTTTGAGATGCTAAATAGTTTATCCTGTATGTTTTCTTGCCCCTTTTTTTGCCTTAAATGGCTGTGTGAAAGTGTTCTGTGTCAGCTCTGCCTGTATGGAAATTGTGGGCAGTCTAGAGCAGTGGTTTGGAGAATTGCTGGCAGGAGCAGTGACTCCTCTAGCATTCAGCAGTGTTTGGAGAGCTGTTCTAGGGACAAGTGCAGCTTAATGGCCATGCTTCAGCTACACTGGTAAGGGGAGCCTCAAAGGCTGACAGCCTCACGCATCTCAGGTCTAAGTGATTCTCTTACTACTATGACAAGTAGTAAGACAGATGGGGATTTTGGGTCTCAGACTGTGGATTCATTACTATCCATCTGAACCAGGAGAGCCCCCAGCCCCTTTGTTATGCTATGAATATGGTCTGAGTTCTTGGCTTTCACAAGGTGCACCAGGTGGACAGTTGATGGGGACTAAACACAATCCCTCTTTCCTCGATCACCATATCTGAATGGCTGGTCCTTTTTGCACTAATTCCTCCGTACTTCTCCCTTTCTCAGATATCTCAGGAACAGTCAGTCATCTCTTGCAGGAAAAACAGAAAGAGGGAAAGCAGAGCTGCAAGCCGTGTCTGTGTACAGAAGCCAGAGCAGCGGCTCTCCCATCCGCTGTTACAGAGTGGGTTTCACTGTGAATAACCATTACTTCCAGGGTCAATTCTTTTAAGGCAATACTGAAATGTGTTATGAAATCAAAGCAAAAACATATTAGATTTTATTATTTTAGACACTGCCAGGAGTTGTTTTTTCATCAGCTGAGATACTAAATTACAGACAAAACAGAGTGCTTCAGAAACGAAATCCTCACCGCACCCCATGCATCTGCATATAAACCCAACCAACAATTACCACCAGACATGAGCACACAGCAAAGATGTGATTAATGACAGTCCATCATGGGGAAATAGCCCTATGACACACCTGATACCCCTGTTAGGAAGCCAGTTTGGAACATGCCCAAGTTTCAGGTAATTTAATGTACATACTGTGGGACTATTTACTTATTTATTTTTTAAATCGCATGCCAGATACAAATGCCCAGAGCTAAATCGTGCAGAGGTTGGATACTAAATTACACTGAGTTTAGTGGAAAGCCAGTCAGTAACTTCAGTGAACTTTGGATCTGTCCCCTGACCAGCAGCAGCCAGGAGTGTGTCACACTGCTTTAGAGGTGAGCAAGCTGTGGAGCTGTGCTTGAGGCTCAGCTAGTGCCATAAATACACCCTCATTTCATCACTGTGCCATGAGAGAAACACCACGTGGAAAAGTTGACTTTTATGTTACTTTTTACAATGGTAAATAGTGGAGTGTAAGCTATTAATAGCATATTAGTTCTAGAGACTGTTTAGTTTGGGCTTACACCAGATTTTTCTCTTTATGTAATTTCTAATCCTGATTGATGGCTTTGGGGGTTGTATTCGCAGCTCCTGAATAAGAAGAAACATAGTGTGCTAACTCACTGAAATCATATGGCACAAACCTGTCTGCTGACCTCCACTCTTCTGTTAACAAACTGCAAACCACTTTGCAGTTGTATGGCTCTAACCAGTCCTTTCAGAGACAAAGCACAATTTTTGGGCATGTCCCACTGGGAGCATCTCGACACTCTCATTCACTATTTCCAGCAATATTGTGCGAGTTAGTGGTCAAACCCTATTGCAGACTACTTAACGTTCATGCAAATTTGCCACAGGTACAAACTCAGATCACTACCACCACTCCAGTCTGGTTCTTAGAGCTAATGTGAGGCTTCTGGTCACAGAATATTCCTGATCTTTTAGAAAACTGCACCAGAAAACACCTCCATTGTTTTCCAGGCACATTTTATTAAGCAAACTGTAACTGCAGATTGCCAGAAAGATTATCAAGCATCAGTTAAGTAAGACCAAAAGAAGTCTCAGAGTTGGCCCTCAGTCAAGAACTCTCAAAGATCTGTTGGGTCTTAGGATGATTGTCTGCAATGCAAGGGTTTGAAAGGTTGGGCTTAAAGTTCTGCTTTAAATGAGGAACTGGGTAAAGACTGATGAGATTTGGCAACTATCAGGCAGTATTTGTAGTAATTTCACCCATAAATCAGCCTGTTAAGATGAGGCTTTGAAAGTACAACAGGAGAACTTCATTATTTGATAATTTATAGTGCTGTACGTAGTATACTCCACCTTGGGAACAGTTACTTTGGCATGCACCAGTCTTTCTGGATAATCTGCATTACATCAGTGTCTCAGGAATGTAAGAGCGTGATTGAAGCAAATCCTAGATACAAATTATATGGTGTAACTCGTATTAGGAGAGACATCAGAACAAAGAGGTGGCTTTGTCATCAAGGAGATTAATATGTGAACAGTGGCTACTGTATCTTCATTTAAATGCTGGAGAGATTTCCAAGAGGAAAGCAGCTCACACAGGAAAATCCATTGTTATTATTCCCAGAAAGAATAGAGAGTTTAGTGTGAAATACAGAATGTCACTGATCTACTACAAAACTGTTCTCCTGGTTCATATGGCAATGAAAGAGGGACGCTGAGGTAAAGGAAAAATTATCCCATGGCTGGAAGTACTGATCTCTGGGCACTGCACCTTCATATCTTATTCCTGTGCACACATGAAAATTAGGTGTGAGAAAGTCAACAGTGCTTATCCCATTATCAAACTTGCTAAAGAGCTTTGAACGAAGATCTTGGAGTAGAAGCCAAGGAAATCAGAGTGTTCTGCCTAGCTGCTGGTCACGGCCAGCTCAGCTTCCTTAATATTTTAGGTGTAAGTGCAGCTAGGCATCTCAGTTTCCATGACACTTCCCACACTGCACTTTTTCCTGACTGCTAGTTGTTGCAGTGGAGTGGAAATATGTCCAGTGCATGTCCATTCTCCTAATAGCTTTAATGATTCTCATGTGCTATTAGCTTGAGAGCAATTCCCGCATCGGCACCTGTCCACTTCCAGCCATGGGATAGCGCATTTGGAAGAAAATAATTTCACTGTGGAGCCATGGATAGAATTCAAAGCCTCCTACTGTCACTGTGAAGCTGGTTTCTAAACTGCATGTTCTGCTTAAACCTCTACAAGACATCCCAGAGTCAGCCCTAGGACTCTGTTTTCTCATAATTTATATGTATGCTGAATTGACAAAAAAGAGTCCTGGCCAGCACTACACAACTACTGTTCAAACACCCTTTCTTTCTTTTAAATATTTGCTGTACAACTAATGCGCACAATAAAAAGCCTGGTTTTCCACCTTCATTTCCCAAAATGGCAGTCACAACAACTGGCATATCTCTCCTTATTATATTCTGCCATTAAAAACCCCAGATATCTGTTATCTTTCTTTTGGATCCCAAGCAAAGGGTAGCAATGAAAATCTGGATAAGGCTGAGAAAAATCAAGAGACACAGATGCAGGTCTCATTCTTAATGCAAGTCTTCGAGCATTATAGGCACAGCCTTGGAGTATGGACAGAAGTTAGTGATAAATCAGCTATCCAGCAGCTGAGAGCCAAAGAGCTGTCCACTATTTCTGGGCCCCTTGCACAGTGGCAGGGAGACAGAGATGGACTTCAGAACAAGTCTGTATTTGTTTCTGAAAAATTATTTTGTAGAAAGAGGTACAGGGCATGCTGCCAGTCAAAAGTAAAGCTCAGTCTAAACAGTGCATTCAGTTGGCCTACTGAAGACAGCCAGCTGCACAGAAGTGTATGTGATGTCTAGCACCACAAAAAAGGCTTCTGACCTCCTCCCCAAAAGAGAAATGGAATCCATTTACAGCTGGATCAACCTGCCTGACAGGTGGCAAGATCTGAACTGCTACACCTCCTAGAGGCACTTTGAATGTTCCACCATCATGCCCCAGCAGGGTGGCAGAACCACATCTGTGACATTTAAGGTTGGAAAAAAAAGAAATAGGGCCAGTTCTTTCTAGTTGATTAATGAAAATCTGTTTTTTTTTCACACAGACAGTTTTATATAAGGAAAGGATCTGTACTTGATACATTTCACAAACCAAGCTAAATAGTAAAAGGACTTGAAGTTTATCCATGGCTCTTGATACCAATCTCCCCATCTAATCCAACCAAAAGAAGACAAAGAACCAACACCAAAGGATGCCACCAACACCTACTGACACTGCAAACAGCATTCAAGTATCTTACATGAGAAACACTTGGGAACAGCCTTTGCCTTTGCCATCACACATGTGGAAACCTTCTTACAATGACTATTGGTTACTAAGAAACAGAAAGGAGTTGGCATGGATTTAGTTCAGTTAATAGGGCTTGACAACATAATTTGCAATCACAGGACATAGAGGGACCAATCCCACAGTCAATGGAGTTCCGCGCACAGAGCAGCTGAGGGTCTGGCCCAAAGGCTGCAGCTGCAGTTTCCAAACCAGATACCATTCCAGAACAATCAGTGCCTTAGTATTTGAAGTCTATTCTCTTCTGAAATAATAAATCAGCAATACTTGACTCAGTGTGTTAGCCTTGACTTGCATCACAGCAAGTTCATGGGAATTTTTCACTGTGTGCCACCATTTAGACATCCAAACCCTGAATCTGCTTCCGTGGTCATATTTGTCCCAGCTTCTGTCAGGTTTTTGTACATATTTGCTCGAATGCCAAAGTTAAGAAAAAAGCTCATGTTTTTTCTTGAGTAATTTCATGTTCACTTGTGATACCTCAGACCCAATCCTGAAGATTTGCCACCTGCATGAGATTTAGTAATTACCCTGAGGACCTGATCCTGTGAAACAGCCACATATGGACAGAAACTGCTGGGAGCAACTCACAGTGCATAAAACATTTCCAAATCAGGGCTGCAAATCATAAGTGAAACCAACAAGTCCATTTTCAGTGTCTAACATAAAAGAAATCCAAAAGTAGGAAAACATGAACAATGAACAATTAAAAGACTATAAACATTCTTTCCATTTTACTAGGCTATCATCCTCATTAAAAGAGCACAATTAAAAAAAATAAAAAGCAAAGACGATTTTTAACCTAGAAGAAGATTGTTTGGCATATGGTGGATGTCACTTTTTAAAAGTATTCTCACATAAAATTTAATTCTCTTTAAAAAATCAATAAAACAAGAGTTCTAATAAAAGTTTTGGAGATTATAATTGTAAAAACAATACTCTTATAGATTATGTGAGGTGAGTAAAGGTGGAAATATTGCATTGATAAAGCAAAATTTTGACATATTTGTGCTTCTGAGATGACCAGCAAAGAACAAAGACCAATAAATGCCTGAACATTGGCCATGGTTCAGTCAGCCATCTCTTCTCACTAGGTTATAAGGTGCTGGGGGTGAAAGCCTCCTGTAGTGTCCTGGCAGCCAGACAACCAGTTAAAGCTGAAACTGTTCTGTTCCTACAGCCTTGTAAAGTTACCACCCTCAAGCAGTCTGTCGGTTTAGTTGGAAACGGGTGCAACCTCCTGGCAGTGACCCAAGAATTCCTTATTTATCTGCACAAGATGGTTTGTAGTCTCACTGGAAAAGATAAAAGATAGCTACTCTTCAGGAGCAATTAAGAAATTAATCAACAGCTATCATATCCGCTATAGAAATGGAGAATAGTTTCATTTCAATGACAATAAGACACTTCCCACCATTTGGATTTGATGGAATGGGTCCAGAGGAGGCCATGAATATGATCCAAAGGCTGGAGCACCTCTGCTATGAAGACAGGCTGTGACAGTTGGGGTTGTTCAGCCTGGAGAAGAGAAGGCTCCAGGAAAACGTTAGGGCAGCTTCCAGTACCTGAAGAGGACCTATAAGAAAGCTGGGGAGGGACTTTTTACAAGGACCTGGAGTGATAGGATAAGGGGAAATGGCTTTAAATTGGAAAGGGGAAGATGTAGATTAGATATTAGAGATAAATTCTTCACGATGAAGGTGGTGAAGCACTGGCACAGGTTGCCCAGGGAAGCTGTGGATGGCCCCTCCCTGGAAGTGTTCAAGGCCAGGTCGGATGGGGTCTTTAAGCAGCCTGCCCATGGCAGGGGAATTGGAACTAGATGGGCTTTAAGGTCCCTTCCAACCCAAACCATTCTATAATTCCACAGTTCTGTGATGTGCATCAAATGCAAATGTCTTGACATAAGCAGGTGGAAAACAACAAAAAAGTCAAAGGCAATCATTCAGGAAATCATTCAACAGGTTGTTCTGGCAATGCAATAGCACAAACGTGCTCCAGAAAGATGTGGTGCGGGTGAGAAATCCTACCTGCATCCCAGAGCAGGTGACAGATTACAGCTGGTTCCACAGATAAAGAGGAGGAGAGTGCAGAGGAAGAGGTCAATGAACAAAATTAGAGTCTCAGACTTCACTGCTGAGATCTTGATTAAAGGAAACTGTTGAGCACTTGTGCTGCTTTAGTAACTAAATAGAATTGAAGTGTGTGCTAAAGGGAATCTTTATGTGCTCTCCTGAACTCAGTCCTGCAGTAGCACGTCTTGAACTATTTCTCCATACGGAAATGGCAATTCTGTATTCACTGAATGTGAAATAATGTTTTCTGAACAATTCCTTCCTCTTGGAGCAGCTTGAAAGTCCTGAATCTGGCTTTCTCTCTCTTTGCCTAATTAGGATGCGTGATAACAGCTTTCTCAGAAACACAATACAGAAACTCTGGAACAAAGACTAATTCAAACACCAAGCTGCGTATACATTAATGTTTATCAAGACAGGGAAAGTCTCTGACTGGAAGCTCTTGTATTCTTGACGGGATAGTATTGCTGACAGGGAATCAGTGAAAATATTCAGAGGGGAGTTCTTTCATTTAGCTGAGATATCCTCATTATAACATGAATCTCCTGCAACACGCATTATTCTGAGCGCCCAAACTGCTCAAAGATGGTGCTGAAATCAGATCTCCTTCCCACTGAAAGGAGGAAGGATTTTGTGTCTTATTTAAAACGAGCAGCACCAATAGCACTCAAAATGAGAAACAACTTCATTCTGAATTTCAGACAGAGTCAATGGCTGCTATCTGGGCAACTGAATAGGAGGCATACAGAATATCACATTTGAATTGAGCTGGGTTTTGTATTGTTTCTTATGTGTTTACTAGAGCAGATGAGTCCAATGCTATCCAAGAAGAAGAGTTTACTGCCACTCTTTAATGCTCCTCAAGCAGTTAAAAGAGCCTCCGCTCCACTAAAACGCTGCTGAGGGTTACTCACCCATCCCTTTGGTGTGGTTGAAGTCGCCTTTCACCACTTTACAGGTTTTGCCATCACCACTGCAGACTCCACAGCGATCCTCTTTGGCAGCTGAGCCAATGATTCCATCGCAGCCAATTTTCTAATGACAACAACCAGAGGTCCCCATTATTTGCAAGGTTAAAATATCTCCAAACATTGAGGTCAAGACTAAGATTAACAACTGACTGAAAACCTGAATGGGAAGAGAATACCGTGAATCAGGTGAGCGCTCAATTGGAACAGTGTTGAGTTGGTTTTTCAGCAATTCCCTTCTTGAAGACTAAGAGCATGAACTTTGATTAAGAAGACTTAATGAAAGAGAGTTTCAAAAACACATGTTATTCTGGATACCACAACAGATTTCACACCAATCCACTTTAACTTCCTTCAAACACAACAGATTAAAACTATGTTTCATGTTTGTATAGCAATTTCCATCTGATGAGCTCAAAGGCATCCCAGAGAAATGGATCACTACTGTGATGCTTAGTGAAGAGAAGAGAAAAATGTGATTTCCTTAAATGAAAACTAAACCAAGTAACCAGAACCCTGGTCATAGCTCTTCCCCACACAAAAATTCAGAATGGTGTTACAAGTTCCAGTGTTCTGCTCACTGAAAGAGCTGGTCTGGATGTGGTTCTTAATGGAGAGTGGAACATTCAGTTCTGATTACACTTTTGCAATACCTGATAAAAGATCTCCTGCAATGCAAAAGATTGCTTAGATAACTACGAAATTTCCCAGGTGCTTGCATGGCATTAAGCTTAGACATTCCATTAAAAAAAAAACCTAACAATTTTACATAAAGCTTCATTTTAATGGTATTTTCTTAATTTTCTAGACCTATCTAAATGTTTTACAATAAAAATCTGTGGCTTTGCTTCCGCAGAGAGGTATTACTAGAATAGTCACAGTATCCTCCCTGTAGCTATACAGACTGTCATGGTAATCTTCCTTATTCACAAACCATTTACAGGCTATGACAGTGAACACTGCATATTTGTAGAACGTGAAGCTAATAAGACCAATCATCATTAGTCTATGTAAATAGTTTTCTGCCCCAATTAGAATCCCCAAATAATCAGCAATTCAGTCTTACAACATAAATTTATACAATATGAGTTATCATCATGCAAATTATTAGCAGAGATTCTACTGTTAAAAACAAGTTAAAGATTATTTATTCTCTGTCGATAAACAATTTCTTGGCAAGTGAGTTAGCAAGACTGTCAGTAATAATTATTTGAGTAAGGCTGTTGGGTCTCTCCTTTCCTTGCCTTCTTATAACAAAGCCAGAAGAAAGTTGGAGAGATATCTTAGGGAACAATCAAAACAACAAACATATTGAAAAATAGGTTAAGCGGGAAAATACTAAGAGAACTTGGGCTGTTTATCTGAGACTGTCTGCGTGTAAGCAATGTAATTTGGACCTGGACTCAAACGTTTCCCTTGTTTCAGAAGACACTGGCCACTGCTGAAGTCCAGATGTGTTACACGGATCAAAGATTGCCAGCATTCAGATGTGTTCCGATGCAGTGTTCATCTGGGTAAATCATTACAGACAGACACATGCTGAGAAAGGATGATCATCCTAAGCACATACAGGGGAAATGCTGCTCATTAACTAGAACAACATGTAAGCTGGTGGACAAGAACTGCAGAAAAAAAAAATGGGAATTACAAGAAGGTAGGAAGAAGACCATGGAGTTTCTGGCAGTTGTAATTCTCAAGTCTAAATTCATAACCATGTCCAACAAATAATTTTGGGATATTGAATATGATTCTGCCCCCAAAACAGAAGGATGTCCCAGCAGTTCTCCTTCCAGGAAAATAGAGATGATTTATTAATAAGGTTGCTGAAAGGCAGCTGGAAATATATGCCTGCCTGCCACCCTGCTGAGGTACTGGAAAAGCTGCATTTAATTTCAGACTCCAGTGCTATCTTTTATTGCACCACATTGTTATTAGCACTATGTGAACACACAAATGAATAAAGGGACTCTAATGAGTGTTGAACCACACTTATTCCCAGTGCTTATATGAGGAGTCTGTAGGACTATAACAGAGGCAAGGCAAAGAATGGGGAGTTAGCAATTACATGCTTTGCATTTACACTGCAATTTCCCAGATAACGTAAACCAGTGCAAGCCAGCAAAGCCTCTGAAAGAATAAGTCCTTCCTCTTCCCACACTGGGGTTCAAGAAAAGTCATTTCCTCCCACATTTACTAGGTCACTGACACACTTTGACTGATAGACCCTCAGGCATGGGAAGAGCACGCACTGAACCCACAAATATACCTCTCAAAACCTTTGCTGCTTTTTAACTTTCATCTTCACCTTAATTCCCTTGAGTAGAGGAACTGGCACCATCCCTCCCATTCACAGGGCAGACTTTTCCTTCTATCCAGGGATTGTGGATGAAAGTTCCCATCAGATTTGGGTCACAAACCGGCTTCTTTAGGAGAATAAAACAGTTTTCTTTCCTGGCTCCAAGATGAACATTGGTGTGCTCTTGCCACTTTATGGGAGGAAAATACCTTGGAAGCACCTTGTCTACACAAACATCAGAACCCATTTCCCCCTCCCCAAGCCTTCCAATCATTTCCAAAGCAGAAGTGTATTTAATGACAGTATGCAATGAAACAGCTTTTCTTAAGATTCCACAATGGATTCCAAAAGCTGCAAAGTCATTTAGAAACACATCAAAGTGACCACCTTGGTCACTCAGGTCCTTTGAAAACACCTCCCACTGAAAATGCTGCCACTCTTAAAACAAGTGCAGAGAGGGAGAGAGAGGGCTGGAAGGGTGAGGAAGAAAAACACAGTGAGCATCACCCTTCCTGGGACAAAAACGTCTGCCAGCAGTCCTTGGGCTGTTAATTGAGAGATATATCCAGCTTTACCCAACGTGAGAAAACCCTTGAGATTCCAGCACTGGGGGCCAAAGCTTCACCAGACTAGGGGGAAGGTCTGCTGAGTCTGTACCTCATCAGCCTCTCAACGACATTAAGCTGTACGCTATATGTATTACACAGTCAGTCATTAAAATAGATAGAGCTGTCCTCAACCTGCAGAAAGCTTTTGGGTAAGTGAGGGCTTAATTATCTCTATGCAAAGGGAAAATCCCAAGTTTCACTGCTAAAAAGTCAAGTTTTCATAATGCAGAAAAAAATTCCTTAAAATACAAATAGTTCAAGGGAATTATTTGACCTTTACCATCTCTAACTTGTTTTGTGCTGCTTTCAGCACAGCCCAGCAGAGCAACCAGGGTCAGGCAAGTTTTTAAATTAAAAAGTAGAAAGGCAGAAAGGGGAAGCTTTACATTCTGAAGAAAGAAGGACCTTGTAAGTAACACCCTGTGTGTTCTCTGACACAAGAGTTACCCTGCAGCTGAGCAGACTGAGTCCATGGACCAGTCCACCCAGCGACAGCTGGATACTTCAGTCCCATCAGTGTTGAATGGAATAGGGAGAAGGGAGGCAGTTTTGTATTCTTACCAAGATGATCCAGGAAAGAGTGAGTAGGGCATTTGGAGCTCATCCGTGTTCAGAAGGAAGAATAAAAAGTAAAACGTCAGCCTGGTGTAACAGGCCAGCCCTGTTCAGTAGTCCGTGGGAGCATTCACCACTGTCAGTCCTGTTCTTGGACTCACGGAGCTTCCCTGCACCACCCAACATGGACTTGGACAGTGATATCCGTAACTTTGGCAAAGGGACTGATGTTGACACCACCCAGGAGTTCCAGCTCCGGCCTGCCTTAGCTGTTGAAAGCCTGCAGTGCTGCAGTACTGCTATTAACAGCATCAGTTGGACAAAGACGAAGTGGATTTTAACCAAAGCCAGTCACTTGCCCATATTAAAACATAGGAATGCTGGCAAGAAACTTAAAGACTTAAACTTTTGGTGCTCTAAGTCCTCAGCATGGACAGTCACAACTACATCCACAGGTTTCTTTATGCTCTTCAACCCAGACAGTCTCCTGCTCTGACACCACGGTTTGGAACTATCAATTAACCATTAAACTGGCGGGCAACTGCCCATTCACTGAGCCAAAGGCCTGAAATTCGTTTTCTTTGAGCTGATATTGCAGTCCACCCCTCTTCCTCTCCCTCCCCCTTCTTCTCATTTTTATAATTAAACATCTGAAAATATTGCTTGTTGGGTGGTATTTCCAGCTTCAGTCATTGCTGGCTCCAGCATAGGAAAACTCCTCTTCTCTTCTGAATACACATCATTTGGATTCCTGTGTGTGAATTATTTTCTGTATTGCTTGGATATTTTTTAATTATATTTTTATTTGTATTTTCAATGGCTGTGCAAGAGCTCAATTAATACAGCCTGCGTGAGTATGTTTTGCTATATGAACAGAATTATTTTTGTTATATACACCCACCCTGTGTAAGAAATGACATTGGAGGCTCACAAAACTGTAATGTTTCCCATATGCTCAACTAACTGTCTCAATGGATCAAATATAAATATTGATGCAACATGTACCATTTTACAAATTAATCATGTACAGAGCATGCTGGCTATGACAGGTTCATCTACACTGCCAATTTTTTTCTGCCCATAATATTCAGTGTCCACTGACACCTCCCCGGATGGAGTACATGAAACAGGAACGTACATATGTGAGCAACTGATATCCAGATCTGAGGGTAAGAGAATTCTTATTCTTTGTTTTAAACACGACTGCCCTCGTGGAGGATTGTGGGTTTCTGTCAGGATTTGTACAAGAGGGTGAGCCCAGATCTCTAATCAAGCAGTTCTTCCATAAGTTACTTCTACTTCTATTGGACCAAAAATTTTGTGTGAAGGATTGGAGCCCACGCAGACAGTCAATTCAGCAAATGTCCTCCTGTCATTTCCCAATCCTGCAGACACAGCCAGAACGCTGTGCATCAATGAAATGCAAAAAGTAGATATGTAGAAAACTGTCTGCCAGCAATACGTCCAGTAGACAACTGCAAGTTATCCCCCACCAGTCATGGCCCACTTCAAACACTCTGTCCATCCAATTTGCAAAAACTAATTTTGAAAATGCATCCATTTTCAAATCTGTGCTCCCCTTTCATACTGTACTGTATGACAATCACTTGTGGAAGAAAGTCATTCTGTAATATTTTTATTGTGCTAGGACAGCCTAACGTGCAGCTTGTCATCATTGAATGGACTGTAGTTTCACCAGCACATTCAAAGTAGCCATGACACAACAAAACATTAAGGAGAAAACTGTAGATAGAGCCAAAACACCTTCACATCTTAAATTTTTAAATCACAGCAAAGACTGCCCTTGACCCCTAGCCTGGTTCCACCACACAGGAGGTCTCTCTTTTCAAAGAGACATTCAATTACAGCCTGAAGTACAATCTGTAGTCCCCACTATAAAGTTCTCATGCTGTCATGAGTTTCAGACTAATCCTCCTTTAAGAAAAGCCAGCTTAAAGTCATGTGCATCATGACAGTCAGCTGAGCAGCTTGTCTTCTCCCCACACCACTGCTGTGTGACATCTGACACGTTTTTTAGGTCTAGCTCTGCCAGCAGTTTTCTACTAACATCAGCAGCACAAATGGCATGAAGAACAGGAGGTTAGAAAGTGCACTGCTGCCCTGAATGTTGACTCATGAAACATACACCAAACAGTCTTAAGGAAGAACAGCATCCTCAGGGAATCCTCTCTCCGAAAGCCACTTGTCATTTGAAAAGAAATATGAGAAGATAAAAGCAATCAGAGCTAGCTACACATTGCACTTCCCTACCCTGTCCTCACCATGACTGCAATGTCCATGCTAGAGAATGCAAACTGTGGAAGGAGATGAAAGGGAGAGGCTGCAAAGCCTAAATGAGCATGCACTCTCCTCCTGCTCAGATGTACCAGTCTGCTCTTGTTTACTCACTCCTGCTGCCTTCAAGTGTAAATAATCAATACAACGATGCTGCTTATGATGATTTCCATTTGGGGACAGTGAGGCTGACACCAAAAGGCTTCTTTCACACTGCTCAAATCAGAGCTTAGCTCGTGGCTTTAAAATGAAACTGTAATAAGTTCACAAAGTACAATCAAAGGAAAACTTTCCTCCCTAAATGTCCAATTGCAGTTACGGTATTTTGAGACTTCAAAGAATCTGTTCCTGCTTCCCTTCTCAAAATCCCCTTTCCTTGCAAGAACTATTTTGTTCTTTTCCATGTTCATCTACACTCATTCATCACGCAACAATGATGCATGAGTTTCATTTGGGAGCATCTACTGCTGAAGGGAAAAGAGCTATTACATTTCCTGGACTAGATGTTCACAGGCAATAGTTACTGCTAATTAGCTTGTTACACTGGCAATGTGTCATTCCTCTCTTTGAGAGCCTTTTAACTACAAGGATTACACAAGAAAACAAATATCATTAATACCACCCTCTGATTTCAGCACTTATTCTCTTCTCCAGGCCCCCTGCAATGCTGGTTGCGAAGCTTTGTCTGCACTGGGTAAAGAAATGAGGAGAAAGGTAATTAAATGAATATGCCGATTAAACTGGTTTAATAGGCAGCCAGTTAGACAAGTATCTGTGGCAAATGGGGTACACAGTCACATATGGCAATTCTCAGCTCTAAACTGCATATAAGGCAGAAGAACATTATAAATGAGTTCACAAGGCTTTCAAATCTGCTCAGCTTGAATTGATGGTTTTGCATTTTCCCTCAGTCAGTGGCAAATGGACTGAATGTTCTGCAGCTGTCATCAACTCTCTGCACGGTTAAAGGCAGCTGCCCCTGACTTAAGAGTGCAATTTGCTTTTCATGATGTACCTCCAAAGCTCTGTGTTCATAATGGCTTTCCTTTGGAAAGGAGCTAGCTACTGCTCCTCACTGGAAGAAGTAAACGTACTTTGCCATAACGTCTGATTTACCATTTGTGGCTGATCTGAATGTTTGGAGCAGTAAAGTTGGCGAGCCCAGTGTAATGGTCAATGGTGCACAGCTGGAGGTGCACAGCTGGCCTTACTATAAAAGGTTATTAATGAATTTTGCAGGGTTTTTTTTCAGATACATCTAAAAACAGGTTAAAAATAAGTAACTAGGGAAGCACATGAACCCAGCTCTATGCAAAGCACTTTGTATTAAAGAACATATACAGAGTCAAATCTGTGCTGGTTCCTCAGTAATGCACTGTTCAGATTCTCATCTGAATAAATTAGAAGAACTGAATTAAACACACCTCTTCAGCAGCATTTGGCAAGAAACAGTGTGAAGTGTCTCGTGCAGCAGGGCAAAATTCAATCCAGGTAACAAATTTTCACTTATCTCATCACACTGCTATTAGTAAAGCTGCTTTATGTCCCTAAAGCTTCTCATACCCAGATGATTATCGTGTTCATCTACCTCCCTGCCTGGAAAGCTCAAAGCAATAAAACCTGGTAGTTCTTCATCACTGCCCAAGGAAATCAGAAACAACACCAAATTTGGTGTGCCTTGTGCTCCCAGGGCAAACCAGCTTATCTCCAGTGAAGGCAGTGGAATTAAAGACTGATGCTAGAAAGCTGCTCTGGTGAATAATACTGAAAAGATAAACTTCTGGCACAAGATACAAATGCAGACAAGGATAAACTTAAAGGAAGAACTGGCAGGAAGAATTCAACACTTGCTATGTTGCAGTAGCCAACTCAACTGTCTTTCACATCACTAACGAGCATGCAGTAAACTTTACATGATTAGGAGAGAAAAAAAAACATTAAGTGTCTGCCCTGTCGTAGTGTCCATGACAAATGACTTGACTCCTCCTGCAACACATTGCTGGGTGCATCCATTCCAAATTACTTCCTGTAATTTATGGGCTTTAAATAAACACTTTCTTCTCTTCCTTCTCTTGTCAAAACCTTAGATCTCCAGTTACTACAGGTCTACACAACTCCACTTAATTTTCAAGGAATCTGAAACACCAGCTCTAAGGGATGGCCTCCCTAGGCATTCAATGTGCTGTATTACAAACTGCCTCCCTGCCTAGCAAACCATAAAGACTTGTTTTACAAAGATCTCTCACACCTAATTTTGGGTCCTTATGCAATTTGTCTAGAGAGAAATAACCATCATCACAATAGTTACAGGCTATGACACCTTTGCTCCAGATTAAAGAGAATAAAATCCAAAGACTCTTGAACAGAGTCCTCTTCATTTCCATTCTTGACTTGCCTGACCAGAGACAGAAGGGAACAAGCATGTTCAGGGTTTGGCCAGTCAGTCCAGTAATTCCGGGGGACACTGACTGTCCCTTTGCAGGACGGCAGAAGAAAGCCTACCCTACATTCTCTCTCGTTTGCTCTTCATGTAATCCAAGCAAGAAAATGAAAACAGGTTTGGGCTGTGCTCTGGGCTGCAGGATCTGCTCCTTCAAACCTACATGCTCTATTGGGTGGAGCTTTAAAACCCAGTTGGTGGGAGAAAGGAAATCTTTTTCTTACTTAGGGAAAAGTAACTCACCTTGGCATTATCTAGTTATACAATTAACAAGAATCACACTGTAGAAGCTACTGGCTTATGAGTTGCAGGAGCAAAGGAGCAACTGGTATTGAAAAGCTTTCTTAGTATTCCTAGACAGGAACCATGCAGACCTGAAAAGCATCATGATGCTGGTAATGTAACACTTGCAACAGGCTAGTGACAATTTATAATCCGTTTGCAGCAGTGGTGGGTTTTTTCGTGATTCCTCTAATAGCCAAAATGAAGCAGTTAAGCAAGCCAGATTTCCACTCCCATCTGCTCTCCCCACAGTAGTCCCTTCCCACCCAGGCCATTTCATGACTACAAACAAGCAAATGCAATCACTGAACATTCCCAGCTGTTCAGAAATAATAACATACTTTGGGCATTTATCATAATTCTAAGACCAAGAGACAGGGCCGTGGAGCGCTTGCAATAGGTCTTATAAAATAGGGTTGCCCTCTAAGCTCAGAGACAGCCTCCCAGCCACCCACATGGATGCCTCTTCTTCTAGGATACAAACAGCTGCCCAGACTACGCGTAACCCTAGAAATAAAAGAAATGAAAGTTACTCCACCTGGCACTTGCCATGTATACAGAGGTCGGTTTCATAAGGCCCACATGGAGTACCATCAACGACTCTGTCTGCCACCAGCACAGGGGAATCGTTCCCCAAAGGAGAGCAGAAAAGCTCACATGGCTTATCTGGAAAAAGAAATACAAAAGCAACTGCCTTTAGCAACAGCACAAACAAGTGTCTGAGGCAACAGTGATGCAGTCTCTACATGAATGGATTTGGAAAGGTATCTGCTGGTATTCTCATCTTTGAAGGAACACAAGCCTTTCAATTTAGGACTGCCATATCTCCACTTTAAAATATCAATGTTCAAAGGGCTACACTGATGAGATTGGTCTTTTAAGACATAGAATATAATTTAGTCAGTCCACTTCTATGTATGTTTGCAAATGAAAGAGGTTTTTAGAGGGAACATTCAGCAGCCTGATACAAATGACCAGGTCACCATGTGAGCATCTCTGACAAAATTCAGGCTACAGCCTGTGATTTCAGAAGAATAAATACAGTAGAGATCATCAGTAGAGAAAAGTTGCATTTTTCATCCATGCTAATGGCAATCATTGTATTATATATTTAGATCTCACTTCAGAAAAGTCACTATTGTGTTTAACTAGAGGAGGAATTAAGTAAAAAAGCTTTTTCAAAGATCTGTATTAACTGGCAGCACACAGCGATGTCAGGGTGTGCTGACTGCATTTGCCATCTGTTTAAGTAACAGATATTTTCCGTTGGAGCTGACTTTGCTACTCACAGGCTTCATCCAAGGATGAACCTATAGACATTCAAAAGGAAACATGTTTTGCTCTGCATTGTGCATTCACCTAGTAAAACTATCTGGGGAGGGTACAGAGGGGAACAAAAAGCAAAACCAGCCAGTCTCCTGGGACATCTGAAGGAACTGTGGTCTTGGAGAGTCAGCTATGGGAACTGCAATGCTGTCTGTACGCTTGTCCTGGTGTCAGACCTAACCTGTCAGTGCTAGCATAGGAAAGGTTTATCCAGTGTTTGATCTTCCTGTATTAAGTTTCAACACCACCTTCCGTTGTTCAAGCATGTCTTTAAAACGACCATGTGAAACTACTCTTGTCTGTTTTTCAGTAGAGTGCAGCAAAAGATGTTTGTTCCTGCAGAGAGGATGTTATTATAATCCTTTTCCATATCCCCCCAGCATCTGGTTGAATAGTAGATTGACAGCAAGATCCAGCAAAGGAAGCATTACAGGAATGTAAGTAGGATAGGCAAACATGCTGAAATGCCCAGAATCAACACACATCAAAAACGTCCCAAGGAATCCTTCTCTTTTTTCAGTTCCAAATGAATTTGAACTTTCTAATTCTTAAACTTCCATTCCCAAATACCTGCCTATTCAGACTGGGAATCCAGTTAAGGCACTTCTCCTCCAATTACAAGCAGATGAGTAAAGAACTGAATGCTCTGTCTCTTCTGTTATGAAGGCTAAAAGAACAGCAGGGCAGCACCAAGAACAACTAATTGTAATTAGTCTTTCAGCTGTAGCTATGGGGAACATAATGGAGCCTTCTCACCAACAAATGGGGAGTCTTGCAGATGAAATAAAGATGTGTTGAGAAGCCGCTGAGAAAGAACAGCAAAGAAATACTGAGGAAGATGGAAAAAACTTACCATCAACAATGACAGCTGTCAGGAGGCTTTTCTTCTTGTTGTTGTATCTGTCATGGGCCTGGCACTGTTGGTCTCTGAAGCTCGGCACACCTTTAGGGCATGGTAAGTTCTCACATACAGTGTGCTCTACGCTGGCTCCCCGGCAGTTCTTCCCACCTGGTCCTGGGCTATCACAGGAAAGACAAACCAGGGTCAGTAGGAACTGCACAGCTACCCACACACACTTTCACCTAAGTGTCCCTGTCTGAGGCAATTCTTGAAATAGCAGAAAAAATCTTTCCTCTCAGGCATTCCCTGAGAGTGGAGAAAATGCATGTGTGTACCAGCAGTTTCAGAACACTACCAGTAAGGCACTCCCAAACTTTGTGTTCTGCTGTGACATCAGACCTGAACTCTGACTAACTTTTCCTGTGACTTGGGACAGGTTACTTAAATAATGGTGACTTTGCAGGTTAGGCTTTGGAAGGTGCACTGAGCATGACACCTGAAGTCTAAGTAATAGTTACATTTGCACAGTCAGGCAGTTCAGAAGATAATTTTTGGTTTCACCACAAATACCAAAGTTAATACTCGTAACAATGAGGCACAGCAAACATCTCTTCAGCATGAGTCCTCTGACATTCTGCTTCCAGCAGTTTGAAACTAAAATAACAAAGTAGCTATAACCTGCACTGTTAGGGCATCCAGAAACAAATATGTGCAGCAGATAATCTCCATCCATGAAAACCATGCCATTTTACACAGTTGTTTTTTAAACATGCAGGAAAAACCACTAATGCAACTTCAGGATTAAGCACCTGCAAAATCTATTTATTCTTTATTCTTTATGATTCCCCAGAGAAGAAGGAAAACTCACTCTCATTAATAGCCTATATTTTCTTTGCAAAACAAAACAAAACACAAACAAAAAACAAAAAAAAACCAAGTTAGGAAAAGACTTAGCTATCCGAATGGATAATTTCTTTAGCTACTTGCTGATACTCCTGAACTTGACACATACCTATCTCTCCTGCTCTAATCAGCAAAGACAGATAAAGTCATGTTCTTACTCTTCTTTAACAGATGGCTATGAAGAGCAACTCCAGCCAAATTCCAGTTTTTAGCAGTATGGCAGTTCATTCCAAAAGCTTCTTCCCTGCTCCCTCCCAGAAGAGCGATGAACATCGGATTATATCACTAAGCTAATTGGAAACAAAGGCTCTCATTGTATATGACTGATTTTTGTCAGTCCTAGCAAGAGTTGCTCCGTTCATTTACATACTGGCCATAGGACTGGATCTCTGATTTCCTAGCTATTCTGGACTTGATGAATTCAGCATTCAGTGCAACAGAAACACTAGATTCTCCATAGAAGAGCTTTATGACTCATTTCAGCCTCAATCAAATTTTCAAAGTAGTTCCATAAATCCCAGAAGAAGTGTCGAGGCTGGTTTTTTTCCTAATGGAAACGCTGATCTCCAACCACACTGTACAGAGAGTCACCAGAAAAGCAGCCTGAACAAACACGTGCTTCCACTGCTAACATCTCTTCTCTGCCACATGCACGTGTCAGGCAGCAGATGTGCTGAGACCGATGCAGAAATCTTCTGGGAGGATTGTGTCTGCAGCCCTAGACGGGATGAGACAGACACTCAGTCCAGATGAAAAGAAGCCTGATGCAAACTTCTTCCCATGTGAACCCTGCACTCGTGCAAAGACACATATGAATTTTCGTTTCAGCAGTGTCTCTGCCTACAGCAAGAGGGATGCAGCCATCGAACCTAAGTGACTCTGTGCATATTTGTGTGCACATTCACAGAGGAAAAAAGTAAAAACCAAGCCAAAACAAAAAAGAAAGCAGTCAGCATTTCCAAAGAGCAACACAGTGCTCTCTTGAGAGCAGGTTAAGCCGATGGCCATGGAACAGAAGACACAGCAGCACTACTATTTACTGTGCTCATCAGTAGCTGCTTTGACTTTAATCTTCACATGTCATTAACATGTGAGGGATTTCCTAGGAGTTTGCCAATGCAGATGGGAAGCAAGCAGCTCTCGCTATTGGTAATACTGCTCACTGGCAATAACACAGTAATAGCCAAATCCATCAGGTGACAGACTTTCTGAGCGCCCACCACTCCCACCATGCCTCTCTTCCCTTTTTAATGAATGATTAAAATTAACTGCTTCCTCCTGATGCAGTTTCTCCCAAAATAAAAGAGTTGGATGCACTTATTTCATCAATCACAAAACACCAGAAAACCCTGATTGGGGTAGAAACATTGGGGATGTTTCTACTCCCAGTAATCCAACAAAAAATGATGCACTCAAGACCTTCCCAGCTCAGCTCCCCCTGTCCAACAGCATCATACTTTATTCAGTAGTGTGTTGCTGCTTTCTACTAGACTCGCTATAGTAAAACTCTAGTAGAACATAAAGCATCTATTCAAGAGGTTCAGGAACAAGCAGATGAACAGACACTGCCAAGCAATCACAGAAATGGACAACAAATGATTATGTTCTGCTCTGTTACTCTTTGCGCAGGGAATGCAGAATTATTTACAGTAACCTTTTACTTAAGTGACCTCTATAATAGTGGTCCAGTATCACAGGTCTCTTGGCATGTTTGGCAAGAGGATATTGAGGGTGCAAGATGAAGAAAAACAATAACAGTTACTCTCTCTGGTCTCCCGCATATGGTTACTTGTTCATATGACTGCCTTTTCCCATTTAACTCCATTTTTATGACTTCATCCTTGTGTCTCTTCCACCTCTCCAAATGCTGAGGCCATGACTTTGGGCATCATCTCTATCAGATTCTTCATATGTATCTGAAGGGAAAGGTCCCTGTAAGCCCAGGTCCCAAGCCCTGTATAACACAGCCTCTAGCACTGCCTGCTTTTTCAAAAAAACAGCATAATTCAATCCTACCCTGGCACACACCTGAAACAGTGACTGTGCAAGACCTCCTGGTGGACAACTCCACAGCCATCTTCCATTGTATTTGTGCCAAGAGAATCCACCCACTAATGGAACTGAAGAAATCAGAGCCCATTTATACTACCGTGACCCTTTTACATGACAAGAGGGGACCGGATAAAGGGTGGAGAACTCATTCTGATGTTCTCTTTAAGCCACTGGTTTTCTCCTCAATCCCACTGTATGACAACAGTCAAAAGACCAGACAAGAACACAAGGTGGTACCACTCAGAAGTCTGCACATGTAAACTGGCCCATGACACACTGCCTTACAACCTTTTGGAGGTGATGCATGCAAATGATCACAGAAATTACAGAGAGGAAAAACCAAATCAAACAGTGAAGCAAATAGTTTAAAAATACTGATAGTCCCACAGGCTCAAACGTCAGCTGGCAGGAGTAGATTCCAGTTAGAAAGAATCCCAAGACCAAATACATATAAAATAAAAGATAAATCCCTTAGCCAATATTTTTGGACGGTGAATAAACCAGCTGCAGAAGAAGTGAGCTGATGCCAGGAATTTGAAGCAAAAGATCACGTGTGTATCCCCAGCCAAGTATGTATACGAGCAAGAGAATTTTAAAATCAGTGTGCAATCTTGGAGGGCGCATTTCCTGTAATTTAAGGAACGATGATGAAAGGATTTAGGTTTGGTCAGCACAGTGGTTAAAGAGACCTCTTGTAGCTGACAGTAAAGAAACCAGTTCAGTCCTTTGTTCAGGAAAATGAGCTGGTAAAAATCAACCCTGGACATTACAGACATGCAATTGCAGTTCAGCATTATTTAAGGAGAGGAATAAACAAAAATATCCCTTTCATACGAATGCAGCTCTGCAGCAGCAATGTGTGAGCACATCCATCATTTAGGCATGTCTTCATGTTACTAGGCAGAATTTCAGCCTCTATTTAAAAACAAAAGTTTCCTGTGCTTTTTCTGTGGAGAAAACCTTAAAATATGAATAAAGTTAGAGATACACAACTTGGAGGGCTGCTCTAATGATTATGGGCACTCTCGTTGATCTCAAAAGTTATCACGCACACAAACAGGGGTGGCCAGTTCAGGTGGCCATCCTGATAAGCTGTTCAGGCCTCCCATAGGAAGAAAAGACTTCCAGGTGGGCTTCCATTGACCCAAGGGATGAAGGATGGCACATGGGAGATAATATCACTTACATTTCTTCCTGAATCAGAAAAAAATCCAAGCCCAAGCAGAGAGCACAGGCTTACCTGCAGTCACCGTGCAGGAGTTAAACAGCACCCACTGCACTCCATGTGTGGGAAGACTCTCCTTTTCATATGCAGCATATTCTGATGTACAGAGTATCTCAAGGTGCTTTAGCAACACAGCTATGACCACTGTCAGCTACTCTACTGCTTCCCAAGCCCAGAACCAGCACTCACTGCAAAAATGATCTCTAAGACATCCTGACTCAGTTCAGTCTGTAGACCCAGATCAACCCCTCATCATTCACTTCGGTGCTGGAGAGAAAACATAGCTTTATTTTTTTTCTGCCAAACTACACAACTTTAATTCAACTGTATCTATGTATAAATCATTGCAGTGGGCCACTACAAATGGTAACCCTTCAAGCCACTTCCACAGAACCTACTTCACTCTGAATCACTCCAAGATTTTGACCTGGTCGTTGCTGCTTGTGAAGAAGCAGCCTCTCAAGTCCTCTGCATAGCTCTGCTGCCCGTTTCTCCCCTGTACTCTTGCAGCAAGGACTGTCTAAGTGCTGCATGCAAAATGAAATCAGCATGATGGGAATACTTACGGGGGATTGTCACATTTCCGCTGCCTGAATCGCACTCCTGTGCCACATGTCCGGCTGCACATGCTCCACTGACTCCACATGCTCCAGTCTCCATCAACATGCTCAGGGATGGGAGTTTTACTGACACACTCCCCAGCTCGGCACCACTGAAATGCAATTGTATTAGAACACGCTGGGAAGAAGCCCCGATCTTGCAAACATTCCTGCACAGGTGGACTCGAAAAGGATGTCTGAGACATTATAACAAGCCTATGTTCAAGTTTCTAGAGATTCAAGGCTTCGGTGAGATGGAAGTGGGAGGAGGAGAAAGGGAGGAGGAGAAACACAGAAATGTAAGTGTCACCCTTAATGAACCCCTGGAGGGTATTCTGACATTAAAAAAATATATCACAGAATTAAGCCCCTTGCTTTACAAAGCAGATAATTATCTAAGTGCTAAGACTTAAAGCCACACTCTTCACAGAAACTGAGTCCAAGAAATTATTCCCCAAAGCAATGTCTTAATCAGCAGTATTCCCAGTATGCACAGAATAATTGAGGTATTTTGGACCTAATTTGGCTAAAGCCCCAAACAACCTTCGATTCTAACAGGTTGTGCTGGCTCCTGACCAAGCAGCAAACTTGGCCTATTCTCCTGGTCTGTCCAGGATCAGATACTGTAAGCACTGCTAAGCTTATGAAAGAATCATCAGGACCCTAAAAATCTTTTGTCTCATACCCTTGTCATGCTTTCCAGGTCCCAAGTTTTCTTGCCATTGTTTATCTTTATTTGCAGGCAAAGAAAAGGTCTCTAAACTTCAATTTTAGCAACAAACCTTATAGTTTTACCCCTTATTGCCTCCTCAACCATTCAACACACAAAAAATACTAGAATCCAATACTGGGAAGTAGGGGGCTGGTAGTTACCAAACCAGTCCAATTCCTCTGTAGACTAACAAGTTAACAGTCACACTGGGAGAATCAACCATGTACATTTACAAACCTCATACCAGCTAGCAGAGCTGTTTTCAGAGGTTAAACTCGTTCATTTAAGTCCACTTCTATTAGCACAGCCAGCTGGGAGGCAGCAGCTGAGCCTCAGGAACTCCCACCCTTACGGCACTGAAGCCAGTTACTGGAACAGTGATTTTCACTCAGGGAGATCCACTAATCCGAGAGTTTATTTTGCTTCTTTTAACAGTTTTCTACATTGATCTGGATTCTAGAAAGTCCACCTATTCCTCACTCATTTGACTGTATGTATACACACTGCAAATGATACTTCAAAAGCAACTGAACATCCCTGAATTTGAGCTCAACGCATTTTCATCCACTTTTAGAAACTACAAAGTTTCTAAGCAGCCTCTTCTTTATTCCCCATCTTTCTCCACTCTCCAAATGTCAGCCTAAACACTCTCCACATTTCTACCTCAAACACTGCCAAGAACAGTATTGCCTTACCTACACTGAAAAATCACCTCACTCACGAAATACCTCTAGCAGCAATGAACAGAAGTGCCAGGGGTGAGCAAGTACCTAACTGACTTGCAGGGTACTCAGCCTGCGCACTCAGCAGGGCAAGGCATGGAGTTTTTCCTGCAGTGTCTGTAGAACATCTAGACCACAAGAACCTCACTACCAAGATCTCCAGATGCTACTGAAATACACGTAACATAAATCAGAAAGACTTAACCCAACCCAGCTGTTAATTGAGCAGTTTCTCTTAGAGAATTGGTCTAAAATATGAGTTTATGCTAAATACTGAACATCTTGCAAACATTATTTCATAGATAATGCTGGTAAAACCAAAGTGATTACTACTGAGCACTTTGATTACCTTGTCTGCGCCACATTCAGTGCCATCCAGAGGGGGGTCCAACTTTGTTTTACAGGATGTATCTCCTTCCACAAGGCACCAGAGCCCAGCACACATCAAATGCTGTAATCACAAAGCAATGAGGTGCATTGTTATTACTTTTGGAGATGTCAGCTATCATTATGGGATACACTGCAAAGCTCAGGTGCTTCTTCTCAAGTGAATCCAGAGGCATCTAGTTGGTTTGGGAGAAATTATATCTTAAGGGTAGACTGGCATTAAGTGCTGGGGCTGGAAACATAAAGGAGATTGAACGATGCCATTGTCAGGAACAAAATGCACCCAAACCAAGAAGTATATTATTTGAACAGAGTTCTTTTTACAAGAATAAATCTGGTCCATTAAAAAGGAATCCTGTATGAGAAGCTAAGATGGGTAATTTGGAACCATGGCACGTGCTTCAATGTCTCAGCCGCTTCACTGCTTGTATTTTTAAAAAAAGGCACTCAAGAAGCTAAGCATGATGGAACGCAGTCAACCCTGCCGAACCTGGTGGGAGCTATAAGGAGCCAGCAATGCCGCTTGAGAGAAGAAGATCTTAGGGCAGAATGAGAAAGAGGGAAGGATTTCATGGGGTGCCATGCAGCACAAGAAGAGCTTGGTGACAGGCAGGGCCAAACCTAGTGAAGGTTTGGTGGTGAGAAGTAGTTGCTAGAGACCAGCGTGCTAGAGAAGGTGAAAAGTGAGATGTGTGGGCAAGAGCAACAGGAGGTACAGCACATCCCTCTACCAGATTTGAAACTCATTCTGCGTACAATTACTCAACAGCGCTGCTCTGCTCAGCCAATGTGCGTTGCAGGGATATTAATGCTGACCACACTTGCGTGATCTGTCAGATCAATACACTTTCAGAATTTGAGAAAAAGAACCAGGAAAAGGGGCCTTTACATTGTTAACATTTTCCACAGCGTCCACCATGCTTTGCATTCCATGAAAGTGGATGATTTCAATACAGCGCTACAGATCTGAGTATCAAAAAAAAGAAAAAGAAGAATTACATTTCTTTCCACTGTTGTTCACATTTCAATGTAATGGTAAAAAGATGAGAAGCCTGACTCAAGTGCCAGCTGGTCTTGTCAAGATTTATTGCACCTCATTAAATAGTTGAGTCAACACACTTCAAACTTATGGTTCTTTCACAATGTAATGTAAGAGACTGCGGGTGCATGTGTGGTTTGTGTACACGCATGTTGGTATGTCTATAAAACACAGATCTGTATGGCAGAAAGTACTGACAAGATAAATCCCAATACCAAGAGTGATGACGTAGAACATGCTGAAACAAAGTAGTTATCACAGCAGTATCTGCATCCTGTTTTATTTCCACATTTCTTTCTGGAAAGAGGATTTTGCACTATTTAAACCAAAAGAACATTCACAAAAACTAGAAACAGACAGCACAGTTCAGCAACATCTGTATTAACCACAACACAGAAAGCCATCATCAAACAAACAACCAACAGCAAATACTCCAGGGAAGCCTAAATCAATGAATTTTCAAAACATTTACCCCGAACTAATACAGCATATGAGAAAATATCAGACTTTTGTAATTTGGACTAAATAACTGTGAGTAATTAGTGGTTTACCCACAGCTCTGAAAGCACTTAAGCCCCAGTTAGCCATAAGAACATCACATACTGTTTTACAGATAGGTACACTGAGGCAGAAGAACCAAAAAACCAGAGATTTCAGAGCTTACCAAGAAATCAGTTGTTTCACACCAAAATCCTAATGGCTTCTTTAAATTACAAAGAATTGTGCTGGTGATCTAGAAATGTTGTTACTGTTAAGCCAAGCTCAGGAATTATACAAAACTTCAGGACAGAATGTGATGAGAAACCCTCCAGGCTGATCTCTTGAATAACCCAGACAGGAATTTTACCCTGTGGTTCCAGACCTTAGTTTCTGCTTTCTGTCATAAAGACATCCAGGCTGAAGATGTAGTGGAACTCACTACAGCCCTGAAGAAGTTGTTCTGGACACATACCAGCACCACTGCTAAATATCTGTGCATTATGCAAGGCCAGTATTTGTTAAGCTTAAGCTTCAAGTCCCTGGATTGTAAGCTACGTGTAAATTAGTCAGGATTAAATTCTCCTCTTTAATGCAAAACTAGGAGGAGGAAGATAGGGGTGGTGGAAACAGAAAATCAAAAAAATGAAGCAGCTTGTTGTACAATTTCAGTTGCAAACTGGAATTCCTCCATATCCCTCAAGAACGTGGAAGGTGATAAAGCCAGATAACGTGCCCAGGTACGAGTCATGGCTTGAGGGAAGCAATAGGCACAGATAACTACAAGCAGTTGTGTCCGTACCAGCAGAAGCACAGAACTGAGCCCATGGATATAGCACGTGGAAATATTCACATACATATGCACATGTGTGTAAATGTATAAGTTTGTGCATACAGAATACAGTCACAGAATCATTTGGTTGGAAAAGACCTTTGAGATCACTAAGTCCAACCGTACCTGTCCACAATGAAATCATATCCCTGAGCACCGTATCTACCCATCTTTTAAACCCCTCCAGAGATGGTGACTCAACCACCTCCCTGGGCAGCCCCTGTCAGTGACTGAGAATCCTTTTAGTGAAGAAATTTTTCCTGATGTCTAATCTGAACCTGCCCTGGTGCAGCTTGAGGCCATTCCCTCTCCTCTTATCGCTTTTTACTTTTGAGAAGACACCAACACCCACCTCTCTACAACCTCCTTTCATGTAGTTGTAGACAGTGCTAAGGTCTCCCCTCAGCCTCCTTTCCTCTAGGCCAAACAACCCCAGTTCCTTCAGCCGCTCCTCATAACACTTCTTTTCCACCCTTTTCACCAGCTTCGTTGCCCTTCTCTGGACATGCTATATAAATATATATATATACACACACACATACACATGCATGTATTTATAGGGAGAAAAATAAAGGAAAAAATCCTTCCTAACAACACCAACCCTTCTGATATTTCCCATCTTTGAGGTATGGAAAACACAGGATTTTTATAGCAACCCTGTGTTTGATTCAGAATGCTAAATGCAAAGCATATTTCAGGAAACAGTTACAGAACAATCTGGTAACTGCACTTCAGCTCTGTATTCTAGTGCCATATCACTACAAAGCCCCAACACTCATTAGTGCAGTCCCCTGTATTTAATGCAGTGTTCAGATACCCAGCAAAGACTGAACCATCATCTTTGGTGTTGTATGTTCCCAAGATGTTTTATCATGCTAACAGCTCAGTTCAAAAGAGATCATATATCCTCCTCAGCGACAACAGAAACCCAAACACAAGTGCCCATTAAACAGTCCTAGAGCTAACTCGTCACAGTGACTGGTTTTTAATAGTTAAAGAGCTAACTTTGTGGGAAAATATCAAAGTGCGAAATGGCAGGACTTGAAAGGAAGTTGCTTGTACATGAGTGGCACTTCAGCGCTTACATTGATTTAGAAGAAGTCATCAAAAGAGCTGTCTTACTGCTAGCTGTGAATTCAGCAATCGGCTCTTAGATGGCAGGTCTCTGCCTGCAAAGTCTTCCCTACAGTATTCAAAAAGCAGCAGATAGGATTTTCCAGTGATAGGTATTTTCACTGGAAAAATATTGACTTGTTGAGACTGTCTGTGGGGAAAGGTCATCCTGGGATCAGCTCCCAGTCTGAAACACTTCCAAGAGCAAAATAAGATTTAAAGAAGTAAGTTGTTGAAAAGTAATATTTCAATAAAAAAATAAATTAAATGGCAATGGCTTGTTCAATTGAACCATTTAGGAATTTATACAGACAGATAACAGAATTAAGAAATCAAAATAAAAATGGAATTTTTATAAAGGTGCAAGTTTTAGACTTTCAAAAAGTCTTGGAAGATGGGAAAACTGTTAGAAAGCAGCCCTGAGAGAGTTCACAGTCCAGAACCCCCCAGGCTCGGAGGTATCTGCTAGGCAGGTGAATGACTTTCCGATTACAGGTATTATAATGGCATCTATTTGAGAATGGGGCCTTACTGCACCAGGTGTTTTCCCTTCCTCAAAGAACTTGCAATCTAAAAAGACTCCTGGGAGCTTGGAGACAAAGGAAGCTTTATCCTTCTGTTATAGGTGGGAATATGAAGAGAAGAAAGGGCCTAAATGTCTTGCTGAAAGTCTGCTGGGAGACAAGAGAAAACACTGCTTTGCCACTTACACTGCCTGCTCTGACTAAACTTCAAGCCAAAAGCAGAAACAACTCCCGGGATACTCCCAGGAACACATCTGCCTGCAGGCCTTCCCACCCTGCACAGCTTTTCCTACTTTTTCGCAACATTTCTGTTTCTGAAGATGGCGTTTACCTTACACGTAACTCCATCCCACACGTGTGCCAGCACAGACTCGCAGTGCGTGAAGTGCTACGACCACTCACATGTGGCGCTAGGGAAGTAATCTGTTTTAGGTCTTTAACTTACTGTTGTAGCTGGAAAAGAAGAGAAGGCAGAACTAATTCAGCCAGCTCTTTGCCCACAGGCAGTAAGCCTAGTCTGCTGGTTTCCTGGTTAGTTGCATCACCATTGTTACTAAAATCAGCCTGATTCTGCCCATTGACCTCATGTGGTCTCATTAAGAAGAAAGGCTCACAATATCACCCTGTCTCAAAGCCTCAGATTATTACCTACAAGGAAGAGCTTCAAAATCTCCAAAGTATAAAGAGAATCCAATGAACAAAGATGTCCTTCCCATTAGAGAACAAGTCTACAAAAACTAGTTCTTACACATTCATTCCCTCACCTTGAAGTCATCCAAAAAATAAGGAACACTTGTTTCTCCTGAGAATGAATTTGTTCCTGCTGCTGACTGCCCACTGGAAGGAGGAACCTCTTATTTCTAGCAGAATTAAACCACCATGAAAACAATTTTGCTGTCAAAATGAGGAAAAAGTAAATATCCTTAAGGAAGAGAAGCAAGAGACCACATAACACACAGGCTGACTTTCAATGAAGTACCAGATTTCTTTTCTTTTGCCAAGGTTTTGGGTTGGCCTATAGCTCATCATAAGAAAAAACACGCTTTTAAACAGGATTGTAATTAGCACATTTTAAGTACAATAAACACACAATTTACACACACTTTCCTGTTAAAAACTACATATAAGTTCTTGAAGCCTTATCACATGCTTCTGAGGAGGAATTGTTTACAGAACAAGGTAAGAAAAACAATGCCCCCAATTTCTCCATTGTTGCTGCCTTTAATTTTGAGTGCATAAACAATTGACAATCTACAATGGGTCACAAGGAGGTGGTTGAGTCACCATCCCTGGAGGTATTTAAAACAAGGGAGATGAGAACTATTGTTTGTTGCTGCTACTGATGGAGCTTCTTGCTGTGAAAACTAGATGAAAAGTGCTCAAAATCAGCATCCTGTAAAATTGGAAGTCCCTTTTGAAAACGAGCCATGTGTTGCCCAGACAAAACAGCTGTGAAGTTTGCATACGTGTATCAGTGGCCAGCTGCCAATTTTTCCCTAAAGCTGATATTCCAAGGAATGAGTGGTAGGTCCAGAAGTGGAAGTATCTGTCTGTGTGTCCAAATGACTCATCCAAAAGTCAAGGGAAGGCTTGATAAATAATCACAAGGACTATCCTAGAATAATCAGGCAACGGTCCGCATTCACTGACTTCTCATTTTAGCAAATCGAGGTAACGATCCCACAGATTCATAATGTGTACTTTTTTTTAATGAATGACCAAGTAGAATGGATCTCTGTTGGACAGAAAGCATCTCAGCCTCTATTATAATAAACAATCGCATAATCTTCTTAGATGCAACTAGAAAAGTTTATTAAAAGATGTTTGCCTATTTTCACTACCTGGTGACCACCTTGTTTGTTCAGAATATACAAAACCACATGTACACATTATGCTTTTTAGGTGAACAGGACCAATAGCCTACCTGCTTGGAGCCTACAAACAAGTTTGGAGTTGATTACCCTATATTGTGGGTTTTTTTTCATCAGTGTAACTCCGTTAACTCAATGAGTGGCCTCTTCATCAGTACTTTGTGACTGGAGAGTCAGGAACAGCAGACACAAGTGTGTAAAATCAACATGGTTGTTTTAACACTTGAGGAAATGGCCTTTGGCAGTTAAAGAATACTTAAAGAAATGGCCCTTGAGGCTTAACTGCTCTCCACTGCTACTCTTTTCCTTGTAGAACAGTAAAAAAAAAAATCAACATAGTAATTTCTGACATTACTTAATGTTCTGTACCAGAGAAAACAAAACAAACTGAACCCAGCAAACATGATAGATGCTATGCTGGATTCAGTTCTCTCAGCTAGACGGCCTGATAAGCATCACTCCAGCTATCAAACATGAATCCCATATGAAATGCACCCTTCTATATGTACACAGTGATACGAAGAGCTTTTGTGATTTACAATTGAAACATAAGAATGTTTCCACTTCTTCTTTTAGGAAGAAAGACAAAATACCTCAGCTTCCGAAACAGTAACTTACTGTGACACACTGCAGACAGGTTTGGATGCCTAAGGTCTGAATCCAATCAACTGGCTACAATCTTTGGTCAAACGGCCTTTCTGACAGTAGATGAAAGCCGAAGGATTAGAAAAATCCAGAGCTCTCCTGTTTTGACAATGTTAGCAGAAGCAAAACCAAGCTATTCAAGAGCTGCTCAAAACACATTTACAGACAGGAAGAGGAGCTCTGAGCCCTCTAGAGAGGATACAGCAGGGATCTTTTGCCAAGTGTGCCATCATCTGTCACGGTAAAACTGCTCCCAGGGCTCGATGAACAGCTCTGCAGGATGCACAGTAAGAGACAGAGAAACATAAAAATTCTTGTTTTGAAAGGGGTTTGACCTACTGCAAGCTCTTCATCCTTTCCTGTGAGTACGTTAAACTGAAATTAATGACTTTTACACTGGAAATGTGCAAGGCAGTACCCAGAAATTGCTCCAATCGTAGGGAGATAGAAGAAAGCAGTATTTTGCGAAGTGAAGAGTAGCTTGGAATGCCTTACTGGAAACACGTCAAGGAAGGCAACCTATCAAAGCTGAAGGAAGCTCAGGGCTTCTGAAAAAAACACGCAGCTTCTCTGAAACTCAAAATCAGATGCTAAAAACTGGACATATTCAAACTCATTAACTCATTTGAAAGTTTAGGCCATGATTGAACCTCCTGAACGTGCATCAGGATGAAAGGGAAAGTGGCAAAAGCAGCGATGGCAGGGACACCACACAGAAATACAAATGTGAAGGGCTGGTAACGAAGCTGGTAACAGACCCTTCCAGATGAGCAGTGGAAGATTCCCATAGTGCCAAAGAAGGCACAAGCCAGTAGCAATATTTTTTTTTAACTCTACATTGGGAAACTATGAAAAAGCAGAACACTGTCTCTAGTTTTAGCCATTTCTTGTGATCTCAAGGCAAACTAAACGCCTTCTCCACTTTTTCTTTGCAAAGTACCAGTTCTATTTAATTTTCTTCAGAAAATTAACCAGAATTAAATTAATGGTAAAAAGAAAGAGATTGGAAAGACATTAGAAAGACATTATTAATGAGATCACAAACTAATTTTATGGCAAAGCTGCCTATGCTAAATATTATTCTTTTCAGTGCCTTTACGGCATTCATGAAACCAGCTTTTGTGGGCCTGTGATTCATAGACATAGAGAAAATCCTGTAGAAAAAGATAAGCTTTATCTACTTTCCTATCAACACAGAATTCTCTCTTGCTGTATGTGCTCTTCAGCTATGCTGAGCCCAGTTTTCAGCATCTTAAATGACAAAATTCAACCATACATGTTATACCTGCTGAAGAAATCACGGAAATATCTTTACGTGGTCAAACCTGGAAGAAGTAGGGAAATGTGGTACAAGGCAGTGGAAGAGACAGAAATTTTGTACTTGACTTAGTACCAATTTCTACCTCAGGATGCCTAGAAGAGCTCTTTCAACCAAAGCTACTGTATTAGCACAGTATTGTACACATGATGTGTTAAGTGCTACTCTGAGGTTCACAATACATGTCCTTCACTGAGAAAAGGCTTAGGAGTTCACAATATCATGTTACAACCTAGCTCAGAAGAAGATAACTGCCCACAGGCAGGGCAAGAGATTCAGGCAAATTTCACAATAAACCTGATCACTACCCTCTAATACTGTGTTTGCAACTTCAAGCCTAAAATTCTCACCTTATTGTCTTCCGTGGGAGTAATGTTCACTTAGAACTTCCAGTGAACTTCTCGGATCTTAATGCTTGATTGCAAGGCTAGAAACATATAGATCTTTTAAAAAGCAGGCAGTGGCGTCCATTTAAAAAAATACAAAAATAAAAACAGGAAAAAAAAGTAAACTACAAGAATGAAATCACAGATTGTATTTCTTGGCCCTGGGAACAGAGAAGAAAGGGACAGGAAAATAAATATAGATATGTACACGCACTGTTCAGATGTGGTTGTGAAGATTATGGGAGTTTTCTCTTGAAGTGTTTTGCACATGGGAAGTTCCCAGAAGGCCAATGGGAGAGGTCTGAACGTCAAGCTTGTTATACACTGTTTTCAGGCTGATATTCAATCATATTTTGGCTAATTTCGTTAAGTTCAAACTTCAGCTGTAGATGCCACATCACAAGGCTGCACTAATTCTCTGTCCCTCCCCTTGTGACTTAAGAAATATAGGATTTCCAAGTTCAAGTGCTTGATTCTTAATAGGCATTGTGTATTATTTTTAAGAGTTTATTATCTTTATATTTTTAAATTCCCACATTGTATTTTTATAATTGTATTTTGGTTCCCCTCTCTCTTTTTATTTTTCTTTAAACCACCGCACCAGAATGTGTTTTGACCATCTTCCAAACTGAAACACGTACAAAAATTTCAGAAGCATTCCAATAATTGTAAACTGGGCTGTGCTGCCCAGGCAGGAACTCTGCTTCTCTCTCTTTCTTTCTCTCTCAAACAAAAAGTATTTCCACTGAAAATAAAGAGAAAAAGGTCTTTTTGCAACATACAGAAGCAGTGAAATAGGACACTTCAGTTTCATATGAAACAGGCAATGTGAAAATAGTCTGAATTTTAACAGCTGACATTAGGAGAACTATAAAATACAGTATGGCAATTAAGTAAATCATGACCTTTACTTCTAAAACAGAAAATCTTCTCAGTTTAGTTTACAATTGCCAGGCTTCTATCCTGCAAGGCTCAAGAAAACCAAACCCATCTTTTCCTAGATTTATTATTATTGTTATATTTACATAGAACCTAAAGTGTGTAATGGAAAATTATGTAGACAAAGTCCCTGGTTGTACAAAAAATGACAATGCAACCTATTATTTTCAGGGTAAATCAGCTCATAATCTAATTACAATGTTCTTGTAAATATTCCATACATTACTAAATAATAGGGTTTATTATCACCGTCTGGATCTTGCAACTGACTCTGCAAATTAAAAAACAGAGGCCCATTGATTCCCATGCATGGAGTCCTAGAGTCCACTCCCCTAGTTTCTCTGCAAGATCAAGACTACAGAGACACCCACAACTGCTTAACTATATTCACCGCTGCACCATTAAAAATGAAAACTGAAGGGATATGTAAAATGGACTTGATTATTACAATTGTTGCTCTCCCTTTACTTGGTATTTTGGTTTCCTTCCTTTTCCATTTTAGCCCCAAAATCTCATCAGTCTCCTTTGGTGTAAAATCAACTTTGCCCTCCTGTTCTGTGCTGCTGCCCTGTGGCTTGCGGATATGGGGAGATACTTATATTTGGTGAAAACCAATCCGGACTTAAGAAAAAAACAACAGCGCCAATTCTAACTGGTTTAATTTTTTTTAAAACAATGTCATGTCAAAATCCACATTCCCAGTTACATCTGAGTTGACTGTGTCCTTTTTTTCAGACAAAAATCCCTTCATAGCAACCCTGACCTCTTTCCAGATGCCATTTATCCTAAGCACAGTTTTGCCTCAAAACAATACTGAAAGATAATGGTTATGTAAAAACCCGCAAAAATGTGTTAATAATAAATAAGCCAAAAAGCTTATGAAACAAAAAGCCAAACACTGGATACAAGAGATAGAAATCACATTTTTTCCATAAATATAATTTCAGTGCAAAAGCCTCTGTTAGTACGCATGCCAGCCTGAAAAATAAAGCCAGTGTCCTGATTAAATACACAGTGTATTTTCATGTGAGGTTACGAACAATGTGTTTTTACACGTTACTGGTGGAGAAACACCGTCTCTGCTCTGGGAGAGGTTCAGCATAAACCATATGTGCTTTTCCTCTCACTGGCAGCACTGCTAAATAAAGGGGACAGCAAAGAGTTAAAGCCTGTTCTCCACAGAAGCCTTCACTGCTTGAGTGGGGTTGAACCTTTTGGCTTCCTCTTGTGTAGAGGTCAAACGAATTCACAATACTTGAATCAGAGTGCAGTGCAGGTCTGAAGAACAGAGGTCAGATAGGTTGAATTCTCAGAGGTCAGATAGGTTGAATTTGCACAATCTGGCATGTTAGCCCTGAAATCACATCAACATTTAGCAGCCAGAATCACAAAAGCTCCCTGTGTTTGGGGTACACTGATAATGCACAAAGCAGTGTCAAAGGTGCAGCACTGTTCAGTTTTTTTCTGCAACTCATATCGTGATTTTGCTCAGAGCTTGAGAATTACGAAGTCATCTATTTAATTACTACTAAAAGCAACTCCTCTCCCTCAAAATAAGATCACTGTGCAAACTCTTAGGTGGGCCAAAAGCTCTGCTAGCACTGCAAGGGCTCCAACTGTACAGCCTCCCAACTCAAAAGAGACAGCATGTCTGCTATGGTAGAAGTGTTCTCATTGATCAAACGCCTAACTTTTGCAATTGGAAAGATTAACAGAAGACATTATGTGAAAACACTTTTGTCCCCTTTGTGTGTTACCAGAGAAAACTATGCAACTTAGATATGAACGGGGAACTACTGAAAGGTCTGGAGATATTCATTATCATATGTGAAATCATCTTACTTGAGAACCAATTAACTTCTATTACCTTATTCCATTCCTCAGATCAAAACTAGTTCTTCCACGGAGCCATGAAAACTTTTCTGACAAGGAGCAAGGACCTACCCACATAATACTCAGGTTAAAGTTAACACCAAACCAGCCACTTGGATGCATCTCAAACCACTCAAACTGCAAGCAGAGTACGCACCAAAATGGACTTGAAGTCCCTCAAGCAGCTGGCAGGTAATCCTGCCAGAGACTCTTCATACAGTAACATAATAGAAATTATGCTTTTCAAATGAATAGAAATTGATTGTTCCTCACCCATCGAGCACCTGGCCTAAAAGCCCGATTCCACAGCTCCTCGAACAGGAGACGTGCACTAGTGAAGCTCACTTAACACTGATGTTAGAGAACCAGATCCCAAATTATACATCTTGGAAGTCATAGATTACTTAGTTCATTAAAAAAAATAGTATAATAAAATGTCAACTCGGTGTCCAACCAAATTAAAAATGAAAGCAATGAGGTATATGTAAAGCTGAGCCTACCTGCTAAGTTTTCACTTCTGTTCTGCAAATCTGGAGCAGAATAGCAAAGCTGTAATTCTGAGGGTTACTATTTGTACTTGGTTATCTGATTTAGCATTAGAAACAAACATGGAAGAAGAATTTTGGAGGTGCAAGATGTAGAAATATCCAGATAAGGTTGAATATTCATGAACTATCTCATTGGACCACTGTCTGAGGTCCAGATGCTGCCAGGCATTCAGTCACCTCACTCTCTCTGAAGGCAAAGGAGATCACATTCCTTTGCAGCACAGAAAGTTTCTGCAGCTTCTCAAAAATGCCTGAATTCTGGATTCATATCATCTCTGAAATTCACTCCATAACCAGGTTGTACGGCATTTTTGAGTATAGCTCCTCTAGTTTGCCTGATATAATTATCTCAACTATCTCCAATAGACAGTAGACACATGCAATCATAAAAAGAGTGAGCAGGCTCATTTCCTGTGGAGTATTTCCTTTTCATAACAAATATTTACTGCCAAATGTTTATTACTTTTACATTTGGGTTTTTTTAATACTTTATTGAATTAAAAATACCACATTACCATTGGCTACAAGAGGAGACAGCTGTATTTGCCAATAATTTCTACAGCTGATGCCAGTGACTAGTGCCAAATTTTTTTTGTGTTCATATTTTTGTAGACAGCTTTGAGACTTACGATACAAGCGTTCTGCAGATGAGGCAGGAGAAACACAAACATGAAAAGAACAAAAACTTTGAAGGTTTAAAAATTATAGCTGATCATTTCCTCTAAAGAATTTCCTTCCATTGCCTTTAAATGCCAATTCAGAGTAACATAATAGGATGAAAATATTTACTTAAATTAATAGGCTGTGACATAATTGATCCAACACTTCACAGAGTGAATAGTAACTCTTTCTGTAGCAGAAGAAATATTTCTAAATAAGTGATTGCAAATTGGGTTTAATTTGATGAAGTTCTACAAGGCTTTTCATTAGAAAATACTACGGTTCTTACAAAGTATGGGGTTTTTTGGTGGGGAGATGCTAAAGGAGCAATGAAGGGTAAAAGCAGTTTTCACTGTGCTGTAAAGATGTCAAATAATAAGACTGGTTAAAAATCTTGGGAGACACAAACACCTGCTGTCTGTATCTTACAGAGGAGAACAGTGCTTCTTGGCTTGTTATCTGGCAAGTGACTTGTCCCTGAAGCAATTGGAGACTGGACAAGTAATTTCTGCATGGGAAATGCTGACCACCTACCAGCAGGCTGACATTCTCATTAGGCACTGGACTATCCAGAAACAGAATGTTTTTTTATTGCAACAAGGGAAATAGCAAATATCTATTCCAACAGCAGTCAAGCTGGGTGACACCCACACCAAGTGGAAGAACTTGAATCACCCTGGATAGATCTGGGGTTTTCTTTACGGACCTATATTCTAACACTTTGCTTCCAGTACAGTAGTCCTGGTGGTCTGCATTTTCTTGATGGAGCTGGAAAACACAGCCTACCCAGATACTTTTCTTATTGCTTTATATTAGCTGTTTTCCAAATCCAAAATAAATAAAACAGCAAATGTGAAACTAAGAGCATGTTCCCAGGGCTTGCATGTGTTCAACAGTTTTAGTAATTTGGCACTCAGAAAGCTCAGTTATCACTGAGTATTATTTTCTTTGTTAACACTGATTTAACATTCCAAGATTGTTCAGAATGGGAACAAAGGACAACTAAAAAATACTATTGGTTAATGACAGCAAGAAACTCGCTGCTTCGTGCCTGTGTATATAGGAGAGAACGTTGCCAGCTGGTGCTGGTGACAGGACACAGTGCCTCACGATGGGCATCTCAAAGGCCATGTTAGAAGTAAGCATTTCTCTAGTCCCTAACCAAAGTGGGACGCAGACAACTTCTGGTCAGAATAAGATATCTGATTATGTGCAAAACTTTAGGAAAGTTTAGCTGTCTAAATTCCAGGGGACAAGTCAGATAGCCTCATCTCAAATACAACCTTGTTCTAGAGACAACAAAAATCAGTGTTTCCATTCTGCCAACTAACCACGTGATATAAAACATGTCACACTCAAATCCTGACTAAACATCATGTTGCTTAGAAAACACACAGGAAGCATTCTAATTCTGCACAAATCTCTAAATGACATTAATATTTCCTTGGCACAAGGTTAGAGTTAGCTCCTAAGAACACTGTAGTGGTTGAAGGTGAGTTCCACTGAAAGATCCAGACAGTCATGTAAGCTGACTCTGTGGAAGCAGGCAGGCACTTTCGTGAGAAGATACTTTCACCTCAGCTGAACTTTCAGCAAAACAATCTCCACTGAATACTTCAGCAAAACAGTGTCAAAACGGAACTGTTCCTAAATTAAGAACAAGTACAAACAAAAGTTTTTCTAGATCTGCTCTAGGAGATTAACAAGACCAGTGCGAGGAAAGGAGGAGGACTACATAAGAATGTGCTGCAGACACAAAACAGTTTGATTGCTGATTTTGCATCAGCAGTGCTGAACATGCTAAAAATCCTGTTAAGTATTTCTGAGGAAAGTACAGACTCCCCTTCCCCAGTGCTCTGATAGCTTTATGCCCACTTCCCACCTTCTTTCCAGGTACACCTCGAGAGCTCTTACCTCCATATTCTTACAGAATGTAGCATTGGTCCCAAAAAGTATTTGGCACTGTTCATCAGCACTGTAGTGCATTCCAGGCAGCTTGTGAGGGAGCCGCACTGCATACTGGCTTCGGGGATCTGTTACCAGCAAACAGGTGCTGACCTTGGACCTGTGGAGTGTAAGAATTAAAAATGCCTTTAAGGGAAAGCACCTTTGAACTGGAGTGTTAGTTCACTGCTGTAGAGAAGCTGTTGTCCTCTCTTTAAGAGGGAATCTGATGATCTCATGCGAAACAGTGGTAATTTTTCCCAGTATATATTTGGAAGTCTTCTAAATAATTGAAAACTATGGAAAGAAAAGTCCTAGGGAACTCAACCCTAGCGCCCCAGGCCTCAGGGCAGAAACAACTACATTCACATCATTCTAGGTTAAATGCTCATTTAAACTATTCCTAAAAATCTGATGGAGACTCAATTCTGTCCTCAGGCTACTGAGTCCAAAGCTTCACTAGCCTTACAATGACAGCTAGAAAATCTTCTGTCATGTCTCACCTGAATCACTGTAACTGAATTTTAAGACCTCGACTCCTTTTCTTATCCACCACAGACATAAAGGAGAGATTTCTACCTTTGCCTTCACACAACAATCTTTTACAAACTAGAACATCACTTAATCATCTCCCTTCTATCAGGGACCAGAGTGAGTTCAGATGCAACTTCTTTTCCAACTTCATGCCTTTAATACAACAGTAGACATCCCATTTTCTTTCATTATTTTCCTTTCTCTCCCACCTGTAATTCCAATGGTGGGGAATATTCCATGCTGATCCCATTTCTAGCAATCACTAGCAAGCACAAAAACAGTGCCCATTGTGCCAGACACTGTTTGTCAGAGAGCTGCACTGTAGGTTTAAGACCAAGATTGAAGAGATCAGAAACTTCTAGTGCTTGCTGTAACACATGAGTTAACAGACAGCAGGACAGAAATCCTCCCTGAACTATTGAATACAATGAATTGAAATATGGATACAGTGAGAAAGAAGTTTATAGTGAACTGCTTAAGACAAACACTCACTGAGGAGTAAGAAAATACATCAGAATTACCTCCAGGCAAAGTAAAGTTTCCATAAAATAAAAGCTATTTGATAACAAGAATGACAGTAAAAGGCAGCATCCTTCAGCAAAGATTTTTTTCAGGCCTCCTACACACAGATTTCTGTCATTGCAACCATGAAGGGCATTTTTTGTAAAATGTAAAAAATCTGGGATTGTTTTTAAGAAGGTACATGGAAAACTGCACATAATTTTTCTGCCTCTCTGCAAACCTCACTCTCAAAAGGGCTACGGTAATGGTGACAGATTCAAGCTTGCACACCCTAATGTCACATGCACATACTATTTTTTTAAGGAAAATTGTTTAGATTTTTCACTTTCAAGTAATACATTAGATTCTTGCCTGATAGGATTTTTGATAATCAATGCAATCCTTACTTTAGGAAGTTTTCAAGATCATCGCGGCTGCATGAAGACCAGGAAAGGTCACTTGGATTCCTGCCCTTTACCCACTCTCCAGACATAATATGAGACTTCCCTGCGCAGGGCTGATAGTCGTCATCGTGGCTCATTCCCATGCTGTTTGATTAAAACAAAAAAAGACAAAAAACCCTGTCAAGTTATGATGTGAGTTTCCTGTTGGACTAAATAATGATACTCTCAGCTACTAACAAGTCAAAACCAGGCTGCACATGTAACAGAATAATCTACCTGCTGTCCTGGGCACCCATTTCCTTATTCCTCTAATTTATCCACTGTCTTAATTTCAAAAAGGTTTAAGTATTTGTACGCTTGAAACTTAAAAGTGCTTCCCATGGAGTTTTCCACCAGGAAATATAACTATTTGAGGGTTTATGAGACGTGAACCTGCAGGAGCCATGCATGCTGAAGGATATCTGCTAGACAATCAAAGCTAGTATTCATTGAAAACTTTGGATTGCTTTCCCAAATCTAGTGGATGTGGTCCCTATAATCATACTGAGAGACAGTCAACAAAATAATACCAGAGATGGGCCAATTTTGCTTTTGTGTCAGTGTGAATTTGGAATAACCCTACTGTCAGGAAAAACATATCTCTAAATTTATGGCATTGTACAATCTCTCATCCAACTTTGAAGCTGATCCTTCTTTGAACAGTGATTTGGATCAGATGACCCATGCCAGTCTCAGGAAGACCAGGATGTGACCTACCTAGCAAAACAAGCAATCTCAACAAAGAGCAGACTATGTAGTATAAACGTACATGGAAGAATTCAAACATATTCAGGGAGGATTTAAAAAAGTAGTCAGAAATAGAGAAGTATTACTTTAACCTATTGTTTCTTCTATCATTAGTGAAGCCTTTACCATTGGGCTGCTATAGTAAATGGCTGTTCAGAATAAATCTCTGTTACCACTATAGGAAAGTAATGTTGTTCCGCTGGAGATAAGCCTTGTGAACAGTCTTCTCAGTGGCAGTGAAGGGATAACTGACGTGACCAAGCTTGCCTGCTGCATCAGTGAAATGACCAAAGTCCTGACTGGCAGTGCTACACACAGACAATAATAGCATGCTGCCTGGCAGCAAAGAAGAGTTCAGAATTTTCCATCCTACTTTGAAATGAACACTGAAACTATTTTTAAAAATCATACAGGATAACAACATTGTGAAACATTAACATTCTTCCTGCAATTCCAACATGAAATGGAAAATGGCTTTCAGACAAAAGGTGTCCTGTGTGGCCAGTGCCACTTTCTAGCAAAATAACACTCACCAATTTGGGTCTGAAAACACAGATTAATAGGAACTCTCTAGGTCTCCAGCTGGCTGGACTGAGCAAACCAGGAGCAGTCCCTTTAAATACAGTGTTGGACTCTTTAATCCATGCTATTTCTCTACAAATCAGAGGCTCCTGTTTGCTTTCTGACTATGCTCTTGGCTTTGCTTCTCTCCAGTTTTAGGACTCAACTGTTCAAAGCCTAAACACGACATACATTTCTAGTTGCAATGAACCAAAACCAGCTTCAGCAGTTTGATAATTATGGCTTAGATTAAACCACCATCCATACTATTTTTAGCTTAAAGTGAAGATTATATGGTGAAGTCTATTATTTTAGGTTTATCTCCAGGGACATCATTATTTCTAGCAAAACTACATTTAACATAATTTTTAGACTCAGGAGTTCATAGTTATTCTTGTTTTTAAACCTTTGTGGGTTTTGAGCACAGCAGAAACATTAACATTAAACACATTTTGTTTGATGCACACAGGAATAATTTAACAGTCTATTAGTAACTCTAACTTCAAAACAGTAAAGAGTGAAACTCCTGCTCCACTGAAGTGAATGGGAGTTTTGCCATTGACTTCAATGGAGCCCAGATTTCACTTCAAATATTTTACCAATGTTGTTTCTACGCACAGAGAAAACTCTTCACATGCTAGGAAGAAAGTTCCAGCAGTGTTCCTCCAATGCAAATAAGCCCATCTAAAGTTTGTATTCCTAAAAGTCAGAAAGAAAAAGCTAAGTACCACGAAGCAAGCTTACTGGAAATCTTCCAGAGGAAAGTTTGCCCAAAAATGCCAGTTTAGAAGGCTTGTGGGCATGGAGAAATCATGTTAGCTTTTCTAATGGAAACAAGGGAGGTTTCCAAGGTTTCTGCCAGCTTGCCTGCCTTGTGACTGCCACAGTGCTGAGATGCAAAGTTGGGTCCTTGAGGTCTCTACTCTGTCAGGATTTCTGTGGGATGGGACTTGGCAGCACTCCCACTCTGGCAGTTTCCTAAACGGTCTCCTGGTTGGCACCTCAGCTCTTCCACTTGAAAAAGGAGAAAACAAGCCATCTTCCTGACTTTCCAAAGTGTTTTGGGCTCCCTGATTTTCTCTCTTCCACAAAAGACTAGTGTTTGGTTTAGAGTTCCTTAATTAAGAAATGCCTTAGCTTTCTTGATTATCTTCTTACATTCTTTTAAGTTTGTTGAAAGTGGGATTTTTTTGTTGATAAACAACATGGACAACGGTTACTAATTAGTGCGTTCCTGTCCTGTCCTTTATTTTAAATCTGACCTAGGTTTTTAAACCTAGGCTGTCTGCCTAGGACAAATGCTGAGACTAACATTGGTTACCCAGCTTTGATTTTGCAGAGGTGTTTGAGACAGATACGAAGTATTCTCTGTAAAGACTGAGTCAGAACTCAAATCTCAGAGTTATTTACAGGCTTTTTCTGAAATTCATTCAATTCTTATATGTGCATAAATTGACACCTTTCTTAATTATTCCTGATTCCTTACAGAAGTTCTTTAAGAAGTCAAAAGCATAAAGTAATTGAGCCTGAACTATCGGTATAAAGCAAAGGAGCTCTGTTAAGTCAAAAGAACCATGACACTTTGTATTAACGCAGGGTCTGGCCTCAAGGTACAGAGGCAACCTCTACTGGCCTGGTGGAGTTTCTGGTAGAATGACACCAGCAACACCTTTGGAGCCTGTTTTAATTAGCAATACAGGACATTTCCCAGCATCTACTTTACCTTACAATGAATCACTTGAGGAAAGGATTAAATGACCTGCAGGATTAAGGCATACCCTAGATGCTAACACATTCTTTGCTGAAGTTCAAGGGTCTCCAGCTACATCAAAGGGATCAGTTTTTTCCTAAACACATAGTAAATGTAATGCCATGCTGATTCTTTTCACTAATGAATAGTCCCCTTCCTTTTAACAGAAATAAATCAGACAGAGCAGTATGTGTTTGTACTAAACAGCAGTGCAAGCGCTGATTCAGTACTCTGCATTTCTTTTGTGATCATCTAATCTTACCTGCTGTTCAGAAGTTCACATGGAATTAGAAGAAGATAATCAGTCTCTTGAAATATTCTGACATGGGAAGAAGTTCTATTCTTACATTAACAGATCTTGAAAAAATGCTGATAAGAATGGCTCTTAGATTAGAAGCAGGAATGTCAAAATGGCACTACATTATCCCGCAAACCCACTACCCTCTGTGCTCTCCGAATAACAACTATTCATGTTATCAGGAGCAGCAAACACATGCTGCATGTTATCCTTCCCAGAGCAAAGCCAGTAGAATCATTACAAATGATCGGGACTTGATTTCCCTTTGTGCTGTTGCCACCATAGTCGCTAGCTCAATTTTAAGCACAGGGTAAATTTCAGCCTTCAGTTCATGACATTCTCTTCTGGAAGACAATGAGATTTCATAAAGGCAAACAAAACAGCTTAGACCATCAGCCCTTAACCTCCTTTCATTCTAGGTTTATTCAGAGTGAGCACAATGGGACTCTGGTTTCACACTCCAGCTTCTTTTCTAATATAAATAATGCATTGGTTATCAGTCAAAGACACTAAAGCATCACTGAAGGAGTCCTGCAGCATATTTATTGTTGCTCATGATATGTGAGTCCAGAAACAAGCTGACTGACCAGTTTGAGTTCTGACTGTTAACACAATCACAGCAAGGCGAATTTTATCAGGAATCACAGGGAGGCAGCAACAACGGATCTCTTTGATGCTGTTTTTTTTTGTAGAACAAGACTTTAAGTAGCATTCCTTTGAATAAAAAGTAGCATGCAGTCTCACAAAGCCCTGGCCTCCCTGAAGCCTGTGCTCCTTTCCAGGACACTGTTCTCCATCAGAGTCTATGCAGCTATGAGAACTGGGTCAGAATGCCAGAATTACACTGAGCCTGAGCTGGCCAATTACTCATGTAACCCTTTTCAGCTAAATGCAATTAACAGCCATTTGTTTTCCCACAGCAATACTAAATAAACACACTTGCTTTGTTTGTTTCAGTCATTAGTGGAGCTTCTCCTCTAGACAGTTAATGTAACTAAACTGCTCTGTTTACCCTTGGTGTGTTTTCCAATGCTTCCTGTTATTCTTTAACAGCCTGAGCCAAAGCTCACCAAAGCTTGTGGAAAGCCTCCTACTGCCTTCAATGCACTGCACGTTGTACCTCCAAGTTCTTAAGGTCATGTATACAAATCTTCATCAGAACCACTATGACTCTCAGTAGATTTCCTAGTAAAAGCCCCAAATCTGAGTTATAAAGCCAAGGGCTGGGGGAAACTGGTTTAGGAGATGCTTCAAATTTTTTAAACACAGCAACTTTGGGGCTGGTAACGAAGAACTTGAGAAATGCCCCAGGGTTTTGTTGTGCACTGCCCCTCTGGTGGGGAGAGATTATGAAGCAGGGGCAAGAGGCGAGTCTGACAGAAAATACCATCAGCAGTAAAAGGAGAGTTTTTCTTCAGAAAAAAAGGCAGAAAGAGGATAGCAAGTGAAAGAAAGGATTACGAGGAAGGGGAGCCTAAAAAACCCATACCCATAACTAAGAACACCATGGGCCTCTACAGTCCTGTTGTTTTAAACAAACGCTTTGGCTGGCTGTTAATAAGAACTTCTCCATAGCCTCCCTGCAAAAGCCAAACCGCTCCATTTGTCTTCAAATAATGCAGGGTGAGTCAAACTCTGGTTCACTTCAGAAACCAGTGATACTCAGAACTAGGAAGGCTACCCAAGGCAACCCCAGCTGCTTATTAAACTTCCAAACAACACATGACTGATTGCTCTCCACACAACTACCACAAACCTCAAAGTCACCATTTCTCCAAGGGGCAGTGAGGCCGTCCAGCTACCAAGAAAGAAACGAGGTCAGTGGTCTGTATCCCACTCCTACAGACACAGAAATCCAAGCGGGAGTCTTTCTCTTCCTGAAGAACCAGCTCACAAACTGTTTATCTCAGCAAGACATTAAAAAGGAAAGGCTCCTTGGGGCTATTTGCCCAACACAGACGTAAAGAATTGAGCAAAGGGTTAGAGCAATCCGCTTTGCATCGGAGGGACAGGAGAAGGCTCTGATATCTCTTGCTCCAAGTGAAAAGCTCAGTGGGGCCAGTAAGGTTTTTACATCCTTGGCTGATCTTTGTTTGCTGGAAAGCATGTTTTTTCTACCTGCATTTATAACAGGAAGCTCTTGGCCTGCAGATGTTCTCTAAAAGGCTCTGCTTCTGCCAGGCAGCAATGAATTGCCAAGAGCTATATGCAGTACCAGGAGCTGCACGTCACAGCAGGGTAGGTCACCACTGACCTCCTCGAAAGAGCACATGAGAGAAGTCATACCCAGCTTGCCATGACTCACCCAGAGGGAATCTAGCATTAACTGCAGAGACAGAATTAAGCACAAGATTTATTTCTAAACCCTATTGGAGCAATATAAATGCAAAGGTAGGGCACAGTGGACAACATCTGCACACAGTGAGAGAGGGAAGGGAGAAGGGGAGCTGTAATTTATCTGCTCTGGCATTTCAGTGTGGGCAGGATGACAGTGCCCAATGGAAAGCCTGCTGTTCTACACACTGTGGCCACAAATGCCATCTGTTTATCAATATGAAGGACATGACTGAAAGACAAAATTCTGTCCTCTTCCCACTTCCTACTGGGTCTTCGTGGATGGTTGAGAAGGGAGTCCCATCTCTATTAGTCCATCCAATCTCAACCACAAAGGAAGATGCTGGTATAGAAGAAGGTTATACAGGATGCACCGCTGACAGCTGGGAACGTTAAACATAGCCACTAAGCTCAAATCAGTAAAGGTCACTAAGGAAAGAACGTACACCAATAGTGCTCAGCAGCTACTGACTTGGGCTAGATTTGAACCAGCAACTTAGAAGTGGGAGACAGTATATTATGTAATAAAGCCTGTGAGCCGCCCATCCCAAATACAGTTCAATGTTAGGAATTCTTATTATTGTTTGAAATCGAAGCTGTATCACTGGAAAGATGCCTACTTCTGAACTGGTTCAACATGTTTAATATTTTAATATAAAATGCTGATATCTTGCAAGTTATAAGGTTTCCAACCAGTTCAGAATAAAGGCTTAACAGGGGCAGAAGTGAAATGGGGTTGGTCATTAGAGCTGGAATTATAATAGAAGCTGCAGTGCAAAATGAGGACAATAAGTTTAAGAGAGAGACCTAGGAAGGTGATACTTCTGCAAAGCAACCAAAGACAGGCAGCCAGAGGGGTCAGGAGGGAGTCCAAATGAGGCTTGGATGGAGAGCAAACTAACATAAATGCTGAGGAAACATGCTGAGGTGAGCTGAGCTGGGGAGGAGGCAATGAAACAGCTTGCGTAAGTTTCTTACAAAAACAACAGTCAGTAAGACTGTCGGCTTAATGGAAAACAGGCTTTTTCACCTTGTGCTTTTCAAACATGTAAACAGAGTTGCTTAAATATGACCGGACTCTTTAAGAAGCTGCCAGAAGGTACTTTGGGAAGCTGTGATGAAGAAGGGAGATGATCCTACCTAAAGCATCGGTAATCAAAGATGGTAATTTTGTACATGATGTTATCCAGAACAGGGGTGTTTGGGATGGGTGCTGAGCTATTGGGTTGGGTTTTTTCTCATCAGCAGAGACAACGTTTAAAGGGAGCCATGACTACTGAACTTCTGTTTTCATAACCAAGTTTATATCACTCTCCAGTAATGAAGGAAGCGGATATTTTATATAGTTAACTACTCATCAAACAGCCAAGAAGTCAAAAACAAGTGGGAACACATGAATGCCTATGGTGAATAACAGTGTGGCAAGCAGTGGTTTATTCAGCTGCATGACAGATCCAGCCCTTTATGATAAGGTTTTCATTTAAAAATAATTAGTTCTTTTGCCATGGAATTGGGAAGGCAGCAAGTATGAGATTGTGCCACAAGGGACAGATAGCACACGTGAGAGACTGACGTGGCCATAAAGAACAGGGTGAATCATCTTATGATCTCCTCAGCAATAATATTACATGCTCATATGACTGACTACTTTCTCCAGTAGACATTTGCTCCTGCGATTGTCTCTCAAGAATCCTTGCCTCTTTGGCAGAGAGGCTGATTCACAGCAGGGCAGGCAGTGTCTGATGCATTCCAAGACTTCAGGTACAACACAAGAATCCAGCTGCAATGTAGCTGAACACTAACCATCCCAACGACCTGCCTCCACTGCACCTAATTTGTAGGATGTGGTACCAGCATAGCAACCTTTTCCTGAAAAACCGTCACAGAGTCTCTGGCAAGAATCAACAGGTTCCGAGAACGTGAAAGGTAGTAAACAATGTGGCAGAAAAAGGAGTGTTCGGCTGAACAAAAAGTCCTAGAAAAAGCTAAAGTTGATCATTATATGCACAAATAAACTCAATGGAAACTCCACATTGAAGTAGTACTACCTCAAGAGAACATTCTCCTTCACGATCTTAATGTTCACTCCTTTCCAAGTGCCACATAGTATCTAACATATCTCTTAGCACAAGAGCTGCCCACCAGAGTAGCTCCAGCAGCATGAATTCAGACTCAGAAGGGACTGCAATTACACAGCATAGTGTAAACCATTCAGCACCAACTGAGAGATATCAAAACCCACTCGTAAAACAGGTGTCAGTAACTCTTTACTAGGAATCACTTCTCTCAGGCTATTAATGAAGCCACCTTAAAGCACATCCAGCTCCAACCCCTCTGCCATGGGCAGGGACACCTCCCACTGGGTCAGGCTGCTCAAAGCCCCATCCAACCTGGCCTTGAACTCCAGGGATGGGACAGCCACGACTGGGCAACCTGTGCCAGAGCCTCACCATCCTCACAGGAAAACATTTCTTCTAATATCTCATTTCTATCTCCCTTCTTTCAGCTGAAAACCATTCCCTGTCATCCTATCCCTGCACTCCCTGATAAAGAGCCCCTCCCCAGCTTTTCTGTAGCCCCTTTCAGTACTGGAAGGCTGCTATAAGGTCTCTCTGATGCCTTCTCTTCTCTAGGCTAAAGATCACCCTAGAGCAAGGATGAAGTTATCTGAGGGACAAAATGCAATGTCCTCATGAAAATTTATCCACTGAGCTGTTGTCTTTTCCTCCACAAGATTTAATCTGCTCCTTGGACACACAAAATGCTCTTTCTATCACTTGCTTCAGCCTGGTTTCAGAAAACAGGGAACTGTAGCAGAAGGAGCATAGTGACTATGAATGAAACAGTGGTGGGTAGAGAAAGAGTGCTAATTTCTCTTTTCTAGTGATCAGAGGCTGCTGTGCTCCATCTGCAGCTCCTTGTATGCAGAAAGCCCCCTGGTGCATTGCAGAAGCAACATGCTGAAGGGTAACAAGCTCTTTGCTTTCAGCACTGCCTGAAGTGGGAGAGAACAAGACCTCAGAAAATGTGACATGCATTTCTCCAGAAGATGAAAAGGGAATATAAAATGTAGATTAGAAAAAGGACAAAACCCTAGGATAGCTGGGTGGGATTTCCCACCCATTAGAGAAAAAACCAAAAGCTCCATAAGAAGGGCTGACGAGTTTGTCAATCAAAGTGTTAGCAACCCAAGGGGCAGCTCTCGCATGCAATCAGTTGAGTCTGCTTTTCTAAAACTCCTGTGAAACCAGTGAAAGCCTCCAGTCAACTGCATTGATAAGTGAAGGTCAAACCTGAACAAAGAGATGCAATACAAGACACCCTTAAAAGCAAATGCAAGGAAAACTGAAAGACAGTGAAGCATAATTGCAAATATGTGCAACACAAGTAACTACAGATGTCCCACACTCTAACCCCATCAGGAAGCCACCCACTGTTGAGCCCTGGAGGAAGTGAAACAGCCTGGAGAACACACTGTAGGAGTCAGGAATGCTGTCTGCCTTCCTCACACTGGGAGATGAATTCTCCATTCCTGGAGGTGGGAATGAGAGGATGGTCAACATCAAAAGACAAAAAGGTATGAAGTAACTGCAATATATATAATTCCACCACCATCAAGTCTTCCAAAGTCCCCAGACAAGCCAGTGGATACATGTTTTATGGTTCTCAGGAGACCTTTTCACAGAAAGAAATATTTTCCAGCTTCTTCCTTTTATTCATCCTTCCTTGGTCTAAGCTGCCAATCACTGTGGGCTTGCAGATTCAGCGCAAGGAGAAATCCATCCCATGTGACCCTCTTACACTGAATAATAGGTGACTGCAACAGATGGTAATAAACCTGCCTGCTCTCATCTGCTTGCAAGAATGAAAAAAACCCTAATACTCTGTATTCTATTATTCTATGTATTCTATTAGTTGTAGTCATAATCTAGCAATGGATCAATCTGCAATAGTTCAGCAGAAGACGTGCTATAAGAACACGTCATTTACAGTCGTAAGAGTGGCCTTCTCACAGCCATTCCCATCACTCAGAAGTGCTGCCCATCCTTGTGGAAACTTTGTTTCCAATAATGCTCTTCCTGTACATGGCCTCCCTAACCTCTTGGGATTTTTCATAATGGTGCAGCTGGGAAAAAAATCCCTATTCGCAGAACCATTTGGCCTTGGTTCATAAATGATTTTAAAAGCTCAGCACACTCTCTTACTTAGTCTCACTCGTTTGATCAGCAGGGAGAGACTTGGTATGAGACAAGAACATCGCAAATTATGCCTTGGTATCGAAGTGATTTGGAAATGATATGTTCAGACCAGTACTGAAGTGGAATTCTTCGGGCAGTGGGTGTGCCTGATTGCCTACAAACCTCAAGGCTAATAAAGCCAAGTTTGCTTTCATATTGTCTAAGAATGCCACATGGAAAAAAGTTAGGAGCAACGTGTAAAGAGATACTCTTGCTTTGGCTTGAACATGTTAACATGAAGACAAATTACAGAGAAACAAAGAAGTCTGTTATCTTCATAAGAAGATACCTCTTTAGAGGGTCTCTAGCTGAGAAGAGGTGTATCTGTGAAGAATGCATCTGTGTAGGAGTTTTTCCTGATGTGATTCTGTTCCTCACACTCAGAGATGCTTTGTGCAATAACACATTCGGCAAACCCAGTAAGGTTACTCCAACAGATACTACAAACATTTCAGCATGAGCTGCAGGCATCTATTGTAGCATTTAAGATATAAAAAGAAAACATGAGTAGATTTTTCTAAACAAACAGGTTGGGATTTTAATTTGAACGGAGAGAAGCCTCAGGACCATGTCTGGATTAGTACTGAAAAGATGTGAATAACAGGGTGAAATAATGGCGTAAAAGGTAAAAGAAACATACCCGATGGAGAAGATGACACTTAAAATAGTGGGAGTTGATATTTGTGCACACAAGACAAAGTCATTATTATAATGCACTTGTAGGAAAACACAGTTTGCCACATTACTTTAAAGTTACTGAACACAGGCAAACTGTATTTTATCAAAAATCGACTATTTATGACCATGATAGCTCACAAGAGGCGTACTGTGGAAGAGTTCTGCCCTCTTGAGCTAAACCTTTCCCATGTTACCTAGCAAGCAGCTTTACTTGAAATAAGGGAAGCGCTAGACAGGAAAGAATTTACCCATTGAAAGGTGCTACAGGTTGTTACTCAAGAGGAAGAAAGGAAGCTGTGATTTTCCTTTGAAGGAAAGATATTTTTCCTAAGCATAAAGGCTGCCTAAACTAAGAAGCAAACTGTTTCTAAGGAGCGTTTTTCTTTACCTCATCTAGTTTTAATCTGTGATTAAACTGAATATTTAAAATGCAGGATTAGAAACATGCCACTTCATTAGCTATCCCTAGAGTGATGCTGGCAAACAGCAGCATGGGAGGGAGCCCAGCTGGTGGCAGGTGGACGAGACAGGCAGGCTTTGGACTATCACTAGCAGGTGAGAGTCAGGTATGGGAGCAGTGGGCATCAGAAATTCCTGAAAGGTCAAACTGTCCCATATATGGATAAGATCTCACACAAAAGGAGCATCTCAGTGGCGGCTGGAGCAGACAAAGAAGGTACAGTGTAAGACACATTTTTAAGGCTTCACACTCTAGGCTAATTAGAGCCCAGCAGGAAGGAAACTTTGCAAGTGAGAACAAACCATTATGACCAGAATGCTTTTGCTTTGATTTGTGTTACCTAAACAAGGACAAATGAGAAAACGGAGAAAACTGTGGATTATTATTCTCTTCTTTGGAAACCAGGGTTCATGTAAAGACATAGATGACAAAACTCCCTACTGGTTTGGATCCAGCAATGGAAAGAGGCTTAACATCTGATGTAGGGAGGATTTTGCAAATAGAAAGGGAGCAGTGAGAACAAAGAAGGTCTATTTCATTTGTCCAATAACCTGTTTTTGCTGAATTTTATTCCCCAACACAACTGTTGGCCAAGAGGGAGCCAACCTTGTTCCACTAAAGTGCAGCCTTCCACTGACATAATGGTAAAGGGAACCACATTTTTTAGAGGCATCATTTCCACTGGCATTGCTGCGGCTGAGTTACTACAGAAGGCTTTCCCAATTGACAGTCTGGAATTTATCACCTTCCCTGGCTCTGCAGCCATTTTCACCTGGAACCTGTTGAACTCAGCAGGCCAGGCAGACAGCATGTGTTACAGGCTATTGGAACCCAGCTGCTAGTGGAAAAGTAAACCTTTCAGCTAGATTGCTGCCCTTGTACAAAAACAACTGATTATTTGGTAAATGGCACTTGCAAACCTAATATTTCCTGCATTAGTGTAGAGGTTGAAGAATGGGGACTTGTACTGTCCCTATGTTTTGGGTCACTGGGTGCACAAAGCTGTTGCCAGCAAAGCCAATGAAGTACAAAACCAGAGCTCTTGTAGCAGGAAGCATGAGCAAGATTTGCCAAATGATTACAGTCCAGCTATTTAACATGGTCTTGGCTTACTCAGCAGAAAAGACAGACATGGCTGGCAAAGCCACAAAGCTATTGATTAAATGAAAATTGTGTTGTCTGGGAGTTTCTAAATGACTGTCGTTTGCCTGTTTAGTGCAGTTTTATTATGTTAAGTAAAGCTGTACAAGATGCCCAAAAACAAAGAAATCAGAGGGACTGCAAGAGAATGTTGCTTCACTGGGGATTAAGCAGACATCCCTCAAAAAGCATACAGTAAAACCATAGAACTCTTGCCCAAACCCACGCTAATACTTGCGACAAGAGTCCAGAAAGCAATGGGAAGTGGACATTCCCACGCCCGGTTCCAATACTGTTAAATTCCACTACCGCAAATAAGCTACCAAACATTGCAGACACAATGCTGAGAAGAGATACACGTGACAGAGGGAAGGTACCCCACCAGGCTAGGAATAGCAGGTTCAGTAACCACAACAGTAAGTATCTTGCAGTTTTACATAAAACTAAGAAAACCCCAAACCAGGACAGTCTAGGACACGACACTACTCAAAGCTCTCCATTTCTCCTTCTCATCTTAGAATCACAGAATCATAATAATTATAGAATCATAGAACGGTTTGGGTTAGAAGGGACCTTAAAGATAATCCAGTTCCACCTCCTCTGCCATGGGAAGAGGCATCTTATTTTTCTCTATGTGATTTCTGCATGTAATTTTCCCTACTGCCATTGCAAAACCAACTTGCCCAACTTGACAAGGTTATTACAACAGGGATATCCTGCTTCTGGGATTCAGATTCAATTACTCAGGTTTTATGTACTGCATGATACTGGGCAAACACACCTTCTGTTTAATGGTGCTCCATCACTACCTCTTTCTCAGGTCAAAATTGAGACTTGCAGAAGTCTCCACTGATTAGTTTTATTTACATGTCTAGATCTATCTATGTCTTTGATCTCTGCTTCCTTTGACTACGTTTGAACACAGTTTTCAGAAAGTTATTATGAAACTACCAATATTGAGCTACTTACATACATAATATTTTTTTTTTTGGTCTCAAACAGACCCTTCTGTGTTACCTGAAATTTCAGTTCTCTCTCAAAAGCAGAACATATGATTAAATGATTGCTTCAACTCAATCATACCAATCCTGATTTACAAACATATATGATGATATAGGCAGTGTTCCATTATGTCCTTTTGGAGTTGTACAGAGAGGGGCAACTTAACTGTGAAAATGTGCTTGCAATTATCTGTGAAGAAGAATGAAACCTAGGAGGAGGGGAACAAGAAAAGGGAGCCTGGGAACAGAGAGAGACATTCCACAACAGATTTACAACACAAATGGCAGAAAATAAAATTAGCAGCTCCAGGGTGGGTAGGGACCATTGCCAGCATTTTTGGCCAGGCTCAGGGTATGTCTACACAGCAGTCAGTAGCTCCCAGGAATCCTGCGACTGCAATAGCAACGTACCCCTGTGAGATTTAAAATGGAGAGTGCTGGCACTAGTGGAATATGGCTGGGGCAGTAACTGCCTGAATCAAACTACACAGCTACTCAGGAAGCCTTGGTGTACAACGCAGCGATGAGTACCTGAGCTTGCTAGAGCAATGCTCACATGGGATTGCCTCTGGCTCCACTCCTTCTTGGGATCCAACTGACCTTGATTTTCAATTCCTATGAATGCAGACACGTAAGTTTCAACACACTGTCTTTTGCAGCACAGTCAAAACAGCCACGTGGGATTTCACAAAGGCATAGAGGGAGCTGCACCACAGCTCTCCACCACAAGACAAAATCTCACACCACTACCATAATTTGTATGGCTGATTCCATTGCTGGTAGTATTACACTGACTGGAATCACACAACAGTCTGCTTAAGAAAAAGGAACAGTTATACATGAGCACAGTGTGTGCTCTGCAGCACTACCTCGCTGCTCAGATCTGTCCCCCTTTTACTGCATCGGTTACCAGCTTCCATGGGAAACTTTTTATTTTTAAAATGCATGATGTCCAAATCTTTACAAATTGCAGGGTAGGGGAGAAGGGGAGCTTTTAATTTCCTGTTTGATTTTTAGGAATGCCTGCACCTCTATGCCTGCACCACACTGACCTGGCTGTGCCACTGGAAGTTGTCACAGGGCATTATTCTGTACCTTCTGGATCTGCTCAAGACACATTCCCCTTCAGCCTGCAAGATTTTCACATCCTGCCTTACAACCATTTGAATGACAGAATCTCTCCGCTGGCTGCTGCACTAGACAGATCAGGGAGGCAAGTTTATTCACAAGCCTATTACCGTAAATATCAGGTCACAAAGGAACATCCCGAGAGTTTTTTTCCTTTACCTGCAAAAGCACTACTGCTTGAGACACACAAAAGCTTTGCTTAATTATGTATCAAATAACTATGCACTCTAAAGTAATTTTAACTAAGCTACATTTATCAATACTTAATATCTAAAGCAAATAATCATGCAGGACAGAAGCCTAATGGTTCTAAACTCATCTCTTGACTGATTTCAAATCCAGAGCTCTTTGGTTTGTGCACTATATGCTTTTTACCTTTGCATTCGTTTTTTGTTTTCATCTGTTTCAGCTTCAAGGCATGCGGTTTCAGACTGTTGGCAAGGGACTGCATCTTGCTTATTATCAGTTGACTTTGATTCACTTGAGGGCATCTGACACAGTGTGGCTTCCAGCCATACCACCTCCAGCTATTCTCTCACCATCTAGGCAGTGTCAGGTTCTGCTAGCTCATGAATAGGAATCTTCCCTCCCCACCCAAGCCTTCCCTCCATCCCACAACAGGAAAGCCGAGGCTGTTGAAAGAAACAGGAATGGCAATAAAGCTGGCATTGTTGTCCTGAAAAACCACTGGCTACAGCCCACCCGCTTCATGTAGGGTATAACGGATGTAAGGATGAATCCCAGCTTTTGTTTAAAATACTTATTTGTAGTTTTCTTTGGAGAATGACTTGAAAATGGTAACAAAGTCACTGCTGTAGGCAAAGAGAGAGCCAGGGGAGGGGGAAGTGCCATATTTTTCTGAAAGTCACAGTTGTTCAGGGTGGTCTTGGGGTATGAATCTCGGATCAACTTCACACTGGTGCAGTTCAAGGAGAAGGAGGGAAGCACTATTCAGGATCCTGATGAGAACAGTAGCGCAATTCTCAAGCTTTTACTGATTGAAGTGCCCTGCTAGTCTGAGGAAAGGTGAAAGTAAGAAAGTGTCCAGCGTATTAAGCTGTTTATAATATGAAGATCCTGGACTTAAGCTTTTTAAGACTTCAGGGAGCACTGTGATCTCCCTTTCATGTAGGTCAGAACACAGTACCCCACCCAGCGATCCCTGGACAAAACCCAACTAACCATGGTTACATTGAAATGTGTTATTTTAAAAGATATCCACTGTTGACCATGTTGAAAGAAGGAATCAGGTTTGCTGAGGTTCTTGTTTTGTATGGTAAGAAGTTTCTGATCTGCAGCTTCAGCACATATTCACTGGTCTCCACCCTGCCTATAACCTTTCTGTAACAGCAAAATTCTTCTCCTGGAATTTTTGCAGGAAAAATAGTATCTCAGTATAAATGGATGCTCCCTTTGTGCCCACGGACCAAAATTATTGCTCCAGATTTGAAGATATAAATATAACGGATAAAAGTATTTTTCACTCAACCCATCGTCAAGCAAAAACAACTCTGTAAGTTAAACCTGAAGATGAACTTTTATGGAGCCTATAAGCATCACCCAAATGGACCTATTTAACGATGTCTCCATATTTTCACAGTGCAGCTGTCTGTAATAGTGCTTTTTGCAGTGAGTCCAAATGACATTAGTAGCAGATTAGGAATCTGACACATCAGTTAGTAATCCATTCACTTTTTCCAAAGTCTACATCAGAAACTATCTCTGAGTGCCAAACTGGGCCTGTGATCTCCACAGACTTTTGTTAGTCTTAGGGCAAGAAGTAATAAATCTCACCTTTTCTACACTCATAAGGAAATCAGCCTTCAATAAAGCTCACAGTTGCAGCTCTCCAAACTCTATAGTTTTGCCAATAAGGATGACAGTTTTGATTGGATTTTTTTTAAGAAACTTGCACCTATTTTTCCTTGGTTTTCATTTTTAAACCTGAATCTCATATCAGCTTCTTTGTCTCTGCAATAGGTTTCCTTAAATTTCACTAAAAAACTACAAGTTTGTAGGTAAAGTCTGCAAACAATCCTGTTTGCCTAAGATGTGCTGCAACAGGACTGCTCAGGGCATCCTGCACCAGTTCAAACCAGAAGAACAAGGAGATCCCTATCACCTGGCAATGTACATGAAAAGACTCCTGTTGACTTCGAGACCAGAAAGGCATTAGTAAATTGACCAGACTTTGAATTAAGTAACTAGGCCACTGGTGGATGACAGGGCAGAGGGATAATTTTGATGCTCAGATTGGTTGGTAAGAAAGAGAAGGCATTTTTCTCCTCTGTTTTGATTTGGCACACTGGAGTTTGATTATGCACACTGATGGCTGGGCTTAAGCCAGGGAAGAGTGGGCAGAGGGCTGGAGAGCTCACTCCAGTGTGTGACAGAGAATTTTGACTCATTGAGAAGCAGGCTAACCTGGAACATGTCCCCAAACCACCTATAGCAGCAGAATCCTGCCAGCAGCTCCTCTAACCTAGCCCAGCTGGCTGCTTCAGCTGGAGCCTTCCCAGCTCACGTGCCTTCGAAGAGCTACATACCCCAGACCCAGACGCCTTAGGTCCCTAGACTGGCTCTTACTGACCCTCCAAGCCCCTTTAGTACTCAAGTATTCCTCCCAGCCTCCTTTGCCTGAGCATGCTCTAGTTTCTTCTCTCTCAGTAAAGGAGCTCATGAGGCGGCTCTGTTAGAAAATGCAGACTCCTTTGTCATTTGTTCTTCCTCACCTGCAATCTTCATTTAAGCTCTGCATCTCTCCCCTCAATGGGATCTGTGACTCTCCTGAAACAGAACATTCTCTGCACAATAGCACACTCACTGTCAAAATCATCCAGAATCATACTGAACCCAAGGCACCCTCTGTCAACCCCTTTAGACGTCTCAGATGCATCTCTTGAAACAGGTTTCCAAGATGGAAGCAAAGGAAGAAAATGAGTAGAGACAGGGCGTTACGGTCTTACCACCAAAACTGCACTGAGAAAAGAAAGTGGAGTTCGCTATTTTCTGCACAGATCGAAGTGGTATCCAAAAGCATTACAACCCCTACTTATTTTGTAGATTTTTTTGAAAGGCATTATTAGAAGGAAGCACGACAACTCTGCTGGGAAACTTGGCAAACTCCAGGGCAGACCAGTCTCACTCTTTTACACAGCTGGATTTTCTGCATCTCAAGTAATTTTCCCTCCTGCTCTTGGCCCATCCAAAGATGAGTGCTGAATTTCCCTTAACATTACCCACAGGTTAATTTGTTATTAAGTTTAGGCTTAGTTTAACATCTTGGCATGCTATTTAAATAAAACCAAAACCAAATGTCCTTCATTTCTGCTAAAACCACCCTCGGTTTGGCTCAACTGCCTTACGTGTCACTGGAGGGTGAACAGGAGATTTATTTTCATCTTGTCATTTTTGGTAGCAACCTAAATATCCTCCGTGCAACTTTAAAACACATTGCCATAAAACAATTATTTGTCATGGAATGAGACTAGCCAGAATCTGAACACGATACACTGGCTCTGACTTAGCTGTCAAGTACTTGTTCCTGTAGGAAAGGAAGATACAACAGACACATAAACAATAGGAGTCCAGAAGAGTGCAGACAAAACTTATGCACAATTTCTTATTCAAGGAACAACGGTGAGATTTCCCACCTTCCACTCAGAGTGGCTAAAGGAAGGAGTACTTAGAAATCCCACAGGCACAGCCCTTGCCCCTGTATAAATTTGTGCCTTGTCTAATTCTACACTTTACACAGCCTGAGTGTGACACGGTGCAACAGAGTGATGTCAATGGAAAGGGAAAAAAAGCTCACAAGAATTATGAGTAACTGCATGTAACACTTAGCCTGGAAAGCATTGAATGTAGATGCTGACCTTTGGGTTAACTCTTTAACTGCACTGAGATGCAGTAAGTGACTCTTCCAGTCACTTTTGATTTCTTCTGTCCATGGTTTATTTACAGGCAGCTTAGAAAGTCTTCAGAGGCACCTGAAGAAAGTACCTGGTAATCTCACCCTGCAAATTTCTGTCTGACTAGGAATCATCCCGTTCTTTGCTGTTTTTTCCAGTCAGTGTTCAAAGTGTGTTAGTTAGCTGTGACTGAGCTGATAAGTTATATGAATTCCTTCTATTGATCAAATAATACTGCTTAAGGGTATTACCAAAATAATGATGTTTACAATTTCAATCACAGTAGATTACTTCACACGTATTTAGTTATTAAAATCCTTGACATAGACATCTGACCATCAGACAAAATTCTATTCTATTCTATAGTATAAAGAAAAGCAGAATTTGTTTCTAACTATGACCACCAATCTTTGAACAGAATGAGGCCTCTTCGTGCTACATAAAATCAAAACATAGAGTGGAAGAGAAGGGAGGATCACATAGAAAGATTCATGTGTGCTGAAATGAATATTTACATAAGCTTCTTAAAAATTATTTAGCAATCTGCTGGATTTATGAAATGTTAACAAACGTGCCACACTATTAACTTCACTTGTATGGCTTTAAATAAAAGTATGCTACAGTGGCATCAGTAAAGAGAGAAACAGAGAGACAAGTACTTACTTGTGCCCAAGCTCATGCGCAATTGTAAATGCCAGATTGAGACCATTGTCTTCAGCAAGAACACACTTTCGCTTGGCACTACAGACACCTCCCAGGTAAGCAATTCCTGCAACAAAACCAGAGTGAATGTTCCCATCAGAATCAGTGAAACAGCACATTCAAACTGAACCAAAATGATAAAATAATGGTCCCAGTATGAAAAATATTGGAGCAGTTTGCATATAAAATCTTCTGAGCATTTTGTTTATCTTCTTATTGACAAATCCAGTCAGAGAGGGAACAAATTAAACGCACTCTCCTGCAAAAATTCAATATTTCAGTCACAGAAGATGATAGAGATTAAAAGGAACAATTAGGTGACAGCCATTCCTCTGCCACTTTGTGCCTTTGTGCATTTTTGAGTTCTTAAATCATCTCCCAGCATGCATGCACAAAACAGGGTATTTGAGAGGAGGGGTGCTCTATGCCAAATTGCTAATCTGTTCCATAGCTGCCTTTCACTGGACCATACTGTGTTGTCACAGGAGACAAAATTGTGATGGCCCATTGGCTGCTGGTAATCTTGATCCCCAGCTGTGCGAGAAGAAAACTAGTGAGGACTGTTGAGTTTAACTTCACTCATCAGCTTGCCCAACCCAGACTCTTCCCACAATGTTGTGCTCTGACCCTGTGGCACAACTACCACTTACTCAAAAGCTCCTGGAGATCCTTCTGCTTTTTGAGGATGAGGCAAACATAGCTCTGTAATAAACTGACCTAACGCAGCTGAACTACACTTCTACTGAATAGGGAGGGATATTTTGGTTACCTTACAGCAGTTTTAGGTACAACTAACACAAAGATCAGAGCAGGATTCTTACTGGAAGTGTTTTATTCCTACTACTAAACTGGATTATTCCATCTTCATCTTCCATCTAATCTGAGCCAATGTGTATTTCAGTTGCATCTGACACAGAAGGTTTTAACTGGAAAGCCTCAAAACAGTACTTCATCTCAAGCTCAGTGGTCAATCAGGCAAATCAGTTTAGCCTGAAATGATTTGTGCTAATTTCCTTCTGATAAATTTCATAAAGTGAGGCTGAGTCAATATTTTCTGTCACTTGGAGTTGGAGGGGGATAGTATTTCCATGTTTGGAGATGTTGCATAGCAAAATATTCCAGAGTTCTGTCAATATGTTAGAAGAGGTTAAGTATCAATTAAAAAGTCAAATACGTTATCTCAAATTGTAGTTCTTCTGAAATCTTTGTTTAGCGGTTCTAAACCCACTGAGACTGACTGGCAATAACACTGCTCTGTGCTAAAAGCCTCATTATTCAAAGCGGGAAAACTAACGCTTAAGGACAATCTTTAAGGTCCCTTCCAACTCAAACTATTCTATGTCCATCCATCACCAGCTGAAAAAGAAGTGACTGTGGCTCAGTTACAGATTCTCAGTCACCTTATTTTTCTTAGTTATTTTCAATGCTTAATATGAATCCTGTGTGGCCATTTTATAATATTTGCAATGACCAACTGAAAAACGTAGACACCTAAAATCAGTTTACTGCTACAATTATAGAAGACTTCTGTTACAGCAGAGTGCTGGATCAGACACTACAGGAACAGAAGTGGGCTGCGCAGAGAAACTCATAATCCTAGAAAAGCAGACAGCAGAAAACTTTGCAGTGCACCAAATGAACTCAGTGAGAGGCGCAGCTTGTGAAGTGTAGAGTGCTTATTAATAAGAGTCATTCTGGAACAGCAAGCCAGTTATAACAAATTGTTACAACATCTAAACCTGAAAACAAATTGCCGCAAAAATATTTTCTATTAAAGCATTTTCTTTTGATCCAATACATTTTACCATTAATTCTTTCATTACAATATAAACAGCAAATACACTATCGACCTGCAAACATGATACAGTTCATTAGTAAATATATTTGAACCCTTAAGACAAATGGAATTTACTTGTAACCCTATACAATGATTGATATAATTGACATGCAGAGAAAAATATACCTTTAACGAAAAATTATAGCAGTACAATGCCTTGGTAGCTGCATTAGTATGATATATTTTCTTCATGGGGATGAATTGATATTCCTGTTTTCCTCTTATAATTCCAGATTTTTATATGAGCCTTTCAAGTCTCCAGAACTGAAATAGAAACTTTAAGAATTCAGATGTGTTTTTGAAAATCCTGACATGCTGTGGGTCTGCCAGGCTGGGAATAATGTAAGAGGAACTTCTCTTACTTGCTAACTTTGCTTCTGGCCCTGTCTGGGAGACAGGTGCATGAAAATGAAAAACAGAGAATATGATGAACTGGTATTTTTTGGTTTGGGGTTTGGGAGGGGTGGTGGTTTGTTATTTTTAAACACTCCACACTTCTGTGCTCATGCAATACACAGACAGTGGCTTTCTTCAGGGGAAAAAGTCCTTCTCTTTCCATACACACTACTAATTGCCAGCAATTACCACAAATCTATTTTTAATATCAAAAGGTCAAGCAGGAGCACCAGTGGTAAAGGGAAAGGAAAGCCAATTACTATCTTGACCATAACCTAGTGCAACATTTTTTTTTTCTTTTTCTCATGAGAAATTGCATAAATTACATGAGAAATGAGAAATTGCAGTCCATAACTGCAGTGCTTGGGTTTGAACATGCAATGCTATCTGCACTTCCACAGCAAACCTTAGGACACAGACAACTGTGTAAACTCAGATTTATCCAAAAAGTTGTCATACAAAAACAGCTCGCAGCTGTTGGCCTTTCTGCCAGCTAATGAGCCCTCTGCTAGCAATATCACTAAGGGAACGATTACATTTATCCTACCAGCTCAGCTAGGCATTAGGATATTACATATTTGCCACAGTGATAGCCAAAGCTGGAAGAAGACAAGTTCTGATATATTGGTTCATATTTCACCTTATTTGAAACACCCAGGGCTTCCTTTTGATGACTGCAGAATATTCACTCAGCAAGTGGTTTGTCCAGGTACTCCAGCTTTCAACTCTCTAATGTCTTGTTTTCATTGCAATCCTAATACTTTAATCTCTTCTTTTGCCAGCCACCTCTGGATACAGAACTTTCACTTGATTAAAACTTGGCCAGCTTTCCTCTTCTCCATGTATTTGCTGTTGGGAATGGAGCCAAACTTTAAGTCCTGAAGTCTGCTTGGCACAGATGGAGACTCACTGCATATCCATGTGCACAGAGCAACCCTCCCTTCTCCACCATTACTAGTTTGGCGTTGAGCTGATGTTTTTCTCATCCTCCCACAATTTTCAATTTGTGCAGCTCCCACATTGCCATCAATTATGCTCCTGTAGCCTCTCAACATAAGTAAAATCAGGAAACCCCAGAAGTGATTCACACTCTGCCTTTCCGTTCAATGGCAATGATATGCTTGACAGAGATGCCCTGCCTGTATTTACACATCAAGTTAGTCACCAAGGGAATCTTTCAGTACTTATGGTACTTACAAATGAAAAATACTTTTCCTTTCTGTAACACCTACGTATAAAATGTTCCAAAATTTAAAAAACATTAAAGTACCACTAAACTGCCTCCAAGATAGGTAATAACACAATCCCTGTTCTACAGCTGAATAAACAGAAGGCCCAAGAAGTCAGTGGTATCCAGCTGAAAAAGAGCAGTATCCATGGAAGAACCCTCTCCACCACCTACAACGCAGAGAGGCAAGTTTGTTACCATCACTGTCCTATTGAGCCTCCAGTTCCAAGTTTGCTTTACAGGGATCATCTAGAAGAAGCTAACAGTGCGAGCTGTTCCTTCATTTTATGAGGATGTGCTAATTCAAAGCCAGACATGCAATTTTAGTGGCACAGATTAATTTGGCTTAATGCTGGATAGTCATTTAGATGCCAATTTCTGTTAATCTCACAGTAACAACGTGGTTTCCATTAGAGTTTAATATTCACGTATGGAAACTGTTTTCCTTGGTAATAATTTTCATTGTCACCCTTTTTAATGAAAACCACACTGGAAACAACGCACTCATTATGAATCACAAGTACTGGAATTATAGTACAACCATCCAACACATGAGAGACAGCTATGGTCAGGTATGAAAACAAGTGAACAATCATGTCAAGTGCTGCACCCAGGGCAAGTCACAGTATTTTGAACTCAGGTATTTATACGGAAGAGCTTCTGATGCCATAGATCATTTGATGGAACGAGCTTCCAGACACTGTGAGAAATCAGCCATTGCATGCCATTATCCTTAAAGGGAATGGGAAATATGGAACGAGTTCACTCTCTATGTGCCTGAGAAAGAAATGTGCGCCAACAATATAGACATCATTTTTCCCTTGTTTGTACCTAATCAAAGGACAGAGGACATAGGACTGGTCTAAACACAACCCTCTACACAGGACTGGGTAGGCACTCAACTAAAACAGGAACAGTCAAAGTAAAAGTCCTCAAAAGGAGTCTGTAGTTCTGCAGAATTTATCTAGAACACCATCCAGGCAAGTGCATTGTGTACTTTTAGGTAGTGGAGAAAAGTAGTGGAACTAGTTTCCAGCACTGATTTTTTTTTTTAGCACTGCCATTTCTGCAGGCAGATGATGATCTGGATTCCTAGGACTCCCAAGAAACCTCTGGCTAAGGGCACATGAGGTTCACTGCTGCAGCTCTACAGAACACATTTGTTTTCCTGCAAGGCTTTCAAACTGGTATCCAAGTCCCCATATATATTCCTACCTGCCTCACTGAGAAACTGTCAAGTACTACACCAACTTTAAGACAAGTGAGCTAAGACATATCATTCAAATAACTGGTAAGATCTTACAAGAAGCCACCACTACTTCTGAGAATACACATCAGACCCTCACTTTCTGTACCTATGCAACTTGTTGCAAGTGTGCCGATCATCAGAGTCCTCTCGTTACTTTGAAGAATCTACCTTATCCCACATTTCAGCATGACCTCTATAAAACTCTGCTCCTTGCCTCCAAACCAGCACGACTTACAGAGATGCAGCATGCTGTCCAAGAACGCGGTGTATTCTGTGGCTGGACACCTCCCTTATGGGATTGACCACTGTCCTGTAGTGCCCAATAAAAGCTCTCCTTCCTTGTAACTCTGAAGACACTGTCACTTCCAGCATACACAACTGCTGTCAGAATCCCAAAAGCCCAGTAAGAAAAATAAACAACTGTAACACAAAGCACATTTACTTTCTGATTCTCTTGATTTTCACCACACACGCCCTAAAAAGACTGACAAATATGATCTCCTCCTGGTATACGCTATACCAGTGGTGGCGTTTCTAGAGCAGATAATGTAATGATACTCAGAACACAAGGTCTTAATAGCACAAATGAATGAAAAACACAGTACTTTTACATGGGGTACTTTTCTGACCACTGGGAATAGTTAAAGACTTTTGGTACCGAAACACTGCTACAGTGCCCGAGGCTCTAGCAACTGGCCCTGGATAACATTTCACAAGATCAGGACTTTGAGAGCCAGATCTAACCAAGGCCTTTGGCTTTGTGAAATGGCTGTGATTCATGCAGATGCGTCCAAATCTCAGCCATGGCACGACTGAAGCTCATTAGAACTTCTCAGTCGACTCTTTCAGCCCACACTGAAATCTGTGCAGGAATGTGCTGCCCCCATTTTCAAACAGATCGGCTGACATCTAACCGGGTGTGTCTATGTAAGTTGCCCTACTCTGTACCTGCCTGATAAAAAGGCCTTTGTGAGGTTAGATCTCTTTATGTCTATAAACCTGCAAAGAAGGCAAGATTCTGCAAACTGTTGGTGTCTGAAGGAGTGCTTTTGCTATCTTCCTTTTCTGTTTAATTACCCTGCAGGACAGCAGTTAACAGAATATGTGGCATCCCTTACCCGGCATGGGCAACTCTCAGCTTTAGCTTTCAGTCTTTCTGCCGGGCTTTTAAGATTCCTTGGAACCCTCCTGTGGTTTCCAGAGTTTACCAGATGAGTCATTTATCTGCGCCTTTACTAACTTGACCACACACAGACATTCCCCAGGATGTCAAGAGCTTTATTGTAATGCTACTTGCATTGGATTTACACTATGCTAATTCACTGATTTAAGCAGAGCCTCTCTCAGCTTACAAGAGGCCGCCCAGGCAGTTTAAAAACCCTAGCGATGAAGACCTCTCATGACTTTAGGGATAATTGTCCTCACCCAGGCAAGGAAAAGGTTGCTTCAGATACCAAACGAATTGACATGAAGAAAGCTGAGGGGTGTTTTAACAACTTTTTGGCCAAGAAGAGGCTTTTACCAAGTCATACATAACATTCCATTAACATGCTATTAACACTGCATCATGCCGGCTAAGAGCAGATAGCCTTTGGAGACCCCCAGAGGTCTGACATGGGCATCTCTGAAAACCACATTCCTTTTCAAGGCCATTCAACAAGGATTTGTGATCACAAGCATAAATATTCACCACACTGCCCATATCCGATGAGAGGTACGGTGTTCACAGGTACTCGAGGAAAGCTGGTAACAAGTATACTGGTTAGCCTCATATAGCAGATATCTGTCGAGAGTGACATGTGTATTGCTGATCTTGCCTTGGAGCAGGGGAATGCATTAAAAGACCACCTGAATTCTTTCTAGCCTTAATTTTCCAAGCTTTTACGATAAAGTACCGAGATCTAAGACCTCAGCAAAGAAGGAGATAAAAAGAAATACCCTGTTTATTTGACATCTGTTCTTTGTTCAGCATGACATCCTCGATGCCATTAATGTGGTTCCTCCCTTTCAGCAAACCATTGCTCCCCTAGATGACAGCACATTAATAAATCCTCTCTATCTAACATGACATGAGGAGTGGTTTAATTAACCGAAGCAGAGGAAGCAGGGTATCACCTACATGTTTACTCTACTTTGATATGCTAACAGCCACATTCCAGAGAGCTTCCCCCACACACTCTCCAGCCACAGGAGCTCAGCTGAATGATCTGAACGCAGATCTCAAACAGGCAAAAACACAGTACCTTTTTGTATTCCTGTTTCTCCAGTTAAATATGGAGTTCAGAATATTCAGCGCAAATCAAGCCACCACTCCTGAATGTAGATTCCCAAATCCTAGCAGTTAAATAACCATCTCTTTATAGACATCATTACACCATGCTGAAAGTCTCCATACTCATGCACACACGTGGAATTACAGGCGCTTAATTACCTGAAGTAAACTATATTACAACAGCTGTACTCCTGCTAAAGAGGAAAGGCAGGGGAAGAGCTAGCTAGGTGGATTTGAGAGAAGATGGGGAGGGACTGACCGACTGTATGAGTCAACACATAGAGCTGGGAAGTATACAGAAGCCTGGCATAATAAAAATTTAGTGAACAAGGGGGAATGACACATGGGAAGAGCTTGGCGATTGAGAGGAGACAGGGACAGAAGTGTAGCAAATGCAGATAATATGGGTTTTCCAGCAGTCCTCAAGAGACATGACTTTGATCTCATAAGCAGTGGGGAGCCACTTCTGTGGAAGGCAGAAGTCAAGGAGGGCAGGAGATAAGATCAGAAGAGAGGATGAGCTCTCTTCGAACCTGTGTGTACTTACTCCTGGAGAAACACAGATCTGCAGACCTGGGGCATATGTTTCTGGCATCATGGGTTCACTTGAAGAAAGGTAGGAGCTGGACTGCAACAAGGCCTGACGAGGACACAGAAGTATTCAGGGAGGGAGGCCTGTGCCTTAGTGTGGGAAAAAAAAGTGGCACACAGCATAAGGCTACCATGTCCCATGCTCACCACTCTGTCTGCTAACACCCATCCTGGTCCCATCAGGATGGGTTCCCATCTGATGGCTACAATCTTCCAAGAAAAAGAAAAACAACCCTGGCATTGCCTGCAATAGCTGTAAACTGTGGAGGGTTCCAAAACCAGCACTGAGGCTATTTTCATCTTGCTTTTTCAGATGAGTTCTGTGACTTCCAGTTTTGAATTTTTCAGTTTGTCCCAGCAACTCATCTGAGCCATCTGCTTCAACAGAGGGCCTGAGTTCAGAAAGGGGAATGAAGAAAAAGAACAAATCAGAGCTCTTAATGAGACTCCTACACAAAGAGGAACATGGAATTTTAGCAGCAGGGATCCTGGAGCCTTCAAATTCATCAGTATCTCCCTTCCAGAGTGAACAGACAAGGTCAGACTTGGCAATAAATCAGAAAAAAAAAAATCAAAAAAAATATTTGGAATCTCTGTACCAAACAGTATCTGCTTTAAGAGCTAATGGTCAGGGTCCAGCATTCAGTTCCAGTTGTTCTTTCTTGTAATTGCGAACACTAAGAAACTCATGAAGCTATTCAAACAAATTACAAGATGCTTCCCACAGTTTCCGGAGCTTTAGTGAGCCATGCCCATCTCAGCCTGCTGTACTGTTGGTCAGGGTGGGTTCATGAGCAAGGATCAGTCCTGTAATTGTCATACAACATTCAGCAATTTATCATGAACAATGTTCAGTGTCTGGAGAGTTTCAACACAATCTGCTGAGCGGGACAGTTTTAGAGATGGCCAGACACCTGTGCTGCTGACGAATGGCATTCTTCCACAGCCCTCAAATTCTTTCCATGGTCTTAAAGAATGACTAAGCAATTATCACTCTCAAAAAGTGAGAGAATCTATACTTTTAAGCATGTTAATATTTAAAGTGTATTTTATTTTTAGGTGCTGTACGCACGTCAAGCTGTTCTCTTGGCAAAATAAAAGCAGCTCTGGCAACTAGCAGAGCAGGCTAGAACGGGATGATTCACAGTAATCAAACTTTGAACAGATGCTTTTCCGAATTGCTTCTGTGATACTTCTCAGTTACAGCTCCTACATCCCGACTTACAGGGCTGTCTAAGCTCCTGGCTTCACTTTGTCAAGCTGCCAGCCAACACACACACTGATAAACTTATTTAGCAATTCTTGGTTCAGCACTTCTGTTTTAATTCTTTGCTGAGTGCCGACTTAACGTCACAGCCTGCCTGACTTGAGAAAACTGAAAAACCTGGGGTCTGTTCATAGGGTTAAGTTACTCTGTTGAAGTCAGAACTTGGGCTGACAAGCTTGTTTCAGAAAACTCCCCAAAGCCTAATATTTCTGAGATCCATATCCTCAAATTTGACTCAAATTGGCCAGTGGGCTAAAAAGCTATTCGGGAGAGACAGTCATTGGGGTAGACTGGCACAAGCACACACTCAGGTTAAAATGATGGTTAACCTAAAGGGCCCTCCTCCAGGTTCCCAGAGCTGCGTGTTCCAATGTCCACCCCACAGGAAGGGCAAGACCCGTACAGACATAAAGACATTGCAGCACCAGTCTGACAGAAGAGTGGGAATAGCTAATTTCAGAGGTAATATAGCTGGAGTCCTCATTCTACTTTCTTTATTGTCTCTTTCTCTAAATTGCTAAAATTAAAACTTCACTTTCAAAGTAACACAAGCTAGCAAGAAATTTTCACTAAGAAAAAGACCAGTGTGAGCTTTTCTCATACTTAATATAGAGAAATCTCTCGTGTTCAAACTCAAGCTCCTGTGAAAGAAAACACAAATTTGGATGAGTACTGCTGAGCACCTTGTGATGACTGACAGCAGCCAGGAAATCCCTGGTGCCTCACAGACACAAGTTAAGGCACAGACCCAGTCCTGAGGCCTTTACAGTCTGAATTCAGAAATGACAGCACGTGAAGCTCATGGTGAGACTGCACCTGCAGGCAGCAGTTAAGAAACTCACCGTCCCAGTATCCTGCAGAAGCCAGCAGGACATTTTCATGCACACGTTTGTGTTATTGCTCCAGGTCCTTGTGCTAATGAATCAGGACCAACAAGGGGAGATCTGCCTCTTCAAGTCTAATGTGCTTCTAAATAAAACACACCTGGGAAGCACAAGTACTTGTATGCAGTCTGTGTGACACTTCCAGTTCTGAATCATAACTATGTGCACCAAGGTTTGTGGGGGTTTTCTCAGCTGTTAAACCCACTCAGTAAGTGGCTTGTGGAGAGCATTTACAACGGTAACAGCTGTACTTCCCTGCTATGCAGACAGGGTGTTTTTGTACAAGCCTGCTTTGGTGCCCAGTGGCAGCAGCCTCCTGTCAGCTGCCAAGTAGAGAGATGCATTTCCCAACAAAGCCACCTGATTAATGAGAGCATAAACAACTTCGTGGCATTCACAGAAAACAAGCTGAATATGTATTACATCCGATCTAATTGTGCCAGCCTCAATCAAAATCTGACTGAAACGAATAAGCGTATCACCACTGGCATCGAAGAAGGCACATTAAGCCATTTCCTGGCTCTTTTTACTTAGTTTCCACCCCCATAAGGCTCGTCTTTGTCTTTTTTACTTCAGTGTAAAGCCAAAGAGCTTTATTTACTTCAGTGTGTGTAGACTGCATTGTGGCTTACAGACACTAGTGCATGAGCAAATATTCTGCATCTCTGTAAATACACCAGTTCACTGAACAAATACAGAATACAGTTTTCCCATGTTTGAAAATGTAAAAAGCAACAAAGATGAAAATAAAAATAGAAGAAAGGAATCATTCTGAAATACTCAGTCAAAAAATATCACTTTTAAATCTGTCATTCAGACAAGTACTTCCCCAGAACTGAGCAGGAGCCAAGATTTGGGGCAAGAGAGGCACAGTTAGTAATTTCATCCATACTTGGACCCAGATAAGACTGAAGGGGAGAGAATACTTTCTCTCTGACCAACAGACATAGCTAGAAAAGCAAAGAAACTAGGGCACAGAAGATAGGAAACATGAGTCTACAGGTTTCATAAACAGAGCTGTAAAATATAAATTCTGAAGAGAAATCCAACTTCAATCTTTTACTTTTCTCTCATTTCAAAAACAACAAAGTCTAATTAGACTGATGAATTCATTTTAGAGCAACAGTTTAACTTTCCAATAAACAAAAACATCATGCAGATTTTCCTAACTTGCTGGCCAGTTTTATTATAAATAATGGCAGTGTTTACTCTATTTGTCTACTGCAGTGCAAATATTGCTGTACATGCTACAGCTTGATGGATGACATTATTAAAACCAACAAGCAGATCCTCAGTAGAACATTAATGTGTACCCAGCAGTCTAATTATGGTCAGACAGAGCCTTAATACAAACAGATCAGGCAAAATGGCTATACAAAAATGTATGACACAACTACACAAAACCAACAAATATCTTCAACCTGCTGACTGCTCACGAGTACTAACTAAAGCAGAAATACAAGGCTAATTCCAAGCTAAGCAAACATAGAAATCCTTAGCATTCTACAAATCATGCTGAAAGAGCACAGAAGGAGACTATATTGGATGGGTTGGGTCTAGGAATTTTTATTTTTTATTTCACTAAGTTCAACATATTTCTGTGAGCTGATCAGAAGGGTAAAAAGAATTGTCAAACTAATTCAGACAAACACCTTGCAGATTATAGGATTCTGAACGTGAAATTTAAATTTCCATACGGCAGAACTCCTGTCTCCAAATAAAATTCCACAGTCAATTCCACAGATTCAAAGGACAGTTTATACATGTAAATACATAGAGACAGACACATCTCAATGAGAATTAGGCTAATATTTCACCATCTCACACAGTCACCTTGCCCATCTAAATTGGCAAGAACTTGATAAGGAAATGCCAGTAGAAGGTTAAATACAGATGTGTACAATTCAAAGTACAGGCATTATCAAAGATGCATACAGCCACATAAATGGATGTAGAAGTGCAAACACATGCACAGGTATATTCACATATACTTGCATTGATCTAACCAGGAAGCAAAAATAAACAAAGAAAGACGACCAATTTCTCTCTAGTCTGCATCCCAACCCATAGAATCAGTATAACTCTTCAAAATCAAGAATTGCTCAGATGAAACAGAAAACTAAAAGTTAGGCCAATCAAAGCCACTGATCATAACTACCACATTGTATTCACTTAGAGTTAATGGATATTGGTGTAATTTCCCAGCTAGAAACTCATTCAGACAGCAAGAAAGCTGAAAAGCCAAAATGATCCTACAAAATCTGAATCTTTCACTGTATACCAGCACTGGTGATCATTAATGCCTCTTCCCTCCCTAGAATGTGCAAAAAACCAAAATCTTACTTTTTACCTCATCAGCCTATTCAGTTCTCAGAAGACACAAGCAAGCCCAGAGGCAACCTTTGTTCCCTGCACTGACTAAAAACATTGAATTGGCAGAAATATAATGGACCTTTTATCAGTATTTTTCCTACTTACTCTTCAGGCCACTGAAACCAGTTATTTTTCATGTTCCATGACCAGAAACTTCAGACTCTAACTACTGCAATGAAACTCTGTCATCAGCTTTTAGAAAAAGCTATGAATGTGAAGCCCTCTGCATCTCCCCCTTCTCCTTGTCTGTCCTGGCTGGAAGAGTCTTCAAGAATTCCAATAAGTCACTGAGCCATGATCTTGCTTCCTTTTCTAGAAATCATGTTGGCTCTCTTTTATCTCTTCTCATCTGTTTGGCCTGTTTACTCACTTCTACTCATTTAAACTTCCCCAAGAAATGAGGTTAAAATAATTTTTCTGGATTTTCTGGATGTTAAACAGAGAAATGTGAATTTGCTGATTCAGCAGGCCAATCCTTAGCTGAGCGTTACCCCCACACCAGATGTTCCAAGTAAGTTCAAAAGATGACCAAAATTTTCAGTGGTGCAAAGTCCTGCCACACGCCCAATTCTTATTTGCATTATGTGTGGCACAATTACAACTGAAAGGCTTGGAGCTTCTGCTGAGGCAGTGGAAGTGGGAGAATTGTTAAATAAAAACTAACAACATTCCAAGGACTTAAACTGAGTTTTTATTTCTGGAATGCACTTGTTGTAGCAAAATCCTTCCGGGACCAGACACCCTGCAAAGTAGGCTGGATATTACACCAAGTCATGTTACCAGATGGTTAACCAAAGTTGAAAAGAAAAAAAAAAACCAAACAAATGAAAGGTCAAGCTTCCTTCTCAGGGATGGAGGGAGGAAGTTTTATGCACACTTCCCAATGCTGTTTTATCACTAGGAAAATCTCATCTCTATGTTATTTAAAATTTACTCTCAAAATTGCATTTAGTCTTGGCAGCTGCGAGACAAAAGAAATGTAAAAGCATAGTAGGCAACTATCCTTCATTTCCTTCCTTTACTCTTACATATCCTGTGTGCAACTGGAATCCTTCTATTTGATTATGCAGTGGAGCAAATGCTACGATGAATGCAATCATGTCTGTAGCCTATTGCTCAGCTATGTACAGATGTTTTTACACAGCTTGGGTTTTTAGCTATAGGGTCTATAAAACAATAGAAACTATCTGAGATGTTTTCAAGCCAGCAAAGGATAAAGGCACTGTAAAGCATTCAACTGGATAAAAGCCATCTATGTCTGACAGGAGGAAAATAAAAACCTTGGAGGTTTCTCAATTATAAATGTGTCAGTTTTCTTAAACAAGATGTGGCTGCAGCAAACTGACCAGTCTGGAATGTGTAAACAGAGGTGAAAATGAAGACCTAGGCAGTGCAAAGATGAAACACAAACCTCTGGCCTGCTGAAGGGTTGAATCATTATTTTATTGACCTGAAGAACTGGCTGGTGCCCAAAGAAGCTGAGCTTCAAGTGGGAAGGCCTGAGAAGAGGTAGCATTGCCTCCAGCTGAGGGGCCTGGGCTTAGCCCTCAGCCAGCTCTGTCCTTTGGCATGTCCCTTCATAGCTCTAGGCTTCATTTCCTCACTCAGTACAACAGGGACAACCATTCTGATGTCTTCAGTAAAGAGCTTTGAACTTACCGAGGAAAAGCCCTATTTACATATTCATTTTCTTCTCTTCTTAATAAATTATTTTTTTACAAATTAAATAATATGCAGAAAAAAGCCAATGTATTGTTTAACGGCGGATGTCTATCAGGAGGCACCGTGAATTAATGAATAAGGCACTGGATCGGAAGTCAGGATGTGTAAAATCTCTTCCCTGCTCTCGGATAAGAAACAATGAGCAAATACTTTTATAACTCCCATTTTCTCCCTGTCTACCTGGTCTGAAGCGTGCCACAGCAGAAAATCCTGCTTTCTGCTGCACAGAATGTCGGGTTAGCATTTCTAGCACAGATAACAATAGCAAGCGATGGCTTATTTATAGTGTACTGACAGCAGGTTTGACACTCTAGAAAACAAATATTATATCTCTTTCCACAGCACTAGGAAAGGGAGAAGCAGGGTGAGCTATGAAAGTAGAAGAGATTATTTTATTTGTTTTACATTTATACTTGTGGGAATCCTCCAGAGAAACAAATCCTCAGCAAGGGGAAGTGATGGAGCTGGGGTGTGACGCTGTGCAGAAAGCACGTAAAATCTGCAACCTACAAGTCTCCAGTTACGTGAATGAGGTGAGAGACAACAGCAGAAATACTACAAAGCCCAAAAGACAGAAATGGTCAGTCCATAGACCTAATACAATGAGATTGTTCTGATTTCATCTGCCTCAAAGGCTTCTCGGCTTCACACACACAGTAGCAAGGAGCAGTTCCAGAGCTTTTCTTGACAGTTGTTTGGCTGTGAGTGCATAGATGGACATCAATTTGGCTTCTGCCTTCAGATTGTCTCTTTGCAAACACAGTGACTACTTTCAGAGATAAACAGAAGAGATTTCTTTAAATCAGAATTAAATGGTATTTTGCCATAAGCAAAGCCTTGGTTCTTAGGCAGTGTCATACAAATCATCTCTAATTTTGAAAATAATCAAGGCAGAAAACTGTCTAGGAGATAGCACTATAATTCAGAAATTTTAGCATAGTATATTCAGATGAACCCAAACCATAAGAACCACCTGTTGCACAAAAGAAAAATAAATATTTTAAAAATTATGTTTCTGATATGTTTTTTACTCCAAGCTGGCAGGAAAACCTACTGTAGTTCTTCTGAGGGACACCATTATGCAAATTCATTGAAAACTGTTAGTCAGAACAGTAATAATGAGTGCTTTTCCCTGCAATAACTGCATGTCCAAGTCCTAGACTTAGGAAGGGGGTGAGGCATAAAAAGATGGGGAAGGAAACATCTTATGCAGGTATCTACCCTTCAAGCTAGAAGACTGAAATTCCCAGGTGCTTTGTGTACGTCTATATAACTTCACACAGACATAAATAGCCCTGGAGCGGAATGCAGTACATGTCTGCACCTGTACCAGGCAAACTGCACAATGATTTAGCACATAGGGTGAGTTATGACATGGAACTGTAATGAAAGAATAAAGTCAGAGTATCAGAATAAATATCAACAAAGTCATGGCGAATATTTTCGCTTGTGACATAGTCCTTTTTAATAAAGGCAACAGAAAGAAGCTAAGTTACACACCTATCTGACATGAGGCTAGGATCTTAAAGGAATATTATGGTTTCTTTCCATGGCATTTTAGACAGTCGTTCTCTTGAATTTACCAAAACACATTACCACGAACCATTAACAAAACTAATAAGGAACTACTGGAGGTTTACAAACAACAAAGTGTAGTAAACGTAGGGAAAGTCCATGAACTCAGTAAGCAAACCATGTGGTTACTGTGATGGGAGACAGGCCATTCAGGCCTCTCCAAGACGAGCAGCCTCTTGGTGTCCAGGCCCAGCTGAACAAAGAGAAGATGAAGGAACAAAATTGAGCGAGAGCTTCTAAGTGCTCTGAACTACCACCAAAGAGAAATGAACCCTGCGCAAAAAGGCAACGGAAGGGGATTAATCATGAGAGCAACTGAGGGTTTGTGATACTTCAGAGACAGGGACTGAAAGCACAGAAGAGGGAACATGATAAATGTGCAGAAAATCTGTCACTAACTCTCCCTCTGCTAAATGATTTAATTTGTTTTAATTACACAAGCTAATCCTTGTCCCCAATACTTAAGACAAGATGAAGAAAGAAGTTAAGATAACTAGAAATTCAGTCGATGGCACTGACAGAATAAATTTTAAGAATGGAACAGATTGATCAGTCACTTCTTTTCTACAAGAAGATCTTGCAACAGAATCACATTAGCTCTGAACAAATGACAGGATGCTGTGTTTGACTACTGCATCTCTTCCAGACAGACAGTCATTTTTCAGTTAAGGAGACCAAAAATCAACTGCTGGCCATAGTATATGGAATGAATAAAGACAAACCTAAACAAGACTACTGAGCTGCAAAACAAACCAATGGCAAATGAAATTCAAACGTTCTCCTTTCCGTAACAATAAAACCAGAAAATAAGCCTCTATAAAATAATATCAGCACTTCACTCAACCAACTACATTGTACGCATTTTAAGTTACTGTAGAAATCAATGAGAAAGTTGATGTATTTAACAATAAATATGTAGTCTGTTAAAACTGGCATGCCCAACTTTTTTATTTTTTTTACAGATGGAAGGGAATAGATTGTGTATATATGGCCTTCGTTGGTATTTTCTGTTTTACTTGTCTTTCCAAAAGCAGACTGGTCAGCTTCACTGACCAGTTGTTGGTTGTTTTCAGGCTCTTACTGACTATTGTTTCTTTGTAAGATTTTTAAATATTTCAGTGATTTTGAATGCTCAAATAGACATCTTAATAGACTTTTCAACAGATTTTCAGTAAGTACAAAGGACCATCCTCAGGGTATCAGGCTTTCCAAAGATGTCTTGGGTACCCCAATCCAACTAGTCTCTCTAGAAAAAAAAAACTCAGGCAGTTTTTTGCCAGAGGCCCAAAGGAGAGTCGCACATCTCAGACAACGTGTAAGAACAGGACCGGGATCCTGACCCACTAATAAAACTCTCACTGAGTCCAGCGTAAGCAGGATTTCCCTGTGGTCTTTAGCTGTGAGCCTGCAAACAACTGTGCACATGTGAAGCAGCCTGGCTGAAGCCACGTCCCTGCAACAAGAAAGAAAGAAAAGCACACACAGGACACTAAAGTGAGGAAGAGCAAGGGTTACGGCAGCAGGAATTCCTGATTACTTGAATGGCTGTGCTCTTCCCAGTGCTTCTATTAAAATTTATGCAATCTTATATTACACTCACTCGGCACACAATTTTTTAGTGGCAATTTGGAAGGGAAGAGATTGCTAGCTGGTGAAAAGAAATTGGAAAGCTGTTGTGGGTAGGGTGGGGCCTGAGGGACAGTAGTGATGAATATGCCCAATAGCAGAGTTCTGCACTGTCTGGGTTGTGCAGTCCAGCATTTATTCCCTAGCAACCAAAAGGCAAGGGAAAAAGTCTTCTACTGCACTGTACTATGGCTCCCTTTAGTTTCATGAAGCCAGGACTCTCCACTGCCCCACACAGCCACAAATAACAAAAACTTGCACTGCTGTGAGGTCACTTTCTTTCACAAACACTAAATCAGCTTGCCAATGTTTCTTTAAGGGACAGTTCAACCTACTTTATGTTCATTTTAATACATTAAAGCATGTTTGATTTTGGTCTGAAAGACAGTCCCAGCAACACTTTTGCTAAAGCCAGGCACTGCTCCTCTAATGAATTGTTTTAAGCAGCAGGTATTTCTATTTATTCTGGCATCAAATAAAAACCCGCCCTGGAATATACAGAAACATTCAACGCGAACCACTATGGAAAATGTTTTTAATGTGAGAATTCCTTTTCTTTTCCACTCGCAGCAAACCAGCTAATCTTTTCCCTCTCCCTGGGGATTAAGTCTCTGTTGTGACACTGTTAGGTGACTGGAATTGATATTACATGGGGAGGAAGATTTAAATGAACAGCATACAGACAGGATTGATCAGAACCATTACTTGCTGTGGACACAGGGTACCCAACTGCACAAACAAACAGCCAAGGAAAAAGGTAAAAGCAATCTTCATTCAGGTGTCTTACATGTAATTAAAAAAAAAGGATTAAATCTACTTAGTGACACAGACCAAAAGTCTCGTTTGCAAAACCTGAGTGTATTTTGAAACACTTCGCTATGATAAACTCATAAGAAGAAAGCAGAGCGTAGCTACAAAGGTAGGGAAATTGGCTAATAGCATCCTAATATGCAGCCCTCTATGATAGCATTTTACACCCATAGCTCTGTACCCACTTTTAAAAGAAGGAAATGTCTAAGATATGAACACACTGGTACAGCACAAGGATGTCATCTGTGCAATCACGCAGCAGTGCAGTGGCTAAAACCTAGACCTGTTTTCCCCATTCACCTATCAGCATTTGGAAGACTAAAGAAAAAGGACACAAATTATGTAAGGGTTTGTAATCTTCAGGCTTCTCAGTAAGTTAGCTGTGAGCTCTTTAATTAAAAAGCCAGCCAGGAGATGAGAATGCTCTTCACAAAACATTGATTCACTTGTGGAAACAGCCTGGAAAACCGTGTTTCTCAATCACCTCTCCTGTGATGCTTCGTTTTCTCCAGGCAGCTATTCCTTTAACTAACCCTGCCCATCTGCAGTATATGCACTATGCTCTGCTTTCTTTTCCCCGACATCAAGCCACAGAAAAGCACATGTGACTGCAGCAGAGGTAAAGACATTTTTAACGAGGGCAATTTAAGGATATTTAAGACACATTCTCATTTTCCATTTCCCAATTCCACACTGCCCCCACTTTCATTATTAGCTGAATACAGGGAAGCTTCAGCTTGGATCTGGGGTAACATGTACACTGAGGAATCAAGGCCAAGCTTTGCCTTGAAATATGCAGGATCATTCCTAACTAACCGTAAAGCTGCTTATTTGGCACTAGCAGTGGAAATATTGAACGAAAGGGGCATTCTCAATCTGCTTATGTCACAGAAGGGTTGGATCCTGACAACGTGCAAGGCTCCAAGCTGCAGCCTGATATTAATAGCTAGACATTAAACCCTCAATTTGGCTGGCTTAGAGGCAGCTCGATTGGAACAAAGATTTTTCTGCAGGAAACAGCAGATCTGGTTAGAGTCACATCACAAGAGATGAGTCTGAAGCAGCAGCAGACTGCAAACTTTTTGACTGGTGTGTGACAATGCTGTGTCATGCAAAGCCAACCTTCCCTGCTCAGATTGCAGGAGGCATATCAGAAGCCCCACATCTGAGGCTGTTGAAACACAATTGTTGCATGTGGGTTGCGCACATGCATGTTGTTTTCCTTCTGTCCACCTCATTTTGAATTTGCTCATTCTTAGGACTAACTTACACAACCAAGTCGGGTACTGAGCATTATCAAACTATTTCTTAAACAAATGAGGCTCTGTTTCTCGATGTGTCCAGTGACGTATCACGCCACAAAGACATACCTTCATATCTGCACCATTTTTGAGCTTGTTTCAGCCATTATGTAACCTTCCACGCTACTTTGGCAGCTAGGCCAAGAAAATTTGAACAAATTCCCCAGAGCAACTGGTTTTAGTGAGGGGCCCCTGCCAGAATACAAATACAAACCTCCTGCTGCTGTTTTCTCTCTGTGTCTGCATGGCAGGCAAAGATTCCAGACAGGGTTTTCAATATGGGTGTTTTTGAGCACAAATGAACACCTCTCAAGAGCCATTTAAACTTCATAGTCCCACTTCTGAAAAAAACAGCGGAGCCTCAATACTTCCACCAGGGAAAGTTTTGCTTCTGTATTTCTTACAATGCAAAGAAAATCAAAGGACTGTCACTAAAGAAACCATTACCTACTGCGCTCTGAGTCCTCTTATTTCAGTACACATAACCTAATAGATTCTATGCAGTCTCTCAAACATGACTAAGCAGCATTAAATTCTGTACTTGTATCATATCATATACTCAAGGACATCACACTGCTTTGTACGAGAACTTCCTAAGCCATGCAGTCTCTTGTAGCTTTGCACTCAAAATCCTCATTTCATAGAGGTAGACAGAAGCATTCAGAATGTTAAGTAAGTGACTTGCCAAATGTCACACAATGAGCCAATGCCAGAGCTGGGAATAGAAATCAGAATCGGGAGCCGAGAGTCCAGATTCTCTGCCTTATATAGAGTAGTAGCCTCAGCCTCCTAGTTCAGCGGAATGACTGCTCACCAGAAAGATGTTACTTCCTTTACAGGAAGTTCTAGAGAACTTTGGGGAGTGCTATAACTTCAGCATCACTGTCCAGACCAAATGCAATGTCACTCTTCAGACTAACTTCTTGCTTTTGCAGTCAGTCTTGCTGATCTGGAGGGGACTATCTGAGAGCTGGAGTGAGGAATAGGAATCTGGCAACAATAGACAGCTGAAACATCAACACAATTCTTCATAAGCCAGTATGGTAAAGCAAACGGATCAGCCCACTTTCACTGCTCAAGTAAATGCCACGCTATGTTGCTACTTATGGAACTCATGTACAGGGCACAGAACAGTGACTATTAAAAATGTACTTCTCTACAGCCGACACCTATTTTTTGCTATTCTTACAAAGGAATAAAATTGGAGAATCTTTCACACAATTAAAATTTAGCACTACCTACACTAACCACTTTCTCAAATTAGTTGCATGCCACGGAAGTACATTCCTTAATTTCTTCCTCCTCTGCTGCGACACATATGCAGACTAAACAACAAGGCCAAAATTCCCTTCTGCTCTAACATCTGTAATATGAATGGATTACATATGGGCTGACTTTCATCAGTAAAGAAAAATCACATAGTCATATCACCAACAGAATACCTTTGGCAGAAGAAGGAGAATGAAGCTAACAGTGCTATATCCAACCACAGAAGGTAGAGCAAATGATCTCAATAAATCACAAGTATATGATATATTCAGGACATTAGACACGTTGTCCATAGTCATTAGATACTATCCTTTGGGTTTAGGACACACATAAGATTTCACAAACATGAAATAATTGTTTTATGGATAGGAATCAATAAAAATCCAACATTCCGACTTCATATTACTCCTTAGCAAGTTGATGGCCAGAGGAATTGCTTGCCTTTTTCAGGCTCTACCTCCAGCAACTAAGCATAGAAGTATTTCTGAGAGCAGCTATCAGAGTGCAGTATAACTGAGTGCACTTCATTCAGATTGCAGCCCTACAGAACAATTCCTTGTCTTATGGTTTTGAAGAAAACTTTCAAAATATGTGCTGCCAGTATATAAAGCACAGAGGTAAGGGCCTAAACTGTAGATGATCTGAAACAACTGCAGTAAGTCATCAATTTGGGTACATGCAATAATGACTGAAAATTGATGTTATCAAAATATTTACTTATTTCAACAGAATTTAAGAGACAATGGTATCACATATGATGGAGGATTTCATCTGCACTCGGGGATAAGACACACTGCCTCTATGTTCAGGCAACAAAAACAGTGGGGCATAAAAAATATGCAAGTGAAGATACTAGTGCTTTACTGAGACATAATGAAACTGTCAGGGAAGAATGAAGGAAAAGCAAGATTGAAAGAAGCAAACTGGCCAGACTGGTTTTGCCCCAGCAACGTTCACCTTCTAAAAGTCTGGGAAAAACTATGCTGGAAAGAGTAACAAATGAGTCCAATCTTTATTGCTCTGATCATCACAGCACAAGAAATTACTTGGGCATTATAAGAACAGAAAAGCAGTCAAAAATATTTCCTTAGTCATGCTGCCTATGGTAATATCATTCTCTGAACAGAGATCTCCAACAACACTGTCTTTAAACATGGAAAGAGCTCTCATCTCAGTCAGCATGTCTCTTCCATGAGCTTCTCTCTCTTTTTTTTAAAGTCACATCCATCTCCAAAAGCAGGTACACAGTATAAAAACCTTCCTTAGTGGAATTGTGTTTTCCACTGGAGACTGAATGCAGTACTAGGGATTGCCACTGGAAAACTTGGATGTAGAGGCTAGACCTTGCTCTTATTTGAAAATAAAACATCTGTATTTGCAGTTCTGCACTTCCTCCTTTCACCTGATCAGTCTCCACAACACAGAGAGGGAAGGACCTGCATTCTGAGATGAGATTTCTTTAGGCAGTCTCAGAGCTCCTGCTGAAGGCATTTTTCCCCATGCTTTTCATCACCCGCTATTGTCAGCATAGGAACCTCCAGCTTGCAAGTGGCCCTCTGAACACTGGAGTATAAGATCATCTGAAAAATCAGGATTCACTCCAAGTTTACATAGAATGAAGGATGAGGAGCCTCTTGACTTAGAGACAAGTTTAAAAAAAACCCATGCAATCATCACAGAGAGGATGTTGAGGTGTGCCTCCAAACACTGCTGCTACTGTGGCAATTAAAGAAAACACCAGGAGAACAGATACAGTGAAGGTTACGGCTACCTAACTTAAATACATAAATAGACAAAGTATTTAATGTGTAGGATGTAAGGGTCCTGTGTATCCAGAGTTTGGATAAAATTAAAGGCAGTTAGGAAGTAGGAGCACTAGAAGGCAGAAAAGAAGATTTAAATTGGCTTTCTCACAATGAGGTATTCTTCTCTGGTGTCTGAGTGCCAGTTTGATCTGGGAGTGTTACATGTATTCTTACAACAGGAAATACATTTGTTAGTTAGCAAATTCTTGGTTTAGGTGAGAGAGCACTGAAAGGAGCATTATACAGACACACCAAAAGACAGTGTCTTAATCTCCAATTATCTAATTGTACATCCACTCCAAAGAAACAGAAATGCTTTAGATTATTTCCTATACACAGAGACCTCCAGTGCTTAGAAGGGATTAACATTTAATGGCTTATTTTGAGCATATAGCCCGCTCAACTAATCCAGATTCGCATCACAGAGGTATACAGAGCAGCAAAAGCAACATTACAGAAAACTAAAGAATGAAAGTTTGCCCAGAAAGCGCCTCTTAGAGTAGAGGTGGCTACCAAAACACTCTCCCTTACTTCTTTGACTTACCCACAGTGTCACAAGGCTCGTCTTTGTGTACGCAGAAGTCTGTCCTAGAAAGAAAAACAGAACAGAAGTGAAATGTATCCTGTGCCTCTAGACTTCATGCTAGGAAAGAGCAGTGATGCATGACTCGCATATCATTGCTGTTGAGGTTTGGGTTTCTTTAAAAGCTGCTGTACAGTCTACACAATAACAACAGACAGCAGCATCGATTGCTACTGCAAGATTACAAGCAATTGTGTGAATCAGCTCCATATACTACAGTGCAATTTAATAGACTTAAACTTTGGCATGTAAAAGAGTAGTGCCTCACTCTATGATGTCAGACTTCTCCAGCAACTGGATTAAAATGGAACCTCTTATTTTCACAAGAGAACTGTTACAAAAAGGAGCAGACACCCTGTGATCCAACAGCACCATCAAAAGTGGGAGGAGAAGACAATGCCTGAGACACACAACTCATTGTGCATACCAAGAAATTCTCAGTTTTGCACTTTTTGTTCTTTTTCTACTGGAATGGAAGAGGACAAGAAAGAAGCAGGACTAAAGAGAAATACAGATGTTGACAACGAAGAAAAAAGAGAATTTCAGGATTTGCCAGGTAACAGTTAGGTGAACTAGCTTCAGCTAAACTTATCACAGACAGATTTGCTATTTTATGATCCAACACAGAGAGGTTCAAGAGACTTGATTTGGTCTCCGTTACTCCCCAGCATCTCATCCAGCTTCCTCAGATCTCATCAAGGCAGGAGGAGATACCACATATGCCACTGGCACCCACAAATCAACCAGGGATCCACAGAGTTGTATTAAACAAACACAATTAAAAAGCCTTGAAGCTCACCGTTTAAGTGATGACATTCCATGTGAAAAGATTTTGTAAGTCAGATTCCTTATGACAGAAAAATAAGCGTGGGAGGAAAAGTATTTATAACTAAATTAATGGTTAAATACACTTCAGTAGGCACATAGACCTAAACTTTAGGAGCTATCTTCACCAGACGTCCTTTGCAGTGCTATCTGCTATGACGAGGAGCTGGAGAAAAGCATCACATGTGCTAAAACAATTCAGAAGTTCCTTAACCCAAGGGAAGCCGAAGAACCATAATCTCTGTCATTATGGCTTTCCTCACCCTGTGGGGAGGCTGGTGAGAGAATCACATTATACCTTCAGAGTGTGTCATTTGAAATGCCTGAGTCCCTAGTGGGATCTTGAGTTTAAGAGTTTGGCAGGGGGAAGATAAAAAATACTTAGGGAAAGATAATACTTAGAGAATACTTAGAGAAAGATAAATACTTAGAAAAATAATAAAAATACTTTTTCATTGAAGCAAAAATATTAAACTAGGGTTTATAGGAAAAAGGACTTAAGGCCCAGAACTGCAGCTGATGAACCCAAACTCTTCACATCAAACTCCTTTGAAAGTCACAAATAAAGTTGCCAAGGGCCTGGAAGGAGAACAACAGCTATTACCAGCTCTTGTTAAGCAGACATTGAAAACTAACCATGCTTAAACACGGAAAAACCATTAAAACCATCAAAGTGTTAAAAAGCCAGACAGGAACAAAACAAAATCGGAAGCTATGACCACGCACTGGCCCCAGTTTCATTTTTCACCACAGCTTTACTGTGTCTCGACACCTTGGCATTCCTGTCTTTCCAAAGACTAATGACAATCTCCTGATGGAGCTGGCACAAAGACACCTGCCTGAGTTCCCAGGTCCAACTTGATGGAGGTTTATTTAAGGACTTATATAAACCGGTAAATCAAACAGATGCTTCTCTTGTGACAACAGAGAGCTGAACTATTAGCAGATGGCAGGAGGCCACTGCTAGAAAAGCATCTCTCTTCAGGGGCTGGCCAGCTCTGCAAATAAAGCACAGCGATTTTGCTCCTTGTACTGTGTTTTACACTGAAAGGTGTCTGGCACTTTCAGGCAGCTCCCTGGAGAAACTACCACCACGCCATAAAATAAGAGATCTTTTAAATAATCCAACACAACTTGCAGACTCTCCTACAGAGGAAGAACAATCCTTGTCTGTAAGCAGAATGCTGTCTAGTCAGGGAAGGACTCAAAACAGGTCAGCAAGAAGAACTGAACATAGCTGCCTATTTCACTGCATGAAGACCTGCAAGCATGAAACTTCCTCAGCTCATCCTTTAAACTGTCATAAACAAAAGTCCAAGAGATGCCATCCTTCTATTCAAAGATCTTACACCAAAATGCTAGGCTGTAAATCACCTGGACCAACTGTAAATGTTTTACCCAAAAACTCTGTTGCTAAACAGAAAAGCACATTCAAACCTTTAGTTTTCATCAGAAATTAGCATGGCGGGTCTCAGTCTTCTTCTAAAGGCAGGCAGCCAGCCCATCACAAAACCTATATACTGAGTCTCCTACAGTCCTTTCCTGATAGTCCCAGGGGAGCCAAAGATCACCTGTGGCTCAATTACACCAATGGGCTCCACCATGACATGGAAACTGATCTGCTTTTAAAAAGGTTGCAATCACAGGTCTCCATTCGGAACATTTTTTAGCTTGACTGCATCTATATTTTTGACATGAATGATACGATAATGATACTCCAAGAACATAAAAAAGATATCTTAATACTCATTGCATGTGCAGAAGTCTTATCACAGAGAGACAGTTTTCTTAGCAGAATCTTTTACAGAACTATGTTGCAACAAAACTTAGTCCAGGAGCTGCAGTTCAAATCCAAGACCTGACCTTCGTCAGACACTAATTGCTGGATAATATATTGAAATCACATGCTGTAGCTGTGAAGCAAATTTGCTCTTCGCATTTAGCCACTGACAGAATCAAGCAGGATGTGTTCTCATCTTCTAGGGGTATGTGAAATTCTCAGTGATTTTCACTGGCCATACTGCGCAGAGTGTTTCCATTCTCAGACTCAAACAATTCTTCTCAAAAAATGACAACAAATCAGTTGTTTTGTTCAATAAAAATGTCTGGAAAAGAAGAGCTCAGAACTCCTCGTACAGTCACTCTTCCATCTGGCTCATACAAACTGGAAAAAAATACCTAACTGTGCTAAGCCAAATTCTTCAATTCACGTCTTTCCTGTAAGAGAGGAGGACAGCAGTTGAACTGTGCAACTTGAATAAGAAGTATTCTGTTTAATGGTCACTTCCCAGCACCCTTCAAATGACGTTTTTTTGACCCTGCAGGGTCATAAAGCTAAAGGGCAGAGGAAACTGGTACAGTAAAAAACCTGCCAAAACCCCTTTCAACATATATCCATACATTTAGTAGCAATATTTGCCCAGTTTCCTTGATGCACATGGAATTGCTTCGTTTGCCCATTTAATTGGAAGTCAAAGGGTCGGAGAAATGTGGCAGGCTGGAAATGGAATAACTACATCTGTATGTCAGGAAAAATTAAGTCATAGAATCAGAGATTCATTAAGGTTGGAAAAGAAGTCTTTGCTTAATGACAGCTCTGAACTCTGTTCTTATCAGTGTTGTGTCATTCTTTGCTCTACTATTACACCACCTATAATCTAAGAGGCCCAAACACCAACAGCCAGGAGGTGGGGAGAACATCAGAATATCCGAAGATTTCCCAGAGAATGTGCAAGACAGAAAATCAAGAGAGGCAATGAGCTTCAAATGAGACACACTTTTAAAATCACTAAGGCACAGATTCCGCAGACAGAAGTTATTCTGGTCAGCTGTCCATTAAAATACAAAGCACATTATCATTAGAAGCCAGAGATCTGAATTTCTGCAAGGTCAAAACCAGAATTTGAACAAGAAAAGTCTGGTGATTGTCAGGGCTATAACAGATTATTCCCATTGACTCACTTTCTGAACTGGACAAGGGTACATCTTATTTCACGGACATAGCATGCCTCTTACTTGGACCTCAATCAGGTGGATACTACTAAAATCCCACAGGGTGGGATATTTGCCACCTAGGTCATCTATTTTTGCATACAAATGAGTACATGGGGAACATCAGTTTGAGGTGAAGTTTCAAAAGGCAAGTGTGCCTTGGTGTTTTAAATGAATACAGCCAGATTGGAACCAGAGGGATTTCTTCAGAGGCTGACCCCAAAGAATCTGTTTTCAGTCCTAAAGCAGCTGCAGCTGCTGAAAATTCAGCTTCTGCTTTTTCTGGCGCTATTTCTTATGTTGGACATGCTGTTGCTCCCATATCCTTTACCACTGGTCCATCTGTACAGTCTGGGGAGGGTCCAGGGACACACACACGCACTTCGAAAGCCAAGAGTAGAAAACTTCATTTCCCTGATGCAGACATTGGGCTGCTGGGCCAGAAGTCTTCCAAGCAATGCAGCATCCTCTCTGCAGCAGAAGCAGGATAGGTTAAGGATGAGAAGGCACAGCAAAAAGGAAGGAAAAGGGCCATAGGTACACACTGCTGGCCTATCAAACAGGGGAAATGCTGCTCTCATGCACAGCAATGTGCTCCCTGGCCTGAACTTTCTCACAAGATCTGAATATAGATTTTAACCCAACCAAACCTGTACTTCCCCATCTATTCTGTCTGTGAAACTCTATGAATCTGTTGAACAATTCTGCCTACAAATTCTTCCTACAATTCTTCCTCAAATGCCCAAGTCTAACTCATTTAGCCTGACATTATGCATTCAATTTTACAAGCTACAGAGAGAATACACAGATTAAATGTTCTGCTCATTCCCTCTGCCTTGTGCTTAGAGCACATCAGAAAAGATTCTGTATGCCTCACTTGTCATGCAAGACATCTGGATGCCCAGATGAGTTTAGCAAAAACGTTAGTTATTTATTTAGGCCCTGATCCAATGAAGCACATGCTTAACTATAACCAGGATGTGCAGCCCATTGACTTCAAAGGAACTATTCACCCTGTCTAAAATGTTAAGTATCTGCTTAAGTGCTTGGTTGGACTACACTGAAAACAGAGGAGAGAGAAGGATTTGGGAGAACTGCACACGTCTGTGAAGGTGCATTCTTAGGAACTTTGCTGGCCCTATGCCCTGCTCACCAGCTATTTTACTGAGCACTCACCAAAATCTCATAGATAGTTTGCAATGTGACTGTTAACACAACAGATTATTAAATCAGAATGGCAGTTCATGCAAAACTATGTATTTCTACTTATATTGTTGGCAAAGAGAAAAGGTGAAAGAGGTGAGTAATACTAAACTGCAATACAGACATTTCCTGTCTCAAACTGCGGGGGAGGGGGGTAGAAAGTAGCGTTCTTCTAACACATACAGCATCTGTCTTACGCTGTATTTTTATGCTCATTTTAATTGTTCACAGAGCATTTCTATACCAATGCATTTTTCATTCACATCTTAAAGTATGCAATCAATTTAAACATCCATGCATTTGCTCCTCAAAATTTATGGTGACAGTGAGGAACACGGGACTTGCATTGTACTGCGAGGTTGAGCTCAGGTATTGAAGTCAGAGGAAAAAAAGACTACAGGTTAATGGAGTGAACACCTTTTTTGCTTACTTTATCTGGGCCATACCCCGATGTGTTCAATACATTGATAGGTAGGGGGCTGCAGACTGCAAGGAATTCTGCTCAAGTATTCAAACACAGATTATTTCACATCTGAAATAAACACAGCAGTTTTCAAACATACAGACAAATTAAGAATGACAACTCTCCTCTGTCTCAGCTATGATATAGGAGAAATGTTAAAGTGGTTATTTCCTAAGGCAAAGAGAGAAATAATCAATTTATTGTATAGTATCCATCTCTCATTTTCTTTAGAGGGCAACTCCCTCACCATCTTCCCACTACTGGCAGACTGTCTGCTCTACCAGTATCAACTGTCTCTCAGACTGTTCAGTTGATTCAGATCTAATCACACACAGAGCACTTGTTCTCGGATGTGTTCTCAACTCTCTTTCTCCCAGGAAGAAGAGCTTATGGCTAAAAACCTCACCTATTTTTTCCACTTACACCTGTTGGCGTGAGAAAAAAATGTCACTTGTGCTACAGCCACGTCTTGCCTGCATCCTGACTATGACAATGCTCTGATTCAGGAGAGATGCTTTTGCATAACTTTGTTAAGTATGCACACAAACAAGACAAATCACTTTCATCTGAGCCATCTGAACAGCATGTAGGTAACACATGTATCAGCATATCTTTTTTTTTAATTACTGCTAGATGTGATAACCCCATCATTGACTATGGGCCATTACTGCTTGAAGTATACTGATAAAATAGAGCTCACTATACCTGGTTACAAAAACAGCAGCATCAACGGGAGGGGTGTCATCCCTCGCACCAGGAACCTGGTTGTTACCAAGGTATTTTGCCCCACCATATTCTTCATTTTGCCATTGACAAAAGCTCTCCAGAGACCTCTCTCCATGATGCCCAATAGACAACTTTGCCTTTTGGAAAAAAGGGGATACAAAAGAAGAAATATCAGTTTTTACACAAACCATTAGACCTTTGATGAAAACTCAGAGTCTTAGAGATATAAATGTGAGGGAATGACAAGTGTGAAACTAGCCTCATCTGAGCTGGTGAGCTAGGATTACTTTGGAATCCACATCGACTTCTATCATTTGATCTACAGAACAAACTTCATCCACTGGCAGCACCTCATAAGCTTCTGAAATAGCACTACATTCAAAAGTCTCATAAGTCTGGAACACTTATGTTTGATACTAGAGCCGTATAATTCTTAATCTTTTAAACAGTTAAGTCCCAAGGCTGGTTCATGACTACATGCAAAGACTTACCAGGAAGGATAAATAAAAGAACTGTAGTTCCTTTCACTCATGCAGCTCTCTGTACTTCCCATCTTTAATACTACCTAGTGAAGTGTGGCAGGCACTACTTAGAATTTGTGCTTACGTGGCCAGATGTGCCCCATTTCGTTCCCCCATCCCAGCACAGGGATCCTGCTCTGTCTGCAAGATTGCAGCCATACAATTATAGCAGCAGGGTAAAAAATGAGTTAGAACTCACAGGACGTTTGCGGAGCAGGACTAGTTTGGTCACTCGGATGTTGACTTTAATTCCAAGACTTTGATGTTGAAACATGTTGTACACCTGTCAAAATTTAAAGAAAGCATCCACAGTATATCAGTAACAATACCAAGACCTAGTAACAGTTGAAGGAACTAATTGTGACATTTATCCTTCTAAAAACTGACCCAAAACAAACCTGGATGGGTTGTGCTCGTGAAATTAATAAAATACGGAGTTTTTGAGAGCTAGTGTGTTACCACTCTAATAGTTCCACCTACCCAAGTATAGATACAACACTTGCAAAAACAGAGTGGGTTTGCTCCTATGGTACTACACTGGGCTTTCACCCCTGGAGCAGTTTGTCACAGACTAATCTGAGCAAAATTCAGCCTTCAGGGACAAAAAAAACATTCAAAACCCCCCAAAAATACACAAGCTAGTTGCAGAAAAAAGATTACTTATAACTGGAATAAAAGAGAATCAACACAGGAGAAACAGAGGACAGGAATATTCCAAAGGAGCTCTAAACGTAAACCAGTCTCAGGAACATGGATGTACGTTATGAAGCATCCAACTAACATGGATCTTCAGCATTTAAATATCAGAGATATCTGAATGTAAGATGAAATAATGGTGTGTTTTAGATTTCAGGAAATAGAATGGAAAAGCAATTTCCCTCTGTTATTTTCATATCTTATATGAGAAGAGTAATAAGGCAGCACATAATGACACAAGCCTCAGGAAATACAAAAATAGCACCGGAAACTACCTTACTACTTTCTCCGGATTTTGCATTCCAGCTCAGATACTTCACCTCATTCTTACAGGTCAAAATATAACATCTTAACCAATGCCAGGATTTTATTCCACCCATTCCTTCATCTACAAATGCTTTAACTAGACTACATCAAAAAAGTGGAGGGAAAGGTTTATTTTAAAAAGGTGTAAAATACCACATAACAACCTATGAATGAATATTGTATTCCCTACTTGGTCAAAAAAAATTAAAATAAAGATCACTGAAGAGAGACTCCGGACTAATGGGAAGCAGGACTTGGCCCCAGATAAGCTGTATTCCTTACCTACATCTCATCTGGCTAGAAATATCATACAGAGCCAGCTAACTTCCTACAACAAACCCAAGGCATGAATACATTTTGAATATTACATTTTCAACGCTTGGTATTTTTCCTATTTGTGCAAATACTCAGGAATGTGCTCAGTGGAAGAGTGTTCATAAGCTCTTTAGTGTTTGCTGTTGGATTTAAGCACACACATAAATGTTTCCTATAATTTAGGCACAGATTGCAAGACAGACGCTACTCAGTATTTGACCCACTGACCTTCAGTAAAAGCACAATAAGCAATTTATCTTCCCTGCGGCTGGTACCCAAGTGCATACAAACACGGGTACTATTTGCTTAGCTCAGGGAGATGCTGGGAGAGTAGCTAAGGCCTCTCACTGCAGACCTGGGGGGATAAACTTGACACTTGCAGAGAAGGGTTCCGACAGTTGACCTATGTGTAAATGGAGACCAGGACATTCAGCTGAGAGGGTCAATGGGGCATCATGCTGATCAAGTCAATATGCCATGTACCACTACCAAGGTGAACAAACGTTTGCATGTGATAGATGTCTTTGATTAGCCTGGCTCACTGTGATAATCAGCATCCTGTCACTACCAGAGTCTGTTAGACCAGCCCAGTAGGGTCAGGCTGTCTGCAGTGTATTTACCTGTACACACACTGAAGTACTGATGGCCGTGCAAACGGACCAGTCTGACTACATTGAAGCAGGCGTATCCCTTTTATCCTGGCAGAGCTCATAGACTGAAAAGTCTGGTTCAGCCTCTGAAGCATTCAGAGTGGGGGATGGAAGAAGAGCTAGCTGGAGCAGATATCTAATGAGAAAGGGTCTGTCTCTTTCTCCAGGTGGGTTGTGTTTGAATACTTGTTCTGAAGTAGAACAGCCACTTGTACCAGTCAGGCTTATTTAGCAGAGGGAAAGGTTATTGTTCCAACTAGGCAACACAAATTAACATCAGTCCTGAGCTTCCTTAGGCTCCATTTAAGAGAATAAGCAAACAAAGCTTGAATAAACAAGTAAAGTAAAGCCTCTTTTGCAAGCCTAGCGTCTTTTTGGTTTAGCATCCAGTTGCTGCTGCTGCTAGCTCAGTTGGGCTTTTCTGATATCACTGCTGAATGGAAATACAAGTGCAGTCAAAGTTATCCTTAGGACAGGAGAAAAGGAAGAGAGGCTGACAGTCTTCAAAAATGACATGCTAAACTCTCCAGCAGCTGGTTCTTCTTCTGCAAGTTTTGTTAGCGAAAACTACCTTTTGAAGTCAGTTGTGTTTGGATATCTCTGTGCTGGGTCTGCAGGCAGGCAGCTTGTCTGCTCTGATGGAAAGGCAAGCACTATTGTCCACGATAAGAACCCATTTGCTGTGCTCATTTTACCAGTTGAAAGCTTACCTCAGTCTTTCTCACACCCTCCTCTTCCTTACACCCTGTGCAGCCTTTTTGCCCTCTACTGAATATGCATTCACAGAAGCACCAAGAGGTTTGCTGAGGGGCTTCGCTGTGCTCTGTGGTGGGGCTGTTGCTGAGCCATCTGGAACCAACTGTGCCCAGCAAAGGGCAGCTCCGGCTCTGTCCTCAGAGAGGCAGAGAAGCCCCTGTTGCCAGCACTGTGCCAGCTGTGCCCCATACACTTTCAAAGGAAAACCCAAAGCAACATAATTTAAGGCTAGAAGGAACCCAGTGAGGTCTCAACCAGACCTCAAAAGACTCGATAAAAGAATGAGACAGCTCAGCAAGGTTACCCACAGCCATTTTGGCAGCACACAGCCACTGTCAAACCAGACTCTGCAAAGTAGGTTGTGCCCAAAGGAAGCATTATCAGAGAATCCAAGTATCTAAAGAAATCAAACCCATAGGCCTTTCCTGCTAGGAACTGGATTCCATCATGGCAGTGACCACTTTCTGCCTCCTCACCCAGCCTACAAGGAAGCCAACACCCATAGACTTCGCATGTCAGAGCTGTTCAGACACCATTTCCAATTGACTATTATTGGCACATGAGGGAACAGCTTCAGCTGAGATATCAGAGAGGAATGGGATTTCCTAGTGCAGATGTTCTCGAGATTTCCTGCTGCACAGACATCACGCATTAGAGAGGCTGACTCACAGACACCTCCCTTCCCACTTGCAATACTGTGGGCCACACTCCCTCAAGCCTGCACTCGTATCACGCCCTTCAGGCTCCTGTGACAACTTCCAACAGGAGAAAAGTAAAAATATTTGAGGTGGTTTAGAACCTTTTATTAAAATGAGTCAACCAGGAACATAAGTGACACTGCATGAAACCCACTAGCATTCTGCTGTGGAACAAATGCAAAGGTTGCTGGTTTAGGACATCACCACAGCGTTAAAAAGCAGCTTGGCTAGAAGACTTGGTCACTGGTCTTAAAGGATAGGATTTGAAAAGTTGTCAGTGCGGCTGGAGTGTGGTCATGAGCATTAGCTGCCCTGTTGCAGGTGAACCTCTATGTTGTCTTGACTGTCATTCCATAAGGAGTCATCAAAAGTAGAAACAGTGCTTTGGAAACAGAGGTATGGTAGAGAGTTATAAGAAAATAGATATAAAAATGGAAGAGGAAGTGCAGAAAAACAGGAAAAAGGATAAAGCCAACCCTTCACATCTCATTCTTGCATCTGCATTTCCCTTACAGATCCTTACTGCGCAAAATGCCCTGGAGAAAACAGAAAATCTTGAAGCCCGGACCATCCTTCTCCATCTTCTCTATTTGCATTCTTCCTGCCTTTTTCTCCTTGTAGCTTTGACATGGAAGGGACAGAATAAATGCAGTTTTGGCATGAGCTCTCCAGGCCTGCCCCAGCATGCATAAAGCACAACAGACATGAAGAACTGGGCTAAGAGTTTAAATTTTTTTTAATTCTCAAGAGCTTCCTCTGCAGGTGGACAGTAGGAGGGAGATGTGTGTGTTTCAGATGTTATGCAGTTCAGAACACCAACCCTGAGGGTAAATTGACATTTTCTTTTTTCTACTCTAAGCACTGCACACAAGCAAGAGCCTTCCCGTTGCCTTGGCTGCTGGATGACATTTGGACAGCAGAAGCATTAGTCAAATTACTGAAGTTGCCTTTCACTCGTTTTGAAAAGTGCTAGGATTTCTAACACCCACCAAAAGCCAAGCTTTCAAATTATCCCATTAAGCATTAGGAAAAAGAATATATTCATGGCTCTTTATAAGAGAGAGTTGACATAACTCTTTCTCCTAGGGCTGCTGGAGCAAAAAGAAAAATTGGTAGAGTGATCAAATATGTATATCCTTTTTCCTTACATCTCTGTCCTCATCATGAAAATTCCATATCAAGGTAAGGGAGCTGATTATCAGTGGCAGAACCTTTATGTGCCAGCCCCCAAGAACAGAGAGATATAAATCCATCAATGCACACATGATAGGAATTATTTTATCTGCTTCTTTAGTATAGAAAAAATATCTCACAGGGGAAATCCAAAATGAAAAATGATCTGCAGAGTGTAAAATAAGGCTTCGGAGAGTAAATCAGTATTATTCCTCAAGAACAACATAAGAATTTTCCCTCTTAATGACATCCAAAATACCACTAACTTCAAGTTACTGCTTGCTGCTAAGAGCTTCCAAACTAATCACATAGCTTACCAACAGCTGCAGAACTAACACATACTACAGTACCTCAGCCCTGCACGCTGGAGTCTCTCAGAAAAAGGCAAGCTCAAAACAAAGCAACAATTGTATTTACTCCAAAACCCCAAAAAAATGCACTTAAGGGAGAAAAAAAAAACAAAACCAAACAAATTTTCTTTGGTTTTGTTTGGGTTTTTTTTTTTGGGGTTTTTTTAGGTTTTTTGTGTTGTTTTGTTTTTTGGGTTTTTTTAAGGTTTTCAAACCCATAGAACACAGCTTTAAATTACTATGTGGCATCCTGGTAACACACAGGTTTCTGTCCCTAAATACTCAGAAAGTCAGCCTGAGTGGGACTTGGTTTGCAAAGCTCTGCACAACTACAAGAAGCAAACATTCACAACTTGCCATTCAGGTACTAGCTGAAACCAGTCACTCCTCATCATTAAAGACACTATGACCATGGATGAACTTTCCAAATGGTCTCATCATATGCTTCAGAATTATTTGAATTTTCCCCAGGAAGCTGAAGGCATAAGTCATGAAGAAAATCCACGGTATAAGCCAGTTTTCCTGCCCATGAGGCCACAGAATCTCTTTTTGTCTTACTGGCCATTTCTCTCAGATAAAAAGAAGATACCAGAAGAAATAAAAGCATAAAACTCCTGCAAGAAAGCACTGCGCGCCTCATGCTATGGAAACTGCTTCTGAACCCAGCCACAAATGGCAACTATTGCGAGCAGATACACAGGTCACAGAGGGACAGGAAAAAATAAAGGCAATGCACTGGTCTTGTAGATGCTGGCTTAGAAAGCTTAAGTTCAGTTTAGATTAATCAATGAATCCATGTTGCAATATCCATACAAATAGCTGCATATGGATGAAATGCCATGAGAAATTATACTTGCCACATGCAGACTAACAGACTGGAGGAGCAAAACAAACATGTTTTACCACAAAGGCACTTTGTGTCAGAATTTAGGACGTTCTAAACACTGGTGGCTACTAAGGAAGGGCTTGAATGAAGGCAGGAAGGGGGAGATGCAGTCAAGTCAAAGGATGCAAAGGGGAGACAAGAAATAAAATGCAAACACTGCAGTGCTGTGCAAAAGCTCAATACCAAGGGAGTTTAACTTAGAAAAATAATCAGCGCATATATATAAGTAGCTGGTTTTGTGTTTCTATAATTCTGTTGATATCCCTCCATGTCCTTGCATCCAGCATGCCCATAAGCTCACTGCCTTACTGAGGCTGCAGATGTTCCCGGTGGCATTTGACAACTTCTTTACTAGCTTAATTTTTTTAATGTTATCACAAAGCTATGAGAAATCACTCATTAGGAAAATTGTGCTGAATCAAAAACCTTGCCAAAAAAATAAGAAAAAAGATTTCATTTTAGAGGTGGTGACTTAAAAAAAGTCAGCTTAAAGCCCTGGAGCCATGCTTGTTCCCACTCATACGATACAGAGCACCTTAGAGAGAAATTCTTCCATGGTTTTGGAAAAATCCGTCTTACAACTTCAAATGGTAGTTTAGTTTAGATTCACTTCAGTGTGAATCTATTCTCTGTTCAATGGGGTGGTCAGAACTACAGAATAACATTAAAAACACAGTATTTTCTACACAAAGTACTACTTGTTATTTCTAGGTCGCAAAAGGGGTTTGCTGTGTTTCTTAGCTGTTATTCTTGAGGAGGGTGGTGGGGTTCTTTTTCCTAAGATTCTCATTTACCAAGGGAGCAATAAAACAGCTTTTTGTAATGCTAACTTTTTTTCCCCCTTCAGAAATTCTTGTAACATAAATAGATATTAAATACTTTAAGGCAGATCACTTTATTTAAAATGTCTATAAATATAAAATGCATTAATAAGACCTCTTAATGCTTGTTTTGTGGTTTGACAGTAAACGTAGTGGCTTACAGAGAGGAGTTAAGTTAATATACCCCTGACCAGTAATGTTCTATTTGCTTAAATGCAAGCATCCAAGCCAAAATTAACATTCTGGTTTCTTTTAGAGGCAGCCAGCCACCCTGCAGCGTAGCTGAATAAGCACTGCCTAATATCACAGGGCAAATCCTGTCTCTCAACTAACAGTCACAGAAGGCTGACAGAAGCCCTATCAAGGCAGGCAGGAAACAAAGATCCCAAGCAGCCAGGAGGCCTTCATTTGCGTGGTTACATACAGCATAACTCATCCTGCAGCAGAGAAGGGTGTAACAGATGCTGCTTTAAGGAGTTGTACCAGTTTTACAGATGAGAAACTTAACACACAAAGATTCACTGGGGTTGGTTCAGGAGTGTGGCTGACTGAAGAGTTCAGCTAAAGACCTACCTTAACCATAGGACTATCCCACCGCTCTTTCTGAAATGTATTTTCTGAACTATTCCTCAGCTTCTTTTGCTAGGATGAAGAACGGCTTTCATTATGGGAAATGGAAAGTTAAAATTCCCCTTGGTTTCACCTTGTTTTGTAGCCCCAGAATAAAGGATTTATGCAATGATGCCATCTATGTGTTTGCCTATTAGTTCCTCAGTATCTTCTAATCTTGCCAGACACTCGCAACAAATTTCCTCAGGAAAGCAGAGGCCTGAAAGATTTTGTTCCTACAAGTGTGGGAAGGTAGGTGGCCAGACAAACGCCAGAGACAGTCAGTGCTCCTCTGAAGGCTGAAAAGCTAGAACATGAATTCCAATCCTTTCAGACATCAGAAAAACCACATGGGTGAGCCCCTAGAATCAATGACTTCACAGTGGGAAGTATTTCAGCTGGACTTTGCACCTTAGGACATGTCGGATAAATGTGTTCTTCAGCCAAGACTCCTCTTCCATGTGCACTCTCTAGTGTCTAATAATAAAGGAGTGAGCTCACACTACAGCACCAGAACCTAGCTTAAAAGTCCATCAGCTAAATCCATTGGAAATTAAGCTTCAATATTTGTTTAGTAAATTGGTTTAAAGAACCCAACCCATCTATCAACACCAACCCACACATACATATTCACACCTGGCAAGCTGATGTTGCTGGGATGTCCTGCAGTATTCTTCAGCCTGGACAGACAACAGTACGGCCAATTTTTGTTTAGGACTTGGCCTATCAGTTTACTTAACGTTAACCAACTCCACAGGCTGATGATGCTACACAACACAGAGATGCACTAATGATTACAATGAACTAATTGACCTTGTGACATGAGAGAAGCAAAACTGTTAGCAGATTTTTATCTCTCAGAATCACAGAATAACCAGGTTGGAAGAGACCCACCGGATCGAGTCCAACCGTTCCTATCAAACACTAAACCATATCCCTCAGCACCTCGTCCACCCGTGCCTTAAACACCTCCAGGGAAGGTGAATCAACCACCTCCCTGGGCAGCCTGTTCCAGTGCCCAATGACCCTTTCTGTAAAGAATTTTTTCCTAATGTCTAGCCTAAACCTCCCCTGGCGGAGCTTGAGGCCATTCCCTCTTGTCCTGTCCCCTGTCACTTGGAAGAAGAGGCCAGCACCCTCCTCTCCACAACCTCCTTTCAGGTAGTTGTAGAGAGCAATGAGGTCACCCCTCAGCCTCCTCTTCTCCAGGCTAAACAACCCCAGCTCTCTCAGCCGCTCCTCATAAGGCCTGTTCTCCATCCCCCTCACCAGCTTTGTTGCTCTTCTCTGGACTCGTTCCAGAGCCTCAACATCCTTCTTGTGGTGAGGGGCCCAGAACTGAACACAGTATTCGAGGAGCGGTCTCACCAGTGCCGAGTACAGAGGCAGGATAACCTCCCTGGACCTGCTGGTCACGCCGTTTCTGATACAAGCCAAGATGCCATTGGCCTTCTTGGCCACCTGGGCACACTGCTGGCTCATATTCAGTCGGTTGTCAACCAACACCCCCAGGTCCCTCTCCTCCAGGCAGCTTTCTAGACAGACTTCTCCTAGTCTGTAGCACTGCATAGGGTTGTTGTGCCCCAAGTGCAGGACCCGGCACTTGGCCTTGTTAAACCTCGTGTCCAGATTCCTTTGCAGAGCAAAGGGATTCATCTCACTGATGAATCACTCTAGAACAGATCTTAGGAGGACCCCTGTGCTGTCACTACAAACAAAAAGCATCCATCATCTCTTTTGAGGTCACAAGCAATCTCAGCCCTGACACATTACATCTGAATATGTATTTCTGTTACCTCAAAAAGTGACTTAAAAAGCAGATTTGTTCAGACTTATGTTCTGCCTGCTCACTGCAAAGCTGGTATCTGAATTTAAAGGTGAAGTACCAATGCTTTGAGAAGAGTAAGGCTCTTGTACCCTTAGCAAACACATTGTTAAATGTAAGAAAGCCAGTAAGAAAACCCTAAAGTGACGGTAGCATGAATGGGTTTGCTGCAAGAAGACATTTCCTATAAACCAATCCAAATAAACGAAGAGACAAAATGAAGCCCTGTTAAGTGACTATTGCCACAGCATTGTAAAAGGCAAAATAAAAGGCAGAGGAAGGGAAACAGAAGCAGCTCGTTAACAGAAAAGACTAGTCCTTAAAAAAACTCCCTGCCTAATCAGCAAAGCATTTCACAACAGGAGGGCTCCCTCACACCAGTGCTTGATAAAGGAATACAAGACCTCTTAAAAAAACATTGTCCCAAAGCTGGGTTACGTGCTGAGCACCCGTCACTCAGCTCTTCACTGGGAAGCATGACCAGTCAATTACTATTAAGAACTGTTATTTTTTTGCCAGCCAATTTGCTGCTCATGAACAACAGAGAAGTAGTCAGGAGGAAGAACTGTTCCTGGATGTTACAATAGCATGGGCAGAGTAAAACAAGCTTCCTCCAAGACTTCCTTGTGCAAATGCCTCTGGAAGGACCCCTGACGTCTCTACGCAGATTTCAGTGTCCACATCCAATTTAGCCATTATATCTTTACTGACACTGCCAACAAGTGATCAAGTAAGCATTCATTGTGAGAGGCTTTGTGTTCCATTATCAACTGAGACTGAAAGCTTAACCACTAGGACAGCAAACAAATTAACACTGACACTTCATATGAGTTTGCTATTTCAAAAGGCTCTCCTCACTCCTGGCTGGTTCTCTCCAGAATTTCCAGAATGCTTCTAAAGCTCCATCAACTATTCACAGGTACGATCAACGCCACTTTGTGTAGCACAAAAAGTCCTGGGGTAAAGAGAATAGGATCAGTTGGCAGTTTTAGTGATGTTTGCTGTATCTTCTACAGCAAGGGAGGCAACCATTTTCATTATGTAAAAATTGAAGCTTAAAAGTGTTTCTAACTGACCTAAAGCTAGGTTTTCTGCTGGAAATCACTACGACTACTGTCTTCAATAACAATTTGACTGCCCACTATGACAATGACCTACAGAGAAATCCCTCTTATGAAACAAGTGTGTCACGGAAATCTTCAGGAACCTAAGAAACATCGCGTCAGACAAGACCATCTATTCACTCCGGGATACTCTCTATCAAAGTAAGCCATAGCACTACAAAAAATACGGTAGAAAACACCACTCCTGAACAATTATGGAGTATTTCCTAACTGAAAACCTGCAATTTCCATTTCAAAAAAAGTTTTTTACTGTATTTTAGGCAAATACAGAAAATCACAGAGACAGGGGAGAAGTGGCACATCACACACAAAATCCAAAACCTTTCTTCATACCTGAAGGTCAAAACGGTTACCCAGTTCAGCTATCAAGGAATCTAGTTTTAACCTACCCTGGATACGATATTTTCACTCGTTTCTTCTTTTGAGAGTAAAGTGCCTACTTACCATATTCATAACTGTGAGGATGAATCTTTGGGCAGCCTCTGCACCATGATATTGGACCATATCAGCATCTGCCACCACCAGAGTTTCTACTGTGTACTCGTTGTTTAGTCGAATGGCATTTCTTCTCTCCCTCCAGTCATTCGTTGATTTAATTTTCTTCTGCCTCTTCTTTTCTGAAAGTCCAAATACTTATTAAGGCTGAGAGATCATAATAAAACATTTATACTCTTTTCAACAAACATTCTTGTGCACGTTCAGGCTGCAATGACCTTTAATTACAGTGTCCTTTGCTGATTCAAGGAAGCAGCCAAAAGGTTCTATTGCAAGTACATCTGTACCTCTGTGTGCAAATTTGTCCGAGACTACCAGATCACAGGCAAACAGGATAAGAAAAGAGAAGTCCAGAACAGTACAAGATTAGCTGTAATTCAAGCCAAGAAGTCATGCTTTTGCAAAAATTTCAGAAATTGGAAATCTTGTTTGTGAAAAGTGTAAAATTCCACTGTAATGGAACACGTTCTAATTAAGGAAAAATTAGCTGTAGAAAACTTTTGGGATGCAATGTGCACTCTAGACTCTGCAGGTTGTCCTTAGCCAGGGAAGTTGTAAGATATTCCTGGAGTCATTATTTCCATCAGTTGCATTTTTACTTCCTACCAACATTACTAGAGCAATGTAACAGAACATGACAAGAGTCTGAAAAATTTAAAATTAAGTCAGATTGTTTTGGAACATGCATTACTGGCCAACTGCAGAAGTCTCTGGAAGAAACCCAGAAATGCATGTAGAAGGTCAGGTTAGATAAGACCTTCTCAAGCTTTCTTTGGTCATTTATTGCTATTGGCATGAGCACCAGCACCAGCAGCTGCATTCGTTGGCCACCTACGTGCAGAGCTCGCACGCCTCTTTTATAGTAGTATATGCACCAGAAGTCGGGGAACCTCTAGACCAGCTGATACTTAACGAACTTAAGTTACAAGAACCTGTGAAAAGGACCCATTCTAAGGACTATAAAGTGAAGCAGTGGTCAGCTACTGTTAGCACATAAATTAACAGACAGAAGTTAAACCTATCTTCTGCTAAACTGAGGGACTAATGTATTAGCAATCTGTCCTCTTCTAAACTGAAAAGTGAAATGTGTTTTACAGCTCAAAGGCAGCTGTGCAAAACAGCTGAGGCATGAACAAAGCAGAAATTAAGTTCAGATCTGAAGCTGAAACTATTCACTTCATTGCAGTCAAAAAAAAAGTATTCATGTTTTCAACTATAATATGAAAGAAAGCAAATGAAATCATTAAAACAAATTTATTTTGCAATAAGAAACAAACTGCCAAGATTCACTGACATTACAGCTTCTTACTGCTCAACCCACAATACACTATGGATAAGATACCAATGCTGGTATTGACGTTGATTTCTTCCAGTGAAGAAAGGAGAAGAACACACAACAGGTCCTGAAAGAACATGAACACAACATTCAATGCAGGAGTGACACGGGATAGACCATACGGGATGATCTGCAGCAGGCAGATCTGAGTTAGCGCTCACTGATCCTGTTTTTCCACAGCCTGTTTACCAGCTCCCTTACATAACTCAGTTTGAATTTCCCTTCTTTCCCAGGCTGGTAAATGCACTCACACCCAGATCATCAGTTTTCCCTGACTGATCCTCTTGTACTGAGGGTGATCAACTCCACCAGACGTAAGCCCCCCAAAGCCCACCTGAAATGGACTCCCTCCCTTCTGCTCATTCATACGTTTTCTGTCTTGTCAGTACGCACATCATCACATCTCCCTATTCTGAGCTGTCTAGCAGTCATTCAGTATAGCTCTGCACATGCTTTTCTGCCCAAGGCATCAACTGTCAACACTGCATACATACTTCAAAATGAAAAAACAACCATGAAATTTGATTTGATTCTTTTTAAAAAGAGTTTGGAAATATCCCCCCTGGGTCTAAGAAGACAGACAGGAGCCCATGGACACATCAAAAATGAAAACTTTGGATGCTTATAAATAATGGAGGCTGCACGCCAGCAGCAAAGATGAAAATAACCAAATTTTGAAGCTTGTTTTCACACTGACTGCAGGACAGCTACAGTAAAGTGCACAATCACAACAAACCTGCCATAGAGCAGAGGATCTGTGTGTTTCTAAGCACTGTGGAAAGGCAATAAAATAAAACCATAGAATCACTAGGCTGGAAAAGACCTTTGAGATCAAGCCAAACTGTTCCTGTCCACTGCTAAATCATAGAAGAGTCTGGGCTGGAAGGGACCTTAAAGATCATCTAGTTCCTACTCCCCTGCCATGGGCAGGGACACCTCCCACTGGCTCAGGCTGCCCAAGGCCCATCCAACCTGGCCTTGAACACCTCCAGGGATGGGGCATCTACAGCAAACTGTGCCAGCGCCTCACAACTCTCATTGTGAAGAAATTCCTCCTTACGTCTAGTCTAAATCTACCCGTCTCCAGTTTATACCCATTGGCCCTCGTCCTATCACTACAAGCCTCTGTGAACAGTTCCTCCCCCAGCTTTCTTGTAGCCCTTTCAGGTATTGGAAGGTCACTATAAGATATCCTCTGAACTTTCTCTTCTCTGGGCTGAACAAGCCCAACTCTCTCAGCCTGTCCTCATATGGGAGGTGCTCCAGCCCTTGGATCATCTTTGTAGCCTCCTCTGGACTCGCTTCAACAGCTCCATATCCTTCTTATGCTGAGGATTCCAGAATTGGACACAATACTCCAGATAAGGTCTCACAAGAGAGGAGGCAAAGAAGATATTAAGTACCTCAATCTTATCATCTTTTATTGCTACTGTTCCCCGCCCTGCATCCAGTGAAGGATGGAAATTCTCAGTGGAGTGACTAGAGTAGAAAGAAGGAAAGATGAACGCACATTTGATTTGCCAACTATTAAATGGAGATGACTTCACTAAACTTCCGTGAAAAAGCTCCCATGTTTGTGGGTTTTTTTAATTCATTCCTTACCATTCATCTATCCATCCATCCCTCAGCATAGCCACACACCTTTAGCTCCAGTACATTCAAGGTTATCAATTAAATACCAGGGAAGAAATCAGAGAAAAAAGGAAGAGAATGCAATTTATTACAGCAAGAACATTAACCTTTTGGGTCTTGCTGCTAGCAATCAGAACCTTCCTAGAAGTAACAACACTTCCCCATCAAAGTCTTATTTTGGTAATTGCCTAATAAATAAAAAGTTTTCAACCAGTATAAATCTCCTTCTATAGCTTGTATGGGGGGCTAGGCCTAAACTCAAATAAGTCTGGGCCTGGCATTGAATGAGGCGCATAAAAACACCTAAGCATTATATAAATTCACAGTAAAAATATAAATTCAGAGTACCCTGGGTTTTCACTTAAACTCCTTTTTGGTGAAAAAGGAGCCAGAGAAGAAACCCAATATGATAACCTGTAGTTTGCACTCCAGGGAGAAGAGATCATACCATGGTGATTCGCCATGTGATTACCCATCGCGGACCTTCCTCCAGAGGCAGATGAGGCAACTGGCAAGGTTTTACCAATTCCACTTGGCATGTCTTTGCAGAAAGCAGCTGTTTGAAACTATGAAAGGTGTGATTTCTGGAGAGCGGTGGCATAAAAGGACTCTTGGCAAATTGCTGGGTAGTCTTGGTTCACACAAAGCCTCTGGTCCCCACTCCTCCATGAGTTTTACTTGACCCTGCAGATTGGCTGCTTTCTACTGGATGGTGGGAATTAGACATTGTGTGTGGAAAGCTACCACCCCACAGGCTTGACTAGAAATAGAGCCAAAGTGACCTAACTTAGAGAATTCCGACCTTACACTCGTCTGCTCCCTCACATTCTCCAAGTATAAGCTCATCAATCATTTAAAATAGGCAACATATAATGGACTCAAGGGAGCCTACAAAGAGCTTGGATGGTCATAGATGATACACTACAGAAGAGGTAAGCGAAAACAACACATTATTTGAACATGAGAGCAAGAATGTGTGTCCCTTTTTTGTTTTTTCCTTTCCCTTTTTAAGTTTGTAGCTCCTTTTTACAGTGTGACTTTTCTTTATTCTTTCTGTCCTTTTTGTCATTGCAGAAGGTTACTTTCAGAGCTGTCTCTACTTGCATCTTCCTGCCTACCACACATGCAAACAATTTTCCATTATAATCAATCACATGAAGAAATCTCAACTATCATTGCATGGATGAACCATCACAAAGAAAAAAAAAAAAAAAGAAATACATGCATCCCATATCACAGACATTTGATGAAGAGGACAAAAAGATCCAAAGACAATAGTAAAAATTCTCATTAAATACATCTGCAACTCCTACCTGAGGTGAGTCAACTTCAAGGAAGTATCAGAAAAAACCCATCTCTAGAGCCTCATTTCGGAAACAAGCCAGCACAGAGAAGTCTCACTCCTGGCCTGTGTGATTTATGGACTATGGGCAGAGAATCCCTCCATGAATACATGAAGCCCCAAACTAAAATAAACATCAGCCATTAAAACAAGGATTAAATGCTTAGTGGATTCTTTATTTGAACAAACTGATGTTACAAATTTTGTGGTGCAGATGTTAAGTGTTAATATGAAGGCATGAGAGGCCATAAAACATGGGCAGGAGCCTGTCAGAAGAGTTTACATTGTGGGGAGCACAGAGAACCAAACTGCACACTATTTTAGAAGTCAGGTGTTCCATGCTTAAGAGGTCAGACAATTTCATGTGAAATATGAGCTGAAACAGTCAATCTACAACACAGCACGCATATGCTGCGGATGACTAGGCACAAGGGACATGGTTCTTTTGCCAGTCACTTTGACAGTGTGTTATACAGTCTACCTGGCCAAAAAATCCATAAAAATCAGGACTGTTAGATGATGGGAGAAGGGCAGTATGCACACAGATCCTCAGTATAAAAAGGATGTAACGTTGCCCAAGCTCATTAACTGGCTTTTGTTTACAGGCTCTTACCATTCCTTGGCTAGTCACCTGCAAAGCAGCACGGTCATATCACATTCTGTGGACCAGCAGTCTTTGAAATCTTACTTGGAATGGCAAAACCACATAGTCCCTACTGCAGTCAGAAGCACAACAGAGATCTTCTGAAGCATTAGCAGAAAACCCCTTGTGTTCAGTGATTTTTATGGCAACCTAACAGATGTACAATTCCAATTCCTGTTTGTTCAGTTCAGGGATCAAGATGCAAGGCAAATTTGAAGAGGCTTATAGAGCTCTTAGAGTTCCAGGATGACAGAACATTTACTGCAGAAGACTGCCCACTGAAGTACCTGTGCAACCACAGCCTGAGCTCAAAGAGTGCCCACAGATCACAGGACAGCTCAGAGCTGCGAGATCACCACAGGCTTCCCAGCACGTAAAGCGGGCTAGTTCAGAAGTCATGGATGCCACCAGAAACATCCCTTCACTGTCTCCTTTGGACTTAACATCCAAAGCTCTGCGCATCAGTTACCTTGAAGCTGCAGTTTTCATCCATACTACAACAAAGCGGTTCTTCTCAAAACACTGATCTCCTGGGAGGAGAAACCACGCTCCAGCTCCAGGAGCCTTGTTCTCTACAGCTGATACTTGACACCCTTTGTGCAGCATCCATTTCGGAGTAGGCACAAGCAAGGATTGAAGAAGGAAACTAAGAGCAGCCACTATCAGAATTTCTGACACAGCCAGCACTCGCCAATCCATTTCCACCCATGGGAACACAGAGCCCCCATCACCTCTGTCAGCACACAGCACAGAATTCTCTCTGTGCAATGGACTTCCATACCTCCACTAAAAGCTTGGGATTTCAGATTTACCACAGCTACCATTTTACTGCCTTGTCCTACAAAACAGTTATGCACCTCCAATTTCTTTCTGACTAGAATAGCAGAGAAAAACATGCATCAACTGCTAGAAAAAATAATTTCATAGCAGAATGATCCACTGCTCCCTGTCCCAAAAATGTTATTTTTTTTTTATTTTTACATGGCCAGTTTCATACCAAATCACAAGTTCATGACTATTTGCCTGGCACAGCAGCAAACAAGAATTTGAGACAGAAGCCATGAACCCTGTGCTACACCTCAAAACACTACAGAGATTTTATTGTAAGGATTATTATCCAAGTTAGCCTGCGGCTTGAACACATCAGTTAAAACCACATTTTTCTCCAAAGCCATCAGCATAACGCAACTCAGTTGTCAGTGTAACGTATCAGGACTTCTTTTAACGGCAGGCCTGTAAGACAGCACAGGATAAGCGCTATGATTCTCTGTCTGCTCATTGGTTCAATCTGTCATCAGGATTTCAAAGATTGCCACCTCCTGTACAATGTGCACTCGTCTCCTTTTAAAAACACACCTTTGTGGTAGGCTTCTCATCTACCTGGAAACAAGGACTGACTCATGTAAGAAAGAAAAGACAGTTTAATGGTACACAAAGCATGGCTTAATGGTAGGACTATTAAAGTGGGAATGGAAACATCTGCTCTGCCACTTCCTCTTAGCCTCTGTTTCTCATCCTTTATTTGATCTGCTCTGTTACTAGCTGTACATCCTTTGAAGCTGAATTGATTGCCTTTGGTTGTAACAGACACACAAAGGTCCCAGCTTGCTTGGGGCCACAAGGGTAGACCTTGTAACACAAATATCATTAAGTCCAAATGATAAGGAGTGATGTATAAAACTCCAAACTCAGACTCCTCAGTTTTGATCACTTAAACTCAGCAGATCTGTGATCAACCACAAAGCACAGTCCTAATGCACTTCAGGGCTTTAGGGACTACAAAATGTTTGGCTGCACTTATACTGTGAAAAATAGGATCATTGGACTCCAGGTTTATTTTCTTTTAATGAGTCTTTAGCAAGTGTGCTTAGCTTGCAAAGAACGTTTTTACAACTGCCAGCCTTACCAACCCATCCTGGGTTTTTGCAGCTGAACTCCAATCACTTCTGCTGAGGCTGAAAGAGCTCAGGGACTCACCAAACCTTAGTCTCCTTGGAGCCTGTCTGCCGTTGTAGCCAGAATGACCACCAGAATATCCATGAACATCCCAAGACAAGGACAACGTTCACTAGATAATCTACTCATTACCACCTGTCAGTTTAGATTCCGTTAGGTTCCAACGGAAACTAGCATTTAGTTTTATTAGGAACCCAGTGAAGGCGCAGTACAGCTATCCTGTGTGCAGCTGGTCTAGAAAGTAAAGAAATCCACACGCTACGTGTATTTGAATGTTCTCTTTGTCTCTTTTGCACCTTGACAGTAGAGGAAGAAGAAACCACAGTCCCTCCTGATCCACATTATCCATGCTACCTTCATGCTGAGGGCTTCATCTAGACCACGCCGGCAACAAAACTTCACTTGCCACGTGTGATGGAAAAGGACACTTCCGAAGGGCAGACTGCTCCAAAAGGCTGCTGTTTATCAGCCATAAGGAAGCAATCACACAGTTATAGGGAAAATCAGACACCCTCTTTGGAAAACAAGGGACATGGAGAAACCAAGGGATTTATCCACACAAGTAAGACATACTCCCATGGATAAAGTCCTGAAAGACCTGATTTCTGATACAGGGAATCCTACGCTTGCAAGACCTAATCACATTACATCTTCTGCATAGTCCATTGTTAAAAATCCTTGCTTTAATTCTTGAACAGATGCTTCCTAATATGGACTAATACAGGTTGCATTACATCTCTCTATTTTTAGTGCACATGTTTTTTGGCCATAACAACTGCTATTTCAGGCCACGTCAAACCTGCAGAGAAAACACAGCTAAGAGACAATGATTAAAGATGGGGAAATGCAACATAGCAGTAACGTGTTTAGGATTTATGCCTGTTCAGGGAAAGCATTCCCTACGTTGGATACCTGCATACTAGCACTTATATAAATCATTACCAGCTTTGATCAATGGTTAAAACAGGTTGCGAGGTAACTGGACAGGGAAGCAACACATTGTTATTTTGTGAATTAAAATGTTGACATTCCTGTTTTTCATTATACATTTCTCTCCACACAGCACATTTGCAGTAAATGAAAATGGGTTCATTTAAACTGACAAATGGGTTTAAAGTGAAGTAATTTATGATGCCTGTATCATAAACATGAAATAACCTCCTCTCCAAAGACAAGCAAGCTGCTCTCTCTCATGCTCCTGGACTGTATTTTATATCAAATCCCTTCTATGTAAGGGGACTTTAATACACCACTGGAGACCTTTTGAAAAGTTATAGTAGAACTTACTTTTCCCAAAGAAACAGAAAGTTTTACAACATGGTTAGAGGAGATTCCTACACTTTCGTAACTTGGTTCGACACTGTTCTTATAACTGATATTTTCTCTCACCAAGAAAAAGCGAAAAACTTTGCCCAACCATAAACTATGACGGCACAGGGAATGTGCAAAATGTGTGACCAGATCTCAGCCAATTAGTTAAACTACTGTTAACTACATCCATTCACAGCAGCTGAAGGTGTCATAGATGTCAGGTGGAAACAGCTTCATTGTCTGTATTATAAAGGTGCAGAGAAACAGGGCAACAAAAGAAGCCTTTTCTCAGGTGTTTTCTACTCCAACTGTTTGCTGCATGAGGTTAATAAAGGAGACAGTACAGCTCTTCTTACAGGGTCAGAGATTGGTGGGAATCACAGGTAATGCCAAAACACAGATTAGCCCTGCAGCTACCTCTTGTCCCCACAAATAAATTGAGAAGTCTACTCATGGAGGTCTCGGCAAAACACATTGGCACTGCAAAAATCCTGTATGATGCATTAAAATAGACCTCTTTCTCTCCCCATGGGGCTCACCTGTAGCAAAGTTCTTCTTTCTTGTTAGACCTACTAACAAAATTCCCTGACTCCATTCTCTCTCCAGAAAGACCACTAGCCCAGGACCTTTGACAAGAAAGTTGTCAAACTCTTCCTTTAGTATCAGAATAGTGGGTGACAGCAGGTTTGTATCCCAGATACAGCCCAGCATTTAAAGATAACTGAAGTGTTTCCCATCACTGGGGGGAAGCTGTTTCCCATGTTCCTAATGACACCACACTTCAGAGCAAATGAAACCCAACCTTCCCCTCCTTCCCCCTCACAGCATATGCACCTGGAAACCTTTTAATAGGTTTTCTGTTTGCCTCACAGGGGCTCATGTTCATGCCTGAGCAGAAATGTGCATTGTGACTTGAACTCTTTCTCCTGATGGATGACAGGTGATAAAAATAATATGTATACACATATCATATGACTAACAATAGCACCTGGCCCATGGTGATGGGATCCATCCTTTGCTGCTGGAGCACTTCAGAGTTTAAACAAAGGAATTAAAACATCAGCCCTGAATCCACAGACCTGAGATTGGTTTTTTTAACCCATTAGTAGGCACTTCAGATTCAAATCTGAAAGATCCAGTCCTACAAGACCCTAAGTATTTTCCCATTCCTGACCACAGCCTAATTAAACCTCTTATTCAGATTATTCCAGGAGAAATTTGGCTCCCACAAAGTTCTCCTGCAGCTTTAAAAATAATTTTTACAGTGTTGTAGGATATGTAACACCACTCAGGCTAAAGGAGTTGTTTTAGAGAGATTAACAAGCACTTATCAAACCAACCTACTAGCATTACCTCGCCCCAAGGAACTGTTCAGCTCTGTTCTCCTCTCCCATGGCTAGGGTCTGCAAGGGAAGTGTCACATTTCTGGGTGGAACACCGTGCTCTCTATCCCCTCAGTAACACTGACACATAGTATTTCTTGATTAATTCTGCCTTCTTAAAATATTTTCCTCCTCCAAATATTCACACAAATCACTACATCACCAAGCAACTTCCTTTACAATCAAGTAAGTTCATAGATCACAGGACCATTGATGTGAATAGAAATTCGTCATTGAGCAATTCAGCCCTTTTTAAATTCATATGATGTGATCTAATATTAAAAGTCGATAATATTAAAACTAATATTAAAAGTTCACCATCTGATTATATTTTAATCCCAAACAACCCCCGACGATGCCAGGTACCACTCAATTACAAAATTCTATGAAAATGTCTTCAGAGGTGATTCTCGCCTGTTCCAACACTACAAGGACAACAGCAAAGGCCTGGAAAATATCCAAGCATGGCAATTCAGTGGCTTTGAAAAATACTTATTTTACATTGCATATTTTTCCACGTTGTTCCACGATGCAGGATGTGTATCTAAAATGTCTAGCATGCAAGTATTTCCCACGTATTTACAACCTCCATTCCTTCCTGCCAAGTTGTAGCCTGGATGAGCCAAATTACAAGCCAGTGAAAAAGAACCTCTAGTACGAATCTGTTCAGTCCTTCAACCTACTGATGCTGATAAGCAACACAGTAAAGAGACCTTTTCCCAGGAGAAACTCTGGAAGCATGCCCCTAGATCATCATTTCCACACAATTTCATTAGGAATGGACCTTTTGTGTGTCAGAAAGGATTGATTTTTTTTTGTTTCTAAACTCCTTGTGCACCAAAGTTAATCCAAACCAGACAGGAGTCAATTGGGTCATTAACATGCTAAGCCTATTAACAGCAACAACTTACATTTCTTTCCTGCAACAATGAAAAACATTCAGGAGTCTGCCTTTAGGTGGCAAAGCCCATGAGCTATTTCATTATTTTATGACACAGCAACTTGAAGCAGTAGCTGTTTCCATGAGCAAGCAGCACTCCCCACTGTGCAGCACTTGGGTGCTTTGCCCCCTTTTTAGCACAGCCAGCCTGTGGCCAACACAAAGAACCAGCACTCAAGGGATACGAATCCCATTCCCAGCTGTTTCGCAGACTCCTGTGTGATCTCAGGGCAGGGCAAGGAATTACATGTTCCCAGATTTTCCTTATCTACCTGCAGGGGAGGGACTAGAGCTATCCTAGTCTCATGCAAGAGTCGAAGAGGCCCATACTGTCCCCAAATCCAGTTCTATCTCAGCCTGCCAATTAGTCACAGAACAAGATCTATAGCCTTAAATAAATTTTGTATCACACTATCAATCCTCCTGTGCCTCAGAACTCAGATACACATTCAGCCCATGTATCCTGGCCACCACCTTCACATGAGCTGAGCTACGGTAGTAGTGTGCGCATACGTACACATGTGCGTACATGTGTGCTCTTAGACTAAAAAATAAAAAAGACTTTGGCAACTCTGCTTGCAGTAGGAGTTCTTCCTTGGGCTGCCCATGGACTGAGATTCTAACAAATATACAATTAATTTTGCTGACATACAGGGTTAAGTGCAACCACATCATGTCAGACCAGGGGCCCACCAAGCCCATGCCATGAAGCCCTTCAAGCCCATCAACCCCTCTTGGCCAACGTGAGGAGGACAAAGCTTGCAGGGAGGATCCCAGCAACCATGGGGTCCATTCACATTCCCTTCTGGAAAAAAGACAGAGAAGAGCAGCACATAGTGGGTCCCCAGAAGCCTTCAAGAATCAGTCAGTGCTAGTGTGAACACTCTTGTTCCAATGTCCACTTTTAGTATCTTATTTTTACAGATACTTTGGTACTTACTCACCTTCTCTTTCCATTTGTGGTGCCACTTAATTAACTGTCTCCCCAATTTCCTTTCCTTTAGTCCCTCTTCCCAGAGAGGGAATTTCAGTTCTGCCAAGGACAGACAGCACCCTCCCCCTAGACAGAAGGTCAAAAGGTTCAGTGGCAAAAGGATGAGGCAGATTTCCCAGCCTGATTTTGGTTCAGTTCAGCTTTTAACTAATGCCTGTCTCATTTTACAGTGTAAGAGTTTTGTAATGCATTTTCTATGAACGCAGTGCTGCAGCACCTACAGTACTTGGCTTGGAAACCAGAGTGATCCTGAATTCTGATGCTTCCTCTAAAAAGAGACATAGGGGATCTGTAACTCTAGCCAGAACCAAGATTTTATACTCAGAGAATCAAAAAGAAGATTGGCTTAGTCTGAACCCAGGAGAATGATAAACCTGCTGAACTATTCAGAGTTCAACTCCACACAAGAGAAAATAAAGTTCCTGGCTACAAGACTTACCAACAAGCAGCGCAAGTCAAGAGGCAACCTTATGAGCAAGACGAGGTCATCTCTGCTGGTACACAAGCTTGGTTAAACACAAAACCTGAGAGACACAGACAAACTAAGTTCATGGCTGCCTAATCCACTCAGTTCCTTCAGACCTCTGCTTCCGCTGCTATTCCCCTTTTGTGCCTCCTGCTGCTGTTATGTCCCTTTACGTCCAACAACAGCACTTGTTCCTGATCCCTAACCGTTCCCACACGAGTGGGTCTCTTACTTTTGTACCCATCAAACCTGCCAGCCCTGCTTCCCATTTTGCCCTTTTGGCAGTCCAGTAGAAGACTGCACAGATGCCTTGACCCCCTGCCTCCATTTTGTATGCAGTTCCCCAGCAGGAACAAAAGCTGTAATACTCGTAGGGTTATGGGGCAGGAGTGGAATAAAAGGAACAGAACGCACAGGCACACTGAAGCCTAAAGAAGAGATTTCACAGATTTCATAGAAATTACCCATCCAGAAAAATTTCCAGAAAGGACAAAATTCAATTACTCCAAAGAATTAAAAAACTAGACCAGTTTATCCTAACTGGCAACCTGACTGTTTGTCTGTAAAAATGGGAGAAGACAGGATATGATCAGTGAATAGAGTTAGACATTTTCTCTTCCAAAATTATAGGACTCCACCACCTAACTTACATAGGTACCCTGCTGTCACAGATTTAGTTCCTTCAATAACCAAGTTAACTAGATTAAAGTTAGCCTAGGGATATCTACATGAGTTGCAATCACATTCTGGACTCTCAGACCCCAGTTCACAGATCCCCACGCAAAGCTAAAGATCTTAAAAGTTTCTTTGCTATCTCTGTGACCTCATTCCTTCTAACACAAGACAAAAGGAAAAAGAAAGTTTACTTTATCTCACAAAACCTTAAAACAAACTATTTAAAAGTTGTCACTCAAAGAAACAAAAAGGTCCTATAGCATGAGAGCTAGAGCTTAAGTCTGACGAGTCCAGAAATAGTAAGTAAAATCAAGTTCCTACTTAAAAAAATTACCTTCCTCAACTACATCTGGTAGTTTCAGATGCACATAAGCCAACACAAAAGCAATTAAGAAACAAAAAGAGAATGTCTGCCCAGTTGACCGCATGCCCTCCTATATGCTATTACAGATGGTGTGCTCTGCTGCACAGAAGTAAAAATGGTGATATGAGAAGCTTAAATTAGATTGAAGTATCCAAAGGCACACTTTCTGCATTCTGATGGATGGGATGCATCCCATCCATGCCTACTTGGCACAACTCTAGTAGAAAGGCGAGACAAAAGAGCACCCCTAACCATTGACTTCAGTTTCAAAATTTGAGCCTTTGGCAAAACGCTGTGAATGCTTTCCTGAGCAGTGGCCACATTGCACTGGTAAAACAGAGATTTACTCTGACCCATCATAAATTTTTCTTCTCACAAACTGAATGTTACAGCACATGTCTAATTCTTATGTTTGTGATCTGGCTCCTTCTGCCTGAAGTAACAGAAGGAGTCATTAATGCATGCCAATTTTCACTAGCTCCAGCTGCCTAAACACTTGAATCACAAAATACAGACATACTGGCAGAACAACAGTTAAATATACAATTGCATATCCATAGCTGTTCTCTCGAGCCACTTCAAGCTCACCTGCTACAACCTTGCAGTGCTCATCAGGAATGTGCGACATCATGGGATGGCTTGATTTCGTGGATCGTCTACGCCTGATGAAGTGTTCTTTTCCACTAAATGAGGTCTCTGATGTATTCACTGGTTGTATTAGCATGTGCTCTGATCCAATTTGGATATAGCCAACCTGCCCACAAAAGAGAACAAATAAAACCACATCAGAAAATTTGGTATCCAAACCTTGTCTATCAACCCAGTTTGAAACTGGGCCATTTCACTGCAATCATTGTTTACAGGGTGGGGGAAATGAAAAGTGAATATGACTGCGTTCAGTCTGCATAACACAGAGTAAAGAGCTTCATCTGCTTCTCATATTTATATCACTGAGCAGTATTTAGAAAAATCACTGTGCAAGGCACTGTACACATACAAAAAAAAAAAAAAAGGTGAGGTGTTCTTATCAATCCCTTTCCTTTCCCTTCCTCTCCCTCCGGCTAAAGCACCACCCTAGCTGGAAGCATAACTACATACGTTTTATGAGATGCTTAGCTCACATGAGGACAAATAAATCCTATTAATAGAAATCCATTCATGATCACCTTTCTGATTGCCAGCCAGAATTGCAGTTATTAAATGGCATTTACTTTCTCAATAGAGCAGAGGTGAGATTGCTTGCATACAAGAGATCACCTACGTACCTCTTGCAGACAACACTAAGTGAATTGGAGTCATATGTAGGACTTGCAGAGCCACACACGTTTTTTGTATGGGGACCAAATACATCTTGACTACAAGAGGGATCACAAAGCAAGTACTGCTCTCCCTGCAAGCCATTGGTTGGGTTTTAGGGGTCAAGCTGGGAATGGACTGTTGTACCTTCCCTGTTACAAGCTTTTCCACCACACACAAGGATGGCAAAAAGCCTGCCTAAATAACAACAGACTCCATAGGCTACAAGTCAGAGCACTAAAACCCTGCCTTTCTTGCATCAAGTCCAGGGCTGGCAAGAACATCTTCGGAAGTCAACTTCTGCCCCAGGACAGCTCTCTTCTGTTTGCAAAGCAAAGTGTTTAAGGGTTTTATGCCTTTTCCACTCCTTTTCCTGGCATGAGAGGAAGAGAGTGAAAGCACAGATATCACCTTAAAAGTTAACAAAGCTTCCAAGCTTAGTAAGCAATATTAAGGTTATAACACACTGGAGAAACAAAATATGTACAGGGAGGGTTTCTTACTTTTCATTGTGATTATCTGTATTGCCATTAAAAGTCTCAAAATACAGCTCTTTGCCCTTGGGAGAACTCTCTAGGTCTGATCCAGCTTCTCCCACTAGCAACAGAAGACCTTACCTGGCCTGCCAGAAGCCATCAGATTGTACCTATAAGGAGGACCATAGGCAAAGGAGCTTAAAGAGATGTCCTGCTAGGTTGTATGCCTGTAAAATCCACCCTACACGTACAGAAACCAGACTTTTTTTGCACACACACCTCTCCCCCCCGCCCCCCGTATTCTCTGCCAGCCAGGCAACCATCCAAATAAATGCTCTGCACGTACATGCAAATACTATATATTCAACAGCTGACTGTACTAATGATTTATAATATACATTACATACATACTGTATATTGTACATTTCCACACCTCCTTGCCAAATTCAGTCCTCACGTACACCCAGGAAATCCCTTTGGCCTAGTATTTCCAGCAAGAGGAATTTCTGCCAACAGAAATGAGAGAGCTCTCCACTTTTGACAGCCCTACTAACTGAACAGCATTTAGGGGAAACGAGACTCTCTCAGAAAGGGTCACTACTTTCAAAAGTGCACTTTGAAAAAAATGTATATAAATCAGTGTCTCTATTTGTCACAGCTGCAAAGCATAGCAGTCACAATTAGTCCTCTGTCTCGAAAGAGACAAGAGACACTTCTTTTGAGGTCTTGGGGCAAGGTCACTGATTGAGTATAAAATGCCATGACACCTCCCAGAAGGGCTCCCATTTACGAAGGAAAATTAACGTTATTTCTTGGCCTTACAGAACGCATCCCAGTTTACAAGACTCCCTCTGCCCTGGAGTTCTCAAAGGGGCTGCCTCTTTGTCAGAATTGTTTCAGAGACAGCAAAAGTTCTAGTGTCTTATTCTTCCAGTCTCCTTTACTATGCTCTCCACTACTTTCCCTCCTTTTTCCAATCTTCCAGCTGGGAGGTAGCCCCAGCCCCCTCTTTTAATATAGGTTTTAATTATTTAGAAGAAGGGTTGTAAATCTGGTGCCATGGTACTAAAAGCCACACCAGAGCTTCTGAAACACTGCCAACCATTTCTGTTGGTGCCAAAAATATGTAAGAAGAAGTCAGTTTCATCACCACTCGACATTATCCCAACTTTCTGGCATCAAGTGTGAAAATAATTTAAACCATTGGAAAGGACTTATGTTTCACATTTGCTTTGGAATTGTGAAACCTATGGAGGGAAAGAGCCATGCGTCGTCACCCTGGAATAGGTTAAGAAGCAATCTCAAGTTTAATCTGACAAGCCAAGAAGAGTTTCAAGCAGGAAGGATTTGCAGAATTGGGCCTGTGAAGTCCTCCTAGGGAGTTAAAGTCTTCCCCAAACTTGCCAGTTGGGTTCTAAAGAGTCCTCAGACCTGTTGGCCCAGGTGATATCTTTTGGACCTAGTAATTTGAATACTCTGGCCATTATTTTGATTTTTTTTCCCTAAGAAATGCATCACTCAAGTTGTCTCCCTCAAATCCTCCAACTACTAGACACTGCACGGAGCTAATCTCAGCCTGAGATATCTGACATCAGCACCAGACACATTATGCTTTTCTTTTCTAATCTGCATGATGTTCAGTGACTGCAGAAAGCTGGATTTCAAAGATAAAGAAGTAAAACAGAAGACCATGTAACTTGTCAGAGTTATTTTCCTCCCCACATCCCTGGAAATCATTCAAATTAAATAAAATGCTTTGGATCCGCCAATTCACATTTGCCTGGGGAGATGCATATCAAAAGCCGGGATACTCCCTCTCATCCTTCTTCCACTGCGAGAGCCCATATGAACACGTCTGCCACTGTGCCACAGACCAGCACTGCTTAGTGTCCTGGAAAGCAGCTGCTGCCCAACCCTGCCATCCCAGAGCACCTGAAACACAGGAGTCATTAGGAGCCCCAAAATTTAGAGAGGCATAGCAGTAATGGTCATCTGCATTATTAATCAAACCTGGATTTTACAGTTAGTATGACAGGACCATATGGCTGACAGAATCACGCAGCTCAGCTAACAGGAAAGACTGGAATGATTTCAGCCTGCAAGAGGCAGGCAACCAAACTGACAAGTTGATCAAAATAAGCAATAATCCACACTTCGCACTACAGCCCCACTCACCACTGCATTTAACAGCAGCTGTATCTTTCATACTAAGGATATTTCATATCCTTAATTTAAAAGTCAGCTCAACATTTCTCACTAGCAAAAAAAAGGCCCTGTTCTCCAAACCACCAAAAAATATTCTCACATGCTCTTAACCAGAGTTTTATACATACACCGGTCACTTGAGCAATCTGCTCACTCTCTAGTCTAGATGTGCTTCTTGCACACACTATCTTCCTTGCCACTGGAGCTTTCCTCAGGCTAAGTGACAGCAGGGAAAGGAGGAAGATCCTCACACCATACAACTGAAATTACAACAGCAGCAAGGGGACTGTAAGTGCTGGCACTCAAACAGCATTTGTAATCCCATCGTGCTGCTTCACTACTCTGTCTCTGTCCCCAGTAGTACCGGTGGAGTTACAGCAGCTCAGGGGCTAACTCAGGACAGGAATCCAAACCTTCCATGTTCTCTGCATGTGGTTCTGGACCTTCCCACATGTTAATCCTTTCCAACAGTTACACTGCTTTTCCAGTCCTTTTTATTTTCACAACATCTTTGAACAAGATCTGTGAAATGCTGAATCTTTAACAGACTTTTCTTTTGCTCTTAAGTGTTCATTAGTTACATACGTATGAACATGCTGAAGAGAGAGCAGTTTTAAACATCTGACAAATTCCATACCCTTCTCAATTTCTCAACTGTTACACTGTAAATGTTAGTTTAACCATGTCCTCAAAGTTAAAAGGTAGTTAATATTTAAAGTGAAGAACAAAACCCAACACAAATACAGTTTAATAAACTTCACATGGCTTTTAGTCCTGTCCTTATTAACCATGTAAATAATAACCAACTTAAAGCTGAAGCAAGTGCAGTTGAGGTAAATTTAAAACAAGGTCTTTAAATGAGGTCTTGCTCCAGTGTCATTTTAGGTTCATTTAGTGTCATTTGAGAGCAAATCGCACCCAGCAATACCTAATTGCACCTCTGTCCCAGCCTGTCCTAGCCTCCAAGTCAAGCTACACCCCCACAAAGTTTGTGGCTGGTACCAGGTGAAGGGGACACACCAGAATGAAGAGGCACCATTCAGAAATATTTTCACAAGCTGGAAGATTTGTCTACCAGGAGTTATATGAGGTTTAACAAACCTCATGTTCTAAACCCAAAATCAAAGATTCCAGATTTCAAAATGGAAGAGAAGCTACTTAGGATTAAACCCCTGCCTCTAAATGCATCCCGGTGATTTTCAGCCATCAGACATGGTTCCTGAACTGACAAGAGTTTTCAAGTTCGTCTCTAGGTCAAAACTTAAAAATTATTTTAACATGAACCCATGACTCTCCTAAAACTGTGAATATTTCAAAAAGTTAGGTACAAGAAACATGAAAAGGCTGCACCAGTTGTAAGGCACCAGCACTGCAATCCAGCACTTCAGCACGTGAAAGTGACCCTAGCATAAAATAAAAGTAAAAACTTAATACATCAAATGAAATCTTCAGGAATCTCACATTTTGCAGACAGTCAGGGCAGCATTCTGCAATGTACAACTGGGGAAGAAGTCTTCCCAGAGGGCACAGGAACTGTCTATCTCTGTTATCTTGGGTCTGCAGGACTAGCAAGCCCTGCTAGGATTCAGAAAAAGCATTGCAGCAATTACAGCACAAATACTTGGTGCTGAAAGGGCCTCCTCTACTGTGCTCTCCAGGCTTCAATCAAAAAAGCTCTATAGAAGATAGCACTGCTCTGCCAAACTTTGCTAAAGAAGGTTAAGAGCACCACACCGAGAACAGCAGTCAAAATGTAATTTGCGCCTTAAAGCAATAGATGAGGAGTTCTGAGATGTGTCAAGCAAACTGGAATTTTCTTGCTGGAGAGAGACCTAACGTATGTCATCTAGGAACTGGTCTCAGGCTTAGACGCAGAGACCTTAGTCCACTACACGACGCAACTCAAGGTAACATGCGCTATGGCCTTAAAAGCTGCAATTTTCAAAAAAAGATGCAACTTTTTGTATTGCCTTTCTAGCATCAGTCAGATGAGCTGCAGGACTTGGTTCCTACCTGTGCCTCCCCAGCACGAGCAAAGGACAGTTCAGACCTACTGTCTACACTGCAATTCCCAGGCTGTCGAGGCAAACAGGAGGGTTGGAGAACTATGACATGCAGTACTTTAACTACACAGAGGAGAGCATAGATACACTGGTCCTAAATATGACACAGCTTGACATAGCTACAATATTATGGCCACCCCTCTTGATGCAAATACAATCTGTAGCAGGAAACTACACCAGCCCACATGCTGGTTAACAGCAGCATCTACAAGCAGAGTTTAAAAAACAAAAGACAGCCTTTAGATGCCACACTGGGAACCTGATATCATCACCAGGAAGCAATTACTGTCTGGTTGCAGCTCAGTTTTCATGCCACTGTCAGGTACTTTGTTTTTATTTGAACTCCACTTGCACTGGTCATTTTATAACACTTTTTGTGTTATTTATGATTAAGGTATACGATTACAACAAAGTCTGAGCCAGGTGGAGATCACAATACAGTATTATTACCTACATTACTTTTAGCAACCAGTTTTTCTGAATGAGATGTCCTGATCATCTAGATTGAGCCCAATGACCACTCCCACACTGGAGTTCTCAGGCAATCTCCCACTGCAGCACTAGCACTGCTCAGGAGACAAATGTCTGGATAAAAAGACTGCAAGTTTTCCCACTACCAAAGTCTTTCTTCTAGCCCAGGATGCAGGTCTTGTCCATATTCCCACCTGTGAAGCCGTGCTGCTGATGAGGGCAAAGCCTTATTCATTCTGTTGACAACAGGGCTTTAAGGAAGCAATTGGAAAATTCAAAACCTCTGGTAGTGATGGTCTTGATATTTTAAAGTGCTTGACTAGGAGGCAAAAAATTTTGGCTCCAAGGTCACCCAATCTCAGTTTCACTCACAGCAGACTGAAGTCTTCCTAGATAATGTGGGGCAAACTCTTGATTCCTCTGATCCCTGAAAACATCTAACCACCAAATTGCCACTGCAAAAGGCTGTGTAAACACTGAAAGCAGACCAAAATCCAATATGTTTCATGTTTAAGAATAGATTTAAGAAGCCAAAAGGCCCATTTAGCTAGAATAACAAGGTCTATCTACATGGTGATGTGGATCAATTTAATGAAACCATTTCAAAAGTTAATGAGGTTCATCCTAAGTTTAGGTTCATCCTAAAGACACAAGTTCTCTATTCTCTGGTTTTCAATTCACAAGGGTGTTATAAACCTTAACTCACTCCTATGTATCATGCGCCTGCTTTAAGCTCTTTTCCCATTCCTGACGATTATCTGAATGAACAGCACATGAACCAATTCTTCTAACAGAAAATGAGCATCCCAACATGCAGAAACACCTCTCTCTCAACACATCTGTCCATCTCTCGGCACTCCCAGGACAAGATCCAAAGGTGAAGGTGTGCAGAGCTTTCCCAACACTGCCGCTTACCCATGTGGTAGTATGGGCTTTGGTCCCCAAGAGGTGCCCCAAATGAGCAGCTTTGATACCAATCACTTTTTGATCCCAAGTTCATCTAGCTCAGTTATGTCATTTAATCATTGCTTAGAATTCATGCGATAGACCCAGACTGCAGTATTGCAGCTCTTATTTACAGAGTAATGAACAAAGACTAACTAGTCTTGTTTCTTTTCCAACTTTTCTACTGGGAATATCGCCAATCTTTTTCACTCCTCCTCCATTCCCAGATCTCAGGCAGTTAATACTGTGCCTACAACTACATTCCTCTTTTTAAAATGTTCCCTCTCTGCCTATTTGTGCTTTTCAGTTCTGCTGGAGCAGGTAGCTTTGGAAGCCCAGCACTTCATGAACAAGATTAACAAAACGTGCCTGGTGACAAAAGCGTAGAGCTGTTAGTGATTTAAAGCTTGAACTAGAGATATCAGTTTGAAACTCCAAGAAAGCCCTTGGTGCTATACAGCTCAATTTACAGAGCCACCCAAACACTCAGCATCTCAGGGTCACAGTGGTTTTGTAAGCCAGAGGCACAGCGCCCTCATATGGCCCAGAAACTAGGGTCCGAGCCCCAAGTGCAGAGCACATGGAGTGCTTCACATCCCAACATTTACGACAAAATCTTCATCAATAAGATGAGAGAAGTTAAGCACAGGAGTTAGGTACCAGGAGTCTATGCCCTAGCGACCTCCCGAAAAGTTTTCAAGTTATCAACAATCATTACAAACTAGCCAACACCTTAAGTATCTAAATCTTCACCGCTGAGAAACACAAAGGCTGTCCCATGTAAGATCACCTTTTCTTATCAGGATACCTGGAGGAAATCCTAGCCCCTGTGGAGCCACCCGGAAATGCTACAACCTCAGCCATCTGAGGTGGAAAAAGCGTAGCTGAGCAGGACTGTTCCTCCATGCTAGAGGTGTCCCTGCACCACAGCTCCCACAAAACGCCCTCACACACCAATTGCACGAGCTGGGTGGAAAGGGATGGATGAAGACCCGAGGAGCCCACTGTCCCCGGCTATACTCCAGCTGTCCCAGGCTGTACATCTGAGGCCTCTGGAGAAGTGAGCCAGGCAGGTGGGTAATGAAATCCACACAGTGCAACCCGGCCACCAGCTAAATGGCAGGGGTACAGTGACAAGAGGAGGGTCCATCAGCCAGGATGCTCCTCTAAGGAGCATCCTTGAGTCCCTCTGCCCATCCACAGTGGCTGAGACCCCTAGCCCTTCAAGAACAGCTGAAGCTAGGGCATCTCCCACAGTAGAGAGCCAGGGAGAGAAAACAGTGTTGACCCACTCATCTCTTACCAATCCTTTCCCTACATTCTTAGCACTACCTCAGCTGCCTACCCTCACAGGGATGAGCATCCAAATCTAATTCCCTTCTCCTGCTACTCTGAGCTACTACCGCTGTCACTACGACTCTGGACACTCCTTGTGTAAGCACCACACTGAGATCTGCCCGTCATTAACACACTTTTTTGGGTCTTCCTTTGACTTTTACAATTTCAGCAAGGAAGTTGTAGACTTGTTGGAAAAAAAACCAAACCCACAGTGCAACATCAGTGATGTTGGCCGGGCCCTGGGAGGAGAGGGGGCAGTGGGGGAGCCCGTGCTGGGGTGAGCTGGGTGCAGGACAGGGGTCAGGCAGCTCCCGGGGCTGAGAGGACAAGCCTCAGGGTGGCAGCCCCGACTCTGACGGGAGGGGAAAAAGTCGGGGGCAGCTCTGGCAGAGGAGGGGCAGGAGGGGAAAAGGCAGGGAGGGCAGCCCTGGCAGAGGAGGCGGCAGGGGTAGCGGCAGGAGGGAAAAAAAAGGGGGGCCAGGAGGGGAAAGAGGGGGGGGGCCCTGGCCAGAGAGAGGGGGGCAGGAGGGGGAAAAAAGGAGGGGGGCCTGGCTGAGGAGGGGTGGGGGCAGGAGGGGAATAAGTGGGGGGGTCCAGGAGGGGAATAAGGGGGCAGCCCTGGCCAGAGGAGCAGGAGGGGAATAAGGGGGCAGGAGGGGCAGCCCTGGGGAGGAGAAGCAGGAGGGGAAGGGCCGGGCAGGCCTGGCAGACGGGGAGCAGGCAGGGATGGAGAGGGGGTTGGTGTCAGCCCTGGCAGCGGGGGGGCAGGAGAAGGGGCAGGAGGGGTGGGCAGCCCTGACAAGGGGGAGGGGACGGGGGTCAGTACCAGCCCGGCGCAGGTGCTGACGGCGGCGAAGGAGTCGGTGCGGTTCAGCACGCGTCCCGTGTAGAAGCAGAGCCGCTCCTCGGGCGGGCGCCGCGCCCGGCCCCGCCGCCGCTCCACCGCGAAGCCGCGGGCGAGGAAGCGCAGGTCGCGGCGCAGCTGCAGGTAGAGCTCGGAGCCCGCGGCCGGCAGGCGCAGCAGCAGCGTGTCCACCGCCTCCCGCCCGCCCCGCGGCAGGTGGATCCTCTCCGGCGGGACTCGCTCCGGGACCGACACCTCCAGCTCCGCTGCGGGCGAGAACGAGAGAGGCTGAGCGGCGCCGGGGGGCTCCGGGCCCAACGCCCCCGACCGGGCGCGGGTTGCGGCGCTGGAAGCCGCCGCCGAGGCGGCCGGCGGAGGGGACGGAAAAAAGAATAAAAAGCGATTTATTTCGCTCTGTACACGCGGGTAGAAGAGACGAAACGGGCGGGGAAGCGAGGAGCAAAGTGAGCGCTAAAGCTACTCGTATCGCCCGAAAAAAAAAACAACCCAAAAACCGGCGCGGCTCAACGCGAGCGTCCGCTTCACCGACCCCGGGAGAAGGGGGAAAGCGGAGCGGCAGCCGAGCGGAGCGGCAGCCGAGGACGGGCGGCAGGGAGAGGGAACCCCGGAGCTACCTGCGCCGGCGTCCAGCCGGCAGAGCAGCAGCAGCAGGCAGGGCAGCGCGAGGGGCAGGAGGCAGCCGTCAAACATCGTGCGGGACCCGCTGCGGACCGAGCCCCCGCCCGCCCTCGGCTACAAGTAATCGGCGCCGCCGGCAGCCGCGGCGTGCGGGGAGCCCGGGTCCCGCCCCCCCCGCGCCGCCCCGCGCGCCCATTGGCCGCCGGGCCCGCCGCGCCCCGCCCATTGGCCCAGGGGGCGGGCTGCGCGTAGGGCCGGGGGCGGCCTGCAGGGGGCGCTCTCTCGCACCCCGCCTATTGGCCGGGGGGGGCGGGCAGCGGGGGGCGGGCGGCAGGGGGCGCTCTCTGGTGCCCCGCGGGTCATAGAGTCCTAGAATGGGTTGGGTTGGGAGGGACCTTAAAGCTCACCCAGTTCCAACCCCCCTGCCCTGGGCAGGGACGCGTCCCACAGGATCAGGCTGCACAGGGAGCTGTCGGAAGCCCCTGGCGCTGGCTGAAGGCTGCCTGCTGCGCCGTGTCTTCTGCTTGTCCTTTTCCTCATGACTGACAGGATTTAAGCACTGCTACAGAAGAGCTCTTGAAAAATCCACCCATTCCCTTATTTCCTGCAGCCTTTTCCATCGCCATCTGAAGTACTGGGCCCAGGACTCGGAATACGAGGAAAAATGAGGCTGGCAATATCATAGAATCACTAGGTTGGAAAAGACCTCTTAGACTGAGTCCAACCATTCCCATCTGCCACTAAACCATGTTCTTGAGTACCACATCTACCTGTCTTTTAAATGCCTCCAGAGATGGGGATGCCACCACCTCCTTGGGCAGCTTCGGTCACCACCTGAGAACCCTTTCTGTGTAGAAATCTTTCCTGTCCAATATGAACCTCCCATGGCACAACCTGAGGCCATTCCCTCTCATCCTGTCACTAGGGAGAAGAGCCCAACACCCACTTCACTACAACCTCCTTTCAGATAGTTGTGGACAGTGATATAGACATATGAGCGCACAAAGATTTTAGGCAGTAATCTTCACCAATTCCCTTATTTGCTACAGCCTTTTCCATTGCCATCTGAAGTGTTGATCCTAGGACTCAGAACACCAGGAAAAAATGAAGTTGGGAATACTGAGTACACAAAGAATTTAGGTGATGGTCTTACATACTCCTGGAAGCACTCATCACATGGCTGAAAAACAAGAAATAAGTACATAAAGTTCAGGAGATATAAAAAAACCTGATTTCTATAGTGGTGGACAAGAGGGGGACACACTAATATAGAGCAGGGAGGACAGGTTGTTTAAGGTGTCTGAGGGCTGTTTGGGAGAGAAAGAAGAGGAAGCTCTTTGCCAGCTCCCTTTCCTTCACCGCTCTGTGCGTGGAAGGCTCTCACATCCTCACCAACATGCAACAAATTCCTGTTTTCACTGAGATTGTGCAGCCACAAGGTGGTTAGGCCACGTCCTGGGTGTCCTCAGCTGCCCAGGGGTCAGGAGAAGTCAGCTTGGTCTGTTGAAAGCAGTAGGGCAATTTCCAAGAGTAAAAAGATTTCCGCTGCATTTGGTGGGCTTTGGATTGGATCTTGTGCTGAATTGTGGAAAGCAGTAAAGTCCCCATGTGTTAGCAGCTTTAAACTGCCGCGGCCCAGCAGGTCATTGTTCCGGCATTTAAACTTCTGCAAAAATCTACAACCTTGTTACTGAAATTGTAGAAGAAGTCAAATGAAGACCCATAAAAGTATGTGAATGACTCTGGAAGATCTCAGTGCGGTGCTTACACAAGAATTGTCCAGAGTCATAGTGACAGCAGTAATGGCTCAGAGTAGCAAGGAAAGGGAATTAGATTTGGATGCTCATCCTTGTGAGGCTGGGCAGCTGGGGTAGTGCTAAGATTGGTAAGAGATGAGTGGGTTAACACCATTTTATCTCTTTGGGGCATTGGACATTTATCTCTTTTCTGACACTGGACAGAACCTTGTTTTTTGAGGTCTGCTCCTGTGGCCAGCAGAGAGCTTGCTTGAGTGACAGAATCCTAGAGCTGCCTCCAGCCCTTCGCCCCTCAGGCTGTGTTCTTCTTGGGCGTCAGGGGACATCCCGTGGCACACAGCGAGCTGGCATAGCGCCTCGGAAAGACCTACAGGCATGAGTACTCACAGATGTCTCCCCTCCTGCTGCAGTGTTGGGGAAGCTCCTCGTCTCTCCAGTGTGGTGGTACTTGGAGGATGTTAGCAGTGGTCAGCTGCCAGAGTGAAACTGAGAAAATGCAGCCAGCTCCCAGCAGACAAAATCTGGGTGAAGCCAGGACCCACGGCTCAAATTCACTTTCTTAACATGAGATCAGGTGAGATTTAATAGCTCTGTGTTTTCCTGTCTCTTTCAAGGCTCAGTCTGCTCTCTAACAAGAAGCAAGTTGCCAAAGCAAAAGCACTGGCTCAGAACCCATTCAAGTGAGACAAAAACTCAGTTTGGGACTGACTGTCTTGCTATATGTCAGTAGTGTAATGTTAAAACAAAATCTCAGAGCTTCAATTTCTTTCCTGACCTGTTGTGAACCAACAATTTCCACGCCTCCCTCCAAGACCAGGGTCCCGGCTGGCACAGCAGCTCTGGGCAGCAGCTCCCCAACAGCTCTTCCACCCATGGCAATCCTCCACTCCTGAGAACCAAGAGGCAATTTGATTTGTGAGGTGCCAAATCTGGCCTGAGCCCCGAACATTCATGTTTAAACCCAGACCACCAGCCGTCTTCATTTGCTGAGGGACCGAAGCTGGTGCCTCGTCTCTTCCCTCAAAAGGTCTTGACGTGGGGGCTTAGATTTGCTTAGCTTTTCAGTAGATCTTTTCTCCCACCTTCCAAAATCCTCTGCCAAAATAATAATAACAATACAGGGAAAGAATAAATGTAATAGCATGGGGGAAGTGGGGCACGTAACTTAACTGCATGGAAGGACTCGCTCAGTGGCCAGGCTGGCCAGCACACACTGCGTTGGGGTAGCTGAGCATCCCAGAGTTGCAGAGCATCTGGGCAGGGGCCCAAGAGGCTGCAATATCCCACAACAGGGGCAACATCACAGGCAGGCCTTGGATTTGGCGAGGGCCAGAGCCAGGAGCAAGGGACGAACCCCAAAGAGGTCCCCACATGGCTGAAAAGGAAACTGTCTTAGGAGCAGCAGTGTTTTTATTGAATCCAAATCTCAAAGCTCTGGTGAGACACAGACTTTCTTCATTAATTTAACACCATGGGCTTTCCAGAAATGTCTTGAAATTGTTACTGATAAGGGTAATGCTTGTGGCAGGAGTGGGGCTGTGATCTTAATGTGGTGATTGTATTTCGCCCCTGCTCTCAGCCTGAGGTGTGGTGGGGGTGTTTCTCCTCCTCTTACCATCACAGAGAGTGGATTTGGCCCTGCATTTTCTAGGAAGCAAGCCCTCTCCCCCTCTGAAACTCTTTTTTTTTTTTTTCAATTTTAAATGTACGTCGAGGAAGCCAAGTTTCATGGCCATTATTGCACAGTTAATAACCCTTTGGAGACTGCAGACATGTGTTATATACATCTTCCCAAGCAGTCATTTGGCTCACTGCCTGGAAAATGCCAGCATGCAAAGGGTTAACTTGGCCGTTACTCACCCTCCTCCCTTCCAGCCACCCCTCTCCAAACCCTTCCCATCCTGGTCCTGAGCAGGCAGTCCTGACCTCACAGGTGATGCCCTCCTGACCAGGACACACCAGTGCTCTCCTCACCTTCCTGCCCTAACCCTGTGGAGTCTGGCCAGGCTGGTCACACACTGACCTGGTGGGTGCTGCCGTTACCTGTGCAAATGTTGCTCCTGAAGAAACCAGAGACAATTTAATGACAAGCAGAGACCAAGAAAAGCTTTTTTTTTTTTTTTTTTTGTGATTTAGAACAATTAACCAAAAAATGCTAGTAGTTCTATAGGTGCTAGAAGTGGTTTTCCTACAGATTGGTCTTTCACTGTGAGCCAGAGATTTGATTAAAATTTCTTCCCTGGACACAGGGTGTTTAAGGATGTGCTGCTTTATGTGGCTTCTCCAGTGTCTACTACTCTTGAGGCAGCCCTTCTGAGATTTGCCCTTCAAGCACTCTGAATTCTCCTAAGCCTGCAAGAGAAAAGCCCCCTCTGGGACATCTCTGTCAACTCTGGCTGAAAATGGACAGTCGGTTCAGGAGCTCCTGGGGATAAGGAGCAGAAAGAAAAGCAACTGTGATACTGGATGTGTCCAAGGACCAAGCTGAGCCTCTGGCACCTGTGTCCTCGTGTGAACATGCGGCCTGCTTCAGCTAATACTAGTCCATGGCAGGAGACCTATCTTTTTCTTTCTCCTAGCAGGGAGATTTATTCATGGGCTGACAAGGGTTCCCTTCTGCCAGAGGGAGTTTCCTTTTGCTGAGATGCCTGTGTCTAATAAACAGTGAGTGCATTGCATGAGGATTTCCCTGGAGATCTTCCTTCCAAACCCTTCCCTGTCTCCAGGGGCCTCACAGCTTCACCCATCTGTAATGGGAAAAAAAGTCCTATTTCCATGGAATACAGAGAAAAGAGAAGAAAAAATACTCCTGTGGAATAGGGGCTGAGGAATGGACTCCTGAAATCCCAGACTGCTTCACAACTGACCCAAGAGAGCAGAGATGTGGCTACATCCCTGCAATGGTGCCTGGGCATCTTGCTGCCTTGGCACAGATGTTTGGAGGGATCAGGGTGCCACACTGTCAGAAGCAGAAAATGATGTCACACCCATGCCACTGTGGATGAGAAAAGCCAGGAATATAAAAGAATATGCTCCCAACTGAGTAACACAGCTGCAGGGTGCCAGGAGAATCCACTCCCTCCACTGCAGGCAGTGCTTCTTGTAGAGAGATCAGAAACCTAAATGCACCACCACCTCCATCCAGACCATGATGGGATTTTTAAACACAGATAAGGCTTGGCCCAGGTCTGTTTGGTATCTGAGAGCTGTGCACAGATAGCCATCACCCAGGCAATAATAATCAGCCACGCGTCACTCCCCAGGCGTGCAGGAATAAATGGACAAAGGAAAGAACTGCCGTTGTTTGAGGCTGACCCTAAAGTTCAGCAAGGCTTTTTATGGAGTCCAGAGCCACCTCTGATGATGTTATGAGGAACCTGAGAATAGATGGCACTTTCTTTTGTTCCATTTTATGATTTGTTTGGGCTTTACCTCCCCAGGCTTTGGCTTCTGCAATCACGAGCCTGATTTCTCATTTAATTCCATCACTCCACATTTGATGTCACCAGGCTGGGAAATGTGAGCTGTGAGAAGCCTAGAGGCTGCTTGCCCACAAGCAAATGAAAAAGTTCCCAACATGGGATTGTTTAAAATAATCCTTTCTCAAAAAAATTGTGCTGTTGATTTGGTTTTTGGAGCAGAGGCAGATTTTTGGAATGCTTGGACTTGAAAACAGCAGAGCCCTTCATGTAGGCACCACCTCCCTCTTTGCCTGGTGCTGTTCTTCACATGGTCATGTCCTATGTCTGGTGTTCCTCTCCTCCTTCACAGACATCTACCTTTGTATCCAAAACCCATCTCAGATATGATCACTCACTGAACTGAATATTTCTTATAAGGCTCCTCCTTCTCTGCATACTCCTTGCAGCAGGGCACAAGAAGCCAGAGTAGATTTGTAAGACAAGATGGTGGCACATAGCTTGGAAGACAGATAAGGGTGATGCCGAGGGGATACATAAGACAGTGTAGCTGTCTGTGTGGATGTCTATAGGGACCTGGACATGGTGGCCTAGTGCCATTGCACAGACCTAAAGTGGTTTCTTCCCATCATGAAAGTGCTAATCAAGGAAACTGTCGACTTAAAACACTCTTAATAATGTTTTCCTATTTCTTTAACACCTCTCCCTTGAGCACTCTTTCCTCCCTTCACAGCGTCTTGGCCAATTACACTTGCAAAACAAACAGAAAACTCAATATCCCCACAAGCAGGGATTACTGAGGGTCAGGGGCCCTCATCAAGTGCTGTGGCTGGGGCTTTGAGGTGGGTCACGGCACAGGAGCCTGCTCTTCTCCAGCCAGCGAGGCACTTTCCCAGCTCTTGGAGAAGGGGTCCCACAATCAGGGACGGCAGGGCAGGGTGCCCCTCCTCACAGCCCCCAGGGCTGCAGGGTCATGAACAGGGGGGATGCACCAAAGCATCAACCTTCACAGCGCTACAGACATGGTCATGCAATGGTCACAGTGCATCCTACCTGCCCTGCTCCTTTGTCCCCTGAGAAGAAAGTTGCTTTTGCTGCTTCAGGTCAGTGCAAGAGCCCAGAATGAGTCAGGATGGATGCACCAAGGTGGAAAGGGCTGTCCTTCAAACACAAGCACCACTGGATGGTGGCACAGAGCTGGGGAAGGACTGTGTCCCAAGGACCCCCAGCCCCACCAGCCTGGACTTGCAGAACACCTCTGTTCTCTTATGGAAGTGAGACAGCCCCAAGCCCATGTGCTCGGGTTATCGTTGTTCTAGACTTCTGTTGTCTTACCCCTCTTCTTTTGTCTCATGTTCAAGCTGTTCCCAAGCTGCCCTCAAAGCTTTGTTGAAAGATTTGAATTAATTTTTACACCAATTCATCAACCAATAATCGCCACCTTTTATTCATGAGCAGTGATAGGACCAACAACGCAACAGCATTCAGAGTTACTTTTCCCCACAGGACCAATCCTTTACTCAAGTTTGTGCAGATCGTCCTGGTTGCTCCCAGTTTGGATGCAGAGCTGTGCAGAAGCATTACTGTAACACCACTGTCAGGAGTGGTGCAGAGTTCACAGGCCAAAACCTCTGACTGCCTGGAGCTTTTAAAAATTAACACCACAGTTTTACTAGCCTTCTCCACAGACCTGGCTGCTCTGCAGTTCCAGCCCCACTCTGGACCGTTTAGTCTTGGTAGTCCATCACCTCCAACCAAGTCAGGAAATTCCCAGCTCTGTCCTAGGGGGAAAAACACCCCAAGCAGGAAGGGAACTGTGGGTGCTCATCCTCCAGCACATGCTGTCCCACAACCTTTAGTATGAGGCCATCAGCCTGAAGAAGCAAACTGGGACGTTTGCTCAAATGATGCTGCATATCTATGTTAGTGGTTGAGCCTATGGATTGCTTGGAGTGTCTGCTTGGGGAAGGAGACCCACATTTGGGGCTTTTGAGCTGACCTAAAGCAGCAAAAGCATCTTTGTTCTCAGGAGCGGGGCAGGCAGAATGCACTGTGACCGTTGCACAGCCATATCTGTAATGCTGTGCACTTGGATACAGTTTGTGCAAGTCACGTTCCTCTAAGCAACAGCAAGGGCTGCCTTTTCCTCCAAAGCCAGCAAGAAAACCTGACTGCCCACGTCAGCAAAGTCTGCTCAGAGCCACTTAGGTAAGAACAGGCCAGATGGAGGGCCAGTGCGAGGTCTGGAGGGAGCAACCCTTCTGGAGTCTGAAACACATCCTGCTCTTTAATCAACAACAGCCACCAATACCTCATCCCAACCCATTCGGGGCCAATATTGTCATTATTTGCAAGATCATACAGTGAACCAGGAACAGAATCGGGATCCTCCTCCAGTACTAGATTCTCTCTCCCAGCAGAGCTGGCAATTGACTTTGGCTGGCTTGCAAGTATTTGTTCATAAAATCAAAATATTAGCGTCACTCTAGGACTCTTATAATTGCCTGCTTTCAGGTTTTCTGGGCCAGACACCCAGAAGGAATGAGAAAAGATGCATTTCAGTTAACCTGCTGGCAGTAAGGAGTCCCACCGGCATCGTCCATGAGCTGTGATGGAGGAAACTGTGCCAACAGCTGGGTACCAGCCCATGGCAAACCCTACGCACAGCAAGTGCTAGATAGGCAACCTCAAAGCTTTGGTCTCTGCTGAGACAAAGAAGTTAAATCCAGCTGCCTCCTGGCTCTGAAAGAGGACCTGGAGAAGAGCTGCGGTCAGATGGGAACTACAGAGGCTGCCACCCACAGTCCACGGCCTCTGAGCATCTCCTGTTCATCCACAGCTGAGCTCCAGAAAACATTGCATCCAACTCCCAAAGCAAAGCAGTTCCCAGGTCACTACAGAGTCATAGCTGAGAGCCACCTGACCACAGGGGCTGTGCCGAATGGGACTGAAGAGGCTTGGTTAGACCAACAGATCCCTTTTTCTTGCTGATGCTCAGGGGGAGTGTGGGAGTGTGCAGGCTGTTTGTGTGGCTCAGTGGACCATTTCAGCCAGGATTTAGCACAGCTATGGTGCCGGTGGGTTTCTCAACACACCTTCTGTAGAGGCCAAGCCCAAAACTTCCTCCAGGCAGGAACCAGTCACTGCTGCTGTAAGGAAGGAAGTATGCACTGTGCCCCCTCCCTAAGGTTTCTAGGGGGAAAACTCCTAGAACTGCTAGATTTTGGTCTTAAGTGTCTGTCTCTCTGCTCTGCGTTTGTAAAAAGCCCAGTTTGTCCAGCATTTAATACTGTTTAATGAGTGCTTCAGCTTGGGGCTGCAGCGACCACTTCTAATTTGCTTTAAAGAAGTTCAGGAATAGCTTTCTATAAGGAGATCTTTTCAGTGGTGCCTCCTGCCAGTGGGCTGTGCTGGTTTTGGAAGTGTTTTAGGGCAATGTTCTTGGACCACAAACCCCAAAGCTCAGTCCATGCCTCTATTCACTGAGCAGCTTGCCTTGAACCTCTTCTTTTCCAGGATACAGACAGCACCCATTTAAATCATCCTGCCCATATAAAACTTGTTGGGGGAGATTGTTGCCAGGTGATGCAAGGTGGGCTGTTCACAGCCCTTAGCCCACAAGCACTGGCATTCCTTCTCTCTCCAGCTGACCTGCTCAGCAGTATGGTGATGGACCATGTTCTGGGCACTGGCTGTCCTCATGGAGCTTCCATCCTTCCCTGATTACAGCACCAGGCAGGCTGAACAGAGCTGGGGTTAGTGCATGGGGAAGGGTCCCCTTGCTGTGCATGGTCATAGTTTATTTTCTTACACAAAGCCACTTCTCAGCATTCTCAAGTCCTTGGCTGCTCTGGCCAGAGCGCTCAGCCCCTGTTGGAGGCGAGATGCAACTGCTCCTCAGTCTCCATCTCTTGTGCATATGCAACACTGAACCTGGCTCAAACCCTTCTACCCCTGGAGTTTTGTGTTGCTGTTGGCAATGTGCAAAACACAGAACACCTCATACGCTCAGAGTGGAGAGTCGGTCTCCTAAGGGCGAGCAGCAATGTAACCCTCGTTATTTTGAGAGTCGTATCATCCTTGCTTGCATTACAGACATTAAAGATCTAGATGAGAACGGAGCTTCACTTACCAGCAGCTGCAGATGCTGTGGCTTGACAAATATGTAGTTTAAATAGACAGTATGGAGAAAAACAAGCAGTAAAGCAGAGCCAGAGGAGGTTTAACATCTTTTCTCCCCCAGGCACACCAGGTACAGCTCTGGCACCAGGGGAGCCAGCAGGAAAATGTTGCACCTGCGGGGAAAGGGTCGCTGGTGGCACCCAGGCAGATGCCTGGGGACACGGGCACCCTGGCCCTTGGGACTGGCACAAACCCTCGCTTTCAGTAACATCTGTGACGCTTTTGCACCGTCGAGGTACCTGATGCTTGTTTCAGAGGGACCGACCAAGCAGAAGCCACCAGTGGCAAGAAACACTTCTTCACCCCCGTCTTCACTTGAATCTCGTTGTTTTAGTAGAAAAAAAAAAGATGGACAAAACTGGTACAGGGGAGCGATGGCCAAGCCAGGAGCAGTGTCCTGCTGTTGCCATCTCGTGGGCCCTTGCAGCAATAACCAGGTAGCTTAATACACACGGGTTTTATGGCCTAGGTTCTCCGGCGTTCTGCTCACCGCGTGCAGTGCTCCCAGCCCCACAGTGCTGCTCTGGGCTTTCCGAAGGAAGCCAACAGTCAGAGCTAGTGGCCCGAGCCACATCTACAGGAGAGAGATCCTCCGTGTCTGGTGCAAGGTGCCTTGGCGTGGAGACCAACAGCCCTGTTTGCTGTGCACTTCGCACTGGCACCTGTGGTTCTACTGTACAACAGGACAGAGGAGCATCCTTTCCCTCTGCAGGCAGCAGAATCCTCTCTGATGTGTAAGATGGAGAAACTTGGAGGTTTCTCTGTTCTCAACATTGTGTTACAGCACAAGAATTTGCGGCGCTCCGTGAAAGGAGCGTGATCTTTTCATGGACCAGGATGAAGATGCTCAGCTGCAGGCTGGCAGCTCCACTGCTTTGTAGAGCTCCTGGGACTCTGCACCTGTCAGGGTGTGGAACTAACTTCACAAGTCATGGTCGAGCTCCAATGTTTGGATGAGTCCCTAAATCTTAAAAAAAGTAAATCACAGCCCACAAGAGATGGAACACCCATATTTGCAACTCACAGAGCAGAGACGTGGCTGTGCTGGTTTATGGTTTCCCTCATGGAATCATAGAACAGTTTGGGTTGGAAGGGACCTTAAAGCCCATCCAGTGCACAACCCCATGCCATGGGCAGCGACAGCTTCCACCTTCCAGGCACACCATCCAACCTGGCCTTTAACATACCCAGGGATGAGGCATCCACAACTTCTCTGGAAAAGCTGTGCCAGCGCCTCACCACTCTCACAGGAAAAAAAAAAAAATCTAATATCTAATATAAATCGCCCCTCTTTCAGCTTCAAATCATCCCCCTTCACCCTATCCCTGCACTCCCTGATAGAAAGCCTGTCCCCAGCTTTCCTGGAGCCGCTTTCAGTACTGGAAGGCTGCTATAAGGTCTCTCCAGAGCCTTCTCTTCTCCAGGTTGAACAACCCCGACTCTGTCATATGGGAGGTGCTCCAGCCCTCAGATCATGTTCGTGGCCTCCTCTGGACTCCAGAAATGAACACGGGACTCCAGGTGACATCTCACGAGAGTGACCATGCATGCCACGGCAGCAAAATGGACAAGCACTCCAGCTTCCCTCTTGTCTAGATGTTAGACCAGAATCACAAGTGGGTGTAGGAGGGGAAACGGCAGTGTGAAAGTGGATGTACGGGACAATTTCCATGTTCAATAAATGCTGTGCATGCCCTGCAGTATAGTATGGGTTAAAGGATAGCCCTCACTTCAGATCAGGTGCTATGGTGTCATGTACTCTGCTCAAGAACTATACCTGCAGGATCCAAAAGATTTGGAGGGGAAAAATATCTCCAAACATAAAAGTGCTACCTGACCTCACTGCCCCTCACAATGGGGAAGCGTACAGACATTCTTTGGTTGCTGAATAATTCCTTCTTTAAAATAACAAAGGAACTAGGTAGGATTTGCATAGCCTGATAAGATTTAGTACAACCTGATAAGATTTAGCTCCTGCTTCCCACAGATTCTTCTCCTGAAATGCCAGGACTTTTCCTGCATTGTATGCAGCCCATGACATAACCAAGAAAATGACCCTGTGTGTGCTGGCACTAGAAAGGCCTTTTAGCAAATTTCTTCTGCTCTTCATCGTAGGAAGCAAGCACAGTCTTCTAGGAGCTCTTCTCAGGGAGTCTCAGTCAGACAGGAAAGCACAAAACCAATGCTGGGGTTCAAGGGGAAGTCGGGCTTGCGCAGCAACTGGAGATGAACCATGGGGTTGTTTACAGAGCTGCTGGTCTGCTGGCCGCCACTTGCGGCTACTGGCCCAGCCCCAGCTGAGTCCCTCCCGCTCCCCTCACTCACGTACTGGGAACTTTCTAAAGGAGTGTTTCCCAGATCCTACTGCCTTTGCTCCTGCCTTGGGAACTCATTGTCTGGGCTCGATCTGAAACCGCTGGTGCTCAGGGAAAAGAAGTTGTCCTGGCTACAAAGTTCATCTCAGAGTCCAGGCAAAGCTGGCTGCTTCTGCTTGGGAAGGACTGATCCCCGGCACTCCTGAACTACTGTATTTTCCTTCCTCCTTCTTCTCCTGGGGCTTTTTTTTCTTGCCAGCCTTGTTACTGCTTTGTTTTGTGATACATGGTGATATCAGATCTATGTTTAAGCTGTTGTGTTGCCCCAGCCATTTTGCTTCAGTTTCTCTCTCTGCTCCCTCTTCTCCTCTGGCTCAACAGCTCTCGCGTACACTCACATGCTGAGGTGGTTGTTATAACCACAGCCATTTGCCTCTCCATAGTAATTTTGGCCTCGGATCGCAGGCATCAGTAACCCAGTCTTCACAAAGAAGGAGATTCCACACCCTCCCTGGGCAGCCTGTTCCAGTGCTCTGTCACCCTCACAGGAAATAAGTTTTTCCTCATGTTCAGATAGAAGAGAACCCTGTGCTCCAGTTTGTGCCCATTGTGCCTTGTTTGGTCACTAGGCACCACTGAAAAGAGTCTGGCCTCCTCCTCCTGGCATTTTATAGGAAGGATTTTGCCCTGGGCTATAGGAGGAAACACTGGGGCTGTATCTTGCTCCTGCTGGCTAGAGAACACAATGCCATGCTGTCCTTATAATTTTATCTAGTTGCTTGAGGTCTGGATCCAGTTCTCATCAGCATCATGGAAAAAGCTCCTGTGAATTGCAGCGGGACATTAATCATCTATTTCACTGCTCAGCTCTAACTTTTTTTAGACCGACTTCTTTTGTGGTAGGAAAAATATGGACTTTTCACCACCTGAAACAACTGCCTAGGAGCTGTTTCTTCTCACCACAGCTCAAAGAGTAATATTCTATGGCTACAAGTACACGCTTCTTGCACTTCAAAGTCATTGTGGATAGGGTTTATACTTGTTATTCCGCTTAATGTTTCTGACTTTGAAATGATTATGGGGTCTCCTCTGAATGCTTTATGGGGTAACAAAACTCTAGAAGAACAGGGCTTTTTCCAGCTGAGTAAATAGCAGATATTTTCATAAATCTTTGGACTATTGGAACATCAACAACGTTATCCTACATGGGTTGTTATGACTTGGTATTTGCAGAGTTATACGGTGAAGCTTAGACCAGTGCTTTCAGGCTTGTCTTACTATTAAGATAGAAAATTCAAGTAATCCCACAGAGGGTACTTCAGTTAAATAAACTCTGAGCCCTACTCGAAGTTCTCTGTAGTCAGCTAGGGTGAAGATTACATTGCTTTGATCACTTCCATTTCCATAACTGGGAATCCCATTATTTGACAAGGGATTAATGTCAGGGCTTTACCTCCTCTCTGCTGCTTAAGATCTTAACATACGTAGATGACAGGTCAGAAAGTGAAACTTTTTTTCCTGCAGGAGTCCTGATTTTTTCCTCTCCTCCACTCTTAGTACTTCATGAAGTTTCCCCCCTCACGTGTGATATACCAAGTAGCTTACACTTAAGCAGGAAAGCACGCTTCCTTAGCAGTACGTGTCACTGCTGCCACTACAGGTTATTGCAGTGACAGGGCATGGAGAAACTATCTGATGATTTTTTAAGCAGAAAAAACTTGAGTGGCAGGATGGCAGACACAAGCTGGGCAATGGGAATTAAGATAAGTGATCCAAACTGAACTAGAGTTCCTCGCTCAAGATGTGCCTAACCCCTGTAGCACAGAGCAGCTGGTGGTTGTACACAAGTGGCAAGAACAGTTAGAGCTGCAACTGCTCATGGTAACACCCTTCCTCCCCCAAAATGTGTTTCAGAGCGTGAATGTTTCCTCTGCCTCATACAAGAGGGAGAGGGATTACCCTGTCTGGTTTGGTACTTACCTCTCAAGCTTTTGGTGCTGACTGCTCTGAACTTGTTTGGCAATTTCTATAATCCAAGTAACACCATGCAGAAACATGGAGACAGAATGACAGAAAATGCTCCCCACTATAAAGCTGGGAAAAGCAGCCTTTAAACGAGTCTTTCACACGTACCTCTGTAAGAAAACCTGTGTGATGAGTCGGCCAAGCCCTCTGCTGACTTTTCTTCTCCTTATTCACAAAGCTCTGCTCAGGAAAGGCCAGCCCCCTCTCCATGATGGTGGTCACTCCCAGTGCCACCTTGCTGTCTAACTCACATTGGTTACTGTCTCTAAAACATGGGCATCAGGTAGACTTCATAAATTTCGTAAGCAGAAATTACATTCTCAGTGAGAATACTGATGTCCTGTGTGACCTTCAACAAGTCAGAGATGTTTATTAATCTCCCTTGAGGTCCACACTGTGGGCAGCCAAAGATCAAACTCTATAGGCAAGAAACAAAACCCTGGCTCGATATGACACAGAGCAGGGGGGAGCCCCTAAAACTCATTGAGAAAGGGAAACAGACCTTTTCAGTGATTCTGAACACGACCACTGGAATCCACGCAGAGGTACATTCTTGGCTCGTTTGCTGCTCCACACAGAAAAGCTCCTTGGGCAGTTAGTAGTCATCAAACCATCTCTCTGGCGTTTTCACAACCAGGCTGTGTTCTCGTTCTCAGCATGGACGTTCCTTTCTGCCCGCTGGTTATCTGCTGCTCTTCAAGCCTGCAGCTGGGGGAAGTGCCTGTGGAGATGCTGTTTTTCTTTCTAAATCAGCAAGATTTTTTTTTCTTCATTCTTCACAGTTTGCAGGTTGTTCATAGCCAAAACTCACACATCCCTGTTCGATTTGTTTTCCATGTACTTTATTCTTACTCATAAGTTTAAAAAATGAATTCAGATAATAAAACCAAAGTATTCTGCTGCAGGTCATTATTTGGGCTGAAACACCTTGCCTTATGTTTGTTTGCCCATGGGAAGAGATGGTAAGTCAGAACTTCTGTGATCTTCCCAATGAGAGAGGCAGAAATGGAAAGAAATATGGAACAACTTTTCAGCTGATACAAATCAGCACATCTCCCTCGTTTTCAGGAGAGCTTTCCTGCTTTTGCTAACTTGAGAGCCACTTCCCATTTGTTTCCAGTGTGCTTATGATATGACATTGAGGGAGGAATCCCACAGGAATCAAACTGGGTGATAGCACCTCAGACTGTGTCAACATAACTGCTCCCACAAAAAAAAGAATTACTGCTGTATTTGCATTATTCCAACGTCCCTCAAATACATGGAACTTCATAAGCAGCCCCAATATGCATGTGTAAAAACAACTGAGTAAAGATACAAAAATGTGTTGGCACTCTAGAGGGAGCAGTTCCAACACACACAGGGCCACTTTCAAGCACCTTAGTCAAAGCATAAATCTGGAATAATACAAATGACAGATGATGCACCCATTAATTTTTCTTCCTTTCCTTTCATGAACTGTTCAGGAAAATGCAAGTTCATTTGCAGCAGTCGCTGTTCCCTCTTAAGAATGCAATGGGTCATACAGCCTTCTCCAGGTAAGGTTAAAACTTGGTTCCTGAATGAGCCCTCATTTTCTTCCATATTCTTCTGTACTCACCCAAAATTTGCCTTGATGTTTTATGTTTCTATGTTTTTATCTGCCTTTTACTCTTTCTTTAAGACTCTAGTTCCACATTGATTTAAAACAACAGGTCTGGTAATTGGGTTGGATAACTGCAATCCAAATTTTTTCCTAGGCAAAACTCAAACAGAGCTAATTGGCTGCAGTGGGAGACCTGTCTGAGTAGGAAGGGCAAGATTTAGTCTCAATGAGACTATAAATTCCAGTTTAAAACTCAGTAGTTGTTCAGAGGCTCGCTCCTGTGACAACATCACGCTTTGTGTTTCCTTTCCTGAATTCCTTTCCTAGTCATAGCAGGAAAGCTTTCTGGCACCAAAGCCAAATGATAATACCCTGGCCATCTCCCAAAGCCCTGCTATGTCTTTAGAAAGCAGAGCTGTCTCCACAGCTCTCAAAGGGAGTGTAAAGCCTCCAAGTCATCAGGTTTCTACATCTTGTAAGGACAGGCCAGGTCTTTTCATGCAGGCAATAAACAGGCCCCGATAAGCAACTGCAACCCTGCCAAACTCACCAGTTGCTTTAGATGATGTAATAAGTGCTTACATTTCCAATAAACCCCTACTGCTGTATTTAAGGTATTCTCTACAGCAGTGTAAGGAAGGACATGCTATACAACAACTACTGAGGGAATTCTGCCCGCTCAGCCCGAGCACTACTTAACTACAAGCACTGGTTCAGGAGTCCTGTCCTGCCACTATAACATTTCCCATGCTTTGCAGAAGCCATAGGTTTCCGAGTTTTCTACCAAAAGGACAACTATACTGAGAAAGCAGTAAAACACAAACATTTGAGGCATTACACAGTCCAAAACAGAAGTAGAACTTTAAACACAGTTTAGTTCAGCAGACCATATGTATTTTCACACTACCAGCTTCTATAACAAAGTACTACTACAGTTTCTTGTAACCACATGGAAAACACTTCTTTCTTCATATCTGAGGTCCCAAACATTTCCCATTCTTTCAAATGCTTCGGTCACTGAATTATAACCCACTTCGCCACGGAAATCTTGAGAAAACAAGTCAGGCACAGAGAGCTTCCTGCAGGTCACCAAGTTCCTGCCTGAGCAGCCTTAAGGGGAAAAGATCCTTTCCAAACCAAAAGCTCTGCACTGAGGCTGTTTTAGCAGTGGTCCCTTTGATCTCTACTCGATTTACTTCACCAAGTGATCTCAGCTACTGTGGAACCACATAGAGAGCATCACAACTCTAAAACATATGACACAAGTCATTTATGACCTTCTGAGCTAAATGCATCTGGATATGAGACTGGTACCACCCTGTTTAAAAGGCCCAGGCTCTCCCTGGAAAGCCTCAGGACTAAAAGTGGTGTTGCACTCCATGCTAGCATTAGAACAAAAAGCCAAACTTAGGACAGAGGCACTTTTGGTAGGAGGAGCTGATAAAACACCCACTGTTCCTCCACTTCTTCCAGCACAAACAACAGTATGTGGGCTAAGCCACACAGGCACATCCAAGTTTGTTTCGAGCTGATGTGATTCCCTGTCTTCAAAAGGAGAGAAATGGAAATACAGATCCTGATAGCAAATGGATACATAGCACTGCCACTGTTATGTTCCTTGCTAGCCCCACACTCCCCTACTGCCCAGACAGACGCAGCGAATGCACAGGAACCACAAAACAGAATTTAGCAGACTCACTCCCAAGACGGCAGTCATCCAGCACCACTGTATGAGACAAGCTCACAAGAAAGGAATGGATGAGGCTTTTAATCTCTTGGATTGCAAATGTGTCAGGAGCAGGGGGTAGTTCAGTTCTGAACATAAAGTGAAAAAGAACCTGTGAAAAGACCAGTTTTCATTCACCCCCTTCCCTCCCCAGCGCACCTTCTGTTGTATCACACAGCGCCAAAATGACTGAGGTTATAGTGAAACCTGGAGCTCCAAGGAGAACTGGGGCTGAGTCTTGCCATTTTAACAGCGACTTTCTTGACAGGCAAATCTTAGAACACAATATTTGAGCCATCAATCATACAGCATATTTTGGAGAAAGACTATATTTCTGCAGTGAAGTCAGCTCTTCACAAGTAAATAATTTGGCTTCCTCTGTGTTAGCTTCCACTGGCCTCCAGGAAATGAAATCTAACTCACAAAAAATAGGCTTTTGATGAGGGTTTAAACTGACAAGTAAAAACTGAAACACTGCACGCACCACTGTCAGAATTTTCCCACATTGAGTAATTTTGGTTCCTAATGGATTTCACACTGCCTAACTACCACAAAACATCTGTGAATCAAACTGCTTGATGAAATATATTTTATCTCAGACTCCAAAACAACGTTAGAACCAATGGGACACTAAATGATCCAAGGCTCTTGAGCTCTGACCTTGTCGAGCACTGTCAGAGTGGAACAGTCAGTGGGTCCAAACACTTAGCAATGATTCAGAAAATGGGTCATTAACACATTTTGTTACGTTATGCAATTTTTCCCTCCCCTCTAAACTGGGCTTTTTTCCAGCCACAGTAGCCAATAAGAAATCAATCATAGTCTCTCATAAGCCTTTTGACTTAAATTCTATCCTGTAGTTTGGGTTAGAAACAGAGCAGAAATCACTGCAGGAGGTGGCACGGGAAGGGGACTAGCGGTAAATGCTGTTAATGAGATGTTTGCTTGACCCATAGCCGTTCTTGTTGCCATGCTTTGTGGATTCCTCTTCGTTATCTGTTACAGAATCTTCCTCTTCTTCATCGCTCCGGTCATCCTTCAAGTCCTAGGGAGAAGAAAGCCCCGTGAGCATATTAGATACTTGCAGTGTTTACAGTCAGGTAAGTTACCAGACTGCTATTGTCAGTGCAAAACAGACCCTCCGTAAAGGACTATGGGTGCCAGACAAGGAAGTATTTTATTTTTAATGTGAACTGGATATCTGATCTTTGCAATGATCTTCAAAAAATAGCCAATTAATTTCATTAGTAAGGTGTCCCCATTTGTAATCACAAAAGGAAAAGATGATGCATGAAAGTTTGAGAGCACAAGACATTCTCTCTTCTCAGGAATTCCCCATCATCCTCTGTAGATAGAACTCCTCTGTCCTTCATTTGCCTCAGCAAAAAAAAAAATGTTAAAGGGAACCAATGACAGGGGAGCTCTAAATACATCAAAACTGCCCCCAGAAAACACTCCCTCCCCCCGAAATGGAGGCTGACATCCAAGGAGAGACCAGTTAACAACACTTTATAAACCTGATGTTCTTTAGACAAAATTTATTCCATGACCTCGGCCCAGTCATTTGACCTCCTCCTGCTTGTTTCCGCCTTCGCTTGCAAAGCGTTACTAGTATCCCCTGGGTGGATTAATTAAAAATTACTCAGTGCTGGAAAGATGAAAAGAATGTTGTATAAAAGTTAACTATGATGAATACACTTGCTCAAACACAGGAGTTGAGAGGTCACCTGCTTCTGACAGGTGTAAACTAAACAGTGACCAGTTGTGCCAGCATCTCCCCGTATTAACTTTGCTTAAAGAGACATATTGACCCTAAAATATTCTTTCCAGCTTGATGGCGTATACATCATGTCAACCTTTGCCAAGGGGAGGCTGTGTCTATACAGCCGCCATATACATCGTGGGTATGATATTCTGCTCAGGGAATCGCCACGGAGGAGGGTATGGATGCTCCATTAGCAGGGATTGAAAGAGGGTGAGCGAGGTGTTCTGCCCTTATTAAAATCCACTCACAGCTCTACAGCTTCTAATAGTTGGTAATCATGTTTCATCCCCAGCCAGTCAAACATGACACTTGCTAATCAATGTTTCCACCACACAAAGACATTCTGTCTACCTAGTATTTTAGAGCAAAGGTTAGAGAGATATAAGACAATTCTGTGCAGTTTCCCATGGCACATAAAATACACCATTCGCGTCTTATTTCTCAACTCTTGCCATAATCCAGGACCCTACAATATGTTCAGAAGTTTGGTTCAAACAATCGAGGCTTTGGCATTAAATCCAAACACCTCTATTTCCCTCTCAGTGCAATGTGCTTACAAGAGCAGCACCTGCCTCCCCGCAAGGACTTTCCATACCAAGCAATGACCCGTTCCGCAGACTTAGGGCAGGATGCTCTAGTTAAAGATGCTGTAAATGTAGTAAACACTTCCTTCTGCCTAAGTGGTGACTGAGAACGGAAATGAGATCAAAACAGGCACCTAAGAAACATCCCCCAACTCCAGCATGTTCCCGTGTGATTAATAGCCACAAATGATTGTCTCTACCATTTATTTGGAAGGTGCCTGGTAGACCCGATAGACTCACCTAATACCCTCTGTTTCTTGTGTTGGGAGAGATGGGCAACAGTCATTCCCTCTCCAGCATCCCCTGATGCAACACACCACCTCTCACTTAAAAGGAGAAGTTTCCCTGTAGCTGAGGATCAAAACCTAGGCCCTCACACTATGGCTGACAATGTACCCATTTGCACTAGGGTATCCAGTTTGTTAATGGGAACTCCCCAAATGTAACAGCCAGATAGTTGGTGGTGTCAGTGTTCAAGTTCCAAGGGCTGCAGGTGTCGTGATGTCTTTTTGTCACATAAGGATGTTTGGCCTGCAGGACTGTCTGCTGAGGGAGACCTGAGGCTTCTCTTCACGCCTCCAGAGGGGTGGAGCTCGAGCTGGGAGCATGTTAACCCTTGCGCAGACAATCCACTGCTTGTACAGCCGCACTGGGGACCACTCCATCATGGATAAATTTGTTCTCCTTGTTATCTGCCTGTGCCTCAACTAAACAGGCAAAGACTGCACATTCTTCCTGCTCCTAGAGTGATGTGCCAAGTTCAGGGATGAGATACAGAAAGAAGGAGCCAGTATGGTTCCTGCCCATCTTGTATGTGCTCTTGGAACGAACTAAAGAGTTTCACTTTCTTAGCCTGCTGGTCTGAGGTCTTTTTTAAGCACCAAATTCATACAGAGAAAATAAATAGCAGCTCAGTAATAACACATCCAATTGCAATCTCATATGCCTTTCTATATTACACTTCCAGTAAAACGTACAGGACTAGGAAGAAAATTAAAGCCTAAACTCTATCTCATCAGAAACTATAAACTTCCTGGAGATTTTCTTTTGCCTATCCCCTGACAACATGCAAAGGGTATCAAAACAAACAAATCTTAGTGTAAATACTGTAAAATAAACTTGGCATGCCATCAGCTAGAGAAAAGGAAAGACAGCCTTTCCCACACAAAAAAATTATGAGGTTCTGGCTCTTTCAGATCATCTCTCTCGGTCATGGTAGTTTTCCCATTTGTACGTGCAGTAGAACATAAGTGTGGAGGGCACACTTGTTAATTTTTTGTCACCAGATATATTTCAGAAAGAAAATATAAACCACAGCTATGAGTTGTCTGGTGCAGCTTCTGCCAGGCTGACTGGAAGCACTCTTGCCTTCCCGAGCCGCCTCTGGCTGAGGCTGCAAAGGGAGTGATGGGAGAGGAGAGCTTTTGTGCTTGTTTGTAAATAAACTTGAGACAACAAAAGCGGGGAGTGCCTATTTCATTTCGAGCGCCTCATTCAACAGAAGCTGCTGGTACTTGAGCATATGCTTAAGAACAGCTGGCAATCTGCTGTGCTTTGAATGACAGCCGATGCGTGACATCAATTCCTGTTTCCTATAGGCATGAGCTGGCTGTTCCAGCATAGAACTGGAAACTCTGATAGGATTTGCTTCCCAGTTTTAATGCTGTCAAGCTGGATGCTCTGATTAAAGCTACTATATGTAGTAATTAAAAAACATGCAAATGTTTTTTTGCAGCATTCTGGAAATCCCTGCGTTTGAGATAACATGTTACATATTTCAAAGCAGCAGGAACTTAATTTCTTTGCGTTCTGAATAAACCATCACAAATGTGCTTAATTCTGGAAGAGAGTACTACTTCCAAAATCCTGGTATTAATCAAAAAATAAATGCTTCTAAATTTAATCTAAATTTTTATTATATTTTTAATCAGGAACCTGCTTCCTGACCAAATGCCTCCACACATTCTTGCTTTAGAAGAGTCTAGCTTGTTAAAGTGGCAGAACGGAACTTTACACAGCAACAGCTTCATCTGTAACTAGAAAGCCAAACAAACCCGTCTTTGCGAACCGTTTCACAGACCATTATAAATATATTAAGATAGCATAAGTGAAATTTGGATCTCTTAACTTTCACCTTCAAAGAATAACAAAAAATGGAACATTTCTAGGATTTTTCCCTGCTTTAATACTAAGATGTTTTCTCTGTGCCTCTCACATCATACATCATAGTTGTGTTTTCCAACTCAAAGACTCTGCTCTTACTGTCCCTGAGCAACAACAGATGAATATACTATCAGAAATGCAAGAGCCGGTAAACTGCAAATACAGCTGAGGCCATGCTCAGTGCTTTGGTGTGATGGCATCAACTGCAGTTCTTGTACCTCAGCTGGTGTAGGGTAACAGACAAAAAACAGGTACCTCAGCTGGTGTAGGGTAACAGACAAAATGATTGTGTATATTTTATGTTCTGGATGACTAACCAATTTAATCTTTCTAACTGGATGAATGGTCTCAAGGTTTATGAGAAGCAACACTAATGCTATAAAGTCTGCAAGAGAGCCATTTGTAGTGATGCCAAAGCCGCAAACTTTTATAATCTTTTTTCCTTTTGTATAACCCCTCCACCTGCTGCTCAGTCTGTCTCTTTTAGTTAAATGAACCGTATTTGTTAAGGTAGTTTTGGCTTCTTGCATTGCACTGCTGTTAGAATGTGTATCATTCAAGTCATTAGCACCACATCTTATTACATGAACAGAAAAGGACCTTTCAAGAGACTTCACCAAGGAAAAAGACTTACTGAAATTAAGAGATGAGCAACCTCATGGGCCCCTTCCTAGCCTCTTGCAAGCAGAAAAAATTTGGTCAAATCTCCATATAAACTAACAGAGAATTTTCTCCTAATTGTGCAAGCCTGTCTCTCATTCTGAAATCACCGCCCTCTAGACAAGCTCTTGGCACTCTGCTATGATGGGAGAAGGTCATGGGTGTGCTGGGAGACAGATGGAAGTGTGGGGTTCCTGTTCCTATGTGCTGGTGATACCCTCTGAAGGTCACTGGTGGAGAAGCGGGACGGGACCAACACCACCCTTCTCTCCTGCTCCCTTTTCCTGGGCACACGGCATCTTTGTTCACGTGCAGGTTGAGGCTGCAACGCAGCCACAGCTTCATATCTGCTATGCAGTATGTGAAGTGGGAGGTGTAAGAGCAGAGGGAAAGACAGTGGCAAGCTGTATTAAAAAAAGGGCAAAATGTATTGTAGCAATGTGGACTGATCCTATAAACAGCGAGGAAGACCTCACAACATGCCTTCTGCTTTCTCAGAAAGGGAAAGGTACTTGCTAGCAAATTCATCATTGGGTCTATGTGGCTTGCTGCAGACTGCCGAGGTCTCAAAGCTGTTATTGCAGTGACACACTCCAAAACAGAAGTAGTCACTGGGGCAGCATGGAGAGAAGAAAAGAAAGAATCTGGCTGAAGACATCTGAGCAGAAAATGCTTCTGCAGTGAAGTTCAGTTGCTACAACAGATTTTTCACATGTCACCTTCTGATCCAGCTCATTCCTGCTTTCCAAGACAATTACTTTTCCAGGGCTATGCAGCCACTTCAGCTGGCATTAGAAAGGCAACAGCGTAGTGACTACTCTACAAATTCATGGTGTGAGTTTGGGAGTGCAGTGGTGGGCGGATGTTTTTTTGCTCGCTTTTTCAGCTGAATGAAAGGAAGGATGACACAGGCTTGCTGGCCCTTTCTACAGGCAAGAGTGGGCACAAGGCCAGGTCACATCAGTTCAAGCTCTTCCTCGCTTGTATGACTGTGTCCATATAGGGGGTGGGAGATGTACCAGGCCCAACTCGTCTGGTGGGATCAACATTGACTCAAGGTTTCCAAGCAGTGTAAGAAGCAACGGTCATTGCTTAAGTTAAACATAATTTGCATCAACATAGCTAAATGTATTTCTTTTACCAGGTAGAGATGTATAAAAACAAATCATAGCTGATTCTAGAATTTAAATTATGTGTTTTCTGATTTGATAGAATTAGAGTTTTGGATTTTCAAATATTTATTCTTATCCTTCAGTCAGAATTTCCTGACTCTTAAAGGTCTTATATTATGATCTGGATGTCCTAGATCTTATACCTTAATTCTACCTTAAGAATATTTTCATTTAAATATCTACAAACATATTGACTAGATCTTGATTTTTCAACATAACGAAAACAAATTCCATAGCACCTGCACACATGGCAACAGCTCACAGTACAAAGATGAAAGCTATTAGTCAGCTCAGCAACCACTGACTCAAATAAAAGAGATAATAAACAAGAGAGATAATAAAAAGTCAGTCCAAAGAGATACAAGGCAGAACTTTTCTATCAAATAATACTATAAAGTTGATGAATCTCTGAGTTCAACATGTTTAATTCAACATCAATGATTCAACTCAGCTGACATATGACTTAATACGCCTTTACTTTCCTGTGGAGACTAAGCAAAATACATTTGGATTCAAGCAAACTGTTCTATATTTCCAGACTGGAAGATTTTATTGGAAAATATATTTTGTTTTTCAGCTTATACACACCAGGCAATATGAATACTGTTGATCTTCCATAGAAGATGTGCTGTTGGACTCTGCTTTCTGCAGTTCTCAAATGATGCAGACTTTCTAGATCAATTGCATTGCACATTTTGTGGCCCAAACTCCTCTTATTTAATCTCTCTCCTCTATGTAATAACCATTCCCCAAGCTTTCCACTGGGAGTTTCCAGAGTGAACTCAAAGATGCATAAAAAAACAAATTAAGAAAAAGTTACACTAATTCCACAAATGTTGAAAAGAGTCTTCTCACTAAACTAGATTTTACTATCAGAACATGTCCTGGATTTTAACTAAAGGAATAAATTTAACCTCAAAAAATATCACTTGTGTTGTCACTCAGCATCACACACCTGTAACTGGAGCTATAATACCCTGCCTGTTCAGAAGAAATAAATCATTGTTTACGATTAATCAGGTACTCTGTGGTCTCAATAAAGTCTGCTAGCTGTGTTATTGAAATCCACTAACTAAACTTGCACTCAAGGGTATGTGGCTTTACGATAATGTCAAAAGCCCAGGAGGTACTGAGTGAGTCATAACGTCCCACTGCTTTTTGAATTATTCCAATTTTAAATCCACAGTTGGCAAAGAAACAAAGAACAATGTAAAAGGCATTCGATGCTGTTCTCTATAGTGAACTTTTTTTTACCCTAGGACAGAACTTGCATTAAGCCAAACAGTTCAGAGGTATGAACTTTTATCAGAACATGTACTTTTTTTCCTTATAAATGCTTTTTTGGCTACAAAACAGCTGATCAGACACTCCTGCTTTTCACAGTGAGGTATGATACTGTGCTTAAGAATGGTTTGAAACAACACAGCTGCTAAGGAATACTCCTACAGAAGCCTTGTAGCACTACTAAACGAAGCTGGAACCATGTAAACGATAGGCTCTTCTACCCAGTGTGTCCATTAAGGCATTTATTTCTCTATTTTCCTTGTTAGAAGGCATTCCATTCCTTTTGTGATGGATCCAATGGTTATCTCTGTACTTAAATATTACCAATCTCATTTTCAAGTCATGTACCCAACAAGTAATGTCTTTTCATTTGACATTCACGTCACGATACCTAAAACCATTTCAGTACAGTACTTCTAAACACCCTGATATCGAGGCTGAATATAGAATACTTTTAGTAGCACTTCACAAACAAAGCTTTTCAAGCACCACTAGAAGCCCCTGAGACTTGTGCTCAAGTCACTCGGTGGGGGGTTTACTTCACTGAAGCTGAGCATTCTGAGAGCTGTGTGTCTCCCCAGAGACCGTTACCTAGGAATACTCTGTAACCAACAGATAGAGAAGCGGCTCTCCCAGAGAGTGACCTGCCCCACCTCTGCTGGCTGACAATGCTGGACACAGCTGGGCACCACTTGTCCTCCACCAGTTACAGAGGGACACTTGAACTTGAGCTCGGCACAGCTTAAGTTCTGGAAGACAAATCCTGCCCTCAAAGTGCCTCTCTCCCTTCGCTGCCTGGTTAGACTGAAAAACTGATACGGTTGGCTTGTTTGCTTTCTGATGATGTGAACTCTGCAGCGTGCTGTGCCTGCTCAAAAGAGATCAGACTTCCGTTACAGAGGAGAGATCCATCCTTTTAAGATCTCCCTTATCCACGTGCAGTAAGGATGGAGCACTCCTAGGTGCTCCTAGAGCACATTTTCTTTAGAAACAAGATAGTACAGTTGCTTTTCTAAAATGATATTAATCGATCATTAACCAGCTTTATTTCAGGCTTTTGGGTTTCTTAAAATCGATTCAGCAGATTTCAGAGGGGTTCACAGTAATGCAAGTATGAGAATTACTGATCTCATAACAAAGTCACAATTCAGACCTCTGCAGCATATATTAAAATTGTAAATGAAGGCATCAAAAGTTCGGTACAAGGCCCAGAGTTTGCTCTGAGAATTGATTTTTGGCAATTGAAAAAATAAATACATATGCATGCTATTATATATATAGTTTTTATACAGGGGCATATATATAAAACTAGCAACAAATGGAACATTTTATAAATATCCTGCTAGAAAATTAAAAGATATGAGCAGTTGACAAGGGAAGCCAGAAAAACTGTCAGCAAATGCCCTTCTGTGAATAGCAAGGTAAATCAATTAATTTTAAAGCAAAAACTGTCTAACATTTGTGTTTTATCTGAATTAGGAACTTGCACATACAAAGAGTCATTTAGATCAGGGATTTACTGAGATTAGAGCTGCCTTGTGCCAGACATACACGCAGAGAGAGGGGCAGGGGTGCTTGTTTGGCCAGATCCATTGCTGGTGAAAACCAACACAATTCCATTGACTTCAAGTCAAGCCGTGCTCATTTATACCAGCTGAGAACCTGGCCCCATATCAATGCTGCAGACTTCTGCTGAAGCAGCCAGGGGAGGAAGCTTTGCTCTCAGAATTACATAGAGTTTTGATTCTCTCTTCTTAAAGGTGGCAGCTGGCCATCTGCAGCTCCTGCTGAAGTCAAACTCAGCTACTTTGGGAACAGGAGGCTTTTATCGCAGCACATCAGAGACCTGCACAGTCCCATTTATGGCACAGATGACTTCAGAGAGGCAAAGGGAGCACACATACATCCAACTTGTTGGGACTATGGCCAGAGGACTGAGCCTGCTCTTGCATAGCCTTGTGTGTGCATAACAGGGCTGGGGAAGGATACATTGTCCTAGTGCTCCCACCCCAGCATACCTTCACATGCTCATCTTTTCCAATCAAACGTCAAGAATTGGTTTCTCATTAGTTCATTCCTCCATAATGGTCATAACAGTCCTTAATTTAAGTTTTCTAAGCTTGACCTGATTTTCACATAACATTCAAGTGAAAGGTGTGGAACTATGGGCATTCTAAACTGAATTTATTTAAAAAAAAATTAAGAAATCAAAATTCCAGCAATATTTTTGCTGTTTTGAAATCTAATAAGTATGTAGTATAACATGCCTCCCTGGATGTCATCGCTCAGCTGCTGACCCCTTTCATAATCTGGAGTAAAAGGTAGAGATTTAAATCTGCCTTTTAATTCAAAAAGCCAGGAAACAAACTGGTTGAGGCAAAGGAGGCCAGACAGTGCTCTTGGAGTGGCACGTAACATTTGTGCAGTAGAGAAGAACTGGTGGCTTTTTATCTTCCACAGTCTCTGCTCGGCTACACACTTTGATGATCTACATTACTGAGATCAGCCTTGCCTTCAAACCCCTCGTGAGGATAGGACTCCAGAGCTCCCCAGGGTGCACCCAGCAGCTTTTCTCCTTTTTGCCTATCGTTGGAAATACCAGACAGCAAACCTATTACTCCTTTATGGCTTCTTCTGCTTGCCTCTCACCCCTCCACCCTCAGACAAATTTGGCAGCATAAAGCGAGACACGTAGCCAGGCTTTGGGCTTAACTAGATTGCTGCAGCAGAGTGGGAAATATGCAGATGAAAGAAAGTCATAACAGGAAGTAATTTCCCTTTACTAGGGCATAAGCCTTCATGCTGCTGGCCTGCCTGGCTAGCTCCCATCTCCAGGCTATTAAAAAGCTCATGTCCCAAAGGCAATAATTCGAATTAACTGGGAAAATTCCCAGATAGAGTAGTTTTCATCTCTAAGGGGGAAAACTTTCACTCGTCCTCTTTTGTTCCCTTAATAAGCTATTGTCATGAGAAAATCTGCTATTAGTATTTATCTGCTGAGAACCAATAAATTCAACTTCTCCATAACCCATTTTTTTTTAATGGGGGAAAGGAAACCCCAACTAATCTAGTTCAATCTGTTCAATTTAACTCTGAATCAGGACATTAGTACAGAGAGACCCTTCTCAGTCTAGAAAGAAACCGCAAAATCTCCAAGGACTTCCCAGTCCCACAGAGTCACAGAAGTGCACCTACCTAGATTATCATCCTCCTCTAAAATGTATTATATTTTAAAATGACTACTTGGAATTAAGTCAAGCACACCTCTTGGTCCTTGTCACCAGTACCCTGATAGCCATCGGTGCAATACAGGCTTAACAAAACATGTAAGTAAAAGAAAACACAACTTATGTGCCTCTAGTTTAGGAAACTAAACTCTGTCCTCTGTTTAACTCCTGCAGAATGACATTTTTTCTGAAGTGAACGACTTCTCACTCCATGTGTTAATTCCCATTAAATTTCATTTTCTGATTATAAATATCTTGAAAATAGATCTTTACTGCTTCAGAAAGAAAAAGAAAAAAAAACAGCTGAAAGTGTGACTTTTTAGGAGCCCAATAAACTGCTCTGCATGCCAAAACTGAATATACATTTCATTTCATGCTTCATTTTCACATCCCGGTAATTGCACAGCGTGTGGAAGCGCAGCAATGTTGTGCAGGATTGGGGTCATGTGCTGACCCTTCACAGCTCAAGTTAAAAGTCAGAGTTTATTAGCTGGGAACAATCATGCTCAGCTCGCATACGGTGTGTCTAGTGCACGCCGAACAGCACACAGCTCAAGCACAGGAACACTGGATCCAATTCTATTTGCCACAAAAGAGATTTAAAATGTAATCTCTTTAGAGGCCATTCTATTTTCATGTTACATAGAGATTTCTTCCTCTCTATAGTTTGAAAAATAAGATTTCTGTTTAGGATTAAATGTCTCAAGTTCTTGCACAGTTCAGTGAGAAAGGCAGTGCTGCCTCAGCTGTCAGAAGGGCTAAGTGTTCGCAGTCACAGCACTCCTGGGTGAACAGAGGCTGGAGAGGAACTCCCGTTTAATAAAGATAAACCAGTAGATCTAAACCACAGTAATTCTGAAGGATATACACCTGATTCCAGAGGTCACTAACGAAAGCAAAGTGAGTGCTAGGGGCTTGAACTTGTCATACAGAAGCTTGTATTTCCACGGGGAAATGTTTAAGGACCTGCAAAACCCCAACCTCATCCCTTGCTTTAAACAACGTGCTGGGAGTCTGCATTTCATGAACAAGAAAATTCTCACCCAAGTTCAGCACTGAAATTCCCTAATTCCAGGCCCCACCTGGTTACCAAATAAATATTATATTGAAATGAATTACTCAAAATAAAAATTTTGTTTGATGCAAACAGATCAAGAACAAAAAAAATAGGAGGAAAAAAAAATCAAAAAAGGATCCCAGGGAAGGGCAGTTCCGCAGAAGCTGAGGGGAGTCTGAACAGCCTCAGACTAAACCCGGCTAAAGCCATCTGTCAGGAACAGGTAGCATGGCCTCCAGGAACTGTAGAACTTAAGAACTTACACAATGGGTTACCAGAGGTCTGTAAAGAGATAAACTCCCAACAAGAAATATGGAAAGTAACATCGGCCAGCACCTCTGCAGGTGTAAAGAATCATTATTCTCCAATATCAGCGGTGAGGGGATGTTTTATGAGACCATATCATGTCCGTGGTCAAGTGACTTTCAGGCCTTTTCTACATGTTAATTTTAGAACACATCAAGTATTCTAGGCCATGGACGGCTAGGGATATGGTTTTAGAAGTATAATTCTTTTGATACAGAAAGGGAGTAACTGATTTAAGGAGTCCTTATACCAGTAACCACTTTTCATGCAAGGACTTCACTATCACAGTATATAAGAACGAACGAAGGAGAGACAGTTAACTCAAACTAACAGAGGTTTCTCAGTATGAGGGCAATCCTCAGACAGAACAAAATGCCAGAATAGAAGAACGATTGCTGGAAAGAGCAGAAGTATGATAATAAGTATTTCACAGCTCTGATTTCAACCCCAAAATAGTATTTTCTTATTGGTTTCAGCTACCCTTACTCTGTCAGTCGCCATTCTTTGAATGCTAACTTTCACTGTTCCCTTGGGAATTTGGACCAAATAAGGAAGGAACAAAGCATGGACAAGGATACACACAACCGAAATCTTTTAAAAGCCTGCTTACTGAGTACCAAATACCAAAGGAATATTGAAGATACATAGGCGGCACCAGCTAGAATTTTTAAAGAGTGACAAGCCCAAAAGCCTGCATTGCAGGGTCTTTCTGCTTCAGGAAGAGGGAAGGACCATGGCAGATCAAATAAAACTGCAGCTGATGACTCCTCTAAATAATAGCAACCACTAATAAGAAGCTCATTGCATTACTTGAAGGTGATATGACAGGGACAAAACAATTAAAAGAGAAGGAAAACCTATTCCTGGTCACATTACAGTCCCTTAAAAACCTGCCACTATGTTCTGCCATTGATGGACTCCGCATCAGCCCTCAAGTATCCGAGTCATGTGGACAGCATGCCCATTTCCTACAACTTACATCTATTTTTCAAGATTTAAAGCACTATAGTCTCAAAACTTTAACTCGGTGTGTAATGGTTTTAACATATATCTTACATCTTAATTTGCCATAATAATGTGGCTCTAAGCTGCTGTCATTCTCTCCCTTCTTCTGACCTTGGAAATAAAATGTTTAATCTCCATGGGATTTTCCTGGCGAGATACTTAAATCGATGCACATGTACATACTTCTCTATATGTTTTTTCAATTTTCCTAAAATATTCTCATATGTGCAGACATGATGACTAGACATGTTTCAGTGGTGCTTGGAACCTGATACAAGAAGGTAATTTAACCATGTAATTGAACAATATTACAGAAAAACACGGAGTTTCCTAGCAACAAAAGGCCTTGGACATCAAGATGGCAGCCAGCAGCGAACATTGCAATTGCCTGACCTAACTTGAAAAGAAATTACACTGAAGAATGTCTTTCTTCCTCTCACAGCAGGACTGATCTAAGATACATGTCTGTAGGTCTGACCTTGAAGGGCTTTTTTCACATGCATATGCCTTATACACATACAAGGTCACTAAATGCCATATACAGAAGGGCTTTCACCCCCTCCCTGGAGATGTTCAAGGCCAGGTTGGATGGAGCCTAGAGCAACCTGATCCAGTGGGAGATGTCCCTGTCCATGGCAGGGGGGGTTGGAACTGCATGATCTTTAAGGTCCCTTCCAATCCAAACCATTCTATGATCTAGGTGGTTTTGGGGGTATATTCATATTTTCCAGAAGTAAGAACATTTTTTGATTTGAAAAAAAAGAAGAAATCAAATATTCCTGTCCCAAGTTTACCCCCATAGAAAATAAAAAGCTTCCTGATGCCAAGTAGCAGAGGACGGTTTAGCCTGTTGATGCAGAGCTCCCCTTGCTAGGGCACTTCTGCAGGACTGAGCCAGGGGAAGCATGGCACAAGTCCCATGAGCCTGGAGATCAGTGCTGCTCTGGGCTACCAGCTCACATGCCAGACTCCCATGCCTGAGAATACAGGACACAGAGGGACAGAGCAAGATCATCTCCTTTATTCTGTCCCTTTTCCTAACTTTTATTCATCTCTAGCTGCTGTATTTGGGAGGATGGAAATCATAAGACTTTTAGTCCAAGTTCTTTTTTGCTGAAGCAAGTCAGTCATCTGAGCATTTATCCCAGAGGACTGAGGATAATTCTCCCCTTTATTAGTGAAGAGGTGACGTCTGAGGGGAAGAGCTCCTGACCAGCATATCTCAGATAAAAGCCATCTCCTCCCAAGAGGGAAGAGTAAAGCACAGAAGAAGCTACCAGCTCACAAGGCTGCAGAACTCGATATCACTTCTGTATTAATTCCTGCCTTTAACCAAGCCTCCTGCCACAAGATCGAAGTATTGAATCTAGACCCACAGCTCTAAGCAAGCTGTGACACAGCTGTGTGACCCTTTGAATAACAGCAAAGGGGACTCGGTAGGTACCTGACTTCCTAGACGCTGGGCTCCTCTTCTTTACATTCCCGACCGAGTTCCGCATTTCATGTCTGACTTGGACAAGTCCTCAACCTTATCCTTTGATGAGGGACAACAGCATTTTCGACTAAAAATAAACACATTCAATCCCACTAACTTTCAGACAGCATGATGCCACGGTCCAGATGGATACACTCATGGGAGACACCTGACCCTGGAAGAATGGTAGGATCTAACTGCTGCACTACAGTGGTTTTCACTGATGACCCCACCAACACGGGAGGCTTAAAGCACAGAGGGCACTGAAGAAAAGATCCTTACACCCTTGCTGTATTCAGAGCTTCCTTCCCTTGAACAACAACAACAACCATCCCTATTCCCAGTTACATCATGACTTCATTTTTCCATCTGAATTGGCTAACTTGCTTCATGAAAAATGTCAGAAATTGCCTGTTTTCTGAATGAGAACTTACAAGTCTTGGGCAGAGAAACAAACCCCTCCTAATAAAAGGATGATGGTTTACTGGCATTTCACTAAAATAGCATGAGCTATTTGTGTGGAGTACGTCTATAACAAATGTGTCGGTATAAAAACACTGCCTTGCAAACACCATTCTTTTCAAAGTTGCCTTTACAGCTTTGGAGGCACTGGCTGCTTTCACAGCCAAGTTTGCCACTGCTATGGAAAACAGGCTGCACATGCAAGCTAGCTGAAGTCATGCAGACTGAAAAGGGCTAGGGCTGCTGCTACCACTGTAAAAATGTTATTTGGAAACCAGCTTCTCAGAGAGCTGTATAAGGAATCAAAAATCCATGGTAGGGATGCAAGCTTGATGCTTTTCCATTTTTCAGCAATGACTAATATAAAAAAAAGGCTTTTATCTCAAAATAAAACATTTCTACCCCTTACAAAGGCATATAAGCAGGCAGGGCAGAATGGCCTTATATAGCTGGCCAAGTAATGTCCTCTTCACCGCTGTATCTGAAGACCTTCTTGCATTATACTCTTATAATCTCAACCAATGTGGATGCAAACTATGCCAAAGCCTTCCTCCTTCCTCAGCTGGAAGGCAGAGTGATCACAGAATCACAGAATGGTTTGGGTTGGAAGGGACCTTGAAGATCACTCAGTTCCAAACCCCCTGCCATGGGCAGGGACATCTGCCACAGTATCAGGTTGCTCAAAGCCTCATCTAACCTGGCCTTCAACATCTCCAGGCATGGGGCATCCACAACTTGTCTGGAAACCCTGTGCCAGTGCCTCACCACCCTTACAGGAAAACATTTCTTGCTAATGTCTAATCTAAATCTCCCCTCGTTCAGCTTAGACCCATTCTCCTTCACGCTATCCCTGTACTCCTTGATAAAGGGCCCCTCTCTCCCCCCAGCTTTCCTGTTGTCCCTTTCAGTACTGGAAGGCTGCTATAAGGTCTCCCTGGAGCTTTCCCCTCAAGGCTGAACAACCCCCAGCTGTCTTAACCTGTCCTCCTATGGGAGGTGCTCCTACCCTCTTATCATCTTTGTGGCCTCACCTGGACTCACTCTAACAGATCCATGAACTTCCTGTGCTGAAGACTCCAGGAGGTCAGAAGAGTTGCGCAAGAACAGCACAGAGACCAGGCCAAAATCAAAACAGAAAATGGGAAGTAAAGCACCCAATAAGCCAGGCTAGAAATAATCTTGTAATTAACCCAACAGCGGTAAGTGACATGCAAGAAGTACAAGCTTTTCAGTCTGTAAGAGAAGATAGAAGCGTGTTGTTGAAGCAGAACACCAGCCATGTCTGCTACAGATTTGTCCCTTAGGTACAGCTGTTTGCTATCTAACAAGGGTTGAGTTTGTACCTGCAGTTTTCACTAGGTCTCCCTAGGATATCCAACTGCCCATGTGCGTAAGATTTGAAGGAATCCAATAATCCAAGAATTGCAGGATGGTTTCTATTATTAGTCAAACAACAATTAACATGGGGAGAAAGGAATATTTCTGTTTCCTTAAGACGCTTCACAGCATTAACTGCTTCAAATAAAAGTGCAGTCAGTTCAATTAAGTTTTTGCATCTTGATCCTCAAAAGAAATACTATTTTTCAATAGCACAACTTAAGTTTCACCTTTAAATAGCAAAATATACCTGCCAATTTTCATGCCAAATCTTAAGAGACATTCTCCGAAGTCCTTTTCAAACTGCTTTTTGCTAAATGTTTTATCTACGCTGCACACTTCGTAGCAAGTGGCCTTGTGAAAACGTTACTACTTCAGGCAATCAAATAAGACCTAGATTGCAGCAGTTTCCTTTATGTCTTTTTTTTCCCCGAATGAATTTTCTCTACAAGATAAAAGATTATGAGAGCCCCAGGCTTACACTGTTTCTCTCCTGCAGTTGAATACAACAATATTTCATTGCGTCATAATACAAGACTAGATCATCTTCATATGGTTTTCTTAATCCAAAATCAGTTTTCAACTACAGCTGACCTCAGATTTAGACAAACCTGAGGATCTTTGACTACACGTTTTCTGCAGCATGTAAAGATCTCCTCACTCACCTCTCCTTTTTCGTTATGTCCCCTACAAACTCCAGTGAAGAAAGATTGCTTTCACTCAGAATACAGGAATTTCTAAAGAGTTCTACACCATCTTGAGGTTTCTTATTTTGGGGAGAGCTCATTTCTTATTTACTATCAGAGCAAAACATAAGATACAGGGGGGCGGGGTGGGGAAAGGCTCTAGCTGAAATTTTGATGCTCTGAAATATGAACTCAAGAGTAGAAAGCACATTTAAACACTTTTAAATACCTATCAAAAATGCTGACCCAAAAAGTCAGGAAAGCAATAAGGAATCCTGAGTAAGCCTATCAGAGTTATTAACATCTGGTATTTCCCACATCTTTTCGCAGAAGCCAAATCACTTACCTTTAAGAAAATGAACCTTTTCAAAATCTTGAAAATTAAGTAGCCCCAATATAAATGCAAGCCTTGAAGGGTCAAAAGCAGTCCATTGGATAAAAAATAAGCTATGACAGGAGTTGTGGAGTAGTATGTAGGCAGATACAGAGTGGCACGAAGAATCCTAAAAAATAAAAGGCACTGTTATGATGCAATATTTCTTCTCTATGCTATTTACAACTATTTCTAATTTCATATTCCAAACTGATTAACTATTTCCAAAAAATATTAAAAAACTTTGCAAAGATGACAGATTAATTAACAAGCCCTTTCTTAACGAGATTATGCATCTCCACTGAAATGTAGTCTTCAGAAGATGAGAAATTTGAGTCTTGGATGAAAGTATTCTAAATAGGGATAGAAAAAGCCCCATTCTTTTTAATCTTGAGCTCTGTGTGGTCAAGATACTACACAAGTCAGAGCTTGTCTATGCCATTTTTTAATGCAAATTCTTTCTAATCTGAAATCCACACTCCAGAGAAAATTGTACAGGCTTTGCAACCAGGCTTTTTGTTAATTAACATGTCTCATGCATCTTAAAGCTTCACTACTTCCATCATATTCAGGACTTTTTGAGTCCGTTTAATCTCATCATGGTTTTTTTCCAAGCTGAAGAAGTCAAGAACAAGAAATTCAGTGAAGCAAAACGGTTAGAGATCACTTGTATAGTTAATCAAAAAATAACAAGAAAGTAAAATACATCAGCATTTCTGAAAGAAAATACTACAGGAAATTAAAACCTTGTGTTGATCAATGTTCATAACTATTAATTTTACCAGCTTGAGTCTCTAGGGGTTTGTCCACAAGCAGGGCGGAGCATGAAGGCACACTGGAGCAAGTCAATGAAAACGTGAATGTGAAATACATTAAACACATTTAATAAAACTAAACATGTTAAGCATTAAGCACACTAAGCACCCATGTGGATACTCCAAAGCAGATTAAAGCATAGCACTCCAAAGTCATGTGAGTATTTAGCTAGTTACGGTTTATTTGCATTGACTTCATAAATTAATTGGTTCACCTTAACTTCTCTGAAAGCTCCTTACGTTAGTGAGGTGAGGCGCTACCCAAGAACTAGGTAACAAAAAAAAAAGGCTCTACAAAAAATAAACTACAATCATAGCGGAATTACAGTGTACTCTGACTTTGCAGCTACACCAGGAGTGATGGAATGAAAGGGAAAACAATTTCTTCCAGTGAAGTAGCTCAATCTCCTTTAAAATACAGGAGCTCGGAGTATTAAACCACAATTTACAAAAATAAGTTAAATACTTAGAAGCCTTTATTTCGGTTAGCGTATTTTCAAGAGGTTCCTTTAAAAAAACTACTTTTATTTGAATTAATTTTTTTTAAAGAAATGACAGTTTTTGTGAACTTTTCTCACTGGCAAACAATAATGTTTCTCCTCTTTAAAGTCCAATCCATTCCTTTCCTTTTTCCATCACAACCCATACTAACCTCTCAATGGAAATGGGAAGGAAATGAAAGCCTGCGACTACATTAAATCTTGCTTACCAGAAAGGGAACAGGATGATTCTTGTGATGAAGAATGCGATAGAAAAGATGATAAAAAGCGTATTGCAGGTTTTCTCACAGTGAGCGTAATTAAACATTTTGGCTGCCTGCATTGAACAAAAACCATCAAACATAAATATTCTCTGAAATAAGTTCCTTTCTCCATTTACATAAACAAGGACTCATCTTCCACCTAAGCAGGAAGAAAAATTCCCCCCTCTTTGACATGTAAAGCCATCATTTTACTAATACGTAATAAAGCAGTATCAAAACAGATTCTCTGTTTACATTTCTCCTTTCATCTTAAAGGAACGGACTCTGTATCAAAGGCCTAAAGAACAGCTCTCCAATCAGACTATAAAAGTGTCATGGAAACACAAAGTGCTCTACAAAACAGAGGTAATCCCTCGTTTCTGTACCAGATTCAAAACAGGCTGAATCAAAGAGAAGCTGCTGGCCATATCTGCATGCTCAGGAATGCTAATAAAGATTATAATTACTGTTTCTCCCTTAGCTGAACTGTATGACTCTGTTCTTCATCTAGGAATCACCCTGGGCACTGTTGAACAAAACAGCTGTTCCCAAGCGGGAACAAGGCTTCAAGTGCCAAGCTTAAGTCTTAAACAACAATTTGATGAACTTTTGAGCGGAAGGGCTGAATTAAGTTATTCTGTATTTAGCTTCAGTTTCCATCTGAGTGCTGTTCTACCAGCTGTCAGCTCAACTGTACAGCCACACACTTAATTGGATCACAAAGCAGTTTAGGGTTAAAAGTAACAGAAAAAAACCCTGTATGCATGCATTTAATCTGGACCAATCCCTACTGCAGGACCCCACAATGAGTTGTTCCAATACAACAGATAGAATATCAGGAGCAGAAACGAATGGTGAGAGACAACAGCCTGCAAGGGCTGTTTACGCCAGCACTGACACCAAAAGAGGTGATGAAACACCACTCTCAATCTTGGTGTTATAATCTCAGGATAACTCTGTTGAAGGAAACACAACATGCATTCACCTTTCCAGAAACCCAGTAGCAAGCTTTTACAACCACAGTGCTGTGTCTAGAATAAGGCACTTCTTAGTTATAAGCATTTCTTAAGAGCAACATTTTATTTGGAGAAGGGACTTCCCCTTCAGTCCACGGGAAGAAGCTTTTCTTCTGCCCGTAGATACCCATGATATCTTGTTCAGAAACAGCCTGAGTGTTTCCAGGCAGAAGCGTATACTGCACATGTACCCCTTAGGTCAAGCTGTTCACAAGCTAGCTAACTTGGTGCAATTTTAACAGTGAAACAAGAATAATCCAGTGATGCAGCTGTATTTCTAGCCCCTGTTCTATACTAAAGAACTTCTCTTCTGCTTTTTTTTTTTTCACAATGGTTTCTGTAACAGACGACCAGCTTAAATTATCTAGGAGTTTGGTTTTATCTTATAATTTATCGAACTGTGAAACTGTGTCTTTGTGGGAGTAGGATCAAATGAAATTTATGGCAAATATATTAAAACATCACCAAATATAACCTGGGCAACAACAACAAAAAAACCAACCCAAAACTCCACCAACCAAAAAACCGAAAACAAAACTAGAGATGGAGGGCAGGGGTACCTCAAGCCAGAAATCTGCAGTATCGTGCACAAAAATCACCAGTGTTCCAAGACGCACGTAATTGCCACACCAAGAGAAACTCATCAACCCAATGGCTGCAAAGTGATGAACGACATGAGCCATAAAATCCTGGGAAGAAGAGAGGAAAAAACCAAAAAAAAAGGTAGCGTCAAGCAAGTACAACTCTTCAGGGTCTCCACGCAGATGAAGTGACAAGCAAGACTGGTCACACACAGAGATGCCCTGGCAGACAGGAGCGCATGGATGTGTGCTGGTGTGCCAGGGATAGACTGATGCTGCCCTCATGTGGCTACATCAAATCCAGTATCAGGACAGTGCTTTTCCTTATAAACATTTCCCCATCCTCACAGAACAAATGTTCTCGCTACAAACATGACCACTTGCCTTCCTTTTGATGTCAATCCCAAGTGTAAATAAAAGAGACCAGTAAAAACTAATCTCCATCATGTAGTACCAATACTGGGATGGCAGCAGAGTCTGTAAATGAAGAAAAAAACACAGTTAACCAAGAATAGCAAAAAAAATGAACGCGAAGTGAAATTACTTCTTTTTCCCTTTCCTCACTTTTTTTGCTCCTCTGCTGAGTCTTGCTTAAAAAAATAAACTAAACTAAATCCCTGTTCTGGGCTTCATTAAAAAGGATGTTATGGGAGCCAAATATTTTAACCTTTACTCAGACCAAAGGTTTCTTCCCCACCTCTGAATTTTGGCATGCTTTTTTCTATATTTTTATCAGAGAGCTACACAGAGTGTTTCTGCATTTAATTGCAAACAAATGCAAATTAAAAAAGCCCTCCATCTTGGTGAACAATTAACATGATAAACAATCACACATCCCACAACTAAAATATCAGTTAGTTGTGCTAAAATCCTACACAGTTGCTCAGGGCTTGATGCTGAGCTTGGCTGCTCCCTTGGTTCAATACGTTTCCCAGGTGGCAAGAAGAAGGCTTGGTTATCAAGTCGCATGAGTAGAAAGCTGGGGAAAGTCCACCTGGGAGGCAAGATTCTTTTTATTTTTGGCCTCTGAGCAGGATAGGAATAAGAAGGCAGCGTGATGGGTCAGATTTATAAAAACAGGACTGGGGGCACATAAGAACCTCTGGCAGGTTCTGTTATGGGACTGTTAGTAAAATATTTCAGGAAGAAATGAAAGCCTAGTGATCCTTGGGAACTATCCAACTATTGAGCAGCAATCCCCAGAGCACGGGCTCATGCTACGCCAAACCAACCCACTGCAGCCAGCGGGCACACAGCACTTGGGCTGCACGGCATCACCCTCTGCATAAAACTGTTCTGCAGCACCTCAGAGAATCGTCAGGACTGGTGCGTGCTTAGGGTTTCTGCGCTGAGACCCGTAACACACACAGAGCATCTACTGTGCGCAGCTGGTAACCTGGGATGGGCAGAAATAACAGTGGTCTGGCTGGAGGGCTGAGCACGGGCAGAGCAGGGAGTCCTGCCACAGTCAGCAGAAGGAATCAAAGAAGAGCAAAAGGCTTTGTTGCCACACCTCTCTAGGTAGTGGCTGTTGGGAAGGAGAAGCGCTTCTGCGGATTATCCTTTCCATTAGGGAAATACATGGAGTGCCTCAAGGCCAGTGGCCCAGTGCCAAAAGTCTCACCTGAAATGGGTAGCCAACCCACGTCTGCCATATGTCGTAAAACCAGGGTTTCTGGGGAAGACAGATGATTCAGAGACTGATGAGCCGAGCAACACTAAGTCCTGTTAAGCCAAAACCTTCACTACTTAAAATGTCTCTAAGTGGAGCAGGCTAAGAAGCTATAATCTTGATAATGGTTCTCCACCAATTTCTCTCTTCCAATTTCTTAAAGGGATCTTACATCCTAATTATATTATATTGGTCCCAGCTTTTCTGGCTTCTTTTCAGGACACCTGAAACGTTCCAGTTCATCATTTCATCATCCAAAGCAGTGGGTGTGTGATTTATTACTGCAATCACTCAAAATATGTTGCCACAGTGATTAGATTTTGCTGTGTTTACCAGCCATACACACCACTGGTTCATGACAATAAACAGTTTTTGGGGAGAAGAGCCAGATGAATGTAGACACACTGAGAATTGTTCTGTTGCTCCAGAGAAACATTAATGACACCCCAGGTAGTGCTCACAGAGTTACAAGCAGCACTCTCTGTTATTCCCAACTTCCAACTCAGCAGCAACACCTCAATAAATAGCCATGAAACACACCATTGTTGTAACCCCCAGAAGTGCTGCCAGAAACAGTTTATGGCCTTTGAGAAAAACACAACCATGTAATGCATTTGTAGGTGTTAACAAGGCACATTGTAAAACCATCTGTGCGACTTCTTAAAACATTCCTTGAAAATACTGATTACTCATAAATTACTTTTTAGCATAGAAGTTCAAAAGAGAATTTAAAAATTAAGTAAAGCTTCAGTGCATGTTGCAGCCCATCGTCTAGATTACAAAAATATAAAGACCTGAACCCAAAGAACCACTGAAGCCAGCAAGTCTTCCAAAGGGCTTCAGAAAGATCTAGAAATCAATCCTTATTTTGTTAAAAAAAAGTTATCAATCCTTCAAAAAATTAACTTACATCATACAGAAATATAAAGCCAGCAATGGAGCTTGTAAGATAGAATGAAAATCGCCAGCTGCAAAATTAAAATGAAAAGATAAGAACAAAGCATTATATTTTTTATAGTTCCATCCCAAGCCAGAATTACTGCAAATCATTGTAAATCACAAACTTCACATAAATGTGCCCTCACACTCTACATTAACGGTTGTCACGTATTAACTCTATATGAATTATTATTATTTAAATACTTAAGCTTTGACTAATTGCTAAAGCCGTGAATTATTTTACATTATCACAATAGAGATACCTTGATTGTGATTACAGCAGTAATTTTCCAGCCAGGCATGAGCTGATCAAGAGAACAGTCACAGCAAAGGCAACAAATTCCCTAAAAATTGATGCTTGATAACATGAATGTTTCTTGCTGTATCAACCCTTCTAGAATATTCACATAGAAGGCCAGTCAGCCACACAGCACATACTTTCCATTCTGATCAAACACTGTGAATGCTGTGAACACCAACAGTGACTTGTTTCAATCACTGAGTTAATTTCTATTGCTGTCTCTTAACACTGATGGTTGAAAACAGGGGAGCTCTATGAAACTTTAACAACTACTGGATTAGTTTGTGTCTTACAACAGAGATCCGAATTAATTGCAAATCTCCTCCTTTGACTAGGTTTACCAGCATGTAGCTTTTTGAGGCTGAAATGGATCTCTGTCATGGATTTTGACCACCTATCTGGCAAGTCAGTGAAGGGAAAAGAGTTTTTGTGTATCTTAGTGAACCAAAATTATGTTGTTGTTTGTATGTCGGAATGGTATGCTGTGATTTGGAGCCAGCAATCATCACCGTAATGACTCTAGAGCCTGTGTGGGAGGTATTGTCCCTGGGACTGGGTGTGGCTGGAGACGCAGCCAGAGCATTCCCACTCCACCTCTACAGGTGATAGACAATCTCTTCCTTTCCAGTCTTCCCCTTGGCAGGAACAAGTCTGACCTTTCCCAGAGCAGCTCTTCAAGATCAGTTGGAAAACACTGCAGGGCTTAACATGGTGAGAAAGGTCATGATCACAGAGACACATGGCCCCAAACCCAATGAGAACATTTTATAGAACCAGAGGCATTGGGATAAGGGCAGCAAACAGCCTCCTAGAAAACCGATATTTGCTAAAAAGGAGAAAAGAGAGCCTCAAGAACACTACTGTACTAATGGATTGAGAGATGTATAAAAATGAGATTGTGGTCTTTGGCAAGCGTTACTATAAGAGATGATGAGAACCTGTTTAGTAAAAGCAGCCCCTTCCTTTTTGAGCCTTACATTACCTGGAAGCTGATATCCCAGGTCAAAGAATGAGCCAGCATTTTACAAGAAAAGCAAGAAAAAGTGAGGACATGGAATGGTAGAGGTTAGACAACATAATATGACTCATGCCTGCAGAAGTAGTCAGGAAAGCAATTATAAAATTGCCACTTCATATACTGGTAATAATTATTTTGCTTCTCAACTTTAAAGCATCTTTCCTTAGGTGACTGGAAAATAACACTTCAGATACCCACTGCATAGGCAGACAAATTCAAAGGGACATGGTGTAAATCAAGAAAGCAAATGAAAGAGAGTAGAACCCACAAGTAATACCAGGTTCAAAGTTAACCAAGAGATGCTAGGCGAAACAACATGGGACAGACTTTACACACGGGCTGATTCTGCCCTCGTGTCTCTTATTTCAGGCAAGGGAGGTGTGAGTAGTCCAGTGGCTATAATAGGGTTGATTCTGTGTTGATTGTAAAGTGTGAGTGGTTTTCTGAATCAGATCCAAAGCACAGAGCACCTATCAAGCCCGTGCCATTAGTCCTCAGCCCTACAAATGTATCTTGAACACACTTGGCAATAAACACTCAGTGCTCCAGGTGAACTCAGTATACATGCGACACTGCCAGAGTACTACCTCATTCTGCAATTAGCCAAGCCTCTTTATGAATTTGGTGAACAAAACCTAAAATAAAACTCATCCAAATTCACCAAATTTTACCCAAGTGCCTTTTAAGCTCTGAACCAGGGAGAGCACCCAATGCACCTATGCAGCATTTTCTTATTTAACTTTAGGATTCTTTCCTCTTCAACTGAGTCTAACAAAAAAGAATTTAGTAGGTGAAGGTAGAAGCTGGTTAAGTCTTTTACAGCAGGGAAGGTTTCCAAACCCTAGTGTTGCTTAACTGGGAGCATTAGTAGCTTAAGTATGGTTTAGACTCAGCTCAGAGTTTCCTTATGATTCAGAAAAATTATCCTGGAGATTGCAGGCTTTCAAAAATTTCATAATGCTTGTAACACTGACTAATTTTAACACTGAATATTAATATTGAATAACTCTGTTCCTCATTTTCTTTCCTTGAGAATTATATCCAATTAAATTTACTGACAAAGAGCGGAACAAGGTTCACAAAATTGCACAACAGAAACCTGTTTGTTTCATTTGCACTTGAGCTGCCAAGCAAGTTTTAATTTCAGTCTTTGGCTGTGTATTACTAGAGACACGCATGCATAGAAAGTAGGTCTTTTATCAATAGCAGGAAATGTTCTTGTCACTTTTAAACTAAAGTTGACTGACAAACAGTGGCCCAAATAAACTATGGATGTTGGCTTGCCAGGACAGTTTACTCAACTCAGGCTTCAGAGCAACACATCTATGTTTGCCAATTGGATTTATGGCCACAGAGGACATCGACGAATCATTATCACATTGATTCACACTGAAAATAATCTTGATAAAGTACTCAACTTTGACCTTCATCGCTGTATTTTTAACCCTCATTTCTTAAGTTAAGCTACACTAAAAAAGGTTAAATATTATAATCATGTGTATTTTTGCCAATGTAATTATGCTAGTCAAAATCCAAACATACAGTACATTAGGAAAGTGTTTTACACTGGTACAGTTCATGTCAGCATCCAAAAAGGATGAGTTATGTAAGTAAAGCCATGCCTGACTGGAGATTTGCAATTTGTATGAGATTTTGGATCAGACTGGAGTAGTTAAATAGTAAAATGTTCAGGTATGGGAAAGTTCTCACACATTTGGGAAGACTCAAGACGATCAAATGCTTTTCCAGTTTTCAATAATATGCAGGAGGTTTCAAAACTTTTTACATATTCATTATTATGACTCAAAATTGTTCAATGGCCCACTCTCATCAGCATATTTGGATTTGTTTTGCACAGTACCTCACAGTCAAGCTGTGACACCTGTCATTTACTTAGAATGTCATGATTCCTGTTCTCAAACTGACTTTACATAGAAAAGCATCCCAAAATGACTGTATAGGTACACACCTAAACAAGAATGAAGAGGCATTTTTCCCCCAAGATTAGTGGCAGCAAAAATATTGTTTCCTACCCTCTGCAAGTTTTCATTAGCACTATGTTGCAGGAGCCTACGAGTAAGTCCATAATTACGTAATAAAGAAAACTGTAAAATATTTTTGATTATTTTTTCAGGAGAAACCACCTAATCTTTGAGTCACATCATTTTGAGAAAGGCTAGTAAATCCTTTCAACTTGTTTGTATATGCACAAGCCAAAACACTCATCAGACAGACCCAGCTTTCTAGAAATCCACCCCCCCGAGAAGGTACCCAAGGACCTCAATCATTTTATTCAAAACTCTAAAATTCATAACAAAAGTATTGTCTTCTCTTACAACGCTTCCTGGAATTTCCGAAGCACTGTTGGGATCTCAAAGTTTCGCCGTCTCCTAAACCACTTTTCCACGAAATGGACCGTACAGTTACACTTTTTGGCAAGGCCTTGAATCTCTGACTGAAAAAAAATGAAACAGCATTAGCAACAAGATATATTCCAATGCAACTTTCATTTATTTATTTATTATTAATTTATTTATTGTTATTTATTTTGTAGTTCACAGATCAGCTTCCCACTGTTGTATGGTCTCCATTTTAAAATACTACTAATACTAACTATCTATGCGGGTTCATCTCACAGGCTTCCTTGTTTAACTTTTGGGTGATACTCACAGAAACCCTGGACTTTCAAGACACCAATTCATAGAAATAAAGCAGGCATGAAGTGTACAGATCCCCAAAGCGTGCTATTGTCTTTCTGGTGGCTTCAGATAGTTTCAAAAATGGAACTTACTGCTAAGCAAGAGATTGATCTGGAGGGGGAAGTGCCATGTATAAACACTCATGGACTTTGTATCTAATATCTTACCTAATGATAATTAATTATTGCATTATGTTTAAATGAGTCTCATAGGTGAAATACAGGCCTAAATTAAGGTGACCTGAGCACTGTTCTCAAATCCAATGTGTTTCTATAGTACAGGCAAGTCAGTTAATCTTACTTGCAAAGTAAAATCCAGACTGCCTTCTTTCAACACCTACAAATAAATTGGGGGTAGAGCATTGCCTGGAAAGGCATCTAGCCATTCAAGTGCAACAGCCCAGCGTCTGCTTCATGTGTGCTCTGAAAGTGAAGTGGCTCTGCTGTGCAACCACACCAGCGTGTGCTAAGCAGAAGGCAGCATGACTCTTGCATTTCTGGGTGCTCAGTGCCCCACGTGCAGAAGCCTGTAGGTCTTCTCCCTCTTCTCCATCCTGAAGTGCACAAGGTGTGGGCTGCCCTCCCCTGACACTGCTGCAGGAGCAAGGTAGCATTCGACTGGTCTCTGGGGAAGCTCTCTCCCAGCAAGTCTATTATGCAAATAGTGGGTGGCAAGTCCAGTTCAGTTAGTCTCCTACTCTCAGAGGAAGCTCTGGTATGTGAGCAAAGACACCTCAGTTGCTGGGGAGGGAAAGAACACAAACAGCCTCTGTGTTCAGCCCATGCAGCTGGCTGGAGAGCTTACCACAGAGGAATTATTTTGATGGCCAACAGAGCCTAGATGCCCTCAATCACCAGCCAGGCCTCTGTGTGCCCTCTCAGGCACAGAGGTCCCCAAGCTGGGCACCTAAAGGATGCAGCCTGAAACTTTCCCAAGTACTGATTAGCATTAAAATGCTGTGCTTCCATTCAGACATTTATTGTCAAACTGTACTCATGCAGAAGGAAGGTATGAAATAGATTGGGATACTTGCCCAGAGAGAGAGGAGCTCATTTGTGAGCACGAATACATCTATTCCTGATGATAACAGGCAAAAGACACAGTAAAAGAACAGCAGAGTTAGGGATAGAAGGCGAAGTTCTGTGTATCAATAATTATATATATATCCCTCATTACTAGAAAGCACATATTTCTTTTCAAAAACAGTGTAGGAACTCTATAATTGTTTGGTAACTGTAGTTAGGCAAGAGAACTTTCTGAGGCTGCATTCACAGCAAAGTACCTGTTTCACATCAACAACCAAGTTGCCTCATTTTCTCAGATGGTAAACATTGGCTAATATTTTTTCCTTGTTCAGTTTTAAAAACAAAGAGCAAGGTAATGAAGAGATTGCTCTTCTTTCTTACATAAGCCAGGATTAAGTATGCAACAATATAACGGATCAAAAAGCTTCTATGCTAGCATTCCAATGTTATTGCTTGCAATAAATAGGATACCACTTCCCAACAACAGATGTCAGTCAATGCTTTCTCCAGGCAGAATGAGTTAAAGATGGAAAACTGATCTTCACTGGAAATATTATTAACAACCTAACCTAGAACAGCATGCCACAAAACTAAACATCTTAAATATATTTTCCATTTCAGATGCCATGTACCCTTGTCAGCAGAACAGCAACAAACCCCTAAATAAATTAAGTCATCTGTCAATCAGCTGGAACTCATCCCATGATGTCATTGCTGACAGCTGAATGAAATAGTAAGACTTGGGGTTTTCCATAAGCAAAAGTAGTTTAAAACAATGAGAATTCTTACTTGGGATGGATGTTTTGAGCACTCCTGGAAATAACTCTCTAAAACAGGATTAGGTTGTGGCTTCACACGTCTTACATTCTTTATGCCTAAGGCTTTTGCCAGAGGTATAGCAACATATCTGAAAAGACATACCGTGACAAACTTTAAAAATACAACACAGTTACAAGACCATATCCTGGCATGAGAACACGTAAGAAGAAAATAAATCTGAAGCAATTGAATCTGCCATAGGATACAACAGTTCACCATGAGAGAAAGGCACCCTTCTCTAGTCAACCCCAAGAGAGAACCATAGCATATTAACAGTTATGCAAAAAAGAACACCCAAGGACTCAGGTTTCTGGTTGTGACTTGCAGTTACAAGTGGGGTTCCCCAGCACTCAGTGCTGGGTCCAGCCCTGTTCAATGTCTTCATCAATGACCTTATCAATGAGGCATTGAGGGCACCCTTAGCAAGTTTGCGGACGACAATAAGCTGGGTGGAAGTGTCGATCTGCTGGAGAGTAGGGAGGCTCTGCAAAGGGATCTGAACAGGCTGGACCGCTGGGCAGAGTCCAATGGCATGAGGTTTAACAAGGCCAAGTGCCGGGTCCTGCACTTGGGGCACAACAACCCTATGCAGTGCTACAGACTAGGAGAAGTCTGTCTAGAAAGCTGCCTGGAGGAGAGGGACCTGGGGGTGTTGGTTGACAGCGACTGAACATGAGCCAGCAGTGGCCCAGGTGGCCAAGAAGGCCAATGGCATCTTGGCTTGTATCAGAAACGGCATGACCAGCAGGTCCAGGGAGGTTATTCTCTCTCTGTACTTGGCACTGGTGAGACTGCTCCTCGAATCCTGTGTTCAGTTCTGGGCCCCTCACCACAAGAAGGATGTTGAGGCTCTGGAGCGAGTCCAGAGAAGAGCAACAAAGCTGGTGAAGGGGCTGAAGAACAGGCCTTATGAGGAATGGCTGAGAGAACTGGGGTTGTTTAGCTTGGAGAAGAAGAGGCTGAGGGGAGACCTCATTGCTCTCTACAACTACCTGAAAGGACGTTGTAGAGAGGAGGGTGCTGGCCTCTTCTTCCAAGTGACAGGGGACAGGACAAGAGGGAATGGCATCAAGCTCCGCCAGGGGAGATTTAGGCTGGACATTAGGAAGAAATTTTTCACAGAAAGGGTCATTGGGCACTGGAACAGGCTGCCCAGGGAGGTGGTTGAGTCGCCTTCCCTGGAGGTGTTTAAAGCACGGGTGTACGAGGTGCTAAGGGGCATGGTTTAGTGTTTGATAGGAATGGTTGGATTCGATGATCCGGTGGGTCTCTTCCAACCTGGTTATTCTATGATTCTCTGAGAACTAAAGGGAAGATCCTGATTTTTGTGTCCTTGTGTTTTTCAGAGAGATATTTAAGTTAAGCAGCAGTTAAGGGAGAGTGAAACAAGAACAGATGCTCTCTCCACATAAGCTGAAAGATTGTAACTGGGATACTTTCTCCTAGTGGCAGAGTCACTTAGCACATTGCTTCACCAGGCCACCACTGCCCAAGCCACTGGATTGGGCTTGTAGCCTCTGGCTTGTGGCACACAGCAACTCCCCTAGAGACTGAAGATTTCTCCTTCTCTTCCATTTTCCAATACGAATTGCTGAAGAGCAGGCAAAATACTTCACTTTTCTATTTGGGTGGGCTTTTCTGAAAAAACACCCCTCCCCCCTTCACCCTGTTCATAGCAGCAATTGATTCCTTAGTACTCATAGCAGTGGTCAGTTTCCCTCATTCCTGGGCAGATTCACTGCAGGCCAGATGTGTGAGCTAATTATTCATGAGCTATTTCCAATAGCAGTGCAGCAAGACAAAGTTGGGCAAATGTTTACTCTGGAGACACTGTGAATGGTTATAAACATATGATCCAAATTACTTTTGATCTCTAACAGGAATGATCTTATCTAGTTCTGTTTTAAGTCAGTCCAATTTCCATCATTCCAAATTTCCTCACTCTCCTGAAATAATTACAAAAGCCTACTAATCATATTGTTTAGAGCAGAAAAAAAGTCAAGCAAAAAAGGCAAAAATAAATAAGTCAAAGCACTACAAATCTTAATCTATTTGTAGCTTTCTGATGCAGAGCCAACCTCTGCCTATCCTATAAGATTCCAACTGAAGAAGCAATCCATCTTACAGTGCCAAAGTGGGAAAAAAGGAATCAGCATTAATAGGTTGGCATAAAATGTTCACATGAAACTCTGTGATCTCTCCAGCCTGCCTAGTTTTGCTATAGCTAAGCACCTGGGATTCATCCACCTCACACAAGTGTTCTAGTGGAGGACCAAGTCAAAGGAGAGGTTTGAACCATGACCCTTCCACCAAAGGAGAAAAAGCAAAAGGAGATCCAAATAGTTCTGTATTAATTGTATCTCTAGTGAAAGAGGATAATAATACAAGTGCTGTTTTAGAAAAGCTAGATAGAAACATTTTCCTTCTAGATTGGACCACAGCAACATGTTCCTAGCAGTGAAAGTATCTCCTGGTTTTTCACCTGCCAGAACTTCCTAGCAAACCATCAACTATTCCTCCTTCATAAAAACATAAGAACATTGATCTAAAGACATCTTATTTTTCTTATCTTAGATTAACATTAGCATGAAATTTCATTTATTTCTTACCTTTCACTGGAGAATCGGATAATCAGCAATACAAAAGCATATGGTATTGTAGCATATAACTGCTGTGGTTTTGGAAAGACAAGATCATCACGGTCTACAAAATGTGCCCACGTACAGTTGATAGGCATCCAGATATTCTCCCACCAGAACCAGCTGTTGAGCGTCTTTAGTATGTTTGCCATGCTATGAAAATAGAGACAGTTAAAAATTATTCCTGACGTATTAGAAAGGAAACACATGAAAAACATATTGAACTGTCTTGTGTAGAACCGTGGCTCCCAGTTGGCAGGACACTTCCTACAGATAAGGAAAAAGCAGCAGGTGAGGCTGGTGTTGCACGAGAACAAGCTGTCGTGGTCCACATGGGTTGCACTGATACTGCAGGTCCAATAGAAACACTCTGCAGAGAACCTGAAGTGCTGTAGAGATGGCCAGATGTCCCCAGACTAAATAAAGAGCAGATCCAGCCAGGAAAGTCAGTTTTAGAAAAGAGGAAAAATATAAACCAGTTACGAAGAGTTGAAATCGTCTTGGTTTAGAGCATGCAGGTGGGATTATAATCCAGCAGAAGATAAAATAACAGAGCTCAATTTTGAGCTGATATAAAACAATGCAGGGCATTTGAAATCTGCAGCAGGGAGAGGTAATCTGCCGTCTCATTCATTCACACTAGACTGCTTTGACCTGATCAAATAATTTGTAATAAGCATTTATAACCTATCATATGAATACACAAAAACTACTAAAGAGAACTGATGTTCCCTAAACTGCCTGAAATATAAGTGGATGGAAGAGTGGAAAAGTGAATGAGAAAGTCCAGGGGTGGCTCTGTTTTGCAATAAAGGCGACATGTCACTGTTGGATTACTGCTGCTTAATATGTTAATGCCCGTGTACACCTTGACCCTGATTTCACAAACACCCGTGCACAAGACCAAGTATAAACATCAGTGCACAGCAAGCTTTTTGGGGGATTGGCAAGACATACTATGATTTAACAGTGACCAAACCCTAGATCAGAACAAAATGTCTAAAATCAGTTATTGAAGGAAAAAAAAATTCACCTAAGCCAAAATATTTCATTCTTGTAAAAGCCTCTTTTTTAACTTTTGCATTTAATATTATGCATTTACAAATTTCTGTTATCCCTCATTTAGTTATAAGGTCTCTACAGTACAAACATGGTATACATACTTTAAAAGATTCTAAAGCTGAATAAAAATAGAATTTACTATAACATAAGGCTAAAATAATTAATTTTTCTATAATTTCTAGAAGTAATAAACTTCAGTAACTTTTTTCCATACTAAAAATTCCTGTAAACTAGAAAATAAAAAAAAAAAAGAGGAAACAATCAATTTCACTGAACCACAGTTTTGATGAGGAAACAGTTGAGGTGGGAGAACTCAGTGTCAGACAAGCCACTCAAAGATCTCACAGCAACATAGTTGTATAGAATCAAGTGATGAGATCAAATCATGCTGAGGACAGACAGTAGTTCAGGCACTTTCATACTCCTCCCTGTTTGAAAGCGGGGGCTACAAGACTTTAGTTTTGCCTGCAGTCACCATAGCTTCCACCCAGATCAGGACACCATGGTTAGTGCATTCACATTGGCTTTGCGGATTCGGACACAGCTGGCTCTGAAGCCACTTTTCAACAGCTAAACAGCTAAATGAAGAATCACTGTGATCCACACTGGGCTGCTCCCACTAAGCTGCAGCCTTGCAGCAGGTTTGTGAAACCCTGACTGGTATCCACTAAACAGAGCTGGGTTAACAGACACTGTGAATCGATTTACTGGCCAAGCACAGTAGTCAGCATTGAAATATTAATAACCCAGCTATTTAATCTTTTTAAATGCCGAGTGGGGACAGTAAAAACCTACTGAATTAATTGTGTGTGTATATAAGCAAAAGCAAAAATAAAGGAGGGAGAAATTGTAATTATTCCTGCACTGAGACTTTATATGCCGAGTTGCAGCCTAGAGCGATTTTTTACTGCTGGATTATAAACTCCTGGAAGTGGGGATTTATAATGGGGCTGTGAACAGACCCTTAAATACAGCTAGCAGGCGCCATGATAATGAAGCAGGGCTTTGAAACATGACATTGTAGGTCAGACAGAAAGACTTGCATACGAGCTGCCCCAGAAGGCCGGGGAGAGACTCGTTACACAGTTCTGCTTCCTGATCTATCCATTTTTTCAAAACTAAATGTGCGTTACAAACTATCACTAACTGTAATAAAAATAGGCCAGTGTATTCTAAGACAGTGGAAAGAGCACTAATAATTCAATGATGGCAAGTTGGGTTATGACTAAATACGCACCCAAAACACTTCAACAACCCTAGAAAAACGCAGGAGTTCATATTTTCATATTGGGTTCCCAAGATCTCACCAGTTCACGTTTTTCTTCCACACATGATGCCTTACCATATGACTGCTTTTTCAGGTCTTAAACTAGTTAACACATCTCTCTTAAACTAAGCTCATAAGCACAAGCTTAAGATTAAATGTTAAGGGAATTCTGGGATTTGGGGTCTGATCTGGAGTCCATTCAGTAGAAATCCTTCCTCAAAGAAAGGTGGGTTCTCTGAAACTCCTTCTGGTGTAATCCCCTATATTTCTACCAGGTCTTGCTCAGCACATGGGATTCAGCCTCCCCTGATGAATATGATCAACTTCTAAGAATTACTTGGATGAGATTCCACATCTGTCTGCAGCCTATTCTTACATTTCATTACCTTTAAACTGGATGCTCACCCAACATCCAACCTATATTTTCACTGCAGCAAATCAGGCCATTCCCTGGGCAATCTTTGAGATTTCCATCTACATAATAACAGCTTTTTAAGTAGCTGGGCTGTTTTCCTGTCTCCCTTTGACTTCGGTTCTCATCAAGAGGTTCCTGGAGTACTTGGAAGGCAAGGAAGGCATTCCAAACACACCTGAGCAGTAGTGACCTTAGCATTTTACAGTTTCTCTTTCTTTCTCAGCTCTTAAATGGCTGGCAGCTGTGATTATGTAGTTTTATCTTTCCATCAGTCATGGAGAACCTGAAATGTATGGGAACTCCATAAATAGTATTTTGTCACACACATCATATACAAACAAGGTTCTCTTTTCTACTGCAAACTAAGCAGTGAAAACTCAGCGCTAACTTTATTTATCACTTCCTTCACCACAACATACTTGCTACTTCCTAGACACCTTGATTAAAATTAGTACTGGAACTCAATTTCACTTTTAAAGATGAATCTATAATCCCACCCCCACTGCCAAAAAGGTTCTTTCAGTGCTCCCACAGCATCACAGATAAAAACAATCCAGCTCTATAGTTCACTCACCACATCTACAGCATCCACAGTCCCAAATGCTAACCCTCATTATCAGCTTTCTCCACATTATGACTTGAACGCTTCATTCTAAATTATTTACTTTGAATCCTTTTGAATCTAAACAACAGCTGTGTAAGTTGTGAAAGAAGTGGCCAGAGGATGAAGAAAAGGAGACAGATAGCAAGCACACAGGTCATTTGTCTCTACCGAGCTTTGCCTGTTACAAAACCCAGAGCTGCCATTTACTAATCTCTCCTCCTTCCGATTACCAGCTGCCTGGGACAATTGTGGCGGAAAGACTTCTCAGAACCCTTAATCCCGCATCTGTATCAATTCACCAAGCAGAGATCGAATAGCCAGAAAGAGCAAATGCTGCTTTCAGACTACATCAGGTTAAAGGCACATTCTCCCATTACTGTTTGCATGGTACTTGATCTGCAAAACAGGTTTTGCCTCCACTAAGGGCTATGGTTCTGGCACATTGCATGCAGGTCAATCTCAAGCACTTGCATATATTGTAAATGATGTGTAGCTTTGGTTTTAACCCAAAGATTTGTGGCAGCACATTGAATCCTAACAGGTTAGGAAGGCCAGTAACCCGCTGACCATACAACCTCACACTGAGAACACCTCTTCCAATGCCTGTAAGCGCAAGTGGGAAGTGACTGCATCCACCACCGGCGCTGCTGTGGAAGGGGCAAATAAATAGGTAGAAGGTTTTCAGCTCTCCCTTCTGTCACCTGAGGGCTATGAGCAGTGAGAGTGAGACAGATGGGCATTGACTCATATAGGTCCCAAAATCTGTGTGGGAAATGGGAGAACCAGTTTCTTATCACTGGGGTGAGTGGAGCGTGTTTTATAACAGGCACATTTTATGCTGCTGAAAAATTTTCACCTCTGAGAAGCACTACGACTGCAGTCCTTGGGAGCCAGGTTTGTTTCCTTAGGATATGGATGTAAAACATGAGGACACTTTTGTGCTACCACACAGAATCATGTGTTCCAGTGTAACCAATCACATGTCCTAGTGTCAACCAGTTCCAGTGCTGGGATCAGGCTGTAGACACTGCATTTCAAAGGCAGCTGATCTTTTAGTTTGCATAAACTGTCACGACTTGTTATTCTCCCCTCACACGGCTTCCAAAGAATGGGCAGTGGATGCAAAGGCAGAGCTTGTCCTTATCTGGGACCAGTTCTAACAAGAAACTGGAAAGCCTACCCAGCCTTAACCGCCTATCACTAAGAGTGCTGAGCTCAGAACTTCTTTTCCTTACAGCTTGTCGCAGAACCAAGCAAGCAGGTGTGAGAAATGAGAAGAGCTGAGTGATTTGTATTCTGCCCAAACGAGGGTAAACCCGCACCCCTGCTTCTTCCCACATTCCTATCCACACAGCAGCATCACCAGCATTATTCTCATAGACAAAACTGGAATCATTGCCTTTGCTCCAGAAGGGCCTAAAATAATCAGTCTAACCTTCAAATAAAGATATATTCTTTATAAAAAAAAAATTATAAAAACTTCCCCCACACCTTGGAAATTAAATACTCCAAATAAAGAAAAATCTAATCACCTCCTTGCTAAGGAAGGATCTCCTCTGTAGCCTAATCCCAGTGTTAAATGAGCTACTGCAAAACAGGAAAATCAGGAATGATTACTTCAGGAATTGCATCCTTTATAATTAAAGCAAAGCCTACACAGTAGGGAAATACCAATGTGAAGTTTATTTCAAAGCTCTTTTCCTTGTATGCCTGATACGTTATTATTTTTTTTAAATCATATCTTTAATGCTGTTAAGCAAAAAACAGGCAAATTTTGACTTGACAAAAACTACGTGGCTACAATTTGAAAAAACAAATTCAGCTGCTGCTTTGAAGTAGAATTTCTGGCTGCTGCAGTCCAGGGACTGAATGAAAAGGAACACAGCCAAACCTTTGATTGCGTTCTCTGTGCAAAAGCTCTTGCTTGCAAAAACTGACTTTTCAAAACCAGACCAAAGAGAAGGAGATATCCAGGTCTGAAGGATTTGTTAGGAGGATTTCCTATTCTTATTTACTGAATAAATAATAAAACCCAATGGATCACTGACAAACATGCAAGTGAAAGAAGCCTCAGTTTCTGAAAGCATCTCATTCAACTGTCTACTCAGTGTGACTCCAGAGGTGTAACAGGGGAAGAACGAAGTTGGTGAAAGCAAGAATAACATAATTCTCCTATTTCTCTCATCATTTGGTAGAACTGGTAAAGCTGGTGCAGTGACTGTTTGGAAAAATCAGCTCTCCCAGATATCAAGAGATAGCAAAGCTGTTCCAGGCTATTAATCATCCACATTAAAGCAAGGTGGTTTAAAAAAGTAAATAAAGATCTATCATATCACAGGTTTTGGTTTTGCTTACAACTAAGCAATGTATGCAATAGTTAACACACAAGTATCAGCAGCAGATTTGTATTCTGCTAAAAATAGACAACATTGTTTAAAGAATCCCAACTGCAATCAACAAAATGAAGCAGGTGAAAAAACATAGAACCTAGACTTTGTTGCTAACAATTATGAAGAAGCACTACCTAAGAGATATCCTTAAAAAAAAAATCCCAATAGTACAGAAAAGCGAGTTTTAATAAAATCCCAAAACCCCCACATGTACAAGACCTGACTTGTTAATCGTTTAGTATTCGTGCAAGCGTTGACAGTTGATATTGTGCCATATAGCCTTTCAAATGTACAACAGATGTTTTATACATCTTCTGGACACACTTGCAAGTTGCAAGTCTGAGAAATCACAGGATGTGACACCGGATTAGCTTCTCCGCTGATCATTTTTATGCTAAAAAATTACAAGTCCCTAAGGCAGAAAGAGCAACCCTGACCTCCACTGTCCTCTGCCACACAAACTCATTCATTCAGGCATGAGTTGTTTGTTGTAGGTGTCTGCCACTTGGAGACATTGCTTGTTCCTGCTTCTTGGCACTGTTTTCTGCATTTGATCAAGCAGTGTTTCGCATCTAATTGGCATAAAGGGTTTAGACTATGGTTTGTTGAGGAAAGAACTGAATGAAAGATACTGCACTGATGTTATCATCTCTTTGCATCTTGTCTGCCCAAATATGAAAACACTATTCCAGTTAAATTCCACACAGCGCGAATGACGTCTTACCAAGCCTACACATACATGAAGTGGCAGCACAGAAGACCTGCTGAACTTGGAGGTTCTTATGATGAAAGACTGAAGTACTCCATACACATAAAACAGCTGAATTAAGATTGCTCTGAGACCTTTAACTTCAGATTTACTCCCTAGCGTGTAAAAATCTCAGCTGTAAACAGTTTAAGTGCCCAGTTATAGGGCAATTAGAGTATTTTACGTCTTTTACTATTCTATCACATTGCCTTGTAACTCAGTTACTATATTGCAACAGGCTAAAATAACACTTAGAATAAATCTCATCTAGGTGACAAGTGAATTTTATACTTTTCCCTGTTCTCTGGGGAAATAAAAAAAAAAAAAAGAGAACCAGGCTTGTTTGAAATAGTTTTTTTCTAGGTGAAAGTAACCATGCTCTGTCCACTTAAAAAATTAAACCATTTCTGAGCAGCTAAAATGGTTTTAGCTGATCACAGGCAGCTGAAGAAAGTCAAATACATTTCTCCCTCTTTACAGTTATAGGGCAAACCACGTCTGCTTTTAAGCATTAAATATCCATAACATTGACAGAACTGGATAAAGAGCTATGAAATAACTCAAATGTCTGCAATAATTGAGGTAAGAAGATAGTTTTTTGAAAAGAAAAAAAAAGTTCTATTTAAACTACAGGTTCTTAATAGATTCTTGATTCACAATGTTTGAACAGACCTAGAGAGACAATACCAGTTGCCTCAAGAACTTGTTAGCAACACTTCCAAGAATGTAAGGAAAAATATTCAAGTATGACACTTCTCTTCAAATTATTTCTGTGAGAGATGCAAAAGTGATTATATTTTTATAACTTACTAAAATTTAATTTGAAACAAAACCCTGAAGTCTAACTTAAAATGCTAAGTTATACAATGGAGATTTTACCAGAGCTGTGAGCCTTCTTGGTCACTTATTTAAAGAAGCAGTTAAGGGCAGAGAAGAAGAGGAAAGCACACAGGTACGCAGAGGCCAGGATAAACACATTAGAAGTACAGCAGTACCACAAAACATGTGAAGACAGAAGAAAGAACACTAAGGAACTTGAGAGAGGACCTGAGGGTGCAGAGGCAAAGGTGGTTGGTTTCTCCTGCACAGTAGATGACTCAAGGTTTTAAATTAGCCCTTGGGAGGCAGGGAAAGAGACAGGGCTGGTGCATTTGTGCTCTGGAAAACTGTCCTGTTCGTAGGTTCTTCAGCCATCATGTACACACTGTGCTTCAAGCCTGTGCATTAACGATCTCTACATGACCCTTAACCAGCAGTTAAAACAAGTCTGTTGTACTCCACTGTTCTCAGTTCTTCTCTTGTTGGTTATTCCCTCCTTTGCAGTTTAACCTGCCCAGACATTCTCCACCCACAAAGCCAAGTAGAGGAGGAGCCAGAATATAACTAGTATTGCATTATTCCAGCCACTGTTTGGCAGCCTTTTCATGCCCTAACAAATGTAAGGGAGATCTCCAGCTAAGCATGTACCAGCACAGCCTTTTCATCAAAACTGGCACCTCAGCTGAAGACGTGACCCCGGCTGGGAAGTTAGCTAAAAAATAGGCATACATTACAAAAAGTAAGAGGAAAAATGAGCAAGGTTCCTCCATCTGAATGTCACAGTATTATTGTGAAAGAACCCTTACCGGCAGCTTGCTTAAATGTGCTATTTATAACAGTAGCTTCTTCCAATCTTTGACATGTAAGTCATAAAAAAAGTCTGTTAAACTTAACTCCTTACAGAACTTTTTTCTAAACATTCTACAGAACCAAATTAGAACTACCTTTTTCAAGAAACTTGAATTCAAGGTTTTTTAATACAATCACATTTACATCCTTAGCTAATATTATTTTCCCTGTTAATAAATTTTCCTTCCATCCAATTCAGAAAAGTATTATTTCAAACACTTACCAGAATAATGATATAAGAAGTAGAAAAGCTACTATTGTAATGTCTACTCCTTTGCTCTAAAATGAAATGCATTTCTCAGAGACTGGAATACTTAGTGGCAATCTCATTAACCCCTATTCCACCCTTTATCGGAAGAGCACCCATAAGAGTGACTCTAATTTTCCCCTATAAAACAGACAATGTTAGAGACCAGCACACACGAATGATCCAGACTATAATCTGAAGTAGGGAAGGGGAAAAAAAACAAACAAACCAGCCAGACAGATAAAAAGGAAAGAAAAAGAAATTCTTACCTTATGATGTTGCAGTCAATGAGAACATCAGCACATCAGCAGGGAAGAGGCATTGCACTCACTATTTTGACAAAGGTAAACACGCCCTATCTGCAGAACTCTTTCAAATTCTTCAGAGACCCACCCAGCAAAGCTGTACTTCAAGATTTCTGACTGAAGGCAATCCTGATGTCATGCGTATCTACCTGGTGAAACTCAGGAGTAGTAATGCCGAGTGCCTTCCCTTCTGCTTGTTTCAACATCGTAGATGAAGAAATGTTTGAAGTCACGTGGTACTTTGTTGCATGACAAGAATTCATCTCGACTTATATTGCTCTAAACATGTGCAGAAGGATGAACCTGCTGATGGGGCAGAAAAGGAAACCCCAAATGCACCACTTCACACTGGCATTTTTAGGTGTGTTATTAAATAAAATACAGGTTTTCAAATAACGTTAGAGAAAGGTTTCTGCTCCTACTGGCCAGCCTCAGGAAAGCTTCCAGCCTCAATAGACTAAGTTTTACAGAACGCATCTTGGTTCCTCAGATGATAAAAAGTGGAATTTTTAAAATCCCTAAAGTAGAGGGAAAGCTACAGTGAGTGTAGGTTTGATTGGAGGTATTATACAAACACATCAACTTTAATTAATCCTATGGAGGTTTTTATTAATTTTTTAAAATTCCATGACTAAGGAATAAGGCTGAAAGTCACTCCTCATCAACTCTGCTCAGTTTCAAACAATAAGTAGCAGCACCCAGAAGTGCTGGCATTACTTAGCATTCTGGTGGCCGGGACACCTTGATGTTGTTCAAAAGGAAGGAGAGAACCTCACTGACAAGCCAGGAGCAGAGAACCTCTTATTAGCTCTTTCTTCCTGTTCGCAGTCAGCAAACAGCAACCCATGAAATAGGAATAGACACGTCAAAGTTGGACTGGTGTTCCACCTTGCCCAGCGTATTGTGTCTGAAAGAAGGTAACAGCACATGGCTACAGAAGAGTATAAGAACAGAAAAAACACAAAACAGTATCAGATGACACTCCCAGCCTTCAGTGGTTTGGGGCTCACAGGCTTCCTAATCACAGATGGAGTCTATGTGAATAACACTAGAGAAGTTTTTCCCTCCTTGGACTTAATTTCCACTACCCCTTTCAAATATATTAAAACTTTCATCATAATCCATAAGACTCCACTAAAAGATGTGACCTGGGCAATATTTGGATCTTGCTCATTTATTTTCCTCCAGAGAATGTTCGGGTTTGTTCATATAGCTGTTGATTTTTTCTTTTCAGCGCATCGTATTTTGCAGGTATTACAAGTCTTCCATAAAGCTGGGAGTGGTATTCAATAAACTGATGCACCAAAGAAATATTAAACATGAAGGATTATTTCAGAAAGGTACTATCATGGCTTTATAGAACCATAAAATCCTAGAATGGTTTGGGCCAGAAGGCATCTTAAAGCCCATCCAGTTCTAACGCCTCTGCCTTGGGCAGGGACACCTTCCACTGGATCAGGTTGCTCAAGCCCCATCCAACCTGGCCTTGAACACCCCCAGGGATGGGGCAGTCACAGCTTCTCTGAGTAACTTCTGCCAGTGCCTTACCATCCTAACAATAAAAAATTTCTTCCTAATATCAAATCTCCATCTTTTCCCACATGTGAACCACTAATAGGAATCAAGGAGAATATTTAGGCACACTCTACCAATTGGGAAAGCCTAGAGCAAGCCAATTCATATATTACTTGGCTAATACTGTGCCAGCACTGTAACAGGGAATTGGCAGAAACACCTCATTCTTACGCCTTAATCTACAATTTCTTCACTATTACACCTGCTTGCAAAAAAAGTTATTTGTTTGACTGGAACAAATATGGGGCTGATCCAAATAATGAGATGGGAAAAAATGTTGTCACATACTTTTTGAGAAGCATTTGTTTGGTAGCACTCACCACCTACACAGGACTATTACAAGATTACAGATACTGCATGGTAAACAAGCTAACCATACCCTCTTGATCATAGCTGCCCACTGACCTTTCAATTATCACTGCACTTTCATAGTATTTATTCTTCAGGTACCTTAAATTTTGATGCTGCAAAGAAGAAAACCAAATTAAACCCCCCCTCCTTAGTCTGTACTTGCCACTGAGAAAAAAAAAAGTGTTACTATTCCTCACTGGCAGCTAACACCTACTCAATCTTATAACAATCAAATATAACAGATATTCCTATGTTTTCTGCTCCTCAAGAATCAACAAATATCTGCAAATTAATCAGTCACATATTCAACGACATCAATATCATAACTCATAATCTTGCAATTTGTAGTTCAAAAGCCAAGCTCCTCCTCTTCTAAATTCATGTATTCCCCTAATATACCAACTTTTCTCTACATAAAAGGAATGAAGAAATCCATTTGCAATCTCTGGAAAAGCTTTTTACTCAAGACCTTTTTTTACTAGGAAGTATGACCTGATTCATAATCCATACAGGGCTTTACGTAAACAGGGGCTAATTACTAATTAATTAATAATGCCGTATGTCATAACTGAAGACTAGATATCTGATTTGGAACAGAGAAAGCATTAAGGTAAAAAACACTTACTGTGCATAAATGCCACTGCAGGACTAAAATTAGGAATTATACCCAACTTAAACTCACAGGCTGAAATTTTCAAAGCACTTAAATCTTCTTAAATTATTGTTGCAGAACTTGGTTCCTGTGAAGTCTAAAAAGAATCTGAAAATTCAATACCTTGAGAATCTGAGCCTGAATAACAAGAAGGAAGTTGACAATTGGATAAACAGGGGATGTCAGTAGTAATACTGGAAGGATAAAGACAGTGGAGAGTAGGGAAGGAACACCAACACACTCTTACTGCTAACCCAAGCCATCATCACTTCACTGAAATGCAGGGAATAGGATTATTAATAGGCTACGAATATGCCTTAGGAAAAAGGCTCCAGGAAAAGACACTAACATTACCTGGGGACTCCTTTCTAACCAATCTCATAGCATAATTATGATACTTATAGAATTGAATTGTTATCTCTCTCAAGTTGTTACAAACTCCTGGCTGTATTTCATTTAAATACTGAACATACAGTGTATCAATAAGCCTCCAGGACAGCAATTAAGAATGCTCTCATACCCAGAGGCACAGAGCTATGTGTGACTCAGTGAAGCATTCATCTGGTTACAATTTGTTTAGCATTCTTTATGCAAAATCACGGTCTATTTTGTCTTTAAATAATCCTTGGTGAGATTTTTTTTTTCTTTACCCTGATGTAGCATCACCTTGTCTAGACTTGTCAAACTCACCCTTCTAATAACCAGAAACACTACAGCAATTCAAATATAACTTCCTATCAATGTAAGGTACTTTGATCAAGTATGTTCTAATCCATTTGAAAAAGTAAAAATAGCAATAAGAGTAACTTTGGTTGCTCACATTTATCGCACAGTTTAAAAGTTGCATGTGCATAATCTTAGCAAGAACAACTGCATCTAAGGATTGACTTCTACAGTTAAACCTTTCCACTGCAAATACAGTCCTGCTAATTCACTCAAATAATACTCCTGCGTGCTATTACTATCTTAAGATGCAGGAGACTAATACAGAAATCTTCCGGCTGTGGATTTAATCATTACTTCAACCAATTCAGAGTTTTTAAAATTAATTACCAACAGTCCAAATAATATAAGATAAAATAAAGAAGCTTTGTTGATCCTTGGAGCTGGAAGCACTGGTTCAACAACTGTATGAAAACAAACCTCAACAATTTGTAACACTTGCACATAAGACAAGGCTGCAGGTGTTGTTTGATTACATTAATAGAAGCTTTTAGAGCATCAATCTTTATCCATACAGAGAGAACATAATGGCAAAAGGTAAGCATGTGCTTGATAAAACTGAAAGGCAACCCTTATGATACTTCATGGCCAGAAATCCTCTTCCCCTTCCCGCCCCCATCAGCTCATAATTGAAAATTACTGGAAATACTGGCATCACACTGGCCAATATTTTCAGCTTAGGTGAAACAGCGCTCCTTTAGAGGGAGCAATATTCTGCTGAAGACGACCAAGATTCTCCCTTAAGGAGATAAATAATAAAAAAAAAAAAAAAAAAAACACAAAACCAAACCCCCCAAAACCCAAACTCACTGCTTGAGCTTCAGATTTGCTGCATAATGGATCTTTGTTCAATTCTCACAGCAACTGTAGCAGCATAAGAAGAAAAAGAACACCATTTCATACAGAGTCTCCTTGAAGAAAGTACATACTATCAAGGAAGCCAAGCACTGGAGGTAAGTTTCCAGAAAGCATTAATTTCCATTTCAGTTAAATCCCCACATGAATGTTATAAAAGGGCTGTAGTAACAAAGTTAATCTAAGAGCTGACAAACTCCAAAAGATTACGTTTGAAGATAAAGATCCCAAGCAAAGGAGGGACATTGTCAATGTAAAAATGAGCACTCAGGATTTTGTCATTTGACAGCAAATCCTTTTTCCTTAATCAGGACATGCTGTTTTGCAAAATAGGCTTCACAAGTTTATCTATTGTTTCTATGTAGTTATTAGTTCCTTCAAAGTAGCTAAGGACATTTGGAAGCTCTTTAAAGCTCCACAAAGCCTTTCAGGTTTCAACTCTGGCAACAGGACGAGATGGGGCAGATTCTTGGACAACTACGACTAGCAGCTATAAGACCAGACAGAGCTTCAGGATATGGATGTACAAACCTTTCCTACAACCTTTTAAGGAAGCCAACATTCAACTGTGCCATTTCAGGTTGTGTACACTACTTTTTTTGAACATGTCACTCTTTTCTCAGATCTTCCCCCAAAAAGACGATGCTGGAGACATTCAAACCCCATCTGGACACACTCCTGTGCCGTCTGCTCTAAGTGAACCTGCTTTAGCAGTGCAGTTGGATGATCTCCAGAGATCACTTCCAACCCTGACCATTTTGTGATTCTGTGACTGACAAAACTCATGTTTTGCAGCACAGGTAAGTAGAAATCAGAAATGACTAGGGATATTGTAATTCTTCATGCAAGCTTTTTACCACAAAATATATTGTTGCATTCCTTCCACCCTTGCTGTATGTAAGCCAGCAGCAAGTCAGCTTGCCCATTAAAGGGCGTCTCTGACAGTTATCAGCAGTAAACTTATTTGCACAACACAAAGACAATGACTTCAAAAAGATTAAATCCCCAACATGTTTCTCAACCAAATCCAGGTTCGTGCCTGCTGTTGGGCTAGTGATAATAAAATACTGCTTGTCACCCATCCTGACACATACAATTGCCTTTTAACAAGATTTCAGAGTGAACGAGGTAGCCTCTGAGAACTGTACAAAATACAGCAAGAATTTACAAATTAATTTGGAGAACTCTTTAAGGGAAAATACACATCAGTAAAATTGTAATGACCACAGTATTTTCACTCCTACTGACATGGGAAGGCTGTGAAAAATACTTGATACTGACTTCAGTCAATCCTAGAATGACTTTGGAAGAACAAATCACGCATATCTTGCAGTCATGAAACAGGGAACAACCAAGGCTCCTTATTCCCAGCTTTGCAAGGGTATTTTAAGTATAGAAATTCTCAATGTCAGTTTTTATTCATATATTATAGAATTAAAACTCATATTACAAGTCTTAAAACTAGAATGGAAGGCAGTCATAAATATATTGAAGGAAATCCAGTGTGAAGAGTCACAAGTATGGAACCACCTGGATTCAGCTGTATTTGCAATCAAGCTCTACAAATATTCAAGTTCAAATATGTTCTTTTTAAAAAGCAAATCCTGTAAGCAACTTCTAATGCTAACTGCTTACCTCATTTAAGTATAATTTATTCTATTAGTGTTGAAGGTAAACTCAAAACAACTGCAGAGACGTAAAGGGACGCTGTGGACATTTCAGGACAAGTCCTCAGATAGAAAACTGTCTCCAGACAAGTCACCTGATTTGTTTGGTGTCTTGCTTTGAAATAATACAAGGAAAGGTGTTAGATATCACTGTCCAAAGGTAAGGCACATCAACCTCCTAGCAGTAACTTATCTACTTCCTAAGTTCTAATTTAATATTGGTAACAGGCCCTGCAGATGAGTGAACCTGCTTTAGCAAATCAAGTAACAGCTCTGCCTAAACATTTTAGACAGTAAAAACTCAAGACAAAAATAAAAAACCCAAAACCCAAACACCAACCACCTCACTTTATACACTCACCAATGTATTAAAATCCAAATTCTTTGGCAAGGCAGTTTCTTTGTGCTAGACTTTTTGAATATAGCCGTAGAAGCACTAGCTACCTTTACTGCTCACACTCATTTCGTGTGCCTTAAAAAAAAAAAAAAAAAGACATCAGTTTTGCTCCATCTCAGGTCCTACAGTTCATAAATAGTAAAAAATCAACACATTAAGGTACCTAGTTGCCAGATGCAAACCACATCTACCCATTTTTACCACTAAAACATTCTGAGAATTAAAACGATAGCTTTCTGAGAAGTGAAACATGTGGGAATGATGACTACTAATAACCAACTGGGCACAAAGTCAACTTCATGCCTGTAAGAATTAAGTACAGTTGGACTGCAATTGGATTTTCTGTATTCAAAAAAGAGAAGTTATCGCTCCCACACTTCTTGCTAAATTCTACCCACTGTTCTGACATGCCTAAACTTTTACTTCAGTAGTTTTTATAGTTGCAGTAATCACTGTCAAACAAGAGCACTAGCACTTAAAACCAAAATTATCTTCCCGCTCTACTTTTTCCACCCTGCTTATCTTATCAGTGTCTGAGAAATACTGCTGTAATTTAGATACTTCCAACTGACAAGTACAGACCAAAAAATGCTGAATGATACCATGTTCAGTGAAAACAATGAAGTTACTCAATTAAAATAAACTAGCTAGCAAAGGGCAGATTAGAAAAGTGAGAATAGTGGAGAGTATTTCACCAAAACGTAAGAACCTACCTAAGTTTAAAAGTTGAGCAAAACTTTCTCATGGTCACAATGTCTTGCCAAAGGCAATGCCTTTGTTTGAACTGAAAAGTTCAGATTGTCTATAGTTGCATTTTTGAATGTGCCCAGAAGCATTTCAGTCCTGACAAAAAGGAGTTAACTCAGCATCTAAAGTGCAACCAAGTTCAAACACTGAAGGGGAACCAGGCCTTCTCCTGACCTGGATAAGTTGGAAGTTAGTTCTGAACTAAAGTAACCGTAGCATGAATGGAAAAGCTTCCATTCATTGACATTCTCACCCACTCCTATGCACTAAAGTTACAGCAGGAAGAAACTAAAGCACAATGAACACACAGAATATTCAGATCTCCTACATAGCAGTTAAGGGGATCACTTTTTCCTGCGTAACTAACAAGTGATTATAGCTGCCACCTTGAAAGAATAAGATTTGAGGTTCACACCTTCCTGCCTGAGAATTCACGCCATTCAAGTGTCCTGGAGAGCACTGTAATTTCCAGTTAAATTATCCCATTTAATTCACCTAGTTATCTTCCCCTCCCAGTAATGTTGATTCACCTGTTCAGAGCTCAAGATTTAAAGGCTGGCCAGAGATATGGGGGTTAGAGCCACCTGCTTCAGAGACTGCTCATCTTCAATTTAACACTAGGTAGCTAAATGGAAAACAGCACTTGTTTCTCAATCACAATAGAGAGCTTACCTTCAAGAGATGTTCCTAAAAGGAAAACTGCTTCTTACAGTTCTAATGAGGTCCTAGATTTTTACAGTAGACCCTGTCATCAGTACTTTCCAATTGCCTAAACCTGGTAATACCATTACAAGCTGCACGTTAAGCGTGCCAACACTAGGTGCCTTCCTGTTAAGTGCACACACTCAATTGGATCCTGTTTTGAACTAGGTCTTCACAGGCAGTCTTAGCTGCTTACTTTTTCAGGTTATTCAAATTAGATCTAAAAGAAGGTGCAAGTACAAGAATTTAAACTCAACATCCATCTCGCTGCACTGCAGACACTTGTTTTCTTGTTATCTGTTTCTAACTTAACACATTTAGTCAGTACATGCATATTCTACAGTTATATATGTAATGGACACAAGGAATTCTGTTGGAATTTCACTTCTCTACTATCTATGCTTGATTTTAGATATAATACTCCACTAAAATGTTCTAAACAGCCAAATATGCATTAGTCCTGCACCTACCTTTCCTTTTAATTAAAGGAATACACCACAGAAAATTAAGAAAAACTACATTAAATTTTCAGTGAAATGGTAACACTGCTGATTAAATCAGGCAAACAGTTAAAGCCAAAAAATGTACAACCTCAATATCAGTTAAGCACTTCCGACAAGAAAACTGTGGCATGGATTATTGATTGTGGTAGCACACCTGAATGTCCACTTAGAGCACAGCACCGATGCAGAACACAGTATAAACACCAAAACCGTCCCCAGCTAAAATATTTTATTTAGCTCAACCTCAAAGCAGACAAGTGTTCCATTAACACTGCACTGGAGTCCATAAATCACTACCAATCTCGCAGTGACTTCATATATAAAGTGACAGTAAGTATAACTGACAATACTTTAAGTTGATATAGTTTCATATCAGTCATTTATTATCAAATTTTGAATACCCAACAACTAATCTTTACATACCATACACTGACATTTACATCATGAATAAGCCTAGCACCCTAAGGTAATGGATCGTATCACTGAATACAATTGCAGATTTTTAAGGTGTCAGTCAAACCCACATTTATCCTGTTAGGGGCTAAATATACTGACAGGTGCAAGAGGCATGAGCTTTAGAACTCATTAATCTCATGGAAACATTCCATAGCATACCAGTTACGAAGTAACTGGAACACTTCTTCAGATTATTGTGGACTTCCATTCTTACTAATCTTCTCAATGTGGTTCAGTAGTTTCAACAACGCAGATGGATTATATGGGAAAAGATTTCTTCTCTGCAATCTTGAAATAGCTCTTTGCAGTTCTTCCAAACATTTTGTGGATTTGCAAAGCATTATTCTTAGGGGAATGATGTTATCCAAAGATGTCATACAAGTCAAACAGGATGAGGTATTAGGTCCCTCTTGTTCCAGAGGCAACACTTCAGACTTGAGTATATTCTGAGCATCATCTGTGTAGCTGCAACCAGCTTCCCTTATTCTCTTCTTGCTCTCGTTATTTAAAGGCAGGTTCTTTGTGTTTACCAAGCACTCTTTTCCATCTGGTTCTAATTCAGACTCTTCTGAGCTGTCATAATTAACAAGGCTTTGAAGAGAACCCAGCAGAGATGTACTATCAGTGCGTATCAATGAGTTAGACAGGTTAGACTCCGCAACTTCATTATCGCCTTGCTCTGTAGCAAACACTAAGTAATTCTGAGAAGAAGCCAAAGATAACTGAGTTGGTGGTTCTTGTTCACAAGCATTTTGTAAGCTCTCATCAGACATACAGCTTTGTTTTTCTTGATGGGGTGGGCTGACAGAAGCAACTGATCGAAAAGAGGCATGTTTGGTATCAAAATGGTTACAGATCTCTACAAACTGATGCCAGTCTTCTCTAAGAAGCTTTAGGTACCTTACTAAGTACTCCAGAAAGCAAGTTTCTGATGAAATCAAAAAATCTAAAAGTACTGTGGAATCAAATGCTATTTTTTCCAGAAAAAATAAAAAGATACAGTGAGGATTATAGCCACTTGCATGTGTAAGGACATCACAGGTTCCCTCCTCTTTCCGGCTTGAGTTATCAGCAACATCATACTTCAACCTGAAAAGTTAGTCATGAAATGGATTAAATTCAATGCTAGTTTACAAGTTTTTTTAAAAACAGGCATGTTCAGAAAGTGGTAATGTGGCTCTTCTTTGATTTTGTCAAAAAACTAAAAACCGGAAAAGAAATTTTTGTATAGGAATGAGAAAGAACAAAGGACAGTTTAGGAAGACAAAACACTTAAAGCAGGCTTTGTTAAACAGCCCTCCACCTTAGGAAACATCCTGGAATAAACAAGGTCACTTACACTACATGAATTGTTATTTTAATACTTTTGTAAACCTGAATATAGGTTAACTTCCAGGATGCTAAGCACATTGGAATAAAGTGGCCTATGTTTATTCAAATGTTTAAGAAGAATTGTGGGTATCTAAGATGCTGCTTGCAATAGCTTCATATCTGAAGCTTGAGGGACCTTTCATAAATTAGGATAATATCTTGTATGGTAGTTTAAATGAAAACGAAGCAACGCATGTCCAGGACAAGTTAATGAACACATTTCAGCTGTTAGTCTAACAGTTTTTATCAACAAGATAGAACTTATGTGGGCACAATCCCTAGAGGGCTACTTTGCCAGAAGTCCCTGAATTCTTAAAGTTTTATTACCGTCTTGTCTTTTATCAGTCTCTAACCCCTATTTTAGATTGTGAAGTCAATTATTCTGAATTACAGGATGTGATAAAGTATTTAATAGGAAACTGTTGCACAACTCCCTAATTTCAATTAAAAAACCCCACTTAAATTATGAGCAAAGTTAACTGCTCTTACACCACACTTTATTACCTTGTCCTGAGGTTCTGTTTTGTTTGCTTTTTTTAATTATTAAAACTATTTTTTCTTTATACAAAGTAATCGATGGAAATGTTACGTATATCACAATAACTTACTAAATTGCAATTCTTGATAGTTCTGTCAAATAAAAGGTATACTAACCTATCAAATTTTAAATAAATGAGTAATAAAGCTTTAGCAGCTTCCCACAAATCATCATCTTGCTCTATGAAAATCAAGGAGAGCCATTCACACTGATGTACAACTGGGCGAGACTGTGGGGAAGACTTCAGATGACTCTTCCAGAATATCAACAGCTGGGACATGGAACTCCCAAAGTCTCCTGGAACAAAATAAAAGAAGTAACCATGAATTTTGCTATATGTTTGTTACTAAACAACACACACTTTTTACTTTTAATTTAAAAGTGCATAACAGTTCATGAGTGCATTAATCACTCCTTAGCTCAATTGATTTAAATCAGCATCACATTTCATAGATTTGTTCTTGCTTCTTGGTACCAAAGAAACCAAGAAATATTTTGCAGAAAACCATAACCTTAAAGTCAATGTCAATGGCTACTCTATTTAATTCTAGACACAACATTTAGATGCCAACATTAACAAGTATAAGTAACCTACCAAAAACTAATTTACTCATTAGGTGCCACCCCTCTCAAGACAGATAAAGCTTAGAGTTTATTAATCTAAAAGCACTCTCTATGTCAAGGACTTCAAGGAAGAATAATCAAAGTTGTACCCAAAGCTTTGTAGGCCAACAGGGTGAATCTTCTCACACCTAAGCTTGCAGCTTAATGAGCTATGACTAATGACCAAGATTACACCTCCAAAAATTTCCGTGTATCAGGAAACCTACAAAAATTTGACTATCCCTACACGGATGGGATATATACTTCCCTTTGACTCCCCAGTTAGGTAGCTTCACTGACACATCACAAGCTAAACAAAGGTGAATTGTAACCAAGTTAATGCCACAGATGTAACAATCCGATATGAACACTCTGCTGAGATTTCATCTCAGACAGCTCTTTCCATATGAAATAATAACTATGTTCTGATAAGACTGAAGCAATCTTCCCCCCCCCCAGTGTGATTCACTGCAGAAATCAACTGCAGTGATCTACAGCTGATGGGAATAAATTGTTATTTCTACAGTAAAACAAAGTAAGAAGCTTCTAGTATAGTCATGCTCTGTATAAAATATTTTTTTTTGTGGATGATGTACATTTTCAAGCACACACAGGCCTGGATGAAGGTACCTTCATGAGATGGTATAAAATTCTTGCTGGAAGGATTAATGTAAGTAGCCCTTTTCTTGCAAATCCTCACTTTTCCTTTCCCCCTAAATACTGCACACCTGGATGGAAAAAGCACCTCAAAATTTATGCTATTTTAATGCAACAGCTTATTCACTAAAATAACTTCGTAGACATACGATAGAAAGCCCTTAAGTCAAGAAATCTACCTCTTCAATATAAAGACATGCTGTAGGTATGTACTGTGTACAGGTACTATGAAGTGTAGCGCTAGGTACCAGCTTGTCATGTAAAAGCATACATGACATATGTAGAAAACACAAAACTACATAGGGATTGTGTACCTTTACCCCAAATGTACTCCTTACATAAGAACTCTAATGCTGCTGGAAGTTCACTATGTCTTGAAGAGCAGACTTGCATCATTACATAAACAGTGATAACCACTTTTAAAAAAATTTAATGCAACATGGGAATCAATTTTACTTACAAAATTATCATTATGTGGTTTTCCTTAATATTTGACTTCTAAGATTTGCCTTTCCTCTTAGCAAACAACAGGAACAGCAATTTATCTTTGTTATTAATAGTTACTATTCAGACATAAATTCTTCCCTATAAATTGAAGCTATCTGGAAATTACTCTCAGAATTGAATTTTAATTAAAGTTAAACCATTGTAATACATGTTAATAAAAACAAGTAAGATTAACCAGCTTCCTGGAAAGGAAGTCAGCATACTAAAGCATTTTGGCACTTGTTTTAACTACTTAATTTAATGTCCCTAAAATAGAAACACCAATCCTTTTAACTTGGAATTCCTCTTGACAGTTGGGGCATTTGAATCTAATTAAAGAACTCATTCATTTGTGTCATGAATCTGGAAAATAAAGGAGAACTTTTTTCTTTGAGAAAGAATTTTTCAAGAGAGATCGAAAATAGATTTAACCCACTTTTCTTCTATCCACTTGTTCTTAGACAATTGCAGTCTCTATATACATTTTTCAGAAAGTGGACCATAAGTAAAATATTTTCTGCAAATACTTAAAAAACTCTAAGAATTCAACTGGCATCTTCCAAAATCTGGACAAAGTGCCACAAGCTGTCCTGCACAAGTCTGTAGCTCTTTTGCATAGTCAGATGAATTTAAAATTGATTTTATGCTTGCTACGTAATGTAGAAACATAAATTGTAAATTAACATTTACATCCAGAACTTGTATTAACATGCCTCAAAATATTTAAGACTCTGTAAAATTTCACCCCTGGTTAAAAAGAAATACAAATTGTTTTCTACGTTCTGCCACACCATCACCTGGCTGACAATAAGGATCACCCATTCTCACTTGTGTGAGACCAAAACCACTGCTTCCAAACTCCCTTGCCATTTTTGCCATGGAGCTTGTAATCCAGGGACAGCAAGGTACTTTCATCATAGAATTTGCACATCCACGTTCACACAGTTTAGCATCAGATGATGTGCATCACATGCCTCTCGGAGGGAAAAAGGCAAGTGGAAAGATAGGATTTCAGGAATTCTTCTCAGGCAAAAAGCCTCACCCCACTACTTTATTATAGCATAGAATACTACTAACTGGCTACCAGCATGACACAGCAACATGTCATCTCCCATTAGGAACTCAAGTTACACAGCATTCCCTGCCATCCCACTGCCTGCCCTATGGCACAGCCCTAGCTCAAGAACCAGATCTGCTCTTCTACTAATCTAATTCAGCTATTCAGTAGAATAAACACAATCAAGTAAGCAGGTATGAAAAGTATGCCTAACACCTACTAATTCAAAGAGCCAGACCTGTAAGTCAGGGTGAAGAACACCTCCAAGTTAATAACACCTATAGGTCTACCTTCACATTAGAAATCAGGAAGGGAGTGCTAGCTGCCATTCCTTTTAGTTCTGCTCCCTGAACAGAGCAGATGCTTGCGCTACAGATCTCTTCTTTTCCAAGTGGAGAAGAGCCTGGTTTCAAAAGCTGGCTCAACCATTTCAAATATTAACAGGTGTTCTTAACAGGAAAGGTTTTCAATCTCAAATGCAGCTGTTTCAAGCCTCCCATACTGCAGCAGCTAGGGATAAGATAAAAATGCAAGGAGACAACTAATTAGGCAGGACATAGTGACAGGTTTCCTGGGCCAGTCTTCTATTTCCTTCCCCCCACCACCACTAATTCAGCTGAATTCTATTTACAGTCTTAATGAGCTGTGACTACTAAACCTGAAAGCTTTACAACTCTTTGCTGCTTAATGAACAAAACTACAAGAGACTACTACCTTTGATTTCAGCTTCTGTAGCAGAACTCTGACACTTGAATTCCAATGCTTTAAGCACAACTAAACTTAAGGCTCTGAGAACAGTTTGGTCAGAACCACTTGGAGTATCACCTCCAGAAGGAGATTCACTGCCTCCAAAGTAGCTGATCCTTTCACTGAGCGAGATCTGGTCAAACCAGGTCAAATTCACAACTTGCAGAACAGCGTTACTCAGTGCAAGCATATCCTCATATAAAGATGGGTTTTGCAAGGACAGTGATCGACTTTTAGCATCTTCTCTAGTCTTGTAAAGGACACATTTTTTAAGGAGCATAATGAACAGCTTCTTGATTAAATAGTGAACTGATGAGCTAATGAGGTTCAGAACACAAGTAACTTTCAAAAACAATACTCTCTGGCATCTGAGTGACAGTTCTAATTCAATTCTGGAAGTCAAAAGTGCTTCAAGTAGATCTACAAAACTGATCAAATTGTTTGCAGCTTCAAAATATGGTGAAGTATAGTGGTGACTGTCAAAATGATGGACCAGAATGGAATCGTAGAATTCTTCAAGCACAGCATCAAGAGGAGCCAACAACTTCATCAAAATACCTACAGCAACAAAAAGAACATTAGGGAGTTTGAGCGTAACACTGTCAGCTAAGTCATCAAATAAAAAGAAAACAGGCAATTGTTATTATTCTCAGTTTTCAAGCATCTTTAAGCCATTAGATTTTTAATAGCACTTTGTTCCCCTCTTTCTCAGGCAGAAACAGGTGTTCTTTACGCAGGCTGCTCTAGAGGTAACATTCCTCCCCCTCGTGGGCACTCGTGTATCAACACTGCCACAAAACCACCTCAGTACCTGCTTTGGGCAGAGCTCGGTCCTTCAGCATCTCCTTGAGAATAGCTGTAAGAGTCCACAGGCATTGTGCCACCTGGGTATCCACAGGGAATCCTGAAAGGGTCTTCAGACTAAAGGCGTGCCAGGTGACATTTAACGTGTTCTAAGAAAATCAGTTCAAAAAACAATAACGTATGCCATACAATTGGATTACAACGATTTAATATTGTATATCAAAAAGATTCAAATGTAGGCATAGGGAAAACAAAAGTAGAAACCTTGTATCTGTGCAGTAAGTCTGTAGGTTTTTACTTACAAACATGAAGCCACATATGCATGCAGTAGGAATCACCTGTACTTTCCAGGAAAGGAAACCCAAACTTCCTAACGTCATGTTACCTACCCAAAATCAGGTAATACTGTAGACGGACTGTATCAGAATTTGTAATTCCCAGACCCAGACAACTTTGCAACAGATATTACCGACATATTTCTGAGCAAAGTCTATGTTCAGCGATGCAACTATGGAGGCTACAATACATATTCACCAAATATTGAGCAAGTAAAATACCTCAAGTAAATGGAATATTCAAACAAGAAAATAAGGAAAAGCATTTGATTAACTTTCAGTACATTTTACCTATTTTTATCTAATGCACCACCTAACAGGTATCAAGTAACTGTAAAAATATTGATAGTCTAGATTTTTTTTAAAATAGCTGTATTGCAACCTAAAAGGGAATATTTCTTGTCATCTAGATGTATTTTATCTTTAAAAAGTTTCATAAATGAAATTCCAGGTTTTATAGAGGCATTCCACCTTACATTACAGACCCTGTTACACATACAATTTCCTTTCTATCCATGCCTCTTCTAATTGATCTCAAATACTGTTGGAATATTTATTACATATCTTTCCAATCCACCACTTACAACCCAAAGGCCTTTAAGATACGCTTTAAGGGAGAACTATCACATTATCTTGTATAACCTTCACATTGCTACTCGTGCTGGAGCTAAAACACACTTGAACAAACCTATGCAGCATTTTGAGAGGACTAAGAGTCCGTATGCTGAACATTAGCAGACTGCAGACGTGCCTTTCAGAAAGCCAGAAGAAAGTAACAGATGGAAGAAAGGAGCAGTTCTGATACCACTCTATGAGTCTAGTTACAAAAGGAGCCTCTTTAGAAGCACTTTCAGGCTTTACAGTAGTCACATAGTGACCGCTTTTGTGTCACGTCCACACTATAAAAAGTTGGCTCTAGAGTCAAATGGAACAACTTGAAAGCATATATTCACTCAGTCATTTTTTTAGGCTGTGAAAAGTTATGCCATACTCACCTCCTCCTTTAGCTGGAAATACACAAGAGATGCTAAACTTTTTGAAGACATGTGAGATAACAGCTGATCAGAACTACCAACCAGACAAATCTGCAGATACATAGAAAGAAAAAGTATCTAGGATATGTTCCTTTTCTTTTTTTTTTTTTTCTCTCCTTTCACAAAAATCTTTCAGAAGTTTATAAAAGCTTACCAATTGTGAGTCAATTTTTGCCTCCTTCAAAAGAAGAGCAAGGATTTCACAGTACTTCTGTCTCATATTGAATTCAACTTCTTGGGACTCTGCTTTAGTAACCATCATCTTGATCAAGGTTAATTGCAGCAGCATCACTTCTCGTGGACAGAATGAGGGGTTCATGTTTGCAAAGCTATTTGATACATCATCTGCTGTAGGGATACCTGCATCTGACATCTCTGCGTCCTGATGGCTCCAAATGCCACCATTAGTAGATAGCAGATGCACCCCATTTCCCGATTCATCTGTTTCTGGGGACTGCTCCACTCTCAGGGTAAGTAAAGAGGTATAATGATGGCTTTCCTTCGCCAGAGGAACACCTTCCAGTACGTCTTTATACATCTGCTGCAGAAGAGTGCTCTTCATTATGAGAAGATTCAATAGCCCGGAAAACGCTGCATGTCTTCACTGATTATCCATGGTCACTGCAAATCAGCTTGGACATTATTTTTATCCAGCAGGAGAAACAGAAACACTATTAGGCATTTCTCTTCCAAGGTGCCTAGAAAAAAATATTTTGCTATTACTGAATTTAACAGATAACTACAAAGATACAAAAGAACAGCACACATTTTTACGGCGAATACTACCATTATTAAACTTATTTTGTAAAGATACAAATTCATTGTTTAAAAACAGCAAGAGGAACAGTCGCTCAAAACTGTCCCAGTGAGCCATTCACTGTGTGGTAACCCTTGTGTCATTTGAAGAAATCTAATATTATTAAATTATTCTATAATATTATTCTAATATTGGTATTCTGCTGATACCAACATTAATTTGCTGAAACTAACAAACCCAAAGACGACGGTTACCAGGGACTGCTTTTGAAAGCCAGAACAGCATCAGTCAAATCTCTATAACAACTAAAACCTCACATCTTTTTTGACAGATTCCTCCAATAACAGGCATAAGTTTTAACTGAAATTTTTCATCCTAACTGGCAATGCACTGTTGCTGACACTGGGTATGGCAAGAACACAGGACTAAGGTAAGAAGCGTGAATATACAGGAGGGAGAACTGGGCTTGTAACTGAGTAAGGAGAACAAAAGAATTCCTTTATCTCTACATGTGCAGAACTCTTTTCCTGAGAACCTACACCTTGACACCCGAAACAGGTTCCCAGATAACACAAAGGGCCAGCAATGCCACAGGGCTGGCCTCAAGGGCCCCACAACCAAGAAGTTTAAAATTAAAAAATACTTAAAAACAAAGTGGAAAACTTATTAAGAGCCACTAAAAATACTTGACCATATTCAGTAAAGTTATAAACCCAAGATCTTTATCACCACATATCCTTCACTCACAATACTGGAGCATTCACCATAGCTTAAAAAGAGGAGCTATTAAGAATTCAATCTCCGTCTACCATGCGAGCATCTTAGCCTTCATAATTTTCAAACCATTATATGAATGGCTAGACAGATATCGTACCTCCCCAGAAAAGAAAAAGGATGGATACTTAAGAACATCAGACATTCTTTTTCACCTATACTGAGAGTGCTGCTAGTCTGTAATATTTATCCTTTCAGGACAGTTTTACCGCATTCTCTAACCAGATCTCTATTAACACAAAACCCCAAACAAACGCATTACCTTTACCTACTCTGAAGCTAGGACTGGGGGCTTATGTTGTTTCTAGGAATTTTCTTTTTTGCACCCTTTTCCAACTCCTGTCTTTTTGCATAATCAACCAGATAAACTTCTACATAAACTCCTGTAGCCACCTGTCTGTAGCTGGCTTCTATTCAAATGTTATGTTTCCCCTTTCTTACCACTGGAAGAAAGCAGCTGAGTCTCCCACCTGGTAAGAAATTCCAAATAACTTCCTATCTCTGTATCAATTACACCTGTGTTTACCATCACACCAAATTAATTATTATTCCTTTTCAGCACAATATTAGAAAAAAGTGAAACTAAAATTCATTACACAAGGAATTTTTTTTCATTTAAAATCTCCACAGCTTTTAAAACACTATCAAACACTGAAAATTACACCCTCATTTCTACAATTTGATTTTTTAGCTGCACTTGAAGAATGCGTTAACAAAACAGCTTCCCAAAGCTACAAAGGACTAGGGGTAGACCAAGATATGGTACTCAGACACCTTATTTCTTACACCACTGGGCACTATTTCCTTCAGAAAATAATCTAAAATTAGAGGATAAGAAGTTGCCTGCAGGACCTGAGCTACAATTCACTCCAGTGTGGTATTTTCAAAGACACACTGAACAATGGCTGACCTGACAACTCCTAAGTGTTCCAGATATGTTCCTCACCAGAAGAGCCAGGAATCCTTTCCCCATCCTTTCGATATTCCACATTTTATATATTAATAATAAACCTGCTATTTCAGACAATAAATTCCTTCTTTGTTTGCAGAATCTATTTGGAATTCTACTTGAGGAAGAAATTTATGACCTGAAACCTTGTAAAACTTCTTCAGAAATCACTCTGAATATTTTATATAGGTATTGCTCCAACCTTTGAGTTTTATTTCTTCCTATATAAATACCTAATAAAGTAAAATTATCTCAAAACATTTACTTTTGTGTTCAAGACCATCTTGAATTATTATCCTGCACGGTAAACAAAGGGACTTTTCGTGCACGAATTCGTACCATTCAGGCAGGCTGTTAAGGCAGAAGAGATTTAAAACCCATCTAGCACATGCACGATGAGATTTTACCTTCACCACACAATCTTGGTTGTGCTTTCCCTGATCTTACCACCACCCATTTATATTAGACCATTAATTTGCCAAACCCTTTACAAAAACATCTGTAAGAGATGTCTCACTCACATGTGACAACAGTTCATGAACAGAAGTCATTAAAGGAAATGAAAGGTGAGGGGGCTTGTTTTGAAGAAATTTACTTCTAAGAAGGGGGAAATGTCAGACAATGACTAAATTAGTTTGAGACGTAGCAAGACAGCACAGTGACAAGCTCAAAGGTAGAGTGAAGAAAAGCAATCATATTCATACACAAGAAATGTCAATCTCCAAGCCTTACTTAGATTATTTATTCGAGTTATTCATGACAGCGGTTAAAAACCAATTAAGGTAACACCTCACAGTGCCAGGCTCCTACATAAACTAACAGGACACGATTCTAAAAACCTTATATATAGGCTGGTCAAGCAAAAGACAGAAAGGACAACCACACAGGGGAAAAAAAAAAAAAAAGGCACAAATACTGTTAGGTGTTATTTTCATGACTACTTTAGTTAGGCTTTAAAATAAAAGCCAAAGCCATGTGGAGCTGCAAAAAGAATGAGAGAAGAAACTTGATGGAAAAGGAAATGAAGAACCAGAGATGAAAATTCTGACGGCAGCTGAAACCTGTAAGGTTTAAGGACCATCAAAACCCAAGCAAGAGACATTTCAGTAGCTGCAAATGTCCCCAGAACATCCTAAACAGTTATAACATCTGTACATTTCTTTAGGATAGGACACTTAATCTAGCATAAAATCATAGAAGGCATTTATTTGGTGGGATTGACACCATTGATGTAATAATTTACTTTTATTGACAGGCACGAACAGCTTACACTGACATACAATTACTCAAGTAATATTAGAAATGGCGCAGGAGCAGAGAAAGCCGTTGACAGACCCTATAGTGGTGTTCCTGTTACATCCTATTAAATGTTAACGGCATAAGTAGCAACTGGGAGAAACCAAACTATTAAAACCCCCGATTTCATGAAAAACTAAAATCAGAAAATGAAAGGAAAATGAAACCATGCTCCATGACTTTGGGGTACGAATCTGAAAGCTCTGGATGTCCTTACAATGCAAGGGCCAAATCATTTAGCATGTTTAGACTACTTGTACCTGCAGCGACTTTGTAGGCCCAGCTCTCAATACAGAACGTGCTCCCACTCAGGCCCGAAGCACTGCCTCTCAAATAACCTCAGTCCCTTCTAGAGGTTGCAAATAATTTCTGCTGGGAGCTCAGTAACCTCCCAGCTGCCCTGCTGGGCACACGAGGTGCCGCTTCTGCTCTCCTGCACCAGGGGAAGAGCCGCACAGCCCCAGCCGGCCCTGCCTACCCCTTACGCCGCAGCAGCACACGGCAAGGGCCTCGCCCGACGCTCCCTCTTATAGGCCACACCCCCGCCCCGGCAGACCACGCCCCTCTGATAAACCACGCCCACCCGGCACTCGCCGATTGGCTACAGCACAGCCCAAGCCACGCCCCCTCACGGAGATGGAGAATCGTATAGGCCACGCCCCCTCCCCAGGCCAAGCCTGACTAGACCAGGGCCCTTCTCGAGACATGCGATGCCCAGGCCACGCCCTCTTTCTAGACCACGCCCCCTAAAGGCCCACAGCTCGCCAGGCCACGCCCCCGGCACCGCCACTCGCTAAGCCGCGCCCCCCAAAGCCATGGCCCCTTCAACACGCGCGTCCCCCCCGCCCGCTCTCTCTGTGCCAGGTACGCCGCTCTCCCGGCCACGTCCCCTCTCAGGGTCGCCAAAACCCCCTCCAAGAGACACCCACCGCCCGGCCACGCTCCTCGCCAGGCCGCGCCACCACCCCCCAACCCCGCAGCCTCGCTTAGTCACCCCGAGTCGCCGCGCGCGCAGGGACCCTCCCCAGCCTGCCGCTAGGCAACCGCTGCTAAGCAACCGCCGCCACTCGCCCTCCTCCGACAGGCGCCGTAAAGCTCTCCTCCGTCAAAGCCCCGGCACGGCCGCGGCCACCCCTTTTTTTTCCCCGCCGTCGCAAAGCGCTGCCCCTCCCCCGCCGCTTTACGGCCGGAGGCGGGGCCGAGGGCGAGGCCGCCGTCAGCTCCTCGGCCAATGGGCGGCGGCGGCGGCGGGCGGCGGGGGGCGGGCGCGGCGCGGCGGCCGCCGATTGGCCGCGGCGGGGGTCAGGCCCGGCCCGCTGACCCCGGCGCGGAGCCGAGGGGGGGGCGGCTCGGTGCAAAGTGTCCCCGCGCGGCCCGGCCCCTCCCGCCCCGCCGCCTCCGCCGCCGCCAGCGCGGGGGGCGGCAGCGCCCGGACCGTGCCGCCCCCCCCCCCCCCCCGCGTCCCGCACACAGGTAACGGTGGGGCCGCCTCTGCCGCCTCTGCCCCGGCGTCAGGAGGAAGGGGGGAGCGCGACCCCAGCACCCTCAGTGGGGCCTCCGCTCCCTGCGGCGAGGGGCTTCGGCACCCCGGGAAGGGGCGCTTAGACCCGCCGGTGCTGGGAGCCCCGGGACCCTCTGGAACGTGCGTGTCTGTCTGTCTGTGTACGTGTGTGTGTGTGTGTCTCTGCCCTGAACTCTGTGTCTGCTTTTGTGTGTGTCTGTGTGTTTATCTGTGTGCATGTGTGTGCATGTGTCTGTGTGTCTGCATGTGTGTGTGTGGCCCCAGCTCCTGCGAGGGAGTCATTCTGATCTCCCTGTAGCTCCTTTCTGGGTTGCTTCCTGTCCCATTCTCCAGTTCTTGTCTTTTACCTTGATTCCTGGAGGAGGTGACATGACAGGGCAGTAGTCCTGCCCTTACTGGCTTTCCAGCTCCTTAATATCCCAACAGAGTGTCCTTCTTTTTGAGTTGAGATCTTTATTTAAGTAAATAACGCTTCCCTTCCTAATTCTTGAAGGCTCTTCCTATTTCAATCTGCTATTGCTTTTCTGTTAACCGTCACTGATCTCCATTTCTCTCTTTTGTGTTGCTGTGTGGCTCAGTTCTACTTTTATTTTCTAGGTTTAAACTGCCTTAAAGGAGAATTAAAAATTGTACGTCCAAAGAACAAAACAGGACAGAAGAGAGAAAACAGCACTCAAAAAAATCCCACAAAGGTGATAGTTCCTGTAGACTCTTAGAATCATTCTAGACACGTGGTCTGGCTGGGACTGAGGCCTCTTCTGTTTTTGACAGATTTGAATAGGTAAGGTTAGTTCTCTTTTTCTTTTCTTAAAACCTCTTTGCTATTGAGCTTTAAAAGTTTGAAAACTCTGTAGCCCGTTTGAAGTACCCTTGTTTCTTCTTGTAACACTTTGTCATCTTCTACATTTAATCTGCAAATGTTATTTTCATTATGAGTTGCTACTTAATGGCTTTTATGTTTCCTCCTTTCAGTAATATCACATAAAATTACTTCACTCTGGGTCGTTGAAAGGGTCTTTCCCTAAAGCTTTTTCACAAAGGTGTGGATGAGACACTGAATTTGTTTCTGCTATGGCTCTAAACTCTCCACTGGAGTAGGTCATGGTAATTGCATTAGGTTGGTTTAGTTTTACCTAATTGCTGTGAGTCTTTTGTCATGGAGCTGCAAAAATTGAAAGTATTTAATTTGATGGTGTTTGTTTACAAGTACTTGTGGTTTGGGTTGAGATCATGGAAGAAGATAATGCTCTTAGGTGCTCAAGGGGAAAAGCGAAAGGAGTCATCAAAAACTGAATCGTGCTGGTACCAGAAAGGTTCTGTTTCAAGGGGAGAGCAGTCTGTAGGGAGAGTTCCTTGTTTTATGTGCTAAGGTGAAAAGATGAGTTCTAAGAGGAGAGAGACGGAGTCGGGGGGGGGTGTGTGTGAATAACGTCAGTCAGCCTTTTTCTGCATCCTATTGTTAGTGTGCTCCAAATAAAGGAGTTTCTGCATGTTCCTTTAACACAAAGTGTGTCTTGAATCCCTTTCTAATCTATTTCAAATGTAGATTACTGTGTTATTTTGGCAAATATATTCTCTGTATTGGTCCTCAGGTCTTTGTTGTGTTTTCAGAGATGTCATTGACTGTACCACAGTGTTATTCACTGTCAGCGCTGAATTATTTTTCAGCATTAGTTTCAGGGGGAAGGACAGTACCTGTTGCCAACAGTTTTGGTCAAGGGTGGATCATTTCTCTGATATAGGTGTTATTAGTATATGACCAAGAATAGCTGCTATATGGTAAAGATTAAATAGAGTATTCCTCTCTTGGTGTCAAAATCATAAGACCTTTGGAATTTATTCAGGAAAGGGAATGTAAGTTTTCATTTGATTTGTGGAGCTCCTTCCTAATGCGAAATGCCAGTGCAGCAAAGTTTGATTCAGATGCAGACACTGGAGTTGAGTTCACAGGAATCAGGGTATTAGCTTCTGGCAGAAATTTGCACATGGTCAGAACAAGGAACAGTGATAAGCGATGTGCTGAAGTCCTGCTCTTGATCACTGGAAGCGATGCAGCATGTTGCTAGTGTAGCTCACCCCTTAGACAAAATTGCACATCCATTTTTCTTAATCTTTAGGCTATGTACTAATTTTGGGTTTGTTTTGCCTTAATTGTGCATTCTGAGTCCTTAAAGGAAAGGTGCTGTCTGAGAGGCTGGATTTTGATGTTGCAGCATTTGGTTACAGAATGATACTATTGCAGTGAAAAACTTGCTTCATCTGCTGAAGTCGTTCAGTGAATTTTGTCTGCTTGGATTCTTTTAGTCTATATTAAAAGTAGATACGGAGTGAAGACCAATCATGCAGTGGCTGTCGAATGAAATAAATTCTACAAGCAGCACTCACTTTGTTCATCAGCTGTGCTACTAGTATCAGGGCTTAAATGTTTTCTTTAATGTGGTTTGACTAGCTCTTGTTTTCTGCTTCTGTCATTCTATGCAATATTGGTGTTTGGTTTCTTTAATGACAGCAAGTTGTGTTAAAAATATGCAAATCTTATACATTAGTGCTTGCTACAAATTATTACTTGGTTCTAAGGCTTTTTCTTCTGACTTTTAGTGTTTAAAACTTAGTAACAGCACCACTGTAAGTAAGAGGAGAGATTGTGTTTTCTGCTTGGTACACAAGGATCTCCAAGCATATTGCAGAGTGCAAGCTCCTTGCAGTTTGTCAGCGTGCATCTCGAGGGAGGAGAGTTGTGGCTGTGCAAACCTGATGCGGCATTCTCTACTGAAAAAGATCTGTAAGGCTTGCTGTACCATTAGCACTGAGGCCCATGATTTGGAAGGATTTGCAGTGTTTTCTTCGTTGGGCTCTGCTTGTGGTTAAGGTTGCCAATGTAGGGGGAGGAATTTTGAGAACAGTTAAATAGCTGATGGTGTTAGCAGTGAAGGTAACGTGAAGGTGAGGTCTTTTCATCTCCAGTTTGCCCACCTTAAGTTACTTGAGCTGAGTGATTTCACTAATTTTCCATCAAGCCCAGATGTCAGACCTCACAACCTCTCTGTGAAATGGGTAATAGTTGGTAAAATGATACCGATGTGCTTCAGTTTCAGCCACCTGCAGAATGTAAGACAGCTGCTTCTTATTAGTATATAACAAGACCAGGCAGCATCGGGCAGGGCTGTGAACACCTGAAGCTGATGGAGGACTTTTGGGTTAACTCTTCTAGTTATTTTAAGTTTAGTGGGTCTAAGCTATGAGATGGCATTACAGAAGCTCTGATGAGAAATGTGTAACTTCTAATGACTGCCTATGAAGAGTGAAGGCTTCTTTCCTTTGAAGTAGCAGTTCTCCTGTGATGCTTTGGAGTCATGCACAGTGAACTCATTGCTTTCAGACCCAGCAGTTCTCATGTGTTGCTTGGTGATTTTCACCTCAGCCACTTGGATGCCTTGTTTGATGTCTGTCTGGGATGTAGCGTAGAACATCTAGCAGAAAATACACTTAGGATTATAAGGCTGTGTGAAATTTTAGTGTTTCACATGTTATTTGCGAACTTTGGTTGCGATATGAGAACACAAATTATAACAAGATTGTTTGCCTTATTCTCTTACCTGAAGAGCTGAAATAGGAAACTGAGTGGCATATAAAGATGATGGTTGCGTTTAATTTCTTTCTCAAACACATATTGACCATTTTCAAAATGCCATTTGAGTCAGAATACATTTAGCTTGTTTGAGTTTTGAAATGGGTGGGAGAAGTGGGCTGTGAGAATAATGTATGCTAAAGTGATTATCCTTATTCCACAGGGCTTTGCTTTGTTTTGTTTATTTAAGTGTCTTAGAATACTTCGACCAAAGACAGCTAGGATCTGAACTGATTAGGCCTATGCTAGATATTAAATGTCATGTGTAATGGTACACTTTCCTTGTTAGGATAAGATGAGTAAATTATGGTCCTTATTCTTGCCCTTGGATCTTAGGGCTTAGGAATCAGCCCTGTTTGTTAGGCCATCTGAATGAGCAAAACACTGTGCTATAAGGTCTTGCTTTTAGTACTTTGAACTTTTTTAAAGTAAGTATATGCAAATGTCAGAATTAATTTTCCATGTCATGTTTGCAGTGACTTTAATGAAGTGACATGTTGATATAGAGAAGTCTAAGATCTTTTTGACAGCATGAGACATTATCAATAGATAATGATGTTTGTCTCAGTATTTTTTTAGTGTGCTACTTCTACTACAATTATAAGTATTTTAAGCAAACTTTTAAAGTCATTAAGTAAATGAGCTTTATTTTTGCTAAATATGACTTCTTTTTATTAAAGTTGCAGATCTTACTCTTGCCATATGCAGCTAATTTTCCTCTGGGGGGGAAAAAAGCTTGTTACTTTTTTAGTGGAGCAATCTGTTACCTTGTCTGTAGTCTGTGAAGTCAGTGCAATTCTCATTTGCATCAGCTAATAAAAAATGTGTGGGTTTTAAAGTGAAAATCATGCAAAAATTAAAAAAAAAAGGTGAACTAACAACTGATCATCTATGCAAAGAAAACAAGGCTAGAAATGTGATCAAATTAGGTCATGGCAGTGCAATTTTGTGCAGGGCTGAGAGCATATCTGCAGACCTTGTATGTTTTATCTTCAGAAGCGGAGCTCTTGGAAAATGTGTATAAGAGGGATGAAGAGAGCTTTTTTTCATCCTCTTCTTAGCTATCACTGGGAAAGCAAGATTTTGTATGGCATTAAGTCACAAGAGTTTTAACTTAAGCTAAAAGCTGCACCATGTAATTGTTCTGGTGCAACCAACTTGCAGAAGAAACAAGTCACATTTGGTTTTGTTTGATCTGCTATACAATGAAGTAATTAGTGCTTTTATTATTTTTGCAGCGCTTATACGTGATAAGGGGTCCTGTTGTGAGAAGCTTGCAGCCAAAGCGAACAAAAGGTCAGGTAGAAGTGTACAAAGAATTGATGAAATAAGTGATGAGTACAGGCTCTCAGCAGTGCTGTGAGAAATGGCAAGACGTTGGGACTGCTTCTGTTCACTGCAGGGGACAAGGAAGGAGTATAAGGAGGCCTAGTCTGAAGGAGGCAACTGGGTAGGGATTGAAAGTGCCATTCAGTAAACTTGGATACTAAAAGGTTAGTTATATGTGAAGAAATGGATGAAGATGCTTGAGGTAGTACTGGTTGTATCGTGCAGGTATCTTTATGTGTTTGTGAAGCATAGGCTGCGTTATCTTGGTCTGTCATATGAAAGAACTGTCTGGCGGTGCTGGAGTCCAGTTGAAGGACAGAGAAGTCAATGCTCTATGTTGTCAGGTTTTATCCTTTAGATAGGGAAGCGCAGATGGGTTGGAAATTTAAACAAATTAAAAACAAACAGACAAACATAAAACCCCCCCAAGAAAGCCCACACAGAAACAAACCACAAAAATGGGTTGGGAGGAACTAAATGAATCTTAAAGGTTTTTCCTGGGATTTGCCTCCCAAAGGGAGATGTTGATCAGTCAGGTAGAAATACCAACTGTAACCTTCACATACAGTCTTGTTACATGGCAGGGGCAGGTATACATAATCCTAGGGAAGAGTTTATACCATTTCCTTAAGGTTTACTCCAGAGAGGCAGCACATCTCTCACTTCTTTTGTCGTCCATTCTATTCTCTGTAACCTTTTCCTCATCTGGCAGAAGCAAACTCTCCCCACCCTGAACTCTGGAGAACTGTCTGGTAATGAAAGAAAACACACTTCAAGGCCTTTTCTGATGTAATTGCATTAAAAAGTAGCATTCTAGCACAGGTACAAAGTGAAATAAGTAGACCTCTCACTTTTACTCTTTGCAGCTAATAAGAAATACCCTTTTTTTTAAGGCGTAGCAGGTTTTGACGCACATGGGCACCCAAGATTATGAATGGTGAAGAGAATGAAAAGTGGGACATCCATCAAAGAGTGACAGCCTCTCATAAGGTAATTCAGGAACATGTGTTTATCCTGTTGTACTGGCAAAATCAATTAAGTAGTAGTAGTTGTCCTCTGTTTTCATGGCACTATGCAATCATTATAACTAAGAACGGATAGGTAGGTTTGTTCCCCCTCTACTTCATGGCTGTTTTTTTCTTTCATGCAGAAAGCCAATACATAGCAATACAAATGCATACTGCGTTCTGAATGAGATTGATTACAGTGTCAAAACATTAAATATTAAGTGCCAAATGGCAAATGAGTTCCAAGAGTCTTCCTCCAAAGATTGATGGTGTAAATGGGGATTTGCAAACAGGAATTTTAAATGATCTATGGAGCAGAAGTGGAAATGTTTTCAAAGCTTGTGTGTACCTAGAATGATTCTGAAACCTTTAATGTTAGTTAAGTATTCTTGCAATTTGAATTTCATTGCTTGCCAGAGGAGTGAGATAGAGTAGATATTTACAGAAACTGCGCAAGTGATAAAAGGAGTTGCTTATGCCTGACTTTGTCTTCTGCTTTGTATGTTTTAGTACTTATGTACTTTAGCACTAGCTAATTTGAATAAGCTCTGCTAGTCACATGCAACGTATGGAGCTAGTGCCAACTTTTTATAATGCTGCATTACAGATATACCCACCAGCTGAGAAGTGTGATATAAAGAGCTTTGCTTTTCCTTAAGCAACTGTCTTTATAGACAGGGGGATACTGCTGTCCCCATAAATAAGAAATCCCATTTCTCTTTATCTGTTTAGTCACCCTATCTCTTTCTTAGCATTTTAAGCAGCTAGTTTGACCTTAATTTTCAGGATCACATGATCTTGCAAGTATTAGCCCTTTGCATGAAGGGACTGTAAAAATGGAAGTAGAAAATTTGTTTATATTATCTTTTGATCAGATATTCTTAGTTTCAGATAAAAGTTTTCATAGCTTGTTTATGTACACGTTGAGAAAGTAGAGCCGGAGGGGCGCTGGGTTTTTTTTGAAGAATCTCCCCTAGCTCATACTTCTCACTTGGGTTCTGCTATCAATTTTCATCTGTAAATCCAAACAAAGATCTTTTTCTTGTAGTTGGAATTTCATTAACAGTACTATTAGTGGTGATCCAGAATGAAGTCAAGCTCCCTGTCTTATAGGTAAGCATGTTCTGAAGTGCTAATTGGAGTTTAGAAAAGAGCTTAGCAAAAGCTTATTAGAGTCAATAGAAGTACTTCCATTGTCATCAGATTAACTGATTTTGATTTGGGACTCTGCTGCAAAAGCTGAACTTTCAAGTTAGCAGTTGTCGGTTTGTAAATCCCCTTTTCTTCCAATGTCAGATAACGGAGTTCATACTATAAAACAAAACAAAGCCAGTACCTAAGCCATGTATAACCTATTGAGCTGAAAAGTCATCTTTCATAACCCTATGCTGAAATAGTGATTGTTGGCATACACGGTAAGTTGAAGCATTTATAAATGTTAAAGACAGGCATCTGCTGTGTATAAGTTCCATATTTGCAATGTAAGTAGGGTCATTGTAGCTACCTGTTAATTATGAGTTTATATCTCTCAGAGAAGCAGGTAAATAACTTCTTTGCAATGGGCACAGCTAGGTTATAGAAAAGTGAACAGATATCTGTGCCTTTATCTGAAAAGATGGCAGTGACGGATGTTTTCACTTTCTTCTTGTCTGTGTGTAGATCTGGATCACAGGAAAACAAGTGCCCAGGGGGATACAGGGAGATATTGCAATGTCTTTTGAATGACCTATGAATCGTGAGGAACTGGAAATCCTTACGATATTTATGTAAAAGAAGGTTTTAGATAGTGATGTAGGTTGACATCCTAATAAAACAAGGTTGCTGTGAATTTAAAGTTTTGCTTAAAACTAATTTTCATCTTTTTTATCTTCTACTTCTGTGTTAATATCCATTGCAACAGTTCTTGAGTATTTTCTGAGACACGTGTTGCTCAGCATTGCCTTTCTAATACCTTCTTTTATTCTCTTTTTTCTCTGATCTTCCTTTCTATTCTAGGAATACCTGTTAATGGGATATGATCCACAATGTGTGTGAAAATATAAACACTTAACAGACTACGTATACTGTGGAAGAATCTCTAAATACCTGTGGCTTTTTTTCTTGTCCCCATTTGGGTAGCAAGTAGAACTGGAGATGAGTACTTTTCTAACAGAGCACGGACTGCAGTACTCCTTTCTTTCCCACTGTATGCTTGTACCTAGTCTCTCTTACAGTGGCTATTTTAGATAGCCTTTTGGCCCAGCTTTCATATCCTGTATCAAGGTAATCATAAATTGAATTGTTCTGGTATATGTTCTTGTGGTGTTTGATAGAGCTATATTAACTGCACTTATGTGTTTTGGGGGCTTGTACATTACCATTTTTGTGTTTGATTTTTGGAATACAGAGGTTCTTTGTAGTCTTTATGGTCTAATGAAGTAGTCCCAAGACAAAATACAGATAGTAGACTAATTCTTTAAAAAAAAAAATAAAGGAAAAGAAAGAAAACTCAAGTGTTCAATTTGAATATTAGTGTTACTAATATTCATGTGCACTAGTTCACAGGAGAAGATTGTATGAGAGAGGTGATATAGTTCTAGAAAGAAAAAGAATATCATAGTTGGTTGCTCTAGCAATGCAGCACTGTTTCATGCAACAGTTTAGATGGTCTATTTAACCATTGTCTGGAGTTAGTGATATTAACCATGTTGTGATTTTTTTTTTTTAAATGAATGTTGGTTTCAGGTGTATGGTTTATTAGCGGACAGGCACAGTTGGACTTGATCTCAAAGGTCTTTTCCCACCAAGCAATTCTGTGATTCTGGAGAGTCTTCATTTTGCCTATTGCTCATATGTTTTTAATTGTAGGCCATGGTTTGATGCTGTACTGTCTAAAGAAAATATTTACTATTTATAATGTGTAAGTGTCCTTTTCTTTTGAAGATTGGGGATGTGAACCATGTACTATGATTTTGCTACCAACAGTGAGATTCTTGGGGGTTTTATGCTATGTATAAAATGACTTTACACTTCGTATGGGGATTAGATCTTAGTATTCCTTTTCAGCAGTACTGACTTCTTTTCTAGGCATCTCTTTCCTAGTCCTAATTCTAATTTATTCATGCTTTATATTGGTTCAAGGTGACCAGTGTGACCTCATGACGCTTCTGTAAAAGCCAGATTCAGCTAGGATGTTACACCATCACTGTCGGAGAAACCCTGAGCTACAGGAAGAGTTGCAGATTCAGGCTGCAGTTGCTGCTGGCGATGTTCACACCGTGCGCAAGATGCTGGAGCAAGGATATTCACCTAATGGTCGAGATGCCAATGGCTGGACCTTACTTCATTTCTCTGCAGCAAGAGGGAAAGAGAGATGTGTCCGTGTTTTTCTTGAACATGGAGGTAAGTTGCCTAGAGAGAAAAGTCTTAATAATAGTCTCACAGCTTTCTATCCCAATTTCCGTTGTAAGGCTTTCCAAGGAATCAGACTACCTCTGATCTTTTTTCTTTCTTTGGAGTAGTGCTTTGGTTCTCTGTTTCCACCTGATGCATATTTTGTGAATGCGGTAATAGATATAAAGCTAATCGTAATACCTTACTTTTCTTTTTCAGAATAGCCTAGGAATTGTTAAAAGAATGAATAAGCATTATGAGAAGAGAGTGGAAGGGTTCATTATAAAATTAAATGCACTTACTATAGGCTTCTCTTCTCAGGGGCTATCATTCGAGAAAGGCAGGTCATTGAGTTGAGTTCCTAGGGAAATTTGATTCATGATTCTCAAGTAAGTTAATAAGTTGTGTTAAAGACTACATTTTTTTATAGGATTTAACCTAGTCTACTAAAAGAGTACTCTTTGTGCAAGGACTTTAGTGTTAGCTAGTCCAGTTCAGTTTACACCTCTGCATCTGTCTGTAGCGAAGTTTGTTTTCTTTCAAGAACTGGTTGAGTTTTGTTAGTTTAAGTGATAGACTCACTTGGTGATGGTGATTACCCCTCAGATGGTACAGGCAGGATTTCATTTTGCTATAGCTTCTTCCAAGGCTGCCTGAAGTTTTAGAAATACATAGTCTTAATCTTTTAATGTGACACTGGAGAGGAGGAATAAAAAACAATAGATGTCCACATTCTCGTTAGTGCTTTGAAGAACAGCATCCTGTATTCTAGCACTGGTATTATCAAATGGGTTGTGAACTAAGATGTTTTCAGTCCCTAGGGAACTGAAGTTGTCCTTCTGATGCTTTGTTTGGGGCTCTATGGGCTTCTTATGTGTATCGCAGTATTTGTCAGAGGTATGGCTCACCCTTGAAACTCAGTGGCATTAATAGTCTGTGGTATTAGCACAATTGGTGGTACGTTCTTTAAAAGCAGTAGTAAAATACAGCCTTAACAGCTGGATCCTGTTGTTATACCTACTACAGATGCTAACCATGTAATATTGGCAGACTCCCGTATACCTATTGGAAGAGGGGCAAAAGCTACTAAATTGCATTTATAACTAACTTTAAACTCTACTTTTTAAATATAAATAATATACTTGGGTAACCTCAAGCCTTCAGTTTTATAATTTAAAACTTTCAGGCTGTAAGTCTTGAAATATGTTGATTTTAATTCTGTAAACTTAAAGATGATCTAAAAAAACCCAAACCCTTATGTATTCCTATGTACCTTCATTGTATGGGTTTTGGTATTAAATAGCTGCTGATTCAGTGTTTTGCTTTCCATTTTTGTTGTTACTCTTTCCTGTATGAAGTACCAGCTGAATCTGATGCCTCATGAAAACTGCCTGTAATGAAATATCCTTGTTCTGGAAGCGTTATAGCATTTAATCACCAGGACTAGAAAGTTGAGTAACAAATAGTGTGAGGGTTAGTCATCTGCGGCAGCTTTCCTGTAGCTGAGCCTCAGTTCAGAAAACTGGCACTGTTTTATGCCTTGCCTTGTTTTCCCTCAAAACAGAGGCATGAAAGATAATGAGTCTTTAAAACATAATAATGTTACAAATGAGCTATTAAGCAGTGAATGAACTGACTTTTAAAAGCTGAGTTAATCATGCCTGCCTCATTAGGGAGAGGTTTGTATCTACACTGCTTCACATAGTCTCCACCTTCCTCCCTCTCAAAAACTGGATTATTTTGATGTTGGTGCTTAATCCCTGCAGACCAAAATGGTATTGGGGTGAAGGAAAAAGTAATTTTCTGGTGTGAATCTTACAGTAAACAGGGTATTGAGCTGAGTATATATATACATTAGTAATAAAGAAGATGGTTAGAGGGAATGGATGGAGTTCTGGAGGAAAGAGGGGAACAGAGACGTTAGCGGGAAGGAAGGGGCAGTGGGTTGTTGCTGTCTAGAGGGATGATGAAGCTTAGCAGAGCTAGAAGTATTTTCATAGTACAGGAATTAAAACCATGCTGGGCTGTTGCTGTGGGTAGAGTGCTATGTCTCAGATCTGAGGTGCTGGAAGACTATTGACGTAGTGTTGTATGGTGGGGGATGGAAACAGAGTTTGGTTTGAGAAAGAATCTGGTCATTGACCTGGAAGGAAAAGGTACCTGCTTATGGGAGTCATGGCCTTGGCCACGTTCTGCTTTTGCTTTTTCTCCTCTTCCATCATTGCTCGCTAGCACAGGAAAGAGCCAGAGGACACCATTGTGTATGCAGATTGGGTGGTTGGAGTGGAGGTAATGGAATTAAGGAAGCTTTTTATAAATCTGCTGAGTAAGTAGACACAGATAGATGGGGAAAATGCATTAAAAAACCCCGTCTAGCCTAAAGGATGAAGCCAGCAGAAATACCAACTAGATGCAGAGGTAATAGGTCAGGTAATAAATATTCTTCATCAAGTGGTGAAATGCAGAAAGTTTATCAGAACTATATGAAACTCAGTTTTAATGAAAAATAGTGAATTTGACTTTCTTAGTGGATTTGTCTCATTTTAATAAAGTGAAGGTTCTGTGAAGCCAGCTGTTTCCGCCTGTAGAGACAATCTGGAGCCACAAAGCAGAATGGGAAAGCAACACAAGAATGGGGAGTTTAGTTTTTCATAATCTTGTTTTTTTGTGTAACAAACCTTTCTTTCTCCTTTGGTATACTTTTTTTTTTTTTACTTTCAAAATGACATATTGAGACAGATAATCCAATGCTGGACAAGAACTACGTTATATTAATCCCCAACCACCACTGTTAACATTACAAGCAGCTAAAGCCTTGAAAGTGCGTAGTTGTTAGCTGTTCCTTGGCAGTATCTTCTCAATAGTAATTGAGTAGGACAGTTTCTGGTGAAGTGAAGGAATGAATCACTAAAGCTCCTGGAAACTGAAGAGTAAGAGAGGGAATTAGCCAAAGAGATGTATTTATTTATTTTTAGTTTTGGCTGCAAAGTATCTAAATTTTAGTAAGGTCATGCAGAATCTGAGAGAAACTAGAGAATGCCAAATGTTCATCCCCCTATAAACCAGCTCATAAAGTGTTTCTGTGTCTGAACAGTAATGCTTTCCTGGAGGTCTTGATGTACCAATGTTGCCGGAGAACATTCAGAACAGAAGCTGTATGTTAGCCGTGTTTCTAAACTTTGTGGTCAGAATTAAGTCCTGTTTAGGGGAAGCAAGCTTGGAATAATAGAAGTACTTTATGAAGCCACAACTGTTGCTTCCCAGCTTAGACTGTGATAGAGTGACCTAATGAAGGCATTATGAGAGGAGGGAAATTGTCCCACTGAGCTGTAAATTGACACTCTAAAGTATTAGACTGTCTTTTAGGAATCTCTGTATCCTCTGGAGTACGGTATTAGCCTCATCACCAGCAGAGTTCGAGTGACTGGGTTAGGTGCCCAACTTTAACGTGAAGCAAAATAATCTAAATGTGATTGTGTTGCAGGTTTTTCAACCTCAAGTGAAGTTGATTGCAGCAATTTGGTATCCTCGATAGGCAGTTCAAGATGTATGTCACTGTATTATACCTTATATTTAAGAACACCAGAGGTGACCAAAATGAGCTGTTTGTACTTCAAGGTTTTACTCTCCCCAAATTAGTGAGAAACTTGAAAAGAAATAAAAATAGTTGTTTGACAGTCAGGATGGAGGCAAGGTAAAGAAATACTTTCAAGTGCTGGCTTCATCCCTAGTTAAATAGGCTTGTACCAGGTGTACTCCACTGCAGATTCTGAAAGGTAAGCTGAGAATCATTCCCAGTTCGTTTCTACTTTACTTGTGCTCCAAGGGGACAGAATTAACTTTACAGCAATAACAGTTCTGAAACCTTCTAAAACAAGCAAGCAAAGCAACCCACTGCAACCCAAGTTCTTAAGACAGCATCCGCTTTGTAGTGTTACTTTTGTTAACACAGGAACGAAAGGGACAGAAGTCATATGCAATGTAATACAGGACCAACCTCCGCTAAAAGCCCTTGTGAAGTTCAAAAGCTTTCCAGGAGATGGCAGCAAGACATTGACTGGAGTTTGGTCCCATTAAAATTGATCCCCTAGTGGAAGGGGAGACTGGTTCTACTAGCTCACTAGAAGCCCGTAGGTTTAATGAGGCTTACAGTATTTTTATCATGAGGGTTTGCTGCTAAGTTTACCTTTGGAAGGTTGGTTGTTTGTATTGCCTGGTTGACCAGCTGAGAGGCTTTTTTTCCTTTTCTTGTTGAGACACTTCTCTTAAGTGACTTAGTGTTTTTTTGGCTCACTTTAGCAGTCAAAAGCAGTGAAATTTTTGGAGTAGGGAAGGCATGGAAAGGTACTTAAAACTATAGGTAAAGGGCATCCTCATGCTGTAAGTAAATTGTTGCATTTTGATTACAACTGGTATAAAAATGCATATACTTGCATACACAAAAGTTGAGATGTATCTGATTGAATTTGAATGTAGCATAGACTAAGGAGGCTAGCGGCAATATCGTGCACCTCAGTTGTGGGGTAGAAATGACTGACCTGCATACCCTGTGCAGCATGGAAGAGAGAAGGCACAACATGATTTTTTTTTTTCAAACTGTTTTTTTGTGGAAAATGGCCCTGGCTGCTGCTGTTGCCTTTCCATTAGATCCACCTTTCTCCTTAAGTCTGCCTTTCAAACTGTATTATTTCTCTGCATCTTAGTTCTCACGCTTATGCTGCTCACTCTGTTTATCATCACTCAGGAGATAATGTAGAATAGTCTGAGCAGTGTGAAGGAGGAGTGTGGGAGCAAGCAAACATTGCTTTGAAATAGTATCTTTGTTTTAATGACTTTGTGGGTTGTACTGATTCTTTGCTATATTTTGGTGATCATCGTAGTGCAGGTTAGGAACCACCGATTCAGTCACTGACTTAATTTTCCTGCCAACTCATGGATGCTTCCTCCATGACATTAACTCAGGTTAGTGTAACTTTACAGGGCACTGAAACTTCAGCTTTTCGCTGAAGACTAGGAAGGCTGTCACTGCTAGGGGACTAAACTTTCCTTAATCTTTCTCTTGTTACTTTCTCTCCTTATTTCTACATTCCTGTTCTGTGAACTAGGGGCAGTTCTCACATTTTATTTGTGTGTAGTCAGGCTGTGTTAATCTGTGTTTTGGGTTTTGGGATTTTTTTTTTTTGTTTTCCTCCCCTCAGTCTTCACTTTGCTGCATTTTGAAATGTCCTTAAAGTTGCTAGGTGACCTTTGCAGCTGTGTTCTGTACTCCTCCTTCCCAGTTATTTTGTTTGGGTATGATGGCTACCTCTCTGTGTTATCTGAATGTGGTCACAGGAAGTCTGTATTGGGAAGCTTAGTCCTGTTGTTTTGTGCTAGAACCTTTGTGTATTCAGACTAAACTGGCTTGCAAATCATATTGTATTGTGAACTTAACTCAAGGAAGTCTGAATTTTGAGACCCAAAATGGCATCACCCATCCTCTTCTCTCGTGTTTGAATGTGATGGCCACTGGGCAGAAAACTCTGCCCTCTTTACATAGAACAGGAGAGAAAGTGCTTCTCTTGAGGCATGTTTGCGAGCATTGGATCTTCATAGCCTTCAGCCAAGTTTGTTTTAAACCTCTGTGATTAGTATCCTGTTCTTCTTTCCCAGATTGTTGTGAATTTACTTTTAAGGGCAGTACATGCAAATGAGGAAAATAAACAATTCGGTGTGCCAGGATGCAATGGTAGGGCTCTCAAGGTTATGGAAGGTGGACAGATACCCTTACATTTGTCTGATCTTAGGATGATGTGCTTTGTGCGCAAATATTGTGTGGTTACAGAGCAGGAAACAACACAAGCAAGTGTGAAGGACAGACCCCAGCAGTTATTTCAATTAATAGAGTACTGAAAACACATCAGCTTAAGGCCAGTGTCTTATGCGGGTAGTATCTTTCCTTGCCAGCTAGGAGACTTTGGTTAGGAAAGTGCCTCAAGCTTCCAAACTGTGATTTGTACCTTCCAGTGTCCAACAGTCAGCATCTATGGATGGTGGAAGGAGAAACCTCGCAGCCTGGCTTGTTCTCTAGCTGAGAAATGATAATGAGGCAGGCACTTTTGCTTCAGTAATTAATTTGTTACATGGGAGTAGTTGCTTGCTTTACAAGTTTGGGTGTCCTGAGGAAATTAAGTAAATCAATTTGATTATTTTAATTTTTAAATTCATAAATCTGGCCGAATTTTGTGTGCAGGGGGTGGGGGGAGGAGTATCTGTGTAATCGTTTGTTTTCTGCACTGACATTTTTCCTTCAGTAAGTGGACGCTAACATTCTTGTAAAATCTTAAATTTTTGTAGAACGATAAATTCAGAACAGATTCATCATCTATAAAAAAAGACTTTATCAAGACAATCTAAAACAACATACATCCTACATGCTTTGGAAATCCTGCAGACCACATAGAAACATTTTACCTAATACAGCATTACACCCTAAAAACAATACAATGCTGCCAGACCACAAAACATCCGCAATTTGGGACAGCAGATGTTTCTACACATGCTTCTTTTTAAGAGAAAGAAGCAACACAAGGAAAAATAAAAGCTGAACATTGAGAAAGAAATGTAATATTGCAGAACTAGAGGAAAACTGGACGGACAGGATTTGAGTAATTAGCCTAAGAGTGCTAGGAAGATGTGGAAAACTTTGTCAAATGGAAACATGTATGTGAAAGAAAAAGTATATTTTTGTGTAGCTTTCCTTAAAATAGCTTAAGTTTTTTGTAATAGCATGTTCATGAAACCAAGAATTAATTTGAAGTACAAAAAAATCTTGTCATGCTATGCCTGAAAAGACTAACATTCATCCCTTTGATTATTCTTTTTCAGCACTGGATTACTGTAATGCTTTCTAATTATTTTTTAATTTTATTTTAACTTCAGCTGATCCCACAGTTAAGGACTTAATTGGAGGCTTCACTGCTCTGCATTATGCAGCCATGCATGGCCGAGCGAGGATTGCACGCTTGATGTTGGAATCTGAATATAGAAGTGACATTATTAATGCAAAGAGCAACGATGGTTGGACTCCCCTCCATGTAGCAGCCCACTATGGCAGAGACTCATTTGTCAGGCTCCTGTTGGAGTTCAAGGCTGAGGTTGATCCGCTCAGTGATAAAGGTACTACACCGCTTCAGCTGGCCATTATCCGAGAGAGGTCAAGCTGTGTGAAAATCCTTCTGGATCACAATGCCAACATCGACATTCAAAATGGTTTCCTGTTACGATACGCTGTGATCAAAAGCAATCACTCTTATTGCCGCATGTTCCTTCAGAGAGGGGCAGATACAAACTTGGGTCGCTTGGAAGATGGACAGACACCCTTACACTTGTCTGCTCTTAGAGATGATGTGCTTTGTGCACAAATGTTGTATAATTACGGAGCAGACACTAACACAAGGAACTATGAAGGACAGACCCCACTGGCTGTTTCAATAAGTATTTCTGGAAGTAGCCGACCCTGTCTGGATTTCTTACAAGAAGTGACAAGTATGTATGTAAGAGAAGTTAATCACAGGACACAGTGTCCTCTAAAAGCCTTCTTTGAATTTAGCCCCAGAAAAAAAAATGCTTCCTCTCTGCCCCTTGGTGCTATTTAAATGCACTAGAAAGTTTTTGGGAAGGTGAAGGGATTGTGATACGGGGAATCTTTTATTTGGTAAAGGTGCTAATGCTAAGCATATGTTGTTTAAATTAGTTTTGTTTAAACATCTACAGGAAGCATGAGCTTTTTTAAACTGAACTGTAAAATCTGATTTTATTAATGGCCTTAGCACATAAGATGTTTGGGTTTGGGGTTTTGTTTGTTTTTTAGTGTCTTTTGCTTTTTTAATCGTCATGGAAATACTCTGCAGTCACTGGCTTTCTCATCTGGCATTATGACTGGGTCAGAAAAGAACTTTTGCTGCTTTGTGTTCTCCACGTTCTCTCTCCCTTTCTCCCCTACACCAGACAAGAAAATGGCACGGTTCATTTGTGCAGCTTGAAGGGGTATCATGTCCTGTGCAGCTTTGATTTGATTTTGTTGATGTCTTTGAAACATGAGATTTTAACTTATTGTGACTTCTGATATTTAAAAAGAGTATCAGGCTCCTAATATTTTGGTTACTCTTGATTATCAGTTTTTGGTGTACTGGATCTACTGAAAGTTCTCATTCCCTCTCTCCTTCAGTGCGGAATGCTTAAGTGTTTCATAGTTACAGTATTGCCTAAAGCATTTAGGAATTGCGGATTAGCAGTTAGCAGAAGTTTGCTAATTCAAACATGTTAGGATGGCCTGATAAATTATCATCCTACTAGTATGAGCTTTGAGCTGCAGAAGGTGGGGTATCTCATGTATCCTTTTTTCACTTAGAGTTTGGTTTTGGTTTTAATTTTTTTTTATGTGGTAGTTCTTAATGAGAATTCAGCACCGTATGTATTCTGTAAAGTAACTGAAATGTAGTGTGGGATGGGGGTGAATCAGCTCAGTTCTGCTGTCAGTATCTAACACAAATAAGCACTTGGAATTTCATTTTTGTTTTAATGATTTGTGGTGGTGTTTTTGCTTTTATCTGAAATCTAAACAGAATTATTGGAAAAGTGCAAGTTGATAGTAAGAAATACAGACATCTAATAGATTTTGTTTTAATTTGTGGATCCCTTTGCATGCCAGTGATTTTCTCTTTGGTTTCCTTTTTGGAAGCCTCTTGCTATATAATAGTGCTGTCAGGGATTTATGTAGAGGATATAATATCCAGACTGGCAGTTTTTTGCAGTCTTAAGATGTATCAGTAAGCATGAAGTCTGAGGTAAATTAAATGTTTCCTTAATGTCTAAAGACTAATTCAGAAAGTGGGAAACTGGTACTGTAACTTATTTTTAGGTTGCAGATTCCATAACCTTAAGGTCTTACTGTTAAGTGGAAGTAAATTCTGCTACAAAAAAAAGTAGCTTTAAATTTGTGGCCAGTGTAGCAGTGTTGGAACTAGCCTGGTTTTGTGCTGATGGGGAGCTGGGAAAGGAGGGCGGACTAATGCTGACAAAAACGCTTCAGCTTTGTACTTCTGAGCAAAATTAATAGGAATACATGTTTACAAACAGCTATAAGCAGACTCTGTCCTTATTATAAATATCCAAGCACTGCCTTCTACAGTTTTCATGAGTAATCACTTTAATAAGATGGTGTAGGAGAGATGAAATTAGTAACAAGTGAGCTGGATTTTTGTAGCAGAGTTCCCAATTAGATCAGACTGCATGCAGGGAATTGTTGAAATTTCGCGCTGTGGCACTTTGGGAAAGAATTATTTCTGAGTCTATTGCAATCTGTATTTACTAGAAGCATGTATAAAAGTTTAAGAGAGTTCCGATAGAAGCTTTCCTGAAATTCTCTTTTGTGGTTGGTAACAGTGCCTTGGCTGTAGGGCTTAATGGGAATTTCTGGCTTGTTTATTTGAACGTTGTATGAAGACCTTAATATAGAAATCTGTAGCTGTACCTTTTATATGTGCATCCAGAGTTTTGAAGAGTGTATTTGATGGTAAAACAGGAAATAGTTTTTGATAAAGAGGGTTTTTTTGAGCACTTCAGTATAATGCTTCAGTTTTGAGATCTGAACCTGCGTCTTTGGGATTGTTAAAAGGTTAAGCTTGGAATCTACTAACGCAAAATTGAGAGCTGCAGGTGTATAATATAAATGAAGACAGAGATGTATACAGGTACTTTTTTTTTTTTTTTTTTTTTTTGGTAACTTAAATGTCTCTGGAATTAAAATGTGCGGTTACAGTCCTGGCTGGAATGATTTATGTTGAAGCTGAAATTGAATGGGATTTGAGAATATTAAAATTCATTAAAAAATGAATGCTGGAGGTAGGGGAAAATGCAAGAGGTAGAAAAATATTTAAAGGTTTAAATTAACTTTAAGATACTAGAAATTAAGTTATGATTTCAGAAAGGGAAATTAAAAAAGCTTGAACCCTTCCCCCTTCCCATAGCTCTCATTTAATTTAATCACCATTCAGATACCATAGTGAACAAGAGAGTCTATGACTAGTGATGCGAGCTCCTTGTCTGTGTGGAGGCAAATAACTAAGTAAATGGATACAGCCATAGCAGTGTAATGTAGCATGTATGTTAACAGGTATCAAAGAACTAATTTCAGATCTGGAACAAGATCTAAAGGTTACCAAATGAATTATACTACAAATATTTCGTCTGCATTCCTTTTTATTTAATTTTTCAAAGGGCAAATCTTTGACTTTGACTCGAGCGTAATTTTGTGTTCAGATTTATATAGTACTGTAAATGTGCAGAAAATCTTAGACAGAAGTCCTGTTAAGGAAATCCTTATAGTTTCTTTGTCTCTATTCCTTTGCTACATAAGGATATCTTTTCACAAGAATTTTTTTTTTTTTAATTGGAAGAACATTTTAAAAACAGTCTGCATAATTTAAACTTCTAAGAATATAGAAGTGTTGTAGTGAATTTAGTGGATTTCCACATATTTTATTACGTGGATAATTGCAAGGGAAACAGTATCTTCGTGTTTCTTATAACATAGAGGAACTTTACTGGAATTGCAGGTTTTGACTGCTTTGTTGGGTGCTGCTGGAAATCTTGCACTAGTGGATGTGGTTTGCTTTGTTATCCAGAGTTATGCAGGGAATGAGGGAAAGAGGGTTATTTCATAATTTTCATTTTAGCTGAATCAGTGATTAACAAAACTATCTGAATCATGTTTACTTTCTGCAGATTGCAAGTACCTGTTTGTTGAAGACCAGTAGAGGGTTTTTTTATATCTTTGTAAAGACACAGGACTGGCTTCTTTTTTTCTAGAAAAGAGGTCAGCTACCTTTGAAATAGCTGATTCATTCTCAACTCAGAATTGTCCAGTGTGATATTGAAAAATGTAGCTACTAACTCAGAGTGCAGTTTATATTAAGCCGTTGGATGATTTTTATCTGTCTATTTGCAGATGTATATTTTGGAAGAGTTTTTCAAGAGGCCTGCATTAAAATAAAATTAAAAATACATATTTTTTTGCATGTGGCTTGTAAGATACAGCTACCTCTCCTCCCACACATTTGCTCACCTATGCTGCACTCTGTTATAATGTGAAAATAGTGTTACAATGCATCTTAAGCCTGTCTTTATCTTTAGAACACTTTATTTTTAGGACACAGCAAGTAAACATTTGGTATTGAAATTCTTAGCCAAATTTCTGTAGCAATTTTGGTAGGACTGAATTTATATAAATGTTACAAAATACTTACATACTTTTGTGTAAGTTTTTTTTTTTTGTTTTAATCTTTATTTCATTGCTAAATGCACCTGCTATACTTAACACTGAGCTTCGCTGGCATTCTGCTTTTCCATGTATAAATTTTCAATCCAAAATACGCTCTTCCTTGGTACATGTTTTCTGTGCCAGAAATACTGAAATTTAATAGACATCAAAAACTCATTGTGGAGAATTATTTTTCAAAGAACAATGAAAACATGCTTCAAGCTCAGGTATTATGACAAAGCCACACTGAGCGAAAGTTAAACTAGAACTTTTAAAGATATTTGTATGATATGCAGTTAAAAAAGAATTAAAAGCTATCTTTGTCCTGTTGAGCTCAGTACTGGTTCCAGGAGTTCTCTCACTTTCTCAGTGAATGGTCTCTCTGTGTCATTCTTCTTCTTTATGTGTTCACCCCTGCGTGTCTTACTAATATGTATTTCAGGTCGGATATTTCAGTATCAATATCAAAAAATATTGATGCTGGTTTTTTCTAGCACTTTGAATGCTAGAAACCCAACTATGCTCTGTAGTTATTCTGCTGTTGCTTTTTTTTCACACAGGAGTACAAGACAAGACATTTCCTAAATTGCTCAGACAGCAAATCCTGTTGCAATGATTTGCTAGGTGATCGCATCCTTTCAGTACGATCCTGTTTGTGCATCCTTATCTATCTGTTTCTTGCCTGGTGGGTGTGAGTTTCCAGTTGAAAAGTTCAGTTAAATTCAGTTTTTAAATGCACATACACACAAGGCAATAAAATCTTAACTAAATTTAATTGCTGGCAATAGCCAAGTTCCTTCACAGTTATGGAAAGAGGTGGATTATTTCAGAGTCGGCTGCAGATATAAATACTTTTTCCCATACTCCAGAGGAACTGAGCTGCTGCTGGCAGTACCTCAGCCTCACTTTACTTTTTTTTTTTTAGTTTAATGTTTCACAAAACTTTTTAAGTTTCCTTTGTAGCTAAAAAGAAACTACCTAATGGTTTCTTGCTACTCTTTTCAGCCTTTTGTTATTCACAGGGGAGGCAGATAAGGTTTTTTCTAGAGAAATTAATATTGCAGGGAAAGCTGTGGCAAACTTCTGAAATGTTACTGATGTTATTTTTCTTTTTTTAACTTCTTCAGAAATCGCCTATCAACTTCAAACCCAAGGACACTGTTTGCTTTTAAAAGTACTTTGTATTTTTAGTAGGTAGAACGCTATATCAGAGAATCTTCTGTCATCCTATAAGTATATTAATTTCAGTTACTCCTAAGTTTTCTCTTGGGTCAGTTCATGATTTTCTTTGTGGAGATACTCTTGTAGCTTCAGTGGAGGAAAGTGGTAGGGATTCCCCTTTTCACCTTTACAACACTTCTGCTTAAAAGTGAGTGAAAATCCCTAAAAATCAGTGTTATCAGAGATACTAGGGCTAATATTATACCTTAATGATCCTTAAATATAGACTTAATAGATGAATTAGTGTTTTAATTCATGGAGATCATGGAATGCATGGGAAAAATGGGCAGACACAGGTCTAAATGCATAAGTTGCAGAGCAGTTGTTATGATGAAATACATTTTTTTTTGTGCATTTCCAGATGCAACAGCATAAAAATCTTGAAACTGCAAAAAAAGGAAAGGAATTAAGTATTGAGTGGAAATTCAGGATTAATTGTAGTAATTTCTTGCTGTTAAAACATGCTTTTTATTACTCTCCATTGCCTTACCAGAGTAGGCCAATCTATTAATAATAATTTAAAATGTTTATTTGATTATTTAAGTTAAATAATAATTATTTAGGGGGGAAAAACCCTCAAATGTACTTTGTAAGCAGTTGAAGAACTGAAATAGGAAAGTGGTTGACTTTTATACATACTGAAGTCTGCTGCCTCTAGAGGAAAAAAAAATTGAAAAACAAGTCCTCTTTATTTTACAGGGCTGTGTTTTATTTGTCCTCTCTTTGAAAGAAACTTCTCCATCATGATTGGCAAACTATATACAAGAAGTGCATTGGTGGGGGTTTCTGCTTTCCATTACTGTACATAGCACGTGCTGTGGAGGACAAAACATGAACTATGCATCTCTTTTTCCTGTACTTAATGCTTCTAATTTATTTGATTATCACTATAAAGCTTGCAAAATAAGTTGACTGAAGTTATCTTACTTGTTCTGGTGAACACATTGACAAACCTTTAGCTCTACAAGAGTGGCTGGTGTTAAACTCTGGTTGTGTAGCAGTCTAACAAGCTTCACCAGACTAACGGCACTGCTGACACCAAGGTGTCCTTTTGAGACTGGATCAGGGATGTGTTGGGTTTTTTTGAGGTGATCAGTAGTTTTATCTCACTGTTTTGCATGATGGTGGTAATTAGGTCAATCTTTCCTCTTTTATGTTTTTGGCTTGGGATTTTTTCCTCTCTAATTCTTTTCTTTTCTAGCTTATTTGCCAAAATAACTTTCTAAACTTGTGATGCAGGATGTAACCGGAGTTGCTACTTCCTAATCAATTTGAAACAGAACTTTATTCATCATTTAACTTGTCTTACTTTGCCAAATTACTAATAACATTTTTCATTTGCCAAACCAAGGTTCACTGACATCGGTCTGTAATCCTTTATTTTTTTTCTCTTTCATTCAGATGCAACCAAGAATGAGTAAGTGTTCTAGACACCGTTTCTAATAAATCACAAATGCATTAATAACCCTGGAATTTGCAAGGCGTGACCTAAGACACTAGCAGCCACTAGATGTAGCAACTGGTGCTTAACACTGGAAATGTCCATTGTTAACACATTCCCAGGAAATATTTTTAGGCTTATCAGGGGAAAATGTCATACAGTTGATAATCAGGTCTGTTTGAATTAACTGATGACCAATTTCTTCTGGGTATTTTAAGTTGTCTGTTCCATTTTGTTCTCAAAAACCGCGTAGGATGTTAATTAAAAGGCATTCATTTCTGAAACCAGAAATCAGTGTCTCGCAGCTGTATTATTGTGTACTCTACTACAGAAAATACATATATAGATCCCTAGTCCTCTATACCCTCTAACACTGCTGTTTGCAGTTAACTTTTGGAAATATGCATCCTTTCTGAACCCAGTTTGCATTCATATTTAAAGCATTAGAACTATTTTTTTATCACCGTGAAGATTCCTCTGCTTGGTTTCTTACCCAAAGTAAATTTTCTTTCCCTGAAGCTTGAGCATTCAGCTGTTATCTGAGTTGTATCAATCCATTCCTTCAGGTGGAAAAAAAAATGCTCGGAAGATTTTCTTAGCACTAAAAAGCGGTTACCAGTGGACAAAGTAACTGATGATCTGTGTTCTAAGTCATGGTTGAAGGATATAATTAAAAATAAATTGACATTGAGATACTGTGGTGAAAAGTGTAATAAAAGTATTTTACGCTTATATGAAAGAAACTCAATCTTTCATGCTCTTTAATTTCAAATCTAATTTCTTTAAAAGCTGAGACTATTTTTGTGTATTACTTCTGCTAGCTTACCTCAGATAATTTTAGTGCTTAAGATAAATCCCAGTGTATACCTGTCTGTCAGCCCATTTGTATAGAGAAACTCATGCAGGAGAAAAGAGGGGGAACTCTCTGTAAAGGATAACTGAAACCACATACAAAATGCCCAAAGTAGAAAACAGGAACTAGTTTCATAATCTTTTTACTCTGTGCTTACCAGAAAAGTCTAATAAACTCATGATGTCAGTGACTGTTTAGCTGATAGAAAGTTTGCTGCTTATTAGGAGGAGGATAGAAGAAGGGACAGCCCGAACAGGTTTGTGCCCGGTGAGCTGTTGGCATCCTACTGGCCACCACAAAGCCTGCCTGTGTCGCAGCTCCGTACAGAAAGCATTTTCTCTTTCAAAATAACCCTGCTTAATTGGTAGCAGTTCAGGAAAGCCAATTGGAAATGTCCATCTAAGTTATTTAAAGTCGCTTTTGTTGTTTTGTGCTACTTTTTAAAGAAATGATTGATTTCAAGCAGTAGGCTCAGTAAAATTGCTATGCCTTTCTTTACAAAGCAAGCACCATCTTTTGCCATTAACGTTTAGACAGATAATAAAAGACTGCAGTGAGTTGCTCTGTTGGCAACAGATTATCTTGGTACCGGCATAACAACCTACGTTGTTCATAGTGCTGAGCATCTTGACTCTGACAGTCATCAGGTGCCATAACTGTGCAAACTTCTTGTTACTACTTTTTTTTCCCAGGCCATGACATAGTGAAGTCAACCAAAATATTGATTTGCACAGCTTCAATGTGTTATTGGGATAATTTCATAAGATTTGGCAGAATGAGGAAAAAGTACAAAGGCAGGCAGCTAGTTTGGTCAGAGGTTTGGAGTGGTTCCCTTGGTAGCAGGTTATTAAATAGAGACTTCAGCTTTGGAAAGAGGTACCAAGCGTGAATGGAGGATGGAGATTGATATAAAGGTATGTAAAACCATGACTGCCTTGAGAACAATTATTCTGGTGTTGTTGTTTGGGTTTTTTGTAACTCAAAGAATGGTAGACACGCAATGAAGCCATCAGGAAGCAGATCTGAAATAAATAAAAGTACTTTGTAGTTTTCCAGCCAACAAATAATTTATGTTGTGAAATGTGTTGCCGCAGGATGTTTTAGATACTGGAAGTATGAATGGGTTCAAAAAACATTAGATTTACAAAGGACAGGCCATTCACAGCTTTTAAAGACACAGATCTATGTGCAATCTCTGGTTTAGGAAAGCCCAGAGGCACTGATGCTGAAAGCTGGAAGGGTGTATGGGGACAGGATTTCTCAATGTCTGTTGTTCTGCTGTTTCCCTCTTTCTTCCTTGGGATGGTTACTGGGTACATTCAGATAGAAGGCTAAATTAACCTTCCTGATGCTGTGTTGCATGAGGGACTGTTTCTCAAGGTGTTCAAGTAGTTTCCTGCTAAGAATGAGTTTGAAAGGGAACTCATTATTTTGGAAACATCTTTGGCAGAAATTCTGAAGTTCATGCAGTGTTGCTAAAGTTTTTCCTCTGTGAACAATGGTTAGCTCCATATTTTCATCTCTTTCTGTTTGATGAGGTTACAGCTGCATCCAAAACCTGAAGGCTTCATCTTGTCATTAGAAGGGAGAAAACAATCTAACTCTGCCATGCGATCCTTGAATAACTTTTATAAAGCCTCACTCTCTAAGGGAACTGCCTAGTCCTGTTGCAGTTGAACACAGGAGACCTTATCCTAATATTCGAAAAGAAGCAATACAGAGGGTCCGTCGTCCCCCCCCCCCCCCCCCCGCCCCTCGCCAGGTGTTATAAGGATAGAAAAAAAACCCACAAAAAGTTAAATGGAGGAATTAGGCTGTTCTACAATGCTTAAGCATATGTTGCCACCTCATGGGAATCCTCATGTGGATAATGTCACTTTACACTGGCATCTGTAAAATTATGTGCATGTAAAAATGTTTCTAGGATTCATCCCTCAATTTCTTTGGTGTCCATCAGAAAAGTATCAGCTTCCACCCTTTTCTCTCGTAATTTTTCCCTTCCCTCTGCATCTTAGAACACAGCAATGGTCTCTGATTTTACTGAGTAAATGATCTCTTAAAGTTCTTTTAAAATGTGGTCACTTTTATGTGTTCCTTTTGTCTTTTCAGGACAGCCCAGAAACTTGCAAGATCTATGCCGAATTAAAATCCGTCAGTGTATAGGCCTTCAAAACCTAAAACTACTTGATGAACTACCCATTGCCAAGGTCATGAAAGACTACTTAAAACACAAATTTGATGATATCTGATATCCATGAAGAGGAGAACTCTGAGCAAGATTAGTTATATTCCAGATACTGAAGAGGCTTGTTGCCTTGCACAAAGTATATCCTATGCAAATTCTGATTTTTCTGTGAAGTCAGAAGGCAGATATACACTTCCTTGGGTTTTTTTATACCACACGCTAGAAGGTCTTAATTTTTGGTTTCTTGGTCCAAGTTTGCAAGGTCCAAGCTTTCTATACGATGTTACATTTTAAAAATTGCTGTAGTTTTGTTTGTTTGTTTGTTTGTTTGTTTTCACATTAAGTGTGCAGACTTGCAGTGGAGATGGAAGGTAGCCTCTCGAGGGAAGTGGGTGTTTTGAATTGGCATGCAGAGCAATTATTCAAGAAAATAAAGATTGGAAATCAAGGCACCAGTCCTCAAAAGGATACCGGTAAAGACCTTAAGAGTCCTGTTGTCTGTTGGGACTCTTGTCTCTGCCAAGATGTATGTTTTTGCAGGGTAGAGGGAAGAGTTGATAATCAACGTGTCCTAGGGTACTGTATGAATATAATTTGGAAATTAAAGGAAAAATGCAGTTACCCTATTCAATTTGAGGGTCTATACATTGGCTTTTTTATATATTATTATTTTCTTACTTACTGTAGTTGGGATGCCCGTAAGATTCAGGCCCTCTTCTTTCCTGACATTCCCTGTTAAATGACTGGTAGTTTTTAAGTCTGTTTTTAACAGTGACAGTACACTACAAAGAGGCATAGCCTCTGTATTTTTTACATTAACTTTAGAGTAAACAAATTTAGGTTTTTTGAAGCCGATGTATTCTGTTTCTCATACAGTGCCTACTGTGCAATAATCTTTCTGATGTGTTTTCCCCTTATGTGTGATTCCACCACACACTATTCCTCGTTTAGTCTCGGTGCATTATTTGTGAGAGCAGCAACTGCTGCCTTGCTGTAGTGTTGACGGGACATTACAAAAGCGATGCAGCAGTTGCTGTTCATTATTGCTCCCTGAATTTCATGAATGTATAACCTGCTTTATTTCACTTTCAGTTGAAATTTATCTACGGGTTGTCAGCCAAATTGTGTCCACTTAAAGACAAGAAATTGGCCAAACTTTTGTTTTAAAAGCAGTGATGGATTTTTTTTTTAATTGCTCTGAAATTCAGTTTATTTCTGGTTAGAAAGTGGAGTGTGCATGGAAGTTAAGATGCAGTTTATATGTGCACTAGCAAGGAAAATCCTGCTTGTATCAGAAGTTTATATTTTTCAGTTAATCTAAATGCAGCAACTGAAAGGAGTACTGAAATTTGGCTACTGAATGTGTTTATTCTTACTAGGTATTAAAAAGATCTATTAAGAATTTTGTTTCTGATCATAAAAAAAGAAGTACTTGCTATCAAAAAAAGATTGGGCTGAAATGTGCAGTTGTTCTGCTCTTTATTTTCAAGGGATTATGGTCTCATCCTAAGGTTCTTGCCAGTGCCCTCTTCTTTGTTTTGCCATCATATTGCCTCCAAAAGAGCTTCTCTAATATCAGGAGTGCTTTTGTAGCAGTTAAACCAGTGGAAGTGGGGAGGTGAAAGGAACAGTGGTGGCTTTTAAATTTAACACTGTCACTTTCAAAATATTTAATATTAAAAATATAAGAAGCAAGGTGAAACAGGTATATCCATATTAAACTGTGCTAGTTTCTCTTAATACCTTATAACCCTAGCTGCAGTTCCTTGAGCACAAACCTTATCACTGCTAATGGATGCACTGGAACTGTGGCAAGCAAGGATTATCTCCCTCTATTGTGCCTGGCATTGCATCAGGTTTCCAAACAGTAAATTATTTTGGAGATTCATGGCTCAGAGGATTGGTGATGGGATGCTGAACCTTTTTTCTCTCCAACTTGTATTGGTTCAAGCCCAGTCTGCTTGATCAGTGATTAAAGATTTGTGTCTTGGCAACATAAGCAAGCAAGGATGCTCAGCCTTAACAGCACGCTGTGTGGGCAGTGGACACCTTCAGGCTGTGTGTGATGGTGGTGGCAGTGTAGCAGGGACAACCTGAGAGCTCACCTGGGGGCTGCCTGTGAGCTTGTGCACCTGACGGTGTCTTTTGGCTCCTCTTGAAGCAAGAAAGATGGAGCGTTATGGTCTTTAAGCTCTTCAGTTCTGAGACAGGACAGATGTTAAGAACTGACTGGCAGGTTTTAAGCATGAATCTTTGGTTTTGTGACATGAGATCAGAACCTTAAAATTGCTTTCTTTTTCAGAAAAATTACTTAACATTGTTCACTACATTTGTAAGTTGGTCTAAACCAATGTCCTTCCCCACTGAATTTTTACAGTAATATTTTCTAAGTAATCTAGAGTATATTTTAGTTTCAATCTATATTAAAGCAAATTATTTGTTCTGTTTGTTGCTGTGACTGAAGAAAATTATGGAAGACTTTGTTGGTAACAAGAATGTTATTTAATGAAGAAATGTGTAATTCCATTATTTATTGTTTGAGGTTTGTTTTTTGGTTATTTAACTGACATCTAAAGGGAACACACGTACATTTCAGGCCAGTAAGAACCTTTATTTTAAATTAATTTTCACCCTGGCCTCTCTCCCCTTCCCAAGGTGGAGGGAAGCCCTTGCCCTTTCTTACCATGCTAAGCCATCTCTTGTAGTTGGTTTCTCTGATCTTGATTCTACAAAGCACCACAGCACATGTGTGTCTTCAAACCTACTGATAGTTCCATTTGCTATCTTAAGTCATACGTGTGCTGTAGTGTGAGTGAAGTATGATTATTCATTGTTAATCCTATCCAAATTTCAATATTGGGGATCCTGGTCTTTTTCATTATTTTGAATATTGTGCACAAATACTTTGAAGAACAAACTGAATTTTGTTTTTCATTCGGACTAGAATGTGGAAAAAGTGCATAGTATAGACTTGTTATGTAGCCTAGTTCCATTACCTTGAAATTCACGGTTGAACACTTTTATTAAACCTTAAAAATTGGCAAATACACCAAAGAATCAATATGAGTAAAAGACTCTGATCATTAACAAACTGCAAACCTCATCCTTTAAAACAAAGCAGAAAGTTTTTGTAAATATTTATGTTTATAAATGTACAGCAGAGTAAGAGTGTTTTTTAGATTATTTAATTACCATATTTCTAAACTATTTACATTATAGACAATACTTGTTAGTTTGAAAAGCTCTTGAGTGTGTTTTTTTGTTTTGGTTTGGTTTGTTTTTGTTTTAACTAATTATCACTCATACTTGGAATAACTCTGGCTTCCTCAGGATAGCGTGGAAAATTCAGTTTTCTGCCTCTAGTTGGCCGTCATAGGAGAATACATCTGGACAAACTCATCAGATAAATACCCAGAGGCAAAAGAGGATGTGTAGCGTGTTTACTAGGGTGGATGTGGGCTAGATGAAAAAATTGGATCCTAACTTCCTCAACAAAATCTGTCAAGAGTCCCCAGTGACATTGTGACAAGAGCAACCTGCAGTCTGCCCACAGGTCTAGCTTCCATGCAATGATGTGTTACCAATATCATAATGTATTTTGTTCTTCCTTTGCAATGTAAGTTTTTGCTTTGGGTCAATTTGAATTTAAAAAAAAAAAAAAATTGAACCTGGTTAAAACCTTTTTTTTGTTTATGTTCTGTTTATTTCTAATGTAATGTTTTAATAACATAATACCACTTTACACATTTTCTCTCCATGTTTGTCTGTCTCTTCTGCTCCTTTCCCCTTCTCTGGTGCACATGATACTGGCAATGCATTCGGTACTCAAATTTACCCCACAAACACAGGTGTCTCATGAATTGTAATGTTACTTTTACCAGTAAATACAAGTGTAAAACTTGCTCTAGAGCTGGACTTCAGAGGGGGGAACAAAGCTGGTCTTGACCTGTGAGTAACTGGGTTTTCCCTGCTCAGATTCCAGTGCAGCCACTTCAGGATTTTCTGAAAGGTTCACCTTTCCTCCTCAAGTTCATGTACTTGGACCAGAAAAAATGGACCAGAGGTCATATTTGCAGTGGGATCGGTGGAATCTGTTTTGTGTCTATTTACTACTAATAAAAGTTGAATACAGGGGATGTATATGAATATTTCTGGCATGCAAGTGGGAACTGGAAGCGCTTGGTTTCAGTTCTAATAATAATATACAACCAAAAGTTGCAGTAGGGTATGGACCCTAGAAATTTGGAGGAGGCTAGATTTGAAGACATTACTGCTAAAGAGTAGTAGGAGGGGGAAAAGTGTTTTTTCTATTGCTCAGCAGCAAACTATACAAACATCACTGTGAGTATGTAGTGTGCAGCCGACAGTTGTGTTTAGAGCTGTTGATGACTGTTACTAGCAGACCAGCCAATCTCGGACTGGTGTGTTTACTGAATGCTGTGTTAAAGACTTTGTTCCTGTTTATGTATCGTATTTCCTGTTTGAGTGTTCACTTGTTAAGTTTAAAACAATTAATGACTACTTTAAAAACACCAGCTTACAAGCTGTTGACAAGTGATGTGATAAGGAAGTGTAGTTATTTTGTATGACAAAACACAATTTTTTACCACAGTGTATAGCAAAACTTTCGTACCTTTGAAAGCAAAAGTAATGGAACTGATGAAAATGAGCAAAAAAAAAAAGGCTCTGCCATGTTGTTCTCCAAACAGCCTGAACTGAAGCCTTTAAATTCTCTTTGCTTTAATCTCTTCCCTCTGTTTTGGTTGAGATACCCCCACCTCAAGGGCTTTATACTGTTCCTTGAAACTGGAATAGTATTGGAAGGCTCAAGTTTGTTCTTTTCCTATATCTCTGGCATATTGAATCTCTTCTGTATGATTCTACTATTTCACTTATGTTGTTAACCAAAGTAAAGCTCAACACGTGATTTACTCCCATGACAATAAGAAACAAACCAGAAATATACATTACTTTATGAAACCACACTACCAGGAATTCCTCAGTCAGTGCATTCCCCAAGGTTCCACAATGTACAGCTGGAACGGCAACAAGTTGGGATCGAAAGCTGCATTGACTTTTATTGGGAAATCTCCAGCTGTCTAGCGAAGAAATCGGAATTCCAGCTGCTTCCTCCACATCTGGGATCTCCAGTGCTGCTAATTGCTGTTTGTGAGGTCCCAGGTAAGTCTTGAATGCTGTTAAGACTTGTCTTTGTGTTCACAAGGATGTTTGACATATCTGCAGAGGGCACATGTAAAGGATCTGAAAGCATTTCTATGCCTTCTCTAAACAGGTTTTTCTGTATAATGGAGTTTGTGTAGCCTTATAGCTAGTATGTTTGACAGGAAGGGATGCTACAGAGAGTATTTCCCAGACTTTGACTTGATCTGTTGCAGTGTTTTGCAGATCCCTCAACAGGTATGAAATATTCCTAAAAGGTTTGGGAAAGGTGAATGAAAAGCAAGCTTATAGGCGGTAGGTTATACATGGGTAAACGTAAGCCTGTAAATGACCGATGTACAGCAAAGAGCATCTGTTACTTGTTAAAGACCACAAAACTGGGCATAACTCTGCACTTTTGACTTGCAAAAATAGAGCTTATTTGCAGCCTTTGTACTCTCCAAATATATCAGAAGATCATGTCCTGTCACAAGTAACTGAGAGTTAATGGAAGTAGTATACAAAATTCTGTCCTCATGTCCTACTTAGACCATTGTGACTCCACTCAAGGTGGTGGTTCCTCAACACTTAATCTAGGGTGAAAGAGCAAAATACGTATGGCCAGCTTGCAGTCTTGCTTCTTGCTTTATGGCCAAATGAGAAGAGTATTTTTGGAAAGTAATTACGAAATTGTTTGTGGAGGAGCCTTAAGGGACTCCCTGGTTGCCAATGAGTTTCGCCTCAAGTAACAGACTGGGTTTTCCCCCTTTGCCCTCCAGAAAGATGGGAAATGCTTTGATATCTAGTCCTGAGCTGGTGAGAGGTGTTTTAGTCTGATTGTCTACTTTGTATCTTGAGAAACTTAATGTATCTGCTTATGTTATAATACAGCAGGTTAAAGTAAATCTTCAATGAAATGTAAACTCATTTTATTTAAAGACTTAACTTTAAAGCTGTTGCTGATGAAAATTTATATGCATCAAGGTAACAGCAGGTTCTTTTTTTTTTTTTGCTCGACACATGCTTGCTAGCAGCCAGCAGTCTCCATTCATGATGTGTTTTAAAATACTAGATTGTGAATTTGAGTAGCATCATGTTGGCTGAAACAGAGCTGCCCTTGTCACTGAGCTGTCTGAGCCTAAAGTGAGTCTGGGAAAAGGTACGTATCTGTCCTGTTCAGCTGCAAGCCAGTTCTGTGCGACATTTAAGCTTCCATCTCCTACTACCTGAGGGTAGCATTTGCATGGGGTAATAGAAATTCACATTTGTCTTCATCTAGTGCTTGATTTTTAAACCTCAGGGAGGCAGCGCCCAGCTGTAGGACATGGGTTATTGAAATGTCATTTCTAAGCCACGCCTGTCTTAAGCAGCTCAACTTGAGATCTACATCCCAACTATCTGGATACTGCTCATCTCGTAATGGGTTTTAATGTAGGTGTTAGGAAGCAAAACCAAATGATTTTTAGAGAGCAGTCAGTCTGAAAATAGTGGCTGGGGTGTTTGGTGGGAGGATGAAGTTGAGATGTAGGATTGTGTGTGGGAGAGACCAGAAAATGTGGCTTTTGATCTTGCAGAAATGCTTGGAATGCGGGTTGTTGGGCTTAAAAGTTTGAATGTCCTTAATATAAAATAATCTGTATGAGTATTTGAGTCTGTTCCTTTTCAACTTTGTGTGAGCTGTTTAATGGTTAGTGAGCCAGAAAAAGTCATTATTTTCTGGTGGTTGAGGCACCCTCCTGATGAGTGGAGGACTTGTATTCAAGCTTGCACTCTGAACCAGGCAAAGCAATTAAGGATGGGGATTTACACTAGTGTTTCTGCCATTTAGTGTTGTGATTACAGGTTTGTAAAACTGCCAGAGAGCGCATAATGAAACTCTTACACAATCTCACAGGTTGACCCTAAAATGTTGTTCAAAGCAGGTACCCAGCTGGATGGAACTCACCCTTAGGTCTCTTGCATGTGTGAACAAAGGGCTGATGCTTGTGGTTTGGTTGTGTTTCCTTTGGAGTTTTGTTGTCCCTACTTACCTTGAGTTCTGGAGGTGTTTGTATTTATGGGGACCTCCCTTGCTTCCAGCTTTAGTCTTTGATATCAGTGCTGACCATCCTCTTAACAACCTCCCCTCCACACCTGGTCACTGAGGAGGGCTGTGTCTTCCTGTCTCCCCAGGAAACCATCCTAGCAGATGGTTTGAATGATGGAATTTCAGGCATGGTGTAGCGGTGACGTTCACCAGTCCCAAATCTAGTGCTTAGCAGTGCTCAGAACAACCAAGGAATGGATGGAGTGATCTCTGCAGGCATTTGAAAGCGGCAAGCATTTTAGTTGAAGGATGTGGAAGGATATTTAAGCTGAGTGCAAAAAGAATGAGTGTATAATTTGTGTAAGATGAGTATTTAAGTAGAGCAGGCAGCTAGCTGAGGTGGCTTTCTTCATGACTTTCATCAATTGTTATCAGGCAATATTAGAAAACACTAAACAATTCCAAATAAGACTTCTTTGAAAGATGATCTAGATGTGGGCAATTTCAATCCTATCTGGTAAATAGCTTCAGGTAACCTCTGCTGCTGATTGAGTCCTGTGGTTTGTGTTTTCTTCTCCCCAAGCTTGGGTACAACACTGATTATTTTTCCCCTTAAGAAATTTTTACAAAATTTTTTAAATCTACCATTCCGAGCAAATAAGAAGTCTGCCCAACTTGAATGGCTTTCACAGTTCACTGGCCTTCCTTCTGTCCTGGTGAGAAAACAGCTTTTAATGAGAGTGGACCCTTTGTTTTAAATGCCCCTGCATTTTGCCCAGATGTTCACTGTCTTATCTACTGCTCTGTTAATTTGTAGTTATCTTGTCAGTAAAGTGGCTTTTTATCAGATACATGGAGTGAAACAGTTCTTAGCTCTATTAGTATGTACTGCTGAACTTGCTGGCTTTGAGTATTTCCTGTGCTACACAAATACTTATATAATCTGCTGTGCAGGCTCAGCTGTTCTTAATTCTAATGTGATTCATATTGTGCTTGGAAATCTGACATTCTTGGCTTGTCAGAGATATATTAATATATGTTAGTGCCATATCTATTGAAAGTTGACGTGGTTTTTGCAGAGCTTGAGTTTTCACTTCTTTATATTGCAGCATTCCGTATTGAGCAACTCGGCATTGTTTGCTTTTGTATTTCCCCCTCTCTCTCAGTCCTGAGAAGCCAGAAATAATTAGATTATATCTTTCTCTTGGCTTGCATAGTTTTCACTTGCAGTGAATTGTGCCATGCAAAACTGTATCCCTCCAGTGAGATTTGGTTGTCATTGTTATGAGCTACATCTGGACTCTATAATACTTGGCACTACTAAGACTCTTTGCCCATGGATTGGAGTCAGAAACTGTATCTCGCCAGCAAACAGGAATAGCTCTTCTAGCAAAGTGCCATGCTTAACCCACTCGGGCCTTTCTGCTGTGGACAGAGCTGTTGTAAGGATAAGAAGGCTGCTAAAGATCCAGAGGTGGTAGGACCTTGACTATTAGTAGGCCCCCCAAAATATTACAGGAGTGTTGAGTTCCTTGTAGATGGACCCCCTTTCTTCAGCTGGTCATGGAAGACCAGAAGGAAAACTCAGACTTCCACCTCTCTGAGCCAAATAACGTATCCCACTAACTGGATGAAAGTTTATCTTTCAGAAAAGAAGTTTGAATGCATCTTTAATGTCCATGTGATGGCAAATCAAAAGCCTTTACTGTTCAACCACTTCTGTGTTTAATTACCCTTCCACAGAGGAGCTGAAGCTTTTGTTTCCAGGTTGAGTCTTTCTGATTTTAGTTGGGAAGTAACGAATGTTGCTTTCTGTACGGTCTTTTATCTTGCTGATGATATCATTTTCTTGTATAATCATGGGGGTGGTAAGTGATTACTATTCAGACTTCCTTTTTAAAGTGCGACTTAGACTGTGTCTCTCGCTTCCCACGTTGTTTTTGTTACTGTCATCTCTTATGCCATGCTCTTTATTGAACATTTACGCGGTATGGATCCATCAGTTTTTTACTGAGGCTGTTGGGTTCTGACAAGGCACTATAAAACCCAAACCTTCTTTGGAGGATTCCTTTGTGAAGGAATGAAGAAGCAATGCCACTTGATTGCCTGGAGAAGAACATAAAAAATGTATGGACTTAAGGTTTGGGTGTTTGGGGTTGGTTGTGTTTTTTTTTCCCCTCCTCCAACCTAATTTCTAGGTCTAGAGAACATTAAGTACTCCAAGCAAAAGTGCTCCTGTAGACAAAACCCTTGGTTGCTCTAATTGCTCACCCATGAAATTTTTTCTTATGTAAGAGCCACATTCAGAACTGATGCCAGGAGAAACACTCTTGTTGAAGCATAAAGCTATGCTGATCTCAAATTGAAATATCACTTAAGTGCTATCTTTTTCTGTCTGTACAGAGGAAAATGCACACCTTGTTTTTGAAGCCTCATCTCTCGTTTCCCATCCTCATCCATGTCCCCTCTCATCTCTTTTTCCCAAACATATTATAGCATCAGCAAAGCCAACTGTCCTGTAACAAAGAAATCTACTTTGAATTGAAATCTTAGATATCTGGGTTTTATACCATTAGGAAACTTAGATTTTTATTAGAGTGTCAATGAAGTCCAGATACAGCTCCACAGGTTGCTGTTGATCTGTGGAGTGTGATCTCTTGTGAAGACAGGAGATGAGCTGATGCTCGGAGAAGTGTCCTTGACTGGTCTGTCTTACCAGAACATACGGCACCACAGATATAGCATGTTTTCCAAGTAGCATTTATTCTTAAAGTAGCTAGTCACAGCCTCCTTTTACTCCTGCAGAACACAGATGTGAGGTTACAGTACAGTTCTTCCCCCAGAATGATGTATTGCTATCGTGACCTTGACTTCTGCTCTTAGGGAGGATCACAGCCATAAAAATCACTTTGTTCAAGAGCAGTGGCTGTAACAAATAAGCTTAGCTAAACCATCACTTTTTCACTTTTACTGATTTCACTCTGCTGCTCTATGACAGAGGTTAATACAGAGAATTAGATTTCAGTGACATTGTTTAAACCTCTTTATCCTTGTCTAATTAAACTGAATACTTTAAAGATGATTCATATTGCTTAACACCCTTGCATCTAAATACTCTTTCTTTTAGATGGAAAGCAAAGGAGATGTGCAGAGCAGACATTGAAATCACTTTTCCTTTCAGTCATTGAGAGGGTGGGTTTTGTTTTTAAACTTTGACTAGAAAGCTTTGTACTTTTCCAATAGCTGGTGTGATGGCAGGCAGATTTCTAGAAAATGTCTTGAAGGATGGAGTTCCAAAGCCACCAAGGTGACCCCTGCTTCAGTGCAGGGCAGCATTGTTGCCTGTTGCAGAGTGACAATGACTTTTGGAGGTGGCAGCTCACCTAAGCTGCATGCCAATGGCATGTTGGTAGGACCCAGGACTAGGTACAACATTCTTTCATACCCACGAGCCATCTCCCCATGCATCCCACTTTCTGGTCTTGGGAGCTATCTGTACCCTGGTAAAGATGTTCATGGGAGGGAGGAGCAAGACTGTTTTCCCCATGTAGTGTTCTTCCCACTGTAGGACAGCAGTGGTCTTGTGGCACATTCTTTCAGGTTTTATCAGCTCAGTCAACAAGGAGACTCTGAAATGAGAGTTTTCTGTCTTACAATGAATGCGTCTTTCTAAGTTACCAGGAATTACTTGGTTTTGCATAACATCTTGTGTACTGTCCCTTCCAAAAGGCGTGGTGTGTAACAAAGGCAGGGTTGAAAGATACTATGGTTTCCCTTCCTCCTTATTGCAGGACTTCAACACTGTGCTTTTTATATCATTCATTGATGTTTATTGCTGTTTCTGCTTGTGGGCTTTTCACAATACTGTGGTCAGGAAGATGACAAGATAAAGGATGACTAGTGTAGATCTACTCTCTCTTTTAGAATAGGAATAAGCCCCCTTTTCTGATTGCATTTCCTCTCCCCTCACTTGGAAAAGTTGACTCAGAAATCCGTCACAAAGGAAATAAGTTCATTAGAATTTCTATTGAACCTTGAAAAGCTGCTTTGGAGGCTTTCAACAGTGGCCCTTTGACAAGGGCACGAGTCAAAACTGAAACTCCCAGTCCAAATGCTCCACTGTCAGGGACTTGCCCTTGCCTCTTGCACCATATCATAGATGGAAGAGGAGACCATTACTCATTCTTGGGGATATGCTCTGTGATTGGAGTCCTCAATATCTGTAATGGTACAACTCTACCATACATGGAAAAAGTGCTATTAGCTAATTGAAAAAAACGCCAGAAATCAGCTTTACTCTATTGGGAGCTGAGGGAAGAAGGAACTGGCTGAATGTGATGACTTATTTCCCTGTGCCTTTACAAAAATACTGATGTTCTTCTAAGCACGAATTTGAACGTTCATTTTTGACAGCATATTGAATGAGGATCTTCTGTGCTCAGAAGAAAGACGTTTTTATTTTTTCTTTGAGACAGCATAACTCAGAAGAACAAAAGTCCCCAACAGATACAGAGATGAAAATGTCGAGATGAAAAAATTTGTTCTCGGTCCCATGCTGCGTGTGTTTCAGGAGCAAAATGGTTGTTCTCTGTTCTCAGTTTGATGTGAAAAAGGTGTGTTGTGCCCTGTCCTTGCACTCCCTGTTAAAGAGCCTCTCCCTGTTTTGCCATTCCTTATGTTGTTCTGGTTGTCTTGTCTCAAAAAAGTTTTAAAGAGCAACCTAATGTAGCTATAGAAGAGGTCTGCTTGGTTTTGGACAAGTTATAGAGGTCTGAGACCCAGTTTTCAACAGCAAAGTAATTCTCTGAAGTCCAGAAAAATCTGACTCCAGGCTGCCAAGTTATTTTAGTAAATCAAGTTTCTGTACACTGGACTGTGTTTTTAAAAGACATTTTAGTAATAGAGAAATAATATTGCGTATGATGGGTCTGCTTTATATGACACTTGGCGATGTGTTTTCTGTATGTAAACAGGTCCCAAAATAACAGGAGGCAATAGGAAGGCAAATAATGGGAGTAATGTGAGGCTGTGACTTGTTGTCATAAGAAAAAAGTATTTCTCATTTGTGTTTATTTCTCAAGGGTTAAAATCTGACAAGTCATTTCTATACTTGCCCCTAATCATACACCAGTCTGATCCACAAAACTCAGCACTCAATTTCTCTAGCTTGTTTATCTGGCCAAAACCATGACATTTCAGTATTGAAAATACTTTTTTCATTAAAAATACAGGGAGCAGGGGAGATTTTGCAGATAATCTGTAGTCAAGGCCACTTAAGGCATTTTTTGAGCCAGTTGTTTTGTGGCTCTCATGCTGTTAAATAGAACAAGGAGTCCTGTGGAGGCCTGGGAATTGGTGCTAGACTGTGGTTGGCAGCTGCTGGCGTGGTCCTTGCCTGCTCTGGGGATGGGGCATGGTGTCATATGGCTCTGCCATGGCTGTTCCTTTCTCATGGCTCCCCCAGGAAAGCTGACCCTGAGTCTTCTAGACTAAACAGCAGAGATGTGCGAGGACTGTTAGGGTCAGAAAGAATGAGAAACTAATGGGTCCAGACTGTGAGGATTTTACTGTGGCTTGCTAGTTTGTGCATGAGGATGAAGATGTGCATGCACAGTAAGAGTCTTTGAAGATGTATAATCTCTGTAACAAAGCTTGTTCTTAATTAGCAGTCTGGTATAATTTGAGTGTTTGCATTCTGAATTCTGCCTTCTGGCTCCTGTAACTCAGGGACACGTATTTACAACAGTCACTTGAATCCAAAGGGTTTTCCCCTTAAACCACCAGTTCTTATTGAGGGTTTCTAGCACTTTTTTTGTAATATAGGCACAGTGGTTAATGGTTTGTTCCCTGCTTGAGTTCTCTTCAGGCAGTTATTTGCATCCACTTTTTGTAATAACAATTAAAGGGTGTGTTAAAAAGACAAGCAGCAAATGAAGAAGCAGCAAATAGTATTTGTATGGAAACTCTAAGAGTGCTTTGTCATGTTCTGGGATCTGTCACTACCCCTCTGCTTCCAAAACTTGGTCACCATCATTTTTCTGTACTAAGAATTTATGCCAAAGCCTGGGCAAGTCACTAAGTCTTCCCATTGCCACTGATGGGCTTCTGGCTTGGGTCTGAGACAGGAAAGAAACGAGATGTTACCATTGATTTCACCCAGAGCTTCCCTGTATTAGGAAGGCTTTTTCTGTGTTTTGAACAAAACCAGCTTGCAAGAGCCAAAGAATAGCCCAGCTCTGGAAACTTTTGCATTGTCATCTGCATCAGCCACTGTCTTGATATAGTAACTTCAAGAGCCAAAAATACTGAGCCTGTATTGCTTCCATGAAGGAGCCAGCCACTCTAGCTGGACCTGAGAGACTAACAGCTTTTGCAGCTTTTGGCACAAAAAGAAGACAGGACGCATGTTGACGAGCACATCCAACCTTTGTTTCCTTGTGTAGAGTATACGAATCTGTTGGGTTCACCGTGAAGTTATCCCTTGATTTTGCAGAGTAGGTGATTTCCATCCTTCCCTGTCCCTCGTTCCTGCAGTGTCCGGTGTAAGCTATGGGAGCTCTGCATAGTCCCTCTGTTCCTCAGCTGAGGTAGGCTGGAGAAGTTCCAAACTATGTCCCGTCAGTGCCGTTACCTTTTTACTGCTAGGAATTGCAAGGTGCTGTAGGGAGGAATGAGTGAAATCTGTGTTGGTTTTAAATGGCTTTTGAGTCGTTCAAATTACTCCAATAAGCTGCTTTGCATTATAGGATAGGCAGATCAGTATCTCAAGAGATACTCCTAAGTTTGGCTCTTTTTCCTTGAGCTAGATAAGCAGGAAGGACAGTTCCTAATGGGAGGAGAGGGAGAGAAGGAACAAGGAGACATGTGGCATGTGCAGCCTGGAAAACTTGTCTGTGAGCTTGACTTGACTCTGTCTAGGGAAGGAAGCTGATGCTAAAGGCTCTGCATGAGATAACAAATTATACTTGAGCATGTGTTTTTCTGTATTCATTACAGCATGTCATGGGGGGGAGAAACAGGATGTCTAGTGTGTGCTTGTTTCTGTAGCCTCAGGAGAGCTGCCCAGATGTTGAAAAGAAGTAAGGAAGAGTTGGAGATAAAGGAGAAAGACCTCCAGGGTGGGACTGTAATAGCTGATCCAGAATAGGATTCATTATGTTTTGCTCACAGTCAGACCAGCTGGCTTCAAGTGGCAGGGGAGCTTTCCAGATAAGCTGTGGACAGTAGGACCGTAAATAAGGAATTTTGTTCCAAAATGGTGAAATAAAAAACTGAAGGATGAGGTACACCCATAAATAATTATTAAACAAGCTTTCATTAAAACAGCTGCTGGGTAGATTGTCCTAACGTGAGCCTTAGGTGTGGTGTGAAATATGGTGATAGTCTGCTATTTGTTGATAGTTGTTGTGCAGTCATCTTAAACAAGACATTTAAGGAAAGGCTCTTGTAATCATATTGCCATGTGTAGCTGCGTGCTGGAGATGTTTCTGATCCATGTGGTTAGCTGTCAAGGGCTGCATTAGTGACTGATGTAACTCGGTGTGCTTGAATCACTGGGTGCTCACAGCATATGGTTTTGAATGAATTATTCCATTCCAGTGCTTCCCCGAGGCTTTCCCAAGACTTTCCTCCTGTCCTACACACCCTCACTGGAAGAATGGCAGGGGGGTAGGTGCAGCAGCCCCACTCAGCCAATTTGGTTGCCTGGTGATGCTTTGGTTTTTCTTATTTTTCCGGTGGTGTTTTGCCATATGTTAATTTAATCTCTGATCCTACTAAAACCAGAGTTCAGGATCAATTCCATTGACTGAGATGTTGTGGTTTCTTGCCCTAACCGAAGGGCACGCTTTTCTCTACACACACACACACACACACACACACACACACACACACACACACACACACACACACACACACTCTGCAAGTGAAAAAACCACACAATTTAAAAAAATGTACAGGCTTCCCCACTATTCCCTGTCATTTTGTGTATTTGCAAGAATCCAGATGCTGCTGCTATGACTAGGTAAGGAACGCCCAGAACATTTGGCTCTCTTGTGACTAACACTGTGTTTTAGTTGTCCTGAATTTAGTATGCGTACACTCTAGTTATTTATTCCCAAAAGCCCATAGCCCCATGAGATAAGAAGTTAGAAACCCATTTCCTGCTCGTGCTGATCTGTTCCAATGTCCTTGCCTCTCTCACAATTGGATTTTTGGAAATGAGCTGTGCCTTTGCACAGCCCTTCTTGGCAGAAACTTCTCAGATGCATCGACCCTGCAGTGAGTTTGTATCCTGGGAAATGCCTGTGACTTGTATTGCCTGCTTGCTGTCCAGGCCGTGCTGGGGTGAAAAAGTCAGCTTTGCAAAATGCGCTAAGAGTCGTCTGCTGAGTGCATTATTAGATTTTCCTTGCTTCTCCCAGGTCTCTTGGCATAAAACCATTAACTGAACCATATTTGGGAAAGAGATTCCTTCTATTATTTTGGCTTAAATAGGTTTGAGGGGAAGAAACAGACCCCAGATTATTACTTTTCTCCCAAACTTTGCCTGAAGTTAGCTCAGCAAAACTGTGACAGGCAGCTGGTCACGCAATAAACTTGTGTTGCAATGAATCTACTGAAATTCTAATGTGGACGGATTTGCTCAATCCATCAAATACTTTGGGAGACCACAACCTTCCCAGTGTCCCAAAGGAGGTCAGTGCTCCCTCCTCCTCCTCTGGGAAAAGCACAGATAATAACTGTTGTGACTTCTTGCATCTGCTGATGTTGGAGTCAAGTGGGTGGATGAGAGTAAATCAGCAGTGAGCTGTGAAGCTAGGGATGAGGGGCAGTGCCGTGCAGCACAGCTGACAGATAATGGGATGATATAATCCGTTTCCTGGAAAACGAGATGTTTCTGGCCAAAGCATTCCAGACCCTGAGTGCATAAGTGAGCTAGAGAGTTCCTGGAATGTTTTAAACTGATATTTCAGTAGTCCAGGTGTGATGTGATTAAGGATGAGTAATAGCAAGATATGACTCAAGATCAAGATTTCTGGTAACTTTTCTGTAGGCAGCAGTGAGAATTACAGGCAAGGAAAGAGAGTGGGACTGAGAGCTGTGGTCAAGATGCAGGAAAAAATTAACATAGGGTCATTAAGTGGTTTAACCTTTGTCACTTTGGGAGTGGAGAGTGTCAGCTGACCATTATTGCTGTCAAATATAAGAATGCTTAGGGTTAGATTTCCCCCCACCCCCGCCATAGGAAGACTCATCAATTGGAAGTATTGAAACACCAGAAAATGCCATAAGGGAGGGAAAGTTTAGGAACCAACAGACAATTTGCATATCTGACAGTTCGTTTGGAAGATGACTGCGTTGCTGGGCTTTTGGGAAGGGTGATTCCTGCATTTTGCATAGCAAGCATGATGATTTCTGGTTACTCATTTCACTTATCTTCTGCTAAGTTTAATATCTGCACTCAATCATAACACAGGGACAGAGTCCTTGTGAGAGAGTCCCAGCATCAGCGCTGGAAGGTAGTAAGAGACTTCCTGGGTGTTACAGACAACGCAGAAGACCAAGAGGGATTTTACTTGCCCGTTGCTTGATTTCAGATTTGAAATGAAGCAAAAATTGGACAAGGACATTTTACATCTACTTCACTGGCAATAAATGTAAGGAGAATGCACCACAAGACTTGTTACCTTGGTACAGAAAGTTAGAACTGCTCTAGCACTGAAATAAGGATTCTCATAAGCAAACGCACCCGAATTATTCATGCTGAAGCAGATACTCCCATAAATGCAAGCTGTTTTGAGCTCCTCTGCTTAAAGCAACTATGAAAAAAATAAGGATTATAGAAGTAAACAGAATATACAATGTCAACATAAATGAAGAAAGCTGCAGGTTAACCTTAGTAACACATCCAACATGTTTCCATCACAGAACCATAAAAATAAACCAGGGCTTTACATGCTTTGTTCAGCTGCTGAAATCAAGATACTGATAGGTAAAGATGGAACCTGCCAGTAATAAGTCATTGTGTGCAAGATGATCTTTAAAAGATAAACACACATACCCACCCCCTTCCAGTGAAATGTCTCATCATCATAGTATTATGTGCTTAGCATATCTGGTAAATGTGAGCTAATCCTTTCTCATCCTTGTAGCATTAGTTGGCCAAGAGCAAGTATCTAAATGATCTTGATACTGACTTTTTTAACGTTTACAGATTGTCTTATATGAGGAGACATTGAGTGTGGGTGGGAGCCAAGGAGGATAGGGAGATGGTTGGGACTAAGCATGAGGCATATTCTTTTTCCTGGGAAATTAATGTATTTTTGAAAGTGAAGCTCTATGACCCATGTTGTGTATTGGGGTCTTCTAAATGTCAAAGGAAATCAGTCCAGGAGTGGAGGATGGAGCAAAGGAGCAGTCTAGGAAGGAGTGAGGTAATGTGGCAAAAGCCTTGAAGAAAGCCAAGGTAAATAATGCTCGTGTTGCCCTAAAACAGGTAGCAGGTAGGAAACAAGATCTGGAATCATGTGTTGAATGGGTAAATACGTTCCCAGATTCTGTAGACAAATGGGCCCTGCAGTCAGGTGGATCCATTGGGGAGCAGAGCTGTTGAACTTGGAGTGCCACCAGCAGGACTGATAGTTTCTGGCAGTGTCCAGGGTGGAGCAAGGATAGACCTTGATTTTTAGGAGTTTAAATGCAGTCTATTGTCAAATTCTAAAATTGTAATCCTTCCTGTCGGGCAATGGCCTAATAGTTTAATGACTTTATAACGGGGGGAAAAAAAGTCTAAATCATTTTTTAAACTCTTTTTTGTAAAGCAGTTGAGAGCTGTATGTGGCACTTAAATACAGGTGAGAACCTCTGGAACAATTAGTGTTGTTACTAGAATGCTGTTAAGTGGAATGCGAAGAACTAGGCTACCTTGTGTGGTTAATAGTTTTTAAAATAGAGTTATTTTGAATTCTTTCACATTACTGGAAAAAAAAGAAACCAAGTGTTTGAGGGTTGAGTGAGTGAGTCAGTTTGTGCAGATTTCAGACTGTGTACCTACTTGTAATAGCAAAATCCTAGCAGAAAAGCCCAGTCCTGAAAAGGTGCTTCTTGATTTATTTTTGTTTAAAGCTGGTTAATGAACAAAAGGGGGTCTAGAAGAAGCAGTAAACCTTTTGGGGCTGATCAGAACAACCCAGAGGCTGAGTCTCCTGAGAGCTTTGAAAAATCTACAGCAGTTTTTTTTTTTTCCCATTGGAAGCAGAGGGGTTGTAGGAGTGAGAGGTCTCTGAGTGCTGTTGATCTTTCTGATCCCAAGCACCATCTGCAGTCAGCTGGGATCAAGTGCGGTGGATGTGGACATCCTGTTCCCTTCCCAGAAGCTTCTTCCTTAATAATTTATCTCACTTTGATGGTAGCTTGTGGTTGTTAAGTAGAAAAAATTAAGAAAAGGACACTCATCAGCTCCCTAGTTGCCTCTCGTGGCTCTTGCTGATATGCTGCATCTCCATCCTAGTGGTTTAACAGCCCCCACTACTTTTTCTGCCCTTGTTCCTCTGGTATCCAAAACATCCTGTAACAATGAGTTCTCCAATTGAATGACTGTCGTGCAGGAAAACATGCTTTCCTTTTCTGACTATTTCATAGGTTTTCTCCTATTTTTTTCATGTGAGGGAGGAAGAAGTTAGTGTCTTCATCTTTTCTATCCAGCTTGTGTTGAGCTGCCTTCATTCTTCATCTCCAGTTCCAGTCACATCCAGCTCTTTGCACACAGCCTGGTTTTATCACTTTTCTGGTTTCACTACAAACTCCATAAGGGAAGGGCAATTCCAGAGCTGAATGCCATGCTCAGGGTGTGGGTGAGCTGTGGATTTACAAAGCAGAACAGCATAGTTTATTCTGCTGGATTCTCTGTTCTCTCTGCATTTGTGACAAATGTTGAGCATTTTTTGAAGTATAACTCATGATAATAGCAAGACTTCTTTTCTTCATGGCAATATGGCATCAGTAGTGGTTTTCTCCATGTGGTTTTCTCACATTCTTCACTTTGCGATACCATTGTGGTACAAAGACAGATGCAATTCATGGTATCATTTTGCAACAGTTCACAGTAGATTCTAGTCTTGAATACTCTCAAGGATTTTGCACTGTCAGTAAGATTTATTGCCTTTGTTTGCTTTTATGAGCCAGTTATGATGTGGACCATTCATGATGTCTCATCCTCAGTGACCGAGGATGGGCAAAGCCAAGACTTGAACTTTTCTCATGATTAGGTAAAACCACTTCAATACTAGAGGAAAAGGCTGCCAAATTAATAGCAACCGGAGTGGAGTAGGGACTTCCAGCCTCCGAACAAGCAGTGGGATAGAGGAGGCGCTTTCAGCCAGAAACAAGTGGCACATCTCGCAGGAAAGGGGCAGAAGCGGGAGATGATGTTAACAGCTATTCTGGAAGCTGCTGCCATTCAGCTGATTGATGAGCAATGTACTTGAAGAAAAACCGATTTTTTTTCCCCCTGTATCCATGAGCAGCTACTGGGGACAGGCTCTTCTGGTGATGAATATGCCTGGGTTTTTGTGTTTGTGTTTTCCTCCATCAGACACGGTCACCCACTAAAGTTGCTAGCTTAATATGTTTTCTGGAATCCAGGGGCTCCATCTGCTCCTTCAAGTGCTATTGCCTCAGTTCCAGCAGGGTGTTTAGTTTTGATCCAGTTAGAGTTTAGTAGGAAGGGTTGGGTTTATTTAATCACTAACCGTTCGCAGTTCAGCACGCTATCTAGGAGGACAGAACCTCTTCATTTCTATGAAGAAACTCATGCAGACTGGAGCAGTTTCTCATAAACAAGCTAAATGTACAATGGGGTGAATTTTGTCTTTTGTGATATAAACAAGAAAAGGACATGTAAGGAGGAGTGAGGTTTGGAATGTGAATGCCTGGATGTTCAGTCCAATTTCTGGATGACCTCCTGAGCTGACAGCATAGCAGTAGATAAGAGTGTGCAATGTGCGCTTGCTGTCCAGAAAGCCAACTGTATCCTAGGCTACATGGATAGAAGTGCTACTAGAAGGCCAAAAGAGGGGATTCTGCCCCTCTTCTGTGCTCTCGTGAGACCTCATCTGGAGCCCCGTGTTTGGTTCTGGAGTCCTCTTTGCAGGAAGGACATCAAGCTGTTAGAGTGAGTCCAGAGGAGGCCATGCAGATGATCTGAGGGCTGGACAACCTCCCATATGAGGACAGGCTGAGACAGTTGTTGGTGTTTTCCCTGAAGAATAGAAGGACCTAGGGAGACCTTATAGCATCTTTCCAGTACTTAAAGGAGGATTACAGGAAAGCTAGGGAGGTGGTCTCTACAAGGGAGTGCAGGGATAGGATGAGGGAGATCTATTTTAAGCTGGAGGAGAGCAGATTTATAATAGATATTAGAAAGAAAGTCTCTCCTGTGAAGGTGGTGAGGCACTGGCACAGGTTGCCCAGAGAAGTGGTGGCTGCCCCATCCCTGGAGATGTTCAAGGCCAGGTTGGATGGGGCTTTGAGCAGCTTGATCCAGTGGGAGGTGTCCCTCCCCAGGACAGGACAGGGGGGTTGGAACTGGGTGATCTCTGAGGTCCCTTCCAGCCTAAACCATTCTATGATTCCATATATGCTAAAAAAAACAAACTTAAAAAGAAAGTGTAGAAACAACTGGTCTATGTCTATATTGGAGAAACATTTTAATGGCAATATTTGTGCTACTGAAGCTTGCAAGTCCCAACTTAAGGGATGAAGAAGTCTCAAAAACCCATCCCTGCCAGCTAATCATCCTATCCCTACCCTAGATCCTAACAGTACAAATGATGCCAGTAGCAGGCAGCTTCAGCGTGGAAGAATTTTAGCCTTTATACTGGAAAAGAACCAGACTGAGTGTTGGGTATCTTGAATTTTCCGGCATATAATGGAGGATGTTCCTTTTGCACCTGAGTTTGTGAGGTTGTACTTTGTGCCTGTGGAAGAGTCTGAATTTATTTTATCCATTTATTATCTTTATATAATCCCATCAGATGAGCAATACAGCCTGCCCCTGCATTAAACCAGGGCACCGTTTTTTACGAAACACAGATACCAGATGGATTTCTTGTTTGCATCAGCTGGGAATGCCAGTATTGCTACTGTGCAATAGGAAATGAAATACATCCACAAAACTGTTAGCTCTTTAAATGTTTGGTTTGAAAATACAACACAGGATGCAATTTTTACCCAGGGCAGCTGTGTTTGGCTCTGTTTTCAAATGCGTGCAGCTATACAGGCAGCTGCTACAGAGCTGCCATAGTGAGCACTTCATGGGAAGAACGAGTTTGGTGTTCATATTCCTTTTACTGTCAGAGGCATTATTTTCACATTTTACATAACTTATATCTTATTAAGAAAGATTTAAAAAGCATTATTCCAGGAAGTTAACTTACCAAATTTCTTCACTCAGCCCGCCCCCAGCCCTTTCCTCAAGGGACATTCCGTGCTGCTCTGGTTACCTCTTCACATACTGTTTGTAAACACTGCAGACTGCCCCGCTTCCCCTGGCCAAAGCATGTTTCCTCCCTCAGATAACTGCCTGTAATAAGCTTACACAACCGTGCTCTGGGTTTCTTTTAGTTTTCTACTTAGGATGGATCTTCATGCCACCTGAAGCTTCATTCTGCTGTTATATTTCTCCATATAAAGGTGCTGTCAGATTTCTGTGCTCACCTGAAGTGTCTCGGTTTTCACTTATGGGATTTCATCCTTGCTATTACCTCGTGCAGCTTCTCTGTATTTGCTATGAAGTGATTTGTTCCTTTATTGCACCACTCTGGACTGATACCAACCTTAGTGTAGCAATGCAGCTAGGAGTTAAGGCATTGATTGCTTCTGCCAGTGCAGGCGTTGTCCTTTTATTGCTGTGATAGAAGTATTTTTGTGATATAGCTTACTCTATCACACCCTTCTAAGAAATGCAAGTATCTAGTATTATCACCTATTACGAGAAACATGCATCAGTACAAGCATATTGTTACTATCTTTCTGTTTAACTTCAGCATCTTAATGCAGCTCCATGAACTATGTCACCTTTGGCATCACTGTAAAGAGTTATCTCTAAATTATAAAGTGATAATAATGTCTACAGCTATTATAAAATTAGGAAAATACCCAAACTACTGCTTTTATTATCTTTCTTTAATTAAACTCAGATTTCTACCCAAAAAGCCTTTGTTTGCCAGCTTAGTAAATGCCATATTTTTAGTCTCCATGTATATTTTCCCTAACTCAAGCTCTCACCTAGCAATTACTTTTTGTCATGGGATAGGGTTTAAATGAGTTTTTATTGTGGTAATTTGTTGTTTCTTTATGAAAAGAGCTAAGCATGCTTTTGTCCTGTGTCTGTATGTACAAGAAACTAGGTTCTACACACAAGTAAGGGCAGATATCATGACAATGACACTGTGAGTGCCAAGAAAATAAAAATTGGTGTGTCACATAACATACTCTGTTACCAGAATAAGTCAGGGTACGCATTTATGGACAAGTCTCCTGTAACCAGCAGTATTTAGGGTGTGAGAGGTATAGTACACACCCAGATCCCTGGTGGGTTTGTACTGAAGAAAGCGCCACGCTGGCACCTCTGCTGTAACTACTGAACGTGAGTACATCCTCTTGCTTCAGAAGATGAAATCTATACACTGTAATTTGTGAGTATACAAGTGTGGATAGAGGCCGCTCTGCCTCAGCTGCCCCTTTCTGCTCCCTTCCTTTGGCTCTTTGAGCAGTGGTATAGTGGGTCAGTGGCTGGAAACCAAACTTCTTGTTTTAAGATGGTTTTAGTGGTGTTAATTTGCCTTTCAGCAGTCATTCCCAACAATCACCTTCCTGCCTTACTGCAGGGTTTTTGATCCTCTGCAGAGCAAGCATGTTCCTGAATGGATTTTTTTTAAAGCTCTAAAGCATTTTTAACTTGACTTTTGAATCCCAAGCATCAGATTTACAGGGTCAGCTCAGCAACATCACTTGCCAGACTCACCAAAAGATAAGTGCTCTTTGCTGTTAACACAGGTGCATGAATGGGAGTGTCTCAACTATAAAGTCTCTTTTGATGTTTCATTAAGTAATACCCTGATTTCCACTACCCCTTACCTTTCTAATATGCTTCCCTTAGAAGCATTAAAACTTGTTAATGAGCTCAGACTTGGGCTGAGGTGTTGTTTTATTACTGCTACAGCATTTCTAAAGTCAGCTGGAGATTTCCATGCAGCGAGTTGTTCTGGCATGTTTGAGCTGGACTTGCCTTTGCCTTCTCCATAGGAAACCACAGAAGCTATCAGGGAGGAGGAATTAAATCATACAGCAGGTTACTTAACATCTATTATGTATTTCACTGTGTAATAGAGGAAAAAAACATGTCATTATTCCAACTAGATATTAAAACCTAGTTCAACTTAAAGATTTTTGATATTTGGAAAGCAAACAGCTCCCTTTCTGATATCATCAATGGGTGCTTTTCAATATCCTGTATAATTTAGGACTGAAAGCACCTGTCCCCTCAGCCAGATGCACGAGGCACCGAGGCATGACCGGCTGAAGTCCGGGCTCTGGAATGCCCTCCTGCTGAGTTATTTCTTTAACCATATTCTACAATCACTGTTTATCTGCAATCAGATGTCATACTGCATTTTCTGTAGGCCTGGTGAGACTGAAAACTTGCTTTTGAACCAGTGACAGCAGCGATGTGAGTGTGTGCATGCAAAAAATAGTCTCCTATCTCTGCAACAAGGCAATACCTATAAGAGCAGAAAAAGGGCTCGATACAAAGCAGTGAGGGCTCTATTTCATTGTAAAAGTTGAAAAAAGAATACGAAACATGAGCTGATTAGCTGGGTCTCAAATACTTGAAGTATCTAGCGACTATCTGCTCAACAGTTTGTCGTGATGTTAGCCTGATGAGGCCAACCTTGGTGACAGCTAAGAGGCCATGTGTTTCTTGAAATAATTAAGCAAAAATATCTCACACATGGCTTCTTCCTGAGAATGTGGCCTTATCAGGTTTCAATTTTATTTTGGTTTTGTTCTGCATTATGGCTTGTTCTGCCCTGCCAGAGGATGGCTGTGGGGGTTGTGACAGGAAAAGCTGAAAGGGAAGGAGAGAGCATGGCATGCTTCATTTATTTTGGAAAAATACATGATTTGTAGATGAACTACTACTCTGCTATATTTTCAATACTAATTCTGATTGTAACTTTAAATTAAGGTTGTTATTAATAAGAGATCTGATGTTGTATGCTCAAGTGTTGAGATACTTCAGTGAACAGCTTGCAGAAGTGTTATTCAGTATTATAAGATGCACTTCGTTTTTAAGAGCAAACTTATATGATGATGACGATGCAGCAACTGAAAAGGGTTGTTATCCACCAAAGCAATGAGAATTGGCTTTCTTGTTGCTAAATAAGCCAGTAACTTCTGGTCACTGTTAGTGAACAGTGAGGGGGAATATGTTGTGTTGTCTTTTTGGTCTAAAGCCACCAGGAGTTTTGACAGAAGCCATACAACCATGCGTCAGGGCAGCAAAGCTGCTCAGGTCACCGTACAAATGCCATTGTATTCCTGACTTAGTTGTTTTGTTTTGTCTTTTAAAAGGAGGTATTATTAAAATGGCTGTATGTGCTGATGGATAGCAGGCTTTCCTGTAGGACATATCTCCTTGTATTGGCTAACAAGATGTGTTAACTGGATGAAAGGGTATTGGTTTTGAATCTTGGTTTGGAGTGTGAGTAAAAAAACCCCAATTTTTGTTTCTTTTGAGAAAAGTGAACTGGAAAATTGAACTTTCTGCTTACGTCTCCATTCAAATTCCTTTCTTGTTGGCATAACTTTGCAGGTGTGCTTGCAAAATGCAACCAGCTACTTCAGTCCCTCAGGTGGTATTTGGTGAGCAGTTCAAGATGATAAAAAAGCAACATGCTGACAAAAGGCAATGTTTCACTTTCCCTCTTCATCCCAGTCATGGATTTCCATCTGCTGTCTCGTGCCAGCACTAAAACCCACGTACCCTTTTGGCCATCACAAGGCTGGTAGGCACTCAGCTTGATTTTCTAGCTGCATACGATTTGGTGCTGAAGGGAGGGAGAACATGAGGCCAGGAGGTGGTAGATTGGCCTGAGTTGTCAGCAGACAGTGCTCAGGTGAGTTTAAAATAAATGTGGGGCTCCAGTTGTAGCAACAATGAAAGTCAATAGTTTGCAGAAGTCTTATTCAAGGAGTCAACCAATTGGATGGTGTCCTAGCAAGAAAAAAGAAAACTGAACCTCTGGCTGTTTAGAGGTTTATTTAAAGAACTGTCGAGAAACAGAAGCAGCAGTGCTGGGATCTGGTGATGCTGCCATTTGAAAGGAAGCTCCATCCCCACAGAAGGCTGCCTTTTTGAACACAACGGAACATGTGGATAGCCAGTGTAATGCTCCAGACAACCACTAGTAGGTAACCCTGGCAATGGTCAGGATCAGGGTCTCTCTCCCACCCTGGTCTCTGACATCAGTGGGAGTATAGAGGCCTCGTTGTGGTATGAGGGTACATTTAAAGGCACAGAAGACAACAGAAGAAGCTCTAGAAACACGTTAGCTTGTTGTTCCAGCATCAGGAAAGAAGTAACGAGGCTGAAAAACTAATCTTTATTTATTCATCTTACGTTACTTGAGAAATGGTTCTTCTTTTGATACCTTGAAAGATAGCACATGGAAATGATTGGTTGCATCATTTCATAGTAGCTGTCGAAACCTCTCAGTAGCTTCAAACTTGGTAGCTGGAGAAGGTCATGGGACGCTCGCCACTTGGCATGCAGTTCACTGTTTTTATTGTTCCGGGGAAATACGAGGAACTGTTGAAGGGAAATCTGGTAGTGCAGATGTAATAATAGATCCAGAAGCACGCACTGGATACAAATGTGAAGCTTTACTTTCTTCTTCAAAACAAAGAAAACACAAACATCTCTTCACTTTCTCTCTTCTAACTTAGTCATCTTTGGTTTAGGTTTTTTTTTGGTTTGGGGTTTTTTTTATTTTCTGAATTATACATTATTGTTTTTAGAGATATGGAATGATTCCTAGGGTATAACCTGGAGATTTTGGGAGCTCATGCTTGTGATCTATTTACTTCTTGTATGTGGAATGTAGTAACACCAACCTATGCATGCATTGGGTTTGTACTATAGAACCCATCATCTCATTGCTGTTTTAATCTTGCATCCTTCCTAAATGAGCAGAAATCCAAGGGAGCTGGGTTGATTACTTAGGGGTTATTCAGTAAACAATGCATCTTGCCTCCAAAGACTGGAGTTGATATTTGTCAGTGATAGAATCAATTCTTGTACTGTGATAAGTTAACGTACAGTTTTGATGATTACTTAGAGCACCTTTCAGCACAGCTTTGCTGGAGATATGGCCAGCATCTCACTGGCCCACTGGAGAAGCCCCTGGTGTTGAGACACCTTGTTATTTGTTCATTGTTACACTTTTCCACAATTACTTGCTGGAACACTTGCAGAATGATTCTGTCATTCATCTAATTTCCTTGGGGCCACACAAGAAGTGTGGTAACAAGAAGTTGGGCTGAAACAGAAAACAGTACAGTGCTGTTCTTGTTCAGAACCGAGGATGTGATCTGATCTGAGTTTCCCTTTAAAGGAAACCCAGATTGTTTCAATCCATCAGTTCTCCGAATACATTTGGACCCACTAACCCATTTTAACAATTTAAGTAAGGGATGGAAATTCCAAAGATAAAAAGTCCTTGGCAGATTTCAGTTGAACTGGCAAGTGAGTAAATAATGGGGACCCAGATGGAGCGTTTCCATTGCTGATGAGGTTGGAGGAGCTCGAGTGGTCATAGATGGTTGACTCAATCAACAAATGCTGACCAGCTCATATGCACTACTGGGTCGGTTGATTCACACACAGCTCTAAGCAAGCCATGGTGACCTGGCCTTGTGGTCCAAGAACACCAGAGGCAATGGGTCTAGGAAACTGAAGTGTAAAGAGGAAAAAATGGGGACAAAAGACACAAACCTGCAGTGACTCAGTTTCCATTATTCTTGCTGTGTGAGGAACTTGGATTCTCAGATGCCAAGTAGGATGAAAATAGTCCCATCTAGGGCTGTACAAAACTACTGAGTGTCCTACCCTGTTTTGTCCTCTTTTTGGCTTTTTTTGAAGGGATGGGGAGTGGGATTAGGTTCAAGTACTGTTAAAGGTTCAAGTACCGAGGGACCTTGCAAAGTAAGTGGACTCAATCAAGCATAGATAATGGGGAGTTAGACCATCTTTGAAAGTCATGATGTGTGTCACATAAAAGGATTGGAGACTTATAACATAAGTTTATTTAAGTGAAGAGAGATTTGTCTTCTTATGGATTTGAATCCTTCTAGGGACTATTGGCATGGAAAATTAAGAGGGATTTTGCTGGGGAGGGAGGTGCCTGGAGGCATTGCCTCTGTCTTAGTCATATTTATGCACACAAAGAAGCAGAAACAGGATTGTTAGCCTCTCAGACTTCTCCAAGGCATTGAATAGAGGGTTGAGTTTCACTGAGAGAAAGGAGGATGTCACCTGCTAAAAAAGCAATTTTATATTCTTTATCATGCGTTGTGATGCCCTGAATCTAATTTAAGGCTTTGAAGTATTCTAAACCTACTTGCATTATCACTAAATCCCCTCCAGTTAATATGTCCAGGGAAAGGCATGTATCTTAAAAGAAATAGCTATGGAAGGAGCCTTCCCCGTGGTAGCTGGAGACTTTCGTGCAGACATTGCAAAGCGTAATATAAAACTTCCTTGGCTGCAATTAAGTAAATCTTGTGTCCTACAGCAGTGAGATAATATCTCCACAGAAATGCTTTTTAAAAGTTTCCTGTTTCCATTGTGTTCTCAATCCCCATGGGATAATATTCTCATTCACCAAGTCCTGGGCCCTTAAAAAAATAATAATTAAAACAGGTGTGAGTCAATGGGATTCCCCAACTTTTGTTTGGTTTTTGATTAAGGAGCATTACAACACGCGTGGTTTATTTGAGCAGTCTGGGGAGATGCTGGTGTTTGCAAGTCGTTTGGTGAGCCCAGAGACATGAGAGCCTGGCAAGGGAAAACGTAGATTCTCAGGATGCAAATCAGACCCTTTTATTGCATACTTTGTCTACATTGGCAACAGTTTTCCCTGTCTCTATACTATACTGTTTGTGTTTTGGCTCCTCTCACTGAGGAAGTGCAGTCTCATAATACACACACTGCTAGCTCGTATGCCTGGATTCAGTCCCAGCTGTGCCCTGATTCAGCGCATCCTCTAGCAAAAGTCTTCACGTGCCTCAGTTTCTGCAGCTGTCATGAATGCCAACCAAAAACAAGGGCCTAGAAATAATGCAACAGCTCCCAAATCTTTTTAACCTACTTTTGTGCATACCTCTGGGTTGGCCATCCAGCCTGGGAGCCCCTAGGTCAACCAGGCTGCCCACAGAAGTGGTGGCTGCCCCATCCCTGGAGGTGTTCAAGGCCAGGTTGGATGAGGCTTTGAGCTGGCTGGTCCAGTGAGAGATGTCCCTGCCCATAGTAGGGAGGTTGGAACTGTATGATCTTTAAGGTCCCTTCCAACCCAAACCATCTTTTGATTCCATGATTCTTGCAGAGGCATTTTGAGCTTCTCCTGTGAAAGCTGTTGGACAGGTAAAACCTTTATTCAACTATCTGGTTCAGATGATGTCTGGTTCTCCAGATGAACCTAATCCACAGCTAACCGGTTTGACTCAGTCTCCCTGATCTGCTAGAGACACCACTCTGAAGTGCATTTTAGGAGGAGATCACTGTGTTTCTGAGGGCATTTTGGGTCTGCTGCTCCCTCCTAGGGAACAGGAGAAGGAAGAGAAAATGGTCCATAAAATTTCCATTACTCTGAAAAGCAGAAACATCTGTTGGAGACTGCAAGTGAGGTTGGAATTGGTATTTACCAGCAAGAAGCTGGCATCTAGTCTGTTCAGACCCTCTGCAAAATAACTTTTGTTTCCTCCCATGGAAAACAACGTGGAGGAATCTCTGAGTCAGGATCTGCCCCAGGCACTCAAAGGCAGCAAACTTTGCACTTCTTAGCCAGGCTCTTGTGCGTGTACGTATCTACATGATACACATGCCTGTGCTCTGAACGAGGTGCATCTCATGAAATGGCAGTTCGGCAATGAACTGTTTCTAATAACAAGTCTTATATAAAGTCAGCTGTTCTGCATCATGCATTTTGGGTTTAGAAACTCAGTTCTTTAAAGCAGAGTTTCAGAAAATAAGCTGGTTTGTTTTCTTTTGTTTAAAGGAGGGAATTGGAGGAAGTGGCAAAGCTCCTAAGGTATCCAGAGACCTACAGTCCCTCCATTCCCAGGAAAAACATGTGTTAGGGAAAGGGGAATGCCCTACTTTCTAGTACAGTGGTGCTTGCCTCCTCCATGTATAGCTCCTGACTGCCTCTTTCATACTAATTTTGGTGCTAAAAGGGCAGGCACCTTCTCTGTGGTTGCAGAGCTGCCCTACGAGAAACTGCTAGCAGGAGCTAGAGGTCTTTGGTGCAGTCAGTTCCCTTTTTCTCTAGTTAGTCCAGAGAATGGAAGCATCCTGCTGCCCTGGCCATGTGAGATACTCAGTGTTATTCTGGACCTCGTTAAAGCAGCACTGCACCTGGATAAGTCGAATGTCCAATAGGTTTTAAAGGAATGAGAGGTTATGTGCCTGTCTGTGGTAGGTATCTATTATTTTCTTGGTTTGGTCCTTCACCAGACCCCAGGTAAGACCAGATGTGCTCTGGGTGTCAACCAGAGCTGGCCATGCTGGGAGAGGGGCACAAAACGCAGAAGCTGGAAGCTACTGTAGACAGCCCCCTCCTGGCAGCATCCTCTCCTGCTGTTTGAGGGATCTTGCATCCTTGACAGCAAAATTATCATACAAAGTATGGTAAGAAGGCAGTGAGCGTCATTGGTTTCCATCGCAAGATGCAATGCCAGCTTCTGCTCCCAGTCTGTTTTATTGTGGAGCATCTCATTAAAAAGGAGGGGGATTTAAATGGTGGTTTGAAAATCAGAAGGTGATAAAGGCTCTTGTGTGTCATCATGCTGTGGTGTTTCAGAGTCACAAGGCACTTCATTTGTTCAAACCCCTACCTCATTCTGAGAGATCTGATGAGTAAATGAGTTGGAGTTAGTGCTCACTGCCTCCATCTCAGGCAGTGAGACTGGCTGCTGTTTGGGAAGAAATTGATTGTGAGCTCCACACTCATACTGAGCTGGGAACTTGTAATATTGGTTGGTTTAGCCAGTTATTTCCTTGGCTTTGTGTAAATTGTTTTGAGACCCAGTTCTGTGGGTTCTGCTGCTTCCCATGCTACATGGTGTTTCCTGAAGAGCTACCTTGAGTTGCCCATCCTAGCACAGGAGGGCATGGGTGAAGGCGCCAGAGAGCTACCCCATGTCTGTGACAAGATCCTGATCCCCCTGCCTGGGCTTGGTGCAATGCTCTGAATCTGTTTGTCTGCCTTCTACCTGTGCCGCACACCTGGAGAGTGGTTTGGGGGTGCAGTTGTTTAGGTGATTATGTGCATCCCTTTCCAGCATCCACCCTGAACGCTGTCAGATATAACATCCCAGGCTAGACCATTATTTTGACTATACATGGCATTTCTTTCTGTCCTTTTGCCAGGTTTTCTTCTGAGAATAATATATGTACATTGCAATGTTAGCTGATGATGCCAAGGACTGCTGGAGGAACTCTTGCAAATGACCTTTTTTTTTGTGAGATAATCTGTGGGTTATTAAAAAAAAACATATATTTAAAAATCCTAAAGTCAACAGATTTGCATGAAAAATTGTCTGCCTTGTCTGGCTTACTTGACACTTTGGCTGTCTTAGAACAGATGGGACAGTATCCAGCTGTGGGAAAGGAAATACATTTAATGTTTATATTGTGGTCATTGAAATGTGAGGGGCACCAACAGGCTCATAAGGAACCATTGAGAAAAATCCCCAAAGCCTATCAAAGCCTAGGTTGCATAATATTGACAAAACAGTGCTGCTCGAAGTAGCTGTGCTAAATCTAATAGCTGTCCAGTCTGTTCTGTCCTGTCATGAAAGATTAGGTTTGATTAAGACCAGTATGTTTCAAGAAATCATTTGTCCCTACAGATCCATGCAGTATGTTCTTTGAGCTTAAGGAAGAACATCTAAAGAAGCAGAAAACTAGGCCTTTTGGAAGGGGGGAAAAAAGCCCAAGACAGATGAGACTGAAGAGACCCTCAGCTGGCCCTAGTTTTCTTTAATGTTCCTGGTAAAAGAGATTTCATACTCTTGTAGGATCAGTCACTTATTGCCCTGGTGTGTAGGAGTTGCTTTAGGCGGCTTTGGCCACGTGGCGCTTTCTTGAAAGAGTAGAACTGACCCCAAAAAAATTCTTTCTGTGCAAGAAAACCTAGAGGCGGTGGCTTCATCTGTATTGCTCTGCTGCCTTCTCACAGGGAGTTTTAGCAATGACAGGAACAGCCAGGACCAGAAGAGCCCCTTACTGCTGTGTGTTGGAGCACTCTCAAAGCTCTGCTAGCTTGATGCTAAGAGCTGAGCTGGCCCCATAGGGTGGAGGACAGATCCCTTATTGCAGCTTTCTTCCAGCCAAGTAGAGTCCCTGCAGTATTTCATAGCATCCCTCTTATGATTTTTTTCTTCTTTTTACATAGAAATGGACCTGAATTTACCCATTCCTAACTTCTGATAAAATTCATCTATGGATCAAGCCTCAGAACCATCTTAACTATGCATAATAGGTAGAACTTCAGCCCAAACATCTTGAACGATCACATCCACCTCCAAACTCCACATCTTGAGCCCATCTCCTCTTTTAATTATATCAGACCATTACTGTGTCTGTAAAAGACTCATCTCCTCATATCTGTATCTGCTTAAAAATTATATCAATTGCTATTTTTCTAAATCCCTCTATCAAAGAAATCCTCTCCCCTCCCTACTAAATCTGTTGCACTTGGGACTTCAGGGAACAGAGCAGATGCAGTTTGATGCCCTCGTCCAAACTAATGATTTGTTTCTGGCTGAGAACATGTTACCATCAAGGGGTTTTAATATTCTGCAGAATTTAGTGGAGGCCAATAGAGTAGGAGGGGGTTAGATGCTCTGCCTTTGCCAAGATGTTTATGCAGCAGGAATGTTATTTATGTAAATCTGGAAGCACTCTTGAACCGATAGCCCTGCTTTTGCATCTCAGACTTTTTCCATTAAGTCGTTGATCTTCCTTCAAAAAAAACTTTTTTTTTTTTTTAATAAAAAGTCCCTCTGAAAATCTAAAACTCGAGCCTGAAAAGTGCTTGGGGAAAAATATTTACAGCACAACTTTTCCAAACTACCCACATTATACAGACCACGGCAATTTCTTGAAGAATGCTGGGATAACAACCACTCGATTCAGGGTTTCACACATCCTCTCCCCTTCTTCTCCATCTGCCTCTTTTCTCCTTGTAAATGAAGTTATTGCATGCTCCAGCATCTGACTGTCCTATTTAGGGTGAGCCTGTTTCACCTAAGCAGGCCATGCACAGATGCTAAATGAAAAAAATAAAGCTTGGAGAAAGTCCTAATTGTCAAAATATGTGCACTAGGTACAAGTACCACTCCTCATCTTCAAGTTCTTCCTTTCTCACTGGTACAGAGCCATGCAGAGACCATGTTTCTTGCGTGAAGCAGCTGAATTCTGCCAAAACTGGTTTTGCTCCTGACTTTTTTGGAAAGACTTGTTTTCCTTGTAAAGTTTTTTTAATGTTTTATAAATTTCCTCCCTGTAAATAGCATGATAAGTAAGTGCCACTTGGAGCTTTGTCTGTTACAACATAAAAGACAATGAGAAAGTTGGGCAGGATGGACTGAAGGGCACAAGGTGGACATCCATGAACTGGGGGAAACTGGGTGAAAGCCCAGGTGTCAGAGCAGGGCAGTGTTGGTTGTGGTGTGGCCTGCTGAGCGCTCGGTGTATGCATCCGTGTGATGTGTAGCTTTTGGGATGTGAGGAGGGATGTAGACTCGAATGAGGTGCTGGCAGACAGAGGAAGCCTGAATGAGTGTGTTGCTCAGAAAACAGGGTAGGGTGTGTATGAAGCCTTACAAATTAGTCTTACCCACCTTCCCTGGAGGGTAACAAACTCTCCAGAGTGCTGTTTTCTGCTCTGAAGATCTTTGAAAATATCTCCAAAAAGGATAATGGTGTTTCTGGATTCCTGTGTGGAAATATCACCAAAGCTGGTGATGCTGTGAGCTGCTCCCTTTGCCTGCAGGTGCCCAGTGAAGCTCCTGCTGCAGGGAAGGGGCTCCCTGAGCAGAATTATTCTGCGCACCATGGAAATCAAGAGCTGTAGTGAAGCAGACACTGTGTTTCAGGTGTTTGCATGTGATGACTCCCACACAGGTACATGAATCCAAACTTGTTAACTTGTGTTCTGCAGCCCATATCACTGCTGGAGCAGCTAGTGGGCTCCTGATGCTGTGTATTAATATAGTATGTGCACTGAAGCAGCAAGTTCGCTAACAACAAATTCCTGAAAAGCAATAACATGAATCACTTATGACTGGAAGCAAGCAAAGACTGAAATATCCTGGGAAATAACACTGATCGATAAAGTTGCCAATTGCAGTGGTTAATGGGGAGTTTAGCCCAGGCAACTCTGATTCCTTTTTTAACATAAAACTCTTTGTTTGGCATGTAATTCCTGTGACTTATTGCAAATGATTGAACTCGCTTATCTTTTAGGGATTTGCATTATCTGCACAAGCAGCAGAACGTGACCATATTTGATCCTCTCAGAATCCCAGCCAATCCAATGGCAAAATATAAATGTCTGCCTAGAAACTATTTTTGAAGGGCATATATGGAAATGATGATGATTCAAAGACAGAACAAATGCACCTACAGCTAGCACAGCTGTCATCCCAGATTGCTATCTTCTTTCTGCCTGTTGCTCAGGCTGAGAAAGTTGAGTTTGTTCAGCTTAGAGAAGAGAAGGCTCTGGAGAGACATTATAGGAGCCTTCCATTACTGAAAGGGGCTCCAGGAAAGCTGGGAAGGGGCTCTTTCTCAGGGAGTGTAGGGACAGGATGTGGAGGGCTGGTTTTAAGCTGGAAGAGGGAAGATTTAGATAAGATATTAGGAAGAAATATTTTACTGTGAGGGTGGGGAGGCACTGGCCCAGGTTGCCCAGGGAATGCATGGCTGCCCCATCCCTGGAGCCGTTCAAAGCCAGGTTGGATGGGGCTTGGAGCAACCTGGTCCAGTGGGAGGTGTCCCTGCCTGTGGCAGAGGGGTTGGAACTGGATGGGCCTGGAGGTCCCTTCCAAACCATTCAACGATCCCTCCGAGTATATTTATGTAACACACAGTACCAGCAAAGCTGGTGAAACAAATGATGAAAACAAACCAAATATTAATGCACTTATAACAACAACCTAAGCATTTTCTGAATGCTGGGGGAAATGGAAGAAAGCTGTTTTACAGTCAGCACCTGGCCATGGTAAGGCCATCGCCATCCAAGTTTCTCCAAAACTGAAACAGCACAGGGAAACACCTTGGTTCCCATTAATTAACCCTCTGTGTTTTTGCATCCCAGCCCCTCTGGCATGGTTAGTCTCAGCAAAGGAGGAAAGAAGTGCTGCAGGCTGGACCCATGGAGGTTGGCAGATTACACCAGATGTGCATCTGCCTTTAAGCTGCAGCCATAGAACTAGGATCAGCTTTTAGAAAAGAATGTTAAAAGCACCAAGATTCATTCTTTTTATTGCACATTTTCTTTTGTCATGTGTTTTGTTGGGTTTTTTTTTCTTCTAATAGTGAGTATGAGACCAATTATCTGCATTTTCTCTGAGCAGTTGTTACTGAGGTTTATTAACATCTGGAGTTTGACCTAGACCATCAGTGTGTGGCACTGGTAGCAAACAGGATTATGATGTGGCAAGGGGACATTCTTATGTGCATAAAGAATCCTTGGATTCCTTCCTGCTAGGGATGCTTGGATCCCTCAGAGATGGGTGTGGGGTTTATGAGGAGGGGGAGGAGGGGTTACTTGCTGTTTTTTGAGTCTTGATGGGTAACACCCTACCCGTGGGGCAAATAGCAGGCAAATCAGAACCAGGAAGTGATGTGGCACATGCACATGAAAAATGATGGGTGGGGAATGTTAACCAAACTCAAAAGGAACTCGGGATATGTGCCAGGTCATGTTCTGGTTCAAGTCCTTTGCTTGGTTTCTAGTTCATCTCAGCTCAGTGGCCCGCTTGGTAAACCCCATATCTCCAAGAAGACCTATGCAGTGAGGAGCAGGAAGGAAGTCTGTTGTTGTTTTTGTTTTAAAACATAATTTGGACCAGGATGTGATGGGGATTGTCCCTAGGACAATTGCTTACTCATGGCTCTTGCATTGCTCAGCACCCTTCCTAATCTCTATCACGCAGTTAATCTTGAAAGCAGCTAATGCTGTCAGCATGTATTGCTGATGTGATAGGAAAGTGTTCTAATGTGTGCTTGCTTCTTCGATGTAGTCTTCAGCATGAAATGACTTCAGGAGCCAGTGCTCAGCCAGCAGCTCTAACTGTTCACAGGTTTTAAGGAAAATCTGAAAGTGTCTAGGCTTGGAAAATCACTTGAGGTTGCCTGCTGCCCTCTCTGGTCATTGAACTTCACAAAGGACAGCAGATCCTTTGTGCTTGATGTGCTGTTTTCGCGCCAGTATGGCTCCCACGTCTTCATAGCAGGGTATCTTTTAGGTACCCAGTAGTGTCAGTCTTCTGTGCTAGTCTAGCAATGATCTGATGAAGATCCAAGTTTAGGGAGACAGTGGATCTTGGATGTATTTCTATTCTTCTGGTTGTGAACCCTGAAATCAGTCATTGCTTGATCAGAACTTTTCCACCTTCTTCATATAAGAAGTCCAGTTATCCCCGACGTCACCCTGGAATGACCAAACTATAGCAATGCTCAAGCCCTGTGTCCTCTCCTGAGCTGCTGGGTTTCAGGAAGCCATAAGATCTGCAAGAGGTGTAAGATGGGGATTTCTGTGCTTCAAATGACATCCTGTCCCACCACAATCGCTTTATTGACCTACCATGTCATGTGAGAGGTGCACAGTCTTCATAGCATGAGACAGGATTTATCTTTTGAAGGTAGTTATTCAGCAGAACCAAAGACTGTTGATTAAAGAATGTCTTTCAAGAAATGCTGAGTATCTGAGCCCACATACATATGATTTGATGAAATAATTAAGAAAATATGCCTAGTTCCCTTCAATGAAACACGCAAACCTTCTCTAAATGCTCGTTTGTTATGTAGAGATTTTACTGCTTGGATCCTAATTTTTCACAGCTGTAAACAGAAGACAAAGGGTGGTGGAAAAAAAACTAGTCTTAAGTAGGAAGGAAGAGGTGTGTGATCAGAAAACCTTTGGCAAGTTAAGAGGATTAAGAAAGGCCCCAATGTTCTGAATTTAAGTTCTCTGAGTTGGACTAACATCATGGATTAGATTTGGGTGGTTAAGAGGAAGAAAATACCTCATTAAAAAGAAGCAGTTGGGTTTAAAGTTGTTGTAAGACAATGGCTGAAACAGCTCAACTGGAATGGTCTCGCTTGCTTAATTCTGGGTTTTGTGTGTGTGTGTGTGTGTGTTTTCATGCCCTCCCCCACCTCTTTGCTCCCAATCTAAAAGCCTGCAGGATTTGCTTTAAAATATATCACTTTCTTTCCTTCTCTCCTCTTGGCATTGCTGTGTTTGGGCTGTGTTGTCTAAATGGTCAAGCTGGATTGATGCTGGGAGCAAGGAAACCTTTGCTCTGGGGACTGTGAATGCTGAAAAGTGGCACTGAAAATATAAGAGACCAGTTTTATTTTTAGCAGATTATTTTTAAGTCCACCTTTTCCTTTACAAAAGTAATGTTGGACCTTTGAGCACTTGCTCTTTGCAAGATGGTAACCTAGTGGTGATGGAGATGATCATTGCTGTGGGATTAAACTCTGCAGTTGAGAAGGGGACTCAGGACTGAATTCTGCTGTCGCTTTTTCAGCTGAAGTTTTCTGAAAACACACACCAGCAAAATCGCGGGAGAATTGGAGGGGCTCAATACTTTGGAGAAAGAGCAAGATAAATACTGATCTGAAAGAGCAGGAGCGAGCAAGCACACCAAAGAGGCAGCCAGGAGGTTGTAGAATGGTAAACAAAAGAAAAGCGAAAAATTAAGCTGTGTCTGTGGCCCCCCCATCCTGAGAAATCACCTGAGAACCATTTAGTGATGGTTTAAGGTTCTTGAGGCAAGGCTACCCATGGTATAAAGCTCTCGGGAGGCTCATTGACAAGTGTTTAGTTGTTCTTGGAAGCCAACAGGAGAAGAGTTTAGAATGTCATGGCTTGGGCAGGTGCAAGTCCTGTTGGCATCCTTCTACATGAAACTCCATCCAGGGAGGAGAGGATTAGTCCAAGAGGATGTCAGAAGATACCATAACCCTTCTTGGTTAAGCACGTTTGGATTCGAAATGGACTTGTGTTCTTCCAAATGGCAGCATACACTGCCAACAATGCTGGTGGCCAAACTTCATTGATGTGCACAGGACCGTGTTCTCTTGGACCATCTCACCATTACCTCGGCTGCCTTCTCTTGTGCCTGCCCTCCAACTAGGCAGATTTTTTTTCATTTTCATACTGAAAGCAGAGCAGTTCCTCTGAGAGCAGCGCTCTTGGCCATAATATCTTGCCAATGGAAAAAGTGACACTAAAAATAAACTTGTTTCGGAAAGAAGCAAAGGCAACTTTCAAAAAATCCCAAACTAAAAGGAAAAAGGGGAAAAAAAACCAGAAACCACCATCCCAGTCTAGACAGCTGCACTAGGTGGAGGCAATAACAACCAAAAGGAATAAATTAAACTGTGGTTAAGGGGAGAATTTGTCTCCCCTGATTGCAAGACAAAAGAAACCCAATTCCTTGTTTGTAGAAAGAGATGTTTGGGAATTTCTCAGGCCAGCTGAGGGCCTATTAGAGTGATGTGAACTGGAAATGGAGTTCGAGGGCTCTGGCTGGTTGCATGACCCAACTCCGGACCACACACAATATGCAAAGCTTTGACAAGGCAGCGAGTAGTGGTAGGTGGCAAAACTGTCTGTTATTCCATTGAAGAACAAAATGGACTTCTGCTGTGTGACCTCGGCACCATCCACAGTGGTGATGGAAGGAGAATTGAGTCTCTCTCCTTCCAGATTTCTACTTCGGGTTTTCAAAACTGCCTGGCAGCTGTTGCTCTATTAGTAATTAATGGATGCAAGTTGTGACCGTGGTTTTTAAAAGCAGTGGTGGGTTTCCCCTTTTTATCCTTCCAGTTGCAAGCAAACCAAAGGCTGGGTCCTGCCAGTGCTCAAGGTGTGTTCTGCTGGTTTTAGATTCGTGTTATTCCTGAGTGTTGTGGCTGCACAATTTTCTGTGTCTTAAGGTTTACATGTACGTGTATGTGCCACACAAACGCTGACTTGCGTGCCAGTTATTTGATTCAGTATGGACAGGATTTCATCCTGTGTCAGTGCTCACAGAGACTTCAATTGAAAAAACTTTACCATATTTGTTTATTTTTTAACTTCTAAAGGAACAACTGAAAACTCGTCTAAAGAAATAACCATGGTTGTGTTCTCAGTTGTCTTTGTCCTCTTAATGAAATCTATCATTGTTTTGACATTTGTATGTCTTGTGAAAATGAAATATCTTTACAAGAATGAACATTTAAAACACAGGAAGGAAAGGTAAATATTTCTCTTTTAGGAACTGTACCTGGAGCCTGCCTGGGTGTTGGTTCTCATCCCACATCACATGTAGTAGAGAAAGGACCTGCTGGTTACGCCCTTTGTGTCTTCCGTCTGCGAAACAGGCAGCTGGCAGATAAAAATGAGGCCAGTTTCCCCACTTGTAGTCATTAAGGATCACTTGACATTTGATAAAAGCCTGAGTATTTGCCCTGGTGTCCAGAGTGAATTCCAGTTTGCTTATTAAGACTTTTCCTACATGAAACTCATCCCATACTTTCAGCTGAAACCCAGTTTTCTTTGCTTTTTCTGCAGCCTTGCACTGCAGAGGGGCTGCAGTTCAGTGCTAAATGAAATGGGGGGGTTTGGGTATGCCTAGTCAGTAAAATAGCTCAAGCACACGGACAGCCAGCCAGAAAAAAAGGGTTTGCAGTTGGCTTACTTATTCACTGCTTGCGAATTTCATTTTTCAGTTGAATTAATCTTTAAAAGTTGGATTGTTGCTATTTTTTGAAGGTACTAGCTAGCTGTTTACAACCAGACACGCATTGCTGATGGAACCCCAGTGCCTTGGCCCAGCAGATGTTTGGTTTAACATCAAACCTGGCTGAGAATATATGGAGTGTCGTGATATTTTCTAGCCCACAGCAAGGGCACTGCTGGCCTGATGGGCTACTCAAGGTGTTAAATGCCCAAAGAGGTTTAGTGAAATATCCCTGTCCATGGGCTTGCTTCCGGCTCGCAGTCCGCACCCGGCTGGGCTTGTTTTCTTGGGAAGTGGTGACACCACAAACATGTTTTGGGTTGGTTTTGGCTTGTCTTCCTCCTGTGTCAGGCAGGTTTTAATAAGCAGTGTTGGGGGTTTAGCCTGCTCTCCTAAGGAAATGAGCCTGACATGATCACACCATCTAGATCAGTTTACATTCCTTTTTTCCCAGTGATATTTTCTGCAGTTTGTCATCTGCAAAGTACCTGAGGGGTTTGTGAAAGCAGTGGGCTAGGGAGAGGGGAGAGGTGTGTGTTAGCATCCCACCAGAGGACCAGTCGAGCTGTCCTTGCTCTGTGTTGTGTAACACCAGGGAGTGGGCAGGGAGAAAGACATCACGGGTGCTCCACCAAAAGAAGCTTTACTTGGAGTTTGTCCCTACTTTGGCATAAAGTGACCTAAGACACAGCCACAGAAAATCCCAGCCTTGATGAGTGCCACTGCCGATGTGAAAACTTCATTTAAAGTATTTGTTTGCCTGGAAGAAGCCATGCTGCTAAGCAACAGGTAAGCTCACCTGGAAATGATGCACCAACTATTTAGTTTCAAGGGGAGCCTGCAAAGATCTCTGCAATAGTAAATCCACCCTGTGCAAACAAAAAATAAAACAGGATGGTGGGAGCCGTGTGTTTTTTCCCAGCTGCTTTGCAAACATTAAACTCCCCTGTGAGGCATGGGAGCCTGACTCAGCCGCAGCCGGGCTTACTGTACAAACCACGGGGACCAGCGCAGCAGCCCAAACAAGGTTATAGGCAGATAATCAGTGAGATGTTTCTGTATGAATAGTTGATAAAAGTCATCGTGCTATTTCTCTCCCACCTGATCTGCTTCTTTCTCCCCAGCTCCTTTTGATGTTTGCTTTCACAGCAATTTCTTACAATGTGAAATTCATCATGGTTTTAATGGTTTGGGGATGATGTGGTTTTTCAGATGAACGGAACAATGATGTAGAGCTCTGAAAGATGCCTCTGCTCTTTATCAGCTATTTCTTTCAAGTACTAAATGCTTTTTCATTCCCTTTTTGTTCTGCAAAGGTGGATTCTTCCCCTGTGCTGTTTACTAATTAAAAGTGGGTTGGTAAAGAATAAGCATATTGTCCCTGCCACAGTTTGATCTATTGTTATTAAGGCTCTGTGTTGTTACAGATGAGATCAAAGAATTTAATTTATGATGGGTGGATAGGTCAAGTTCAGTCGTCTGAAGCGAGTGCTGGGTAGAAAGCACGGTCAGACAATAATGTCTTAAGCAGTAGCCCAGGCAATAAGGCTTTCCTCATAAATAGTACAGCCCTACTTTCTCCATTTTTGACTCCAAGTCAAGCAGTCTATGGATGTAAGTATTTGAAGATAGATGCATGCAGTCTATTAACTCCCCATTCTGCCTTCACTTGGTACAATGTCCACAGGAGATAATACAACACCAGAGAAATCTGAGGCTTAAGATAAAAGAAAAATTCTGGGCCCATGCCCACGTGTTTCAGCTTGCCTGATTCACAGGTTTGCGTTACATCTGCATGCATGCTGCAACTTCCCATTACATTTTAGAGACTGAGAGAGTTGGGGTTGTTCAGCCTGGAGAAGAGAAGGGTCCAAGGAGACCTTATACCAACCTTCCAGTACCTGAAAGCGCTACAAGAAAGCTGGAGAGGGACTGTTTACAAAGTCTTGTAGTGATAGGACTAGAGGCAATGGGTATAAACTGGAGAGGGGCAGATATAGACTAGGCGTAAGGAGGAATTTCTTCACAATGAGAGTGGTGAGGCGCTGGCACACGTTGCCCGGGGAAGTAGTGGCTGCCCCATCCCTGGAGGTGTTTAAGGCCAGGTTGGATGGGCCTTGGGCAGCCTGATCTAGTGGGAAGTGGAACTGGATGATCTTTAAGGTCCCTTCCAACCCAAACTATTGCATGATTCTATGATTTTTAACATTATTTTAAAATATCCCTTGATCTTGCAGTAAGAATCTCTAACTAAGACCTAAAGTTGATGCTGCAAAGTCTTAGTCACACCCTAATAACAAAAGGGGAATGGGGTGGGGGAACAAATTTATTGGGTCTGCTTATAGTCTCTAGCTGCAATATTTTCCTTGAACTCTGCTCAAAGAGGAATGGGTTGGATTATATCCATTTCATCTTTATTTATTACACATCAGTGTGCAGCACTGTTATGAAACCAAGAAAGACACCCACCTCTCCCCAGTGCCTATGGAAACCATGAGGACTGGCTTGACGTGCAAGATGAGTAACCTGGGAGCAGTTTCTGAGCTCTATTATTAGTATGTGTCCATGAATGCATGGTTAATATAGCTGTATATGTGGTTTGTGCTTTCCTTGTGTTCTGCCCAGCTGGAGCCTGGCAGTTGTTTTGGGTGGGAACCACATCTCCTTGCCTCTGTTTGGAGAGGGCTGGTGGAAGAGCCAGGATAGCTCGGGGCTATGGCTCAGCTTGTAATTGGGCAGAAGGGTTTTTACTGTCGGCTCCATCACTGAGTACACTCTATGTACATTTTTCGGCCCCAGCAAGGGCTGTGGTTTCTTTGGGTCAGGCAAATTCATTACAAACCAGCTGAGCCTTGGCATAAGAACCAAATGCAAAATGTCACTGCTTTAAAAAGAAAAAAATCCCTTTCCCTGACCTGCTTCACAGAGGAGGAGGAAATACACTAGTTCTGTAACGGATGGGTTTCCATGGGTGTGCAGCCTCCATGCCCTGACATGACAGCTCAGCTGGCCTAGACGGTCCTTGTTCTCCCTGCCTGTGAAGCTTTGGGTTTGATCAACATCCCCATCTAAAGACCCCAGGATGCTCTATCCCACACAGGGTTTCTGCTCTGGGTCCCTTTCTGTGTTGTCTGGCAGTTTCTTGCCCACTTTGGTGGCAGTTTCACCTTGTCGCGCTAATGCCTCTGCCTCCCCTCTGTCTGCTTCTGCTCCCCAGCTGCAGCCTCCATTCCTCAGCTGGTGCGTAGCGTTATGGCCCTGACCAGGGAGCCAATCTAGATTTATAAAACAAAGCTGTGGGAGGTATTCATAAATTGGGGTGTCTTTGCAGGCTTATTGTGGAAGGACATCGGTTGATTCAGAGCATGGCCATGCACAGAGCTGTGCTGATGGGCCAGAGGGACGTTGTAAACCAAGAGGGGAGGGGATGTTCAGGGAGAGGATGCTCTGCACTCACATCTGAGCTGGGTTCTCACCCATGACACGGCCCCGTGAGACCAGCTGCAAACCATGCATGGTACAGAAAGTTTCCTCTGGTGGCTATGTCAGAGGAGACCCAGGATTGGCAGTGTTTTTCAGTTCCTGGTAGCATCCTCAGTTCCCTATTCACCCCTTTAAGGGACTATTTTAGTTGACGTTGAGAGATCAAACTTCATAAGGTGTAACTGCAGCCCAGGGAAGGGCTGTTTGCCTACTGCTTTCTGCTTTCTCAGTTGTGCATACCTGCAGACTGATACTCCATGGCCATAACAGGGCAATATTGGAACAGATGATACTCTTGGGAGATTTTTTTTAACTGGATGAGAAGCTGTGAATATGTGATAACTTGGCATGTCCTTGTAAACCTTGCAACCCAAGAGTTAGATCCAGGAAACTGACATAGTCTGGATAAGCCTCGAGGATGCTCACACACGTTGTGTTGCTCATCCAAACCCAACCTTTAAAATTTTCCCATTACAGCTCTGTCTGCCCCTCAGCCTTTAGAAGGAGAACTGGTGGGTGGTACAGTGTCTGTCTTAGTGTCTTAATCACATTTACTGCCTCTTCATTTTCTGGAATAAAAACCTAAGCTTTTATTTCTCATGGCTTTGCAATGCATCATCTTGTAAATCAATTTTCCCCTTCAGTTTACTTAATAACACTGTTGAAAGTCATCAGCTAGAAAGCATCCAGTGGTGATTACAAAAATTTTTTCAAACCCCACTCCCCTCTATGATGAGCGAGAGGGACGAAGAAAATCTACAACTTTTTTCTTTCTGTCTCAGTAAAAGAAAAGCAACCCACTGAGAGTCATTAGTAACTGTTGAGAACTAATATTTAGATGTTGTAATTTATTTTCATGTTTACAGAAACCACAATTAAATATTTTAATAAATCTCCAGAAAATTATAATTAGAGATCTGTAGCCAAATTTTGGGGGAGGGAGTTAAAAATAATTAGAAAGGCTTTTAATGCCTAGGGATTTTTTGTTTGTTTCTGTTGACTGATATATACAGTAAACTGCTTGAGTCCCGAGGTGACTCACGGGCTGTGCAGATGCTGAGCTTTCCTCCAGGCTCGCTGAGTTAATTGAGTAGGAAGAGAAGCTGTGTAACCACCTCCTCTGGTCCCATGTCCTCGTCCCCTGCTGCAAAACCAGAGGGTGTGTGAAAACCCCTCCTGGAGACCCAGCTGCAGGAATATTGGGTTTTCCAGGCAATTACGTTTTTTGGGAAGCTTGTGCTCTGACCCAGTGTCAGTGAAACAAGATTAGTTGGGGTATTCTGGAGGCTGCCAAAGCCAAGCAGAGGATGCACACATGTGGGAGGAGAGCAGGTCTTGGAGGACAAAGTAGCTTCTTTCAAGGTCAAGTCTCCCAGGGCTGGTTCCTACTTGGGAGGGGTATGAGCAGCGCTCTGCCTTCCTTTCACTGTTGTAGCTGAGTATTTGCCACTTCTGTGAAGATTTTGAAGGAAAAAAGTTTAAAAATCCCCCAAACTCTCCAAACAAAAATGAAAAACCCCAAGCCACAACTAAAACCACCTTACTGGTGGTGACCCTCCTCACTGCTTGTCTCTGCTGCTTTTGCAGTTGGGCATGGACATGCAGAATGCAGATACTGTATGCAGTTCTCTGGAATCTCCTTTAAAATTAATCTGGGAGCTGCTTGGGTGAGGTGCTGTGGACCTGGGGTCACTTCACTTGGCCTCTTTAGGTACTGTGTTGCTTTACCCAAACTCACCTCTCATTTAACCGTATGTTGCCCAGCAAGCTGAAACGTCCTCGTGCTTCATAGTCTCGATAACCATTGGGTCTGAACATAACCATCCATTCCCTGGTCTTACGCTGAGGAGTAGTTCCATTTAGGCATAGTGCAGGAATTGAAAGCTCGCACCTAAGTAATGCTGCCCGCAAGCTATGGCTGATCGGATCTAACCAAAGCGGAGAGTGGCACCACGTTTACTTGGGTTGAAATCATCCGCCTAATTGGCAACTGAGCTTCTACATGAACATCGCCCTGACTGTGAATATTGAGCCTTCCTGCAAATCCTGCTTTTATTATAGTATCTTTACTATGCAAAGCCTTTTCTTGGCATGGGGACGGTTGCAAGCTTGTAACAGTATGCACTTAGTTATGGATGTAATTTTATTTGCCTTTGTTAGAATCTTTAATATAAAACTCAGTAAAAGGATCTCTGTAATAAAAATGGCTCAGGGAAATAACAATAAACAGGTTTTATGATACAGAAGATACATTTAAAAAAATCCTCCTAAGAAAAATGATCTTAAGAATCTCAAAAAATACAGAATATGGGAGAATTTTCCCCACCCACTACAATCAAAGATGGGTGGTCTGCGTGCCATGTGAGCTTCCTCACTCCAGCTCTTGTGGGCAGGAGAAGGGGAGCTGTGCTCTGTCTCAGTAATGAACTCTGACTGTCCAGGAAAGCATTTATTTCTGCAAAATTAAAAAGGGGGAGAGTCAATGGATCTGTTTATAGCTAGATAAAAAAAGCAGAAAAGTTAATGCTAACATATGTTGCTTCATGTTGCCAGAACATAAACCTTTGCAGGATGGTAGTCCAGAGTGCAGGTGGAAAGTAATCGGTACCTGTATTTATTTATTCTTAAGGTTTGGAAGGCCAGCTCACATAAGGGAGGAGGTGAATGCATAGAGTCCCTATAGGCACATTATATCTTTGTGTGGATACTTTAGATATTGTAGTACATAGACTACAATAGGGTCTGGACCTGGGTATCAAAATTGCTACAGCTAAATCACCCTCTTGGCAAGGCACCAACTGAAAGGTAGGTTTATCCTCCTCTGCCTGTTCTTCACACCAAGTGTGGTGGTTTGGTGCTAAAGGGATGAGAGGACAATGTGTGCCATGGGTGCAATCAGTGGAAGACTGTGCAGGGTAACCTTTCTGTATCACGGTCATGGAGAGCGAGCAGTGTGATAGGTAGAGCAGCAGTGTGAGTGCCCTTGTGACTATTGGATTCAATTTAGGAGATACTAGCTAAATGGCACAAATCATATACTGCTTCAGGTGTCACCGTTCTTGGTCTATAAAGCGATGAAGATACTTTCTTTCTCCTTTTATTCATGCAGACTTCTGGGTTCAGGGACTGAGTCCTGGCACGAGCTTTTAGACTATTTCACTGAAAAGCTACAGGCTCTTGTAGGCAACTGGCCATGTACCATCATGATGATGATACCTAGACATGACATCTCTCTTCACAGACCTACCCAGACTGACATTATTCCTCATGGATACATATTCTTAGAGATAAATCTTTCTTGCATTAATCTCAGATATTTGATTGGCAATTACTTGTATCTCACAGACTTCACTGGGAGTGTACTTCATTGGTTTGTGACAAAACATGAACTTTTCATGTTTTCTCATGCTGAGAGTTATCAAATAGAGACAAAAGCCCTATTTCCTGCCTTGCCGTGTCTTCCGAGAGGGAAATGAGGGGGCTGTTGGTGTGAGATCATCCCCTCTCAGAGGACAAGAAACTGGCCTATGAGTCCACAGTCTGAATACAGATGAGAGAACTGGCAAGGCTACACAATATTACTTCAGGAACTCATATATTCTCTCTGTCTTCAGGATCCAGGTGCTGTAAGTTACAGAGTTGGTCCTTCTGATATCAGATAGGGTTTGCTTAGTTCATAAGACTGAAAGAAGTGTTGTCCACAAAGATCCAGGACTCGCAGGTGTTGCGATGGTTTGATTTTCAGGGCCTGTAGTGCTGATGTCATCTTCCATGGAGAGGGAAGGTCCTAAGTGCTGACCATACGAGGCCCATAGTTTGCTTTCCCATTCAAACCAGGCCCAGGTACTCCAGTATAAGTCAGGAGCTTTGGAGCTGAGACTCACAGCCTCTTTGCTCCCCATCCTCCCCATAAGACTGTGGCATCTGATCATGTGGCAGACTGGGCTCTACTGGGACCTTGCCTGTTTTCCGTTGGACAATTATCCATGCTGACATTTTCATAGAACACTTTTTGTTTTCTGTCAGGTATATTCCACCAGAGAATTTTCAAGCTGATTTTAAGAGCAAGTTAACTAATAATTAATGATATTTTTTCTACATCCATTCCCACAGGACCCATTACTGATGGCTCAATTGAAAACATGAATGAATTAAGCTATAATCCATCTCTGCAAGTTAGAGAAATAGGTCATTTTTGGTTTCTTTCAATATTGTAAGCAGTTTTTCAAAGCTCTAGACTGGATACAACACAACAAAACTCTGAGTTTTGTCCGTTTTCCCCTAGTGGTTAACAAAGCTGAATTTTTTTCTAATGTAAATAGCAGGATCCCCCATATTCCACATAGAAGGTCAGCCCAATCCAGTCCCACGCATGTCACATCCACGCAAAAGCCACCTGAAGACCAGATAAGCAAATCTGCCTTGGACTGGGGGTAGTAAAGAGGGTTGGGGAAAATCATTCCAAAATTTGAAGTCTTTCCTGATGTCTTTACTATCAATATCTGTTTTAAAACCTAGTGAGCTCTGGCTTGGGTCTCTATCTCTTCCAGCTGTAGCATTATGGCACAGGGACAGAGGCACGCTCCTAGGTGTGAAATACTGCAAGGAGTGAGTTCATTTTGAACACAACGGTGGCCTGACAGCAGGCAATACCATGGAGAGAAGCAGTTAGACCAGGAAAGAGGCTGAATGCTTCAACAAAATAAATTTCGAGTTCTCCGGTTCTGAGAATGTTTCCTAGGGTTTTAATTCGTCAGTTCACTTGGTTTTGTAATGGGGATGATGGTGATTACCTCACCGCTCTGGGCTCGTGCTGACAGAGGGCACTGGGGAAAGATCAATCATTGCTGTTGTTGAGGCTTCAATGATAACCTCTGCCCAGGGCTGGATGAAGCTACAAACACTGCTTGGTCTTCTGAGATGGGAATGTGCTTTTTTCCCTGTTTCATGTATTTTCTTTATATGTGTTGATGCTATATGTTATTAAAATCAATTACCTCCTTCATTTATTTCCTTTCCTCTGGACTCATTTACTTTGCATCTTTTTTTGGTTGAAGGTTGAAACTTATACAAGAGAAATAATACCCAATCTGTATTTCTTAAGGTACAGGACCAGTCTGTCAGGCTGTTGGCACAAAACAACAATTGTTTTATTGTTGGGGTAAGTAAATAAGAACAAGAAGTCTTAAGTATTGGCATATGTTGATACTTGGCCAAAAAGGTCTCTAAACAATACGTTTTCTATTCATTCCAGAAACCTCATACTCCACTATTTCTCATTTAATGCTGTTGGCAAATACCCATGTCACCATCTAATTTTGACTCTAGTTCAACTTTTTAGTGCAAAGCTAATCCTCATTATAGTTGTAAACATGTGTTTCATTTGGCTTCATGCTCATGTGCTAAAGTGACAAAGGCAATCTAAGGTTTCTATCAGGAATGGGGATGTATAGGTAAACACATTGAACAATATACTTCGTCTTTTAAGTGAAAATCATCCCAGTTGCTTAATAGGGCAGACTGTTTTTATAAGCTTCTCTAGTCTTGTGCTTGGCCTGTTTCCCATTGTTCATCTTTCTTTTTTTTTGAAATATGGACACACCAAGGAGAAAAAGAACAAGTGAACCTAGGAATGGTCATGAGAACCATCAGGATCTTGTGCAGCTGCTCTGTGTGTGTCTCCTACATCTTTGTGTGCTCTTCAGACACCATTTTAAAAAAAATTTTATTTTAGCATGCCTCAGTTTCTGCATGGGAGATTTACAAGTTCAGTCTTTCATGAGGCACTACTCAAAGTGAGCCCACTTTGAAATGAGATTCTTGTAAGGGATTGGAAATCAGCATCCCTGAAGTCACAATTCACTTTCAGGCAATTTTATTTTGTAAAACATCTTATAGTTTTTAATAGCAAAATTCAACCTGAATTCCCTGCCTCCTGTGGAGCAAGTGACAAACTGTTAATCAAAATAATCTGATTCATGAAAGCCTGGCAGTGACTGCATCTGAGGTGTAGGTGTTGTCACCAGTCACCCAACACCTTAAAATGCAGCACCATAAAAACTCTTGAGCCTTCAAAGTACAACAAAGCAGAGCTAACCTGAGTGAAGTGGAACCACTCCTAGTTCCTCTGTGGTTTGGATAGGATAGGATATTTTCAGTTGGAAGTAACCAACAATAGTCATCTAGTCCAACTGAATCATCTAATGCAACAACGAAAATTATTCCATCGTAGTAAAGCTCCTGGTTGAAGTGCAAATTCATGTTGGCTCTTTTGCTTGAGTCCCTTTCCCTGGAGGGAAAGGCACGGGTGGATGAGGTGCTAAGGGGCATGGTTTAGTGTTTGATAGGAATGGTTGGACTCGATGATCCGGTGGGTCTCTTCCAAGCTGGTGATTCTATGATTCTATGATTCTATGCTAATTACTGCTAAGTTAAGATGTCACCTAGAAATAGGTCAAACAAAGGGAGGAATTTAGAGGCACAAGATGAAGGAGTTTTGTTACTGGCTGTGTCTGCAGTGTGATGGGGGTCAGCACCCTGGTTGCAAACCGTTACCATCCTACAGCCGATGTAGGAAGTCTTCTGAGAAATTCCCAAGCAGATGCAGCCCATCTGCTTGGACTGCCACGGGTACCACAACTTTAGCAGCTGGCAACTTGGTCAGAGTTTGTCTGCACAAGAAGAAAAATAGCCACAAAACTCTTTTCTATATTCAAATACGCACCTGAGCCACAGCCATTTCTCTGTGTTTGTGTATACCACCACATTGCAAATTGTCTTCTTGTATTTAAATTGGTCCCAAATTCAATCCATACATTTCTAGTCATTATCATCCCATTATCCTTTCTCTTTTTTTTTGCTATTTTTCTCACCAAGCACTGGTAAACCCCAAGATCTTTCTCAAATGTGTGGTGGATATAAGAAAGAAAAGTTCTTTTCAAACATGAAAATGTTTCTAAATACTGTTTTATAGCAATTGTGATCATCTGCAAGAAATTAGCTTTCAGATAAGCATTTGATGGACTGACAATCATATGAGCATGGGATGAGATGAAATGGTCCAATTCAAACTGGATTAGGACTCACTGTTCTGGAGAGAACATGAGTTCAGAAAAGGCTGATGAAGTTGTATTTTGAAACTCCCAATTTGGCTTCTGAAGTGTGTTGGGATCCAGGCTAGCAATTGTAAAATAGATTTTTTCACCATGAAGCAGTCATCCTGATTTGACAGTGATGGAAAATTGTGGCTGTTTGATAGCTGTTGGAGTGTCTGAAGCATCCATACCACAGCATTTGTCGCCACTTTTGGCACAACCGTGCTGATTATCAAGGTGAGGAACTGAACTGAACTGAATGAGGTTTGTGGTGACCAAAGCTAGAAGGAGACCTTGTTAGATTGCATCAAATAAGTCTAGAGGTGCAGCACGTAGAGAGCTCACCTTGATGGTGCTGTGAGATAAGTTCAGGGCTCTGACATCTCAGGTGACTGCAGCAGACGTGAGCATAAAATCAGTTTCTAGAGGAAAAAATTCTTTCTGCCTCCAGCTCAGTGGGTTCTGCTTAGGGAAACCTCATCATTTAAGTGGTTTTTTTGGGGGGTGTTGCTCTTGACACAAGGCTGTGTGCATCCTAGGTGTCTGTTCTGTGAGGATCGGAGCTAGAGGGTGGCAGTAAGGAGAAATGATAAAGGTATCGGACAAGTCATCCCATCTTTCACTGGACCAGGGAACAAATCCAATCATGACCTCTCATCCTATTGATTAAAGGTCTGAAGATTTTACTATCTTCACGCAGTATTTCTAGTGCTTTTGTTACAGAGCATCCTCTAGCAATGTTTATTGCTCTCCTGCACACACAGGCTGTTTGTTTCCTACATTCTTCAATTTATGTGGTTTGGGGGTTGTTTTGCCATTAACTATGCATATTGGGTTTTTTTATATTTAGAGAACTTTCAATAAGTTCTCTAAGTTCAATAAGTTCTCTAAATGTGTTAATATGAAAGAAACTAAAAAACCCAACCTCTTTCTTGGCTGGAACTCATCTGGTTTTCAGCTGAATGATTGCATTTTCAGTTGCTGTATTCACTATCTGATGCTCTGTATGAGCTAGCCCTGAATTTTTCAATATTTATATCATCTTTACTGAATGTCCAGATTCAGAAACAGCAATAATTTTGTATTGGTTTTATTAGTTTTCTTTATTAGCTTGAATGCTAATAAGGAACAGTCAAGGCTTTAGGGATCAAGAGCCGACACTGGCTCTGCTTTAAAAATCATTCATGCTTTTCAGGTGTCCAGCTTCCACACTACTTAGGGCACAAGGGGAAATGTAAACATTGTTCTGTTATTCAACCTACTACATAAAAGCATTGAGTTTGACAAGGCTCCAGGTACCCCTGTGCCCCGTCCTTACCTAGATCAGACAATGATATCCCTCCACAGTGACACATAATCTGGCAGGCTTGTTTTCACTATAACAATTGGCCACTGTAAATGTTGGTTACGCTTTTTCATGCCTGCCCTGCCATAGCTGCTTCCAGGGGCTTCTGGCTGCGTTTCTCAGGAGCTGAGCTTGTAGCAGTCTCATTTAAACACAGTTGGAGTGTATTTAAATGCAAGCTAAGGTGTGTGCTGCATTTACGTAATCTGGATGAGGAAGGAGGTGATTTCAGATATTCTTTGAAGCTGGTATCAAAAACCTATCCAGACTTGTTTTAATTATTTTTTTTCTTTAAGATAGATATATGTAGCATTAAAAATTGTGAAATGTCATGGTAAGATGCAACAGACATTGGATGAGGCAGTGAGCAGAGCCCAAGGTTGGTTGCAGAGCGTGAGATGAATTTCAGGTTGTGCCACCGATAGACTTTACGCTGTGCACAGAATGGATAAGGGAGCTAATGAAGCTGAAAGTGCTCATTGCAGAAATTAAGTATGCACCGAGGGCCTCGGCAGAGGAGAGAGGTGCTGAGCTCAAGGATCATTAATGAGAGAGAAACTCATAGCCAGGGCAGCAGAGATTATGAGGCCAGGTCTGGAACACCAATAGCAACAGTCTGACTCTGCAACACCATCAGAGCATTGAAAATGCCAATTTAAAGTTTGAGATCTATAGAAAAATTATATGCAATAATAAAAGTGCTCCAGGCCAGGCAGGAGAGAATTACTTCTGATCACTTGGCATAGCTGGATTCAGAACGGGACTTTGGACTTCAGTGTAGTTTGAATTAAGCTGGATTTCTGCATTGTATTATTTTTATAGTCTCTTCCTATCCGATAGCAATCTCTGTTTCTTTGCTAACATAAAGTGTATGATCTGTGTTGTGTGCACTGTACATAGCTCAGACAAGAAGGCAGCAGCCCACTGCTCTGCAAGGGAATAGTCGTGATGGTTCATGAGGGTCCTCTCTGGCACCCAAGGTGAGACAGCTCCTTCCCGAAAAACCTACTGCTTCTCTTGCTGCTCTGAAAGACCTTCTCCACTTGCCCTGAAAGGAGCATGGAAGGGTTCCTATCTGAAGCAGTTTGATTCTCTTTACTTGCCTTTGGCCTCCGGGTCAGGAAGCCTTAATAATTTCCTTTTTATTAATTTAATCCATAGTTCCTAGTAATTACCATAAATTAAGCCTGCTGGGGGGAAAAAACAGCCAATAAACTATGGCAACCACTAGCTTTATTTGGGTAACGTCAGTACCTAGAGGATTGTTTCCTGTAGGTCAGTCCCTTGGTTGTCATGATTAACTTGAGATCAGACCAAAAGTCAGAGTTTCCTGTCCACCTTTTAAATGAGGCTCAGATGTGCCAGGAGTTCTGTTAGTACGCAGGGTCCTATTAAAAGCTTAACCTCAGTGTGAAATGAACTTATTCCTGCCCCTGTGCAGGTACTGAACATTTCCTGAAGACCGGTTTGAATGGACTTGTCTGGAGACACCGGGTTGTTCTTCACAGTGTGGTTCCCACTGGTGAGAGGATAACAGTGGACTTGGTCCTCCTTATAATGCCCTGAAGCTCAGCGTGTGGATGCAAATTGCACGTTACCTTCTGAGAACATAGAAATAGTAAATCCGGATTTGCAGTGGGAAAATTCTGCAAAGACCCTTCTTTGGTTCTCCTTAGCAGCACCTTTGGAAATGATGAAGAAATTGGGAATTATAACAAGCCTGTGGGATGAGAGGCTGACTCCGGGAGCCCGCAGAGGCCCCGCTAGTAAAGGGCTGCTGGTTTCCTTTTTGAACTGGGTTGAAGCCAGGCATTCCTGACTGGCACCGGTCCTCCCAGCACTGGAAAGGAAACATTCCCGTTTGTTAGCTGTGGAAGTGCACGCCTAAGCCAAAGGTTACCAGGCTGAGGTGATATTTTTGCATTCCTACAATGTCTTAGCTTTTTAAAATTAAATTCTTGCAACATGAGGATTTAATCCCCTCTGGTATACACTGCGTGTGTGTGTATGCATGAGTATGTATATATACTTTTTTTTTCCCTACAAGAATTTCATCAGACGAGTTATTTGTGTTTTTGAAAACTGGCTCAGATACAGGGTCAGTAACTTTCCAGCCAGAGCCCATGGAAAGGTTTGGGGGTTGAGGCTGAATAGAGGGTCAAGTTTTAGGGTTGTGCTTGAGTCAAAACTTGATCTGGGGCTGAGAACCACTAGGGATGAAATGTGTTGCATTGTTCTTGAATTTTTTTTATTAAAAATAATGGAAATAAGCAGTTTCCCTGTGCCCAAGTCTTCTAAAAGCAGAATTCTACCGCACTGAAAATGGTACTGAGAAAATTAGTGGTTTCCAGTATGGAGTTGGAGTCAAGTTCTCATCCCAGAAGGGTAAGTTTGGAGTTACAGACTGAAAATTAATCTCCAGCAAAACAAAAAGTATTTTGATTATAGTACTGTGATGGGTGAGGGAAGACTGTACCCTATTCCTGCTAGCAAGGAGTTAGAAATCACTTGGGACCCAATAGGTGCCCCAGGACAGTGCCATGAAGCAGTGAAGGCAGCTGCAGGCAAAGCCTAGGCTCTGTGTCCTGCGCTTCAAAAGCAGCTATTTAAGCCCAGGTTTACTTAAATGAAGTTGAAGCTTTGGTTTCAGAGCATGGGCTTTGTCTCTTGTTGCTTTGAGCTTGCGTGCACTCTGCCCTGCTTTTGTATCCAAGAGGTGCAGGTAGAGATCTTTTCTTGGAGTAAGGAATAAAGAAGTTAATAACTTCAGCTGTGGTCTAGTGTATTTTCCTTTTGCTGAGTTACTTTGCCAGTTTTCAAATGATCAGGCTGGTCTAAGCCCACCTACACTGATGCTCTGGAGAAAATACCATTGGTGTGCTTCTGTTTGGCCAAGAAACCTGCAGCAGGGGTGGCACTGCAACCTGATTTACACTGGAGGGTAAACATGACCCAGGTCCACAGCATTGGGAAATAAGTGCCTGATTTCTCTAAGCCAGGGTCTACATTGTAAGCATCAACCTTCTACTGAGATGCCCTTAAAAATCTGTCTCTGTTGTGCTGGGGAACCAGAGTGTTTCAGTTCTGTGAGGGCTTTTCACCAATGAAGTTTTTAGCTTGAGCTAAAATTTGGTTTAATTCCAGAAAAAAAACCGCATGCATACATTGCTAAGAAGACCTGGGCAAGGCAAGTTTGGCTGTGTCCTGGCTGAAGGTGTCTTGGAGTGAAGATGCTGGGCTCAAAGCAGCATCATGGTGCTGCAGGAGCAGGTTCTCTGCTGGTGGCTGCACAGCTGGGGATGTCCCACAGAGTGGCTGTCACAGCCAGCTTGGGTTTTCTTGATGATAGGAAAGGATGCTCTTTCCCTCCGTTTGCTCAAGAGATCCAGTGATATGAGCGGAAATGCAAGTTTTGCTCAGCAAAGGCGTTTTTGTGGTTTTTTTTTTTTTTCCTTTTTGTCACCTCTTTCTTCTTTGGAAGAAAAATGATTCCTCCAGCTCTTGACATCTGCTGCTATTTAAAGGAATATCACCATCACCAATCCATTCCTCCTGGGATCTCAAGGTATATAAAGCTGCCTTCTTCCCAAATTTGTGATTGAAAACAGGTATTTCATGTCAATGTTCCTTTAAATGACACGTCAGTGATGGGAAGCTTATTAATTAGTGATTCTGCAAGACAGAAGCTGGCAAGGAACAGGGGAGGGCAGGTGAGAGGTTTTAGGCAGCATTTAGCACCCCCAGGCAGGTGGTGGTGGCCACCTGTGGACACTGCAAGAGGAATCTGCAGCGCTTGCAACTCTCTGCTTGTGCTGTTATTTGCATTATCCAGGGATCCCCTTGTGACCTGTAGCAGTTTTTCTTCAGGCTCTGGTGAATGACTGAGTCAGGGGATGAATTTCTCAGGTTAGCAGCCCCCTCTGCTACTTGTCATCCCTGTCGTACACCCCCATGCATGCCCCTGCGGTGGTGGAACCAAGAGAGCAATGGGAAAGTGCACCTGGAAGCTTCTCAGTGGGTCCAAGCTGTGGGAAAAGTTCATAAAACACCTCCTTGAGGCCTGTCCCTTGTTGGAGGCTGTGTGTAACCTCCATCCTCACCTTCCGTCAGATGGCTTACGGGGGGCGGGAAGCTACAACTACAGAAATGCTCTTGCTGTAAACATCCCTGAACTGGTAGGGAGCAGAGAGCTTTTGCTCTGTATTTAGATTTTGTAGGTTCAGTGGTGATGGTAATTATTTATTCTAATTGCAGGCCACTGAGAAGTGAAGTAGTGCTCTGAAGCCAATAAAAGGAGATGCTGTTTGCGTGATTAGCCTATTGTTCTGCCTTTCTCCTTTGGTGATACCTTTCATTTATTGAAATTTGAAGTGCTCAGCATAGTGCAAGAAGAGCTGCCCCTGCTCTCCCTCCTGGCTGGGTGCCTCCACACACCCACACAGAGCAATTTAATGACTTTGCTGATTGCTGGCTGGAGGGGCTCTTTATCAGGGAGTGCAGTGGGGGGTAATGGTTTGAAGCTGAAAGAAGGGACATTAGATTAGATATTAGGATGAAATTTGTTACTGTGAGGGTGGTGAGACACTGGCATGGGTTGCCCAAAGAAGCCGTGGTTGTATCATGCCTGGAGGTGTTCAAGGCCAGTTTGGATGGGACTTTGAGCAACCTGATCCAGGGAAGGTGTCCTGGATGAGGGGATGAACTTTAATGTCCCTTCCAACCCAAACCATTCTATGATTAATTGCACTCAAAGCTGGTTGGTTCTGTGACATTACACAAAGAGACATGGGTCTTCACCTTTAGGGGTATTTGGTTCCTTTCGTGTTCCACGTCGAAAACATCTGTCTTGTGTGGCTTTGTCCATAGGAAGCAAATCCATTTGAAAAACATCAGGAATGGTTCACAGCAGAGGGTGATGGATGGGACAGTGCTCACATACTGTGTCCTTTTTATCTTCCTCTGCAGGCTCTCAGCAAAGAAACTTTCGGTTGCCAGCACAGTAAAAAACATCAAGGGTGGTGTAAGGATGTGACAGCTGGTGCGTATATCTCAGTGCAGTCAAGTCCTTCATGTTCTCCTTGATCCCGCTAGGACAGACTCTCCCAATATTTGCTATCAGTCTCCAGCGCTCCACAGAGTCGCTACCCGAGCAAGCTGAGGGTGTCGAGCACCTGGCAGGATTTGGTCCAAACTTAGCACATCTCTCCAAGAATCATGGAATGTTCTGAGCTGGAAGGGACCCACAAGGATCATAAAGTCCAACTCCTGTCCCTGCATAGGACAACCCCAACACTCACACCATATGTCTGAGTGCATTGTCCAAATGCTTCTTGAGTATTGTCAGGCTTGGCACTGTGACTGCTTCCCTGGGGGGCTGTTCCAGTGCTCCACCACCCTCTGAGTGAAGAACTTTTTCCTAATATCCACCCTAACCTTCCCCTGGTGCAACTTCCTGCCACCCCCTTGGGTCCAGAGAGAAGAGATCAGGAGATTAGTGTCTGCTCCTCCTCTCTTTATGATTAGGCTGTAGGCTGCAATGAGGTCTTCTGTCTCCTTTTCTCCAGGCTGAACAGACCAAGTGGCTTTAACCACTCCTCATGTGGCTTCCCCTCTAAACCATTCACCAACAAGCTTCATGTCCAGTTCGACCTGAGGCAAGTCCATCCCTGCATGTCCTGCTGCGTGTCCTGCCTGCAGGCTAAGCTGGGGAGCGGGCTGTCCTCATGCAGTGCCTCAAAGTTTGTTACATCTGGTATGTTTTCTATGCAAAATGTTTTTGTAAGAAATAATGGTTTTTTAAACGGACTAAAACTTTTTAGTGGGGCATCTGGTTTTGCAAATATTTGAAAAAGTTGGAGTTTTTTTCATTCTTGCCAGTGAAAATAACCCAGCTTCTTGCCCACTACAATCAAAAGCTTTTGAATAAATGTTAAAACAGATCATTTGAGGGGGTGGATTATATGACTATTTTTATGGTACTGAATGAACAGGAGATACTTTCCTCATAAGAACTGGTTCAGTATCCTAAATTATAGTTTCTAATTTCTTGGCTTATGTAGAGCTAAGTGATTTACACTGGTTCTGAATCTATCTCAAAGTTTCAAGAACCCACTGAAAGTGTGAGCCAGAAGAAGAGGAGTTTTTGTTTTCCTTCTGAATTTTCACGTTCCTATTGAAAACTACACTTGGATTCACTCCATTGGTATTTTTAACCATGAGACTTTAACCAGTGTCCCTCAGGACAGAGGGAGCTGAGGCCAGGCACTGCAGAGAGTAGCTTGAAGGTCCCCTGAGCAAACCAAAGGGATCTTAGGGAATTCAGCCCCCATGGTGGGGGTGAACCCGGCCACTGCAGCTGCTTTTTCCACTTGTTGTATTGTGGGAATGACTGTAAGGTTACCAGATCTGGTCTATTTGACTGTCACTTTCGGACCTCCTGAATTGTGGTTGGATTTTTTGAAATTTTTCTTGTACCTATTGCATTTGGATAAAGTTTTGACAGAAGCTGAAAGAAACCCCCTGTGGTGGAGGGAGGAATTGGACCCTCATCCCTAGCATCTCAGTGTAGGGACCTGATGCCTGTAGATGATACAGGAGGCTAACACAAATGCTTGCTTTTCTTTTTTTTTTTTTTAAAAAAAAAGGAGGGGAAAGGGGACAGGAATGGACAATGCACTAGAGAACCCTCTGGATGTGACAGCTCCCAGTGCCCAGGTGGCAAACAAACCATCTTGGGAAAATTTAGATCCAGCTGAAACATAATCCTGCACACAAAAAATAGGTGGGTTTTCAGCTTATTGTGTGGCTGGAGGAGTCATCATAGTGGCAAGAGGATGGTAGCAGGAATAAAGATCAAGGGATGGGCCTTGGAGCACCTCACAGCAACAGCTCGTGCCTCAGCCTTGTTTGTGGCCATCATTGCAGTCGCTGTGGTTTGGGTTTGCTGATCCATAAAATAGAGTGGAGCAGCGGCTCTCTTGAAGGGTCCATCGCTCCTCTGACCCTGGCTGCTCAGAGACCAAAGCGCAGAAGGAAAGAGGGTTCCACTGGTTCAGGTGGGTGAAGCAGCTCTCAATGAGGCTGGGCTGATGGTGATGCTGTGCGATGGTGGAGGATCCAGCCTGGCCCTTGGGGTCACAGCAACCATCGCCTTGGCACAGCCGCAGCACCAAACCACCCCTGGACAGTCCCGCTTCGCAGCCTGGCCTCATGCCTGCATTGTGAAAGTGCAGTAAAGAGCAGAGATGCTGGTTTGGTCTTAACGTTTGTCCCATAGCATTAAAAAAAAATAGATTCTGGAAAAGCACACAGGACAAATCCTGAGATGTTTGGGTTATTTAGGTTTACAGCAGTCCTGGTCTTGTCTCCGCCTGCTGCCAGTGCCAGGGGCTCTGTAACCCTGCCCCAGCTCCAGTTTGCACATGCATATACACATGTGTGTATAATTAGTCATATATATGGCCTGTTCAGTGAAACATTACAGCATCCAGTAGACACACAGCACAGGCTGGACACTTACAGATTTTGATTATTTGGTCTGACTGCTGGCAGCCCCCCGGGTGCAGAGCAGCTGACCAAGCCACTTTCCCCACCAGCCTTTGTAATCCGTAGCTGCACTAGATCCCAGCGTTCCAGAAGAGAAATTCACTTTCTGCTTTGAAGACAGCAAGGGCTGAGGCATCTGCTGCATTCCTTTCTGACACGTTCCAGCGGCTGGCTGCCCTCATTCAAAACCAGATGTCTCCTCTCCAATTCGAATGCCTCTGACTTCAAATCCCTGCCATTAGACCTTCTTCTGCCTGTTGTTGAGGGGGATAAAAAGCCCCAGGTTATCAGATATCCAGGCTGCCATTACCACCCAATGAAGCATGCACCTCAGGTGTCCTAAACCAGCTTTCTTTCCCTTGGTGTTACTAAGGCAGAGCTATCAGGGTCAGAAAGATCAACAACATCATAAAACGCTTCAGGCATATTCCTTTGCGTTGTGTGTTGGCTGTGATGGCCATTTAGTGGAAGCAAGGCTTTAACGTGTTCAGCCCCGGTCTGGTTTGCCCATTGCTGACTCTTCTATGACCTACCCTGCTTGGTAAATTGATGTGATTTTGTCCTTAGTTCAATTTTCCTCCTTTTAGAAAGTGATAAATCAGTTAAAATGCATATTTTCTTCTTCCCCCCCCGCCTTGCTTTGTTTTACTTATTGCTTTATAGCTTGCCATAAATATTCTGTGTTATCATCTTATGACGATGCTGGTTGAGGCTAAGTGGTTGATCCAGTTTCTGGTTGAGCAATGGACGTTACTGCCACAAAAAGTTCCTGGCAAGGCATAGGGACAACCTGGCCACTGGTGCCAATGAAGCCAGAGTACAAGTCCTCACAAGCAAGAAACTAGGGATTTTTCTTCTTATTGCTAGTTTAAAGGTCAAGCTTGGTTTTGATTCTCAGCTGCCTAAACAGAACAATTTAACTTTTCTCTATGGTGCTGTCCCTCCACCTCTTTCCCCTGTGGATTTTGCTCTTAATTTAATTGTTTGCAGCCTCAGCTTTGGTAGCCAAGGCAGAAACACTGTGAGGACAGTGTGTGAGACCAGAAAATTGCCCAAAGGGGTTTGATCCTGCAAAATGCTGAGGCTTTCCTTTCGGGATAGAATGTTGGGCTTTTCTAAATGGAGAAGGTAGCTGGTCTCAGCTCATTTTAAGCAAGGTTGGCATTTTCTGAAGCAATTTAGGAAGATTAAAAGGAAATTAATTTGCATCTATCGAGCCAATGGAAGTATTTGAGTTCTCTCCCACCATGTGGGGTGTTGCAGGGGAGTAGCACGTGCTCATTTTCAGAATATGTGCTACAGGAGAATTATCATTCATCAGAGGAGATATGTGCCTAATGCAAAAAAGAACCCAAGATTGCATAGCTGCTCGGCACAGCCTGGAGCTGAAGCATGTTGTGATACCCCTGGGTAAAGATCAAACTGGAAAGGGCTTACCGACATCTGATTCTCCTCAATTTTAGTTGGATCCAAATCTAGCAAAAGGGCATTTTTATGTCTGGTCACAGTCCAAAAAGATATAGCAAAATCACCTGGAGTTACAAATGTGTTGCAGAACCTGTCCCTAATCACATTAGGAGCTCTAAACTGTAAGGCTCAATTGTTTGCCAAATTAAATATTCTTCTCTGGTATTTGCAGAAAGGAATTACAGTCTGTGAGTAATGTTTCTCATTTGGTATCAAAGTACAGTTTCTGTTTTATGGACCCAATCCTGAGCTTGGGGAAGGAGTCATTAAAAAGGCTTTGGTTTGTTGGGGAATGAGGGAAAGGTTACTCTGTCTTCACACCCACCTTGGGACTGGCATCCAGGGACCTGGAGGCTGACCCACCAGTTGTCCTCATTGGGCTGGTGTTACCAGCTTTGTGTGAAGCTGGGGCATTGGTGACACCCAACAGCAGTAGGTCTCAGATTATGCATTTTGTCTCTGTTTCCAACTGGGCTTCTGAGCCCTTGAGGTTCATGATGTCAAGCTTGCTTCTGCAGTTCTGAGAGAGGTGGTTGTTGTTGTTGGATTAGAAGTTGTGCTCAAAAAGACGGGAAGGCCACATAATCACTGGTCTCTGGTCTCCAGAGCTTCAATAACAACCCCATAGTATGAGAGGCTCATTGCAGAAATGTCTGGTAGCTGCCTGGGGTCCCTCCAGCCGCTTCAATGCATAATAGTGACCAGTGGACTCTTGCTTCAGGCGTTCCTAGCCCATTCTTTTGGTTCACTCTAGTATTAGCAGCCATTGGCCACCAGCCACGGCCTCTGGTCCACTGCTTGCCTGTGGTTTGTGCACAAACTCCTGCACTTCATATTCCCCAGTAAATGGATTAATCAGGTGACGCAGAGCTCTTGCAGCAGGTTGGAGGAAGAGACAGTGAAGTCCAAGAAAACAAAATATTCAAAGCACCAAGTCAGCTGCTGAGAGGAGAAGCAAGGCATGAGATGGTTTAGAGAGCTCCAATCTCCCAGCTGTTGTAGATGCACCTCACAGTATTCCTAAGCATAACACCAGATCATTATACTGAAGGAAGCACTTGCTGAGAGTCACCTTCTGTCCCAGGGGAAGGAGAACCCAAAATGGCTTTGTACCATCTCATATTTTAAGCTGAGGGCAGGAGGGGTGGGAGAAGCAGAGCACTCCCTTCCAGGCTGCCCGACACACCGCAGCCTGCCCCTGGCGTGCCCTCTCCTCATCCCAAGGAAGGAAGCGCAGGGCTGGGTTAGCAGCCGTGCCCTGGGGATTGTGGCCTGACTTCTCGCAGTGTCTTAATATGCCCCAGCTGCCAGCAATAATTGGAGAGTTATTAAATAACTGTCTGCAGTGACATACAATCTGCAGAGCACTGTACCAATTATTTTTCATTTGCTTCCCTCTATCTCAACGTGTCTCTATCTACCCATCCTACCCTGCCACGGTTCCCATGAACAATTTACTGTACTGATTGTAGGGTAGTGAGTTCTTCTGTAACAAAGAAACTACTTTATTTTCTGCCATGGTTAATGCCCCAATTTAATGAGTCCCTCATATCATTCTCACCACCCTAAATTAAAGGGTAGCCTATGCAATTAAACTGTTTAGGTTTCAGAATGCCCCTCTCACAGTTATCAGCAAAGTGGGTTCTCATGCAGCTGCTACTAATATTGCTCATATTAAAACTGGCAAAGGAAAAACTACTTTCGTGTCCTTATTTTTAGCAGTGTGCCTTTACTTTCAATTAAGCTTATTGTTTACACCACCTTATTCCTGATCATTGTCCCATGAGATTTCCCTAGCCAGGAAATATTTTACACAATACCTAACTGTAGATGCTTAGACCTTAATGTTTGTGTCTTTCAGGAGTGAGGAGAGAGCTAAGGTTTGTGGCCAAATCTTAGCCTAATTTACACCAGTATTAATCCAGAGTAAAGCTGTAATTTGCAATAGATTTACTTCAGAATTAAGCCTTGTTAGATCAGATCTTCAAATCTCTTTGCATCTGAAGCCTATTGCTTTATTACCAAGGGTCAGATAATGACCAGCATTAATAAAGCATCCTGGAGGGCACCTGGATTCTTTCCATCAGGAGTCATTTCACCCATCCCTAACATCCAGCCCACTCAGTGTGAAAAGCAGCTGCTCTTTAAGGAGATGAAAGAGGTTTGTCACTGCTTGGTTTGGGAGCAGACGGGGGGGACTCCCTGCACACAGCAGCACTGAGCAAACTGAGGGTTCAGACCCACAAATCCCTCCTAGATCCCACCTCATGCTCTGCAGGATTTTGTCAGGGTAGGGGAAGTATGGACCCAATGGAGGGACAAAAGATAAACGCTGAAACAACAGCTGAGGGATGAGAGGGAGTGTGTTTATTTTTAGGCAAAATGTAACTGCTCTCTGGATTCAGCTGAGTCAGTGAGATATAGATCCCAACCTCGCAACCCTTGCAGGGGTCAGGATTCTTCTCCATCTGAGGTGCAGCACTGGAAGCAGCAGGTCAGATGTATCAACTGGGAGGTTTCCTCTTATCTGCATTGGTGCAAGCAGAAGGATCCAGCCCAGCAGCCTCATCCTCTGAAGCATTTGCACAGGTAAACGCTGGCACGTTAGCAGGGTTGTCTCTTGCAAAAAGTGCTGTAGACTTCAGGAGTCAGAATTTCTTTTGTCCCCAAAAAATCAAAACAGAAGCATGAATAAATGACATAAGAAAGTGGAGGTTTTTCTGTCATTTAACAGAGAAAGGCTCTGCAGCAGTCCCACTATATTTTTGATGCATCTGCAGTGAAGTTTCTTCCTGCCCCAAACCTGTCAAGTTCCAATATTCATTTTAATGATCTCATTTTATAAATAATGGAAAGAAAAACAATGCATTCACTAGAAATGAGATTAGAAATGGGAGGGGAGTGAATTATGAATGCAAGGGTTTGTAGTTATTCCAAGGAAGATAAATCTGATGGTGTCCAGTGAAACAGTGTCTTGCTAATAATAAAACAAAACAAACCTGGTTTTGTTGATAAATAAAAATGTGAGGCGGTGGCAGGGAGTGTTTTCTAACACTAGTTGGTTGTTGTAGTATCTTGGGACTAATGATACCTAGGTTTTATCCTTGGCCTTGCCATTGTCTCACTGCAGTAAAACATTTAACATACTGTGCTGAAGTTTCAGTACAATCTGGAAAATCAAATGCTAGTACAAATGACGTCAGTGTGTAACTCTTTGTAAAGTTGTCTCTGCCAGGCTTCTACCTCAATAGGCTCAGGAAGTCTGGAGTGTATAATGAAGTGGAAGGTGCAAATTAGTGTACTTTCAGCAGCCCACACAATTTGTGTCAGACTATTGTGGGACACGCTGTCACTGGGAGAGAGCTTTTAATGTGGGACTGGATCTCACATGGCAATGAACCTCTTCTACGTCTTCTAGTGTAGACATGATGCCAGTGATGACTTGAAAAGTCTTTTTTTTTTTTTCTTATGTGCATTTGGTCAGATTGCCTGTCTGCATGAGTAACACGCAGTAGGAGAGGTGTTTGCTCTGCAGAGCTCTCTCCCCGAGTACCCTCTCCATCTGGTCCTTAAGCTGCAGCAAGGAGGGGACCATATCAGGGACCGACAAGGGAGACTGAACTGCAAACACCCACCAGCTCAACAGCATGGTATCACCACCAGGTTTGTTCTCACCTAATCAAAAACAGATTGGTCTTTTCCATTTTGTACCTAGATGACTAGGAGGGAAGCACTGGCATGAACCGTTATGGGATGGGGTGAGGTATCCCTAGAAAGAATGTACACCCAAGAGCTGGCACGCACTGAGCCAGCATACATGGAGCTGCACGAAACAATGCCGCAATCAGCAGCCACCATGTGGGCTGGAGCTGGAGAGTGGCCGACCCTCCTAGATGGGGAGCTAATGATTCCCTTCAGGATTGCATCATTAGATTCAAACTGAGTCATTATGAGGTGATTTGGGAAAACAAGTCAGAATTCATTGCTGAGAAAATATGTTGGAGTTGTTCCAAGAGCCTCCTGTCAGGTAGATGCTCAGGGGCACAGCCAGCGCCTTGCTCCCAAGGCCACAAGCAGCTCTTCCCTCGGTGGCAGCAGCCGAGAGCCATGGCCAATGTGGGCTGGCAGGATCTTCCTCTTACACCACTCACAGCTGCTTTCTGCCTGCACCCCGTCATCTGCTTTCCCCAAGACATTCATTAAAGAATAAACAAACCCTAGGACAGAGACACTGAAATCACGCAATTTGCACCCGTCCAGTCCTTGGATAAAGCCTCAACCTCTGTCAGCAGTTATGGCATCCTATCCTCTAGTGATGTAGCTGCTCTCAGCCCCTTTGCTCTGGCTAGACAGTGAGCTGTTTGCCTGCCCTTCTCTCTATCTGCTGCTGCTCCTGCCTCTGCCAGGTGGGCACAACTTTGCACAGCCCTTTGCAGGCTGTGTCCCTTCTACAGTCAGGAAAATAATATTCAGCAGGCATAGTGGAGGGGCTGGAAAGGGATTACCTCCAGGTGCCAGCTGTTTTGTAGTGAGTTCAGCATTTATCTTGGAAACCAAATAAAACCGCACAGTTGGTATCATCAGTGTTTGGGCTAAACTTCGTTTTGTGAAGCTGCCACTGAGCCACAGGATCTATATCCCAAGGTTGCTAAGTATTGGCTTCAAAATGCTGAGTGCAGACATCTACTTCCTTAGTGAGGGCAGAGAACAGCTGAGAAGGATGGCTAAAGGTTTGAGTGAGCAGCAAAAGAAGCTTTGGGTGCAATCCGAGGCTTGATTGTATGTTGGCATGACCGACACTGACATGCTTGCCTGATGATCAATAAGCAGAGGTTAATTATTCAAGTACACTAACACCTGCCAGGAAGACATATTAACATCAGCTCAATAACTATGAAAAGCAGGGGTGGATGGATACAATCCCATTGCTTGCCTCTGCAGAAAGGTTTTATCCCAAAAAAGCTGCTGCGAGAGACTGAGCTGTTGCCACTGATGATGAGCTGGAGTCTTTGTTAATATGTTTATAAAGATGTGAGGCCTGGGTGTTTACTGCAAAAGAGCATACTGACGTCTTTGCAAATTAAACAAGCAAATATTTGCCTAGTGAGGGAGAAAAATCGGTTTAGAAATACATTCATGGTCAAACTGCTCCAGAATCAAATATGGTGAGGACAGTGAAGCCCCAGTAAGGTGAGACAGTGGGCAGTGAAGACAATAAAGGACAGACCTGCTGAGCTTCTGTAAGTAATTTTCTAGGGTGCTCCACGCCGTAGCTGCTTGAAGAGATGATGGATGTTTGATCCCAGGTAGAACCTCTGCTGTCTCAGTGTGACTCACCAAGAATAAGGAGATTTAAAAGAATGGAGCAAGGTACACAGTGAAAAAGAGGATTTCAAACACCAGGCTCAGGGCTTTGCAGCCCTCTCATTACTCCCACCCCACACAGTGCTTACCATAGGACTGGTGACAGAAGAAAAGGCTTTGCCTGTCCTCACAGCTGCACCTGCCCATGATGCCAAAGCCATGCAGCGCACGTCTCGGACCTTGGGGTGGCTGTAAGTACGGGACGGCTGGTCCTGGATTGAACTTTCAAAGCTAGCGCCACAAAATGAGGTCACCTTTGTGAAGGAGGGGTTGCACCTCAGAGAGGTTCTTTGTCCTCAAACTCCTGGCAAAAAGCAGCAGCTCCCAGCTTGGTCAGTTGCTTGTGTGAGGGAGAAACTTGGTAAAGTCTTGGTGAATTTGGGTATAAAGGGTTTCCTTTGCTTCCTCAGAAAAACAATGTTTTACTACAAATAACTGCATACCTCCAGTCTTGTTCTGTCCTGGGTGATGCTTAAACTGTCAATAATCATAAGGCTGCTGTCACAGTGCTGCTCAATGGGGTTGACAGATTATATCTCTAAAGTCCCTTTATTGGACCTTGTTCCCAGAAAAGCTTGCAAATTGCTCTGATCTTACCAGACAAAGACGTTGCTCACTCTTGGAGTCCTTGGATATCCTACACAATAAGGTAGGAATTGGTGAGAATTACCCAAGATAAAATATCCCTTACAACATCAAAGTTCCTGATCTCTTAGCTGTCAGCTGCAGGTATGTGAAAGTCCTGACAGGCTGAAGATAGAAGGAAGAGATAAAGCAAAAGAGAAAGGGAGGGAGAAGGGGGTGGAAAAAATCTCTGAATGAAACTCTATATCGTTGGATTTGGCACAAAAATTTCAGTGCAACGGGTCTATACGGGTAGCTGGGTGTGTGCAAGGCAAGAGGCTTTTGCTTTTTCAAATGAATAAGCAACAGCTGATACCAGATGGCTAAGGATGGATCCTGATCTCCATTACACCAATGGATAAAGGAAGTAGAGTTACAGAGATCAGGATACGGCTAAATAATGATTGTACAATCTTCCCCATACCCATACTCTCAGCTCTTGGTTGGTTTTTCCTGGTAAGATGGCTGCAATGCGTCGGGTACTGAGGGGGACATGCTGGTGTAACGCAAAACACTGTCTTTTTGCCATTTTTGCTCTGTACATCTAATCATAAGGCTACCTGCGGAGGGCTGATCTCCTTGTGTTGTTTGCAGCAGCTATGGCAGGAGAGATGGAGTTGGACTTCTACCCGGTGCAGCCCAACTTGGATTGGTAATCTGGTTGCAGAAGCCCAGGGTTTTGGCAGTATAGCTACAGGTAAGTGAAATTGTTCCACTGAAACAGATTAAAGGAGGTTGAGCTGAAATGAGATCCGACTTGTTTGTTTAAAACCCTGCCTTTTCACACTGCAAAGGCTGGACAGACCTTCCCACTGCCCACTGCTCCCACCCACCTAATCCTCCTCCTAGGACTATGTTTTAGAGCAGATCAAATACCTTTAGGTTCTTAAAAAGTACTGATTCTTGGCAAATGCACAAAATACTTTTCTTAAATGACATAAATATTGTATGTTATTGGCTGCCTTGCCAAAATGCAAACACGCACATGCACTCCTAACTAAGCAACATTCTTTAAAAGTTAAGATCATTGCTTAGGAAGAAATATATAGCATTTTATAAACCCAAATTGATCGTGCCCTGCGTGTGTTGAAAATATGTACAAAAATGGGACCCCAAAACTCCATTAAACCACTTCTGAGACAATCTACCACTGCACCTTTATATTGCATAGAGGGGTTTAACAACCCTTCTCCAGGAAAATGTTTTACTAGGTAACAAAAAAAAAAGTTATTGAAAACACATATATTTGATACTTTTGGCAATTCATTTTACTACTCGCATTTCCAATTCATTGGTATAGTTCATGAAAAAAAATATTTTTGTAGTTGGGTCATGTTATTATTTCTCTAATTTTTTTTCTACTTGAAAGTCACTATAGCATTTCTTCTGCAAAACAGAAGAGACAGACAAAAGCTGCTTGCCCAGTTTGGGGATCCTGTAAGTATTTTAAGGAAACAGGGTCTGCTGGAAGTGTAGAATGCACAAGCATGCCTACAGGAAATTATGGCATCTTTCTGCATTTCTATGCAACCAACTTTATATTTGAACCAGCTAAAAAAGAGCCAGAGGAAGAACTGGTATGTTGAACGTCCTGAGGAACAAAAGAAGGTATAATTTAATAGGCAATACTAAAATCTTTTTTAATAAATAGATAATTTTGCATCCAATCACCCAAACCATACCTGGCACTCACCTGTTGTGTGATGTGGATAAATTGCTTCATCTCATCCTCTAGAACTTCTGCTCTTGGCTGGTGTGAGCGCACCTCTCCAGGTGAAAGCCTGGCTTGAATTTGGCCTGCCCACAGCAAAGGAAGGGAGAGGAGGAGATAAACTCTTCCTAAATCAGACTAACAGCACATCTGCACTGCAAACTTAACTTGAGCTCAGATTCGGGTCTGCTACAGATCTTCTTTCCTATCTAGAGAATGACTTTTCACCCAAAGCTGCTTGCACTTGAAGTCTGTTTTACCTGGTCATCATGGAAACAGGGACGTGTGCTGGCCTTTTGCTTTCCCTTGGGGAGATTTTGAAACAAACCTAAGCCATAGGCATGACCCTTCAGTGCCTGCCTGCAATCCATCCTCCCACCTCCCTCCCCTCCTGCCTCTTTCCTTCACTGTTGCGAAGAAGACTTTGATGGAGAGGCTCTGTTTACTAATGCACAAAGAAACAAGTGACACGTGCCCTTGGAAGGCCTGGTGATGGCAGCAGCATAGACACACTTTGCCAGCTGTGGCTCCCCAGGGTGGTCTCTTATTCCTGAACCCTGATGCTGGTCACCTATGAAGACCAACACTGAAAATCCACATGGGGATTTCTGCTTATTTAACCAAACTTGTCCTGGACAGTGTGTGTGCTGACTTCTGAAGAGCTTTCTTCTCACAACATTACAGGTAAGTCTAACCTAAGTCTAACATTTATTTTGAGGTAGATACTGTAAGTACCTACAAACATGATGTGTCCTTGTCTGTCTAAAGAACAGTGATTTTCCCTTTTAACTGCTTCCTGTGTGACAATTTCGTGCGGTCCTTGCTTCTTGCCAGATGATCTTCTCCTCACTGCATTTGTTTCCTGCTGTGCATGTAATTACGACCATGAAAGTCCATCAGCAAAAGTGCAATCAATTTGAAAGATTAATGAATCTCACGCTTCCCCTCTCTCCTCTTCCCAAAATTAGAAAGCCCACTCTGTATTTCCAGCACACATCTATCATTACACACTCCTGGGTCTCAGGTAAATTAGCAACCTGATTCTTTTCCCTGCTGTCACTTAGAAGAAAAGGGCTTCTTATTCGCCATCCAAGGAAAAGTACAGTAAACCTAGAACGAGATAAAAGGAAAGTAATCAAATATATTTAACTGTACTCAGCCAAATCCCATTATTTGTATAGTCGTTAGCTGGTGTATTTGAAGATTTAGGATAGCCTTGCCTCTATTAGGAAATAGTACTGCTTGATTGAAAAGCACAATTTCTGAGCTAGTGTTTTTCTGCTTACCTAAAAAGAGAAGTTTAGCTTTATATATACGCTTATATATGTATGAATTCCCATGGTGAGCTTGGCAGATTAAAAAAAAGAAGAAGAAATTACATGTCCTTTCTCTTCCATTAACCACGAACATTTGAGATGAAGCAACATCCCTCTGTTTTTCTGTCATAGATGGGAAATGCCTCCTTGGTGGGAGAAGTTCCCTTGAATTGTCCTCACTTCTACCTGAAGGAAGTGAAGTAAGTTATTTTAAATGAATCAACTCCAATATATCAGAGGGCGCTGCTTCTCTGTTCTTGAGCAGAAGAACAGCTTATAAGTTATAGGGAAAACGTAGCTGAGCAGCCGCAGTAAAGGAATGTGCTGGGAGTATTTCATTGAGATAATAGTAACCATGGTGAGGGTTGTAGAAGAACACAGAAAGCCTTCAACTGGTACTAGGACTATACGTTTGGAAAATATATGGACAAAGTCACGGCACTGCTTGCAGAAGGGGTGCTCCTTCCCTTGGCAGGTGACTGGTTGACTGTGTGGGAAAGGAAGAATGCGCCACCTCTAGACGGCTGTGCTGGATGGTCACATGCACAAGTACCTTCCTCTTCAGCAATCCCTCCAGTGCCAAAATACACAGAGTACAGGGATCAAGACTAATCTAGTTGGGAAATATAGAAAAAAATACCTCCTTGCTCTCATCCACTGGACCAAGCATTCTTTCAGGTTTCCCTGGGCAAACAGTTCAGGTTTTGCTGTCAAACCATTGATGCGTTCCAACACAAATATTAAAATCCAGGTTCATAGATTGAGAGAAAACTTTCCCTGGACTGTACCTGTGCCAGCACATAGCTTCTCTCATCTCTATTTTGTGCTCAGAAAATATTGGGGTTTTTTTGCTAACCAGCCAGATAAGTCACCATGGCTCTTCAGGAAGGCCTGTATCTTCAGGATGATGAACTAACTCACCCTGATGTAAATGGGCACAACAAGATGAGATGCATTCTGGTCCCAGATTCCAGTTTTCCCATGCTCAGAGGAAACATTACAACTCAGTGTTGTTTCAGTACTTTGGGGAGAAGGAGGGAGACAAGAGTCCCCATATTGGTTTTTCACATGCCTGAGTCAAATTACTCTCCCTTCTGCAGGGCTTCTTCTGAAATAACAGATCTTACTGTAACCAAATATTGCCATCCAGGAAAGCCATTTTGCAACCAGCAAGGAAGCTTCTTCCTTCTCAGCAGCCACTGAAAAGGCCCTTTGTTCTTGTGCTGAACACCTGGAGAGGGTTATCAGCAGTGGCCTCTTCGGGCCGGCGCGCTGAGCAGCTGTGACAAGACCCAGTGGCATTGGCATTGGCACCTGGGAGCGGCTGGCACCTGTAAACCATCCCATCTGGGCTATTGCGTGGGCAACTTTCGGTTGTCCCCCTCTTCCATGGGGACCAGGGAAACTAGTATGGCCTGTGTTTTCTTTCATTTCCCATTGTAACAACCTCATTCCACACAGTCTTTAGACAGCCTTGAGGAGGTGACACCTCTGTAGAGAACGGAGAACAAGCCTTGGGCATTACTGTGTCTTTCTGGAGAAACTGGTAATGTAAGTGGCAAGGGGCTGACACAGAGCACTGGCATCCTGGGTACATGGTTTGAAACTACACCTCAAAGAGAAAAAGGTGGAACTGTTGACTGGCATCAAGGGTAGGGCATCTGCTGGAGAGGGAGTCACTTGATGTGACCTGGCACAAGACTGCATGCCAGGCTGGCCCTGGGCACAGCTTTCTGCTCTGTCTGTACAGTCATCACCACTTCTCTTTGTGTCTGTGAAAAGACAGTCATACCCATGTCTGCTTGGAAATTAAAGGAAACCCAGCTCATCCAACTAGCAGGGAATTGCCCAGGGGCAGAGTGTTCCTCTCCATAAGAGCTGCTTGACAGTAGAACTGCACTGTATAAACCATCACTGCCAGGGAAATCAGCTTCAAAACCTGAAAGATTTTCATACTTTTGCTGCATTTTACATGATTAGAAGAAAAATCTGCACAAGGGGAGGAAACCTGGAGAGTCAGAAAGCAAGAGCTATCAGGGCAACCTGGAGAGTTGCCTACACAAACTGAGCCTGTGCTGGGTCTGTGAGGATTTTATCAGTGGCCTCAGTAAAAATGGTATCTGCAACCTATGAGTTATTTAGCAGGTCTAGGCCTAAAGGCTTTTCTCTGTGTATTGATTTTTCCACTAAAGTCACTAGCAGGACACCCCATGTCACAAAAATGAGTCCAGAGAAGAGCAATGAAGCTGGTGAAGGGGCTGGAGAACAGGCCTTATGAGGAACGGCTGAGAGAGCTGGGGGTGTTTAGCCTGAAGAAGAGGAGGCTGAGGGGAGACCTCATTGCTCTCTATAACTACCTGAAAGGAGGTTGTAGAGAGGAGGGTGCTGGCCTCTTCTCCCAAGTGACAGGCGACAGGACAAGAGGGAATGGCCTGGTTATTCTATGATTCTATGAAAAACAACAGCAAAGAAAGAAAATGGATCATTCTTCCTTTCCTGATAATCCAGATAAAATACTGACTCGTACAAGGGAGTCATACATCGGGGGATTTCAGCAATGCCTCATCACAGGATGCAGAGCTCTGTGAAGTATTCATTCTGCAGTAGTTCTGCCAAATATTGAGAGAAAATTGCATAATGTGAGAAGGGACAGACCACAGCCAAAGCTTCAGCCTCTGCAGTGGCATATCAGGGTTAACGACACAAGTTCTTTCATCCAAGATGGCATCGTTTCCATTTTCTTTGGACTGTAGCAGTGAAAGAACAAACATTTTAAAACATTCAGATGAGACTTTTGAGTGCCAGTGCTGAATCCCTGTGAGGTTAAAATAAACTGACAAAATAACATCCTGCAAAAGCTTTACCTGAGACAAACCACGATTTCTATATTCACGTTCAGGCAACTGGTAGCGTAAGGGCCACTTTAAACCTTGGTGTCTGTCCAGACACCAGTACCAGCTCTCCCATGGCTTTATGTTTGCATCTCTTTCTAACATTCCTCCCTTTCTTCCTTGCAAAGGGAAAATTTCCAGGTTTGTGCCTTTTAACTTTGTTCATGGTAGCACTCTTGACAGAAGGATTCAGTGTCTGTTTAGTGTCTTTGCAAGGAAAAGAGAGAAACTTCTCAGTTACATAAAAGTTTGTATCAAAATTCGAGAATCCAGATTAATTATAGGAGCCTTGCCTTGTATCATTCAATTTGTTTGAATAGCTTTAAAGATTAAGCAGATCCAAGGCCTAACAGAACCAGAGCCAGTAAGACAATAGCTGAGATTTTCCTTTGAAACAAAATATACAGGTGGTTTCTGTGAGTTTCTATGTCTATCTGCCCGGCTTTTTTATTTTTACGTCGTATCCAATATCACAGAACCTGGCAGTAGAAATCATATAGCAATTTGTGAAAGCTTGTTGCTGTTCTAGATATCATATAGTCTGTTCCACACCAGCAAAGACAAAACCAATGCCTTTACTCTTCCAGTTTTCATTCAAAGGATAATGATCTCTGGTAACAAAATATTTGGCAGTAGCATTATTTAAAATGCACAGAGGAAATGTTTGTCCCTAAGTCAAGAGACTGTCACACAGTCTCTATTCACTTGGTATTTACCAACGATTGCCAAAGGCTAATCTACAAAAAGCCCAGAGTTAAGTTTATCACACTCCATCCTCAACCCATCCCACTGTAAGGGAGGAAAAAAGTGTAATTACTGAATTTCTTTGTGGCCAGAGAACTTATAAACTCTGTGTTTTACCCAGCAGGCTGTAATGACTCCTTCGGTAAATATCTAATTAGGTGGTTGGGGTGGTTTTTTTTCCCTGTCATCGCATACTTTCCTGTTTTAAAATCCCTTCGCGTTAATCGACTTCTCGAGTTTTCCAAATTTCTCACTCACGCAGGAGAAGTAAATAAGAAAAAAGCCGAGGGGAGATTTCGGTCTTGGGAACAGGAGTCAGAGATGGGGATTTGCAAAGGCTAAAGGCAAATCCTCCCCGAAATCTCCGTCCGAAATACCGAAAACCGCAGCCACGACCTGCCCGGCACCGCAGGGAGGAGTGAGACCGGTTCGAGGGGGAAGCCGCGTTTGGGGGTCCCTCCCCGAAACCCAAAAGCACTTAAAACACCGCGAAAGACACGGTCTGGCGGCGAACCGTTTGAAAAACTACAGGTTTTCTTTTAATTGTGCAAATCCAGAACTTGGGAAGTTTTTCTTGGCCTCGGTTCGCATTCCCTCGCCCGCCCGGCACAGCGACCCCCCGCCCCGTTATTCCGCGGAGCCTCGAAACTTGCAGAGCGGTGCGAGCCCTGCTGGGTGATGCTGGGGAGGGGAGGAAACCCCAGGTGGGGAGAACCTGCCCCGGGGAGGCTGGGAGAGGAGCCGAGCATCCACCCCGCTCCGCTTTTCCCTTTCAGCAGAGATGCTCGGCGCCAGCGGCGAGAGGGGAAACTGCGCATCTCCGGTCGAGAAAGAGCAGAACCGGTGCCCAGGGAAAGCTACCTGCTCCGGGGAAGCACCTCGGTGCGACCCATGGGGACGGTGCCAGCCGCTTCCCACCTCGGTCCCAGCAGCCGTCGCCTCCCCGCAGCATCGCTGCTCCTCCGGGCACCCCGCGCATCCCATCACCACCACCTCCCGAGTTTAAAACCCGGCGAGATTGATCGAGTTTTTTTTTTTTTTTTTCTTTTTTTCAATCGGACCGCGCCGAGGTGCCGGGGCTGACCTGGAAAGGACTGGGAGCCCCCGGGGATGCCGAGCTCAGCCCCCGCCGCACCTGCCCCAGCCCTGGGGACGGGGGGCTCCGCTCCTCCCCTGCACCCTCCACCTCTCCTGCCCCTTCTCCCTCGTTAGGAAAGTGTTAGGAAGTTGCTGAAGTGCGAAATGAGCCTGCGAAATCTCGTTGTCCTCATTAAACTCTGTCAAGGAGGGTGACAAGAAGCAGCGGAGGGGAAACAATGCGGGCAGTGTTGGGGAGAGCCCCGCGCCGGGGCAGCCTTTGTGCCCGCCAACAAAAGCTCTTGTTTGCATGTGTTAAAGGCCATTAAACCGCGGCAGCCCCAGGTGCAAACGCCAGCGCGGAGCGGCCGCGCAACCTTCCGCGCTCGGCAACACCGGGGCTTTGCCCCCAAACGCCGGTATTGTCGGGGCACCGGGGCTGCGAACGGGCGGGGGTGCGCGCCGAGGGCTCCTTAATGAGGGCTCGGGGATGGCTCTTCATTAACAGGCTTGTTCTGCGCGCAGGCAGACCTGGGTGGGTTTCTCTCTCTTCTCTGCGTGCCCCTAGATTCGTCTGCCCCCCGCCTCAAGCTGCTGCGGGAGCACGGGACACAATGTTCCCTATTGTGTCCCCTGAGACGCGCATGGGACACGGTCAGCCCGGGGTTGTGGATGCGAACCTGGTGTGAAAAAGCCTGGTAGGCATGTGCCGTGGTTTGGTTTGCTCTGCCGTGCTCATCAAGGTATGCTGGGACGTTGTGAAGTAAAGGAATCCTTATAGAAAGCATAGAAAGGATGGTGGTTTTTCAATGCCTGGTTGGAGCAGCAGAATTCAACCCAAAATATGCAAAGGATGGGGCCTGTGCAAAGATAAACCACAAAAAAAAACCCTGTCTTGCACAGGTAAAAGCCTACAAGAAACAACTTCACCGCAGTGTTAGCATTGCAAAGGACTGGCATGGGGCTTTGTTCAAGAAAAAGTATTTCCAGGCCCTGTTGCAGCAAGTCCCCATCACTTCATCCCCAGCGGGTCTCTCTGGGATCTGCCCCTTGGCTATTTTAAAATGTGCTGTTAATAACAATTCATTACAGTTGATAGAACTGGGAGACTTGCCTTTTATTTTGCAATTAGACATAAAGGCTGTGATCTGGCAAACCCCGTGCACTGGAAGCATGTGAGTAGCTCTTCTGAAGTCATCTGGGACTGCTCATGCGCTTAACACTATGCCGGTGTAAGTTTGCAAGATTGAGGCCTGAAATGGTATCTTCTTCAACGATATTTGTTTACCTGCTCTGTTCTGTATTTTCTAGATTCATGATGTGCCCCGCAAAACTGTTTCTCTGGGAAGACCTGAAGTGGCTGGAGTCAGCTGGGCACAGCTCACGAGTAGCGTTATGAAACCAAATGCTTCTTCCTGTAAACAAACATTGTTTGCAGGGGCTTGATTTGGGAAGACATCATGGCAGTGGGTACGTTGCATTGCAAACTGTTCAGCTGTGCGAGTCTTTGTGTACTGAGGCGTTAAGGCAGACTTGTTGGGCATTGGGCCCAGACAGATGTGATGATGAGTGAGAGCAAAGACACAAGGAGGAAAGAGCAGAAGAAGAAAGCACATTTTAGGCTCCTCAGTTCCTGACTAAGCTTCCAAAACCCAGGCACTGGCCCCAAATGCCTCTTATCAAGAGAAAGTAGGAAGCAACATGATCTGTGTCGAAAACAAACATATTTGTTTTTTTCATTTGCCAATCCTGCAAACAAAAGCTGTTTGTAGGCAAATAATCCTCTAGGTCTGCATCGCTAGATCAATGCAGGGAGTGGCTCCTATCGGCTTCATGGTGCCAGACACACTGAACGGTTTGTAATGGAACAGGGCCTTGAACTTCTTCACAAAACAGACCCTATCTTAGTAGGTTATCGTGCACTTGCTTCTGTTCCTGCTCCCACTCTCCTCATCTTCCAATGTCAGGCCTGGCAGGGAGAGGTGAAAGCAAGAGGAAATAGAAGTTGTTTTCATATAAAAGGCTCCAAAATGTTCAGCTGTTTGTTATTTCCCTCCCACTAGCTTTTCCAGTTTACTTTTGGAGACAGGCAAACTAAAGGGAAGGCCAGTCTTCGTGCACAGTCAGTTTAATACCAAAGATACGCATGGAGAAAAATAATTTGATTGAGGATTTTGCTTCACGAAGTAATTACAATGGAAAGTATAAAAAGACTGCATTTTTCTTCAGCCACCAAAGTCATGGTTTGCTTCATGAGGTCATGTTTAGGATTACAAATGCTTACACAAACAGCATTTCAGTATCTCGTATCACTTCCCTTCACCTTTACTGATAGATTTTGTGGAGGTCGACAGGAATGGGAAATGAAACTCTTCTTCAGTCCTAGGAATGGGACTGAAATGGAAGCATGAGAAGGACAATAGAAATACTGGGAGAGTGCTGAGTTCATGGGGTAAGGCTGCTTCAAACTCCAAGACATAGCCAACACCTACAACACTTCTCCACTAATATCACAACTCAGGTAAGGTTGAATTAACTTTAAAAACCTATGTAATACATAGGATTTCCAAAGAATCTTCGAGACAGCCTAATCCTCTATGAAGAAAAGGTATCTCTCTGGAGTCCAATCCTTTCAAAACTGCATGTGAGTGCTTTGATAAAGTGAGTAGAACCTGTCCTGGCATAACATGAGAGACTTTTTCATTAACTTTCTTTCATTTGCAATGCCTTCCACAGTCAAAGGCAGCAGTCCAGTTATCACCGTTTCTCCTACTTCTTTTACATGGCAGCTGATCAGGTTTGGTCTCAATGAACTGAATAAAAACCTGTGCAGAAGATGAACTTTTAAGCAGCAGTGATTACTATTAAATAGCTACATAATTGGCTAGGTAGGTTAGATAGCAAATAGGTGCCCTCATTGCTAAATATCTTCTTCCAATGGTATCTAAAGAACTGTTTCTCCATCTTTGTATTATCTGAGCCTGAAATAAAGAAGCCAGCCCAGTAAGAGTGGAGAGGATTGAGGGAGCTCACTACAGCCCATTTGTTTTGGGGTCTGGAATGGATCTCGGGATTCTGCAGCCAGAAATTATTTGGAAAAACAAACCAAACCCAAACCCACTGGCAAAGTACTGCCTCATGCCCTTCAAACAGCCAGCCCATATCAATCAAGCAGTCCACTGCTGCTACCAGGGAGCCTGTAAAATGCCAGTCATGTTGTATTTCAACACAGTTCACCCTGCTGCTAACCCATATTGTGGTGAATTTGATCAAGAACGATGAAATTCATGATTTTTAAGTTTGCTTAGAAAAATGAACACAAACCCTAGAAAGTTACTCACAGACAACAAAGTTACAGGAACAGTAAATTTACAAAATCTGGCACAGAAAAATAATAAAATTCCTACATTAAAGTCACTGGGGAGCAGTGCCCAGTCGGCTGCACATTCTACCTTATCTGGGTGTTTAGGTGGGAGATCTTCAGATCTGGCTTGTTGCACAATTACTGTTTAGCTTGAGCTTAGCAGGAGCTGAGGTCCAAATGCATATCATCCAAAGTATTCAGACTGTAGGTGACTCACATCAGGAATCCAGAATTATGAAGACTTTTTTAATTCATCACTGCTTACTTTCTTTCCTCACTGATAATACAGAGTCAGCATCCTCTCAAAACTGCTGGAAAGGAAATGCTGTGTGTGAAACACCCAGACACTGCTGTCATGAGGACCATGGAAAAACTGTACGGAAATGAATAATTTTGTGCCCAAAGCACAGTTTGAATAACAGGCAGTAAAAAGCCCCATTGCTGCACATTAAACAAGAGGAGAATAAATCATGAGGGGAGCTGCTCTCTTAGGAGGAACAACCATTGCCAGTGCAGAGTGAGAGGGGTGGCTGTAGGAAGAAGTCATGGATAACTTAATTACAGTTCATCACGATGCACAAAACCAGGCAAATTCTGATCACCCCTAGCTGTTGAATGCTGGAGTGTACAGCCTCAGCAGCCTTTCAGAATAGATTTATGAATGTAAATGAATGTATTTATGTTTGTGTGTGTATATGCTCTGGGATATATGTAAAGTAAGCAGAATAAGCTTTGGCTCAGTGCCATATTAACCCCTCTACACAGCTGTGGGACTTGTGGTCAGCTTGAAGCATAGATGCAAAATACCATTGAAATATCAACTGATTGACTTGTACAGCAGCTCTCAACATCTGCACCACTGCTGAGTGGGCTAGGAGCAAGCCATGGTCCTGTAGGTGATGCCAGAGTTGCCTACAAACATTGAGTTCTTAGATGATGTGGAGACGTCCTCATTGATCCTCTGGATACACCTCCCCTGCACTCCCCGTGTGGAGCCAGGACATCAAACATGTGTGCGATACCAGAGTATATCTGGAGGAGAAGTTACCACCAGCAATATTCCCTTCATTATGGTTAAATGAGGTGAGGTAGTCAGAGAAATTAATTCCCGCAGAAACTCTTGGCATCCTTAGCAGATAGGGAGACAGCTACATCATAGCACGCACATCTCCTGTGACTGTCACTTGGTACACACAGACAGACTGGCACAGACAAGTGTGGTCAGGTCTCATTTGCAGTGGCAGATTTAAGAGCGTACATGTGTGACCCAACAGAGGAAAGGCAAACTTTGTGCTGGCTGGCAGAGAAGAGCTAGTGTACCCACAGTCTGGAAACTTTCTGTGAGATAGGGCTCCAAGGAGAAGCACGGTGCCAGGGAATTCACAGCTATCACAGTCAGTGCAGCGGGTTAAGGATACATATTGCAGACATCTCTGCAGACACTGCTGCAACAGCAGAATCTAACAGGGTGATCCAATAGTAATGTGACCTGTCATTGACAGATGCTTTTCCTCTTGTGTCTGTTTCTGACACAGTAATCAACGGTTACAAACTTAGGTAAACCCCATTTTTTCAGTGCTTCCATCTGAATGGTGGCATGGCCTTCCTGGAGCATGGGAATGAATATAAAACATCTCTTACTTGCTCTGATTTGAGCTCTGCTGTTGCATTTAGGGTATCTTCTGCTGAGCTCACCATTCTGCAGTCTGGAGGAGTGGGTGTCTGTGGATCTGATATAGGGACCAGCAACAGAAGAAATGTCTCCTGAGGCATGTGGAGTTGTTCCTGTTTATGGTAGGACTGAGTTTGCCCAACAAGGGACTAGTCAGTGTCCACAGAAACTTTTGATGGTGGAAAGTTTTGTGATATTCTTGTGATGTTTTTTAAGGGGGCTATTGCATACAGCTACGTGTATTGGTTAAAGTTTATTATTTCAGCTCATTCATATGTCTCTGACTCACAATTCATTCCATTCGTACAGGCTTTTAAAACTCTTACATATCCCCAAGCCCTGCAAGTGGAACTTGTGCCTTATATATATCTCATACTGCACCAACATTAACTCAAAGAAGTGATAATGCATAAAATAATTTTCCCAGGTATGTCTTGTAAAAAAAACATTCCTCATGAGAGATAAGAGATGAAGTCATTCTACACCAGGCAACCCACTGGAATGGCTCTTTAGACACCGATTTTCCTGGAACTTCTTATTCATCTTTCTCCTTGTACAGATATTTTGTCCTGTAGTTAAAGGAGGACTTTCTGTGGGCAAAATAGATGAAAATGGGTAAGTTCTGTCGGTATTGTGCTACCTCTGCAACAAATTCCTCCTTGTTCCCTGATATTTATCTAATTATTACTTGTAGTCTGATGCATTCTGATAAAACCAGAAATGGCAAATAACTAGAGGCCCAAAAAAGTTCTGATGCCAGACTATGTCACTAGCCCTAAAATGGTCATGTCTCTTCCAGAGAGAACAGACAGACCAGTCTTCTGATGGCAAGCAAGGATAGCTTGGATCCAAACTCCTTTTTATTTGGGCCAGGATTATGTGAGGATTTGGTGAAGAGATTCTTCTGGCTTTGATGCTTTTGTAGCTTTTGTGGGAAACAGCAACTGTAAAGTTAAAAATGGACAGCTTAGAAATAAACATTTCTGCTGTTGTAATGCATCCCTTTGTTTTCTGAGAATGCTCACTGGATTCTGTCATTGCATACAAAGATATTCCCACAAATTATTGATAACTGAAGCACCTTTGGTCTGAAGAGAAAACTCCATCTCGCTGCTGCTAGGCAGGATAAGCCTGTCAGTATTGGCAGTTCAATGGAAATTGATTCAGTGATTTCTGTGGTAAACATATGTGGGCTTTCTTTTTTGGGGGGTAGAGGGGGATTAGAATGTGTAGAATCTTCCTTTCTGTTATTAGCAATTCTCAGGAAACAAGCACCACCAGACAAGTTTTCACCTGGGCAGAGGATCTCCAAGAATATCCTGCAAGCTGCAGGAAGTAGGGTTCGATTCATCTGTGGTACTTTCCCTTCTGAATCAGCACTAACCCTTATGCTGCTATGATATCACAGGCTATCTACTTTTGGAAGCGCTGAGTATATTTAAGCATTCTATCAGCAAAGTGCTGACTATTGCTGGGGATTACAGATTCTGTGAAACATTTTGTAAGATAATTTCTGGCATCTTGCCACTTGTTATATGGAAAATATGTTGTATTATCTTCCATGTGTGTGTGGGCGTAAGGGTGCTCCCAGTGTCCTGGCCCCCAGCCTGCAAAGACTAACATATATTTTATTCAGAATGAAGTTAAGCAATACATAATGAACTTGTTCAGGCACAGAGCCGAGATCTGTCACTCTAGACATGTACCATATCCTTTAGGACTTCTTGAAAGACAGCATCTTTCTCAACATTCAGAGTACACTACTATGAACACTGTGCTAGAAGTTGACTGTGTGAGACTCAAATATATAGGTTACTCATTTCTGCAGGAAGTTTTTGCTGAAGGGCAGGTCCTGCCCCAGTAGGCTGAAGTCCTTTGACTGGGATAGTCAAACTGGGGTGGTCAAACTGGTCCCATACCAATGCGTGCATACAGGATGTGGAGGAGCTGCTGCCAGCCACATATCATATATTTGATGTAACTCTTCTTCTTTCCCTTCTTAATCAGCCCTGGAAAGCTCTGCAGAGGCATGGAGTGAAGGATGGGGTGTAGCAGGTTGGGGTTAAGGCCATCAGGGCACCAGGAGTAACAGAGGAAGGCCCTGAGTAGCTAGAGGTTTGGGTGTAACATGTCATGTAAGGGGAGAGCCTTTGAGACAATCCACTCCCCGTCACCATGCCCAGGGAGGATGAGGGTATTGCCAGAGAAACCTAAGCACATGTCCTCTAGTGACTGGGCAGATTTCCAGGGCACAGAGAGGCAGTGGAGGGCACATCCTCCCACATTCGGCCTGGAAGAAGCGAGGATGGATGGTGCAGTCAGGGCTCTCTCCTTCAGCACCCTTGCCAGCAGTGAGGCTGGGACTGACGGCCACCTCTGAGCAGAGAGGTCTGTGGCCCGATGGGGCTCCTCCTGCCACAACCCCGAGGGGAGCTCTGTGGGGAGCTGTGAGGGCAGCAATGGAGCAATGTGAGCATCCCCAAGGGGAGCCCTGCAGGAAGCCATGAGAGGATCCTTGAGGGGAGCTCTGTGAGGACCCATGAGGGGAGCCCTGAGAGGAGCCCTGCACAGAGCTGAGAGAGGATCCTCAGGGGAACAACCAGGGGAAGCCAAGAGGGGATTCCTGAGGGAAGCCCCATGGGGGGCAACGTGAGCATCCCCGAGGGGCGCCCAAGGGGAGTTAAGAGAGGATCACCAACAGCAGCCCTGCAGGGAGCCATAAGGGGAACCCTACGGGGAGCCATTCCCTCGAGGAGCCCTGCAGGGAGCCCCGTAAGAATCCCCAAGGGGAGAGCCCTGCAAGGAGCCATGAGGGGGACCCCGTGAGGAGACCCCAGCCCTTCACCCAATGGGAGCGCGGGCGGGGCAGGGGGCGGGACGAGGCGCGGGCTGCAGCCAATGGGAGCGTGGGCGGGGCAGGGGGGCGGGGAGAGGTGCGAGCTGCATCCAATGGGAGCGCGGGCGGGGCAGGGGGCGGGGCGGGGCGTGGGCCGCGGCCAATGGGGGCGGGCGGCGGCGGCGGCGCGCGCCGCTCTTAAGGCGTCCCCGCGCGCTGTCAGCGGCAGAGCGGGCGCGGGCTCGAGGCGCGGGCATGGCCGCCCTCAACGGCGCCGTGGAGAACGGGCAGCCGGACAGGAAGGTGCCGCCGGCTCTGCCGCGGCCGCTGCGGGGCTTGGAGGTGAAGTACACCAAGGTGAGTGAGCTGGCGAGGGGAGCTGGGCAGGGGGCTGTGCTGTGCTCGGTGTAGTCAGGGCGGTGGTAGGGGGTTATTCTTTTTAATATAACATTTTCTCTATTACTGTCTTTTTTCTTCTAGTCTTCTGCCTCCCTGGGCAGTAGGTGGCTGGGGTGAAAGTGCAGTTGGGTGACTGCAGTGAACAGGCAATGTGATGTTTCTAGGGGAGCTGCAGGTGCCCCCAACCATAAAGCCCGAGAAACCAGATTATAGGAAAAGAGAAAGGAAAATATTTGTGGAGCTGCTCATTTCATCTCTCAATGGCTGTGTGGCGGCAGACCTGTAACAGCTGTGGTGCTGTGGTGACCTGTCCCCTCCCGCACACCCTGCTGCTATTTCCCCAGCGCTCACAAACCTGCACGCTGAATGCTTTTAGCATCATGCTGATGCACAGCAAAATTGGCTTTGGATGGAGGCAGGGGCAAAAAGAGGCTTATCTGCGTGGAAGCCGCTTGACTATCTTGGATGTGGTATGAAGCTCCCTTGCAGTGGGAGGGGGCTCAGCATCAGGGTCTGGGTTTGTGCCCTGGTGAGGCACGGAACATGGAGGAGACCCTCTGTCCTGCCAGACTGGGCCTTGTGAAAGGGCTCTGTGATAGGAATGAGGCCACCCCACAACTCCTGAAGGGGAGTGGTGGTCACCCAGGTCTTGTTGGTGGCTTGCTGTCCCAATAGAGATCCTCTATTGCCTCTCTGCAGGATGAGAAGTCGGTCAGCAAGCCCACACAAGCCTGCAACTCTGCTATCCGTTGAGCTTCTCTTTAAACAACCTTTAAACTGTTGCTCCTTACATTTTTGGGCTTAACCAAAGGCTCCTGAACTTTGTAACTCCCTCCCAGAGGTGAGGCTGGTGTTGGTGCAGTGCTGAGTGCTGCTGCAGAAATCCCTGCTCCCTAGCGCAGCCATAACTCTGCAATAGTAGAGTCTTTTTGTTCTGTAACAGCCTGACCCACTGTCTTGCGCAGTAGGGAAAATATCCCGGCTGGTTACACTGCTAAGCAGCCTTGACTGCCGTAATTTAAAGTATGTGGCTGGACTAAAAGAGCTGGAGGGACTGAACGAGCATATTAATTACTGTTAAATTTCTGAAATCAGCATTAAAGAAAAATGCAGAACTTGAAGCTGATTCTCTTGCCATGAGGAGTAAACAGCGGTAGCTTATCCAGTGAGATGTTGATTTGAATTATGCATCTAAAGTACTAAAACAGATTAGCAATTAGTAGTAATCACTGGACTAGATCATCTTATGAAGAAAAAATAGATAAAATTGGGATGTTAAAAGTTAATCTAGCCATTTATCTGCAAATTGGATCTACAGCTGCTGATTGTGGAATGGCGTAGTGCTGCACAAACAGCACCTTCCTGTGTCTAAAATGGACACAGCCATTAGAGTTCTTAAACATCTAAATGTTCTGGATTTTGTTGTTTTTTATTGTTGTGAACAGTTTTAAATAGCCCTTTGGGATCTGATCCTGCAGTCGTGTGTGCTTTAAAACATGTGTGTTTTTATTCTCCAGTTTTGTCAGAGACTGTGCACTAAAGATATCAGAGTAGTCTCTTAAAAGCGGAAACCAATGTTAAAGGTGTGAATTTGACATTTGATCTGATGCTCCCAGTGCATCTAAGAAAATGAGCAGCAGTCAGTTTTCTTAAAGCTGCGAGGGGTTTTCTATGGAGTTTCACCAGATGTTTACAGCTGACGGCACACTTTCCTCTGCTTAGCGGAGATTTCTGTTTTCAGTTCTACCAGTTACGGGGTTGGGGGAAAGGAAAAATTTTCAACAAAGATCTTGTATTGAGCAGCTTAGTGTCTGTCATGGATGTGTGATGGAAGTGATCTGTCCACAATCCAGTGTCTCAAATGCTGGTTATGAAGCGTGAATGGCTGATACGCTCTTCTGTGTGATTTCAACTCCTGGCACCAAAGACTTGGGCTATGTGGTGTGATACTTAGAATTATGCCAACATATATGTTACATTTAAAACAGCCTGATCTTGTCACTCTTGTGTTTTACTGTTGCTTACAGGAACATTGCTTTCCCATCCCAACCCTTTTGCATAAAGGTAACGATGAATGTGGAGGAAAAACAGTATCTTTTCCCCAGTCCTTAGTTTGTAAGCATATACCTGATGCTGTAATTTTAAAGACCCTGTTGTATCTCCCACACTTATAATGTTACTTTCTTTGTTAGTGAAACAAAGGAAAATTGAAGTTAAAATGCAGCACTTGGATAATAGAGATTTTTGAGAGTATTATTGTTAAGTTAGTCTTTCTAACATTGTATCTCTTCTTGTGACTTCACTTGGCAACATCTTTGGCAAAATTTTCTTTTCATGGCCTGTCTGAAACAGGTGGGTCCAAAAATTCAGCTTTTATGCCAACTACATCTGCTTTTTGCAGAAATAGCAAGGAAAGAAAACTATGACCCAAAGCAGTGGGAATTCCGAATGCAAGGGATGCAACATTAATCTCCTTGTGGTGTGTAGAGACTCATAAACAAGATTGCAAGTGTGGATGACTTCCAAGTAAAAGGACTAGCTTCCAGCTGCTAATGGGCTACTAATAAAGATTACTTCATCTAATCTTACTTAAAGTATATTTATAAAATATAACACAGCCAAATTAGATCAGTGTGGATAAGATGCATGTTGAATCAATTAATTGTATATAGGTATTAATGCTGTGTTTACAGTGAGTAACAACACTCTAGTATTTAATGCATTTTCAGTTACGCAACACTGGGACTGTTTGTTCTTGCTCTGGAAATGCAGTATTTTGAAACACTTAAATCTTGTCACAGACAACTACAAGTGACGTGAGTGGCTTGATCTGGCCTGTGACAAGCCATGATGTGGTGGCACTGAGCCAGCTGGTCAGTGCTGGGGGGGGAAGTCGTGAAAGTAGCACAGGGCAGAATATGAATAACCAAGTAATATTGTACACTGATGTTTCATTTGTAGCTTGTAACAAGGGGCTCCTTTTGCCTGAACCATACAAGCTTCTCTTGGTGTCTATTTGCTGTTCCCATGGAGATATTTTTCAAAAAGTGTCTGTTTCTCATTGCCAAATTATGGTGTTATAGTGTGTGGGCCCCATCCTCTGTCTTCTTGCTCAAAACTAACTGGGTGTATGAAGGCTGTTTTGTCTGTTCTCTGGCTGCAGTTCTAGTTTGGATAAATACTGTCTGTATCGCGAACAGTCTCACTGGGAGAGAGACTGAACATGCTGGACTCTGCCATCAGTGGTAACAGGAGAACCTCAGGACCTTTGAGGAGTACTTGTGGCTTTTTGCTTTGTCTCAATCACTCTGTTCTCCACCCCGTCCCACTCCCCTTGCTATCTCTTCAGATATTTATCAACAATGAATGGCACGAGTCTACAAGTGGAAAGAAGTTTGCCACCTACAACCCTTCAACGCTGGAGAAAATTTGTGACATTGAGGAAGGAGACAAGGTAAGTGTCATTGGAAAGGCAGTGTAAAAGGTAGTTTCCAAGTGACTTCCTCCTGTAAGGAATCACACAGAGGAAAAGCTGGCTTTTTAATGGCAGCATACATCTGGCCAGACTGTGAGTTGAAGGTTTGGGACACTAGATGTGCTGCTGTGGTGCTGCTTTTCCAGCTGGTATCATGGGTTCTGGCCTCCTGCACAAACGTGGCAACTCTTAAAGCCAAACTAGTATCTCGGAACTTTAGTAGCCCCCATCCCTTATGTGCTGTAGATTAGCCTAGGTCATAATTGGTTTGGTAACAATACAATGTGAAGAACAATCAGATGTGATGCCTTTTGTCCAAAACAGCTCATCATGTATGGGCCAACTGGCCTGATCTATGGGAAGGAGCTGGCCCGAGAGCTGGCTTTCTGCAATATATCATGGGAAGGTGATTCACAGCTTCTTTGCTGTATGAGGGCTTTGCCTGCTCATTGCTGTGGCTAGTAAGTGATGGGCAATGTGGGCATTTCTCCCTGTGCTGTGGTATCTTTTTCTTGGCATCTAAGCTTGTGCAACATTTGCGAGGCCAAATACCTGACTTCCAGCCAGGCTGCTGCCTTGGGGATCCTTTCCTAGTAGGTGCAGTAGTAGTTGAGCAGGGGCAATGTGTTTCCCGGTGTTACACAGTGTAGAGTGTGGAGCCTGACCATTCTGCAGATGGAATGGAAATTGTTTAGCACTACAAGTCTCCAGCCTGCATCCAAATAGCGTGTAAGACAGTAGTTCTTTTTTTGAATGATGCTAAAGCAGCCAGCCTCTGAGACCTATTGCCATGGGGGATCTATGCATTTGTCAGACAATTATAGATTGAGGCAGAACCAAACATTATGTGTAATTTCTTTATACTAACTGGGTAGGACACAACTATGTTTAGTTGCAGTGGCATGTAAACAGTGGAATTGAAGCTAACTCTGATGCAACTATATTTTTCTAGGCAGAAACCATGACATTGTTATTGTTCCCTTGGCTAAGTGTCTCTTCAAGCAGTTACAGAGCATCACATGAGTATTCCAAGCCTGCTTCTTAATGACTTGGTTAAAAGAATTTTATACAGAACTAAAAGGCCAATTTTGTGGCTTGCCTCCTTGAGGCTTGCTCCTGCCTGAATTCAAGGATGGCTTTCAGCTTCCAGCTTGCAAGAGAGTCACTGTAAACTTTTCCTTCGGGCCAATCAATGGAGCTTTCTGCCCATGGATGGTCAGTGTATGTGGCTGACTCTTTGGTGCATAAAATAATTGCAGGCAGGAATGTAAGTTTGCTGCATATTGGATGATGAGAGCCGTTTCTACCGTTCTACATGATGCTTTTTCAAAAAAAAGCCCCAAACATTCTTTTGCTGTAAGTAGGTTTTTGAGAGGGACAAAGTGGGGTCAGACCTGGATCTGGGTCTGGATTAGGTAGAAGGCAGAATAATGTGTGAGAAGCGTCCTAAACTAAGTGTTTGCCTACTGGTGACACTTTACCATGTCCCATTGTGCTCTGGCAAACTGAGTCCCCTGAGACTTCCTCTGTTCTGGTTGACCATCCCCTCCTAGGTCTGTAATTCCAGTCCAGTGGAGTTACTACAGAAAGTGGTGAGTTTTCCAGTGTCTTGTTCCCATATGCCACCATACTAGTTTGTGCTGGTCAGTACCACTGCAGGGGTGGCAGTTCCTGATACTGGCTCTGGCTTCAGCTGTACTGTGCCAGGTTTGTCTCTACCTTCAGAGTAGGCTGGGAGCAGGACTCCACTTCCCTAGCCCTGAACAGAAACCTGCCCCTCCCCAGCTGTTTGGAGTGTTTTGCTTAGGCTGCATGTGAGGGGTGGGAATTTGGCAGCTGATATCTCGGTGATGACAATTCAGTCTAGTGCTGAAACTTGGCCAAGTCTTTATGAGGGTAGGAGCAAAGGTTTTGTTGTTTGTTCTTTAGTTACAGAATTTAAGACAGAGTTGCCCTTGATGCTTTATCCGCCAACTATCCCAGTCTTGTGTGGAAAAAGAAGCGCTGAAAATAAAATGGCAAATGCTTCCACTGGATGCTTGAAGGCTTTTTGCCTCCCCAATAATGGTTTAGCATCTGAGTCTTTGCCAGGTTTGTAACAGAAGGAATAACTTTCTTCATTGGACTGTGCTTGGCAGATGAGGGATGAGAGAGGAAAAGGGGCAGGACAGATATGAAGCTGCAATGAGTAGGACTTGAGGTAGGTAAGGAAGGTGGAGGAGGTAGCTTAGAACAAAGAGCAGTGTGAGTTTGTTCAGGGGAAGATGGTATGTGATTGTGTAACTGGGGTTGTATCATAATGCAAACATCCAGGGTGGGTATGAAAGTTTGCAGGCATTTCCCAGTGCTGCAGTGCTTGACTTTACAATCTTAATATTCTATTAGCAGAGCTTTTTATGTAATAGTCAATAAATCTGTATAGGTTGCAACTCAGCACCAGGATGCACAGACATCCTTGTGGCTTTGTATACCAGTGTGTCCCTGGCACCTTGACAGTTATGAGTCTTTGTCACGCATTGTGCCTACCTATTGCAACATGCCTGCAATGAACACGACATTCAGACTCCCTTAATGCCTAGTCATAACAGGATGGATTAAGAATGGCATTTCAGCCTTCCTGAAGAATTTCCTTGGTTTTGCTGGTCTCTCAGGCCTATTGAGGCTGTGCAGGCTCACGAGATCTCACTTGGTGGTGTTACCTCTGAGCGTATTCTGAGAAAGTCTTTATTTTTGTGTGATAGTGACTGCAGTCTCCAAGGTACTATGTGTGCCTAGCACGTCTGAGAAAAGAGACAAGGCAGCTAATATTTGCAGGAGCCTGCAACAGGGCTTAGATGCCTTTTGTTTAGTGGATGGGGAAGATCTAGACATGCACTTAAGTCCTCTGCCTGCACAGCCATCTCATCCCTGTTCCTGTGAGAGCCAGGGTGGTGGGAGGTCTCTTGGTACCAAGGGCATACTGTGTTGTGGCCTCCACCACTGCAGACCCAATGCTTTGCACATCAGTGCTCCCAGCCTGGTCACAGAAGATAATTAAGGGGAGACTTGTTTAAACCTGACACTTCCTGTTTGTTTTTGTCTACTTTGTCACCTGAAATATTGCCTTCTTTCAGCCTGAGTCTTCATCCTGTTGGGTATGATGGGGAGTACCTAAGTGAGCAGTGGCTTGTGGTGCCTTCTGGTCTTTGTGCCAGTTTAAATCTAGATCAACTCAGCCAAAGAAAACGACTCTGAAGGCCCATTCTGCCTGTGAGTGGTGGGCCAGGCAGGACATGCCTGCCTAAGCACAGTGGCTGCTCATTACCTCTGCCTTGCCAGCACCCTTGCTTAACCAGAGCCATTCTTAACCCCTTGTAACGGCACAAGTTTCTTCCAATGGTTTCCCCATCAGCACCTTTCTGAAAGGGTAGAGTTCTCGTCTTGGCAGCATAGGTCAAACTGTTTCAAAACTCTGAAATTTTGTGAAGGCAAGGATCCAAATTTAGTGTAAGGTGCCATTTCAGTGGGTAATAACTTGCCTTTTTCTCCATGAACTTCTGTAAGAAGGCAACGTGTCTCTCCATAACATTTTCTTGTTTAAGCACCAAACATTCCCCCATGAGGGGAGGGTGGCTGAACCTGGATCAGTGCTGACACTTAATTTGTAATTGTGTCTAGACATAGATTGAGATAAGACCTAAATGAGAGCAACTGGTGAAGTGCTACAAGGAACAAACAAGGCCTGAAACCCTCCTTCCTTTCTCCTCCCATTGATCCTCATATAGTGGCGAGGTGCAAGCTCTCCATCAGCTGAAATGAGGCATGGGCTGTGCCAGATATTACATAGTGCAGGATTCTGCCCAAAGCCTGGGCAAAGTATGCTTTATGTATGCTTGGGGTATGGTCTTGGCCTTGTGGATGCTGATGGCAATGTTCCCATTGATTTCACTGGGTCAGGTGGTTGCCTTGGCTTCACTCTTTTTTTTTTTTTCTTCAATCAGTGTATGTGGGGAGAAGGGAGGGGTGAGGTCATACTGTGGCCAGTGTAAATGCATGAAGCTTCTCTGGGGGTGGTGGTGGAGTTTGTTGCCCACCTGAATCGTGACTTGGGTAAACAGATTTAGATTTGGCCCTGATAAAAGCATGATAAAGCCTGTAGAAGGGAGAGTGGAGCTAAGCCTGTAGGTGAAATGCCTTTGTCAACAAAACTCTGCTCGTCTGGTGGAAACATTCTGGAAGTATAATCTAGGGTCCAAGGGAGCTTTTTTAGTATTAACTGTTACTGGCATGGGTTCCAATGGGACTTAATGGTGGGATCTGAGCTGTGATTGTTCCCCTGGATAAAATGGTTATCTCTCTCATGGGGGACTTTCCTTCCCGCTCTTGTCAGAGGAGGGTGATTCATGTGGTCCAATGGCTTGTCCCACTTAGCAAAACTGTAATGGAAGCAGGATTGGGGTTCTGTTTCTCCATCCTACTCCAGTGTCACTTACATCCTGTATCAACAGGAATGTGATTCTGGATTATTGCATAAACAAATCAGTTGTATGAAATTACCTTTGAAAGACCCTATTGGTACTCTGGCCTCAAGGTGTTTTTTATCAACCCATGCTTAACCCAGAACTTATGCAGACTTGGATCCAAATCCAGGACTAAAATGGAAGTGGTTTTGTCAGACAGCTTGGTTTTCAGCCACCACAGGATCATCTAGGAAGTAGCTTGATGGGGTTTCTGTGCTGCTGTCCTTGTAATCTAAGGTTTTCTTGTGGGGGTGGGGTGTGTGTGTTCTAGCCTGATGTGGATAATGCAGTGGAAGCAGCAAAGGCAGCATTCCAACGGGGTTCTCCGTGGAGACAGATGGATGCCCTAAGCAGAGGACAACTCCTACACAAACTGGCTGATCTTCTTGAGCGAGACAGAGTCATCCTGGCAGTAAGTACTGTGGGCAGTGGTAAATGATCAATGGATGGCTGATAATTTGCCTCCATCCCTCCAACTTTGCTGTATCTGTATCTACCTAATGTTTTTCTTCTCTCTCCACTTACAAAGGGCAGAAGAAAATGTACAGAAGTCATAGCTTGTTTTCCTCCTTCTGCAGGATGATTTTAGGGGTCTTGGAAGAAGGCTGTTAGTATTTCTTTATAGTGACTTCTCCAAAACTTTAGCTAGTTATTGAAGTGGTTACAGATATTAATACTTAAATTTTCAAAGCAATAAACATTCTTGGTGTAAGTCGTCATTGTTCATAGCAGTCTTCCAGTTCTTATCTTAAAAAAAAACAAACACCAGAACAAACAACCAAGCCATCAACAAACAAACCTGAAGCCATCAATAAAATCCAAACAAGAACAAAAAACACAAATGGCCCTCTCTTCCTTCCCCTCAACCCACCACAACTGTATCAGTCCTCCATTGCAAAAATGCAAGGCCAGTTCAACTTCTTTGCAAATAGCTTCCCCTAAAATGCGGGGCTGGAATGAGTGTTTCTCTTGCTGGATGTCATCCAAAGTTTAAAATGTGTGTAAGGGAGAACTGTTTCTTTCCCTACTGAATGTACTGGCTCAGGAAAATCTCTTTATAGCCATGAAGCTGTGTAAACTTGGACTTCTACACTGAATAACCATTGCTAATGATTCCCCATCCTGTCCTGAAGGACCCCAGCTAAAATGTGCTGCAGCTGATAGAAGTGTTTAACTCTATGGGCCTTGAACATCTTCCTAAATTGTGCCCACAGATCCTAGCATCTCTCAGCTTAGAGCTGTTGTCCATCCATATCAAAGATCTTGGCCTGAGCACTCACCAGTTCAGCACTGCACTTCTGCTCTGCTGGTCTTCAGGGGAATGGCATTTATGACATTTTGTGCTGTTAGATGTATAAGGTCCTGAGCTAATGTCCCACTACAATCAGTAAGACTAAACATACATGGGATGTACTTAGGAGACTGTATTTGTGTGACTATTTTGAGCTTGGTCTCTTTCCCCAACAATGTTTCTTAGCCATATGACAAAGCCAAAGCATTCACGTCTGAAGGCTGTTCTGGCCAGCAAATAAAAGGAAAAGTGTGTGTGTGTGTGTGTCTGAATACCCTCTGTTCATTTTCTGCTCACTTTTTGATGTGACTTAAGAGGACCCTCCTTTTTCTACAAGCCAGGACACTCATTTCAAACTTCCTCCTGTCACTCTGCTCTGGGAGGGCTTGTTTGGCATTGTTGTTTTCACTGCAGAAAACCAGCCATAGCTGCCTTGGCTGCATGCTAAGTAATGACTTATAAAAATCAGTCGTGTTAGCAGGCACAGTGGATAACAATTCTAGCCGTTCCAAGGGGAATGTCTGTTCAAGTGCTGTTTGGACAGTGATGTCTGTGGAAGATGACGGGGTATGACTTCATATATAAACAAAGATGTTTCAATCTACCAAGGGATAGTACTTCCTTTATGGATGTGCTGGCCCTTTGCACCACTATCACATTTAATGACCTGAGTAAAGAACAAAGCATTCACTGAGCTAATGACTAGAACAGTGAGAAGGACACAGGCTAAGACTGGACTTCTTTTAGAGATGCTTAGCAGCAGTGCAGCATTAGTAAAGCAACTTCTCCCTTGTTTTAGTCTCAACACAGTTCTGTGCCCAAAGGTTACTTTACCAGATCTGTGCAAAAAATGTGCTTTCTATCATCCTGTGGACAAAAGAGGCTTTTCAGAGGTTGATTTTAGGGCTATGAAGTAAAAAAAAAAAAAACCAAAAACCGAAAAAACCCCAAACCCCAGATTTCCAAATAAAAGGAAAGTGGGTCTTACTGATTTCAGTTACACCATCTGGAATCCAGAGCATCTGTGTTGGAGGGTCAATTGTGGCAAAGTCATGACGCATCATTTCTGAACAGTGCCCTAGACCACAGCCCTGTTTCCCACCCACAACCATCTTCTGGGGGCTTCCAGAAGGTGCACTTTCATTGCAATCACCAAAAAAGGCGGCTTGTTGCATTCATCTGGGTTGTCTGGTCTAGGCTCCCTTCTACCTTATTTGCGTTAACAAGCTTCTTCCTTAACTATGAGGGGAGGGAAGGAAACCCCATGTCTGCAGTACAAGGCGAAATAAAATTGAGAAGGAGTTTCTCTAAAAGCTTTTTTTAAAAAAAAATGTTAACTTGGCTGACAGTGCATGCAATTTGTCTTTTTCAGACTCTGGAAACAATGGACACAGGAAAACCTTTTCTGCAGGCATATTTCATTGACCTGGAAGGTTGTATAAAGACACTCAGATATTATGCTGGATGGGCTGATAAAATTCAGGGGAGAACTATCCCAGTGGGTAAGTTACTTCAGACCCAGTCTCAGAGCTGGGATGGGATCAGCCTCGAGGGGGCAGGAGGGAGGAGAATGGAAAGGGCAGTTTCTGAAGCGCTGCAGAACACCCTGCATTTCCTTTCTATCTCAGAATGTATTTTTATTAGATGCATCCAGGAATGGGGCATCCAGAGCTTCTCTGGGCAACCTGTTCCAGTGCCTCACCACCCTCATAGTCTGGAATTACTTCCTTCTAGATAATCTAAATCTACCCTCTCTCAGTTTGAAGCCGTTACTCCTTGTCCCATCACTACATGTCCCTATAAAAAGTCCCTCTCCAGCTCTCTTGTTGGCCTCCGTTAGGGTAATGTGCAGCTTTTTCTTGCCTGGATATTTCTCATTGGTCCTGATTTGAGATCACTTCCAAAAACTATAATTGGAAATATTCGTGTTTTCTGTCAGGTCTTTCCAATCAAGCTAGGTTTTTGGCAAGAATGAATTTGTAAGGAAAACATCCTTTCTGTTTGAAAGAGTAATAGCAGCATTTTAAGATTAATGGTGTTGCTCTACTCCTAGAGTTTCATCTTCTTGTGATTTCTTACAAGTAATCCCTGTTACACTAAATATGGTTCCTGTACAAAATAGTGTTAAAAATTCTTCCCCTCAGGGAGTGAGGTGCTTTGATTCTTTCTGTGAGACATAATCTGAATGAAATTTGTACTTGTTCTTCAAGTGTGGAGGGGAATTATCCTCCACCTCAGCCTGACACAGGGAGATTGCAGAAGAAAGTGAACCCCTGGTTTTAAAAGGCTCCACTGTGAATGTGAACAGTGTTTGGCTTTTATGCTAACAGAAGACCTATTCTCAAACAGCTTTTCATCCACCTGGAATGTCCCGGAGCCATGGGTTAAGATGAACAGCTATAGGGTTCTCGTCTAACATGGTTTTAGCTGTGTCCCCAAACTGTTAGAGTGTAGTTGTCTTACACTCTTTCTGTGGAAGCAAGGATTTTTGACTGTTTAGTCTTCCTTTACTCTTTTGTCTTGCAGATGAAAACTTTGTCTGTTTCACCAGGCACGAACCGATGGGTGTCTGTGGAGCTATAACTCCAGTAAGTAGCAGTGATGGTGCTCTGCATCTCCCTCAAAACTGAAGCGCTCCCAATCTTACCCTGCAGTCATCTGCTTCCTAGTTAAGGACAGCTGTTCTGCAGGGAACTCCCATCTCAGTTGCCTTATGCAGTTTCTTGTTTTACCGCCATGCCAATTGCCCTTAGCAACATAAAGTCCTCTGCAATAGAAGGGCGGGTCTCCTAATCAGATGCTCTGTTCCTCTGTAAGGCTGACCCGACACCAGAGACCAGTCAGAGCTCTCCGACTCCTGCACTGCTAGGACAACCATCTTGTCCTTACGTGTGTTAGGTTTTTGCTGCCTAGTGCTGATACATAGTTTTGAGTTTTAAGTCATATCCATTATTAATAACTCCTGGCTGTTCTCTGAGCTTTCTGTGATTAAATTTCACTGAATAGAGTTTTCTTTTCCTCGAGGTCTCATTCTCTGCTGAGGGGACAGTGTGGCTAGCTCTTGGAATACCTCCAGTTTTAGTGTGTGTTCCTTGCTCTGTTTAAACAGACAGCCAGGAAGGCTTTACAGCTGCATGGGAGACATAGTTTGTTCCTGTCTGGTTGTAAAATGCTTTGAATGTGGTATCCTGCAGGCCATGAGGCAAATGGAGGTGTGCCAAGATAGTCAGTTTGGATACTTGGATCAATAAGAATCCATGGAAGGTTTTTACCTTTGGGATAAGGTTATATGAGAGACTGAAAGAAATGCATGTGGGGTATTGGATTTGCTGGACCCTACAAATACCCAGTCTGGACTAATTCCCGAAGATAACTGGAGAAATTTTGCTTTTTTTTTTTTGCTTCGGGGGACTGAGCTTATAATCCTCAGTAATAGGTACAGTCTATTTAGCAATGTCAGGGTGAGGCAAAGTCGGATGTGGTTGGTACTAGTTATCAGGTGTTTGGCATGATCACTTCTGCACAGCTTTTTTGGCTAAACAAGCAATGTGACTGCTTGTGAGCAACTAGAATTTGTGACTTAAGATCAAAACATCAGGTTCCTCACAGTGATCACCAATTAAAAGGTATCTCCCCATCACACTTCAGCCACCTTTGTCACTCAGCAGTCCTTTTGGAAAACTTACATATAGGACTCCTTGGAGGGCCACTATAAAAGGAAATAGTGGGACTTCTAATATTTCAGGTTGACCCTACTTCAGCAATAAATATGACAGAAAGTACAGAACCAAATTCAACTCAAGTTCACCTGTTTGTAAAAGGCATGACTGGGGTCAACAAAACCACATCTGTTGTCGGTTCACTTCAGGACATGGTTTAGTAAGCATGATGGTGTTGGGCTGATGGTTGGATTTGATGATCTTAGAAGTCTTTTCTAACCTTAATGACTCTATGATTTGTGTAGAGCAAACCCCCTCCAATTTTTTTTTTCCCAGTTTGATCTCTACCACCAGCAGTCTGTGGGTTTGCATATTCCTACTTGTTAAAGAGATACTGTCACTATTCTGCATGTCTTCCTAGACCAATTAACAGTCCTCCATTTTTCCTGTGACTTGACTATATTTAAACCAACATTCTTAACAAGGGAGGTTCTTAACAAAGTGCAGCATATGACTTAGTTTTATCACAAGATGCTAGCATGAGACAGCCCTGGAATCCTTTACTATTACTTTCTCCAGCCATTCTGCAACAGGAAGCTCCTCATGGAGTTATGTCATGCTCTAAAAGTATAGAAAAGTAGTGCAGGTGTGGATGGCTCAAGCTGCAAAGGCAAGCCTTCAAGAAGGATTAGGAGAAAAAGACAAATGGGCAAATCATGGGATGTGGCCATTTGAGAAGATCACTGAAACGAAACAGGTCTGGGAAAGAGGGGGAGGGATGTTAAAGAATAGCACATTACACTAAATTCTGCTTTGTCTCAGGGCTGCTGGGTTAGAACAAAACTCATCTCCTAAAAGCAACACTGCTAATTTATTTGTAAGTGTGAGTTTGTGGATTCCTGACATATTTGGCTTATTTGTTGATAGCCCAAGGCCCTTGGCTTGAGTCTTGACAAGAAGTCCCCTTACTGTTGGCTTGCTTCCATTATCCCTAAAGCAGCATTAATTATTTTTAATGAAGAAATCCTTTCTGCTGCCAAATGACCTTTCTGAGATTCAGCGTGAGCTAGATTTTCCACTTCTTGCATAGTCTCCAAGATCTACAAATAATGCATGACTATGAAAGAGATTAGCACAGAGGAAACTGATGTGGACTGATTTCTAATTCCAAATAAGAAAACTAATTGGAAAGGAGCAATTTACAATTTGAAGGGAGTGCAAGACCTCCCCTTGATTTCCATGACTGAACAACCCACTGCTAGTTTCCTAGTTATAAACCTGGAATTGAATGATATTGTATAACTCCTAATTACTCAGCCAATACCTAACATGGAAAAATTAGTTCTTTTCAGTGAAGAATTGTACCCTCTTAGTTCCCTCACATAAGGATGGTGTACAAAAGTGACATATCAGAACACTGCCTCCAACACAATTTCCTTGGGTAACTAAAATTCTGTACAAAGTGTACATGAAGTAAAGACCGAGGTCCCATCATGCACGTTTGTCCAACTTGCAGGATTAGCTTGAGGACTGCCAGCAATATTTGGGGTCTCAGGGGGAAATCAAGGAAGTAATATTCCATAGTCCAAGCAAATGTGGTATCATTAGCAGCCACTTCTGCTTGTGGCTGTCCTCCCAGTTGCTTCTTTCTCCCTGAGCTCTGTGAAGGTGGAGGAAATACTGTGTGGAAGTGAGTAGGTGACTGTGCTGGGTTGATCTGACCAGCCTTGTGTTCTTGCAGTGGAACTTCCCGTTGCTAATGCTGGTCTGGAAGATGGCACCAGCACTGTGCTGTGGAAACACTTTGGTTATTAAGCCAGCTGAACAAACTCCTCTTACATCATTGTACATCGGCTCGCTGATCAAGGAGGTGAGGAAATGTGAACACCCTGTCTAGGTACTGTTCTTGTAAGGTCACAAGCAAGACTGTATTTTGAATTGCCTGTGTAGGATTTTAGTTTTTAAAAATGTTAAAGCCTCACAGTGGAAAGTGAGAACAACCCCTCTTCAATCTTCTCTTTCAAAGGCTTTCGTAACTGGAAGTGGCTAGCTAGGAGGTAGCAAAGATCACAGAAAGCTGCTTTCCCAGGAAGCTGCAAAGAGGAAAAATGGTGCTTTATTCTTCTGCCTTGTCTTCCCCTCTCTCAAATAAGGGAAAGTGTGCAGCTCAGTTTTATTAGACAAGGAGACAAAAGACAGTGTGATCTGACAGCAGCGTTGTGTTTATACCATTTTTAAGTGAGGTAATTCTACCAAGACAGAGTGCCATGGGAAACAATTCTTCATGATTTCTGCAGTTCGTAGAATAATTTAGTGACATCTGGCTTTTAAAGCCAACTCAGTACTGACATAAAGGGAAGATGATAGGCTGGGATTTCAAAACATTGGTTTAGGGCTTGTGAGGTAGGATCTCAGGTGCCTTGAGGTCTATTAATCACACAGTAGTGGTGGAAGATGCACAGTATCTTGCAGGAGGGGTCAGCTTCCTATAGCCACTTATGTGACTAGTTGTGAGGAAAACTAAAAGGGTTGTAGATAAACTTTTGCCTCTGAACTGGTAAAGTCTGTTTGTTAGGCTCAGTCTAATGATAATGAAAATTGTGTCTGTTCTTGGCTTAGCCTGGAAGAAAGTAGAAGGATATGTTAATAATTGACAGGGCTCCTCCGTCAGAAAAGGCAGTGCAAAAATACTGCCAGTTATGTATCTCCTGCAGTTAATTGATTTAATAAAATTATACAAGACGAGTGAGCGTAGTGTCCAGTTTTCATGACTTGTAGTTAGCCCTGCCACAGCGCTGTTTTTTTCACTCTGTCTGACGTACAGCTCCCCAAACACAGGATAACATTCCCTCCAAAAAAACTTTCGATTCTGGTGAAATTCATTATTTGAGCTGAAATTCAAAGCTGCCCGTTTCTCACAGTTGTCCTTCAAGGAAGAAGTGTAATTAGAGTAGAATTATTTTATTTTATGATACTCCTTTATCCACCCAAAATTAGCTAAATTCTTTGCAGTTTTTCAGAAGAATAGGTTAAACTTTTTTTTGCTTTACATCTTTAAAAGGATGCAGAAGATGTTAAGACACAATCAAAGCTATGTGTTAGATTCAATGAAATAACTTTGAGCCAACCAAAACATTTTGGCCTTCATTTTTGCTGAAAAACAAAAAACTTTTTGTCTCAGGGTGATCTAAACCAAATTTTGTTTCTTTGTGGCTTTGCTGCTGATTCCAAACACCATTACTTGCACAGCCTGACATGCAGTGTTTTCTTGAGAACTCATTAGCCAATATGCAAACTCTATTAAACTCACTTTTATCAGTGTCGTGTCCATAGAAAAAATCAGACTGCCATTCTAGTTGATGAGAAGAAAAAAACAGGGGAAAAAAAAATCTTACTAAGATGATTTTTTGCAAGACAGTACGTGAGCAATTACTTGCATTTTTTTTCTGTATCAGGAAGGAGCAACAGTATTTATTAAGATTTTGTATTAAAAAGCCACAAGAAATGAAGTGCACATTTAATATAAGGGAATTCTGTTGTTAGAAATGGTAGAGATGCAATTAGTAGTAGGGGAGGGCTGACCTAGAAAAGCATAATCCTTGAAACTCTTGCTTCAGGAAGTAAAAACAGACCAGTAAGTCCCACACTTCTCCTCACACTAGAATTTCACCTGAAGTTTTGTCATTTGTCTCTTCTGGCAAAATTATTGGTTGGCTAATCTAGGTTGTAAATGTGGTGGAAACTGGCATAAGTCTGTTACCATCTGCTCTTGTACTCCCATTTTATTAGCCCCATTATCTAGTGAGCTTTTACTGACTTCTGAATCCATCTGGCCTCTGAAGAACCACAAATGTCAACCTTTGTTCAAAACAAACTTTCGTTCAGTTCCACCTTGGCTTCAGCTGCACAGCGGTAGCTGGGGGCCAAGTTTGGCCAAAAGACTCACTCTCATTTGACTTGAATCTGGGACTTCTCCAAGAATTTTTTCTGAAACTTGGCATTTCCTAAGCATGGCCATTAGTTTCACCCACATCTACTCCAGCTGGTAGCACACAGCCATGTTACTGGAAAGTCTGGAAAACAATGACATATCTGATATGGTCTCCTTGTCTGCAACTTGCAATTCTTAATTGCAAGGTATATTGTGCAACTATTTCAAGCCTCCTGAGAACTGAACTGCACTTTCAGGAGTGCAGATCAGCTCCAGAGTACTCAAGTACAGCTCTGTAGAGAGATTTTAACCTCTGTTTTAGGTGGGCTTCCCTCCAGGTGTGGTGAACATTGTACCAGGCTTCGGCCCCACAGCTGGAGCTGCGATTTCTACCCATCACAACATTGATAAAATTGCTTTTACTGGTTCAACAAAGGTAAGAGATGGATTTCTCCTAAAACACCTCCTGTTCTTCTTTGCATTCTCATCTAAAATTGTCATTCACATAAGACTGGACCAATGAAATATTAGTAATTTCTGTAGAGCTGATGCTGTTTTCCATCACATTCCATGTGACAGGATTTCTCAGAAGTGTTTGGGATTTGTCCAACTCAGGTCCTTGTGCTTGTGATAATCTCACATCTCTGTTAGCTGGGTTTCGCTAAACTGCCACATTTCTGTAAGAATTGTAAGTAATAGATGCTCTGACTTAAGGTAAGGCAGTCTACAGGAGGGGCTGGCAGTGGCTTAACATTACATCATTGACCTGATTGAGCTTCTGGGCAAGTTTGCCCACCAGTCCTGCCCTGCAAACGTGTGCAACTGGAAAACATGTCAGTCAGGGCCCTGAACAATTCTTCCTCAGCTTTAGTTACCTCTGAGGAACTAGGACTTAAATAAAAACATGGCCCTGTGCCCAAGGCTTCCTCTGCTGACGTGGGTGAGATTAACATTTGAGCTTCTTTTGTGACTTGCACCTTCTATTCAGTTTTTTCCTGTAAACAGCTACAGCTGCCTTGATAAGGAGAGGGGTGGAAGTGAGACCTCTGCATTAACAGAAACCTGCAGCTGCCCTCTTCTGTACCTACAAGAGTGAAAGGAGCGCATGGCTTGGCCATGTCCAACAAATCGGGCACAGCTGCGGCATGCAAACAAATTTGTCTGCAGCAATCACTGCTGCAAATCCTCAAACAAAAGCTTGTCTAGAAATGGGAATGGTTTTCCACTCACTGCTCGAGACTTTTCTTGCAATATATGTGCCTCCGCGTGAAGAGTGTCCAAAGAATGGAATTGCTGACACCAATGGGTGAAATATAGTCTCTTCCATTTTATCTCCTCGAGTAACATTATTCTTGCTGGGCATTTGCCAAGTTCATCCATTCTTATATGTATCCTCATAATTAGTGTAATCTAATTGCATAATGATGACAAATTGCCTTGAATGGTATTCTTGGTCATAAAGGTAGCTCGCTGAACACTCAAGAGCTGCTGGATTTAACAACAGTACCATCTAGTGGATTTGGGTACATGCTAACTGCTTCCCTTATCCCGTAGAAGAAGGTCTGTTAAGCCTCCTTTTCTGTATAGGATCATGGGAACAAATATTAACACAATAAATTAAAAGTTCACAATTATCTCTACTCTCCTGATAGTTGGTCTAATCTCGGAGTTTTCCCAGCCAAATGCGTGTCTCCAAATCCTAGGTCAGAAACTTGTAGCCCAGATTAGGTGCTGGCTGTGTGAAAACAATAGAATTTATAGACTCATCCAGCCCACATGGATCTGTTTGGGTTTTTAATGAAAAAGGAGTATCCAGTGGATTAGGGGCAGAAGGAAAATCTCAGCTGCTGGAGCCTGTAGGCAAAAACAACACTGTGCTTTTCTTCCTGATCCATGGGTGTGCAGGAAACACCAAGGGAGACAGATTCTTTGCTAATGCATATGTAATTTAGAAGTGTTTTCTTCCCCCTCCACCCATCTGTGAGTTCAGCTGCATCTCTGCAGCACTTGCAGCATAATGCTACTGTTTCCGATCCAGGAAGTGAAACTAATTCAAAATACATTTTGACTTAGTTTTTAAGCCCCAGATTGGACTCAGTGCCAGCCTGGAAATACTGATCTTAAACTCCATGAGAATTTTCCCATTTAGATTTCTTCCTTTCCCTTAGTCTGTTAACTTACTTCTCTTTGGCCAGCTAGTGTGTAGTAGAGCCTCTTGCGAAGCTATGTGTGTCTGCAGAATGATGCATCACTTATTTCTGTTGTCTCTAGGAGGAGGCCACTGAGTGAGCAGAGATGATCTGTACTGCTAGGTTCAGGAGTCTCACTGGAGTTACAAAGGCAAACCCTGACAAATGTAGACCTATAACTGCCAGCCAGTTGTCACATGCTTTCCTTGCTCATACCTCCACTACAGAACAATAGTATTTTTACATAGAAATGAAACTAAGATTGCCATGTGCAAAGGTAAAATACAAGAAAATCAGTTACAAAATGAGGAAATTCAAATATAATTAAAAAAACAAAAACACCCCAAAACCTGCCTTAACAATTGAAACCCCAAAATAGTTTTAACTCATACTGTTTCTAACACACTTAGATTACTAAATGATCCTGAACCTTGATTAATGCTTTTCTGAGGAATTCTCGTTTTTAAAATGGGAAGAGAAATCACTGTTTTGGTGTTACCAGTATAAAAAAGAAATAGAAGAGTCAGTCAGAATTGGGGGAAGACATTGAACATGAAGTAATTTTTTTGGGGGGAGGGACGGGGAGCTCTTAGGTTGACATCACTTTGATTAAATTCTGGAAGCAAAGTAAGTCCTTCCCTTGGGTGGCCACATAAATCCCACCAGGAGGTCAGAGCAGGTTCCTGGGCAGAAAGTGCCACAGCAGAGCTAGACAGAGTTTGTTGACACCTTCGGGTACTGCCTTGGAAGGAACATGTCTCAGCTACTCCCGTGTGTGGAACACCTCAACCTAGACTGGTGGAAAGAAGTAGTTTTCTTATAAATGTTAAAATCTCTGTGTGACTTTCTGGTATGGGAGCAGTAACAGATAGCAGCCTGCCTGGGAAAAGTTGAATTCCCAGTTGTTAAAAATAAAATTCGTAAACCTTAGATCCCCCATTGATTGCCAGTGTTGCTCGCTAGCCTGCACTTGGTGGAAAGTATCTTGTTCTGCAGCTCTAGGTAGCAAATAACTTCACGGTATGGTTTTGGTAGCTCTCTCACACAGCTCTTTCAGATCTGACTAAACCAGACATTAATTCTGGGCCTGGTTTTGACCTAGCACTTCTCAATACTTGGAAACTCGAACCATTTAAGAATGTTATCCCTGACTTCTACCTGCTTCAGCCACCCACCAGGCTCTTCTGCCAGTATTAGCATCATACTTGACAACACTGAGTGAAGACTTTCAGAGGAAACAGTTCACATCCTCTTTGTTTCTCCATGCTACAGGTTGGAAAACTGATCAAGGAAGCTGCTTCTAAAAGCAACCTCAAAAGGGTGACATTAGAGCTTGGAGGGAAAAACCCTTGCATTGTGTGTGCAGATGCAGACTGTAAGTATTGGTTGCTGTGTTTATCTGCTGTAAGATGCTGAGTATGGTGCTTTTGTGTGCTTCTGCTGTCCTTTGGCAGCTGGCAGGACTGGTGTTTGCCACTACATCTACCCCAAAGGCTGGAGGAACTCCCTGTCCAAGAGCAGGATGCCATTCTGCTTCACTGGAGCCCTTGCCCAGTGCAGGGACCATTCCAATAGCAAGTGAGGATATCATTATACTGTTGCCTTCCCAGCAGCAGTTGCAGATAAATCTTGCCTTTGTGATTCTGATGTTATGGTGCCTTCTTTTTGGTGGGCAGTACTGCAGAGCCTGAGCTGAGCAGTGGGGAAAGCAGTTTTCTGAAGTGCAGCGCCCCTGCAGGACTTACTCTGACAGGAGAGTTTTGTAAGATCTGATCTAATCCAGCCTTCACCTCTACCCTGAGGGTCTGCAGGACTCATGTTGCATGTTCCATTGTGGCTTTGTTGCATTTGTGAGTGGCACTAGGAGATCTTTGTAACCTGTGACCACCAAAGTGGTTGGAAAATACTATTTGGACTGGGGAAACTACCCTCCCCTCTCCTGCATAGCACAGCAGAGATCGTATTTGTGCCATCTGCTAACAGTGAGCATTGTAAGGCCTTGGTCTGAGCTGGCTGTATGATAGAAAGGCACATTGTTTTTTTTAACTGAAACTAGTCTTCAGGTACCAGTGCACAGTATCTAGGAATCCACATCTGAACTCCCACAGCAAGAAAAACTTGTTACTGCCCTCAGTTAGTCTTTGTGGAAGGAAAGTATCAGGGCCTATAGCAAACTAGAGCTTAAGACAAGAGGCAAGAAATGGGGTGGAAATAATAAGAAATCAGGTTTGGAGGCAGTATGAGGCCTTGTAGGTGTCTTCAATGGGTGTGGACCATTGTCAGCATTTTTTAAAGAGTCTTTCAAAAGAGAAAGGAAAAAACACGTCTGGAAACACTCGAAGGCTGAAACTGGGCATGTGGTAATGCTTTTCCCTCCTGGGCCATTTTGCAGTGGACTTGGCAGTGGAATGTGCCCATCAAGGCGTGTTCTTCAACCAAGGGCAGTGCTGCACGGCTGCCTCCCGAGTGTTTGTGGAGGAGCAAATATATCCAGAGTTTGTCAAGCGCAGCGTGGAGTATGCCAAGAAGCGACTCGTTGGAGACCCCTTTGATGCCAGAACTGAACAAGGGCCCCAGGTAACTGTGTGCCTGAGAACAGTTGTTTGATTTTTGGTTGTGGTTTTGTTTAATTTTCCTTGTGTAAATATTATCCTTGTGAATGTGGTCCCAGCAGAAGTGCCATGGGGTGAGTAATGCATCATGGCTTTATTTTTTTTCTCTATTTTAAATACCAATTAATCACAACTGTTGAAATGTTATGTTGTAATTTTTTAAAGCATAAATGTATTTAATTCATTTCTTATCCAGTTTTATGGAACGGACTGTCTCTCTGGTACAGTAATACAAAGCATATTGCAGCGAGCAATAGCACTGCACAGAAGAGTGCAGCTGCGGAAACGGCTGTTAAGCTACTTGGCTGTGTTGGTGATGACAAGTAGTTAGAACTCAGGGGCTCCTGAGTCCCCACTTTCCCTTTCTTTTTCTGTCCCTTTTCTGATTATTTGGAGAGGTTTCAGCTGAATTAGGAGAAAAAACCGTGCCAAGCTGCTGTCACGACCAGTTTTGTCAGTGCTTCCGGAGCCTTCCTCTTATTTTTAAATTTCAAAGCAATCTAAGTTGTAGTTGAGAGCTCTGGAGGAAGACAATCCTTGCAACAGATCTTGTAACAGGGCCACTGTTTCCTACCAAAAGTAAAAGGGGAAATCCCAGAAATCTGTGGCCTGTCTCCTGTTCTTAGTACTGCACTGAGTTTTTCTACTATGCCTCAGAGAAGGGATGTCTGTGGGGACATCTGCTTCCCCTTATCTGGATCTAGGCCCATTTATGCATCATTCATGCATGGTAAAACCTCATTGCATGTCTTCATGCATGGGGAATAAAATGATGTTCATGCTGGGGCTACATCTATCCCTGTAACTCGCCTAGAAAGAGATTTCAAACTGCTCAGCAGTTTTAGGAAAATAATCCCATGCTGGAACTTGCTTCAGCAGAGATAAGCTGGCCCTCAAACTGCTTCAGAATTTACACTTAGCTTCTGTTAAATGATCTGTTTTTCAGGTTGGTTTGTTTTAATAGAAAACCATCCTAAACCTTATCCGGCAATAACAGTAAATGAGCTGCATTTATAGTTAGTCTTGTCAGGATCACGTTCACCTGGCTGCTCTGACAGAGACCGTTGATATCATGAGAAGAGCCTCTGAAATCACAGGGAGTTGTCATGAGGTTTTAAAGGGTGAAACACTGCAGTGAGCAGAACATGTAGAACTGGCTGCTTCTTTCAGTTCATCCATGCTCCCAGCTCTTGCCACACTGTCAGAGCACTTCCCAGTGAGCGTTATGGCAGAGCACTGTGTCACTGCTGTGGCTTAAGGGAGACTTTGTGCATACAGAGCTATAATCAAGGGTAAAAGTAAGTAGGAGTAGTAGTGTCTGGTCAGATTTTAAATATGGCGTATCTGTCCTCTTTCCCTGTCCTGGCTTACCTGTTACACTTGCAGGAGAGATTGCATACCTGCACACACACCTGAACTTCTCTGCATGCAACTGTCAAACCCAGGATGGGAAGGTGTTGAGAGAGTAGGAGGAAGCTGTTAATCCCAAAGCTTTCATGTGGCTGCCAGTGCAAAGGAACATCCAGTTCCTCTGCAGCTATCATTGCTTGTTCTCTGGAACCTATGCTGTTAAAATGCAACACACAGGACTTCAACCAAATTAGAGAAATGATGCAGTGTCACAAGAGCTCCAAATACCTCCAAAAGTAGCAAAGATTCACACCTGCCCACTAGTTACTGTTCAGATGTGAAGCTTCCAGATAAAGTTTTTCTTCTGTTCCTGAAGTAGCCAGCTCTGCTGTGAGGGTTTATTTTATCTTGAACTCATGGGTAACAGAAGAATCTCTGAGAAAAATAATCTTTCGTTCTCTTCTTCATCTCTCTCAGTCAGGCCTCAATTGCTCAGATCCAGGTCATTGCTTTCTTTCTCCTTCTGTGTGTGTCAGGGTGAACATACAGAACAGTGTTGCAAAAAATGGCCACGTGCTGCTGTGTAGACCCTGTTCTGGGATGATCACTAGCTTAAATGCCAACAAGTGGGAAAGAGTTGGAGCCAGCCTGTAGGCTGACAGTTGTTGTAGCCCGTGATCTTTAAAGTCCCACATCAGCTCACTTGGAGCCTGACAACAGGACCTGCAACTTAAAGAGAGTTCAGAAAGTGTGAAATAGGAGAGCCTCTGCAGTCCAAACTTTGAGCCACTGCTCCATGAAACTGAGCTGCACCGTGGCTGAGCATAGTACTCTAAAGTAGCTGCTGGGACAACCTGGAGCAGGGCACAACGAGGGGACATACAGCAGTCTTCCACAAGAACTTAAAATTGATGTAAGCTAGTACTAGAAAAGTGCTTCTATCTGCAGTTGCTTGTTCCTGTATTGCACTGCACTTATGAACTGGATTTGGGGATCTGGCTTTTTCAGGTTGAATCCAGTGGTTTTGGAAGTGAGAAAGAAAGGTTTTACTCAGGTTGGTTCCCTGATGTGGGTTACTGTGTACTTGCATGGATGCTTACGGTCTGGGTGTGGGGAAAAGATTGTCAGCTGCAGTACTGAGTTATGCTGATATAAACTGCACTACTCTCATCAAAATGAGGTCAAATTTAAGCAGTATTAAATTTAAACAGGAACAAAGCATGCTTCTGATGACACTTCTCCAAAACTCACATGTGTCTGACTATTGTCTGGCTGGAATTCAAAGGAACACCACAAGAAACCCGAGGGGTGATCAGTACCGTCTGAGTAAGGTGCCAACCTCAAATGCAGACCATGGGCATTTCTTCAACTTTAGATTCCTGTGAGCTGTATCACAGGAAGTAATAAAGTAAATCTGCATGGATGGCAAACTGGCTAACCAGTGCATTATACAACTGTGAACAGCAGACTGCATTAGGTAGAGACTAAGAACCTGGTGGGCTAGAAAAGGGATTAGATTATAACAAGACCAGACTAGTCTTGTCTCTATGAACCACAAATACTGGGATCTGATAACTATAAGGCCTGATCTGCAGAAAGAAAATAAGCACTAATGCTGCCCTGTGGCTCTTGCTAGACAGAAGTTATTAAGCCCCAAACCTATTCTTTCATTTTTAAGATGGTGAAGATTTTCCTTAGAGTGTAGACTTTTGTGTACTTTAAGATTAAAGCATGGAAGTAAAACATGTAAGTAGGAAGAGTTTTTGTCCAACTCTGTGTTGGACGCAGTTGTGGGGCTGTTACATAGGATTACAAATGGTAGGTTTGGAAGAAGGAAAAATGCTCCTTGCAGTGTTGACTTGGAGCAAGAAGTGAAGATCTGGGGGTTCTCAGACTTTTAGCATTGTGGTGATCCTTAGAAGCCTTCCTTTCTTTTGAATTAGATGGACAAATAGTAGAATTTGCCCTGCCAGGTCATGTGTTTTTAATAGAAGTCAATGCTTGAACCATAAATAATAGTAGAGTAGGGGACAGAATTTAAACAAGCCTTGCAAGCTCTAGTTACAATGACAAACAGTTCCACCCTTGCGTGTCATTTTTACAAATGTTTTCTTTCCCCAGTGTCTTTTCATCTAACTATAGTTTGCATTGCAACAAGTTACAGCTGTATAAATATCCTTGTTTTGTTTTCTGTGATGTGAAGTGGATGAACTAGATTAGTCTGGATCACAGACGTGCCAGGATGGAAAGCACTTGCAGATATTTTCAAATTATTTGCATTTGGCAACTAAGCAACCAGACAAATAGACAATGTGTGACACCTGCCAAACTTAGTATTTGACACTGTATCCTACATGAGAGTGCATGTTTCCTCATGCAGTAACATGTGTCAAGTGTTTTCTTTGGTAGCATCCTACTGATGCTACTCAATGAAAGAGCATGAGTCCTTAGTACAAGCTGTCCACGGTGCATGTGATACACACATCTGTGTGGCAGGATTTGTGCTGTTCTCTGTTTTCACTGTGTACCAGAAGCACTCCAAGGACACCTTCTTGAAGCTTTGATATTTGTCTGAAAGCATGAAAACTTGGATTGCTTGTGGCCAGGATCAACTAGGGACAGAGTATAGTCTGTAATCTGGAGGAGTCAAGCATGCAACACTCCATGTAAACAGACGCAACTGGCAACTGGCCTTACTGAAATAAAAACAGATGCTTAAGGAAGGGTACAGAACCAGTACAAGCATCTGGAGATACCTGGCATTCAGAATAACCTTCCAGGCTGCCAGGGCACCTTGAACCAGGGAGTGGAGTCTTCTATTTAACTTGATGAATTTGTCGAGGTTTTTGTTAGTTTTACTTTTTTAAAACGTCCCTGTAAGTCTTTTACCATCTGTTGCATGCTGTGTTGTGGTGCTTTGTTGCTTAATTATGAATCAAGCAAATAGCCACATCTATTTGTTTGAAATCTGGTAGTACCTGCGGTACATGGCTGTATGTGGAGCACAAAAGAAGTACTGTCACTGATCAGAAGTGCTGTGGGCTTCTGCAGCTCCTTGCAGCACTGTGCCTGTCAACTATGTGATTTCTTCTCCGAGTCCTAGTGCAGGGCTGCACAGCTGTGTGACTGCAAGGTCCTGTGTCTGGACAGGCCTTTCCCCACCTCTGCTGAAACCCCCAGTTTAAAGGCTACTAATGCAACAGTACTTGCTGTTTGAGATTGCTGCATATTTAGTTGTGAGTGGAGAGGAGTTAGACAAGGCTGATACTTAAAAGAGAGGATATGGCTCCCAGCCCAGAGAACCAAAAAATGCTGGGATGGTACTAGTCTCTAAGATCTGTGAAAAGTAATTCTGATTTTAAAAGTATGGCTTCAGTGTAGTTGTTGTTCCAAAGTCACCCCACTAATGGGCTTACTTTGAGGCTGTTCATGCACAGATATAAGAGATAGAGGCAGAGCCCTCTAGGTTCTTCCAGCTGTTTCCTGATAGCTGAGGGTGAAGCTGCATGTGACAGCAAAGTCAGCTTAATAGTTTATGTACTCTGATTCTCCTTCCCTTGCTGATTCTCTTGCTGGTCAGATCCCTTGCCAAGCTGATTGAGGTTGCCAGCAAAACCCATCTGAAGCTTTTCTCATGGTGCTCCTGTGCTAAATCAGTGCAGAAAAATCAAAGTGTCACATGTAACTTCACCTCTGTTTTGTGTGGCTCAGGGCTATACCCACATCCTGTCTTTCAGCCTGCTTATTGCCTGACTGCTATATCATAGAATGAGATACGAACTTACCTAGTCTGACAGTGCCCTTCAAAGATGCCCTCAGGCTGCACAGCATAAGTCTGTTCTCTGGAACAGTGATAATAAATGTGCTGCTGTCTTTCTTTTTCTTTTGTATCTGACAGATTGACCAAAACCAGTTTGATAAAATCCTGGAGCTGATAGAAAGTGGCAAGAAAGAAGGGGCTAAGCTGGAGTGTGGGGGTCTTGCCATTGAAGACAGAGGCCTGTTTATAAAACCCACTGTGTTTTCAGAGGTTACTGACAACATGCGAATCGCCAAAGAAGAGGTACAGTACAAGTCACCTGACCCTTTATACATGCTTACTACTGTAAATGGGAAAGAAGTGTGGTTGTGGTTTGAAGTGAAACCTGAGAGGAGAAAGGAAATTTCACTTACTTCACTTACTTCACTTATTTCAGTGTTGTAACTACTGCCTAATATGATGCCTCTCGTTCTGGTGGGAGACTTCAATCTGCCTGATATCTGCTGGGTGTACAACACAGCAGAAAGGAAGCAGTCTAGGAGGTTCCTGGAGTGCGTGGGAGACAACTTCCTCGCACAGCTGGTGAATGAACCAACAAGGGAGGGTGCCCTCCTAGACCTGCTGTTGGTGAACAGAGAAGGCCTTGTAGGGGATGTGGCGGTAGGTGGACGCCTAGGACTAAGCGACCATGAGATGATAAAATTTTCTGTTCTAGGTGAAGTGAAGAGGGTGGTTAGCAAGACGGTAGCATTAAATTTCCAGAGGGCAGACTTTGATCTCTTCAGCAGGCTGGTTGGTGAAGTCTCATGGGAGACAGTACTCAAGGGCAAGGGAGCTCAGGAGGGCTGGGAGCTCTTCAAAAGGGTGGTCCTAGCAGCTCAGGAGAAAGCCATCCCCGTGGTCCGGAAAAAAAGCCGGCAGGGGAGAAAGCCAGCTTGGTTGAATAGAGAGATCTTGAGGGATATCAAGAAGAAGAGAAATGTTTATGGCCTCTGGAAGAAGGGACAGGCCTCTTGGGTGGACTACAGGAGGGAAGTGAGATTGTGTAGAGAAAAAATCAGAAGGACTAAGGCTCAGCTAGAAATTGGATTGGCCAAGTCAGTGAAAGATAACAAAAAATCTTTCTACAAATATATAAATAATAAAAGGCGGACTAGGGAGACCATACAGTCCCTATTGGACACAGAAGGAACAACAGTGACAGGGGATGAGGAAAAGGCTGAGGTACTTAATGCCTTCTTTGCCTCAGTCTTTAGTCGTAAGGAGGGTTGTTCCGTCTGTGTACTAACCCAGGAGCTAGAGGAGCATAATGAGGCTCCCGTGATCCAAGAGGAGGTGGTCAGAGGCTTGCTAGCCCGACTGGACAGCCACAAGTCTATGGGGCCGGACGGGATTCACCCTAGGGTACTGAAGGAGCTGGCGGATGTGCTGGCCAAACCCCTTTCCATCATCTTCCAACAGTCCTGGAAGACTGGGGAAGTCCCACTGGACTGGAGGCTGGCTGATGTTGTGCCCATCTACAAAAAGGGCCGCAGGGAGGACCCAGGAAACTACAGGCCTGTCAGTCTGACCTCAGTGCCAGGGAAAGTCATGGAGCAGGTGATCTTGAGTGCTATCATGAAGCACATGCAAGAGAACCGGGTGATCAGGCCCAGTCAACGTGGGTTCACAAAAGGCAGGTCTTGCCAGACTAACCTGATCGCCTTCTATGACAAAGTGACTCGGCTGCTGGATGAGGGAAAGGCTGTGGATGTGGTCTTCCTGGACTTCAGCAAAGCCTTTGACACAGTTTCTCACAGCGTTCTGCTTGAGAAACTGTCAGCCTCTGGCCTGGACAGGTGCACACTCTCCTGGGTGGAAAACTGGTTGGATGGCTGGGCCCAGAGAGTGGTGGGAAATGGTGTGAAATCCAGCTGGAGGCCAGTGACAAGTGGGGTTCCCCAGGGCTCAGTGCTGGGTGCAGTCCTGTTCAATGTCTTCATCAATGATCTGGATGAAGGCATCGAGTGCACCCTTAGCAAGTTTGCGGACGACACTAAGCTGGGTGGAAGTGTCGATCTGCTAGAGGGTAGGGAGGCTCTGCAAAGGGATCTGAACAGGCTGGACCGCTGGGCGGAGTCCAATGGCATGAGGTTTAACAAGGCCAAATGCCGGGTCCTGCACTTGGGGCACAACAACCCTATGCAGTGCTACAGACTAAGAGAAGTCTGTCTAGAAAGCTGCCTGGAGGAGAGGGACCTGGGGGTGTTGGTTGACAACCGACTGAATATGAGCCAGCAGTGTGCCCAGGTGGCCAAGAAGGCCAATGGCATCTTGGCTTGTATCAGAAACGGCGTGACCAGCAGGTCCAGGGAGGTTATCCTCCCTCTGTACTCCGCACTGGTGAGACCGCTCCTCGAATCCTGTGTTCAGTTCTGGGCCCCTCACCATAAGAAGGATGTTGAGGCTCTGGAACGAGTCCAGAGAAGAGCAACAAAGCTGGTGAAAGGGCTGGAGAACAGGCCTTATGAGGAGCGGCTGAGAGAGCTGGGGTTGTTTAGCCTGGAGAAGAGGAGGCTGAGGGGAGACCTCATTGCTCTCTACAACTACCTGAAAGGAGGTTGTAGAGAGGAGGGTGCTGGCCTCTTCTCCCAAGTGACAGGGGACAGGACAAGAGGGAATGGCCTCAAGCTCCGCCAGGGGAGGTTTAGGCTAGACGTTAGGAAAAAGTTCTTTACAGAAAGGGTCATTGGGCACTGGAACAGGCTGCCCAGGGAGGTGGTTGAGTCACCTTCCCTGGAGGTGTTTAAGGTTATTAACCTGGTTATTCTGTGATTCTGTGATTCTGTAATGCTGAAATCCATTCCACTAATGAGTTATCTGCAAGGTGAATTTCAATTTGGAGTGTATGTGCATGGCAGGTGTGGCGGGGGGGGGGGCGCTGTGAGAGAAGGAGGAGGGCAGAACAGGCAAAAAACCTGTCAAAATGTTTTAGCAGCAATTTCTGTGCAATTCATCGGTGTCTGTTTGCCTGGCCTTTCAAAGCCTTGCTGCTTTCTCCCATTTTGTTTGGTTTTCCAAAAGGGAAGTAGCCCTGTGAGTGTACTCATTGAACAATAATAAACCCAGATGAAAACATAATAATAATGCAACCTTAAAGCTTTTGGGTCTTATTTCAGGGGAACCTGATATAGTGCAAAATACAAGCACATGCTGTCATAGCCCAGCCTGGACAGTCCAGGTGTCTCTGGGGTAAGACTCTGGGTCTCCCCATAAAATTTGTGGGTTCAGTACCCACCAGGCTAAGTGAAGGCAAAACAATGTCAAAAGATTGGTCCAAAAAGGACTTTATTTGTACTGGTGTTCTTAGGAATAAGATTGGCATTGGCTTGCTAAATCTGTGTTAAGGGAAAAGAAAGAAAGTGAGGAAAGGGAGAGAGAGAAAGAAAAGTGCAAGGACACCACCTGGGCTCCTGTTCTTCTCTCTCCCAGGACTCCTTACCCAGATACAGCTGCTATTAATGCTGCTTCTGAATAAGAAGCAGTGGTGATGGAGAAGTTTCTACCTGAATCCTCGACTTTAAATATAAATAACTATAAAAATAACTGAAAGTGTGGCAGGCTGGAGCAATTCTATGTATTCTTTGCCCTGAAGATTGAAGGTTTTCTGAAGATGGAGTTAAGCTTTCCTACAGAGAGGGATGGTTGTGGGTGCTTTTACACATCTCCTATTGAGAGGACTTGAAATTGCTCACTTGTGGTACATGGTGATGCACAGTGGCAGAGGACAGTAGAATGTATGCTCTTGCTCCACTGCCCTGTGAAAAAGGATTTGCTTTATCGCAGAGAGATGGGACAAGAACTCTGAGACCTAGAGCTGGTGAGGAGGGAAGGAGTGGCACTGCTATACTGTCACTGAAGAACTTCTGTCATGTAGCTTTAGCACTTGAAATAATCCCAGATTTTGTTCTCATGGTGAAATCGCCTGGAGCTGGTCTTTTTTTTTTCCTATACAAAAACAGAGTTGAAGTGCAGATCTAAAACTCTGGCTTTCATTATTCATATGCAGAAAAATTGAACAAGCTGCATGTGATTAGGTGCTGTGATATTCCTTTGAAATATAAGTTAATATACTTTTCATCATGTTCTGTAATGGAAAATAAGTAGTTGCCAAAGTCCAACTGGCACTTGTATTTTATAGTTTAGTCTAGTGCTTTTTATGGGTTTGCTTACTGTTCACTCTTGGCAAAATGTTTAGATGTCTCAGATCTGCCATAGAATCTCTAAGGAACCTGGGAAAGATATCAGTCAGTCTTTCGTGAGTTACATTCCAAAAATAGAGTGAATAAGCTGAAAAATCCCATGACAGGCACTTTTTAATGAACAGACTCCAAATCCCAAGTCATGATTCACAAAGCATATCCAGTTTCATTAATTTGCAGTTTTGTTGCAAATACATGTTCATCCTTTGCCTGGGTTCAAGGCTGCCGTTAAGTACCTAGATATTCCAAACCCAAGAAAGTTAGAAACACTTGGATGAAGCTAAAGGCCAGGCAAACTGCACAGCCTGGCCCTCAAGGTGGCACAAGTGAGACCAGGTCTCAGCTTCGGGGTGGGGGGTTTCTTGTGCTGCAAGACCATGCAGGCCAGGAAAGTGCCTCACCTCTGGTTCTGGATTTGATGAGAGACTCCAGAAGGCATTGTGTGTGCCAGCTGCCTTTGTACTGGCAACCTGGGAAGCCAAGTTTCTGGTCAAACACTTGCATGGTACATGCACTGCATACAAATAAACTGCATTCAATGGCAAAATTGGAGTAAAAACCAAGGAAGAAAACTTGCAATGCTTGAAATTTATTAATTACTTCTTGAGTACACTCAACTTCTGAGGCCAAAAGGAGAGTAATAAATGCAGTAAGGATGAATCATTGGAAACTTGTCCAAATATAACTCTGCTTATTTTGATTGTTATAAATGATTCATTAGTTGCTGGAGCTTAGCCTGTATTAACGGCTACTGCACGTCACCATGCTTCCTTTGAAGTCACTGTAATTATTATTTTTTATGAGACACTATCAGTGACTTCTAGAAGGCTAGGATATAGCATTTTACATATTGATTCCAAACAAAGCATCTGAATCCGATTACTTGAAAAATACCATCATTAGCAAAGTCTTTCCTGTACTAATGTTAAATTGATACGTGCAGATTTTTGGGCCAGTTCAGCCAATTATGAAGTTCAAGAGTATAGAAGAGGTCATAAGAAGAGCGAACAGTACCGAGTACGGACTTACAGCTGCTGTGTTCACAAAGAATCTGGACAGAGCACTAACGTTAGCTTCTGCATTGCAATCAGGAACTGTCTGGTAAGCAGCGTGGGCTGGGATTTTGTTTCACAGGAAAGGGAAAAGACATATGATTTGGAATTGCATGTAAGTGCTGGAGGTAAGATGTATTAGTAGTCTGTTTAATTCTTGATATTCTGCTCAGAAGCAACATCTGTTCATCAAAATAAGGTGGTAAGGACCAGACAGTCTGGAGCAAAATTGACTGTTTGTTCAGTTGTTGTAGTTCTTTATCTGCAAAACTATGAAACTGTTGGAGTTGTAGTAAGTTCCCCCAGACATGAAGACTTTCAAAGCTCTGTATGTTGAAAACCACAATTCTTAGCAATCCTTAGGTAGCACCAGATGGCGTTGTAGCTGCACAAATCAGTATGGACAGTAGATGGCACCACACCACTGTCATAAAGATCAATAGCTGGGTTTGTTTACAAAATTTCTTATATTAGAATAATTTTAAAGATAGAATCCTGATTTTTTCCACACTAAAGATAAGAATTTAATCTAGTGTCTTAATTTGATGCATAAAGAACTAATTTCAAGAGTTGGTGCCAGAAGAATCTGCCTCTGAGTAATACTTCAGGAAAATGGGGTGTTAGGCTTTGGAGGACATGTGCACTGTAGATATATGAAGGAGCAGCCCTTCAGCACCCAGCCATACCTGTCTCAACTCAGCCACTTGATCATACTGAGATGCTGAGAAAGTATCTACATTAGCATTTCCTACCTAGTGTCTATAGAAATAGGGCTAGCACTTTTGATTTACTGTGACACAATTGTCTAATGCAATCCAACTTTTTCTCTATATCTTGAAGTGCGTGGTGGGGCCTGCTTGTGAGCATTTAGATGGCTTTCTGAGTAAACATGTTCATTTCAGAATGTGATTAATAAAACCAAGGAATAGGTTTGACTGTTTATTTTAGGCACGGCTCTGAACGCTGCATAAGTTCCAGCCCAAGCATGAATGTATTAGCCATCAGAGACTATGAAGGGAGATGTGGCTCTAAGTACTACTCAAATGTTTTCTGTTTCTGTAGCAGAATAAGATTTTATTGCTAAAATCTGGTTTCTCAAGTGAGTGAACTGTTTAAAAAGAAAACTGACAGATTTCAGCCTTTTTTGTACTGGTGGTGTTGTTATCATCTTGCTTCTCGTTGGTATTGAATTGTCTTTTTACAATTGATGTTTTTATTGCAGGATCAACTGTTACAATGCGCTCTATGCACAGGCGCCTTTTGGTGGCTTTAAAATGTCAGGCAATGGTAGAGAACTGTAAGTTTTGCTCAATATTGTGTTTATATGTGCATGGTGAATGTAGTAACAATTGTGACCGTGAAAATACTGTTGTATTTGCTTTTAAACTACCAGGCTCCAGTATGCTGCACAGGGCGGTGCTAAGCCAGTACAGCGTGGATGTAAAGCATAGATGAGAGAACTTGAGCAGTGCCTTCAGGAGTACTTTCATCTGCTTTATAAGCTCTTAACTCCAGTTCAGTCAGTTCTACTTGTAAGCATTTTGCCTGACTGGTTAGGCTTTTAGATCAAGGGAGAAGTATGGCTCCTTGGTTGGGGACACTGGTATCCACCCTAAACCTCCTCCATCTTTATAGGCCGGTATCTGGGCCTCGCTTGACTGCTGTATCATTGTTCCTAGTTGGACCTCTTACTGCCTCTGACTTTCTAATGTTGGAGCTAGAACAAAAAAGACCAACCTCCAAGATCATTCCACCTCCCACCTTCCAAGCTTGCTACTAACTTGCAGAAAGACCCTCTGTCCATTTTCCCCAGCCTGACCTGTTGTAGCATGTCTACCAAGGCTTCCAGCTCTCATTAGTTACTAACCCATCAATTTTTAAACCAAAGCAAACCCATCAATTTTTAAAGCCCTGTAAGTTAGAAGTAGAGCTGAGGAATTAACTTAAATCTTTATTACACCATTCAGAAGACTCTTCAGAGGAATCTAGTGCATGTTTTCTTTCATAAGCCAGATCTATTTCCAGGAACCATTTCCAGTAGCTGTTCTGGTGTATCTGCTGCTCTGATACATTCAGATGCCTCACTTGCTAAGCACAGCAAATGAATGAATACTCAAATAGGGCACATATATTGAGACTTTATCATTTACTTTGCCTGACTGCCTGGCTATTTAAAGGATGTCAGGGGTTTATCCCTTGTGCAAGGCATGGGAATAGAGACAGTTTCCACCAACCAAAACAATGCAGTGGTGGAGTTTGTCATCAGTATGCATTTCTGGAGCAATCGTGCCCTCTTGATTATATGGTATCTTCTAGATAGAAGCTTACCTTCAGTAAAAAAGTAACTTTAATTACTTCCTAAGCACAGATAATTATGTTTATATGGATGTTGCTTCTATGGGTTCTCACAATAGTACTCAGTTTTCACTAGGCAGAGTCTCACAAGGTGTCATCTCATGGGTTACTGTGGCCAGAAGTATTCCATGTTTCTTTTAGAATGGGATGTGTTTGTGTGTACTTATGTGCATGTATTTTGCAATTATTAGAAGCGGTAGGCCAAACTGGTAGCTGGTGTAAGTTAGTTCACATCTGGTTTTAATGGCCTGATGTCATTTATAGCAACTGTCAATCAGTAGCTAACATAGAACTCTCTTATCTCAGGAAAGTACACATTAACATGTTACAATTGTTTGTCCCTTTCTCTTATCTTTCTTCTTTTCCAGTGGTGAATATGCTTTGGCAGAGTATACCGAAGTGAAGACAGTCACCATTAAACTCTCTCAGAAGAGTCCGTGAAAACAGGCCTAAAATGCTGACACTCTGAATGTGACACATAGGGGACGTGTTCAGAGCAAGGGGGAGGGAAGGGATAGGAAGGAAAATGGAAACATCTAACTTTATTCCTCTAGAAACACTGAATCTACTGGACTCCATTTTGTCAACTGGCTCTTCAAAAACTGATGTAAATGACCCTACTGGCAGCACATGTAAATGACCCTACAGCAACACTTACACTGTGCAAGTCCTTGCCTATATATCTATCTGCTGCCTGTGACTAAAATGCTGGTTAGTCATAGTGTTGGCAGGACATCTGCTTTCCAACTGTACTGCTGAAGGACATGGACATCAGTGGCATGTTAGAGAGACTTCTGGTCTGGACTGTTAAACACCTTCGGAGGCATGTGGGTTTCACGTGGCATAAATGGACTTGAGTGGTAGGGCTAAGGCAACTCAACTGAAGTTGGTGGAATTTGGGTGAAGACTGCAGCTGGAGTTTGGGATAGAAGTGCAAGTTTTCATAGAAGCATACGTAAAGAAATTCTCTTTGAAAGAGCTATCTTGGTCTCTCTAAAGATACATGCAATCTCCATGTTGGTGATATTCTAGCCCTGAATTAGATTTATGGGAGTTTCCCAGAGGACTCCTTTGGGGCCAGTATTTCACCCAACAGAACAAGACTTTAAAGTGTTCTTTGACCTGATGTTTTGGGGTGTGCACATTACAAGTGCTGCAAATGCAGGTTACTGACTTGCTAACCCTTCTGGCCCAAATGAGTCATAATTGTATCTCAGACCTTCACTGTAGCACTTTTCACAAGAGGATTTTGCACTGTATTTACCGTCATGACACAGAGTTGAATGCTAAGCATATAGCATGGTAGATACCCCTCAGAAAGCATCCCACGCCAGTCCTTCTGTTCTGGGGGAGGGAGCAGAACAGCTGCAAGAAGCTGTCCTGCTCTCTCTTTCTCTGTAACTTTCAGGCTGTGTGAACATCTCATTTTTCAAGCCGAGCTATTATGAGAGTAACTCAAAACCTCTTCTTACTGCTTCTTTATCCCATATGAATGTAGCTTAAAACAGATTTCTGGAAGTACAGTATGAAAAGGCAGGTGCTCCACAGCGCACAGCACACATCGAGTGCTAAAGATGTGGGTGTACAAACCAGTTATGGAAAAGCGATGGCTGGACGTAAGTGCATCAGCAGCTTTGCAGTAATTGTCCTCGTGAGTGCTGTCATCTTGTGGTAAGCAAAGAGTAGCTGATTCTTCACTGAGGAATTAACTGCCTTGAACTGGCTCTTGCTTACAGTTGTATAAGCAATACACGAACAGCATCTATGGAGTGGCTGTCACACCAAGTTCATGCCTTAGTATTTCCTGCAGTAACTTCTTTGCATGCCCGGACATTACTGAGATTAATGACAAGCCACGTGCTGTCTTTGGTTCCTGGGTTCACTACTTTCCCTCCTCCTCCTCCCAATCGTGTACTGGAGAACCACTGGCAGTCATACAGGAAGCTCCATGTCTGCAGGAGCTGTAAGTATGCAGGAGCTGTAAGTACGCAGGAATTGATGGTGTCAGCTTGTTAGGAAGTTTAGCTGATCTTGCTGGGATTGTCCTCTGAGAACAAACTGATAGAAGTCCCTTACGGCCTATCAGCAGATCTCCTTGGAGCACCGGTAAAGACTGCTGCCTGGAGCTTTCCAGATATGAGGTCTTGAAGCAGAAATGCAGGTCTAAGATCTATTCTGTGATGCAAGCATAGATTTAACCAGTACCTTCCTTTGCTCAGAGATAAACCCAGTCAGTTATGAGTTCTGTTGCGTGACTCTACCTTTTTTGGAAGGGGAAGGAAGGTGGGTGGTGATAAGTAAGGAAAAAGTTTGCATGAGCCTAAACTTCCTTATTAGTGAATGTTGAAAATGCACTTCCAACACTGCTTAACTTCTGAAGTGACATATCTCCAACAGCTGTGTGTAACTAGGTGCCTGTCCTCCTGTGGGTATGGGAGACAGGTAAATCTCCCCATCCAGTGAAGAAAATGTCCTTCCTTCCCCATGAAAGGCCAAATGGGAACATTGTAAATAAGTTTCTATTTTTGTAAAACACTTAGAGTGTGAACATCTTCTCAGACAAACGTTTTACTTTTGCCTGCTTGAGGGTCTTCTAGGGCTGCAGTCAGACAGTAGGAGGTAAGGCAAACAGTAAAAGGCTGGTTATCTTGATGTATCTGTATTAATTTTTTATAAACAGTGGTTGAAACTGAAATCATCTGAAACTCTTAAATTCCTAGTCTTCTGGCTTTATATGTATGATATAGATTTCACTTCTTTATTTTCCTGTATCAAGTTTTTAAAAAGTCAATGTATCTCTTATTGTATAAATCAGGGTTTGACTCTACACACTGAATTTTCTAAGTTATGTAACATTAGACACTAACTTTAAAATAACCCCTTAGAGGGTGTATATTCTTTCATTGCACAGTAAGGCTTTCATATGAAATACTACTTTTTTTAAGAAAAAGAACTATATTTATAAATTAGGATACAGTTATCTAATGTATTTTTATAGCTAAAGGTACATGAAAGCGCTATGTTTAAACCTCATGTATATATTTAGACTATGAGTATCTTTTTGTAATAGATCTTGTTCCTAATAAATGTTATACTTTATGAAATAGTTTCTAAATGCTACATATTGTTAGGGCTGAGAAAGGGAGTTGGGGGAGCAGGAAACTTATATTGACTTTACTCCTTTTAACGCAGGAGTAACTCAAATACTTTTATTTTTACACTGATTAGTGCCTTAAGATAATTCCAGCCCCTCTAATGCATGTGTTAAGGCCCCTTTGCTCAGCAAGCAACTTCCAGTCTACTCAATCCTCCTGTCACTATTTTTCATTTTGCTCTGAATTTGGCCCATTGTGTCAATAAAAGTAAACACTGGAAAGGGTTACAGTTTCACGCTTCTAAAACAAAATGGCCTTGGATTGCTCTAGTTACAGGGGGTTCTTCCTCAAACAGTGTTGTGTCTGTTCCCCCGATTCTGTGACCCAGTTGTGCTCCCCAGGTGGAAATGTGCTCTGGGCTCATAAGAGATAATACATTGTAGTTCCAAGGTACTGTTTCCACATGACAGAACTGCATGCAGAGCGTGTGTTTGTGTGTGTGTATCTGGAGATTCAGTATCTCACAGGGGACTGTGAAGGAATCTGAACTTGTATTCACTTCTGCAATTTGTAAAAAAAAGCATCTTTTAAAAAAGTAAAGTTCTGAAACTGGTCAGTGCTCTACATGTAAATGCTGGAGCCTGTGTCTGATAGCTTAGCCCTTAGGCAGTTGCTTTTATAAGTTGTGCCATTTACAGCAAGTGGAGGGGAAGGAGACCAGAGCTGCAGCAGACAGGGGCCAACACAGCTTCTTCCAGTAGATGGATCCGTTCTCTCATCTGAGGTGAGCCTCAAAATCGAGAATTTGAAGGGACCATAGACAGTGCTGTCAGATGGGGCTTCCTGCCTTGGTCTGTCTGCTGAGACACATCCATCACTAGTGAGACTTTGCTAGATGTGTTTCCCTTCCTGCCTTTTCTTCATCTGCAATGTAGATCGAGAGCAAGAACACACCATTATCATTGTCTTTTTAACTCTCCTCCCATCAAGCAAACACGTGAGAAATACCTGACATGTCCCCACACAGGCCAAGCCAGACTCTGTGAATTTTCCATGTGCTAATAGCATCACTCAAACTTAGACACTTTAGAAGGGGGGAGGCAGAAGAGAGAAAGGAATTAATGTGTGACCTAATCAATAGAGATACAAGCCAAGAAAAGTGGGAAGAAGTTTGGGGGGCGGGGGGGGGAAGAAAAACAAAAATTTAGCTTGAATGTCTGGAGAAGCTCTTGCTAGGGGAAGTCGCTATCAAAATAAAGGAAAAAAGTTATTTTAGTGGGTTTTCAAACAATTGTGCTAAAAAAAGCTGTAAGAAAGGCCTGGGCAAGAGCCAGGCTGCAAGGCACAAAAGACAACAGGCTGGCAGAAGGTAGAAAGGGTGGTAAACAGGGGAAACTACTGTGGCTGCAGCTAAAAGCAGATTAATGGGGACCTGGACACTGGCAAGAGCACCAGAGAAGACCCATGCTCTCTCTGTCTCCCTAATCAGAGCAAAGGAACACCCTAGGCAAATCTCAGCCTGCAGCAGCCGCTCAGTGCATGGATATGGCTTTTTCCATCCTCACACAGTCCTCAGAGACTCATTTCTTGGTATGGGCCTGGAAAAAAAAGAAAATGTGTATGTAATAATCATCATGAATAACAAAACAAAAGGCATGCAGAAATGGTCTTCTCTTAGTAGGTTTAGTGGGTGGGGAAAATAAAGTAGCACCAGGCTTGTTAGGGGTTCCTGATACCTGGATATGAATGGGTTTGTGATGGGAAAAAGGTGCATGCAACACCAGTGTAGCAGTAGGAGCATAGCATGTCTGGCACCTGCAGAAGAATCATAGAATCATTAAGGTCGGAAAAGACCTCTAAGATTATCCAGTCCAACCAACACCACTGTGCCTACTAAATCACATCCTGCAGTGCCATGCCTACCTGCTTTTTGGACGCTTTCAGGGACAGTGACTCCACCACTTCCCTGGGCAGCATCTTCCAATGCTCGACAACCCCTTTGGTGAAGAAAATTTTGCTAATATCCAGTCTAAACTTCCCCTGGCACAACTTGAGGCCATTTCCTCTCCTCCTATCACTTGTTACTTGGGAGAAGAGACCAGCACCCACCTTGCTTCAACCTCCTTTCAGTGAGCTGCACACAGCAACGAGGTCTCCCTTCAGCCTCCTCTTCTTCAGACTAAACAACCCCAGGTCCCTCAGCCATTTCCATAACCCCTGGGCTTCAAACCCTTCTCCAGCTCCATACCCCTTCTCCAGACACGCTCCAACAACTCCTTGTCCATCTTGCAGCGAGGGCTGCGAAACTCAACAAAAGATTCACCGAAGAGAGGGAACAATCTTGCTTTGCTTTCCCAGAGAGGAGCAAACTCATGTGGCCCCAATCCTGGGAATCAGTAACTTCCAAAGAAAGAGATCTCGGCTCTGGTCTGTGATGGGTAAGACCAGGATTCTGTGGAGAGGCGATGGAGGGAGATGGGTGGCAGTGCTCCGTCCCTCGGACAGAGCACTGCCACCCATCTCCCTCCATCACCTCTCCGCAGAGGTTTGCCCATCACAGAGCTCATCGGAGATCTCTTTCTTCGAAAGCTGCCCATTCCCATGATCGTGTTTGCTTCTCTTTGGAGATTGCCTCCTCTCTTCCTTGAATCTTTTGTTCAGTTTTGCGCCTCTCACTCCAGATGGACAATGGGTTGTTGGAGTGTCCTGCTTCATCCTTTAATTCCCACAGCCTGTAGAAAACAAACATCCCAAGAGCTGAAGCCCACACAGGGAGCACCTGGGGAGTGGGTGGGCATGGATGGGGAAGCCCTGTGCCCTCCAACCTTTGAGATCCCCATGCCCAGCCATACCCGTCCCCTCCTAAACCAGATCCCTGAGCAGCTCAGCGTCTTTTAAACCTCTCCAGGGATGGTGACTCCACCGCCTCCCTGGGCAACCTCTGAAAGTGCCCGACAGCCCTTGTGGAGAAGAACGCGCTCCTGATGTCCAACCTCAACCTCCTCTCCCGTCCCATCCCCGCTCTCCCTCCCTGTCCCGCGGGGGGAGGCACCGCTCCTTCCCCTCCTCCGTGCGCAGCGCGGGGCGGAGAACGAGGAGGAGGAGGAGAAGAAGAAGAAGAAGGAGGAGGCGGCAGGAACCGCCGCGGCCCCGGGACGCAGGAGGTACGGAGGCTTCGCTGCCCCGCCGGGAGGGTAGGCGGCTGGGGGGAGGCTGGGGCACCGCGGGGCCTTTCGAGTGGAGAAACTTGGGGGGGAAACAAGCGTTTTGTAAAAGTTGGGAGGGAACTTTGCAGGGCGGCGGCGGGCGGTGCCCTCCCAGCTGGCCCGGCTCGGCTCTCCCAGTTTGGCTCTCCCAGTCCGGCTGTCCCAGTCTGGGTGTCCCGGTTCGGCTGTCTTGGCTTGGCTGTCCCAGTTGAACAGACCTGGCTGTCCCGCTGGGCTCCCCCCAGCCCCACGGCCAAGCTGGCAGACAGGCAGGAACCAAAAAGCAACCGGGAAGGCTTATGGGACACCCAGGAACTGGCTGTGACGCCGTGTTTCTCCTGGGATGTGGGGTGGGGAGAAGGGGCTAGTTTGCTACTCTCTGCCAAAGCCTGTCCAGGGGTGCAGGGGGCTCTTCTCTCAAGTGCTGGGACAAGAGGAAAGGGCCTCAAGTCGCACCAGGGAAGGCTTAGATTGGATAACAGGACAAACTTCTTCACTGAAAGGGTTCTCGGGCACTGGCAGAGGCTGCCTGGGGAAGTGGTTGAGTCCCCATCCCTGGAGGGGGGTTAAAAGCCGAGTAGACAGGGTGCTCAGGGATCTGGTTTAATAGTGGGCAGGTTTGGTCAGACTCAATAACCTCAAAGGTCTTTTCTACGCAAACGATTCTGTGGTTCTTCGGGTGTCCCCTGGCTGGCAGCGGGCAGGCTGCCTTCACCCTGCCGTGTGCAGGGCGGGCAGGGGAGCCCAGCGCCCGTTGCCATCCCAGTGGGGCCAGGGGTCTCTCCAGGTGCGTGGTGACACCCATCCCAGCCCCAGACGGGCTTCTTGGAAGCAGCAGGTGGTTTGGGCAAAGAACTGAACTTTTGACAGGTTTCCTGGGTATTGGGAAAACTGAGGCGTTTCTGAGTGTCTTGCTACATTGAGGCATGATGCTCGGTGTGAGACCAGACCGGCTGGCAGATGGAGAGGAGATGCTCAGGACAGGTCAGGTGTGCTGGGACACTGACAGCTGGCAGCAGCAGGTCACGGTAGATAAACTGGGAATGCGTGAAACAATGCGAATCGCTTGGGTGTGCTCTGCATGATCCTCCTTCTGAATGAGATTCTGCAGAGCCCATAGGATCCCTGCCCCTAAATCAAATTAAAACATGGCGTTCACACATGTCACAATTGAGCATATGTTGCTGAAGGTAAAATCATTGTGCCGGTCTGTTTTATACACAGAGGTCCCAAAATATGGAAGTAGGGCTTACGTGGGTGCTGTGTAGCAGCAATACACATGGTTACAGTGTGTAGTGTCCTACTTGCATTTAACAGAACTGACAATCAAAACCACATTGTTATTTTTCCTCAAAGTTTTTTCTTTTTGGTATATATGAGGAAAGTTTCAGTTTGAGGAATAAACTGAGTAGAAAGCTAAAAACTGGGACCAGGATGGGTTTCAGGCCTCTGTGGTCCATGTTGACACCCATTCAGTGTTTCTTGTGCAGTTGCTGTGGTGTCATACAGCAAGGAAACGCCTCAGAAACCAGCAACTACTGAAAAGAGCTGGTCTGTTGGTGTTCGCATGGGGAAGTATTTATTCTAACTGTAACTGCTCAGTGCATTTGTAGCAAGAGTGCAGGGGAGGCAGCTGCTGGAAGCATCACATCCCCTCAATTTTCAGAGTTAAGAACCTAGGCTGCTTTTGGGAGGCACGAGGGCCTTCCCGACACCTCCGCCTGGGATATCACACCCACAATGTGGCAGAGGTTTGGGGTCCTGGCATAGCAGCCGGGCTTGCCGAAGTGGCTGAGGGAAGCTCAGCCCAGGAGCCAAGCTGTCTCTGGTGGGAATCTGGCGTATTCCATGCGGAATCTGGTCCTCCACCAACATGGCCCAGTTCAGCAGTTCATGGGATGGATCTAGACATATGAACCACCTCCATCTCAGCCTCTTGCAGCAGCTCACGGCCTCCCCTCCTTGCATGGATGAAAGGTGCCAAATCCAGCCTCTTAACTCTGCCCTACTGCTGCTGTGTTGGAGTGTGAGACCTGCAAGGGGCTAGCCTGGGAAATGAGCTAGAGAGGGAGGAATGGATGCTCAACAACTCGGACATTTGCATCCAGCTGGAGCTGCAGCCATCCTGCTGCAAAGAAGATGTTCAGCTGCCCTGGGCTGGTGTGGGTGTGTGAGAGTGCTTGCATGTAGCCTGGTCCTGGTCTCAGTCCATATCATTTTTTGCCTTATGGTACCAAAATTATTTTTCCCACTTCTGAAAAACACCTAAGAACCAAACTGCAATCTGTGGCAGCACCCATCGCCCAGACTGTGAGGTGCAGGGGCATGTGCAGCTTTGGGGGTGTGAGTTTTGGTTCCTTTTGCCAGGCACCACATAATAGGGGCTATCAGGAGCAGAGTTTTGCTGTAAGAGCACCGAAAACTCAAATATTTGCCTAGAAACAACTGATGTAGCATGCAGTAATTTTTAACTGTCAGCTGGTGGTTAAAACCCTACGTAACAAGGGAGGAGCAGAAAGCTTCCTGGAGAGTGGTGATGGATCAGTGTATTTTTGAACTCTCCTTGGCCTTTGATCCCAACTCAAGAGCCACCGGTACTCAAGGAGACTTACAGGTATTCTTGAGCCTTCCTGGCTGAAGTGGGAGGCAGGTTACATGCTTTGCCAGATTAGAGCCTCCAATCAAAACTTTGGCATCACATACCTGAGGAGTAAAACTAAGAAGAGTAAAAGGTGAGGGGCATCATGTTACATCTGTTACATCATGTTACATCGGTTGGACTCGGTGATCCGGTGGGTCTCTTCCAACCTGGTTATTCTGTGATTCTGTGATTCTGTGATCTGAGAGGAGTTCACTGACTGAAACTGAAAACAGAAAATGAAGGAGTGCTGATGCTGTTTGGGCACACGCTGTAAAATCACCTTTAGTTTTAACCTCTTTGGAAGATTCATTAAAAGAGAGAAAATTACAGGTGTGCAGCTTTGAAGAGGTAAGGAGTTGGGAGAGTGAGCTGTGCAGCTTTCTACTGGCTGTTATGCAAGACAGTTCAGAAGAAGCCAAGCTTTAAGAGCTCTAGGGGCCTGATTTACTTCTCTGAACATGTTTGAAGAAGCTTGACACTTCTCATGTGGTAGAGTTCTCTCAAAGGACCAGGGAAAGGAGCTGGTGTGTTTCTCTCAACCTGCTTTAATTTTCTACAGAGGATTGTCTCTGTGACCACATCAGTTATCTTACAGCTTCTCACAGTGGAGTCTCGTAAGAGCCACAGTCTTCTTGGATGGGAAAGGTTTTGAGGTTGCATTTAGGATTTTTCCAGCTGCATTGTGTGGTTTCAGTGCTCTGCCTTTACCTTGGCCTGTGGAGAATCTGAATCTGCAGCTGTGACTGCTGCCACCCCGCCATCTGCCCAAAGACTGAGCTGTTTTGATGGAGAAGAATTGGGAACACTATCTTTTCTGTAGCAGAGACATTATTAGTCTCCTCTGTTAATTCATGTTATGTTTCTTAACAAAGCTATTATGAAAATAATTGTGTTTGTATTTGCATAGGATGGTGAGTGCCTTTCTGCAAAGTAGTATTTAGACAGCTGTGTTACAGTGCAGAGAAGTATCTTGCAATATCTATACTAGAACAATTAATTTGGTTTACTATTTATTTTTAAACAGAGTAAATGATGGTTCTTCGGGATAGTTCTTAGGAGCAGTCGCTCCACTCCTGCGTTTACTTAATGGAGATCGTTCAGCTTTGACAACACTACAAGTTGAAGTGCTGCAGAAAGTCTGTCTGTTAGATCTTCACAACTGTGACCCAGAATGTACTGGTGTGTGGGAACTGAGGACTCCGCTGTTTCCAGAGAGAGCAACATGGATCCACAAAATGGTAACTAGGATGGTTTCTTTCCTGTTGAGATTGGGAGCGAAAGGTTTTAAGAGAATTCAGTAAACAGCTGCCACTGAGTTTCAATGGCACTTAAATATATGAAAGATCTTTGAGTGATTTGAGACCCAATGTTTGAAATTTTACAGTATAGAACAAAGAATTTTACTTCCAAGGAGAATGATGTTGAGCTACTCAGGTGATAAGAATAGCATTCCTCTGAAGACCGATTTTCTCTGAAGGCCTACGGAATTAGTCAATATATGTGTCACGTCTCGCCGGTTCCTAAATATGTTTTACAAGATCTGTGCTTTTTCTGCGTGTGAATGCAAATATGTTCCCAGCCACTGATGCAGTGTGTGTTCAGGGTACGAAAGCTGCTAAAATCAGAGCATCTTTTCTCAGGCTGAACAGATATTAACCTGCTCCAGGTTTACTGTCAGCTTTGATCCAGTGACTGGGATGTCATGTTGGGCTAGATTAGATCTGCATTTAGGCAATGTAATAACTCCAGAAGTGGAGATTTCTCTTTCAGGAGGGACATGTGCTTCAGGTGGTTTCCTGTTACATTCTTTTCTGAAGACCTAAATTATTTCTGGATGATTTTTATTGCTGAAACCCTCAGCTGCTAGGCACTGCTGCAGTTCTCTGAGTCAAAACCCAGTTACGTTTTTGCATCAAGAATTAGCCTTCTGGTTGTTGTATAACAGTATTCCCCACTTCCAACAAGCAGTTCATTAGGAGGCAGCATCTGCGTTTCAAGTGTAGGATGAAGGTGTGTTTGACACTTTGTAGTGAGTAAGCAGGCTTCAGTAGAAGCTAATGTTTTTGCAGCCTTATTTTGGATTTTATCATCAACTATGAAGCAAACCCTGATACTTTATTCAGAGTCCGCCTTAGCTTGCTTGGAAACGTTTCTCACCAGCGTCACAGGGAGGTCTGGAAACTCTCCTTTCGCTGTATGTATTCTGCTTATTCTGTGATACTGATTTTTCTGTTTGTTTTTGCTTTTATTGGCTTTGTATCTTTCTATAATGATCAGGAGTATTTGATTACTGAATATTCTTAAAATTCTTAAATTCTGTCTTCTCAGTTTTTCTCTGGAAGAAATTATCTCCAGTTGAATACTAAGCTATAAACCATGAGAATAATTTTAATCTGCGCTAGTGATTCACAAGTGCTAAGAATTGCTGAATTTTTCTGCAATTGTAATTTGACAAGTTTTTCTACTGTTTAAAGGTACAGTAAATAAGCATATTAGTTTATGAGTGAATAATGAAGTGAGAAGTGAAAAAGGTGTATTTACTGTATTGTGAATTTAACCTTTCTTCTGAGGACTTTATTGCATGTTTCTGTTATATAAATATGTTCAGTTAAACTGGTTAACTGGAAGCATACAAATCTTTCTGGCATGACTCTTCCATACTTAAATGTCTGGATTATTTTATTTGATGAACAGTGCTGGAAGACTGGCAAAGGGATCCTAGGAAAACTTAAGATCCAGTACTGCCCTAGTGGATTTGTTCCTTATAAGCATACTATACATGTTTAAACTCATTTTTATTTTGGGATTGTTTGATTCCTGCCAAGAACAATTGCCATTAGCTAGCTGGTCCACTCCCTAAGTTAGCTGGTCCTTGTTCTGCATTTGGATCCTATTACATGGCTTGAACACAGGAACACGGTGACTCATTCAGTCTCCACATTTGAACCTATTGTTTACACGCATTTATTAACAATCTAGATGCAGCCTCCTGCTTGCATTCAATGGGAACCACTTGGAAGTGGAATGAGATCACAGATAATTCTTTAATACCAATGACCTCATTAGTGCTCACAGATCTTGGAATCTTTTTTTTTTCCATCCAAGCAGGAAAGACATACCTGTAGATGTGAGGGGTTTAACAAACAGCGCTGTGGTGCTTGTGGCTCCTTGATGGGTCAGCTGGATCAGTGCAGCATTATGGCCAGCACAGTGCTGGAAGCACCTTCCAGCAAGTACCATGTGCACCCAGGCTTTGATAATTTGAAAGCCTCAAGGTTTTTAGGGCTTTTTTTTTCCCTGACAGCTCAAGAATTTGGCCAGGTCTTCATATGGACAATAGGTTCACAGCATCATTAGCTCTAGTTAGCAAGTGTAGCGTATGATGCAGGGGCTCACCTTACCTAGGGTGTCTCCTCTGCTATTCTTCTTGGCTGCGGCAGTGATCTTACTTGTATCCTTGCAGGATGCCTGCTTACCCTGAGAGCTGGGGAGCTGTATTTCAGAACTGGACCCTGTCTGCACTCCAGGGATGGTGCTGGGCTTGACTCAGCGATGCCGGCGAGCACCCACTGGTCCACAGAGAGGATTTGTCACTGGGGTGCAGAATAACACTCTGTTTTGGGTGCAGCCAGCATCTCCCTTGCCTCCTCAAACCCTGCTTCCCCTCTCCTAGATTTGTTCGAGTTATCCTAATTAAAAGAAAGAAAGCGAGCAGAGGTACGGGGGCGGCTGCAGTCTCTCATGAAGCACAGCGTTTGGTTTTTTTAAAACTTGATTAAAGAGCATAATATAATGGAGGTGACATAAAATGAATCTTGTAGGAAAAACAATGGGAGCCTGAAGATATTACTGTACAAATGCCTAGAACGGAACAGAGATTAATCTCCTTTCTTCAGGCTGGTTGGTTTCTTTGAATCTTAGGAAATTTTACAGCTAGGGTTTAATCCTTATATGAGTTTCTAGGAGACAGTTACAGAAAGATGTAGAAACACAATCATTGTCTTCTGAAATGCAAGGGTACTTTTGTTAAAGATCTTATTGCTGTCTTATTGAGAATTCAAAGTCACAGAGCATTCGTATGCCCCTTGTGTGTGTCTTGGAGGTGGAATTGGATTATCTTCCAAACACGCCAGAGGGTGTCTCTTTTCTCCTGCTAAATCTAGAAATGTGCATTTAAAAGGGGTGATATTTTGTAATGTATATAATATCACATAATTAGGGGCAACAATGCAAATTATAGTTGTTTGAAATTTTATGATAGCTTTACAGGCATTAACTAAATGAACCTTCACAACTTCTTTTGAGGCACATCTGTTGTAAGCTGGTGACTTTCAACTGTCCAGGGTAGCACAGGTAGGCACAGGCAGCATGACTGGAAAAGAGACATAAATATTAAAATGAGGGAGCGAACACATAAACAGAATATAATTACCTAAGTTGGTCTTTGGAGCGGACCAAAGGCTCTTACAGCTGCACTTCAGAAGTGCCATGGTGACCTGCGGCTCACAGGGCTTTGTATTTTAATCAGAAAGAAGCTACCCTCCATGGTAGTGACCCATGCAGCCCCATCTGCACTGTGGCTTAGCTCAGAACTGACTCAGAAGGAAAGCTGCTGTCTGCGCCACTGCTTCCTGAATTGCAGAAGAGCCTCTGGTGCAAGTGAGAGCAGCTTAGCTGGAAGAGTTAAAGAGTCCGTTTAACAAGAGGGACTGCTCAGGAGCTAGTGCAATTTTATGTGGAAGGTTTTGCAATGGATTGAATAGTGACACCTTGAGGTTAGCTACTAGTAAATGAAACAGCTTCTTCTCCAGGGCCATCGTTTTGTGCAGCCAGCGTCGCTCACCTGTTTGCATGAGCACAGGACATTTGCAAATGTGGACGAGGCCTTCGTCGTAGGGTGGCAGTTTGAGGTAGTGGTGGGACGGTAGGTGGAGGGATGGAAGCTTTCACAGTTTCCTACTCTGCCCTTGCTCTCCGTTTTGTACTTATTGAACAACCCCAGCCTTCCAAGCTGTCAGGATGTGTGACTTAAAAGTCTACAGGAAGAACCCAACTTCTTTTTAGTAATAAACGCAAGCAGTGCTCACCTGCTCCTGGGTGTGTGTGTATTAATACATGACCCCCAGATGAGATCTTTGCTGCCATTCCCTTATAGTCCTGCACAGTTGGTTTTGTTGCCTTAAATGTGAAGGGTAGGAAGTTGCATTTGGTGGTGTAAATATCGTTGCTTGTAGATCTTTCCTACTGAATAGAAGAGGAAGGGAAATCAGGGTTGGCAGCACCACTGATGCCACTTTGTTCCTAATGAAATCCCTGTGTAAAGCTTAAAATCCTTTCATCATGGGGCTCAGGCCAGCAGTTAGGTCTTGGGGCACATTGACTTAGCCCTGTCTGTGGCAGATTGTACTGTATAACACGGGAAAAGTACTCTGTATCCTGCTTTTCCCATCCACAGAGTGGAGAGAGTAACATTACCCTGACTCCGCTGAGACAGTTTGGTGGCAAGGACGAGGAGAACATCTGGGAGGTGATCTAAGCACACAGAGCACTAGAGACCTGCAAAGTGTGTTGGTTGCTTAAAGTTCTTTATAGTAATGAGCCTTCAAGGTTTCCTGGGTTTGGTTTTTTTTTCCCCTGCTTGTTAAGCTGCGAGTTAATTTGAGTCCAAGCAGCAAATTGAAAGTATTAATAGAAGCAAAAAAAAAAAAAAGCCAAAAAATGAAATGGGTATCTTACATGAGTTAATCTTGCTGCATAGTGCCCTGCAGAAGGCAGAGTAGGAAATGCGAGACAGGAATAGGAAGTACCCTGGTAAAGCAGTTAATAGGCTTGTATTTTTAAACATATTTAAATATACACTTCATAGAGAAGTGGTGCAATCTCACATGGGGTCAAAAGCTAATGCAGAAGGTTAGTTTGCAGCAGAAAATATGTGTAGTTAAGCCTGCTGTGCTGTGCAGACTGAACAGGGCCGTGTGTTGCACAGTCTCACTGAAGTGAGTCTGGATTTCCTAAAAGGACAACAAACACTGGGGCATTTACAATTAGGTGCCTGATTTAAGACACTCTGGACTGATTTTCAGAGTCTGGATACTAAGCACTGTTCTTCAGACACACCCTTAGAAGATATCCCTTGTATTTTGAAACAGAGGCTCCCAGAAGAACTGTTTGTCTTTGAAAACGTCTTGTGCACATGGAAAGTAGGAGTTTGGCTTGTGGGTGCTGCACCCTTTGGGAGTCAAGGAGATATAAAGGAGCACTTAGCCCTCAGTATTGGCAGGACGAGGTTTTTCCTGATAAATACCATCAAAGCCAGGCTGCTCTTGAACTTGAGGGCTGTAGCAAGGAGCAGAGTGGCTGGGAGTGCCAGCAATGTGGTGCAGGCTTTGTGAAGCTAATCGAGCCGAGTGTCCAACTTGAAAGCCAATCTGATTTATGGAGTAGTAAAACATTAATCTTTATTTGAGCTGTATCTGGCATTGTCTACTGCTATACAGCTTTATTTTTCCACTTTTCAGTTAAGATGTGTTTGTGGTGTATTATGTTAAAATGTAACATGACAAGTCTGTCAAGAAGCCTAGAAAAAAAAAAAGATAACGTGATGAGGGAATAAAGAAAATTATTTCCCCTTAAAACATGTACACAGACTCCTTAATGATGTTAATAATGTGTCATTATAAGGTAGCTCTCAGGTGAGGGTTGACACGGTCATGTAAGGCTTGTCCTCCATTTCAGTGGGAAAAAGCAATTGGCAGTGTTCACACTAGGGCTGTAATTGCTTTATTGCTTTGTTTTGTCAGTGATGTAGCAGGTGATTTTACACTTGCATTAGAGGAGGTGCTATGAACTTATTTATTTGTTCCTATCCTCTCCAAAGTCGGGGAGGGCTTTATCCAAAACCCGTTAAAGTCTTTGCACTAACATAACAGGCCTGGGATCAGATCTTCAGGGATCCTTAGAGCATTAAGTCTGTGGTTTGTTTGTTTTTCATTTCTCTGATCAATAACGGGGCTGCCAGGGCTCTGCTTGGCAGGAGGCTGCTAACTGAGAGGAGATGTTTGCATTGCAGATGAGGGTGCGGGGGCTGCATTTTATACCATTCACCTCCCAGTCCGCTGTATAGGTGAAGCCTGCTCCTTAATAGGTTCAATTTCATATTTTACATCAAGTTAGGCTAATATTTAATTCCTTTCCTTAATCCAAGTCTGTGTGCTCGTTAGTAGGTCGGCAATTGCTTGTTTGCATCATTATGTATTACCACAGCCGCAGCCCTCTTATGTAAGCTGCTGATAGCTTCACAACAGAAGCGTGTCCATGCTTTGAATTTGTGCCTTGCTCTTACTTAGAGGCAGGGCTTATAAAAGAAATCTTTAAGTATTAGGGGAGGCCCTCAACTTTCAAGAAGCCCTCCTGCAGTCAGAGGGGTTCTGTGGGCTGGCAGTTTCTGGTTTAAAAATAAAATCAAGTGTGCTTTCAGAAATTGCAAACACAACTGCATGCAGGCAAACTCAGTGAACCTGATCATGAACCCGAAATGGAGTCTGCAGGGACATATTCAGACCATGTTAAAATACGGTGTAAACTCTTGGGGGTTAGGCTGCAGCTTTTGCAAATACTCAGTCCCTCCTTGAGTGTGTTGGAAGAGAGGGTGAAACCCAGCGATGTCTTTGTGGATTGTGTATTTTTGGGGGGACGTGTATCTGTGGGTGAAGGAGCCTAGACAGCCTTCACCAGCCCAAGCACTCCTGGCACGAGTACTCGTGGTGGTGGGATGTGTTGCTCTGCATGGGCTGGCGGGGCTTGGGGTCTACCATGGAGCTGCACAGAGCAATGGGAATTCTGGTGCAGGTCTTCTCTTGTTTGGCTCCAGCTGTGGCCAGCAGTAGATCTGTGGTGAGCTTCAGGAACTTCTTGCAAAGAGAAGCCCCATGTTGTGTCACCCAAGGGTGAGGGAAAGGGTCAGTCTGCTACAGGAAGAGTGGGTGGAAGGCGAAGGGTGGAAGGAGTGGAGACCTGGGGTTGGGAGCATTACAAACAGCTTAGTTTCATTTCTAATAGTGAATATGTGGCTCCCATGCATAAAGTTTTGCATTTCAGATACTGCCAGATAAAGCTTAGTCTGAGGCTGTCCGCAACTTTACTGTGCATAGTTGAATATCATGGAAAAATAACGAACCAAAGCAATGATTCAAATGAGAAGTCTGGATAAATTTAGCTCAAATATTCTTGGTATGTTTGAGGTTGCTGTGGAAATTACATCACTGCTTTTTTTTTTAATGATCAGAATATTGCTTGGAAAACTGGCATGGCTACCTGAGAAGAGCTCAAAGAAATCTTTTAAAAGTGTATATGTCTTTGGAATTGCTTCACCTGCAGTTAGCTGATTTTGGACTTATTTGTTTTACTCCCATCTTGGTTAAGGAGTATTTTGACTAGAGGTTATTGCTGCTTAATTGTGAAGCCACAAAGTTTAGAGCTGATACACTCTGCAGATTGATTATCTACTTCACGTAAAAATTCTGTCTGGGAGTAAGATTCAAAAAGAGTGCTGGTAATTGCTGAAGACAAGGCCTCCTCCAGAATCTGCCTGCATGTCTGTCTTGCACATCAAAGAGCCTTTGAAAATGCTTTTATTTTTGCATCAAACAGGGACTTTTTTTTTTTTTAAACACTAATGGACAAGATTCTCTTTCAGATCTCAAATGATGTAGCTTGAAAAACAAAAAAGTGTGGCTCCTTAAGTAAGCTTGTAATCCTGGTCACAATTCTCTGATGTTTTGCACCTGGGACCTTTCGCACAATGGCGAGGTGGGAATAAAAGCTATTGAATCAAAGTCATTTGTGTTGACTGGTCCACACTCTCGGATGCAATGGATCAGAGTTCATCTTAGGTTAATGGGAAGGGGATGAAACATGCCTTACCTAATTTTGCCATCTATAACTTGGAGCAGCCATCTAAAAATGCTGTGGGCTGAAGTGCATTCATAGCACATCCCTTCATTTGTACATAGCTTCTTCCCAGGCAGAGTCAATGTCTTCTCTCCACTGAAATGGATGATGATAATCCCAACATCAGGAAGACAAAAGGGCAATATCTGCCCAGTCCCCCTATCTGAAAATGCAGGCACTTCTACTTGTAGGTTTTTGTCTCAAGTGAGGGGAAGATGGGTTCTTTTTTTTTTTTGGTAGCTTCCATTAAAGCTTTGGCAGCACATCGCTGCTACACAGCCTGATTCAGGACCGACACTGTCTTGGCCAACAGCAGAGGTCTTTCCATCAGGCTTTCTCTTCTACTCCAGACACAGCTGTTAAGGTAATCTTCCCTCTGAGGTATCTCGAAAGATCTGCTCCTGCTCCACATGGCAGCTGCTGGAAATGCTCATGTTGAGTTCAGTAGAAGCTGGAGTGCAGCCTCACTTTCTCTGCTCTTTTGTTTTTTTGTTTTGTTTGGTTTTTTTTTTCTTTTCCAGACCATCGTATTAATCTCTTTCCTCAGATGCTTTTTTTCCAGCTATGCACTTTCTTTGACATTGCTGTTGCCAAATTGTGTGTTCAATTCTCTTGATGCCAACCATATCCAATACCTTGATTGAATTTTCTTTTCCTCTGCATGGAACACTTTTATCTAAACTAGTCTGGAGTTTTTGTCTTGGTGATAAAGGAGAAGTAAGGGTAGCAAATTAAGGTATTTTATTACATTAGCAGACACAGTTAAAGAAGCACATTGAACTGTGTCTAACATACTAAGCTTGGATTTTGCTGTGTGGGATGTTTACACCCTCAAGTCTCTTGAAAGGCTTCTTCCTGTAGATGTGTCTGCTTTTTCCTACATCTATCATTATGTTTAATAAAAGATATTCTCTCTTTCTACAAACATGTCTCAAAAGTAGCCTGTGAAGCTGCTATGTCTCATTTGTTATGACTTGGTGTTTGGTAGCTGGGTTATCTTCTGCACATGTGTAACGTAGGAACACAGGCTGTCGGACTGGAAGGAGTGTGTGGGTCGATGCCCTGATGTCACACCCCTAAACGTTATATAAGGCCTGTTTTAAGTGAGTTGACTGTTGCTTCTGCTTTTTCTAGAAGGCTGTTCCAAAGCCTCATTCCTCCAATGTTTTAAACTTTCTTCTAATTGGCAGCCAAAACATATTCATATCTTGTACATAAATAGCTCTTCTTCCCTGGTGTCTCCCTCTGGGTGTATTTATAGACAATACTCCCATCCTTGTTCAGTCTTCATTTTTCCAGGCTCAACAAGATCTTTTAATCTCTTAGTCTCATAATTGGCTGTCCATTTCTTCAATTCATCTTTTCCACCTCTTCCAGATTGTCCTTCCTTGAACATGAAAAATGGGGGTCATGCAAGGCATTTTACATATCTCTTTAATGTTGTTTTCCTGTTCTTTTCCTCCTCTCTGGCCAGCCTTTCCAAAACATCGTACATCCAGGTTCTGCAAGAGACCTGCTGTGCTCCATGGGGAAGGGAGGAGGGATGCTGCTGGCCCCACAAGTGACAGAAAATACACAGGACTCCTGCCATGTAATGGAGGAATGGAGAACTGGGTTTGCTGCCATGGCGCAAAGGGACTTGATGGAGCAGCCATGAGCTTTATCCTACTGCTTCCATCAGCTTTCTCTGAAAGCCCCACTGGGGCTTGACTTTCCCAGTAGCATCCATGAAGTTTCATGAGGCTGGAGTGACTGATGTTGGCTGCTTTTGTGCTGTTATTTCTGACCAGCAATTGGGTTGGAGTGTTGTAAACTGACTTTCCATTTGGGGGAGTTTTTACGTGTGTTATTAAAGTGAAACATAAGCATTGGAGCTGCTTTTCTCAACTTGGACGAGCTGTGGAATTGCTGGATATGTCTTTGATACAGCCAGTAGAGGACTTGGACTCAGAAGTGACCTGAGCAGAGACCTTGAGCCTGTCCTTCCCTCACATTCACACAGGGAGTCCCTCCCTGAACTCTTCCCAACCTAGCCTCTCACAGCTGGGGCTAAAAGCATTTGCTTCTCTCTAAAGCTAGCTTTAAATATGTCCCTCAGGAGGATGTAGCAGAGCCTGGCCATGACTTGGTGATTCCCCAAAGTGAATAATTAATGACTTTTTTTAGAAGTATGTTGAGCAAATTATTTCCTTGAAAGAGAGAAAATGTTGACATGTGGAATTTTTTCACTTCTGATGAAAGCTTGAGCATTGGAGAAAAGGAAAAGTTTTAAAAGAAACCAAAGTTAGGCATGAAATTTTATTTTACAAAGTTTCAAATGAAAGCCAGTCTTGGTTTGGTTTCATGGCTATAGTATTTGATTCAGTTGGACAGGAAAGGTCTCACTAGAGACACTTTTCATTATTTAATAATCCTCTCTTTGCAGCCATGCCTGGAAACGAACATGAAGAGAATCCAAAAGCGCAGTCATACTTCTGCATGCCTAATGTATATCTTCCAATTTAAAATTTGGAAAGCAAGAATGTCATAGCTGGCCTTGCATGCAAAAGCATATTACTGAATGATTCAAGCTGTAGGACTGGAACCAAATCACTGAGGCCAAAAGACAAAAATGGCAACTTTCACTTAGAGCTGAGTCATTTGTATTTTCAGTATGGCAATAGGCTCTCTGGCTATTTGGAGCTTTCTTGGCTCCCTCCATCTCTTTCCCTTAGGGGTGGAAATTAGCACCATTATTATTATCCGTGATCTTTGCTGATGCTTTGCACCCCAAAGAGGGCAGTACAGGAGGATGTGGGGCATCCCTTGTCACAATGAGAGCCAGCTTTTGCCCTGTGCTTGTCAGAAGTCAGCCTTGTCCCAAAGGCTTGGAGTGTGTCTACCAGAAATGATGTTGCCTTCATGAAACAAGCTTTCCACTGAGAAATGTGCTGGGGCCACTGATGCTCTGAGTGCTCCTACAGTTCAAAAGGAATGAATGTGTGCACGTGAAGATGCTTAGGCCTGAGACATGTAGTCAGGAGAGAGTAAAGCCATCACTGTCTTCAAGAATGTCCCAGTTCATTCTTCTGGTAAGGTGGGCATGGCAGGGTTAGTGAAGGGCTGCTTGCTTGTGTTCAGTACTCAGTCACTTGGTGACAGGTTGGAAGGAGAAGAGGAGGAGGAAGAAGAAGAGCAGGCAGTGGCCCTGTGTTTGTTATGAGCTGCTGCCATTCATTCAAGATGTGGAGGTTATCTTGGCATTATCTATTGCAGCTAAGGAAGCTTTATAGATGGAGAGGGTGAAACTAAAGGTGAGGAGCAATGGGAGCCTTGTGTGCTGGTATGCACAGCAGGCTGGGGATTTATGTAGGGTTTATTAGTACAAGAGAGGCTGGTTACAGCCCCTGGTGCCCAGGTGGGAGCAAGGAGTGCCCAGTCATGGTGCTGATGAGCTACCTCAGCTTTGAGGATTGCACTTCTGCTGTCCTTCTTCCTTCAGATATAGCCCAGGGCAGTGGAATTGGTCCATGTGCTTGAAAAACAAGCAGTGGAGAGTGTCTTGTCTAAGGCAGAGCTGTCCTTTTGCCGACTGCAAAAGAAGAGGTATGTCCCAGGCCATCAAATGTAGCAGCCCTTGTTCCTTTTCCCTGGGTAGCTGCAGGTATCTTTAGTGACCCTGAAACTATCCTGTGGTTTCCAGTGTGATTTGCATGCTGAGACGATGGGTTTGTTCTGACACACTTACTCCAATGTGTAATTCTTTGTGCTCTCTCTGTCCTCATTGGCTTGTAATGGCTTTGTGTATCCTCTTTTGTACTTCAGCAAAGTAAGAATAACCAGCTCAATTTCATTTGAACTTCTTGGACAACACAAATAATTTCCAGAGTCCTGGGGATCAGGGAGGTGCACACACAAATGCAGGAGCCTGCTCAGATTTGGTAGAGCTTTCCAGCCCTGACTCAGTGCTGGCTCTGGCAGGTGGGCAGACAGGCAGCTTGACACAGCTATTCAGGCATCTGCGATACTGCCCACTAAAGACTGCTTAGTCCCTGCATTGCTGGTGTTTGAGGCTTTCTGTCCCTTCTTTCCCCACTATCCAGGATGATGGAGAAACGGTTCTGCAGTTGTAGAGCTAAAGCCTTTGGAGGCATCTGTTTTTCATAATTCAGTTCTGGAGCCCCTTTAAAAGGCAGCAGTCCAGAGCATTTTTCCATCCCAGACTTAATATTTTCCTTTCAGGTTTGCTTCAGCAAATGCTTTTTTCCTTGCAGGTTAAGAGTGTTTCTAAATACAAGATTTCCAACAGCTCAGGTGATAATTGGTCACTTTGCATGGCTGTACCTAAAATTGTCAGTATGCCCTTTACAAGATCCTGTATGCTTGCTAGAAAATGTTTAATGCAGATGAGCACTTTGCGTGCATGGTACTGGCACGTAAACAATTTAAAAATAATTCCAGATTATGCAATAATAGTGAAAAATATCTCTTCAGTACTGCATTTTTGTTTTCGAAGTATTCTTCTGGGTTTCTTATCTGGTCATTAGTGGGACTATAGGTTTCCTTTTGGGGCAGGGAACATTGATTATAGGCTGTGTTGTAGATGTGGGTCTTTTGTACTCCATACATCATCTTTTCCACTGCCTCGGCAGGCAGATCTTGGTGTAGAGCCATTCCTTTAATTAGCAGAAATAATGGATGTTTGGGTCAAATGGAACCACAAAAAAAGAGGCAGAAAAAGCATGTGGGGGGTTCCCGCTGCTCTGAGAAGCTGGCACATCTCACTTGTTGTGAAGAGATACCGATCAGTGTGTGAGGGAAAAGGCCCAATTCTGATGCAGTCCCTCCAGCAGGGATGTGGAATTCCCAAATAAACCATCCTGTTATCTCTCAGTTGGATTTATCATTGCTTTCTTTCCTTGTCTTCTCACAGGGGGATTTATAAGTGGTTTTGACCACTTTTTAAACCTGCTGGGATTGTTTATATCAGAGTTGCTTGGGCCATATGTGTTTTGCCTGAATCTGAGAACAAAGTGAAATACATTGTAGGTTTCTTGCTGCAGGACCCGCTTGTGCCTGGTTCTGGGTCAGGTCCTGGCTGTGGGGCCACTTGGACCAAGCGCATGTGGGCAGGTGAGGGGGCAGCTTCCCTTCTGGGGACAGACCTTAGTCAACGACTGTATCTTTTAAGGAATGAGTGATTGAAATAAATGAACAAAACATTTAAACTTTTTTAAACCACAAACGAAAGCTTGTTTTCAAATGTCAGCTGATTAGAGAAGGAACATAAAAGGTGTGTCTGTTTCTTAGGGTGTTTTGACTGACCTGGGCTGATTCACAAATGTTTGGGGATTGTTTTTTAATTGAAGAACCCAGGGTTTTCTTTTTCCTCCCTGGACTGGGATGGGAATTATTTTTCAGTATCTCAAAGATTTCCAGAAGATTGAATAGTTTTTCTTACCCATCTGAGTGGAAAGCACAATGTAGGGCAGATCCATCATCCTTTGAAATCACTGAGGCTTCCCGTTGGCTGTTGTTCAGTTTATTAGTCTGAGGTTTTTCAAAGCAAAAGAAGACTTGTGTGTCTGTTACAGAGGCTCAGAAATAACATCACTTCCTCTTAATTTTGCAAACCAGCTGGCCAAAGTTTCTGTGGACTAGTATTGAAAAATATTCAGTGATGCTTGTGAGTTTTTAAGCATTGGAGGGGGATCGCTTTAAATATTCAGCACATCTTAAACCTCATCTCTGCCCCATTTTTTATTTGCTCTGTGGCGGTGCTTAGAAGTCAAAATGGCAAAAGATTAAGCTGATAAAGGTTAGCTGTAGCCATCTGGTGCTGTTGAGGAATTATGTCTGAGCTCAGCCTGGAGAGGCGGCCTCCCTGCCCACCCCCATCTGAAGATCCTCTGTGAACCAGAGGCTTCGATTTCACTGTAATGGGACATGGAGATGAAAATAACTGTCAAGGCTAAAATGTAGTAGTTAATTCAAACAAAGAAGCAGCCAGCCAGCCAGCCGTTACATCCAGTGGCTGCTGCAAGAGCTGCTTCTGCTGAAGCAGAGGTGAGTGGCTAACAGTTAATAGCTTAATAGAGCATTGCTGAATGGGATGCTGTGTTAAAGTCATCATCTTGATTTGCTCCTGTCTCTGGAAATACCCGCACACACTATGACAAGGTCAGTAGCAGTTTTAAAGTTTTATTATTATTGTAATTCTGTTTTGGAGTGAGTTAGCTTCCTGCTCTCTTTTGTCCTGTGTTAAGCATCTTATTTATATCTTTCTCTGCTAAATAAAAATATCGTAGTTGGTTGCCAAAGAACTCCTGCCTTATCAAAGGGACTAATATGACACTTACAGGCTCTGTGAGTGTGTGTGTCAGAATCAGGAATGTAGTGATTTGGGATATAAAGGTAAAAATCATCTGTACAGTGCACTGTTTTGTTCTACAGCTGTTTGCTGATTTACAGCATTGACCTGCAAACCCTCACCTTGTTGCTAATAATGGCATACCGTCAATTTAGAAATTTTAGGGGGTTTTTTTCACCTGCTTTAATACCAAGGCCTGAGATGGGATGTAACTACAAATATCTTTGAAATTCTCATGGTACCCTTTATTATTAGTAACACTTATCTTGGATTTGTTTCTGGGAGCTGGGAGACGGCAGTCTGTTGCACTTCATAAGTGATACTCTTGTAACCTTTAAATGGCAATAAAATAACACTGCTTTTTTAGTGAAAACCTCTGTTTCCATTGGAATATTTTTTGAAAGAAAGTTGGTCTTGCCCCAAGCTTTTGTAAAAGGCTGTTACTGCAAAGCCAGCCTTATGAGGAACAGCTGAGAGAGCTGGGGTTGTTTAGCCTTGAGAGGAGGAGGCTGAGGGGAGACCTCATTGCTCTCTATAACTACCTGAAAGGAGGTTGTAGAGAGGAGGGTGCTGGCCTCTTCTCCCAAGTGCCAGGGGACAGGACAAGAGGGAATGGCCTCAAGCTCCGCCAGGGGAGATTTAGGCTGGACATTAGGAAAAAAATTTTCACAGAAAGGGTCATTGGGCACTGGAACAGGCTGCCCAGGGAGCCGGTTGAGTCACCTTCCCTGGAGGTGTTTAAGGGACGGGTGGACGAGGTGCTAAGGGGCATGGTTTAGAGTTTGATAGGAATGGTTGGACTCGATGATCCAGTGGGTCTCTTCCAACCTGGTTATTCTATGATTCTATGAAAAGGTACTTTCAAAGTATAAAACACTGAAATTGAAATCAAAAGCAAGAAGTATTTCTGAAGGTAGTTTCTTTGATAAAAACATTTAAGTGTTGTGAGGAATATATGAAGGATGCGATTTTAATGTCGCCAAATACCTCCTGTTTTCCCCTCACAAACAGCACTTGGTTTTCTTACAGTCACTAGTTGAAAGCAGGCAAAGAAAAGAAGTCGTGGATCTACAGAGAAGTTGAACAAACATGATGCAGAGAGAAGGGCTTCTGTGGTTTTGGGCAGCTGATGAATGGATGGCCCACCTTCTGTCATTTAACTTTTGAAAGCTTAGGTTAACTTTGACAGAATCATGTGAGTACAGTTGTTGGCTGAGGGCAAGCTTTTTTATCACTGTGTATCTCACCAGTTTTGCTCTTGTCAGGGTAGTAATTAGTTCAGTTGCAAGGCTGGTGTTTTTTGCTGCTTTTTGGCAGCTTTTTTCCTCAGGTCTTAGGCAGGAGGTAAATTTACTATAAAGAATGCAGTCATAAGAAGAAGTTTTGATGATGGTTACCTAAGAAACTTGAACGATGAGCAGCATTATCTTTCTGGCAAGAATGTTTAAGTATAGATATATCGTTTTCTTACTGTAGAATTGCCCAGTTTTCTTACATTCAGTGGAGCTTTTATTGACTTCTGCTTGATGGATGTTCAAATGTTCAAAACTGGGCAGATCAATAAACAGTTCTTATTTGCCCAAGACAAGACTAAAGTTGATATCGCAAAGACTTTGTTTAAACTGCCAGCTAACTCTAGGAGTGAATGAGCTCCATGAAGCCAGCCATTTCTGACCTTCATGTTCCTGGAGTGCCCAGAAGTCTGTACCTAACGATCATGAGCAGACCATGGTGGCTGATGTCCAGCCTCTGTTCTCCAAACAGTTGTGATGGTAGTGGCCATTATAACTAAGCTATTACACTACAAAGGACTTAAGAACTCTTGAGGGGACCAAAGATGTAGGAGGACGCATGACACATTAGCCAAGCAGTTTCATGAAATAGTCATTCATTAAAACACTGAAGCGATCTTGGGATTAGGGTCTAGTTTGCAGGGTTCCTCCTTCCCTCGGTTACAATGTTGTGGTCCCCGACCAACTGATTCGGTAGTCCTCCCTGCACATGGGGCAGCTCCAATAGAAGAGGTGGAAAGTGCTCCTGTAATAAGAACTCTGGTGTGCAGATGCATGAGAGGTTGGCTGTAGATCTCTCTAATAGATGAGGAAGTGACACCAGAATCTCCCAGATCCCCAGTTAATCTCTAAACATGAGATACTTGTACTTCTACCTTCCCTGGCTATGATTTAAAAAGAAAGAAAGATGGATGGCTCTGCTCAGTTCTTGGGCAGAAGAGATGTGCGTTTACACGTGGAATGGCTGCAGATGTGGGGCTTGAGTGATAGTTCACAGAATCTGGATTGAGGCTGGAAGGAAGTAAAATTTGTCCTTCCTTTCAGCATTTCTTTTAGTAACCAGATTTAAGTTACTGTGTTTTGCCAGCCCTGATTTACAGGGCTTTCTGCTCTGCTTTCCAGCTGTTTTGTATCTCCAGTGTCGGGTGTTTTTTTCCTCCAAGGGGAATTCCAGTGTTTGTAGGTTCAGGATTTCATCACAGAGCACTGAGCGTGGGGAGGCTGCATGTTCCAGTAACTGCAGTGTTTCCTCGGATCTGTACTTTTTGATTTTATTTAGTCCAGTTCTGACTTGCTTAGACTGGAGAACTGTTTTGCCTTAAAGTTCTTTCTTCTATCACCCTTTAAACAGTTACTTGCCTAAGCAATGTTTACATTTCCTACTTTGGTGTCCATTAAAAAGGGAATTTAATCACATGCAATATTCTTAGGGGTGCCATACAGGTGAGTGGTCTGCTCTGAAAGACTGGACCGAATACTGGATTTATTTCTTTTCCCAGGTACCCTCTAAAATTTTGAAGGCACTGCACCTATTAACATGAACTGGAAGATGCTGTTTATTATATTGTAATTTTACACCATGTTCATCTGCCTTGATTTCTGCTGCTTGTCCTTCACACGTTCTGCCTCATCTGAGAAAGGTTATTGATGTGGGCACATTTTTAATGGCATGAATCTCTGGAGCCGTCTCTGATGTCTGAGTGATTTGAGCTTCATTTGAATAATTGATGAGAAGTGTTAGTCAGAATATAGTGGTGATTCAGACTGCATTATTCAATGATATTTACTGATGGTTATAGATTGGTCCAAATTTATTTATTTTTTCCAGGCTGCATTAAACCAGGCCCTGCATGTCAGATGTGTCTATTAGGAAAAAATCCTTGTTAACATATGTGAAAATCTGTGCACTTCAGGGCTTTATTTGGCCAGTTGCAAATAAACAGTAACAATAATGTTTAGCAGGAAAAAGTGAGTATGAAATGGTGTCTTTTCAAATGAAAAGTGTTTGTTCTCTCTCTCATGCGTGCCATTCAGGAGAAGACCTGAACATCTTACTCATAGTTCCAGGACTTTCCTGCAGCTTTGCTTGTCCTGGTAGCTGGGAGGGTGGGCAGATGTGAGAAGTCATGGCTGTCTCGTCCTTACCCACCCACCACAAGCATCCTCTCTAATGGTTTGCGGCTTTTAATCTTTGACATGTAAAAACTCTTCTGGCTCCTAATGACATTTCAAAAAAAAGAGTCTAGCCTAGAAGACTCTTCAGGATTGATCAGGGTGATACTGAGCATCTTGCATAATCTCCATTTACTCTATATTCCTGGTGTAAAAATATTCCCAATTTCTCTTCCGTAACATTCATTGAGTGTATAAAGTCCTTGTTGAAAGTGCTGGAGAAGTGCAGTGGGGTTTCATTAGGCTGTTGTCAGGAGGTGAATGAAGTGTGACTGAAGCAAGGCTAATAATAAAATAATTGCTTTGAAGATCATGCAGACACCTTACTTCTTCAGAAGAATCGCAGGTGCCAGTCTCCTGTAAGCCCTTCCCTTCCCTTTTCCTGCAGCAGGAGGTCGATCATCGCAGGCTGCCATGGAGCGGACGTGTCTGCATGTGTGTTTGAGCTTTCACACTGTCCTTTGGAAACCACCTCCGAGAGCAGCTGGGGAACTTGCTTTCCCTTTAATTTCATGTCCCTGCTGGAAAGTACTTTAGCGTGTTATCACTTTCTTTTATCAGGTGACTGAGTGTTGAGGTTTCTTCTTCATTTTTAAATTGTGTGCAGTAAATACTCCACTGAAAATAGTTCACCCAGGATGCCAGGATGTATTGATGTTGCAGCTGTGCATGAGTAACAAACAGGTGCTTTTTCCTGACCCCTTTTTTTCTGTTTTTACTGCAGGAACTGTGGACATGGGTGGCAAACAGTCCACAGTTGGCGATGTCTCCGTAATTCAGACACCTGTGACAGAAAGCATTCAGGATGCTTACAAAGCTGGTGACATCAGCAAGGCCCAAGAGTTGATTAAGTTGTCATGTGAGGAGACTGCACTGCAAGTGGAAAAGGTAGGGTTAGGTTACTGCACTTTCTCGAATTTTATTGGGAAAGAAACCAGAATGCCAAACTGCTGTCTTCCACAAATTCTCATGCAGGAAATCCATTCCATTATATACCTTATGCTGGTGCTGTGGGGTCCCAGACGTGGCTGGTTCTGTGAGGCACTTCAAAAACACGTGCTCAGGGGAAGTACTTGCCCTTGAAAGCACTGATCAGAAAGATGAGACAGACCATAGGGCAGTGCATATGTAGGAACAGCAGGCTGCAGGAGGAGGTTTTCTGGTGCTATGGCCTCTAATACAGGGAAATAAATTTTTCCCCATCAAAAGGAAGAAATTTATAGACTTAACAAAAAAATGTATTCCTCAGTCAGTGAAAAGATGGTTAATGGCCCTCAGCAAGATTTTGCTGTTTGTCTGTGCACTGCTCTGACTTCAGAACCCTCATTTTGAACCTGCTCTTTGCAAGGAGTTTATCTTAGCATTTTGGGAGGCTACTACGTGCCAAGTCCAGGCATACTGGACTCCAAAAGAGTAAATACTGCATCTTGCAGCAGAGCTGTGCAAGTGCTTTTCCCACTGGTCCAGAAAAATGGATTTCACTCACCTTTCTGTGCCATGGAGCTTTTGTGGTAAAGCCATCCAAAAAACTTTAAAGCAACCCCCCGGAATTAATATAATTAATATATTGACAGCAATTATTATAATGGCTACTAGTGTTTATGATATCCTCAGTTAACCACAGTGACAGGAGTATGCATTTGCATAATAAATATGGCACTAATAAATACATGGCTTGAGAAATGCTCTCTTTTTCTGCCCAGTGCCTTTATGGAGAATTTAATCTGCTGTGTTTTCTTTACCAGTGCCAACTTTTAGGTATTGCAGCAGCATATGGAGATCTTCAGGCAGTGAGGTATTTATTGAAGGAAGCATTAGTGATGTTGCCAACAGAACCTAATGATGACAATGCAGCTGTGGTGGCTGCATATTTTGGACATAAGGATGTTGTGAAAGAGCTGCTGGATTCCTTGCATGGTAAGCATATTAGGTTGCCTCTGCCTTTCCTCAGGCTTTTTGGTAGCTGTATGCTATAGCTTCAAGCAGGCTTTTTTTTCACATTGCTTGAAACAGGAGGGACATAGACATGGGAAAGTGCATGGAGGGATCTAATCTCTGCTGTGTTTGAAGAAAACTTCGCTGATGGGGGAAAAATACACGCATAAAGATATTCCGTGTTTGCAAATTGGAAGTGGAGGAAGATGCCATTTAAACTATTCATTCAATTAGCCCTTGCAGCTGGATAACATCCTAGACCCCACAGAGAAAATAAGGGATTTTCAGGAAACAGCATCATCCCACTTCACTGATCCAGCAGACACAGTGGTGCTGGGAGTGAGAGAGCAGCACAACTGTCTGGCAAGTAACGGTTTGGGTGCACAGCTGGCAGCATATTCTGTGCTCTCCCGTTAGTGTTTTGATCTGACTTTAGGGGAATTTCTTGTTTAGAACCATTGTATTTTATTTGCATTTTATTTTTAAATGTATTTTAGAGCAGAACAGAGACATTTTTAGACCTACACACGGTTTTTAAGACAGCTGGGGAGAGAGGAAGGCAGGAGAAAGAGCATTACTGTGAGTCAGGGCCAGGAACTTCTGTTTGAGTCTTGCTCTCTTAGCATCCTGTGGGCTTGCCAGCTCACTTTTTACTGGGACCCTCTATGGATTCAGAGTCTGGTGGTCCTGCATAGCAGCCAAGGCGAATCACTATCTCGACCTCAGACACCACAGTAACCACAACAGCTAAGCTAGCCCTCTGCAATATTTGGCCTGAATATAGCTCTAGCTCCTTACTGGAGCTATATACCTGCCAGTGACCTCAGTGAGAACAGGAATAACCTGCCGGGAAACCTGCTTCTTTGATGTTCTTAAACTGTTAGAGCACTAATAAGCAAAAGAAATGTTCCAGTGTGGGGCATGCACTTAAACCTAATGTTTCCTTCCACTAGAAAGGAGGCTGACAATGCTGGTTTTGTAACCTAGTAGCAAAAATTAGGTTATATTAATGTAATGCTCTCAGTAATGAAATGTGATTTTAAGTAGTTTCTGGAAACTTAGCTCGGTTTAGAACTAACTGATTTCCCTTAAACCCTTGCTTCGAGAGGTGCAGTATCCTGACTGCAGCTTTCAGAGGGTTGTATGCAGGACTTCCCATTGTTTTCCTGGGAATTCAGATAGAAACCAATCACAGGGATTAAGAATAAATTGCATGAATTGGCAATTTGGCTGGTGCACTGCAGTGGTTCTGTCTGGCTCAGTATAAACTTCTTGTGGCTTACAGCTGAAGTAGAGCCTGTTTTGCGCAGTATGAGGGTGAATGCTACATTCAAGTTTTTATGAGCGCAAACAGCAACCTAATTTCCACATGAAGAAACTACAAAAAAAAAGTAGACATGAAAATTGTGGATGTTTCTGTAAGCATTTCAAAGGGGATGTGAATTTGTAAAGTAGATGGAGGTGACACTGTGAATCTGGGGAGATTTGAAGGCTGCTTATTGTTAATAGAAACAATCCTGTCCTGGAAATTTATTTACATAGACAGAATTATGCACACCTAGGGAAGCAGTGTGCTACAGGAAAAACATTAATTCAGTAAAAGAAGCTTTTTTTTGGATGACTAAAACATTAGCAAATGCATGCAGAAATCAGAATGTGGTATTTTAGTTTTTACCCTTAAACAACTGTTGTCTAACTTTGCTATGAATTGATGTTAAAGAATTCACCCAAAATGAAATATTTCAAGGGGAAAGGGTCTTTTTTTTTTTCTTTTTTTTTTTTTGTGTAGCATGAAAAGGCAACTGGTTTTCCTAATTCTTTGTATCCTCTCTCATGAACTTGGAAGAAGTGGCCTATCTTGAATTTTTGGATCTAACAGCTGTTGAATCAGGCCTGTTGCCTATGGATGCAAAGACAGTCCTGGTCTTCCCCTGCCACTTCTGTTTGGGATTAGATGTTTGATTTTTCTGATGGAAGCCTAGCAGACGTCCTTGAATCCTTCCACTCTTGCCAACTTATGCATGATTAGGTCAGGGACAGTCAAAAAAAGTTTGCCTGTTAGCAGGGTAGGTAACAGAAGAACAGTTCAGCAAAGCTAAAAGTTTGTGCCTGGCCAGCTTAGGACTTTGCTGTAACACACTTTTGTGGCACAGTCTGCTCCTTTGTCCTCAGGGGCTTCACCCTGTACTCTTCCCACAGCCACTATTTCTGAATGACTGCTGTATGTTGCAACCTAGTGACATCAACTAAGTCAATTACTGTTTCTTTTTGGTAGGTCCTAGTAGTTGCCAACAACTCCTGAACTGGATGCTGGCCATTGCCTGCCAGCAGGGACATTTGGACATAGTAAAACTCCTAATTCGTGCATACAGTGCTGACCCAGAGAGCTGTGCAGTCAGGAAGAATGAGTTTCCAGTTCTTATACGGTTGCCCCTGTATGCTGCTATAAAGGCAGGTATGTATTTGCATGCTTCAAAACTTTGCCCCTTTTCTGCAATGCCTTTTAAAAAATGGGCTGAGTTATTCATGTGTAGGAAGGTGTCACTACGGACTGGCTTGCTTGGAATTGTTCTGGATTTCTAGTGGGAAAAATTAAAATAAAATTGACTCTGAATCTTTTATCTTACCAAATTTAAGTCAGGGCCTTCCTTAGCTAGATCACTGTAAATGCTAAGAGGCTGACCTTTCCTCTTTAAACTCCTAGGGAAAAGACCCTTCAAAAATAGGCACCTTGCAAGTAAAAGCATTATTGTTGTGAACACTCTGGCACACATTTGACTTAGGCTGAATAATTTACATTTCAAAGCGCACCTATGTGTATAGTTTCATAAGACAGGGGAAAAAAAGTCAAAAAAGAAAGATCTTGGGCCAGTGCTTTGCTCTCTCAGTTTGACCTAACTAAATCCTGTAATTGGAGGAAACAGTCTTTATACAGTTCAGTTCCCTTTTCGCACACCCCCGTGGGTTTTTTCAGAAGTGGTTATTTCCCAGGTTTTCTGTTCAGCTCCTGGCTGTTTCATTTATTTGAGAAGAAGAGAGCAGACAATCTGTCTTTTCTCTAAAGGGAATGAAGACGTAGCCGTGTTCTTATTACGGAACGGAGCTTTCTTTTGTTCCTATATCCTGATGGACAGTCCTGAATCCAGCAAACACCTTCTGAGGAAGTATTTCATTGAGACGAGCCTGCTACCAGGTAGTGCTCTGGCAAAACCAGTAAGTAGCCATTTATCTGTGTCAAGAGACATTCTTCTAAAAGAGCATCAAGTTAATAATTAATATTTGTCTTTGTATACCATGTGGATGGTGACTCTTCTTCTCAACTAAGAGCCTTGTGGTTTGCTACATTTAGAGAACAAGCTGTGAAAGTGGCTTTCATGCCAGTGCTGAATTGCAAGGTGTAAAATGTGGGGCATCATTGTGCAAGATGCTGTGTGTGGCAGCTTCTGCTTGGCAATTTTAATATCAGTGTGTGAACCAGGCATACGCTCTGGAAAAGAAGCGTTGACTTTGTGCTCAAAGTCGTCCAGAGAAATAAGCACTATCACAGGCTTCCTCTGTGACTCCAGGATAATCATTTCATTTAGGTTTCTGTTGTGCATTCTGGTTGTAAGGTAATGCCACAAGCTCTGTGGTGTCCTGGATTGTTAGCGTGGCACAGAGCTGAGCATACAAACCTCCTCATCCCATATGTCTGATAGCTTCAGTACAACCCATACAAATAGACTCATGTGGCTTTTTGTTAATATGGAGCATAAGCAGAGCAAGCTCACATCTGCTCAAAATATCTTCCCTACTTCAGATCCTCCTTAGTAAAAGATGACTGGTAGCCTTTACTGTCACTCAGTACAGGCCTAGCTTTCTGGAGTAGCACGGAGAGTCTGTGTATGATCAGGTCACATTGGTTGATCTGCGCTTGTCCGACAGAGAGGGGTTTTGATAGGACGCAGAGGCCAGCAAAAAGCAATTGAAGCCTTTTCAGGTTGGCAACAACTGTGTTCACTACTTGGCCATTGACAGCAATTTGACAATTTTGGTAGTTCGTTTGCATCCCTGTTTAAATTTAAATTTATATTCTTCACATCTCACAGCTCCTGGAAGGCTTAATACATAATGATGCTTTGAGACCTACAGATGAGTGATGTTGTTCTCATGCAGAGTATTATTACATTTTGTTATTATCCCATATCTTTGTATAACTAGGCTGTATTCTTGATTCCCTTAATCTCCATTATCCAAGTCTCCTTTATTCAGAACTGAAAAATGTCTCGCAGCACACGCTGTTGCAGCTTTATAGGGAAGCACGTAGTATTCAATGTTATTTCTACTTTTATCCAGCAAGGTAGTTATTGGGCATTTTTTGGTTTTCCCCTCAGATTCACCACTGTTGAATAGGAACATCAGAGCCCTGAGCTTTAAATAGTTACAGTTTTCATCAGGTCATAAAAACTGCGCAGTGAAAACTTTTGAGGGCATTTTTTCGATCAAGGCTCGCTCTACACGAATCCCGTTGCCCATTGAATATCTGTTTGCTCAACTCGTAATGTTGTGGGGTGTTGATTCTACTTTGATGTTAAGTAAAAATAAGCAGAGAGGTTTTCATAGTGTTACAAACCTCTCCATTCTCTGTTTTCTTGCCAAAACCCTGTCTCACTGGATTCCTGACAAAACTGCGCATGTTAGGAACTACAGTCCACATATGTGAGCTTGACTTCATTAGGTTTAACCAGCAGATTTAGAGACCTCCATGTGGGATTCATAGTTTTGTTGACAGGTATACAAGAAGAAACTAAATCCTAGATGTTTTGGAATAAGATTTGATAAAACTACATGCCTTTTTGAATTAAAAAAAAAATCCAGCTGGATAATTCAGCTTGAGTAAACTTGGAATGAATATTTGAATCACAGGGAAGAGGTCTGTTTTCCATGTGAATTTGCTGGCAGTATTTAACTTAGCTGCTGTAAAAATGAATCAGCTTTGCTGCTGTCACACCCTAAGTGAAGAAGAGAGCAGTTTTAAAACATCAGCTAATTGCCAGAAGGACCTGGTTTAAAAGAAAAAGAAAAAACAAAAAATCAGACCCAGAAACTGGGTCTTGATTCTTCTAGTAGCTGTTTATTTTTAATATGTTTGCTTATTTCATGCTTTCGTTTTGAATTCATTTTGGCTGACTGGGCCAAAGTCAGGAAGATTTGTCCTAGTTTGTCTGCTGAGCTCAGGTGTCTGGAAAGTGATGGTCACATAACTTAATTTTTTAACACGTGACTTCATGGCAGCTGCAAACAAGCTGCCTCAATGCTTTCCTCACATCTCACAAGGTTGATGAATATAAGTCTTCTTGTGTAAGGGGTGTGATGCATTTTGCACTGGGAGGAAGCAAAAGAGGATTGTGTGGAGACTGCAATGTGTATCGCAGCCAGCTGGATGTTAAAGTCTGTCCTTTTGGACAGGGCAGACCAAGCACCAGTCATTTCAGAATGAGCCCAGAACTTCAAAGGGGTTTGTCCTGTCTGTGCTCTCTTTAAGTGAAAACACTGCACAGTTGACCTCCAGTTGATTTTACAACAGTGAATGCTACCAGTTATGCATAAAATGTGGCTGGAGAGCTTGATTTAGCTGCCACACCTTCCAGGCAGCTATTGCTCTGTGCATAGTCCTGCGTTTCTGAGAAAAGAGGAGTTACATCTCATTTTTCTAATATCTGTTTCTCCTTTTTTTTTTTTCTGGCATAAATTCATCCTCACAGAAAACCACTGTCTTACTGAAGAGAGGAAGTGTTCCATTTTTACAGGAACAGGTAACAGATGCCAAAAAGAGCCCCTGCAGTAAAGTGGCTGGGCACAGATTCCAGACTTTGATAGGTGCAGCCAGCATGTAACTTTCCAGTGTGTGGTGTGGGATATAGTTTTTTTCCCGTTACAGACCAGAAAAGAGCTTAAAGTGCTGCATTTTCCCCATACAAATATATATGTGCATGTGTAATCTGATTTCTTTATGCATTGCCTGGCTAATCTCAGTTGCATCACTATCTGTAAAGAAATCTGCAACCATTTCATTCAAGATTCACAGCAGCTCTATTGATGGAGGAATTAGATCATGGTCTTCAGAATATCCCGTCTGCAGCAGGAGTGAGGTTCTGTTGGGGAATGTCATGTCATTTAGTAGAAATGCACAGCAGCCTTTTTTAATCACCTTACCAAATGGTCTCAAATCTAAGTAAATACTCCTTGTATTTATAGTTCATTGTTTTCCCAAGAGCAGCAGGGTTTCTTGCTTCCGCACAGTTTCCAGTCCCTTGTTTTCCTTAGTATATCCCTTGACATTGCTGCAGTAGATTTCTACTTAGTTTTCAGGACATATAATAAGGAATTCTTCCCTTGGCAGGAGAGAGAAGTCTGCAGAGGTTTTCCTTGCCTTTCTGAAGAGCAGTAAGCTGACCAGAGTCAGGTCATGCCCAGGAGCTGTCCCTCTCTTGTTTGAGCTCAGGGCTCACCAGGCAGTACCAGAGGGGGTGAGCTGATCACTGGACTCTGCAAGTTCCACATCACAGACCTTTGGTATCGAAGAAACAGACTTTTCTGGAAAGACAGTGGAGATGATTAAGTGTGAGTTGGGAAGGAAATCCCCCTCTCTTCGTGGCATTGCGGTGGAAAACTGGTTGGATGGCCGGGCCCAGAGAGTGGTGGGAAATGGTGTGAAATCCAGCTGGAGGCCAGTGACAAGTGGGGTTCCCCAGGGCTCAGTGCTGGGTCCAGCCCTGTTCAATGTCTTTATCAATGACCTGGATGAAGGCATCGAGTGCACCCTTAGCAAGTTTGCAGACGACACTAAGCTGGGTGGAAGTGTCGATCTGCTGGAGGGTAGAGAAGCTCTGCAAAGGGATCTGGACAGGCTGGACCGCTGGGCTGAGTCCAATGGCATGAGGTTTAACAAGGCCAAATGCCGGGTCCTGCACTTGGGGCACAACAACCCTATGCAGTGCTACAGACTAGGAGAAGTCTGTCTAGAAAGCTGCCTGGAGGAGAGGGACCTGGGGGTGTTGGTTGACAACCGACTGAATATGAGCCAGCAGTGTGCCCAGGTGGCCAAGAAGGCCAATGGCATCTTGGCTTGTATCAGAAACGGTGTGACCAGCAGGTCCAGGGAGGTTATTCTCCCTCTGTACTCCGCACTGGTGAGACCGCTCCTCGAATCCTGTGTTTAGTTCTGGGCCTCTCACCACAAGAAGGATGCTGAGGCTCTGGAACGAGTCCAGAGAAGAGCAACAAAGCTGGTGAAGGGGCTGGAGAACAGGCCTTATGAGGAGCGGCTGAGAGAGCTGGGGTTGTTTAGCCTGGAGAAGAGGAGGCTGAGGGGAGACCTCATTGCTCTCTACAACTACCTGAAAGGAGGTTGTAGAGAGGAGGGTGCTGGTCTCTTCTCCCAAGTGACAGGGGACAGGACAAGAGGGAATGGCCTCAAGCTCTGCCAGGGGAGGTTTAGGCTGGACGTTAGGAAAAAATTCTTTACAGAAAGGGTCATTGGGCACTGGAACAAGCTGCCCAGGGAGGTGGTTGAGTCACCTTCCCTGGAGGTGTTTAAGGCACGGGTTGACGAGGTGCTGAGGGATATGGTTTAGAGTTTGATAGGAACGGTTGGACTCGATGATCCGGTGGGTCTCTTCCAACCTGGTTATTCTATGATTCTATTCTATGATTCTATTACATTTTCACTTCAGAGTGCTGAGCCAAGCAAAGCCCTAAGGTAACTCCACGGACAACAGGTTAGGAGCACCAAGGTGGATTTTATTCAGTGTCCTAAGAGATGGAGGGGCTTGACTGATTCTCCAGTTTGTTGTACTCAGGTGGAAGAGGCACTGTCAGTCCTTGGCTCAGTGTGGGAAGGAGAACTGAGTGCAAGGCACTTACTGCTGAGATTCAAAAAGCTGCCAAGGAGATGAGGACACTTACCCTGTGGCATTCATAGCAGGCGTTGGATTTCATAATCCTGTCTGTGGTTTTAGAAGTCACTATCTGAATTCTGCAGGTATCTTCTTATCATGTTACATACCCTGAGGCTGTGCCTCTGCAGTTTTGAGGTAAATGATACACAGCAGTCTAGTTGCAAAACAGAGTCGTAAATGGGAAGCAGCAGAGATGCATAGTCGTTGCACCCACTAAAGGCAGGCTGTAGATCTTATTATTACTGCATTGGTCAGTGTGCTAAAGGATAACCACTTCTTTTGTATTGAAATAAGAGCATGGGCCCGTTGTAAAGAGCATCGTCTTGAAACGGAGCAGGAACTGAGGGAGGGGATAAGCACCTTCAGTTCTCTTTTTCTGGTTTATTATTTTTTTTTTATTGCAGTTTTGTTGACTTCAGTTTAATTAAGCAGGAAGAGAAAAGAGGGAGTTGGAGTCTATAGTGTATTTTTACTCCTGGTTCCCCTGTGAGAAGAGGAAATATTACTGTCCCATTATATGGGCTGGCAAGCAGAGTCTAGGGAGCCCAAGGCAGTGACTGGTGTCACACAAGAAATCTGGGGCTCTGCGGTCCGAGTTCAGTATCTCAACCACAAGAGCCTGCTTTCTCCTGTGAGGAGAAAACCAAATGAACAAGCCAGCTCTCCAGGCCTTTGTTCCCATCACTGCCAGAGTTGCAAAGCCCTGTATGTTTATGTGCATCTTTGGTGTGACCGAAGGACCTGTGGATAGCTTTTTGTATGGAATATTTGCCCAGGTCTTTGGTTGTAATTCTAGGGTTTTTGCTTCTGTTTATTAAGGTAAAATACATAAATAGTTTAAAGGGGTTGGATACTCTGTTCATGGATGCTTATCTTAAAGAGCATTCCGCTTTAGATCAGATGCTAACAGATGTTTTTTAAAAAGCCAGGAAAATTCCTGTTTTTCATTTGGGGCCGTGGTGTGGATCCTGTGCATCCACAGCCATTCTGGTGATATCACAAAAAACAGTGCTATCTCTACACTTAGTCAATTTCTGAAGAGTGCAGCTGTTTATGCTTATTTTTATTCTGTTCCCCTAGGCATTTGAACTGTGTGATCTTCATTATTTGGAGATATGAGACTCAAATAGGCATTTGAGATAGACTTTTCTCTCCCTTTTCTTTCTCTCCCTTTTCTTTCTCTCCCTTTTCTTTCTCTCCCTTTTCTTTCTCTCCCTTTTCTTTCTCTCCCTTTTCTTTCTCTCCCTTTTCTTTCTCTCCCTTTTCTTTCTCTCCCTTTTCTTTCTCTCCCTTTTCTTTCTCTCCCTTTCCAGAATATATTCCTTTTTAATTTTAGATTTGGGGTTAAAAATCTTAAATATTGGGAACTGGAAAGGAAATTAAATTTGCTGTGTAGTCCTTGCTGCCTCCTCGTGGAGAATCTCACTTCATTGAGGCTGTCTCTGGGATGAGTAATGTTAAAAACACTGAGCTTATGAAAACGTTTTGGGACTAACATTTTAAATGTTAGTGTATTTTGTAACATAGATTTCATTGGAATGCAATGAAGTGATCTTGAAAATGAAGCCTTGGGTTGTTTACTTCCTTTGGTGACCATTGTGTGTTCATGTTTACTTCTGTCTGATGTGGAGCCTGAAATAGAGAGTTATGCTTTTCACAACAACTTCTGGTTTTCTTCCAGAATAAGATAAAACTACTTCCTCATCCTACTGTCAAAAGCAGTAGAATATTATCTAGCAAAGAGGCAGCTGCCAAAATCCTGTCTCTCAGATACTGAAATATCTTGCTAAATGATACTGAGCAAACTTCAAGTGTTTAGAAATAAATGCTTTACAAGAGACCATTTGCCTCTGCTTGCCTTTAACAGATGTTCCTTCGCAAAACCTAAAATCAACAGGAATATAAAATTAATACAATTAATAAAATTAATGCTGCTTGTGGTTGGAAGGTTTAAGATGGAAGAGCAGTGCCTGGGTGTGTATTAATTATTACAGCAACCGGCCTTCTCATAAGAAGTCATTAAAAGACTCAGCAGGTCTGTCTCTGTCTTCTCTACAGATGTGCAAGCAATGATTCACAAGTGTTTCAGAGACCGACTGCACCTCAGGGGTTCCTCTGGAGCCGTCTGACCTCTGTTGGTGTTCGGAGTCCCTTGGAGGTCTGAGCAGCAATGCAAGGCCTGTCCAAGGGTGAAATTCAGGCTGCAGAGTCTGGATATAAGATAGATTTCCATGATCTGCCCCTATCATGCTGCTGGTGTGGGGTGCAAATGCATCTTGCAGGGCAGGGAGCCCAGCCCCATGGAAACTCACAGTGCACTGTTGGATGAACAAACCGTGGGAGTCTGTCCAGCTCTCAGATGGAAGCGCTGGTTTCAGGCAAGGGCAGCTCACCCTTAGTGGGGCACACTGGAGCTGGTTTATGGAGTGGTGAAGGAGTCCAGGTCCCCTGCTTCCACTTGCTTATGGTCTTTGGAGTGAGATCATGGAGCAACTACGTGGTGGGGGCTGCTGATATCCTGGCATGATTTCAGCTCTGAGTCAGTTCCTAAAAGCAAATTGGAAAGTGAGCAAAATGTTTATGGTCTGTGCTTTAATCTGCCAGATTCCCAACAGTGTGGCACAGGCTGAGAGTGACTGGGATTTTACTAACATGGTTTTGTCTTTGACATCTGCAGGCTTTGTGCGTGAACTGGTCAAACCTCAAACTTCCCTGGGTGGATCTGGACTGGCTGATTGATATCTCCTGTCAGATAACAGAGCTTGATCTCTCTGCCAACTGCCTGGTCTCCCTTCCATCCGTGATACCGTGGGGCCTGATAAATCTCAGGAAGCTCAGCCTGGCTGACAATCGGCTGACAGAGTTACCCAGTGTACAGTCTTCTGATGAAATTATATGTACAAGGTGTGTGTGCTGGATGCTTACAGCAAACTGAACCCACAAGTGCAAATGAGTCAGTTGTGCTAGTGTGAAATTGCGTAAGTGAAAAGCATATGCAGGAGCTTCTTGGTTTATTTTCTGTCTGATGCAAGGCTTAACTTAAGATTTGGTCTTTTCATTCCCAGTGTTTCCAAGTTAGTTGTGAGGTCAACTGTAGGGACTTTCAATTCTGTATTGTCTCATGTTGCTTCTGCAACCCCCAGAAGGGTTAATTTTATAAATAAGGGTTTTTTTGCTTTGCCCTGTGAAAGTGCTTTCCAGCTGCTTTCATTCAGATCTATAGATGTCCTGGTAAAAGAAATTACTGTGGCAACAGGAGTCTGCTAGCATTTTGTCAGTGCCTGACTTGGTATCTTCTGTACTCACAGGTTACTCGAGGTCGACGTATCCAGCAACAGGCTCTCTACTCTCCCTTCTGGATTCCTACATCTTAAAAACCTTAAAAAACTCATCGCTTCCAAAAACTATATGGAGAAGTTATTTGACGAGGAAAACAGTATGTACGGTCCAGTGTTATGCTTATATTTCAAGGCCTCATCTGTAAGGGAGAACACCAGATTGTTATAATAATGACTTAAAGGCAGTATTAGCTAGAGATGCTTGGCATCTCTCAATCCTTTGTCCAAACACCTGGTGTAAAGACCTGGTTCTTCTTTAGCAGTCATTAAATCCTTTGGTTCTTATCTAGCAAGTATGCATCATCTCGCTAGATCAGACATGCTTACACTAAATCTACGATGTTTCGTGTTTTCTAGCAACTAATTGGATTGGTTTAAGGAAGCTGCAGGAGCTTGACGTCTCTGACAACAGGTTGGTGGAACTTCCAACGGTTTTTCTATACTGCTTCAAGTCCCTAAACATACTGAATGTTTCCAGAAATCAGCTGAAAGTGTTTCCAGATCCCTGGGCCTGCCCCTTGGTAAGTCAAACTGCTCTGAAAGAGTCAGAGGCCGAAAAAGCTGTTGAAATGATGCAAAAAATTATACTGTGATACTTACAAAGCTGTCAGGCCTCTTGGGCTAAAAGGCTGTTCCGTTTCTGTACAAGTGCCCCTGCCTGCTTCAGTTTATGGGTCTCAGATAAGTCTTTCTGAGGTCCTACCCTGTCCTCACCATGTTGATGGCATTGGTGGGAAGCTTCTAGAAACATCTTATATGGATGTATTCATTTTCTCTATAGCTACGAGCAAAAGTATTGTTAGGATCATTTTGCAGAACACTCTATTCAGAGTTAACTTTGCCCAAACCCATGTCTAACTAGGGCATTTATATCCACCTGTCACTGTGACTTTATTCTGCATTGTTGCAGGGACAGTGGGAGAACAGTATATTTTGGTGAAGTGTTTGTTTATGGTTGAAAAACAAATGAGGATAATTTTCAAAATACCTTTTGAAATACTTTTTGACCACCAAAGGATTTGCCCATCAATTAAGGGAGTGCATCTCCTCAACAAATCCTAGGTGCCTGCATGCACGTTAATTTATCTAGATCAAAATAGTGAAAGAGAATGAATTTATTTATGTCTTAAACATGTGACAGCTGATCTACCTCATTATTTAAAAAGATGATTACTACTCTGTGAATGTTTTTTTATTTTATGTTTTCCAGAAATGTTGCAAAGCATCTAGAAACTCATTGGAATTCCTGCCTGATGCATTTACTGTTTTCTGGAAAAATCACCTCAGAGAAGTGGATTTTTCTGAGAACTCACTAAAAGAAGTTCCACTGGGGCTCTTCCAGCTTGAAGTAAGTGTCATTTCTTCCTACTTCACAATACTTCTCTTAATACCTACTCAGTTCTTGGAAGTCATAGCAGTGTCTGCCTGCTTAAGGTAGGAGACTACCTGTTGTTTCAAGCTGATGAAGACAGCAATTGCATAGAGCCTCTGAGCAGCCCCAAACCCCCTGTATGACTACATTCAGGCCCTTCTCCAGTGTGATATGCTATCTATCTTTTGACACAAGTCTTCTGAGAGCTCTTTGTATGTCTGTGGCTATCAGATTTTGGGAGCACTGTTTGGATGACTACACCTGTATTGTAGCTGCAAGCTGTAATCATTGAAATATAGATGTGCTCACAAATAGCTTGTTTTTTTGTTAATCTGGCACACCAGTTTTGTGTAATTAGTCTTTTTATGCTGAAAGTAGCATGTTTGAAAGCCCTAAATAATGCTAGTTGACATCTCTCATCTTTAAGCTTGTGCAGATTAAATAATACTTTCAGTCAACATCAGAAATCCATAGAATTCTTCGGAGTTTGTGGTTTCACATGGTTCAACATGAAATGAAGCAGAACTTGGAGGTTTCCTCCAAGCTTCCTTTCCAGATTGTCAAACTCAGAGTCATGGAGATAGAAACAATGAACCTTTGTGCAGAAGTTTCATGGTTTGCACTGTCGGCATCTGTGGAGGGGATGCTGAAGTGATGGTTCATGTTCATGTCCAATTTGGATCTTGCAGATCTGCTGCAGAGGTGCTAATGGTTGTTTGCTCCTCAGTTGTTTTTAATGATCCTTGCAGATTTGGCTTTGCTTTCTGGTAACCCTTTGTTTTGAATTGGCATTTCTCCTGGAACAGAATTGGTCCAATGGACTATTGTCTTTGGAATGGTTTTTTTCTGAATGCAGTAAAAATAATTCCAGTGGATGGGAGCTACCGTAACACACATTAAACACTAGATGGTGCTTCAAGGGCACATTTATTTGGATGCCGCTGTGTGAAGGCTCTAGCGCAGGAAATCAAAGACCTCAGTGCAATCTCTGCTGATGGTCTGTCTTCAAAGTTAGTAAGCTTTGGCTGCCTTAAATAATGTCAGTTCTTATCCATATCTCTTCAACCTTACCTTCATAAAAGAAATAAACAGTGCATAATTTTTAGTCCTCCAAGGGCTAGAGTGTGGTGAGTAACTGGAAGATGAAGGCCCATGCCTAGATCTGTCCTGGCTTGGGTTACTACTTGGCTATAGAGTTTGTGTCAGTGAATAGGGCTTCACTCATGCTCCAGCCCTCTCCAGAAATAGACGTGAGAAGTGGGAGAAATGGGCAGTAACGTGTTCCTACATATAATGCAGGAAGCAGGTTACGTTTCCTCCGTTATCGTGTAGGAACAGCAGTGAGCTGTCTTTTCCCTGGGAAAAGCCGAAAGCAGAGGAAGCCTGTGACTTGACAACATGTCTCTGAGCTAGGCTGATGGGAAAAGCCTGGAAAAGAGAAGGCTGAGGAGAGGAACTTATCAATGTCTAAAGGGTGAGTGTCAGGAGGATATGACCAGACTCTTCTCAATGATGCCCAGCAACTGGACAAGGGGCAGTGGGCACAAACTGTGACACAGGAAGTTCCTCCTGAATAACTTCTTTATTGTGAGGTGATGGAGCACTGAACAGGCTCCCCAGAGAAGGTATGGAATCTCCTGCTCTGGAGACATTAAAAACCTGCTTGGGCGTGTTCCTGTATGACCTGCTCTGGGCTTTAGCAGCGGGTTGGACTCATTGATCTCCAGAGATGCCTTCCAACCTCCACCATTCTGTGATTCTGTGACATGCAGTTTATCACTGGCTTTTGTTTGGTTTATGGAGGGGTTTGAAGTCCAGGATCAGCTCACAGTTTTTAATATGATGTATGTACTAGAAATGTGGTAGTGAGGAAAGCAGAGGCCTTCTCAGCCTTCCTGTCTTTTGCCTTCTAGAAGAACCAACTGCCCATGCTCCAAGCCATGTCTTAGTTCTCTAGACTGGTTTGCTTCTCTTGAAGAGACCTGACCCCCTCTGGGTGGAAGTAAAGTAAGACTCTGGTCAGCCTTTCCACATCACGGACTGACCAAAGTAGTCTAATCTAGATGCTACAGTTCCTTTCTTCTCCTATAATTTAACACATCAGAGCACTTTTTGCATGCTATGGCGGTAGTTTTGAAGGAAGTTGTCTGCTGCTACCATTGTTTCACTTCTAGAGGCACACATTCTCTTCCTGAAAGATGGCAAAAATGGAGAAGTTAAAGAAGAGAAAGAGGAGGCAATTGCAAAACAAGGACTAGTAATCTCCAGAATTACAGTCATGAAGAGCCACAGTCAGCTGAAAGTCACTAATTTTCCCCCTACAGAGCAGGCGCATAGGCATTGCATATAATCTCACCAGGCTTTCTGCTCTCCTGGAGAGTGACCTTTGTCAGCATTTGTGGGACACGTAACATGGATACAGTTGACTGAAAATTAAGCACCCCAGCTAGACCACACAGAACAAAGTTTGTGCTAATTCTGGAACATTTAGCCTCCCTTTCCTCCCGCCCATGCTCAGGGATATTTTGGGGGAGAAGTCTGAAGTATTGTCATTGAACAGCCCCCATGCTGATACTTGGAGAGAGCTCGACACCCGGCGCCAAGGGAGGACCGGGTCTTCCTTCCAGCTGGAGGTTCGAGCCAGTGGAAGACTCATGATGGTAAAAGCATTGACTGTCGAGACTCGAGTGGCAGGGAGGGGTTTATAGTTTGCATGGTTTTCCAGCCCTTTCCTACAGCGCTTCAATCTGCCTATCTGCAGTTTTGTATTTCACTTTACCTTGCCCAAGCCCCTCCAATGCCCACTCCTGCCCCACTCTTATCACTAGAGGGAGCGTTTCGCAAGGGAATTGCCATTCCAGCAACGGCTGGTTGCCCATCCTTCATGTCACATGGATGCCTCCTATTTTTCCGTTCTGAGAAAAGCGGAGGAAGGCCAACAGACAGGCTTCCCGAGACGTTGTTAATCCGGCTTGATGAAAAGGGACATAAACCTTTTATATTACATGGGGCGCATAAAACATGTAGCACACTTGAAGCTGAAATCTCTGCTGGTAAAACATGATAATTCATTAATATTGCTGTACTTGTGGCAGGAGATAATTCAGCTGACATTCTGCTTATCTCGGTTTTCAGGAGGGGGGCTTGCAGAATAAACCTGGTTGGACATTCTATAAAGAAGAATTTTCAGTGGAAAACTGGATTTTCAATCAAATGAAAATGATTGTTTGAGCCTTGACATTATTTTTCAGGGCAGATGGAAGAGCATAAACTTTACAAATCTGAATGAGAACTGCATTTTTTTCCTCTTATATTTCAGTTAAATTTAAAGTAGAACTTGCATTTGACCTTATTCATGGTATTTGCAGCTGAGTCCTCTCTGCATGGTGTTAACTGTAAAAATCAGCTTCATTTCTTGTTTCTAAAACTTCTGTCTCTGGTGTGAGGGAAAAATGTACATAGGTAACTTCAATAAATCTTGGAAAGTTAATATAAATCCTTTCTATTTTAATAGACATGTAATAACACAGCAATTAAAAATTTTCCTGTGTGAAATGGTTCATGTTTGCCTGTTGATCTTATAAACATACAAAAGGTGTAAGCCCACTCTCAACACTAGCCTGAACACACATACAAGACTTCTCATCTGTATGTGCCATACTGTGTAGATAAATCATACTGTTCTTTTCCATTTGGAAAGGTTTCATCACTAAAAGTAAAATGTCCTCTTAAATGGGTTGTTTCCAATTGAATCTGTCAGCAAGTAGACTAATAATGTCCCAGAACTAATAGTGGTGTTGCTTTGTGCAGGAAATATACTTGCAGGAGACAAAAAGGAAATGTTTGCATGCTAGGCAGCATGGACAGGATGTTCTGATGAATAAGATGTACTTTCTTCATGTTTCTGTTATTTAATAGCCATGCTAAAAAAACTCTTTCTGTGTGTTTGATAGATTCTGTCTTCTAACTCCAGGCTATTCCTCTTTTAGGCTTTAGTGTCCCTGAAGCTGCTGGGAAACCAGCTAGTTACATTGCCTTCACAAGAAAAGTGGAATTGCAAACAACTTAAATCACTGGATCTTTCAAAAAACCAACTTGGAAAGTAAGTGTTTCTTTCAAATTTTGTTGAGAAAACAATAGCTGAAGAAATAATAGCAAACCCAATCCCTCATGTGATACAAAGGGTGTCAGTAGTGAATTAATTACCTGCACAAAAGGCATTGATATCCGCATACCGTGTCTCCAAGTATATTGTGTATCTGTGACAGTGATGAATTATCCTTTCCTGATTCTTTGGGCATTCAGCACACTATCGTTTATAAAGTGGATATACTACTGATAATGGCAGTTTAATTTCAGAGCATGTAGAAAGTTCTTTAACCCAGTGTGTGGTTCATCACTACAAAAACTAGTTTGTGGGGAGTATATCTATCTTAACCATAAACCATCTGGCTGAAGTGCAGTTTGTAGTGAGTTTGGGAGTATTGTTTTGGAAAAAATGAAAGACCTTTGTTTTTTAAATGGAAGTATAACCAGCTGCAAGCTCATAGAGAAGACTGACATCCAAAAAAAAGAGCGGTATTCTTCAATTCAGAAATTACAATAAGGATGTTTAACATATAGAATTAAAGGTCCCTTATCTTCTCCAGAACTGCATGGAATTGTGTCATACTTCTGTCTTCTTATTTTGGTGCCTGTCCTGCAAATTTTCTGAAGTCCTTGTGAGCTGCTATGTCAGTTGCAGGAGACAAATTACTGAGTTTTGAATGTCTCAATGAGTTCCCAGAATCGTGTTGTTGGGTCATCTTGTCAGAAACCCTCTGGTTAGAGCAGGGAATGGCAGCCGGTCAGTTCTCCAGTGCTTCTGCTGAAGCTTGTTCAGTTTGCTGTTTGACAGCCTACTTAAACTCGACACCCATACAGCCAGGGGTCAAGTGCTCTCACCCTCAAAGCGCTGCCTTGCAGAGCTCTGTTAATTTGCCAGAAGAAAACCATTGGGCCTGGACAAGTGCTGGTGGAGTCTAGCTCTGTGATTGCACGGCGGGTTTCAATCCCATCTCTCAAACGCAGAGAGGAATTCGTAAAAGCTGTGCCTTGAGTGCACCCAAACTCTGCACCCATGCAGCATCCTGGGCATGTGGTTCTCAACTGCTGCATCCAAGCGCTTTTCTCCACATGTCCCCATTTTGTTTGACCTGCAGGAGTGACGAGGGATTTAAAACAAAGCGGATTCCCTTTTTCACCACGAAGAGCAGGGTGCGCTGTGGCCCGGAGGCAGGTAAGGCACACAGCAGTGCAAATGCGGGGAAGCAGATGCTGAGAATGTCAGGTGAGCTGTGAAGCAGCAGGAATCTGTGGAGTTTGGCTGGAGGGAAATCGGTGTAAATTCATCTGCAATTTTAAATGCAATAGCATTTAAATTAAGAGGAAATACGTTTAGGTAAAATGTGCAGCTGGTTGGTACGTACCATCAATATAGAAAGATGAAGAATAAGTGAAACCTGGTTCATTCACTGAGTGTTTTTTCTCTTCATCAAGGTTATTCTTTTTAATCAGAGTACCAACTGCTATGTTGAAGGCATAAATGTTGAATTAGTCTTATTACTCTTAGGATTGTTCTCATTGCTGAATTTGTTAATTGCGTGTTTTCCCCTGCCTGTGATTCACACCCATGGTTTGTGGTAGAGCAGAAGAGATGTCCTGGATTAGTGCACGTAAAATCCCAGAGAGAACAAAGGAATATCTGAAGATATTTGCACTGCTTCCTGCTCTCTGTGGGATTCATCTGCATCTCTTTTTGTTTGTTTGTTTTATTTTAAAGCACTTGGAGAGCTTTTTCCTTCTCGGCTGCCTGAAGAATGGCTTGCTCTAAAGCATTCTTTGCAAATCGCAGAGTAGAATAAAGCTGGCATCTTTGTGACGCACATCCAAGCAGCTCTCAGCTGCTCGTGGGAGGGAGAGGCCCTCCTGCAGCAAAAACGTTCTTCAGTTCCTCTGAAAACTGAATATGTGAATAGGTAGAAGTGGTAAATGCACCAAGCACAGCCATAGGTAGAGGTTAGGACTGGAAGTCTTCACCTCCACTCTGCTTATCTAGGAGGCAGAGGCTCTACCTGGGCCTCCTGGCAAGGCTAATCCTCATTTTTCTGTCTGTGGAAGTAGATGCTGCTGTGCAGCAAGTCCTGTATCTACACCCTAAGGAGCAGAAAGGGTTGGTCTGAATTGTCTTGCAAGCAGGAAGTGGAAATAGAAATGCCATGACATCTGCAGTATCCTGGAAGAACTGGAAAAAGTGTCTGAATGTTGTGAATCTGTGAAGTGTGACATACCCTCAGAGTGAAATGCTACAGCAGCATTTCCCAACAGGGAGAGAAGGGCAGGAGCAGAGGGCAAAGGCAGCCGAAACCAGCTATAAAAGGGAATTGCTGCCATAATGGAAATTTCTGCATGCTGCAAACCCAGCATAACCCCTCCACATAAAAGAGGAAAGGATAGACTCTGCATTAGTACCATTTGAAAAGCTGGGTGGGACTTCAACATGCCTGAGGTTGTTTCAGGTTGTGGGAGGGTGCAGAGTAGCCCAGCTGGCTGGTGCCACAGTAGAATTGCCACGGAGGCAGAGCAAGGCCAGCTCATCTTTTTCTTTCTGTGCTTTGCCAAGCATAGCTTGGTGACACTAGAGGATATGCCCAAGAATTTGAAGAACATGAAGAGAAAGCAGAAGCTGGAGTACATCAGCTACTCGTAGAAGTTTTCTGGTGAGGTGACGGGGCAGGTTTCCATATGATTTTACCAACAAAGCTCTTTACTCAAGTCTAGATTGTTTGAATAGAATAATTTATGGATATTCATTTTACGTGACTGGTAAATCTCAGAATAACTTCTTGCACAGACATGTGGTGTTGGTGCCATTTACTCATCAAAAAATATATTTTCTAGATGGGATTTATTTTAATTTTTCTACAGTTTTTTGAAAGAAAATTTGAGCTTGAGCCAGAGAAATCATAAATAACTCATGAATAAATAATTGCAACTCATAAACACCTCAACCTTGCTTCCAATATAGTGCACTCCTTTCTGCCTGGGACTCTTTGGTGAATTTAAAAAAATTGCTACTATTTTAGGTGTTTGCTTCTACATGCCCAGGAGGGACTAAATCTGTCTGTGCCTAGATGCATACTGAAGAGGAACAATGAAAAGTTTTAAGTCCAGTGATGAGCCAGAAAGGAAGTCAATTGAATCCATGAATAAGCCTGCTGTTCTAAAATAATCCCAAAGATGATTTTTTTATTTGAAAATTCAAAGGCGGACTGTGACACCCTGCCCACACCATGCAGTCCTGTCACGTATATAAAACACCCACGCAGACAGTGGGGCTCTATCTTATTCCTTTTCCGATCATAACTCAGGCTCAAAGCACTGTTAATATTGGAACTGGGGATTTTTCTCCTGAGAAAACCTCTTCCATTTTCTTTTCTTTACTTTTTTATTTTTCAGCTGAGTCTAGGTACAGTTCCTCAAGTCTTTTCTGTAAGGGAAGAAGATCTTGGTAGAAGTGCAACTGTCCTATCCTTGAGGAAAAGTGTCTCTTGCATCTCAGGGTGGTGCTTTTATTGACCATGGAGGCAGCAGATGGTGCTGGTTGTACTTTCCTAATCAGAGACTCAGAATCTTCTTGTCCCTGTGTGGCCTAATTTTCCTTGACTTCAGGATGCTTTTTGGTAGATATATGTGACACTCTTAAGAGAGCAGCACAATTCATGGCAGCTTTTCATGCCACTGTCCTGGGAGTAATTTGTGGAGTGAAATGATACTCTTTGAAACCAGCAGAATTTGCTTTTGTTTGAACTTCTCCAGCAGCAGCAACTCAGTCATGCAGTTGTTGCTATTATTGCTTGGGTTGCTCCCAAAATGTGCTAGCTGCTTCTCAGACTTACAAGGAGTCTGAAGTGCCCTGAGACCTTGCTGTCTAAAACAGAACAGAGGGGCAAATGCCAGCAGTGTTTTAGAGGAATCGTAGGTTAGCAGTCTGTCAGCTGCAGTTTGGATTTTTTTCTTTGTTGTTATTGACTTTGATTCACCATAAATTGCTCCAGGATGTAATGTGGGGGCCTGAACAGAAATTCTGACTGGCTTCTGGCTTTTCTCAGGCAACATGGAAAAAAACTTGTTGAGAATCACTTGTGCCCTTGGTATGCTCTCTCATTGCCATCTCTTAGGCTAGAATAGGGCTGTTCACAAGATATTGCCAGCAAAAACAATAACACCTCTCATCCTGTGATATAATAGCATCTTGGCAGGCCTGGAGTTCCTCCCTCAGCACCTGCAAAGTCCTGGAGGACACCACCTTCAAACACGCATCACCATGGTTTTAAAAAATTGAGATGTGAGCATTGATTTTTGGTCACTGTTGAAGGCCATTTGCTTTTCTGCTGTTGCTTCATGATGGTTCCTCCCAAGGAACATGACCTCATGTCCTGCCTACAATGTTAAGGTGAAGGCTTTTCGTTCGGAGCCTTTATGCCTGTTATGTTTTAAAGGTGCAATTTGTTTCCTGTCTTTTTCCAGGTCCTTTTCTGGAGTTTCCAGCGTTTCTGAGTGATTCTCTGGAAGTCCTTTATCTGAATGACAATCAGCTGGACTCTGTCCCACAATCCGTTTGCCTTCTGAAAGGTTTAACAGAACTTTATTTAGGAAAGTAAGTCCGTGTCCTGGAAAAGCTGTGCAGGTTTATTTCCATGTTGTTTTAGTGACCAGTCTTCTGTGGAGCCCCACCCCAGATATCCAGTGCTTTTGAAGTCAAAAAGCTGGAAATAGTCAGCCCCTTGTTAAAACAGTGCTCATCATTTGCTTTAGATAAGGAGGTGACCAGCCTTTTGAATTGGGGAAGATGATCTAATGCTTTGAACACAGGCCTGCAAATCTAATGTGCTTCTAGTTCATTCTGGCTTTTTGCTGTCAGCTTCTAGAGCATTAGAGTCAATAACTCATCATTTTTCCCTTTATTTCTCCAACTATCCAGTAGAGATGATTACACTAGTCTGCCTCAGAGGATAAACTGAGGTTATACATCACTTTTAGGATGTAGATTATTACTAAAATGTTGAGTAGTCTTATTAAAATGTTAATGGAAGATTTCTGCAAGGAGAGAATAGTGTAATCTGAGAGTCCGTGAGAGCAGCTACTTACACACAAAGCCTGGTTGTTGGTAGATTTATTTGTTTTTGTACAGTAACCCTGGTATCCGAGAGCTTCCTCCAGAACTTGGACAGCTGGCTAATCTCTGGCAGCTGGATATCGAGGAACTAAATATCAGTAACGTTCCTGCAGAGATCAGAAAAGAGGGTAAGGCTGATCCTGTGTTTTCTTTATTAAATTGACTGAACATATAATGAAAATCACTTCCTTTTAATGATCCTGAATAGGAACAGACAGTGTGCGCCCAAACCCTAGCTGCGCTTTACTGGAATTGCATAGGGAAACCTCCTACACTTATTTGCAAGTTTGATAATTGGTGCTAAGCTCTGGCTGTGTTATCAATTTAAGGTAGATTACCTTAAAATGATGACTTTAAAATGCAGTATTTCATTTGCAGTATGCATGCTGGATAAATTCCAGGGCTTGCTTCCTGAATATGTATATTTTAGGATACTTAGATGGTCTTTCTAAAGTCTAAAGTGTTTAGGATCAACAGTCACAGTCATTGAAGTGACTTTATTGTAAGTTGTTACGTTTTTGGATCTATTACAATGCTGTCTTCTTTTTTGTGTGTTTTAATAATAAAATCCTGTGGGAACAAAGTTATTAGGAATTACTCCTTCTCCAGCACACTATTCAAGCCTAAATCTAATTTTAACTGGAAACATAAAAGTAGAAGGAAAAACTGAGTATTTTCCAATACTAAATTAGTATTTTATGTTTCCTTTGCGCTTCTGAAGCATACGAGCCACAGCATTTGTTTCTTCTCACAGTGCTCCATTGTAAAGTCTCAGAGCAGTGACCTTTTTCTGGGCTCTCTGTCTCAGGTTTGTCCACTAGAGGTTTCTTTGTCTATTCTCTGGGTCGCCTCGACCCGCAGTGAAACTTCAGGGAAAATACTAATTCAGCTGATGTGTCTGCAAGCAGTAGGTTTTGTGCAGTCCTGCTGTACATATGGACATTTGTAACTGCTAACCACAGATAAAGCCTGTATGCTTCCCCCCCACAGGCCCTAAAACAGTGCTGGCATACTTACGAGCACAGCTGCGCAAAGCGGAAAAGTGTAAGCTAATGAAGATGATCATCATCGGTCCCCCACGACAGGGAAAGTCAACACTGGTTGAGATCCTACAGACAGGAAAAGTCCCTCAGATGATGCACAGCGATGCCACCATACGTACAACAAAATGGGAGCTTCCCAAGCCAGTGGGTCACAAGGCAAAGGTGAAAAACAATTGAAGATCTTTAGCCCCAGTAGGACGTCAGCCCCACAGTATCCTCTTTGGGCTGAAATTGCCTGACCTTTTACAAAGCATGGTTTCCATTACCTCTGAGCCAGACCTCACAAGTGACATGTCTTTTGACCCATTGCAATTCCTCGGTTTCATTTCCAGTTAGTACTAGAGGACAATTCTGTTTTTCTAAGCACTCAAATTTGCACCCTAAAGAGAGAGAGCCGTGTATAGACTGCCTAAATTTTGGTTCTCCCAGCTTGGATGGTTTTTGGACACTGACTCTGAGAGAATGTTTTAAATTAGCTTCTGTAGATCAGATATTCCTTTCAGTTGGGGCGAGAAAATGGGACATCAGTACCTAAAGCTGGACTCCTTTGATGTCAGAACTTCCCTTAGTGGGGAAGGTGGGTAGAAGGTAGGGTGCCTGATCTTTGATGTGATCCAGGGGTGTCTTAAGGTGGACCTTAAACAACCAAATCTCAGATGGCTCATTCAGGGAGTGTGTCAACCCAGACTGAACACATTTGGATGGCATTTAATTCATTCAAGCATTTGTAGGTGGCCTAGTCTGCTGCCTGCATAATAACACAGGAGTTAGAGCATGCAGAATTAGTCTTTAGGTCTTGTCAGAGCTGAGGGTGTGCAAACACATGGCTCTGCCTTCCCGGATGAAAGCCATGACCACCAGACTGTTTTGGAAGGGGTGGAGGAGCCTGCTGAGTTCAGCTATTCTACAGCGAAGAGTGCCAGGCCAGAGATAGAGAAAAAGATCAAGCGCAGCCTGACTTTCTAAAGAGAAGACTTTGGTTGGAGAAGGGATTTGTGTGTTCTGTGCTGAAGAGCAACTGAATAAAATATAAACCTAGACAGTATCAGAAACCTGGAGTGTGATCAAGATGCTGAAAATGCTTTTTTCTCTAGTCTCTGTCTCTCCATACAAGCACCCACAGCTGAAGGTCATTTGGATGAACAAAGCAATCCTGGTGCTTGTTAGGGCTTTGTTTAAACAATATGGAAGATCTTCCAGCTGTTTCTGGGAGACTTCAGACTGGGACTATGCTAGGAAGTCAGAGCCCTACTGAGATACTTAGCTCCTTGCTGAAATCTCATAGGGTAACTTGTCATGTAGGATCTGTCAGGACTTGGACTTGGACTGGTAAACAGAGGCCACTCAGTGTTACATGATGCTCTGAGGGTGGTGGCTGAAGCAGGTTTTTGGTTTTGGCTCAGTCACGGCCTTCTTGCCTCCCCATGGCCAAGTGATTTAGGGACAAAGCCTCTAAGGTACTTCCTACTGTAACTGGGTGCCTGTATACCATTTAAGCAGAGAGCCACGCTCCTTCTTAGTGCTTTTGTGAGCCTGAATGGGGAAATGGATGCTGAGATACTTGGAAGAGAGCCAGAGCTAGAGAGGACTCCATTCACACGTTCCCCCGTGAAAATCAGTGAGTCTGATTACAGTGACTGTAATTCTGGCCCATCTCTGGTGTGAAATACACGTCAGAAGCCTCTGAGCAACGTGCAGGAGGTGTTTGTGAAAGGCTTTAGAAGTTTCCCATCTCCCGAGCATCTATATTCTGTTTGGCTCAGTTCGGACTGAGCTCAGTGGAAGTGATTTCAGCAGGGGGTTTCCTGTTCCCCATAGCAGTGGCAGATAAGTAGCTTCAACGGTCCTGTCCTGTTGAGCGTGGCACAGACAAGGGCGAAACAGTTTCTATTCAAGAAGCAGCAAAATACAGGGCTCAGAATGAAACCCTTGTTTGTACTGGAGAATCCACAGCATTAACTGGAGATTTACCAGCATCAAGGGCACCTCTATCGTTTTTGCAGCGAGTAATTAGTCTTGATTTCCTGTGGGGAAGTGGTAGCCATTCTTAACAGTTGCTTGTTGATTTTTCTTTCCTGGAGGCACAATTAGGACATTGAAATCCTTCTTGTGTCATACATTATGCAGGCGTAGGTTTATACTTCAACTATTATCTCCTCGTGATTTACTGCAGCCCGTTTGATTTGAACACTTCTCTTTGTCTAAGTAGGTTGATTCAGTGGAATTCAATGTCTGGGATATCGGAGGCCCAGCAAGCATGTCTACAGTCAATCAGTGTTTCTTCACAGACAAAGCATTGTACATAGTGGTATGGAACTTGGCACTGGGGGAAGAAGCTGTGGCAAACTTACAGTTCTGGTTGCTGAACATTGAGGTAAGAAGTCACTGGTATCTGTTTATCAAGTAATAGCTCAGCACACAAATATGTGATATTACAGATTCTTTTGGTCTGCTTTAAAAAATGCCACAAGCCATGAATTTTGCAGAGCTTTTGGAATTAATTTTCCATTATGCTGTAGGCGTATCACTATATTTAATGGTTTAAATTTATCATTTGCTTTGTTCTCCCTCACACACATCAGGGAATGAAACAAAAGCTGATTTATAAGCTCTTGCTAAGGAAGGCTGAACATACTTATTTTGGAATTAGTGTTTGACCACACTGTGCTCCAAGGGGGGGTTGAAGCATTTTCTTTCTTGTGTGGGTTAGACACATATTAGTCTTGAGGTTATATTTTTAACACTTTAGATTCAAGTAAGCTAGAGAATATCTGTCAGACAGCTCTCAGCTGAGACTCAGAGCTGCAGTGAATTCATTGGTGTTAGTTGATTGATTTGTATTATACCATGTTAATAAGTTTTTTAAATGTTTAGTATTTGATATCTGTCTTAATCTTACATACACAAAAATGAGCTTTAAGCCACTGTGTCTCAAAAAAGAAACATCTTGATATCGCAGAAGTATTAGCTTAACGGCCAGCAGTAATCAACACCATGAACTAGGTAACAAAGCTGAAAGCATAATTATTATATTTAAAAAATGTGTGATGTGCCTGCATCCTTAATACATCCCAGCAAGCACATAGTAGCATCAGAAAAGATAGAGAGAAAGATGAACATGATGGTTAGGAGTATGGAAAACTTTCTGAGTGCACAGCAATTAAGTAGATTAAGCCTGTTCAGCTTGGGACCAAGACAGATGAGGAGGGCTGCATGTAGACTTAGCAGGGGTAAAGAGAAAGACACAAGGGTGTCTTTGTGCATGATCTTTTACAACAGAAAAGTTAGGAGAGATCAAGTGAAATAATGAGGTGGTAGCTGTGAAGCAAACAACACAAAGTATCCTAAACACAACAGATTGCAGCTCCACAGATTAGCTATGTGCTGTGAGTTTCAGAAGCTGAAAAACACCCAGAAAGATGGAAGAAAAATCCATCAAGTGCTTCTAATTCAGAGATTCTATATCATGCTCAGGAAGCTGATGAGCTACAGGCTGCTGGATACTGGGAGAACACACCAGGGAAAATCTCTATATGCTTACCCTGTACCTATACTCTTCATTAGCCTCCAGGCAGAATATTGGGTCAAGTGAGCCCTTTGGCATGACTTGGTAGAGCCATCACTCCTCTATCTGCACAGGGTTCAAGTTTGGTGTTGTTCAAGTTTGAGATTTCAGTGGGTATCTCAAGAGACAAATGGATTGTTTGTTTACAAATAAGCATATAGGTACATCTGAATTTTCTTCTGTGGTCAGAGTCAGCAAGTTGATCCCTGCTTAAGCCGGTGTAATCCCAGTGTATTTGTCAGCATGTTCCCTGAAGTGATACGTTCCAGTCGTGTAATCAAATCATGAAAGGGATGGAGGAAACCACAAGATCATCTAATCCATTCCTTTGCACTGATTCAGGATTAAATAGATTCAGACATTTCTAGCAATTTATCTCACCTCTCCACATACCTCCAGTGAAAATGTTTGTGTAACTTTGCCAGATATCCATTCTGAAGTGTATGTGGCCTTTTTCAGGATATCAGGGTTAGATCTAGCTACAGGTTAAGCTAATTGCTTTTGCTTTGTCAAGGTGGACATAGTTCCCATCATTCAGCTGACTCGTAGCAACTTGATACCACATAGCACAGAATCACAGAATCACAGAATAACCAGGTTGGAAGAGATCCACCGGATCATCGAGTCCAACCGTTCCTATCAAACACTAAACCATATCCCTCAGCACCTCGTCAACCCGTGCCTTAAACACCTCCAGGGAAGGTGACTCAACCACCTCCCTGGGCAGCCTGTTCCAGTGCCCAGTGACCCTTTCTGTAAAGAATTTTTTCCCAACGTCCAGCCTAAACCTCCCCTGGTGGAGCTTGAGGCCATTCCCTCTTGTCCTGTCCCCTGTCACTTGGGAGAAGAGGCCAGCACCCTCCTCTCTACAACCTCCTTTCAGGTAGTTGTAGAGAGCAATGAGGTCACCCCTCAGCCTCCTCTTCTCCAGGCTAAACAACCCCAGCTCTCTCAGCCGCTCCTCATAAGGCCTGTTCTCCAGCCCCTTCACCAGCTTTGTTGCTCTTCTCTGGACTCGTTCCAGAGCCTCAACATCCTTCTTATGGTGAGAGGCCCAGAACTAAACACAGGATTCGAGGAGCAGTCTCACCAGTGCCGAGTACAGAGGGAGGATAACCTCCCTGGACCTGCTGGTCACGCCATTTCTGATACAAGCCAAGATGCCATTGGCCTTCTTGGCCACCTGGGCACACTGCTGGCTCATATTCAGTCGGTTGTCAACCAACACCCCCAGGTCCCTCTCTTCCAGGCAGCTTTCTAGACAGACTTCTCCTAGTCTGTAGCACTGCATAGGGTTGTTGTGCCCCAAGTGCAGGACCCGGCATTTGGCCTTGTTAAACCTCATGCCATTGGACTCAGCCCAGTGGTCCAGCCTGTCCAGATCCCTTTGCAGAGCTTCTCTACCCTCCAGCAGATCGACACTTCCACCCAGCTTAGTGTCGTCCGCAAACTTGCTAAGGGTGCACTCGATGCCTTCATCCAGGTCATTGATAAAGACATTGAACAGGGCTGGACCCAGCACTGAGCCCTGGGGAACCCCACTTGTCACTGGCCTCCAGCTGGATTTCACACCATTTCCCACCACTCTCTGGGCCCGGCCAGCCAACCAGTTTTCCACCCAGGAGAGTGTGCGCCTGTCCAGGCCTGAGGCTGACAGTTTCTGAAGCAGAATGCTGTGAGAAACTGTGTCAAAGGCTTTACTGAAGTCCAGGAAGACCACATCCATAGCCTTTCCCTCATCCAGCAGCCGAGTCACTTTGTCATAGAAGGCGATCAGGTTAGTCTGGCAAGACCTGCCTTTTGTGAACCCATGTTGACTGGGCCTGATCACCCGGTTCTCTTGCATGTGCTTCATGATAGCACTCAAGATCAATAGGCAACTCCCTTTATGTTAAGCCCTGATGTAATAAACCCAAACTGACAATTCCCTGCTCTGCAGTAGCAGCAGATGATTAAGCCATATTCTGCAGGAGAAATTCTGTATTACCCAGATTGCCTGTTGCTGAGCTGTCACAACAGGTTGCCTCTATTTTGTGCACATATATATTCCATTTTATTAATATACATGACTACCACCTCTTAAACATTATACTTTTCACATGAAAATTTACCATGATGTAATCTGAATGAGATCACTGTCAGTATTTCCTCTTACAGGCCAAAGCTCCAAATTCAGTGGTGTTAGTGGTAGGAACACACCTTGATTTAATTGAAACTAAATTCCGTGTTGAGAGGATAGCAACTCTGAGGGCATACGTCTTGGCTCTCTGTCGGTCTCCCTCTGGAGCCAGAGCAACCGGCTTCCCAGATATCACATTCAAGCACCTGCAGTAAGTACTTTTTCCTTTATGAAGTCCCTCTTTTTTATGTCACTTTAAATAGTTTTGTGATACTTGATCTCCTTGGCAACAGAACTGATTTAAAGACTTGTTGGCGTTGCATTTCATCTATTTTCGGCTGAGATAATATCATATAATCAGAGAGAAGTTCAGTGTTGTTTAAAGGTCTGATCATGAGCTGGAAGCTCTGAAGTCATGACCTTGGCCAGCCTGTTTTAGTGTTTCTGCTCCACTCAGGTTTCTTGCCATTAAATGGTGATAAAGTTTATTAATCACATGGAGAGAAGTTACAGACAAGTAATTAATGCTGCAGCACTTGGGAGCCTGTTACAGGGTGGATGCTGTGGGGTTTGCTAAGGGGAGGCTGCGTGGGAACCCCTTGCTCCCTGATGTGAGCACACAGCTCATGTGGCAGCGTTGGCGCAGCAAGGAGTGGATCAGCCCTGTGAGCCCTTGGCAGCCCAAACCTGATGCCATTTGAGTTATCTGGGTGCGATAACAGGGGGTTGGTGCTATCTAGGGGAATGGTGCCAGTCAGGTCATGGAGTCCGATTCTGCTCCCTCCCTTCGGCTGATGGAGAATGCCCTTGGGGAGAGGAGGCTTCTCCAGCTGGGAAAGAAGGGAGTCTGTCAGCCAAGGGTCAGCACAAATGGAAGTGTGGATGCAGCAGGCTGGCACTAAACACTGTGAAATCACCAGTGCCTGGGGCAAGAGCAGGTGGCAGCTGACAAGTAAAGAAGGGTGCTGCCGTGTCCCCTGTGCCTTGCATCTGCTGCCTGACAAAGTCATCAAGAGACCTCTCACACTCTGTTCTGCAGACACAAATGCTGCATCGGGCATCCCAGCTAGCTCTTCCCAGTTAGGCGGAGTACCAGGCACGCAGTGTGAAGCACAGGGCTTTACAGTGAGAAAGAGAAAAGTTCGTGGTTCAGTGTTCTCAAATCTCTTTTCCCATCACCACAGAGGATGCTAACATGAGCTCAATCATTCTTTCTCAAGAAAGGGGACTTTTCACCCTGCCACACATCCTGGGTGTTCCCCTACGTCACCTTCCTTTCCCCTTGCGTTTCTTCCCAGTCCGAGTTGTGCCTGATTTCCTACCTCCTCCCTCCTGTGCCTCTCCATCACGCCACATTGTTCACCTGTATGGGGCTCCTCCAGGCAGCCGGGGGAGTATGAGGGTTGTGTGCTGTGAAAGCCTCGTGTGTGTGAGTCCAACTGGTCCTCCAGCATCCCAGTGAGTGCACGCTTCCCAGTGCCGCTGATGGCTGAGGTTTAATATAAAGCATATTGCTGAAGAAAAAGATTTTCTTTCTGCTGTAGGAACATGTGTAGGGTCAGTTAGAAAGACCATTTGTTGAAGAAAGTGGAAGAGAACTGTTCTTATCCAACCCACTAAAAGGCAAAAAATAGTAGGAGCTGAACAGAGCAGATTTTTAGCTGTTAAAGAGATAATGAAGGCCAGCTTTCAGGATCTAAGCATCAATTCCCAGATCACAGGATCCAGCTGAGCCAGGGCCAGAATGAAGGTGGGAAAAGGTGTCTGGTATTCATCATTGTGCCTCTTTGATCTGAGGCAAGGAGAGCTGGACTTGTATCCAGCAATTGCCAGAGCACAGTGTTTTTGTCCTTCCTGCAGTCCCTTCCAGGATGTGTGCAGCACCGAAGGGAAAAAGGGTGATGACTTCGGTTGGTGAGCTAGGGAAGTCCCTAGAAGCCACAATGCACAGGGGACTGCAGAGCAGTGCACTGCGAATGAAGCAAGAGGTTGGCCTAATATGTCTTTGCCAGGCTCCTTAGTATTTTTCTCCAAAGCTAAAAATGATCACTGACAGCCTTCCTCCCATTCATCTGACACAGGAAATTTACAGTTGCTGATAAGAGAAAGTGAGCTTGGAAAGGAAGCCAATGTGCTGATAAGGTTTGACAATCTTTACACTTGAATGACTTTTGCAGTGAGCTCTCATGTAAGACTCTGGAAGGTCTTGATGGACTCCGGCATCTGATTTTTCATGTCACATGCAACATGAAGGACGTCGGCAGCTCAATTTGCTCACAGAAACTTGCAGGAAGATTGGTGAGAACTTGACTTCCTAGTGGTGTTCCTTACCAAAAGAGGGCTTTTGTGGGGATTGGTTTTGGACTGGGAGATGAACTTTAGGAGTTATTGCTGATGCAAGAGGCCTGTGAAGTATGTAGGATGGCTATCTGGCTTTGGGAAAAGTCATCACCATAGGATCTCTGTAAAGGGGAGGTTCATCACCATCAGAGCGGCTGCTGTCTGATATTGATCCTGACATTTTTCTCATGTGGCTTACAGGTACCAAGAAGTTACCTTAGTCTTCAAGAAGCTGTCCTTGCAGAACAGCGTAAAAGAAGTCAGAATGATGATGTACAGTATTTAACAGACAGACAAATAGAACTGATCATTGAGCAAACCCCTGGCAATGATATCAAAGACTATGAAGACTTACAAACTGGTAGGTCAGCGCAGACCAATAATTTCTTGGAAATCAGTATGTGTGAAGTGTTCCACAGATAATAAAATGAGGGGGAGGAGGAAACTCCAACAGATAACTGCTGTGCAAAAAACAGAGTGCTCTGTGCCTGTGTAGAGGTCACTTTGGAAACTGTGACCATTTTGGATACAGAATTAGTAACAAGGCTTTGGGAGAGGACTAGGAAGGTTCTAGGGTGGTCTGAGGCTACTATTTTATTTTTTTTTCTGACAAGTTTTGTCTGATTTTATTTCTGCTCTGTGAAGAATGAGGGTTGCCGTGGTTTCAAGGCTGTCTTTTCTTTAGGGCCCCAGTCCTGTCATCTTTACGGAGGCCTTGCTCCGTAAGGCCTGTGAGGATGAGTAAAGGGGAGGTGTGATGGGGATAGAAATACTGATGTGAGATGTGAGTTTCACAAGTGGAGTGCCAGACAGCAGCACTCCTCAGATAAATGGTATTCTCTTGGCTTGGCTACGTGCTGGCTATATCTGGTATGCATAACACTGCACAGACTGCCTCATAATCTTATTCAAATGCACTGTGGCTTTCTAATGCTAGCCTGTTGCTAATCTACAGTTCTCTGGGTTTTTCAGCAATTAATTTTCTCATAGAAACGGGTACGCTACTGCACTTCCCAGACACAAGCCATGGCCTGAGAAACCTCTACTTCCTTGACCCCGTCTGGCTTTCAGAGTGTCTACAGAGGATTTTCAATATCAAGAGCTCCAAGTCTGTAGCTAAGAATGGAGTCATCAGAGCAGAGGACCTCAGGATGCTGCTGGTTGGGACAGGCTTCACTGAGCAAACTGAAGAGCAGTACTTCCAGTTCTTGGCCAAGTTTGAAATTGCACTGCCTGTGGCAAATAACAGGTATGTTGGTAATTAGAGAGACTTAGCCGGGCAGGAGAAAAATGGCCATTTAATCAGCAGATATTAACAGGCTTTGTTGCTATAAGCGGTTGTCTTGACAAGGATCTTACTGTGAGAAAGTATTTGAGTATATTAAATGGTGTAATGGAAGGCACCCATCCGTTCGGGCTGCATTTCCTGGCACCAGCATCCTTTGGTCCTAACAAGCTAGGCTAGTTTGAAAATGTTCCAAAGCAGGTCTTTGTGCGCTCAGTGCATTGAGGCTGGTGGCAGGGACACCACCAGGGATGTGGCGATTAGCAGGTGGAAGCTGCAAGCACTCAGCTGGCACAGCTGCAGCTGAGAGAGGGTGTGAGACTTGTGGCTGCTGGGCCAGAAATATAGATGGGCTGGAGTCATCTGTTTCCAGTGAAAGATCCTCACTCCAGAGTATGGCAGAAAACTTTGGGCAATCAATAATTGTGTCAGCTCTGAAAGTAGTATTGGTTTATTTCTAGTGAAATCAGGAAAGCGTAGCTTCAGTAGCAATGTGGTTTTCTTAATTTTTAGGCTCTGTAGGTGTTGTTCAATATTTTTTCTAGAAATGGTGTAGGAAACCTCATTCTCTGTAAATGTTAATGAGTTCTCCTTCCCCCCCAACCCTCCATCTCTTTTCCTCTGGGTAGAGTTCCCTGCTATTTTTCTCTCTCCCATCTGCTTGGCGACAGCCTGTTGTTGCTTTAACGGTGAAACCATAGTTGTAGTGCACTTTTGATGTGGCATTTGCATTTCACTTCCTTGCCCTTCCAGGACAGCACGGCTGCATCGCCCTGAGCCTCTTGGGAGCTCTGAATGCCAGCACAAGTGCAGCATTCTCTGTGCTGTCATTATGCCTGTCACTTATCCAGTCCCGGATGCCAACAAATTTTCTCAGGCTTAACACAGATAAAGCAGCAATGTTTCTGCTTAGTCCAAAATGCCTTTTGGACTCCTTGTCACTATCTGCCATTTTTCTCCAAGGCAATTACATTGTCTGTGCCTCGGGAACAAGGAAACTGCTTTTTCATGGCCTGCCCAATCTTTTTTAGAGCAGTCCAAGCCACATTAGCAGAATATTCTTCCCACTGATGGACTGTAGCTGTAGCAGGTTGGATTAATTTAGTGTACTAGCCAGACACAGTGCAGTTATTTGTTACTGTGCTTCTGCAATTATTGGCTAGATTGCCAGATAGGGTTTCTGTGCAGTCAGTAGGGAAAGCAGCTGCCAGTTTCTGTTCTGAAAGGGTGGATGGGGGCATGTTTCACATATTTTCAAAATTTGCATTGGCTCTTGTTCAAGAGCATTGAATTGCCATCTGTATTATATTCCACTATACAGTTGTGGTGCAGAAAGGCCTCACTGGCCTTCTTATACTCCTAGGCCCTTTCTTGGATGTGCTGAGGAAAATTTATTGGCCATCATATGATGCATCCACTACCTTTATAGAACAAGAACTTTTAGTGGGATGCACTCCACTTCTCTGCCTAAGGTTCATGTAATTTAGTTTGTTCTGCTTGTTAGAATAGGGTTGAAAGTATGATCATTCTTATTGTAATTTATAAATGAAGAGAATTTTTTATCGATTTTGCATTCCAAAGATGTTTCATGGAACAGATAATTCAGTCATGTAAAATGTCATCAGTTTGTATGGGCTGTGACATATGGAGAGAATTGTTGTCTAGTGATGGCTGGTTTTTCTGAGCTGATGTTTCAAGTTTTACAGAATACTGCAGCTGCTAGAGGGAAAACGTGATAGGCTTAAAGCGTTGGATTTGGACCCAGCATTAGTTCTAGTTGTGCATCTTACCCCTCCCACTGTTATTTTGGTCAAGTCCCTTGGCCATGTGCCTCATTGCTGTCATTACACCTATCAATGGTGAGCACCACATGCCAACACGTTTTCTCAGGCTCAACACTGATAAAACAGCAGTGTTTCTGCTAATAAGCAAATAAGATTTTTGATCATGTAGGCATCTTGGGAATGTATTTGGTACAGAAGAGTATCACTGTAAAGGGATTTATTGGTATGCATTGAAAGCTATAAGCTCATAGTTTTCTAAACAGTTCTAGTCTTCCAAAAGGGTTTAGCTTACCAGATACTAAAGATTAGGACAAAATATTCTGTGTTTACTGGAAGATCCAAAAATAATGCTTGTGGTCCTGTTACTTCTGACCAATCTGACTTGGATAGCACTGAGCCTACTCCACACTTGGACAAAGACCTTAATAATCTGATTGCAGGGGGAAACTGAGTAAGACCAGTGATATCTCTGCTGGCATCAGTCTGGCAAAGTGAGCTCTTGCCCTAGGAGTTTGTCAGGGATGTGGCAGGGAGTCCATTGGTTGCAGTGTCATGCAGCGGGAAACCTTGCCATGTTGACACGTAAGATGCTCTCATTCTGGGATCATGATGACAGCCGGAGCAGTCCAGTCCCTGCAACCTGTAACTGCCTTGTTGCCACCTCCCATGACACCTCCTTTCCCCACCTTCTGGGCTTACTGAAGCTGAGACGCTGTAGGCTGTTTTACACCTACCTTCTGTTTCACGTAGGAGCACAGCTGTAATTCTCCACTTACTGCCAGAGCAGAGTAGTAAAGAAAAAAAAAAATTAGTCCCAACATCATAGCTGTTCTAATGACTCTTGTATTTTAATGCATTTAATTTGTGATTACACAAATGTCCTGCTCATTACATCAGATTTAGCCCTGTCCAATAGCTTTGACTGGATTATGTAATGTCTGTTTTGCCTCTGCTTGCTTCCATAGTGTAAATGAATTTCTCCATGTATTGCCGCAGAGCCTTTAGTCTAAAAGCTTTTTTATATGCAGTAGTCTGTGCCATTAAAAATCTCTTCGGAGACTGAATCGCCTTATTATCCAGTAACAATGTACTCACTGTTACAAGCTGTAGCTAAAATTTGAGCTGTTGAATTTGATGTGTTTCAGCTACCTCCTCCCTCATCTGCTTCCTACCAAGCCAGCATTAGATATCCACGGGCTCTGTCACCAGACCACAAACACAGTTCAGAGGGTCTTCAAGATGAGTTTTGTCCCAGTTGGCTTTTGGCAAAGATTCATAGCCCGAATGTTAATTAGCCTGGCGGAAATGGACCTCCAGGTAGGTGACTGTATCTCTCTGCAAGCAAAAGAAGAGAGCTAAACATATTATTCAGTTTAAGTGTAAGTGGGTGTCTCTTCACATCCAGCTTACTTCAGTAACATAATTTGGGTAAATAGGGAGAGGTGAAACTCTGCAATCAAAATCTGATTCTGTTTTCACAGTAGGTGTAATTTAGAAAAACAAGTTGCCATTGGGGGAAAAAAAGCCCGCGTTCTCCACAGCCTTTTTATGACATGATCCCCTGGAGGCTCTCAGTACCTCCAGTGTCCTCCAATTACAAGTAATTGGAGTTCTGCCTGCAGCTCTCATCCATGACCATTCCAGTGGGCCAGACTCTGCTCACGTTGTTTGCCAGTGGAGATCTGGAACAGCTCCACCAAAGTCAGCTATCTGAATCTATATGGGTTTAAATGAGAAGAAAATTACAGGACTGTTGCCTTAATGGGATAATGACTGCAAGCAGGCACCATATTAGAGCAAGCGGTATGCATATCATTTAAGTAGTGTTTGTAAGACTCTGAAATCTAAGTGAATTTTGATGTTGTTACAGACATATTTTTGCAGCAGCTTATATCTGAAAACATAGCCTCACTGGAAATCATTTTAAATATCTGCAAAATATTTTTACTACTGCTGTGGTATCTCCTTGACAGCTATCCATTTAAACTGTGTTCTGCCATTGATGTACAGGACATGGAAAACATGATACCTGTTTTTGGAAGATTCTCTGTGTTCCAGGCTTCTCAAGCCATGTAATAACTTCACCTGTTTTAACAGGCCGTCTTGGCAGCCCTGTGCTTGCATCCTCATGGGCACTACATAGCCTTAGAGCACCTTTGCCAGGAGCTTATCTAGTCCTTGCTGAAGTGAATGGAAAGGATCCCAGGCGTCAGACCAGTCTGCAGACATATAAGTGTTAGAGCAGTGAGCACGGTGGAGTTCTGCAGATTAAGTCTTTGGTTTAAAAACAAAAATACATTTTGCTCTAAGTGCTGAAATGTCTTGGAGAAAGGCCATCTTCCTCCCACTGAAACAGGTGGAAAAGTTAACTCTACATTGAGGGCAGACATAATTCACTAGAGTGTTTAGCTCTTCTTTGGGTTTATAAGACTCTTGCAAATTCAGAATTCATATAACAAATGTCACAGTTATAGAATTAACTTTGTCAACTGGTATGAAATTGTTCCTTTTTGAGTGGCATGAAAGATATTTCCATTGCTGCAAGACTAACTTTTACTGCGTGTATTTTCATTCCATTGCAAAATTTTTTTATGAGCATAAGTCGCTCTTTAATGGAAAAGGTATGATAACACCTGGGAAGGGCAAAACCATGAAGTCATCTTATTGCTGGATTAAAACAAGATCTTTATAAGAAATTTTGATAATTTAATGATTCTCGTGCTTTTCTGCTTGTTTCAGCTTTTTGAAAATAAGAAGAACACCAAGACCAGGAACAAAAAGGTGACCATCTACAGCTTCACAGGCACGCAAAGGAACCGCTGCAGCACGTTCAGAGTCAAAAGGACTCACACTGTTTACTGGCAGGAAGGTCTGTTCGTTACCTTTGATGGAGGCTATCTTAGGTAATTTGTGTTCAAAATGCAGCATGCATGACAGGGGACTAATGGAGTATATGAAACACGTCATCTGAATGGAGATGAATGGGCCTGACTCATGCTATATGTTCACTCATCAGTAGAAGAGGAGGCTCTTTTAATATACATAACTCACCTGGTAACAACTGGTGACAACAATGATGAATAACTGATTGTTTGGTGGTTCTGAATATATGACCCTCATGTGTTATTGCAGCCACAGATTTGAAAGAAGCCTGAAAGCAGAAAGCAATACTCAGAGAAGAACTCTTTGACAGGATAAAATCATGCATTTTCACATGCAAAGATTTCCTTCTGTCAATGAGTTTTCCACTGAATCTAATCAATGGACATGCTTCTCTGCTATCAGACTGCATGCAACAGGGACTATGGGCAACTAGTTTAAATTGGCCAAGACAGAGTGCCTGCTGGCTGCGAGCCTGGAGAAAATCTGCTGTCCCTGTTCTTTCACAAATTCAGACAGTAGGTGGCCATTTAAAAACTTTTTTCTATCTCTGTGGTATCTTCAGAAGCTTTTGCTCTTCCAGTCCCTGGCAAGGTAGGGAGGAACCATTGGTGCTGTTGCAGGCTTGGAGACCAGGAGGGCACAGTGACTCTCCAGAGTTCCTCTAGGCAGTCTGTGGCTGAGTAGAGTCTTGGACTGAGACATTGCAAATCACAGGCTGGAATCCTTAATTCTGGACCGTTGTCGTGGTCATACCCTTATGTCCACATGTACTTTGAGGAGTTACAGGATTCAGCTCTTTGTATTAAAGTGTTGTGGGTTTTGGGGTTTTTTTTATGTGGGAATTGCACAAGAATTGTTATGTCAACAAATTTTTCCAGGCAGTTTTTGGAAGTTTTATCATTATCATCACCATTATTATTAGGCCACTAGAGCATTATTATTGATTTGCTCCTAACCCTCCATCATTCTGTATGGGGCATTTCTGTCCGAACTCTCTATCATACTCAGTTCTCTTAGGCCAGAGTTTTCTCTGGTCTGACCTTCTGCAGCATTTACCTGTTGTGAGCAACCAGCATTTCTGTGCAATAATTCCCTCCTGGAAGTCATTTGCAGAATAGACTGAATTGAAAATTATCCTCAAAACCAGATGGCTTTTTGTTTTGATTGCTAATGGACAATGTATTATAATGTCACTCAGGTTTCCTCTGAGAAAGAGAGTTAATTGACACTGGTACTTCAGAAGAACTTCATGCGGCTGTCTTTTGGCTTTCTTACAGTGTCGAGTCCTCTGATGTGAACTGGAAGAAGAAAAAAAGTGGTGGAATTAAAATCATTTGCCAGTCAGAAGTGAGAGACTTTTCAGCAATGGCTTTCATCACAGATCATGTCAACTCTTTGATAGACCAGTGGTTTCCTGGTAAGAGAACTACTGTAATTTTCTGTGCAGTATTGTCTTCTTAACAGCAGGTTCTTTGACAAAGCTCTCTGGGTGCACATTATTGTCTGTTAATTGAAGACCCCTCAGGCTCTGACAACCTCCAGCCAATAGAGCTTGAGAAGAGCTGATAACCTGCAGACAGATCAAGATTCTTTGCCAGCACATCTTGGTCTAGACACAGTGTCTTTCAGCCTGTCAGTCACCGCAAGCACAGGTGAAACATAACAGTCCAAACAGGACCTGCTTCTATAGAAGCTGAAGAGACTCTTCCAGTGCTCATAGCAGAGACAGGCTTTGTCCCAGACTACTTGGCACTGTCCCATGGTGGCCAAACCCGTGTTCTCATCAGCTAGGATCAGCATTTGCCCACTGTTGCTAACACCCTATAGTTTATGAAATCATGATGTGAGAGGCATGATTGAATATGATACCAAGGATTCTGTGCCAAGGTAACTTCCTTGACTCCAACAGCTGCTTTTTCTCTGATCAGCACAGATACTGCTGTTACCCAGCGGGCTATTTGCAACCCCAATACACTTTGTTTCAAACCAAAACAAAACCTGAAGTGTTCTTAGTCGTCACACACTGGTCTACAAAGCAATGCCAAAAATCTCTTAATTGGAGGCTTTCTGGAGGAGGCAGTTGTGCACTCTCACATCTTCATGTTATGAAGATAAAAGCAGGTTTTATTTGTGTTTGGATTAAAATAATGATAAGATTAATCCCTGAAGCATGAGAGGAATCATGACGTCAAAGGCTACAGCCTGTATTCACCCTGCCTAATTGTAGGCATTTAATAGAGCTTATCATCACAAAATCCCTCTAGTCAGTGGGAGAGGTGCGAACCTCCCAAAGGTTTAGGCTTGGTAGAATCCACATTTCCCCCGGAGGAGCTGAAAACCTTGCCTGTGAGGGACTTCACAGTGACAGTGTAACTATCTTGGGTGCTGCACATGCATGCTTACTCCTAGCCTCCACGTGAAGTGCTCAGCGTGCCATGCCTCCCCAGTGCACTCCCATTCCCATGCCTGTCTCCATCTGAAGCCACCTGGCAGCTCTCTGTCTGCAAAGCAGAGACTGGTGGTGTTCATGGGCAGCCGTGCAGCTGCCATTCTTCTACTGTACGGTCACGCTCTTTAGTGTATACCATGATCCCTATAGGCAGTTTGCACAGGAACACTCAGTAATTATGAGGTTCTCTCCAAGGCTTTATTCACGTACTTGCGATTTCTACTCGTCCTGAGTATATTTTTTTCACAAGCCTGGGTATTACCTGTGACCAAAGCAGGGTAGCTGTTACATCAACAGCCCTGTCTCCTCAATACTGTCCCTGCTATCTCTGCATACTTTGCAGAAAGCTATTTGCTTATTCCTGTCAATACACTGGAATAAACTGCTGCTTTTATGAATGTGACCAACCTCAGCCAGTGAACCAAGTACTGACTGTAGATGTTTGAATGCACTAGGAGTTGTTGTTTCTTCTCAGTTTGTATGGGTTATGTTGTTTTTCCTTTGCTTGCTTGCTTTGAAGCTCTCACAGCCACTGAGAGTGACGGCACATTGCTGATGGAGCAGTATGTGCCCTGCCACATCTGTGCAGCTTCCAAGCCAGAGGAGAATGAGTGTGGCGAGAGGGCAGAGGACACGCAATACTTTAACATGGAGGACTGTGTGCTGACTGCCATTGAACTGGACTACATCACGTGTCCTAATCACCCTGACATCCCTGTTTCTCTGCAAGAGCTGGTCCCCGAGCTTTTCATGACCGATTTTCCTGCCAGGTAATGTTATTTAGTAGTTTTTAGTTAAATTTCAGTGTACTAATGCAAACAGGTTGGATTTTTTTTCTAAGTTATCTCTGCTAAAGGCACGTGCTGACCACAGGAAACAGATTCATCTGCTCTCAATCCCTGCTCTGGCAATTCATTCTAAACTGCACTCCTGGTGGTCACCACACTTGCTTAGACAATCACTGTGCGCTGACCCGAGTCATCACTTCAGGCGGTCCTTTGAGATCGCTGTGATGCGATGTGAACTTCCATTTTTAAAGCCACAGCTGTCCTGCATTGTCCAGTACTCTGGCCAGAGCTTTCTGTAGTTGGAGTCTTTCTGGGATCCCAGAAAGGGGATTTTAATATGGCAAAAACAAAAGGCACTGCAGCTGCATCACACAATTGGCACTGAAATCAGCTTTAGTTCTGAAGAATCTGTAAGTGAGTGAATTTATGTAGACATCACTAGAGAATTCACGTTGAGTTGAGGCTCCTGCTTGGCTGCGGGCTGTTAGCTGTGTTGCAGTAGTACTATGGCAATCCTGAACAGCTGAAATAGCTCTTCCCTACCCATAGCAGCACTGCCAAAACTTCAGGCTGCTTAACTGCCTTCCCAGATGGGTTCAGTCTTACACCCCTTATCTTGTGTAGAGCAAGAGACCTCCTGACAGCAAGCAGGACAGGAGACCGATGTCTCTTGCAGTTCACACTCACTTAGGTCTTTCTGTGCCCTGTGCAGAGCCATGAGACCTCTTGATCAAACTGTGTCCTGTTGGCTGCTGTTGGAGCTTTCTGTGCTCCCACTGGCCCTTGTTCCTTTCTTGAGGCCAATTTACTGGGCAAACATCCCATCAACTTGTCACGACAGTCCTCCTCGCAATGCTGTCTCCTCAAGATTTATTTGACGGGTACAAGGCGAGTGGAGATGTTTGAAGTGTGAACAGCTGTAAAAGTAGTCTCTGGAAGAGTGGGGAAATGATGAATTGTGGTCTGGGAACAGTAAGCTGATTTGAATAATCAGGTTTCGGAGTGTGGGGCTGTTCATAAACATCCTGTCCTTCCTCAGCACAGAAAAGAGGAACAGGAGGTAAATGAAGCAAAATTGTTAATACAGACAAATGGTACATATATCGCTAGCTGTGTCATCTGCTTGGAAAAGGAGCTTATATGCTTTCCATATCTTTTTTCTTCTTGTGGGATAAATTAGTAAAAAGCCTTTTTTGCCTATTTGCCCAGGTTACTTCTTTTCTGCAAGAGATCTGTTGTACAACGTGAACCAGCATAGAGCATGCTGAGATCACCAAGGTAGTTTCGGTGATCCAGTCCTCTCAGTAGACAAGAACCTATTAGGGATTTGTGAAAATGAAAATCACATTTAAGACATGAATTTACGATGTCTTTGAGATTTTAATTAAAAAGACCCAATCTCTTTTTGGCAGACTGTTCCTGGAAAATAGCAAACTGGAATGCAGTGAAAATGAAAACAATGTTCTTGGCCAGGGTGGAAGTGGGACTGTTATATATCGGGCACGATACCAAGGAAAACCAGTGGCTGTGAAGAGATTTCAGATTAAAAAATGCAAAGGTTCTCCCACTTCAGCTGCAGGTACAGTACACAGAACCAGTGTTGGGAATTGGCTCTTGCAGTCTGCAATCCCAAGCTAAGACCAAAGAGCCTTCGCTCTCTGAAGTGCTGGTAGCACCTGTTAAAACAGAGCTTTGAAATGTATAGCAGAATTGATGTGCTTGCATGGAGGAGGAGGATGCATCTCAAAGAGTCCTTCACAAAAACACTTTTGGCAATGGAGATCATCAGTGCTGCAGGAAGCTTCTCTCCTGCAGGTCAATGGGTGAACTCATAGGGTGCCAAGGCAGAGCACTTGGCTGGGGTGGGAGGTGAGATTTCATCTCCTGCTCCCAAGCTATTTGGCAATGAGAAGCGTGGATGTGCATGGATTTGCACTGAGCACTTGTGGGTCTCTATCTCTGGATAAGTGTTGTACTCCGTCTGTGCCAGCAGCTACAGTAAGGAAACTGGAAAGCCACCTCAGCCTGCCAGGCAGAGACAGGCTCTCGTACTGTACATGCTGGCTGTCGAGCGCCAGATGCCAGCAGAGCAGGCTTGTCCGTAGGCAAGGGAAAAGCGAAAGCACCTCACTTCCCCCATTTTTGTCATGGGAGTGAAAGCCCTGAGCTGTGGAGGAGGTCAGATGCTGTCCAAGTGACAGATAACCTTGGGAAAGGCCAGACCTGCCTGAACAGCCTGTGGTGTCCCATAGCAGAAGGACAGTTACTCTGAAGGGTCCTGCTTCTGCAGGGCAGCTGAGAAAGGTTAGGGAAGATTCCTTCCACCAAAGGGTCTGCAATCCACACCCAGAGAGTCCCTGCTTTAAAAAGCACAGCATGAGTTTTACAAAGTCATCCAAGTGATGTATGAGAACAGTGAGTGCCAGATAACACTCGAGGTTGGTGTTGAAGGACCAAGGGAGCACTTGCTTTCTCATGCAGTCGTATATATCCTGCTTATAGTCAATGTCTGGTAGCAGCTCATGCATCAACATGAGGATGCAACGTGAAGCCCTGCTGTTGGGACAACCCCATTGTATGTCTTCCTCCTGTGGCATTTGCTCAGTGTTTAACACCTTCCAAAGAGTTTCTGACTTGGTCTCTCAGCTGGAGAGTGAGAAAGGGGTTGTGTGTCTTGCCAGATACCATGCTGAAACACCTGAGAGCCATGGACGCCATGAAAAACTTCTCAGAATTCCGCCAGGAAGCCAGCATGCTCCACTCGCTGCAGCACCCCTGCATCGTCTCCCTCATTGGCATCAGTATCCATCCTCTCTGCTTTGCCCTAGAGCTGGCCCCTCTGGGCAGCCTCACCACTGTATTGTCTGAAAACTCCAAAGGTAAAAGCAGGGTCTCTCTCCCGGGAGAACTCACTCTCTGAGTCATGGTGGTGACAAATGGTCAACAACATTTAAATTACTGCTTGATTTACTGAAGGAGATTTTTTTCCAGACTAGGGGAAGTGGAGATGGAATTACCTTTGAGAACCTATTAAACATGTATACTCAGGATTTTCAAAACTACTTTGGGGACCTAGATTTTCAATTTCTCTGCAACTTATAAGTGCATCTCACTTCAGTGCTGTGTGGGCGATGCTGTGTTCTTCCCCCGTGCAGATGAGTGTCTCATCTGTATGTCTGTCACTGTCAAATGAATGACACAAACTCTGTGATAGGTTGAGTCCATCTGACTTTCTTGGCACCTTGGCTTTGTGTCAACGTTCAAACACTAATTTTCAACAGAAGGTTTAGTGGTCTAAAAGTGGAAGGGTTTGTAAAAAGAATCTAATAGAACTGTCAGACATGTATAGTAATACGAACACTGTCATTTCAAATCATGGCATTGAGTGATATTTTAAAAGGTTGTTAGTTATTGCTCTGGATTATAAAAGAGAAAGGGAAAAAAAAAAGTAGTTATTACAAGTACTGAAGACAGGCTGTTCCTTTGTGCCAGGATCTTCCTTTGTGCCCCTGGGACACATGCTGACACACAAAATAGCGTATCAGATTGTAACAGGCCTTGCCTACCTGCATAAGAAAAACATCATCTTCTGTGATCTGAAGTCAGACAATATTTTGGTGTGGTCCCTGGATGTCAAAGAGCACGTCAACATCAAGCTCTCTGACTACGGGATCTCCCGGCAGTCATTCCACGAAGGCGCGCTTGGCGTGGAAGGTACACCAGGCTACCAAGCTCCTGAGATCAGGCCTCGCATCGTCTACGATGAGAAGGTAACTGTGATGTATGCATGGGAACAACCCCTGGGTGACAGTTCTGTGTGGCTGGCTTCATGCGTGGGGCTGAATTCCGCTCTACATACATGGTGTGCAGCACCAGCTTTCCCACCGTAGCCTTCCTTGCTCTCCTCTTTATCCACCAAGGAAGGTTTTCCCTTGTTTTCTTTTTCTCTGCTGCTGCCTCTAGGTCGACATGTTCTCTTATGGGATGGTCCTGTATGAGCTGCTGTCTGGTCAGCGGCCTGTGCTGGGACAACATCAGCTCCAGATTGCAAAGAAGCTGTCTAAAGGGATCCGTCCTGTTCTTGGGCAGCCGGAAGAGGTGCAGCTATATAGGATGCAGGCGCTCATGATGGAGTGCTGGGACACAAAGCCAGAAAAGGTATAAAAGAACCCTTGTGATCAGTGTTTTCTTATCTTGTAGCTACAGGAATCTGGTAGTCCATTTATGCAGGAAAGCTGAGCTTGCTCTCTGTGTAGCAGAACAGCTCAGTTGCCCATTTACCCCTCCTGCTGATTTGGCCCAGAACTTCTTTTGACTTAAATGAGAGTTTTGTGAATGAAACAATGGCAGATTGGTGGCCTTAGACACCCACGATGCTGTGAAGGTCCCTTGATGTCAGTGGCAGTTAGGCTATTGATTTCAGCAGGGTAAGACATTACCCATAATTTCTAGAAACAGCTACAGTATCATGCTGTGAATATAACTGGAAAAACTTTTAACCCCCCACCCCCCCCCCAGGATTATAAAAGGCAGTATGAGGAAGGAAAAGGTTCAAAGTACAAAAAAAGGATTATCACAGAATCACACAGAATCACCAGGTTGGAAGAGACCCACCGGATCATCGAGTCCAACCGTTCCTATCAAACTCTAAACCATATCCCTCAGCACCTTGTCCACCCGTGCCTTAAACACCTCCAGGGAAGGTGCCTTAAACACCTCCAGGGAAGGTGACTCAACCACCTCCCTGGGCAGCCTGTTCCAGTGCCCAATGACCCTTTCTGTAAAGAATTTTTTCCTAACGTCCAGCCTAAACCTCCCCTGGTGGAGCTTGAGGCCATTCCCTCTTGTCCTGTCCCCTGTCACTTGGGAGAAGAGGCCAGCACCCTCCTCTCCACAACCTCCTTTCAGGTAGTTGTAGAGAGCAATGAGGTCACCCCTCAGCCTCCTCTTCTCCAGGCTAAACAGCCCCAGCTCTCTCAGCTGCTCTTCATAAAGCCTGTTCTCCAGCCCCTTCACCAGGTTTGTTGCTCTTCTCTGGACTCGTTCCAGAGCCTCAACATCCTTCTTGTGGTGAGGGGCCCAGAACTGAACACAGTATTCGAGGAGCAGTCTCACCAGTGCCGAGTACAGAGGGAGGATAACCTCCCTGGACCTGCTGGTCACGCCGTTTCTGATACAAGCCAAGATGCCATTGGCCTTCTTGGCCACCTGGGCACACTGCTGGCTCATATTCAGTTGGTTGTCAACCAACACCCCCAGGTCCCTCTCCTCCAGGCAGCTTTCTAGACAGACTTCTCCTAGTCTGTAGCACTGCATAGGGTTGTTGTGCCCCAAGTGCAGGACCCGGCATTTGGCCTTGTTAAACCTCATGCCATTGGACTCAGCCCAGTGGTCCAGCCTGTCCAGATCCCTTTGCAGAGCTTCTCTACCCTCCAGCAGATCGACACTTCCACCCAGCTTAGTGTCGTCTGCAAACTTGCTAAGGGTGCACTCGATGCCTTCATCCAGGTCATTGATGAAGACATTGAACAGGGCTGGACCCAGCACTGAGCCCTGGGGAACCCCACTTGTCACTGGCCTCCAGCTGGATTTCGCACCATTTCCCACCACTCTCTGGGCCCGGCCATCCAACCAGTTTTCCACCCAGGAGAGTGTGCGCCTGTCCAGGCCAGAGGCTGACAGTTTCTGAAGCAGAATGCTGTGAGAAACTGTGTCAAAGGCTTTACTGAAGTCCAGGAAGACCACATCCACAGCCTTTCCCTCGTCCAGCAGCCGAGTCACTTTGTCATAGAAGGCGATCAGGTTAGTCTGGCAAGACCTGCCTTTTGTGAACCCATGTTGACTGGGCCTGATCACCCGGTTCTCTTGCATGTGCTTCATGATAGCACTCAAGATCACCTGCTCCATGACTTTCCCTGGCACTGAGGTCAGACTGACAGGCCTGTAGTTCCCTGGATCCTCCCTGCGACCCTTCTTGTAGATGGGCACAACATCAGCCAGCCTCCAGTCCAGTGGGACTTCCCCAGTCTTCCAGGACTGTTGGAAGATGATGGAAAGGGGTTTGGCCAGCACATCCGCCAGCTCCTTCAGTACCCTAGGGTGAATCCCGTCTGGCCCCATAGACTTGTGGGTGTCTAGTTGGGCTAACAAGGCTCTGACCACCTCCTCTTGGATCATGGGAGCCTCATTATGCTCCTCTAGCTCCTGGGTTTGTACACAGACGGAACGACCCTTCTTACAACTAAAGACTGAGGCAAAGAAGGCATTAAGTACCTCAGCCTTTTCCTCATCCCCTGTCACTGTTGTTCCTTCTGTGTCCAATAGGTACTGTATGGTCTCCCTAGTCCGCCTTTTATTATTTATATATTTGTAGAAAGATTTTTTATTATCTTTCATTATGCGGCATTACATTTTTTCATTAATTGCAAGTTGGTGTTTCAGAGCTGCTGTCCTTCAAACAAAGGTCAGCTTGACTCACAAACAGCCATGACAGTGGGTCAGCTTTCAAAATTTATAACCCTGCAGAAATTCTTCAATAGAATGTGTAAGAGAATTACAGACCAAACCAGGGAAGTACAGAAGAGATTTGGCTTCAGTGTCTGGGATATAGAGGATGCTAAGAACCAATGAAGTGGGATTTATAAGGAGAGTTTCATTCAGATTTGAGAAAACAGCAGAATTGTTTATTAAAGAAGTCCTACTTCTTGGTCTATAGCTTTTACAAGTAATGATTATTATGGTTCTTCTGTTTCATCTGGACCTCCAGCTTTCTTGTGTAACCGTCTTCCTCTTTTCCTTTCCCCACAGCGTCCACTGGCCATTTCTGTGGTAGGACAGATGAAAGATCCTACCTTTGCAACATTCATGTACCTGCTGTCCTGTGGGAAGCAGTCTTCCTTCTTCTGTTCCCAAGGACAGGAGTACACTGTGGTGTTCTGGGATGGAAAGGAAGACACCAGGTGAGGAGGCTCATATTAGTATTTGCTTGCTTTTTTCTTTTTAAGAAAAACTCCTTCAGCTTCTTCACTTACACCTCTGGGAGGGAGGTAAAGAAGGTGAAAGTGAATTTGGGTGTTTGCCAAGGATACAGTGAACACTGTTTTCCCAAACTCTTTTAATTGGGAACAGTGGTTGCTTTATAAAGGATATTTAATGAGCTTAACTCTGCTTCAGTTAATATGAGGAGAAGATTAGGGTGGTGTAATGATTCACACACACAGGATGAGGCATTTGCACATGAGAACAGACGTGTTCTGCCTTTCCTAATGAGGCCATTTAACACTAAACCTTTCCTAATGAGACTGCAGTTCCATCTCTGTTCTGCAAAGCAATTAAGCACATGCTTAAATCCTATTGAAATCATTGGGAGTTAACCACATGCCTGAAGCTGTGTGTGCATCCAAGTGTATACTTCCAGTAAAATGTGTGCTATACTGAATAGGCATGTGCTTTAAATGTTATTAAATTGTGAGTGAGATGATGGTATTTTGCTCAGCCACATGACCCATGGCTAGTTAGGATTATTTTTATGGATGTTAGTGATTTTTATAGCCAAAATCTTATTTGGAAACATTCACAAAATGATGTGAAATTTATATTAATGTGTTCATTATTTGTAAGCATTAACCTAATGGGAAAGGTACGTGATATGTTCATGAACTATTTACTTTGCTGTTTGTGGTGCCTGGCCAGTCATTCAGAGCAGACAGTGTAACTATTCCTGCTAAAACTGGTGAAAACACATGGGACTCACAGATTTATTTTGAATGCATGGATGATGTCCAAATATTCACAGCAATGTATCTCAGTGAATCTGCTTCCTGACTGGACAATCCACTTGCTGGAGACTGCTGAATAACAAATTTCTTAAAAGTGATGGATCTCAGGATGTATAATTGCTTGTGCCACAGTTGGTAAAACATCTGGGGCTCACAGATGTGGTTGTGAATATCCAGTTATTGTTCAAATACCCAAAACCCTATAAACCTTCCCAAACAAACAAAATCATATTAGTTACAAAATATTAATTACTCGTATTTGTAAATTACTTTATCAGGTTACAGATCTTTGCTCTTATTTGTAAGAATCATGCTGCTTTGTTTATGTACTAGAATAAGAAATGAAGCCAGATAATACTGAGGCAGTGAATTTGGAGAACAAGCACATATTCTCTTGAGAACCTAACAGGCAAGATGGGCTAAGACCTCCCAGCTATTAATTACTGCTATTCAGTTGGAGCTATTTGTCTCACAGCTGAATTATTGTAACAAACCACGTAAGTTCTCCTAATCCATTTCTGTGCAAAGTCGGATAGCTGCGTTTAAATCTTCACAGAAGCAATTGCCTATCTGCCCCCTGAGGAAGAGCCATGGCACATCTGCATTTCTCTTCCTTTGAGACGATTATCCGGAGGGGTGTAGATCCTTGCAGCAGCATCTAGATCTGGACAGTCACGTTAGGGCTTGGCCAGTACTATCCTGCAGCAGGCTGAATGTTGGCTATAGGAAATTGTTATTTGCTCCTTTCAGAAACTACACAGTGGTGAATCCAGAGAAAGGAGTCATAGAAGTGGAGAGGATGAGCTGCCCAGGAATGAAGCTATGCTGCCAACTAAAATTTCAGAACGCCCTGTGGGCTGCCACGGAGGTGAGCATTGCCTGCTCTTCAGTGCCCTGCTCAAGAGGGGTCTCATTAGAAGAGACACAAATGAAGAGAAAGAGCCTATTAAATTAGTAAAGCTAAGAGCATTTGAGACAATGGGTGTCTCAGATGAGCAGCAGGATTTTGCTGTCTCCGACTGTATTGTTTCTGCCTGTTACTTAGCTGATACCTAGATCAAAATCATGTCTCCTGGTGTTTAAAGCGATCGTGGGAAACTTGTCTTTCTGAGGCAAAACTTGTCAGATTATAGCCTATCTGTACCCAGAGCTGCATCTGGGAAATGTCCTTATCTGTAAGCGATAAAGGGAACCAGTGAAAGAAACCATGCGTTTAAGGGTGGGGCTTTGAAAGGGGCCTGAGGGATTTGAAAGTTGGTGGGAAATGGGTACCCAAGTTTTGTGTTCACCACAGCTGAAAAGATAAGAGTGAGAGGGCATGGCTGGTTTATCCCTCAGAGCCCTTGCCCTCCTATCAGAAAGGGCTGTGTTATGTGTCAACCGGTTCTGACACAATCATTTGACAGAAAACAAACAAAAATAGCTGAAACAAACTGAAATGTTCCCAAAGTTCTGTGTTTCAGAAAGGGGAAAAGAGGCCATGCTTGTTGAATAAGTATTTTGTGTTGCTTAATTCACTCCGCCCTAGCATGGATGCTGGAACTAAGTGAGAATATAGATCTTTTTTTCCCTTGTAGGAAAATAAGATATTTTGACTTTTTCTGTTCCCAAATTGAGGTAAAGTTCAAATATTCCTATTTTTTTCATAACAACAAGCATAGAAAAGTTACAATTTAAAAATTGTATTGCATGTTACATCCCATCTTTTTGATCAAAATGAAAGGTGTTGCTGTTCCCCAAAGGGAGTGCTCTATGTCAGTTTAGTAGATTTACAAGTTGTGGAGCAGGTGTTATCCCACATGCAATGTAACACTAGCTTTTCTTGAATTGACAGATTAATGCAAAATAACATACAATATGTTTCAATTGTCTTGACATATTTCAGATTGGGGGAGGAACAGAACTGGTCCCTTTAATCTATTTTTGGAAGAGTTTCAAAAATTATTACAAGAAATGGATTTGGGGTTGTCAAATGCTACTTTTAGATGTGGTGATAAAACACTTATAGTGGTGATTTTGGTGGCATTTGGATAGTGCATATACTGCCCACAACTCATTCGGGGTAAGGCAGTGCCTGCTTTCTACCCACAGACAAGCAAATGCTCTCCAGGGAAAACAGAGAGAGAGCCAGGCTTTGGATATCAAAAAATACAAGTGGAAATTGGTTTTGGAGGCAATTCGATCTTGTACAGGTATCAAAATATGAAAAGCATGGAAGATGATTGAAATTTATAGAATTTTGTATGCTCTTTCACAGGACCAGAAGATTTCTGTGTATGGGTTGCAGGGCATGTGTCCTCTAAAGACTCCACAGAAGGGTTTAGACACTCCCGCTGCTGTGAGCTGCTTCCTAGTAATACCTGTTGTCAAAAAGGTAAGGAGGCACCTAAAGGAAAAGGGGCATTTAGTGAGACTAAGCCATCTGCTGCCAGGCTGAGCTGCCAGGGTTTGCGTGGCTTGTCACTAGCCAGTGTTGAAGGACTTCCAATGCCCAGGAACATTTTGGCAGTGTAAGGAGAAGATTTCCAGGGCTCTGTGCCTCTGCCAGAAGACGGAGGTGTGGGCAAGAACCTGAGTCAGGGGACTAAAGCTGGCCCTTCCAAGCCTGCTGGGAAAATAGTCAAAATAGATCAAATTCCTCTGCGAGGAAGTTTTCCAGCTGCGTTTCCACATCACTGAGAGACAGGGTTTAAGCTGATCAAGCAAAGTAGAGGAGACATGAAACAATAATTAGAATAAAGATTTGTTAGCTACTAAAGACGAATGGGTATTTCCTAGCTGTGGTACTCACTCTTCCTCATGTGGGTGCATGCTGTCATTTGTGTGCACCATCATCTTTAAATATCATCTTGGCTCAGCCACACTTCGTTTTGGTTTTGAATGAGAACAGTTAGATAATACAGGCAGTCTAAGAGCTGCCTCTTATGGGTAATAACAAAAGTTATGTAGTATCTGTGTAGTTCTGGAATTGCTAACATTCAGTTACTGGCAAGAGAAATCTGACATGTCTGCCTATTGCGGGCAGGTCTTGGGAGATGAATAAAAACTGGGTTTGGGCTAAATTATCTCCAGTTTTGCTTACAGTCACCTCAAGTAAAAACATATAATTATATCCCAACATTATTGTTAGCTGTGTAGTTTTTCCAAATGCCAGCAGACTAGTATGTGTCCAAAAGCTCGATATGGAGCAGCTCTCTGAGTGACAGTGGAGCTGTTTTATACCACATGCCCGTTCTGCGTTACTGTCCATTTCTGACTCGTTTGCTCAGAATGCTGCATCACTGTAAACTGAATCTGAGGCAGATGGTTAGTGTAAGGTGTACTGCTTCACTTCCAAACATGGTGTAAGTAGGACTAAAGTAGGGCATAGATCTAAAGTTGGCACAGGGATGAATTTCACCCGCCGGGAGGCTACAATCTGTCGGCTTTCTTTGGCTCCCAGACCTGCAGCATTTCTCCACCATAGAGTTTCATTTCTGGTGTGTAGGGCAAATTTCTTTTTCATGCTGCCTGAGGTTTTCGTCCAGGGCAGTCGAATGAGTCTTTCACTTTCAGCTTTTCCACTGTCATACAGCTTGCAAAGCCATTCCTCAGGGTTTGCGAGTGGCTTTATGTCTCCTGGTTTCTATTTTCAGTTTGTGGCTTGCCTAGAAAATGTCATAAATAATGCCAGGCCCTACAATAGCAATATTGAGTCTAGACACCTCCCTTCCTCCCCCGACCCTACCCAACCTTTCAGAAATCCACATCCCTTCTTAGTTTATTGGACTTACTTTTTCCTCTCTCCTTTCTATGAATGAGTTTGGCAGTGAAATAGCCAGAGCAGCATCCATAGGGATGTACAGACCAGGTTGGCAAGAAACTAAACCATTTTTTGAAACAGCCAGTTCTTCCAGCAAGGCTAAGTGGAAAACTTACACTTTTCAAACTCACTGTAGGCCGCAGCGAGCTGTATCAGAGTTATCACACAATCATTATTGTCCAGCAGAGAAAAGAATTGCTCGCATTTCCCTGGGAAGAAAACCTTTAACTGATGAGATGTGAGGTAACTTGCAGTCAGAGGGATGTTGCTGGGAAGGGGAATTCTTTATGACTGCCTTGGGAAGACTGGTCCAAAAGAAATAGTTTCCAAAACTTGGTTTCTCATCCAAAGGAAGCATCATGGAAATTTAAAAGCAGCAGAGAGGGGCCCAGAATCCAAAACTCACCCGCTAAGGAAAAGTCTTGTACAATTTAATTGTTGTTATTCTGTTGCATGCTTTCTGTCACCAATATCCTTGTTTGTGGCAAACAATAAAATTTTCAGTACATTTCTTTTCAGAAAAAAAACCCAAATAAGCGAACAGATTAAAAAGAGCAAAACACGATACTTTCTGAAATGGTTTGCAGCATCCTTACAGAAAAACCTGAATGGGCGCAAGCCTCTGGCCTCTTGCAAAAACCTGGAACTCACAAAAACAAAAGCATCATTTAAAGGCTGCAGCCTACTGTGGCGTTTGCTGCCAGCAGTGCCAGACCCTGTGGGGAAGAGAGGAGGAGGTGACCCAGGCTGTGGTGTCAGGGGCTGTATTTTTTTTTAACCTGCTCGCAGCAGCCGTCCTGGCAGCTCAGAGCCTTGCGCTGTCCTTAGCTGCAAGGACAGGACGTCTGGAGCCAGCTCATCTCCTGCACATCACATACCGTCACAGTCCCACTCCACAGCCTTCCTCCCTGGCACAGCGGGACTTCTGGCAGGATGGAGACTTCAAATGCAGTTTTGTTGCTGTGTGTTTTTGTTGGCTCTTGGCGGAGCCCAAATGTTGAAAATGAATTCTGAGAAAGTTACTTAAGGTTTCTGGAGGCTCCTGCCCTGCCTGCCTTTGGTCACTGTTGTAATACTCTGACTGGTAGAGTTTTGCCTCACTGTCCGGGTGCACCAGCACCTAATAAAGTCTAAAGTCTAGTGAGTCAGTGGCACTCAGAGGTGGGTGGCCTTTGACGTGATCTTCTGTGAAATGGGTCACACCTTCATCTGGGTCAGGCAACCTTGGCAGGTTGAGGGCATTTCTCAGCACTTGAGTTCCTGCTCCTTCTTTCCTAAACAGAGAGATAGCAACAGGGGCTGGATCGAAACAGGTCCTGATAGCCAGGGCTCTGAGTAGTAAGTGCCCCAAAGCATAAAATACCTTCCAGATTTGCTTCCACCATTGTGGTATTCCAGACAGGATAGAATTTGACAGAGTCGTTATTACCAATAAAGCTGGGTGGGGATCGCTGACGCAGTTCTGCCCCGTTATGGTGCCGATTGCCCAATGCAGGGGAAATTTTGCCTATGGAACCCAGAGAGGAATTTGAATTCTCTTCTGCAGTAGCTGACACTAAGCAAAGCAATCAGAATATTTTTGGTGAAAATTATGGTTGGATAATTCAGCATTTTTAATTCAAAGGTGACAAAATAGAGATCTCCGAAGACTTTTAGTGTCCTGTATCACATTAGGGGCAGTTCAGGTTGCCGTACCCACATTATGGTTAATTTCAGATACTCCCATTTCAATTTAAATTTTCCATTTTTCGTAAAAAATACCTATTGTGCAAAGCCCTTTGGATTGAAAGAAGTTGGACCATTTTCACTAGAGAAATGTGGGCTGTTCTGCTTTGTTTTGTTCTGTATAAAATAATTGACCTCCTTTCCAAAGAAAAAGTAACCCAAAACCCAGCTTGTGCAAAGCATCATGCCACGTTCCAACCTTTTGATGGAACTCCCTGGCAAACCCATATCCAGGAGCCTTTGCACCAGATCCACATGGCAGCAGGGAAACGGCACCAAACACTGCAGGCTATTTGGGTTTATTTTAATTAGTGGTTGGAGAATAGGGTCTGGACTGAGTTGAAGTCCAAGTCCCATTTCACAACTTTCCACTTGCTTCCCTATTTTTTCCCATTACAGTAAAATTCTGCCGTGATTTGGATTAGTCATACAAGCTGAGCGCACTCATGGTTTTACTCATACTTTGTATGCAGATAGCATTTTTTTGTCCAAGACTCTTAATGAGCCTTGCAAACAGTGCTGTGAATTACATGAATAGTTACCATTATGATATCTGCCCTTTGGTGTCTGAGAGCAATTCAAGGTACTGATTGTGGCCTCTACAGATTTAAGCAACCTGGGCTGGCATGGCCAAGAACCTCAAAAGGGCACAGGATTTCCCTTGATTTATGAGCAACAGAGGGTGACATGGGGTCCCTGTCCCATCTCGCAAAGGTGGGCAGCGTCCCAGGCGTGCCGGGAAGCAGAGCTCCCTGCCACAGCGGGGCTGCCGAGGGGTGAGGTCGTGTCGGTTCAGCTGGCGATGTTCTGTCTGGTTCTGTTCGCTTTGCTTTAGTCCGACCAGATTTTAACAACAGCAAAAAAGCCCTGGGCAAAGGGTCTTTTTTTAGAATTTATTGCTCCTCAGGGAGGAAATACAAAAGCCTTTGAGGTAGGTATTGTTTTATCTGCTTCACAGATGGGGAAGTTTCTGGTACAGACCCAAAGTCATGGGGAGTTTTGTTCCCGAGAGATCCATTTCCCAGTCTGTTTAACAGTATTTTGCACCGCTGTGATGAGCTGGAGGAGTCAAGGACCCAGCAAGCCGTGGGCTCCTCGCTGTCTCCCCTCCACAGGACGTGACAGTACCCATCGCAGCGGTGCCGCAGAGCACTGCACTGGTGCTCAGTGCTGGCTGTGGCTCCTGCAGCCAACACATCTCTACAATTAGAAGCAGGTTTTTAACTACCTGCAGAATTGTGCATGGCACTTGGCAGCCACTTTGCTGAACTGCTGCTGCTTCTGTGCCCTCTATTGGGACGCCTGTGAGTGATCAGTGTATGCTCTTGTTTGTCTCCCTGTTTTTCCATTTTCACTGCATTTCTTCCACTCCTCTCCTGCCTACACTGATAGCAATAGCTTTACTCTTTTTGGAAGTGGGCCGGGTTTCTACAGCTGGATTCCTAGGATTGTGATGGCTGTCTGAACATACTCCAGCTTGCATTTCTTAACCTTTAGGGAAAGTTGCCAGGTCCGTCTGTCCTCCCTTGCCAATAAAGAGAGGTAATACTGGGTGAGAGGCGTATGGCTCTCCAGCAGCTTCTAGGTAATGACTGCTTTTTATGTTGCTGTTATCACTGAGTGATTTGGGGTGAGTTACTGGTACACTTGCAGAATTGTGAGAGGCAGCCAGAGAAAGCTCTTGTATTGCAGAGAAGTAAAGAATCCAGATAGTAAATCCGTTCTTTTACTTGCAGAACTCGTATGTGGTGCTGGCCGGCTTGTCAGATGGACTTGTAGCAGTGTTTTCAGTGTCCCAGGGCATCCCAGAGGACAGCTGCTCCTACCTGTGCTCCCACACTGCAAACCGGTCCAAATTCAACATTTCTGATGATGACCCCCGGCAGAATCCATACCCCGTGAAGGCCATGGAGATCACCAACAGTGGAGCAGAGGTCTGGTACAGCAATGGCCCTGGCATCCTCATCATAGACTGTGCCACGATGGAGATCAGCAGGAGGCTGGAGCCCTTCAGCCCACCATCGGTGATCACTTCGATTGCCTGCAACTCCGAGTGTCACGGGGAAGAGGTGGTGTGGTGTCTGGACAATAAAAGCAATTTCCTGGTGATGTATCATGCTACCACCTACCAGCTCTGTGCACGCTACTTCTGCGGAGACTGCAGCCCTCTCAGAGACATGTTTACAATCCAGCAGCCTTCAACAGCCATCCCAGCTACAGCACCTATAAACCACAGCACCACGGAGAACAATGCACTGGTGGATATGAGCATTATCTACAGCCCAGAGGTTGGCACACAGATACTAAACCACCAGGACTCACTCACAGATTATTGCTCTGTGTCTTCCTACTCCTCCTCGCCTCCTAACAGGATAACCCGGTGTCCCTCCAGCCTACCCAGCTCGCCCACAAGTTCTTCCAGTGCACTGCTCTCTACAGATTTTGAGGAGTCTGACAGATTTCATGAGTTGAAGCCTTCACTGGATCATGATGCTGTGTCTGCTGGTGACAACGTGCAGCACCTCCAAGCTGTCAAGATTCTTCCAGTGAAAGACCTCATATGGATCCCCAGGTGAGTAAGTTGCTTCTCAAAGCAACTTCATCAGAATCCCTCCTGGGCTGAACATGATATTATCCATGGCTAATTCAGGAGATTTTGCATTCCCAGTATGATTCAGCTGGCCAGAAAGTCGAACTACCATTAAGAAATGTTGTTCCCAGTACAGTGGTACATTGATTTTCTACCACTTTTTAAAGATAACTGGTGCTGAGCAGAATGGCCACGTCTGAAGTCTTGCCAGATTCATTTCAGCAGAGTGAGAAGGTGGGTGATAAGACTCAAAGCCCTGTTTTCCCTGGTCCTAAGGAGGCAATGAACAGCCAGCAGCTTTCTTGCTCAGACACAACCCTGACAGGTGCTGTTGCCTCCTGCTGACAGAAACCCTGAGAATGTATTTTTGCCTGTTCTGGGGGGCTGTCACTGTAGTGGATTCGGGATCACAGTGCCCCCTTCCCTGCAAAGGTCGTGTAACCGCAGGAGGGATGGCAGCAGAGAGGATGGATACCCAACATGGATCTTAGCTGCCAGCAGTCCCCATTGCTGAACACGTGACATCAACCCTGTTTCTTTTCTAGGAGAGGAGGGGATATCATCGTTATCGGACTGGAGAAGGAATCTGGCACCCAGCGGGGCAGAGTGATTGCTGTGCTGAAGGCTGGGGAGCTGGCTCCCTATGGGTGAGGCTGACTGGGCAGAGCCCGAACACCAGTTTGCAGGGAGAGGAGGGGACTGGGTGGCACAGGTTAGCTCTGCAGGGTCTCAGGGCTCTCAGGAGCTTCTTCTTCACTTCCAGCAGTGTCTGAGAAGGTCCCAGCCCCAGGAGACACAGTTACTGGTTGCACATTAGGGCACGTGCATGATTTTATAGCATGACAGATGGGGAGGGGCAGGTAGCATGACTAGAGAGACCAAGTACCCCTGTAACGAGACAGACAGGACCATCCTGCACACGGCAATGAACATTGGTCTGATCCTGGCTGGTGCTGCCTCCCGGTGCTCTGCGGGCACCTGGCAGAAGATCGGTGGAGCTTGGCAGACTCAGGCCCTATGTTAAGAACAAGAGATGTATTTATGCAGAGCGTAGCGCTTGTCTGTGGCTGCATTCACGTGGATCAGGTTGACGTTCTGGCTCTAAATGAGCACCTTTGTGCTGTCGGCAGTGACGGACGGGAGAAGGCTCCTGGAGCACAGGGGAGAGCAGTTATATACATTAATTTAAAATGTTTCATACAGCGAACGAGAGTCCAAGTAAATAAATAGCTGCTAGGGAGATGGGAGTGTTCCTTCTGATCACTTAAATACCAGTCTGGGATCGTACTAGTTACGTCCAAACAAATGGAGGTTAAGCAGTGCTAAGGATTATAAACGATCATTTATTACCACTGAGCAAACACAGCAAATTATCAAAGTACTGCTGCCATTCCCTCTGCTTGATAATTGAGTGTCTTTATCAATGACTAGGGGTTGGCGTATTGTCTTTATTTTTCAGACATAACTGTTTTGCTTGCCCCAGATGAAGCGTGGCATTAAGGCAGAGTGACACAGCCATCTCAGACTTGTCCTGCTTTGCTGTCTTTCAGCCTGGCTGGTTCAGGCATGATGACCATTGACTCACCCTGTTTTACCAGCAGGATAAAGACCAGCTGATAGTATCTGCCTCCTCCAAGCCCCTCCAAGTGCAGAGTGGTGTAGGGAGGGGAGGGAATGGAATGGCTTCTTAGGGGTAGTTTGTGATAAAAGCCAGCTGCCGAGGCAGCCCAAGTTGCCAGAGCTCCCCATCGAGGGGGCCTTCCAGGGGGAAACAGTTTTGGGCTGGTCTTTCCCCATCTGCTATCAGAGCAGTAGAATGAGACCAGGAAGGGCTGGATTCCTGTCCCTTGAACCTTGCAAGCACAGAAGTGTCATCTTCTGCCTCTGGGCTGTCTTCAGGGTCAGCTTCAACTACTGTTGTTTGATAAGGTAAGATGCTTACAACACCATGAAGGGAAGTACATGCAATGTGATGCTGTCGTGCAAGACTCCTCCTGTGCCAACCATGTGTGTTCCTTGGCTGTTGTCATAGCCATGTCTGCTGATCCAAACTGGAGACTCATACCCTGAGGAGGCAGAGCTGGGCTCCATCCTGCTCCCACACCACATTTCAGGCTGTGGAGGCTCTCAGCAGCCTGCTAGCCATGGCATGATGTGGGCTGTTTTGAAAATGCACAGCTGGCAGCAGGCAAGAGTCTGTGGATTTAGCAAATCAGGAGATTAACGGCAACTTTGAAATGTCACAGCAGACTTAAACACCCACCTGCATGTTTAGGCACCTGAATCCCTTTAAAAAGCTTTTCCCGTGTCACTGAGCCACTTGTTTTTGTGGTGACATAGTTTCTGATCCCTGTCTTTGTTACCTTCTCCTTTCTCAAGTATTCACAGCTTATAAAAGGAGATCCAATAGCTGGAAAGGAAAGCTTGTGAGTCAGTGCCTCCCAGATGAGTGGCAGTGCACTGTGTTAGCAGCACTGCTCTCTGCCATAACGCCTTTCTCTGCTCTGTTCTTCCTTCCCCAGGACGCTGGTGGATGCTGCTCTCATAGCAAAGGACACAGTTGTGTGCTGCTTTGAGAATGAAAACATGGAGTGGTGCCTGGCTGTCTGGAGGGGCTGGAGTGCCAGAGATTTTGACATTTTCTACCAGGCCTACGAAGAGCTGGGAAGGCTTGAAACCTGCATGCGAAAAAGAAGGTAGTGCTTGTGGCACTGGGAACCGAGGCTCGACGAAAGGCAAAGGTGTCCTGCTCTGAGCACGCCTGGACTCCAAGACACAGCCCTGGAGAGGCAGGGGATGAGGGGTGCATGGGGGGAGCGTGTATCTGGTTTGCTGCTAATGAGTGCCACAGTATTCCCGTGGCTGAAACCCCATCAGGACTTCTGGGGACTGAAGATGCTGAGCGGTGAGCAGGGCAGGGATGAGCCCAGGCGCTGGACCGCCTCTCCATGCTCTTGCTCCGTTACACACTCTCCTGCAGTAGTCGAGAGCGGAAGATGGAGGTGCCTGCTCATGCCTCCATTTCCAGTTCCTTCTTCCCCACTTTTCATTCCTTTCTCCCCTTCAGCATGTCCCAGCTGCTGCTGCTGCTTCTGCTGCTTTTATAGTGTATGTTGTCAGCCAGGAGAGCTCCATTAACCTCAGCGGGCTCTTTCTTGGGATCCTGGCTGGTGGTGTGGTTCACTGTGGGCTGATCCACCCTCCTCTGGGGGAAAATACATGTGCTGGAAGCCCGGCACTACTACCCACATCCCTGCGTGTTTGGCAGAGGCTAGTTCAGGTGTAGCCCCAGTTGTGACTGCTGTGTAGAGGCATCCAGGTATAAGGACCAGCAGTAAGCTTTGGCTGGCCATCACACTTCTGCTTCCTAAAAGCTATTGTGGTGCAGTGTTACTGTGAGAGAGGCCAAAATAATCTGACAATACCACACAATCTCAGTAAGTGAGTGAGCAATTTAATTGCACTGTTGCAAAGTCAGTTGGAAATAGAGCTGTTACAAAGCAAAGCCACTCGTTTTGACAGGTACCCCCCAGTGTAAGAAAGGGGAGCCCTGTGACCAGGAAGGTTTATAAACTGTCTTTCATCCAGTCCTCTTTCTTTTGATAAATGCATTCTGGAGTATCGGGAATACAATAAGCTTCATTTGCCTGTGTATCTATGCAGCTTCTGCTCACCACAGCTTTTATTTTATCTTCATTAGTGGCCTGGGATGATGTTTTGGCTCTGAATACAATTGCACTTAGTTGTCCCAAGCATGTACAGCAGTGTAAAGAGTGAACCCGCCTAAGCACCCTGTAAAAAGGTGTACAGTTTGCATTTTAGATCTTTTTTTTTCCTATCCCAAGGAACTTGTGTGAGCATCGGCAAGGCTGGCCAAGGCCGAAAGGGCAGGTTAACCCTCTGGTTCACATTTCTGTTAGAAATTGGCTAGAATATCCAGGCTGCTAGAATATCCTTCTTCAGAAACAGAGTGTATGTCAAAATAAACAGATTCCTCCCCACAATGACACTGCCTTGGTGGCACTTTTTATTGGCAGCCTCTGCCTGCGTCAGCTCCAAGGTGTTTGGCGTTCGCAGCATCTGATTAGAATGCATGTCCTCCTGATGAGCATAGCTTGAATCAGATTTACAGGTACTGTCAGTCTTCTTACCCATCCTGGCCTGTCCCCTGTGGCTCCTCCAGCAGCTGGTGAAGCAGGTACAACAGCACCGCTGTGCCCTGGTTTGCTCTCCCTCAGCAGGACAAGCCCTCCTGCCTGTGGTCTCAGAGATGGGGAAGAGACAGCTCAGCCTGTCGCTGCCACTGTGGTTTGACAGGCGTTTTCACAGCTGCCCCAAGAGCTTGGCCTGACTCAAGCTGAGCTGTGGAATGGCTGTATCAGCGTCAAGGCTAATTAACTGCCATTCTCTGGAACAGTCTCACCTACCTCCCATCCTGCTGCGCAGCCCCAAACCTGCACCTGCCTGCTGCGTACACCCCATCACCTGAGCTGGGCTTCATCCAGATCATGTCGCCTTTCCAGGTGCCAGAGCCCTTTTGCACACTTGTACTATTTTGTGATCCTTGAAGCCCCAAGAGGGGCTATAAAACAGTTTGTACTTTCATTCAGCTTTGCAGGTTTTCCTGGAGAAAGCGCTCCCTGGAACAGCCGCAACCAGTCCTTAACATCCCTCGAGCAGAACATCACATTGTCTCCAAAGCGTGGGGCCACGCTCTCCACAGGCTCCCCAGCACCCACAGGGGTCAGCTGGAGCCTTTCCCAACCTTCGATGGGCACTGGTTGAGGCCACCACAAAAGGGGCTTTGTTCTGCTCGCTGCCGCGCGCTCTGGAGCTGTTATTGCACACAGGCAAGTGCACACGCTGCCCCAGGCACACCGAAACATCGCTGCTCCAAACCCCCTGCTGCCGGCATCACCCGTGGGTGGGAAGGGTTAGGGAAGGGAGTGGGAGAGAAGCAAATGACACTGCATGCTGGCATGAGAGCTCCTTGCCACAGGGACAGGAGTGAATGTGTACCGAAAACTCCTGGGGACAAGGGGCTGGTTCCCAGAAGTGCCTGAGAGCCTGAATATCCCCACCTTCAGCAAACCTGAAACCTCATTAACACAAGGCTCCATTAAGTAAGCCACACATGTGCTGCGGGAATAAATCCCCAGGGGCAAAAATAAACAGAAATTAAAAACAAAATTGAAAGAGCTCCATCAGTTCAGGCAGTTTAATTAATATTTCAATGCTTATTCCCAACCTTTCCACTAGCAAAGCGTGTTCTGCTCCCAGCAGGACTGACAGCAGGTACAAGTGAGGGGTGTCATCTGACCCCCGTCATCCATCCCTGGGGAAGGGGATAGGCTTGAGGCCAAAGGCAGGAAAACCCCCTAAAACCCTGGAGCAAGGAGCTGCCTGAGCTCCAGGCACTGGTGACAGAAGTCCCCAATACTTGTCGCTTGGGCCGTGACACTGCAGGTACGGGAGCCCTTGCTGTTTCTTTTCAGCTTCTAAAAATAATGTTGTTAGGAGCCTGGAGGGATTTGTTCCTTCAGCCAACCGAGGAGAGACAAGAAAACAGCTTAGTTTTATTTTGTCAATGTCAAGTTTCCCCCAGCTCATCTTGGAGCAGCGGGAGCGCACAGAAAGGGCTCGACACTGGGACGAAAGCGGATGCTCTCAGATGAGATTAACCCCGGCTCTGGCAGCAGGAGGGAGGCTGGTGCTGAGGCCATTAATTACTCACTGAGGAAGCAGGGAGATTCACAGGACCTGCTGCCACCAGGATTAATTGAGCTGTTGGAGCTAGAGCACCCGCGCCACTGCAGCTCCCAAACCTGGCTTCCACTCCTCTCCCAGCTGCCTGCTGTAAGCAGGGAGCTGCATGCTGCAGTCAGGGTTCTTCCCCAACGTCCTCGACTGTCCTCCGCCTGCTTTGGAAGAAAAAGAAGGTAATTGCCATCTGGGCACTGGTCACTGTTCCTGGTTTCAGCTGTTTCTTTGCTGGTGCGGTGAGCAGGATGCAGGGTCAGGAGCTGGGATGGAAACACCTGCTGTGCCCAACACCCGGGTTCCTGGTGGGGCTCAGGGCATGGTCTGAGCAGTTGGGGGAGGGCAGGTGTGACATGGATGAAACTGCTGGTTGTTCGCCGACTCCGGTGCTTGCTTAGGGTGTTTGCGGGAACTGGAGTGCTTCAGGTGCACCAACCCCATGCTGCCCAAAGCCAAATGGCTCTCTGTCTGCAGGAAAATAGGGCACCATTAAAGCTAATTCTGCTAGCAGAGCAGCCCTATTGCTCATGCTGCCCTGGGCAGCAGTGCAGGATCAGGCCCAACTTCCTGCAGAGCAGTTCAGCACCTTGGCCCCTTCCTGCTGCTCATGGAACCACCTGATAGGATTACACCCTTGCAGTCTCATTGCTGGGCACATCCCTCTCTCTAATCCAGGCACTGCCTGGGAAGAAGGCCATGGAAAGGGCAATTTAATGGTATTAGAAGTTTCCCCAGTCCTGGACAGGTAACCTTGGCAGAAAACAGGTGCCCTGCGTGGTGCTGCCTGGGCTGCACTGAACAGTTTCCAACCCCACAGCATCTCGGGTTCAGCTCCCATAAGAGCAGCAGCTCTGCAGGAACCAGGCTGCAGGGACCAGGAGCAGCAGCTGGGCAGCAGACAGAGGAGTAGGAAGGACAGCAAATCCAATCATATTTTTAACTTTGCAGCGTCATGAGAAATTAAAAACAGGACTTCATTTCCCATCCCTTGAACAAAGCAGTGAAGGAGCAGGAGCTGCTGCCCAAGCTGGTTCCCGCTCCCCTTTGCTCTTGCTCTGCCACCAAAGCCCAGCACAAGCATTAAAACACCTCGTAGTTGCTTGCACTCAACAGCCTGGGTGGCTTTGCATGCTTTTGAGGCTTAAAAAGCCATTTTGAGCTTCATTTTTTCAAGAGCTGGGTGACTCAAATGGTTTTCTCTTCTCTGTTACGTTCAACGTGCAGAAAACCAAAATCATATTTTCACATATTAGACCAAACCCTACCTCTCGTGCCCAGTGACAGATGTTGGGGCAGGTGGACATTGACGCACAAGCTGGTTGCTCCTCCATCCCGCACTGCACCAAGGGCTCTTTGCTGCAATGTAAGGAAAAATTAGGTGATTTTTTAAGGGCCATGGGGAATGGAGTAGCTCTGGCTGCTTTGTATTCTGCTACCGAAAGGACAGAGGAAATTAGTTTTCTTTAAGCAAACTTCAAAAGGACAGGAAATATTGGCTATTTCAGGCTGCCAGCCTGTCCTTGGCTTACCCGGGCTGGTGGCGGTGGGACGGGGAGCAGCGCTGGGCTCCGGCAGCTGAACTGGCTTCGTGGCCCTGTCTTTGTCCTGTGTGGGCAGGAGGAGGCTGCTGCTCTTCACCACCAATGCCCAAGGAAATAACACCAAGATTAAAAAAAAAAAAACAAACCAAAACCCCCAGGAAAGACCCATTCAAAACACATCAGCTGGGTTTACCCAGCCTGGTTCCTCTCCCTCCCGGTCCAGCACTGGCAGGCCTGGGAAGATGATGCTTTCTGGCCACGATGAGCCCTTCCATGATTTTTTTTTTTATTCCCCATCCCTGTTTGTGCTTTTGCGTTTACAGCAGCACCTCCTCAGACTCCTCTAAGTCTTGATAATTTCTCCTTTGTGCCATGAGATTTCTGCAGTGTGCAGCTGTCTCTCCTGGTGCCACCAGCCCGGTGACACAGAGCCCCAGCAGCAATGCTGCTCCCCTTCCACCTGCTCCTGGCCAAAGCAGCTCCGCTAACGGGCCGGCTCTGAGCTGAGTTAGACACATGTGGTGCCTGCAGCCCATCAACCAGCTGAGGCCTCCTGTGAGCGCTGGAGGGATGGTGGTTTGGAATGGTGCAGAGATGGAGGGATGGCAGCTTGTAGGAATGGAGGGATGGAAGTGATGCTAGTGGCACACGGACCCAGGGAAGCTGCTGCCACGCCCCTAGGGAGCTGGTGGGGATAGGTCGGGGGGAGGTCAGGGTCTGGACCCCATCAGGCTCTGCCCCCACCCACCACTATGTGCAGTCACACAATCGCAGGGAGCAGGAGGAGCTCAGCACCCCACATACCCACGGAAGCTGCAGACCAACCTGTGCCATGTATTTGGCCCTTCCTTCTCTGTTTTCTTTCTCAGAAATCATAAACCCCATTCAGAGGATTAGAAGAGAACAACCAGCCTCAAATATAATGTCCCTTGGCTGTGGTGGCCTGGACACCCTTGGCAGAGGACAAATGGCTCCTGCCACTGGCAGGGGACACCCAGCACCACCTCTGTTCCTGGCCAAACCTGCTGCGGCGGTTGCCCGTCCCCACTCGCTCCCTGGATGTTGCACTGGGACAATCTGGGGAGGTCGTGGCTGAAAGAAGCACTAAGGTGGCTGCATCCTGCCAGGGGGACAGAGAAAATTATTAGACATTGGAGGCTTCTCTATACATTTTAGTCTTGGTGGTTTTCATTGGTTTTTTCCTCTTTTCTTTGACAATAAGGTCTTTTACCGCACACACTTGAGGAAGGTGTTTTATCAGGCTTTTTTTTTCCCGGCATTTTTTTTCCCCAACAACGAGTGCTGCTGGATCGAACTGCGGTCCCAGCCCCCACTCCAAGGCAGGATGGGGATCCCAACACTGCACACCATCACCCCAAGCTCTGGTGATTGCTCCGGTGGCAATGGGGGTTGGTTTCCAGACTATTAAACACCCCAGTGTGATCTTCCATCCCTAATAAACCTTCCTGCAGGGACATGTTGGTCTGAACTCCAGACAAAGGGTTTCCCTCTGATTTCCACTGTGCTCATGGTCTGCTCCTTAAGGCTGCAGCCAGTGGGACCCCTTCTGAGAACAAGACAACTTAAATTTTGCCAATTTTTTTCAAAAAAAAAATAGAGCTGCCTGGTCTCCTTTTGCAAACACTGCCCAGCTCTCTTGTGCCCAGCTCCTGGTGTCCTGGGAGGCAGCAGCCGTCACCAGTCAGCGTGATGCTTGCTGCAATCCAGACATGAGCATGGGTTGGGAGGGGGCCCTGGTAGCCACATCAAAATCCCTTTCCATTACCAGGCTGCTGGCCCTGTACAGGGACTTCATTGTTCCCACCGCAAGCTCCTGCAGCAGAGACCGAAACAACGTGAGCGTCTCACTTGGTGTCCCCTCGACCACCCCTCAGAGAAACCCCAGTGCCAGTGTGAGGGGTGGTTTTCAGACATAGGAGGGGGTTTTGCAGCTTTGGGCTCTGAGGAGCAGTGTGGCAAATTGGAGGAACACCCTTGCTTGCAGAGCTGTCACTGAGTCTGCAGGTGAGCAGCTGAAGACGTCACCCGCATTGGAGTTTGCTCCCTGGCCCAGGTGCCTCTGCTGTACAGGCTGTCCTGGATGGGACTGGGGGTGACAATGAGGATGGGGCTGATGATGAGGGTGTGGGTGCAGATGAGGATGGGGCTGGGATACCAGTGGAGATAGGGGTCAGGAACGGTGCTGAGCCTGGGCTTAACTGGGGCAGAGGCTCAGCCCCAGGGGCTGTGCAGAAGAGTGATTTCAGCAGTGGGCAATGGGCTAGGGCACGTACCCACCCCATGAGACTGCACGTCTGCAGCTATTCAGGCTCCCCAGGGCCGCTGGGGTCCTGCCTGGCCATGTGGAGCCACCTTGGCTCCACCTTTCATTTCTGCACCACCTGAACTACTGCTCACAGAGCCAACACTGACAAGGTAAACAGCCTTTATCTGCCCCGTATCACAGCGCATTTGCTTTGGAAGTTTGTTTTATTGCAGAATTACTTTAAACTGTGTCCTTTATATGAGCCTTCTTATTGAAAAGTCAATAGTATAATGGTGTCATAATTTTTTTGTCCTCCTTTTCTAAAAAAATATTGGGTGAAGGTTTAGCAGGACCCAGGGAAAGCCTTTCAGCACCCCAAGCCATGCAGTGGGGACCCCCAGTCTCCAAGACATTTGAGCTCAGTGGGCTGGAAATGTTGGAGCCAATTCAGGTCAATTAAAGTTGAGGTCTTTATTGAATTAAAGTGTGAAAGTAAATACAGCCAGCCCAGGATTCGGTCTGTTATTTTTCTGATGGTAATTCAATTTTTTTTGCTCTGCTCATAAACGTGATTTAAAAGGTGGTAGAGAGTCCTGGGCTGGAGGAGAGTCAGGAGATGGGGTTTTGGAGCTTGGAAAGGACGTAAACTGGTTTCTTGCACCTGGGAAAGCATCGGCAGCACCTTGGACATGAAGAATACTTCTTCTGGCAGGAGCAACCAGGTGAAATCCTGTAAAGAGTCAGGGAAGGAAACCTCGAGGGATGGGGCTGCACTGCAGCTCAACATGCCTTGGCCAGGGAGCCTGGGAAGTCTCCAAGACCGCCCCTGCCCCATGGAGGAGACGGCCCTTGAGTTCCAGCTGGCACCACAGCCCCCTAAGTTTGCTCCAGCCGGTGCAATAATTCACACTGGGAGCGCAGACCTGGGGAGCCCCATTGGCTTAAGCCAGGTCCTAACGTGGCCAGTATCGCACCACCACGTCTCAGAGCAGAGGAGGAACCTGGAAGCATCTGACACCAGTAAGGTGCTCTCCAGTTTTAATGCCTCTGGAAGATTTTCCTTCCAAAAAGCTCCGGAGTCAGGCTGGCTGTGCAAGCAGAGTATTTTTAGCAAGTATTCACGCGAAATGGCTTAGGCTCATAATTTGCAATGTAAAGTTAAAGCTCCAGCAAAAACTCAGACTAAGCAGATTTGGGGGCAGCGGGACTTTCTTGCTGATCTTGCTGAAAGGAACTGTACAGCCAGGGCAAGGGAAACTGCTGGAGGCTGGAGCTGGTCACTGGTTTTTCAGGGCGATAAAACCCCACTGTGCCTAAAGGCCCAAACCTTCAAACCCTTCCATGGACTATGACTCTGCAGACCAACACAGAAATAATTAACGTGTAAGTGGTCGCACCGAGCACAACAGTCCCGTGCCACCTTCCCCAGATCCAGGCTTTCTTCATGTCCTTTGCCTCCTTTTGTTGTTATTGATCCTTCAGCAAAGAAATGAGCTGCTGGGAGGGAAATGCTTTTAGAAAACAGGGTAATAAATTCAGCTCCCCCCTCACTGCCTCTCTCTGAAGTTTCACATTGCAATTTAACTCCAGTGACTGATGAACGTTCACGAACAAAGAGCCAACTGCAGCTTCAAGACACCCCAGCTCCAGGCTCACAGTGGATTTTGGCCATTCTCCACCTTACAAATGTCCCTGTCAGGAGGAAGGACCAAGGCTGCCTTTAGGCTCCTTTGCAGCTCCTTTCCAGTCTTCAGCTCAGCCCCTCCTGTTTCAGAGCTGCCAAAAGAGACCCTGGGGACAGGAACTGCCAGAGGGAGCACTGGGTGGGGACATCAAACCCCTGACATGCAACACGGGACTGGGCAATGAAAATACCTGACGGGTGAGCATAGCGATGGGTCACCTCTGTGCTCCAGGGCATGGTCCCTCACTGGTCAGAAACAGCTGCTCCCGCAGCTCAGCAGAGATAAAGAGCACCCAAAGCTCTCTGGAGCCACCAACATACCAAGCCATTGGCTAGAGCAAGCAGAGACAATGTAGGTTAGAAACACCACATGACGACATCACTCACCGTGATCCCCAGGAAGACTGGAATGGTGAAACATTTCCAAATTTTGACTCCCTGGTTGATCGTCTGTGTGGGTGCAGAGGGCAGAGCTTGCTCCCGTGGGTGTCTAGAAAAGGTGGAAGGGTTTAAATCCAAGCGTTGAGGGGCTGTAAAGCTCTGCTTGGGAGGGAGTTTTGTACTAAGCCTGTCCATGACCAGCACAGCATTGGATGTGAGTTACAGACGCTGGAAGAATAACGGAAAGCAGCATCTCATATTTTTAATTGCTTTAATAAAGAAAAGAAGTATCTCAAGCTATAGCAAACCTCAATAAATTAACTCTCGGTACACCCTGCTCTTCAATGCCAGAATGACACCATGTCTTGTTTTTTCAGCGTACTGGAGGCAAACCCTCATGGGTTTTCCAACATGAACTGGCTTCTCAGCCCAAAAGAAACTTCTCTCTGAATCAACCAACCAGAGCAAACTGCAAATGAAACATTCCAGTCCCCAGACGGGAGTTTTGTCAGGGGCTGGGTTAGCACTTGCCAGCCGATGACTTCAACCTGGTCAAGGTCCTGACAACCTGGGCACCCACTTTAGTACAAATAGGGTTTTATAAGGATAGGCTTTATCATAGACAGTTGTAATTCAAAATTTAACTTTAAAACAGATTATTTGAAGCTGCGAGTCCATAAAATATGTGGTCAGTTAAGATGTGGAGCCTCAAGAGTCGACTCCAAGCTTGGTGCAGAACTCATTTGATGCTGCTTGGGCAAGTTTGGCAACAGAACCGGAACCGCAGCAAATGAGCAAAAAAACCCAGTACCAGATGGGTGCCTTTCTCTGAATGGCTTTTTCCATTTACATGCATTCTGCTTTTACCAGCTGTTAAAAAAAGGTCCTACATCATCATAAATGTTAATAAATATAGGGTAAGCACAGGGCTTTTTCTCCCCCTTCTTTTAGTAGTTCTTTAGGTTCTGTAGTCTTCAAACTCTTCTCTGTAGCCACAAATGAGTTGCTTTTTTTTTAATTCCCCTGGTGTGAAGAAACGCTTCTGAAATCCCTAATATTCTTGCCTTGGGCCTTCATTTTTACATTTAAAAGCCTCAAATTTTACATAAAAAGGCCTTACACCGATATTGAACAACTGCGATAAAACCGGCAGAGCTATTAAAAATAAGTGCTCGGCACACTCAGTAATTATTTCTACTGTGTTTTGAATACACAAATTGTTACTCAGTTATTCAGAATTGTCATCCTACGCATTTTAAATATAAAGTTATAGATGTTTTCAGACAGCAAAAGGACTTTTAATTTTCTTATGAGGAAAAAGTTAAAAATGAGCAGCCGCCCTGGGGAACTGCACAGCCAGTCAGTGCAGGCAGCAGCGAGAGTGTCTGCCAGAGGCTGATGAATGGATGTTTCCCCTTTCCCCAGAGCCAAGGTACATGGCACTAAGTATATTTTGGGCCAAAACACAACACAGAGATCACAACCCTTTGTAAGAGAGCGATCTTTTTACCCAGATTTACTTCCCAAACCAGCGTTACTTCACGGCTGTGCCTACCCTGTAGGAAAAGATACGGACTGAGGCAGACGACATGAGGAGCTCCAATTGCAAATAAAAAAATCTTTATTGCATCTTAGAAGCAAGTCTTAAAAAAGAAAAAAAAAGATTTTCCATGCACTGAATCCATCCAAGTACCTACATCCTTGGGACTGTCACCAAAAAATGATGAACATTATAAGACATAGACTCTACGCTAGTTGCAGTTCATATTCCATACATGTTGTAAACAATAGTTATTTCTTCTACTGGAATAGCAATTACTCCATAAGATCCCTTCAAACACGGCAACAACCTATGCACTGTTTTTTTCTCCATTCCTTCACAAGTCTCCACTTCCCAAAGAGTAGGCAAAGTGGAACTGAGAGCAATGAGACGAAATGATGCTGGAGGATACGCTAGAAAAATATATTGTTCGCTGGTTTTTATTTCTTGTTTCTGCTGAGCAAGATATTTACAGGTAGGCAGGTCCCAACAGATCTTCTGCTTCCATGGCAATGTCCATTCACTTTCTAAGCCCCAGGGTAAAGGGTTCCATTTCTGGCTATAAGGCACTTCATTTTGTATATTTTCTCTTACCTTGCTAGGTGTTAATTCATAGGGATTACACTTTCCTTATACTCAGCCTCCCCATCCCCAGTTCCTCTTAGAATACCAAAACAATTCCTAAGGTTACTGAAGTCATTCCAAAAACGTTAAAGAAATTGGGGAAAAAGGATCCATGAAAAAATATCTTAGAAAGTAATCTTTGGAGGTCATTTACTGCAAGTATGACGTACACTACCTTACCAGTGAGAAGATGCAATACATTCCTAATATATATATATATATTTACACACACATATATATATATATAAAATATTAAAATGACTAACAGATATTCAAGGAAAGGACAAGAACCTAAAACAATGGATATTAAATAAATTAAACGTCTATCAGATACAGAAAAAAAAAATAATCCCAAAACAAAACTAGTAACCAAATGTAATACTTGTTCCCATTAACATCACGTAACCAACAGAACAAATCAACGCCATCAGCTGCAGTACACTCAGTACAGAAGATTTTTCAGAGTTCTCGTTAGGGACCTCTAGTTGTATGCTGTGCACTGTCGCTTTGCTGCAAGAGATTCACGTTTCCCATACTCTTCCCCTCTCTCATTGCGCTTCAGCATTTCTGGATCACATTGTCTCGGCTCTAGACAGGACAGTGGCTGAGGATAATACACAGAACCCACCGTGGATTCTTACAACCTTATGTCCATATATGGACCAACTATAAAAGACAAAAATCTCTACACACACTGAACAGATAGCAGGTTGTGCTTACTTTCTTCCCTCCCCAGAAGTCGCCTGGCCATAATGAGTGGAAGTGTATTTTTAAACGGAAATAATCAGCCATTTGGAAAAAAAACCACCTGCGGTCAATGCCTTTGTCATCGCCACATGAGTTTGGTTCTAACACAATTTGAAAAATAACGGCTATCCTTAACAAAAGCAGCAGAATCTTTGCACGGTAGCAGTCACAACAAAACATTTAGGTACAGCGTTTTGTCACTTGGCTTGCACGCTCAGGTCCCGTTTTACAGAATCCCAGCAATGAAGACAGCAACGGAAAAGGTAGGTAACACTCTTTTGTTCATAAGGAAATTCTAATTCAAGTCAGATTTCCACTGATTGGTCAGATAACTCTTAAACACTTTTTTTGTTTGAAGGCAAATACTGATAACAGTTTTGTTCAAAACCAAAAACACAACAACAAAAAAACCCCAACAGCCTTGTTCTTCTTAAAACGAGCGCTTTGTAAGAAAACAACGATGATTTCTAAAATATATCCTGTGTGGTCTTTTAAAAGTGAATTATCAAAAACATTTTCCCAAAAATAAATTAGATAATTAAAAAAAAAAGTCTTTTCCAGCATAGCTGGACATTAGGCTGTCCTCACCGAGCCATTAGTATTGCTGCTTTTCCCAAAATTTGGGTCATTTTTTTCAAACCATATTTCAGCCAGCTGCTGTGTGGACCCATAAGTTGAAGCTTTGGACCCCAAGCACATCTTATATTGTTTTGGATCAAGATTAGGGTCACAAAAAACAGGGTGATGCACATGGACTACTCCAATTTCTTGGCTTCGGAAAGTTTTTAAGCCAACTTGAATGACTTTGTTAAATAGGTCTACGTCTTCGAGGCCCCAGCCTTGGATGGAGACATCAAAGCCACCTGCTCGAATAAGATCACCTTTGTAAATACAGGTAATACCAAAGCCATAGTTCCTCCAGAAACCTGTTTTCTGGGTGAAGGCAAAATGATTGTCACTAGGGACTTTTCCGCTATAAACAATCTTTGGATCGTACTGGCTAAAAATGATGGGAAAGTATACTTGTTGACCCAAAACTGTATTGGCTCTACACCGCTGGAGAAATTCTGTGGTAAACACTAAGTCAACATCGCAGAAGAAAAGTAAAGACTCATTCTGGAACTGAGAAGATCCGACTTCCAGAGCCAGTGCCCTCGAGAACTCCCCTGACACCGGTAAAACCTGCATGTCAGCCTTGGGGTATTTGGAGCGGTAATCTCTCATCAGCTCAATCTGCTTTGCTTTGTCAGGGTTGGAGTTGGAATTGAAAAGCAGGACAACCAGCTTGACGTTCTGGTTTGGAATGAGGCACGTCTTTTCAAAATTCCCCATGAACCTTGCAAACATGTCAAAACGTCCAGAGAGAGGAATCAGGATGTTGATCTTCTTGTCTTTGAGCTCCTTCCTCTCTACTTTTGATCTGCTGAGCTGGAAAGGAACAAACATCTTCAGCGAGTTGGAAAGGAAAGACAAGGATCCAGAATCCTGGTTGATTTTGCTGGCCAACTCTTTGGCATCCATCTCTTCATGCTCCATAAACTGGATCTTGCTGAATGTCTGCTGCAAGTATGCATGCCTCCTGACCGGGACGGTCATCTTCTTCCCCTTATGCTTTTTGTACAGAAGTAACAAGTCAAGAACGTACTCCGCTCCGTACATCGGATTTACTCTGCGATAGCCATACTGTATTTCCTTGAAATCTATGATCCTCCCCCGGGTCTTAGCATTGGCGTTGATCATTTCCATGACCTGCATAACAATGTCATCCAATGCTTCACGCTGAGAAGAGTCCATTCCTCTCCGAGGGGGCTGCCCATCGGCACCTGAATACAAATACTTTCCTGTAAGAAACTCCCACTCCAAGATTTCTTCCCGGTGGTGAGGCTGGAATCGCATGAAGGAGGGTGGCATCCCCAGCTGTAGGTCATCTTTGTGGATTTCTGTATTGCTGTATTTGCTCATCAGGACAATTTCCCGGTGCAGCTGTACAGTCCGGTGGCGCAGCTCTGCTATCTTGCGGCTCAGCATGTAGCTGTGAAGTCTGTACTGGTATGGGGGGTTTTTATTGGGGTGCAGTGTTATAGCTCTGTGTATTTTGCTGTTCCTCAGGTCTCGGATATAGCCTTTTTTGTTCTGCTCATAATTTTCATAAAACAGCTGCTGCATCTAGAAGAGAGAAAGAAGAAGTTAGTGTCTCGGCAGAGCTGTGCTTGTGAAAGTCAACCCACACAGCCCCTGCTGGGAGAAAATTCCTCCTTGCTCACAGAGCCAGAAGGCTTTCTGAATAAGCTGTTCTTGGTTGTAGGCACAGGTTGTAGCAATACCAGCTGCTATTCAAGGAAATTAAGAGGATTATTCATTGTAAACTGGTAAAAGAAACATCTACCATGGATTTAGGATTACTAGAGCCCATTCTAGAGATATCACCAGCGGCCAAACAACTGAGCAATAAGCAGATTGTAAGCTCATTTTTTCACAACAATACGGCATCACCAGGAGAAAAACTCCCAAGAAGCGTTCACTACAAAACTCTTGCTATTCTTCTGCCTCTCAGGGGCTTTAAGAGTAATCATAAGAAACAACAATAAAAATGATGCCATACACACAGTGAGCAAGTATGATGACACCTTTCCCGCTACACCTAACTGCTGTGCAGGCATTTAAAATCCAGCTTGCTGAATGTTTTAGTCAAGATGCTAAATGTTATCTCAAGTGCTGCAATGCAAAACTACAGTACCCCAGTCATTTTAACAAGTAAAATGTGCCTGAGGTTCCTAGCAGCAGGTCCAGAAGACAGGTATCACAGGAAGCATTTCTACACTAGAATAAAAGTATCCTTAAAGTGGAAACTGCTGTTTCAAAACAAGAAGATAGTGAGCAAAGATTAGATCCAGAAGCCTTACAGTGAGCCACAACTTCAGAAATACAGTCGAACAAGCTTTACAGTTCACAGTAGGTCAGACAGTACCGATATAACAAAAGGCATGTGGAAACCAGGATGATAACAGGGAAAGAAGCTAAAAAAAACCCCAAAAAGACAAAAAAAACCCTCCAGGCCAAACTTAAATACCAGCCTAGACAATGGACATGTAAAAAGATCATGGGCTGATTCCATGTCACAACACAAATGTCATCAACCTGCCAGAGGAGCTGACGCGACAGCTTCATTCCACATAGGATCCAACCTATGCTCCTGGTGCAATCTGCTACAGGTAACAAAGCACGTGTAAAGGGGCCATAAAGATTAGCAAAGAGCAAGAGACAAACAGTAGAGCAAGTGACTCAATTATGGTGGCAATTAAAGGGAGTACTAAAAGGAAAATCACAAGCACAGAAAGCCTGCCTTTACAGAAAGCACAAGTGATGCTTCTTCCAGCTGTTCAGTCGCAGCAGAAGTCCTGTTTTATTAGGCCTTCAGCTGCATTTTTCTCATTATTGTGGACAGACACTGAATCCAAGGGATAAACTTACACCTGCATTTAATTGCTGCTATCTTCACAAACCAGATGTGTGCATACTGAAGCCTAAAATCCAGCAGATCACTGTGAACACCAAAGGAGCAAGCTACAGATACCTGAAACGGCTCACATGGATCTGAACAAATGCAATTCATTTCAAAGGAGGGAGGGAGGAATTTCAGCCAGACTGAGAGAGAAAGGACACTTTTGTCCTTGGTCACACCAACTACTCACCCTTCTCCACTGCTGCTCAAGTTCACTCTCCCCCACGTGATTCCTGCTGCTTTCATGCTGTCTGTGAGCAACTGAGGCCAGAGGCTGCCTCCAATTAGATAGATCCCAAACAGCAACACAGCCGAAGGAGAACACCTTGGCGATGGCCTCTTGGCAAGGCACAGTTGAGCTGCCCGTCAGGATGCGCATCCTTTCAGAAGCCATGCAAGACTTAAGATCTTGAGTGCTACAGGTTAGTTGATCTAATCTCATGTTAAGCAGAATTATCCAAATTGAACGAACCTCGTGCTTTCCCAATAAGTATGTTTTTCCACTCATCCAAAGACTGTTCTTCATTTTTATCCCTATATTATTTCCTCTACTAATAGCAGTTTATATTTTGTCCAATTTGAACCTCACTGCTTCTGTTAAAGGCTCTGGGAGACCTCAAATCACTCCCTTTTAGGGTCAGTCCTGTAAGCACATTTTATTACAATGGAGAGCTTACACAGCAAGAACACCACCAGTTCAACCCGGCAGGATCCACATGTCTATTTTTATTGACTCCACTGATCTATACGCTCTAATACTATATATAGAGATGTAGATGTATTAAATGTGTACGGCAACAGACTTCACTGACTTTTTAACTAGAACGTGACTATAGGCACAGGCTTTCCCGGGAGTATTGTGACATTAGAAAAAAAATCTTAAATTGTGTCATTAGGCAATTATTATTTAAAGAAAAACTGACAATAGGGCTTAATTTCAAATTTTGTTTCAAATTTATAAGAAAACACAATGAAGACCATGCAGTCTAAATGCATTCATGCCAAAACTGCCATCTAGGGCATCCTGAATTAGCTTCAAGAGGAAACCATGAGAAACAGAAAGGCTTTTAGATTACACAATGAAGTTTTAATAGAATACCAACGGGCAGGAAAACGTTATGAAACTTCCCATTGGAAGTAAAGACACGAAGCCCTTCTGAATGGCCCTAAATAAAATGAACAAGCATATTCTAAAGCTCTAGCTTGCCATGCAGAAGCAACCTCTTAACTAGGCTGGTGAATTTCTGATCTCTTAATACTACTTCTTGCCTCTTCCAAAGAGGAGTGAACTTCGAAGACTGAACTGAAAATAAAGCATGTGTCAGCAAGACTTTACTGGTGCTTCAGCACACAGCAATTTACAATTGAAATGTCTACTGATGGCCACCTAGCTCCAGACCAAAAGGTGAAAACTCTAACCCTGTGTTCCTGCCAACCCTGCGGTGCAACTAATGAGAATCACCACAGTAGCCAGGCTTTTCTATAAACCCATTTTTTTCAGCAGAATGCCTTGCAAGGCTGGTGCTTTCATTGTTTTTCCTATGAAGTCTCCCCTCTCCTACTCCAGCCTCCCTGTTGTCTCCTCGCATTCAGCAAGCTGACACAGGACGTGCCGCTCACCCACCCAGGAACGGAGAGCTGGGGTTTGCTACCCCATATCTGTAGGAAACACACGGAAGGGTACTGGAAGGGGTTAATCAATTCCCTACAGAGAATATAATGATTTACAAACTATTTTTGCACAGCGGCATGAAGTGCTGCAAATGAAGCCCAAGGGGCCAGCAGCCAACAGAGCAATTTAACCCCTTCCTGGGCCAAGGCGCTTGCAGACACTGACCCAATGCTGCAGAAGTGCTGCAATGCGCGTGGGTTTTCTTTCACGATAAGGAGCCTGGCATGGATTATGCTTTCTCACCCACAACTACAAAACTCAAAAGAAATAAGCAATTCCCTCCATACAGTTTGACAGCCCCACTGACATTAAATTTGCTTAAATAGTTAAGGTGGCACTAGTCCTCGGCACTGGGTTCAATCACTAACACGGGCAATGCCCAACTATGACCCATCATTGCTAACGAACAAGAGTTTCTACCTCATATGGGTCCAAAATGCTATGCCAAATACTACCTATTTGCACATGCGGGCTTTTTGACCAATATGGGAAAGCCATAAGGATGACAAAATATCATAATTACCTCTTGCATACATCATTAAGAAGTAGGTGGGAGACAACGACAGAGAAATAAACATTTATATTTGTTCTCCCAGAGAAATAAATATATGTATTGAAATAAATAAATGTATTTGTTCCTCCCATGTAACAGCCATTAACACACACATGAGAAGCGACACAAGCCCAGAATCTGCACATCTCTCACAGACAGTACATGCAAACTTCCCTATGCCTGTTACCAGACTCTTGCGAGCTGAACTCTGGCAAGTTCTTCTTTTAGTGAAACAGGTTTCTCTCTGATTCTTCTCAAAAAAGAACCTTTCATGGGTATTAATTTTGCAACGATTATATTCTAAGCATGCTTTATTCTAGTGCAGAGCACTGAGAGCATAGGGATACAAAGAAGAGCTACTCTTTATTGACCACTATTTACTCTAGACCTGCTGAAGCCTTAAAAACCCTAATGTTCCCCCAAACCATTAGAGACTGAATTTAAACTGTGGCACAGCTGTTGTGGGCACTACTGGCTCCTGTCCAAAAGACCAACTGAAAGGAGAGAGTGTTATGTTCTTCATTTCAAATGAAGAAGTCTTTTGCAGGCCAAAAAAAAGTGTACTGGAGAAAATGGACTTTAAAAATAAGACCAGTTTATGCAGAAACTGGCCCGCAGCCACGGATTAGCCCCCGAGGGCCTTCTCTCACAGCTCCAGATTGTACTACCACAGCCCAGAAAACGTAGCCCCACAAGTCTCATGAAAAGCAATTGTGGAAAAGACATGTTGTATGGCAGGCTTTGAAATGCCCAAGATGCGCTTTAAATACAAAGCCAAAGTAATTAAAAGCTTGAAAGATGGCTCACCTAGTATGTGAGCACCTTACTTGGGTGGAGAGGAGCACGTAGGTCCCTCTCAGAGCTGTTCTCCCACGGGAGTAATGCAGATGCCAGGACAGCCCTTATAGAGCCCCCAGCCCTGCTGCCAGAGCTCCACAGGATGTTGGCCCCCATCTCCTCATCAATCCTCCTTCCTCAGATGCAGCCACAGGAGTCCAAGGGGACAATTCCTGTTGGATGGTTGAAGTGAAATGCAAGTTGTTTTGCACCCACATCCCAAGTAACTGCAAGAAATAAATGCAGCTGCACCAACATAGCTTTGCCACTTTGGAGTGGTTGACAAAAACAGATCACTAGTTTTCTGGTTTTTATATCACTGATATAGCTAAATTGATGAAATAATTTGCATGTAGACCCAATGGAAAGGAGCAGTGGGTCTTTGTTTACTGCTGACTCGGCTACAGTGGAGTGGGAGACTAGGGACCTCCCTAGATATAACTCCATGTATTCAGGGATGTTGTTAACAATGATCTTTCCATTTTAAATCCTGATGTTTTATGTGCGATCCCACAACTAACCACTGACGTGCCTGAAGTCACTCCAGGGCAGACTTATTATGATGGAGACAAACATAGGGAAGTGACAGATGAACATTCATTTCCAGTGAACTTGGCCACTCGTTCATCCCTGTCACCTCCCGAGATGCCACTTCAGGAAAGGATGCAGGAAACACCACTCAATGCTGGGAGACCAGACCTCCCTCTGGGCTGATGAGTGAAGGCCTGAGCTCTGCAGCACAGTTAAATGATGTGATCCCTCAGACGAATCACTTCGCACACAAATTCCATCATGTACCACTGGTTTGCATTTGCTTTGTTTCATAAATTAAAGAAGAAAATCAGCTGGACATCCTGAACAGCCAGTACTACAAATTTCCATAGCAGGCTGCTAGTGGAGCAGAGACTGATCCAGCTGTGATATACCGAGACCTCAGAGTGCAATAACTCCAGGCATGCTCTGAAGCACGAAGTTTATTTTGTACAACACAATTGCCTCTTCTTATACGACACTAAGTGAAACAGCGCCTGTCTCACTCGAGAGCCATGCAGTGCCTTCTGCACCGCTTTCCTCTCCAAAGTATTCGAGAAAGGAAGCCAAGTATCTCAGGCAAGTTTCAAGAACAGCAAACTCAAGGTCACTGAATTCCCAAGGAATCTGTGAATTAGGAGAGTTACTGCTGGAATTCAATCTTTTGTTAACAATACCAAGTAGCTGTTTAATTAAACAACTGTCCTTCTCCCAATCCTTTCTTGCTTAAGCAAGTAGAAGAGCTTAAAAAGTACTTATTCATTTACAGTTTCTCAAAGCAAGCAGCCTTTTAAAGTATTCCCAGTTTGGCAACAGAAAAAAACCCTGCAAAAATCAATGTGCCTTCAAAACTGGCATCACACACTTCACCTCTGACCCTGAGCTTGACGATCTCATTACCCAAAACCTACACGTGGGAGCAATCCACTGCACTTGGGAACTAGCAGATCCTCCAGCTAAAACGCAGAGGAGGACTCTTCCCTTGGCTGTTCATTAAACTGAGCTTCATCCTCCTGATCTAAACGAGGATACAGGATCCCGTTCTCCTCTTAGTCATGAAGTAAGGATTCCTCAAGTCTCCTTTATTGTGGGTAAGGGGGACAAGTTGAATTGGTCCTGCTCTGTAAAGAAAAGAAATGCTAGTGCAACTGCATACCACTCTCAAAAGAAAACATTTGCTCCTTTAGTAAACATCCTTCCCCTGGGCTGTATCTGACACACAAATTACAGAGGTTGCACTGTGCACTCCATAAAGCCTGGAACTGCTTCTCTAGAGACACAGATTTATATTTTTAAAGCATAAACCAGAATATAACCTGAAAGCATGTTGTATCTTAGGAGCAACCAGATAAAATAGAACGTGCTGTTTTGGGATATTTAGACTTAACAGTGCAAACTTTAGGAGATCTGGATGCAATTGAGGGATATTCTTGCAAAAGGTTCTGATTTAACAGGGGAAAAAAAACCCAACCAAACCCAAAACCCACTGCATATTAACAAATGTTCTATCCCAGGGTAATTAAAGAAGCAGAATGTCATAGCTGCCAGTGACTAATTATCATTGCTATTGCTTGAGAAAGTATGATCAAAATTTGTTTCTAGCATAATTTTCTAGCATAATTTCCAAATTACAAGTCCTGTTCTGCACATGGCTCTCCCTTGCTCAAGTTAAGGCTTTGACCCATGGGGCAAATGATTCAGCTTTCCCTCTCCAGCAGAGCAGGACTGCCTCTGTCCCAGATCCAAACAAAACCAGGAATACAGCGACTCATTACTGATTTGTTCATTTAAAGGCCAGACTCAGGGATGACGCCAAATTACTTGCCCACCAAATATACTGTGTCTCAGGGTTTCTCTTCCTTGTTGTCAACTCCACGCTTTTATATTCTGCAGTATGCGCAGAGTACAAGGAAAATTTGGTTTTCATTATGGCTTTCAACACCCCACAAAAGAAAGAGCCGTGGTCTTGGAAGTCTGTATCTGCTCTTTCTCATGCAAAGTGTTAAGATTTCAGAGCAGCACATGACCCTTGGAGGACAGTTTCTTGGACATCATGAGCATAAAGCTTCTGACACCTTGGCAAATATTGTTTTGGATGTTGGAAACAGAATTAGAGGGATGCAGCCTCCTCTGAGCAGAGACCACAGATGACAAGACCTCTTCTGGACTGCTGCATGATTTTCCACCATGTGTTTTCAACAGGCAGTAATATAATCATTTAGAAACACTTTTGTCCATGGAATTCAAAGATTCCTATTTGGGAGCTACTTCCCACATCCAGTGGTTTTGTAGGAGTTGTGAGCCATGATGGATGATGAGCCTTTTTGGTCCCAAAACACTTGGCAAGGACACAACAAGCTGCTGCTTACAGTGAGATGGAGAAGAAACCCTTTGCTGCAGCACAGGCATCCACACATCATCTCAACATCAGTCCAACACCAGAAATAAAGCTGAGGCAGCACAGCCTCTCTGGCAGGCTGGCTGGGGACAGCAATGATTTTGTAGCACACACTAGACCAGGTCTTTGCTAACACACGATTCTGCAAGAACCCTGGAGGAAGGATCAACCCCAACAGATCCAGCTGCAGGATCCATCCCTTTCAGCCTCACCCACATCACCAGTACAGCTTTCTTTTGATGCAAGATGTTTCAGGAACATCCTGAGCAGGCACACGGTGCCCTACATGAAGCCAATGTCACAGTAACAGGTCCAGGCTAAAGGACAGCACTGAAGTGGCATCAGTGCAAAGCTCTAAATCTCTCTGAGTCTTCACAAGAGATTATTGTGAATTTTATCAGGCAAAGACTTGGCCTCACAATAGCTACTGCTGCAGTTCTTCCCTTGGTGTAAAAAGGGGAGTATATTTTAAAGAACAGATTAATTTCCAAGACTTTTCATATTTTTGCTGTTTACACAGCACTGTTTTAGATGAGGAGGGACACAGCTCCCTTTTTTATGGCAACGGACCATACTTGCTGCTTCTGATCCCTGAAGACTCGTTGCAGGAATAGAGCTTTCAGAAGGGGGTGAGAGGGAAGCTGTGAATGCTGAAGAAAATCCCCAAGGCAAGGCCAGATTCTGAACTGCCTGTGTCAAAGCTGCAGCCTCAAAGTGACAGAGCATCTTTCATAACTGCATTTAGAAATCCATCTGCTTTATGCTTTCCTATCAACTGATGGCAAAACCACTTCTCTGCCAGCAGCATCCATATCAGCTAATGAAAATTGTCAGAAATGGGAATATATTAGATTTCTGAATTCTCCGCTAGCGAGCCCACCTCACAGCTGCCACAACAGCTCCTCTTGGGTGCTGCTGAACTGCATCTCTGCCAGGAGAGCAGCTGGAAAAAGGGACATTGTTCAGGACACACATATGAAACCTTAGCCCCTTCCAAATCAGGGTGACCTGTCCCTACGAGGTGGCAGCTGCACACCATCTCATGATGACAGGGATGTCTGAAATAAAAGTAAGCCAGCATTTGGCCTAAACTCTGATAGTGGGCTCATTCCATCCACTCACCCTTGCTGGATCCACGTGGACACATTGGATCAATGCTCAGCTCCACACACATCTCACCACTATCATCTGGTCCGCAACAGCACGAAGGACAAGGCGATGGCTGAATGGCTGTGATGTTAACTGGATGGCACAGCCATCCCACTCCTTCTCCAAGCTTGGAGTTCAACATTAGGGTGCTTCAACAGCATGCTTGCTAACTGCTTTTTCCAGGCTCACGCTGAGGACAACCAAAGCTTAAAGTGATTTAATACCCACAGCCCTCTAGCAAAAAGGACATGCAGCAACTCTGAGCTTGCAGGTGATGGGGAGTTCCATGGGGATTCAGCTGACTTTTTCCAGATGAAGAGCTGCCCCAATCTGACAGCCAGCCCTACCAGTAGCTCAGCACAGTTTGGAGGCCAGCGGCCATCCCACACATCCCCGCTACCCCTCCAGCTCAGCAAGCTTGGGAAGAGCCACTGTGGCTGAGCACAAGGCACTGGGGCTAGTGATGATTAAACATCCACCCCCCAAAAGCAGAAAGCCTCCCACTGAGGACCATGACCTCCCTCTGCTCTCTGCATCAAGACTGTCTGCCTTTGTTGACCACTGTCGAAGGCTGCACTGAACAGGAGGGAAGCCAGTAGCACGAGGCAGCACTGGATCTCCTGCTGGGGACTGGTGCCAGGAGGATGCCCCTTCAGGGCATCCAGCAATGAAGCAGTAACTCACTTGCAATCCTCTGGCTGCTTCTCCTAAATTAAGCCGGATTTAAAAGAATAACCCTTTTCTTCCCGTTGGTAGAAAATAAGAACAAGACATACAGCTCCTTACTAACTCCCACAGTATCAGTGCCTGATACAGGCAGATGGTTTCACTGTTCCTCTTTCAACAGCCTGTGAGCTCAGATCGGTTCTTCATCTTCAATTTGGTGTTTCAACCAGAGCCACTATTTCTGCAGCTGGTTTGAAGACCATCTACAAGGGCCTGGACTCAATCATCAGCTTGTTTCACACAAAGAGCAGCACAGGACGACAGCTTCCAGGGTTCACTAAAGCTGCACAGCATTGTTCTGAAGGGTGCGTTTTAAACACATGCACATTTTTTTTTGGCCAAAAAATTGCTCAGAGAAGGGGAGGGAAATAAAGCCACAAACTCTTGTTTTATGTGGAGAAGCCACATGTTTCAGTCAGCCCATGAAGATCCTACAGCTGAGCCCCGGCCCTAAGATAACGCAGCTTTAGAAGGCTGCAATGGCAAAGAGCATTGTGCGGTAACGCCGCTGATCCAGACAGAATGTCCACAGCAAGATGCCATGATTACGAAAGTGTTTTTCTTGCACTCATATCATTACCACGGAGGACTTAAAGCCTGTTCGCTATTCTGTACTGACTTTAAAAGCAAAATCTGCCCTTCGTCTCACCACTGGAAAACATATGTACCTGTCCAGTGTAGACGTGGCACTGCCAAAACCATACGATGACAAGGCTCCTGCCTCAGAATGATCTCCCATCTGAAACACGTGCCATACACAGCAGCTTGGTTAGAGAAGACCCAGTTCCTTGATCAATGGGGAATCAGTAGAGGAAGTTTGCCCATTCAGAGGACTGATGATCTCTCAAGAATTTGACTTTCATGCCCTGTACATCAAAAGCCCCATAAATTTTTCATTAATAGCTCTAACTACAAAGGTCACCTATTTTTATTACTTGCTTCGCTGAAGCACAAGGGATAATGTATTTAAAATGAAGCACCTTTTAGGAGAACATAGTGATTTACTAATGCAAACTAGAGCCTCATTTGGGTAGGGTTCACAGGGTGGGTGCAGATTCAACAACCTGGAAAGAAGTAAAAATTGTTGAAAGAAAGAAAGAAAAAGCAGAGCTGCACATGCACAGGTTAGGAACCAGCCCATTCCTTTGCAGTTTCACGTATGCTCTGAATTAGAGGGAAGGCCACATCTTTCTACGTAGCCACAGTTTTTATTGTCCTCCTGTCAGTGGAACAACTTTCTCATTATTAAAATGAGCTGTCAAGCAGACTGGCATTTCCCTCCTCGTGCTGTCCAAGTTAGCCCGTTCGTTCAAATATGGTTAAAGATTTCACACAGTGCTGCTGGCTAACTGTATATGGTCTGAGGTTTTTTGGAAGTCTGCTGTCTGGCACAGTCTGGAAAAGCAACAAGCAGCGTTACTCTGCAGCGCTCTGTAACCAAGTGCCTCTTGCATTATACACAGTCTGTCAAACCAAGGGGCTCACCTCCAAGCGGGTGTGTTTAAGTTTTGCTGATGTACACCATCCATCACCTAGCTTTGTCAAAAAGAATATTCTCAACCACTGCTTTTGTAATGCCCTAAATTAAAGCAGGAGATGTGGATACCGACAAACCCAGTGATGTTGAATGCAGATGCATTAGCCACCACTGGATGTGGAAAGAGGGAAAAAAACCAAAACCCTGCCTCAAATATTCCCAAGCTTGTTGAAGGATTTGCTGTTCACACAGCTCACACAACTCCCTTTTGATTGTTAGCCACACACACATGAAGAGCTTTTTGGTTCCTTCGTAGGGTTTTCTTTGTTACTCTGCTTCCAACATGATGATGGCTTCACGCTGCTGGTCGCAAACAAGTTGCTGTAGGTGCAGTTTTGGGAGAGCAGATCTGGCTGCAAAACTTGGGCCCATTACCTGTAGCCTGGGTCCTTCCATCCCTCCTGCAGTCACCTCACCACCTGCAAGTCTCTGCTCACACCCAGTTAGTGCTTTCTTTCTCTTCCCCCTACCCTTGAAGACTACAGCTCCTCTAGATTAGGAAAACAAACAGCACGGAGGAACTTCAACAAGGTCATTAGTGACTTTCCCTTACCTCATTGACACCTTTCACTCATGTAGGAGGCAAGGGGCAGTGGGAGGGACAGGGAAATATGCAGATCGGTGATCCGGTGGGTCTCTTCCAACCTGGTTATTCTGTGATTCTGTGATCTTCTGGGTGGGATTGACTGCTGAGTCAAAGTCCCATTGCTTCAGTGCTGCTGAGCACAATGTGGAAAGGCAGGGAGGAAGGAAAAGCCACTGTTGAGAAAGTAGAAACAGCTTTGGCCAACAGATTGAGAAGGCTGGTGGAGTTAGCAGCTTCATTTATCAGACAGCAATGCCTTGTCTTCTTATAACCCATTATTCTCCTTGCTGCAGGGAGCCAGGGGTGCTTTGAAGTAGCTCCTAGACTAAGACAATTTACAGCCTGACAGCCTAAGGCTGCATTGAAATGGGTACTGGTTTCCTCAGGGCATTATAAATCGCAAGGATTCTGATGCAGCTGGGACACCAGTCCTGGAGGGCAGGGTGCATGGATGGGGACTGTGTTCTTCTGGTGTCCACAAGGCATGTCCTTGAGGGAGCCCAAGCCCTTCAATGGGGCTTTCAGAGGGACACACAGGAGTACTTTCTGCTCCACTTTCCTTAGTACTCTTCTGAGATATACTTGTATCATTTGAAATGTGGGTTGTTCCCCAGTTCAGTGGGGTTTTGAGCTGGAGCTAATAAGGGCTCTGATGTGAACCTGATGAGCAAATAGCTGTGCTCCCATCTCAGCAGATAGCAGGCTTTAAAACCACCACTCAGAGTAAGTCTTTGGAAACAGGCTCAGCCAGCGCAAAGGGAAATGTTTCTCATTGCTGACTCAACTGTGGGGGTAGCACCTTGTGTCAGAAAGCAAGGTAGGCACTGACATCCTATCTGTACCTTAAAACAGCAGTACTGTTCCCCACAGCTCATCTGGAAGGGCCTGGAGGCACCCTGAGAGCTCAAGGTGGGAAGAAGGATCTCCTTCCACTAAAAGACATCTGTCAAGGACATATCCTATAGCAAACAACTTAATTTGGGATGCCAAATCGAGCGTTATCAGTATTTTTCTCTAAAGACTACAGAAAAAGCTATGCATGTGCCCTAGGATTCTCACTCCTCATTTCACGGTTACTTCATCTGCTGCTGTTTGGGTCTTTTTCAATCACAGAGTCTGCAGGTCAGTGTGCAGGGTGCTGGACCACACTTTTCATCAAATTATGTCTCTGCTGCCTTTGCCTTGCCTTGGTATGAATGCCATAGTCAAACACAATCCACCCACCCACCAGAAACAGATGTTAGAAACCTGTCTCTCCCTCTTCAGCTGTCCTCTGAGGGCTGGCCTCCTGTCAAATGCCCCATGGGATAGCTTTCTTTTTGTTAATACGTTCAAAGGCTTTTTTCTGTTTGGAGAAGGCAAATCTACACCTGGTCCAGAACTGCTTCAACACACCAGCAAATAACAACTCTCTGTCTCTGAGGCAAGTTTGACTTCTTGACATGCAAAATACATGTTTTCTACCTTCACAGACATTTTAACAGCTAATTCAGTACTGCCATGAGAACACAGGTGACATAGGAGCCCGATCTGTTCAGTATGCCACCTCTTTGTTCATCGAACCTTCAAAAGAGAATTTTCACTTTCCCCTCTGGTATTATATTTGTTCCTACAGGTCTTTAAGTCAGAAGAATAGAGAGATGATCTCCTGGGCATTTTGCTTTCCATAGAAACAGTGCACCATTGTATTATTTCCCACAGATAAAAATAAGAGGAGCAAAGGATGGGCAAAGAGAAAGGAAGAGTAGAAGGGAGAAGGCACAATGGCAGACTAGAATAGGCAAACTCGCAGCACCACTGTGTAGTCTTATAGTGCTTTTTAAGCAAGATGTTCCTTTTGGGTACTTTATGTCCTAAAAAAACCCCAAATCATAACAGCAGTCTGTGTTGCGCAAAGATGAAAGATGGAAAGCATTATGCTAACCTTAAAATGTAGCTCGGGGGCCTGGTGCATCACAAACTGTTTAGTATTAGCATTATCCAGAAAAGCACTGAAAAATGCATTGCAGGATATTGAAGAAATCTATATCCGGATATTAAAACTAGTATTCAGTAAACTGCTAGGAGTGACTATCACAATATGGTCAGACCACAAGCTTAATGAAGCCTAGGAAATAAAGCACCATGACTAATTTGAAGCACATTAAAAGAAATCACAAACAAACTCCACTAAATCCATCAACTCAAGAAGGATACTTCTTTGCCTCACTTAGGATGGGTGAGGAGACAGACACATGTAATTCACACAACATGTTGTACTGCCCATTGCTTAATGTTGACTTCTAACAAATGTACTGCCTGTTCTTGAGGTCTGGGATTTCACACTTGGAGGACTTCTCAGAAAAAGGTTTTATGGCTGGAACAGAAGCGACGTGGCCCAAACCTAAAGACCCAGCAAACTTGGTGCCTGCCTGCTACAGCCTTTCCATTATGCAAAGCACTGTTCTCTTTGGAAGCAAGAATGAGTGCCCAGGTTTTGTGACCCACTAGCAGAACAACAGCATCATCTTAACATGTGATTTCCAATGAGTCAAGAAGCAGGTCAAAGCAAGTCTTCCTGGACCTGAAAGCCCAGTTCCTGGGCTGATTGGTTGGGTTTTTTCTGTGGTGCAGCCCTCCTCTCCATTTTGAATGGGAAAGAAGCCACTTAACTCACTAAATGTCAGCTTCTCCATTTTGTCCAAGGACTAAAATACGCTGGAAAGTAAGACAACTCCACAGCTTAAAAAGTCACACATCAAAATCCATCCCTCTCCAAAATACCCTTTTCATCTTTTCCCTTCAGACAATTCCCACTCGGTACTGAGGCTGGAAATTGTCTTGAAGGGACATTTATTTGAGCTGGTCTGCTTTGCTCTGGTTTTGCTTTATGTCCCACAGAAGAGCATGTAGACAGGCACTGGATGGTTTGTGGGCATGAGTCAGCAGCCGATGACTTGCTCAAGGCAGCAGCTGGAGCTGTGAGCTGCAGGCAATCATACACCAGTTCTGTACAGACAGAAGGAAGCTGTGTGATAAATGCCAACCCAGAAACTTCCTTACGGGAAGAGAGATACACTGAAGAATTGAAAAGAGAAGACAGTAAGGGGTCATAGTTTATGTGAGTAGTTGGGACTACTGCTAATAATTTGTACCCTGAGTGCTGCAAAATGCCAGAAAGAGTAAACTATGTGAACTCACCAAGATGTAGCTTGTAAGAGAGGCGCCAATCCATGTCATTGCTGAATGATGTCAAATCCAAATGTCAAGTTGGCTCCACTGCCGAGTTAGCCAGCTCTACGTTAGGTTTCTCTCTTCACTTGCAAGTTACAGAAACCATGACCCTGACATAATGGCTGGGGTTTCAAAAGCATGAATCTTTTGGTCATAACCATGGAGAAAAAAAAAATAATCTGTAAGCCTCAGTGGCAAACAAAACAATGTAATTTCGATTCTCTTGCCCACTAAATAATTACGCTTACATCATGCTAAAATAGAAGTCTAGGTTGTGCTTTCTGCTAATAAAACTACAAGGAAGAGATCAATCTGTTCATTTATATGGAATTATAAATCCAAGTCATATATAACCCAGACCGAAGTATGTAATCAGGACATAACAAACGGAGTTTAATAGTCAGAGGAAACCACAGCTCTGGAAGACATTTAAAGAAATATTTCCATTTTCCTAGGTACTACATCAGGTTCTTGGCCAGACATTTTTGATTGCACTGTACTAAAAATATAATCCTAGTTTCAGAACACAAAAATTTTGGAAGGATAATGAAATGTGAAAGGTGATTGCAATGCACTGCTGAGCTTTTTTATTATATTATTTAACATCTTTAAAGAGTAGATTAGCTCACAGTGCAAACATTCTAGTTTCCCTGATGTTTAAGCCCTGGCGTGGACACAAGCAGCAGAAACAATTGTGCCTGAAGATGGGAGAGTGGTGCTAGTGAGCTTCTGGAGCAGGTTTTCTCTGCAGAACAGGCAACACTTTCCATCCAATAACTACGTGGAAGAGCCACAGCCCCTTTGCAAATGCAGTCCAGGAAGATGGCTGGAAGTGGTGTGTGATCACTCACCCTCCTAGCAAAAGTGAAACAACCTGGCAGTTATCAGCATCACATGGGCAGACACAAAACTGAGGGGAGCTGATATGAAAAGCCCTCAGAGGGACTTCAGGAGCACACAGCCCCACAGAGTAAACATGCCAGTAGTTGAGAACTCCCTCCTCCTTTATCTTCATTTGATCCTAACTTCTTCCCTTACCTTCCCACAATGAGAGGGCAGGGTATCAATGAGATGTCTAAATACCAGGCAAGTCTCAGGTTGCCCAAGATTACAGAAAATTAAGTCTTAAGAAAAGCTAAAAAGCACAATGGAAACACCAACTGTGGCCCCTAAACCTGCAACAAATAACACGCTCCACCGGATGGAACTTGCGCTACACAAACCCCTGTTTACCTAGGAAATCAGTATTTACAATGGCTGCAGGTACAATTTTCTTCTGCTTTCTTTGCCCTCCCATCTGTTACAGTGGAAGCTCTCCTCCAGCTGCTCTGTTATTCACTACTGACCCTTCCTCTTCACTCTCTGGCTGGTCAGTCCAAGAAATGCATCTAGTTATTGGACATAAAGCAGGGAAACAGGCATTTGTCTCTGTTGAGGGAAAGAATAATGACTAAAAAGACTACTGTTTCCTCTGGGCAGCCAGGCTCAAAAAATAATTAAATTTACCCCTTCTTTAAGCACAGGCTAAACCTCTAGGGAACCTGCCTGCAAGTGGATCCAGCATGGCACAAGATGCAAGGAATATGCAAACATCTCTCAAAAAAGGATAATGGAGGAGAAACACCAAGGTCTTTAGTTAAAAGTACACAGTAGCTGTATGTTGCTAACATCTAGTACACGACATTGAGGTTTTATTGCTCTGTAAAAGCAAGTTTTAATCCCCAAGGCTGTCTTCAAGCACCAATTTAAATGTAGGGTTTCTAACGTGACATTACAAAACTGAAGACTCATTTTAGACAAAACTGAAGGATTTGTATTTTGAATGTTATTTTTTTTAAAACTGTACAGTCTGCCATTAAAATGAGTAAGAGAAACTACGTCCATAATGCGAGGTGTCAATGGTCAAGCATATCCTAATTAGAGGGTGGCCAAGTTATATTTATTTAAAGTGTTATGCACTATGAATTAAACATTTATTTTGTATCACCCAGTAAAATATCTGAATCTCATTTTGGCAGTCGTGCAAATTTTACCCTGACTGCATTGATGAATGACTGTACTTCCTTTGACTTTCATACAGTCTCTAGTCTTGTTTTAAGAGAAAAACCTGAAAATCAAGAACGTCAAAAATGCAAACATTCGTGTATCACCCCACAGTATGCAAAAGGAGGATGAAAGCAGATCACTCCCCAAGACATCATCTTTGTTAAGGTCGCAGATGGAATTACAGCACAATAATTAAAGTCTCCAAAGACTTGGCAACCTCATCCCATAAGAGTGATGCTTCTAAAAGATCTGGGAACACAAGACTTTCTGCTCCTGGATCAGTGGCTTAAACAGGGAACATATTAAACATAACCTTGGAGATCTGGTCATCGGTTCCCTTTTCCCTGTAGGGAGTGAAGGAGCCTTATAGATCTTGACCAGAGACTTCCTGCAGATCCTCCTGCCCAAGGTGGCTGAAGCTAGAGATGACTGCAAAAAACTCATGTCAGCCTGCTACTAATATTTACCAAGTCTGTAAAGTGTTTTGGCATGGTTTTAACAGGATTGCAAGATTTATTCCATTCCAAGTGCTCTTTGGACCATGAAGCAGAGCAGTGCTGCTGTGTGTCACTGTTTTGTTAAATCAACACTAGGAACATGCCATTTTTTCTGCCTCAGTACAGGCAGAATTACCCTCTGCTACCCAAGGAACCACAACAGCAGATGAGAAACTCCATACAAAAGTCCATACAAAAGCTCTAACAATGAGAAACTGGAAGAAGAGCTGCTGACATCTACTTCTCTTGGGCACAGCAAACTCAAAGGCAAGTTTTGACAGACCAACGTTACTTCAGCACCTGGGGCACATAAGAATTGTCACCATGTGCACTGCCCACTGTAGGGTAGTTTATGATGAAGCAGGAGTAAGGGGTGGCATGTTCTTTAAAAGCACAGGAATGGCAAAGAGAGGGTTTCAAGATGGGATTTTACTTATTTTCTATAATCACACGGGCATTAGCTTAAGAAGAAAAGGCACGTACAGAGGTCAATCACTAATTGAATACTCTGTGTGGGTAGTAACTATCTCACAATATGGAAATGGGGCTCCATTATTGATTTAAAGGTGTAACAAGATGGAAGAGCTGAGAACAGGGGCACCACACTGTTAGAGTGGCTAAACTTTTGAGCAGTTTAAGCAGAATGGACATGGTGGGCAACACAGCACACTGCTGCCCAACTACTCAGGCTTCAGAATAAGATTAAAGAGCTTTTTTTTAAAAAAATATGCTTTAAATAAAATTTCTGGGAGGTGTTACACAGCCTCTGTGAGCAGAGCATCACAGCTTCTTAGATATTACCTGTCTGGACTGGAACCTGCAAATTCACTGTTCAGCTCATTACTTTACACTCAGCACAGTCCCACCACTCATACCACTTTGTTAATAAACCCTAATATTACTAGATCAAATATTCCAGAGTTTTAGCAGTTTTCTGCCAGGACCAGGGAAGATTTGGTGTTGTTAATGTATTTGTGGTGGCAAATGGTATCAGTGATCAGAAGAGATCAGAGGAGCACAAGTGCTTTGCTCTGAAAGGCTTCCGAGTAGCTCACACCAGACCAAGCCTGATGTAAGATAAAATCCTTTTTTCTAAGAGGTCTAGCTAGTCAGCCATGCTGAACGTCACTGTTGGTCATCAGAGCTGGTGTCAGGAATAACTCCTATCCCAGGACAGATGGGAGAATAAATCCTTCCCCTGAAGTGCTCTCCGACTGCAACATGGGATGTGGCCCTCTCTAAGGACCACTTAAGTACCTCTCACCTAATCAATCATCTGTCTGTGGCGAAGCTCAGGAATTAAGCTGTCTTGTCCCTCCTGAGAAAAACTGGATTAAGCTGAAACTCTTGAGTTAATATGGAGCTGCCTGGGTGAAATTTAACAGCCTGTGATGCAGACAAGATCAAATGAGCGAAGTCCAAGAGGGAACACGACTGAGAGCTCTACAAGCTACAACTTCTAAGTGCATGCACCACCTGCTTTTCCAATTGCTTGTGCTCCACACAGAAAAAGCTGATTTAGAGCTGTGGCTCCAAGACTGCAGTGTGGTGGATCTGTATCAGCCACAGAGTTGTTCTGTGTCTCTCCCCACACAGCAAGTATGGCGTGGCAGTGCCAACCACAAGCATCCAATTTCATAACGAGTAACGGCATGACAGCAGCCAGCTCCGGGCACTGCCATATGCCGCACCTCGTGGAAAAACCATTGTCAATTGCTGTGTAAAGCCAGTTAGTTAAATGCTGCCAAGAACTGGCTGAAAGCAGTCGCAGCCTCCCCATCAACGTGGACGGGCGACTCCCATGAACCTGCAAGGACACAATATTCCTCCAGACACCAGCAAGTTACACATTTTATGCCGCTTTGGTAATGACAGTGGTTTGGAGTGATCCAAGCCTCAGCCCCAAAGGGTAAGTACTTGAGAGCAGGATCTCCAAATTAAGCTGTGGGCACAAGAATTGACTTGGGATTAAGCAGCATTTTGCTTTGCTTAGACTATTACCCTGGGTGGAGCACAGCAGCTGGTCCAGATATCCCTGAAAGGCACTTTGCTGTGCAGTAAGGCTGTATCCTCCAAGTTTTGTCACTGCTGGAAACCAATGCTGACACAGGATTTTAGCCTTTCCTTCCCCACCACATGCCAGTAATGGGAAAGGTGCTGTGTTCCCAGACTCAAAGCAAAAGAATACTGATTTCTTTGGGCTCTTCCAACAGCTAGCAGAAGACTCCCAGTGGAATCTGTATCAGTGTAATGCATCAAAACTCAGCAAACTGTCATTAAAATGCAGCCTAATTTGCATCCAGAGAAAAACAGCATTCTCTACAATTTTTTTCCTGTCTTGCAAGACCTGCCAGCAGCGCACACTGCCTCAAGTCACACTGCAATGGAGGGAAGCCCACAGGCAGGATGAGCCTCAATAAATGGGAAGCAGCAGGTTCAGAACAGGGGGGAAGGGAAGAGATAAGTGAAGGAAGCAGATTACTGGCGGTGGCCAAGGATTTACTCATTATATAGAAAGGAGATGAAAGGCTTTAAAGTGCCAACATCAGTTCAGAGTATCTATAAGGATTCAAACAAGTCCCATTGGCGCAGAACAGCCCAAAGGAGCTCCGCGTTCCTGTAATTCAATGGCTGTTTTCTCACTGAAGTCAAAAAGCAGCAGTGGATTTCAGTGAGTTCCCAGCAAGGCCCTGCACAGCTTCCAGGACTAAACCAGACATCACTGGGGAATGCACTGAACTATGCTGGGACAGCTTGAGTTAAAAGGCTGTTGTAAAATAAATCCTCTGATAAGAGCAATTAATGCTATCCTAATTATATCTTTTCCCATACTCAACATCATTCTTGCTGGCTGCTGACTCGTGCAGCCATGAAGGCACTTCTCCCAGGCAAGAATAAGAAACTACAGGCGAGGTGGGGACTTTAAAAACATGCTTTTGCCAATTTCCTTTCAATCCAGCATGTGGAATACAAGATACAAAAAAAGCTCTGCAGCCTTTTGTTCTGTGATGTATTTTTATTACTGGCAAAACCATTAAGTTTGAGGTTTTCTTATTTTATCTTTGCATTCAGTTTTTTTGGGGTGATTTTTTTTCTATTGGTAATCAAAATGGCAATAGTTCATTATATGCTTTGTGGTTTCCTGCACACAAAAAAAGAAAAAAAAGGTTATGCTACTATTCCTGTCTCTAATTCACCCCTTTTGCTTGCTCTGCTGTGGGCAAGGCATCAAATCATAACCAGCAATTTCATCTGCCTCCAACTTACCAAAAATTACTGCTGCACCCACTGGTGATTCACAGACTCAGTACGACACACATGCACACACATTTGGTACCAGGAGATCTATCTGAGCTAGCAGATGCCTGGCAGCTATATCTTTCCTTCATTAAAACATGAAAGCAAGCCAGCCTCAAAAGTCTCCCTGATAAAACAGTGGAAAACACACAGGCACTTTCAAAGGGGGTTTAGACTGATTAGTTGGAATAATATTTTCAAGTCAACAGGACGATACTGAAGCATTACACATCCTTGAGATATGCTATCTGAAATGTAACATTCTTTGTCAAAAGGATGAGTCCAAAGGCAAAAATCAAGGCACTTCTAAGAGAAATATATCTGCCAGAATATCTGGTTATTTCTAAGAAAGGGGCAGAAACCCCTCTAGCATCAGTGCATTTAAACAGAACTCCAGCTCCCGTCAGCCAAGACCACCCTCAACCTGCCTGGCAGACTCCCTCCAGGGGCAGACCCCCCCTCATCGCTCAGCATTCCCCCGAAACACATGGCTAAGTATTGCCTGACACCAAAACTGACATGGAACTATATTGTGCCATCTTCCCTACAGTATTTGTGGAAGAACACGCTCATTTGCATCCCCAGAACAATAGAGAAATTAATGGAGATGACTGCAATTCATACAGCCTTGTGTCTGCAGCAGTGGAAAGGTCAAACAAATTAAGGCTCTGAATTCTGGGCAGAGATTTCAAGCTGGCTCTCTAACATTTGCGACACAAGGGAATAATTAGAAAACATCCATCAGCGCCATTTCCGTTAGAAAGCCCATTTCTGTTAACACGGTGATGAGCTGTCCTCTGCATAGCTAGATCTGCTGTCAGATTATGGTCAATTATTTATTCTCCAGTATTTCAACCAAACACAGACTTTACTTCCTTCAGCTCTTAGATCTCAGCCACACCAACCAGACACAATACCCCTTGCAGAAAGAGCACTGAAACCCCACAGAGCCAGCGGACAGGCTGAGCCCTTGCAGAAACCACTGCAGCTCCCAGGGACATCAAGGATGGGAAGTGGTCTCTGCAGACTCTTAAAAAAACAAAACAAAAAAAAAAAGATAAAAATCATAGGATTTCCACACCAAACACATGAATCCCACAGCACTTCCCACCTTGTAATGGTGAAGTCTTACTCAAATGCCCAGTCCTCTTTTAAAAGGTAACACCCTACTGAATCCACAGGATGTTTTCAGATCAGGGGAGCAAGAGAAATACAAGGCACTGCACAGAGTACATTTTATAACAGCTTGCACATCCATCCATTAGCTCCCCATGGAGCTGGCACAATCTTATTTTTAACAGACCAAACCAACCTGTCCTCCCTGGGAGGCAGAGGGCTGCTTGGAAGAGATTTGCTCTTTTGGCACTGCCTTGGGACTCCAGGCTTTCGTATGGTCCCAATCTCACTGCACATCTCACAGCTGAGGAAGAGACTGCCTGTTCCTGGAAATCAGGGTAGGGCTCCATAAACCCAAGCAATGTCCTCAGCTAGCCTGCAAGGAAGGTGCCAGGAAAGATTTGATGCAGGAGACTCAGCAGCATGACTGAAAGGAGATGAAATACCTCACCAGCCACCCTGGCAAGGAGAAAAACACTGTCTGAAGAGATGATTTAATACCAAAACTTCTTCTGCACCAGGAGAGCTCTCAGAGTGAAATCACGGTGGGAAAAAGAGAGGAGGAGCCCATGTGAATGATTTGCCCACTGCACTGTGGCCGAGCAGGCAGCAACGGGACACAAGTACCTGGTCCTGACTTCGATGATCTGTCTGCTTTCTGTGGGGTGTCTGCATTGATCCAGAGTTCACTGTGATCCAGCACCTCCTGTGACGCTCCTTATTCCCCCTAAACTTGATTTCCAGCTCTTGACAGACACGGGGAGCAGCAGAATTCCACTTCGCGCATCAAGCAGCAGACAGGTCCAGATCTGCTTGGATCCAGGATTCCCAAGAATGGGCACTTTGATTCAGCACCATCCCAATGCTGAAAGACTTAGTCCTAAGCCCACTTACTCATTAACTTATTCCCTAGCATAGAAAAGCTCACAGCTGATGCACATTCTTTTGCTGTAGCAGGCTATAGGCTAATATTGATATCTGGCCATAATCCTTCCTAACCCCATGGAGGGCTTCTGCAGATCAGCAGGTTGCAGCAGCAAGGTTTAGGGGTTAATGGGTGCTACATAAAAAGCGTGCCCTCGCAAGTTTTCAAGTGTCTCAAACATTATGATGCTGCCTCCCACCATGCTCCTTCTGTGCCATGCAGCCAAGCAGCCAACTGCAGCACTGCCCTTGTCCCACTTTCCCAGCTTGCATTTGTGTCCCTTTTCCCCCAGTTTTTATATTTTAACTTAATTTAGAATGTTTGTGAGAGCTGGGTTAGCTGAAGCTCTATTACCTAGAAATGGCACCCAAAGAAAAAAAAAACCATATTTTTCTGCCTTTCAAAATAAAAATGTTTTGACTGCCAAAGAAAAGAGTTACACCCATGTAAAGCTTTCACTTAGGAAGAAGTAATACAGCCAACTGTTTTTGGATGGACTGCCAGCTAACTACAGTATAATAAAACAGAAATAAGAAAAGAAGAGGCTCAAACCCTGCCCTGTCCCATTAGACTCACTCTAGTTCCTAGGTTCTACTGGCCTCCCCTTCAAAGACGAATCCTCCATCGCCTCTGTCTAGACTACTCACCTGATTTTTTACTGGAAGAAGTAATGTTGAAAACTTATAGTCTCAAGAAGCTGAGATGCAGCTTCTGGGATCATAAGCCTTTCAAAGCACACACGCTACAACACACATACAAGCTATATTTTATATACTTACAATATTTTATATACTTGTCTCTTTAACATCGATCCTAGTGAAATTCCCTGCTATGTCATTTCCCTGCTGAGGGTCAATTCAAACATTCTCATCCACAAAATGCTTCAGAAAAAGCCCCTTTAAAATAGTTAGAAGTTGCATGTGCAATTCCTAGCATAACTTACTCTGCATACTACAGGATTCTAGCTTAATCCCATACGCCTCCTACAGAGCCAGTTAAGCTAAAGATCTATCCAGAAGGACATGTAATCTTGCACATAATCGCTGCTGAATACAGCACCATACTATCACAGCTGAACTCCCAGCCTGGGTAATTAGAGATTTTATTCCTCTATTGTCCAACTGCAGATTTCATTACAGAGTATGAATGCTTCTCCTTTAACCTTCCCAATTATCATTAGCAATAATTAAGCAATGATGATGCAGAAAACAGAACTAAGAGGTTAATCAGAAGGGAGCAATTTTTTTTTCCTCTTTACACAAGTCCAGTGCCAGCGTTCATACTCTGGAGCTGTATTTTCACAAGTGCTCAGCAAAAACATGTGGAAGAGGAAAAGAAACCCAGGAGAAACCAGGCTTTGTTATCCCCCTTGGCTTTAAAGCTGAGAAACGATGCTGAGTGCACATCTCATTAGCTGTGCTGCGTAAGAAGATCTGCTTCAACACCTCTCCTTATGTCAACTCACAGTGCAACAGGGACACTCCGTTCTGCCACCCTGACATAAATTACTTGTATTACAACATGGGGCTGGACAGGCTGTCAGAGGGGCTGGCAGCAGCTGGACTTCATTTCTCAGTTCACATACTCACTTTCCTGCAGCACTGAGCATAGCTTGCCTTGGCACTGCAATGGATATCATTGCTGCTCTCTCATTCTGTGAAAGAGAGCGAAGGGATTTTAATGTGAATTATATCAGCTACTCAACCCTTTCTTCTGGACAAAGTAGGGAGATAAAAAGGATTCTCCGTATCGGATGTAATTCTCTTCAGCAACACGAGCTGAAGAAAACATTAAAATGCAGCACTTGCAATTAAAAGCACGCTGACTAAAATTTTTCCACTTAAAAATAATGTAAAACTTCAGCTCCTGAGTACATTTCCTTTCCTTTGTCCCTGATTTGGAAGTTTCAAATTCTGAATAATCATTATTTTGAACAACTCACCCACAGGCACAGCCCTGAAACTCCTCATAAAGGAGAACATCTCAACTATATTCAAAATTCCCAAGTGCTGCTTATCAATTTCCCAAGCTTACTTATCAATTAAGAGGCAGTGGCGAAAATCAGTCTGGTGGCTCAAGTATCGCACATCGTTGCTCAATTTCGTCCTGGTTTTTTTTTCCTAGTTTCCTTCAAAAAAAAGGACAAGCAGCTGTTCCAGCAGACAGCTCCTGGATTTCCCTTGATATGCGTCACTGGTATGATGCATGCTGCTTCTCAATCTGGCGTCCATCCTTCAGACAGAAGGAAGTAAGACCATGGTCATATCTAAGCTACTGAAAATCTTGGACATAATCTGTAAAGTAAGCCAGACAGACAGCTTTCTGGGCTTGTGCTTTCTAAAAATGAATCACAAAAAGCCACGACAGTAGACGGAACAGTTTAAGCCAACCAGTCAAAACTAAAGCCACAGATGAGCAGCACTGCCAATGTTGCTCCATAGTGTCATTTCACATTTAGGAAGGTCTTACAACCACTTGCAGAGTCTTCAATTAAGCTGTCAGTACCAAACCAGACAGTGTGTAGACATTCACCAACACTGCCCAGTGAAACAGCGTGGCAAGCATCCAAGCTTTGCCTTCCTACAGCCATTTTCTCCTTGGTGCCTTTTAATAGTGTATTTTCAAGCACCTTTTATTAAGGCAAAATGTACCAACTGCACAATCATTCTGCATCCTCTTTCCTCTCCAAAAATACTCAGCCTGAAGGTCAGCTTATCGGTTTCATGATGAAAACCCAAGGCACAGCCAAGAGTCCAAGATGCAATTGAGCTCAGACTTCCTACAGAAGGGAATCAAGCTTTTCAGCCACATGATGACATGGCTAAGGTGACAGCAAACAGCGGAAATGCTACAAAACAGATTTATACACGTTTGCTGGAAACTCTCAAGAGGGACAGTATCTGTTCTGGGCCCACTTCTTCCCACAGGGTATGACAAATTGACGCTGAAGTCAACAAAATTTTGTCATATCCTGTGAGGGAAGAACCTATCCTATGAACCAAGAGGGGAGAAGTAGCTACTGGTCTGCCTTGACAAGGTGCAGCTGCCCAGGAAAGAAGCCAGCCCCTATATTTTCTGCCATGAGCTGATAAACCCTAAATTAAACTGGTTTGCCCCAAGCACTATCCCGACAAAGCAAAACCACATGCTTAGCAGACACTTTCTTTACCACATGCGTTGCTGGTGTGCCGAGAGATGTGCTGGTGTGTTAACCTAAAAACCTGTTAGGTGTTAACCTGACACAGACAAGATTTTCTGCCTGCTAGTACTACACAGGGTCAAATGAAATATCACTCAGGAGGCAGGAATTTTTGCCAGGAATGCAATGGAGTATCTACATTGCACATGAAAACAAGATCTGTTTCACTTCCTCACTACCTTCTGCCTAAAAATTCAACCCATATAACATCCTGAAACTATTCCAGTGCAGGCAGACCAGAGAAAACGTCCCATTTTAATCCCTCATGCACAGGTTCCTGCCTGACATCTGTTCAGATCAGGATTAAAACATACTCCTACCTACCCACAGAAGGCTCATCACAATTTAGGTATCAATAAAATGCAACACTAAACCCACCACAACCAGAGTCACATTAAATAGGTGTAAGTGGCCAAAAAAACGTCAAAGTTGTAGGCGATTTGGCCATGGGGTGACAACCCAGATGTTCCTTGTCTGTGCCTCCCTCCCACCTCCGCACATTAGTCACTTAGAAGACATCAGAACAAAGCCACATTCAGACTCACCAGATCAGGTTTTGTTTGCTTCAAGACCACAGTGGTCAGCAGCTGTTGCACATTTTACCCTAAAGTTTGAGTGAACTCTTCCAACAACTACAGAAGCTTGGATTCTGAAGGACCTTTAGCCCACCCTTCTGCTCAAAGCGGGGCTGTTAGCACAGCTTTGAACCTCCCAAACTGCACTGCATGGCCATTGCTCCTTGTGCCATCAGGCACTACCAAAGAGTTTGGTTCCACCATCTTCACTACTGCCCTTTCGAGTAGTTGTAGGTGTCTGTTAAGATGACCCCTTACCTTCTTCCTCATCCAAGGAAACAGCTCCCATCTCTTTGGAGGGCATGGGACTCATGGGTTGCTGGCCATCTTAGTGGCCTTCTACTAAACCTTCTTCAGTTCCTCATTGTCCCTTTTGAGCCAAGAGGATAATATTCTAGATGAATCTCACCAGTGTCAAGGAGAAGGGGATAAGAACTTCCATCACCCTGCTAACCAGACTGCCAAGGAAGAAGAGTGTTTATTACCTACGTTTGTGATAACTGCACTCTGGGCTCATACTCAACTCAGTGCCCACCGCAGCCACCAGTCCTTTCCAGCCAGCACTGACACAGATGTCATTCCACTCCACATGCAGAACTTGACATTTTTTTTTCCTAAACCCCACAACATTTCTGTCAGCCCAGCCTTGAGCTGGCTGAAAGCTCTAAACACCCTCTAGGCAAAATGAGAACAGTTTGCTTCAAAATACATTCTTCGTATGATGCTTCCTCTATCCTCCCTTGGCCTGAATGGATCGTCCCCCCTCCTCCAAAAACCCTAGCGATATCCTATAACACAGATTGAAGCGTTTCTCCCATCATCCACTTTCCCGATTTAAAAAGAGATAAAAACACACTCATCGATATCTGCATAAAATCAGGGTAATGCAGCACCTCCCTGCCTTGAGAGCATAGGAAATGCTGAGTTTATCCGCAGGCATGCACTAAAGATGCAAAAGTAACATAACAATATTAATATGTAAGCCTTCTCCTGAATTTACACAGTTTCCTGCTTAAACTGAAAAGGTATTAAATATGTTTAAATATATAAGGGTTATAAAACAGTTTGATTTGGAACATTTTTACCTTTGACAATATACAAACCAGCCTTTATGTAATTAGAGAAAAACCAGGGCAGTTCAATCCATAATGCTTTTCTCCCCTGTAAATAGGCATTTAATCAACAGAACACAAAACACAGCATCCTGGAAAAGCACTTAAATGATCAGATTTGGCAAACAAAGGCCATGTCTTCCTTACATTCTCCATTACGTTAGGAAAAGAAAGGAAAGAAAGCAACAGTGGACTGCTTTAGAGAACAGCTGTTCACCCTGTAAGGAGCCGATTTTCCACATCACACCCTCTTTTGTACAGTTGCTGGAGGGCTTCATACTCAGCAGCATAGCCAGGACACGGGGAACACCTCAACTCCTTGGCTCCTGTGGGCTGCTTCATCTGCTGAGAAAGGAGGACAAACCCTCAAAACTAAACCAGGGAGGGCTGTGAGATGCCTCAACCCCCCCGCCTCCCAACTACAACCATACACTACATCCTGCGTTTTCAGCTCAATACTTTCAGTTGATGTCCTACAAAGGGATAGAGAAGAGGAGCATAGCCCAGATCTATATGTGGATCAGCATCCCCAAAACCAGGGGATCGCACAGTTGGAGAGGACAGATTAAAAAAGGGATGGACGTGAGGAGAACACACCTTTATCCCTCCTTCACTGTGCAGATATGTATTTCTGGTTTGCCCTGAAGCTTCTCGTATGCTTTTCAAAGCAGGCTCATTTCATACAGGCTGTAGCCCTGTCACTCCAGCACACATCCCATCTTCTGCGGAGGGAAGGCTCAAGCCACAAAAGGCAAAATTCCACTGCAAGCCTGCACCGCTGACCCCCGCGCAGGTGCACCTCCCTGGGCAGCAAGCGTGCTGCTCAGTACGCATGGTGCGGGATGCGTGCCCCGAAGCAATGTGTTTTGACTTAAAGCTCATCTCAGTGCCCTCAGGACGTGATCTCTGAGGGCTCCCACACTCTGGGTCCAGGCACTAACTGCCACGGCTCACTGCGAGTGCTTTGTTCTCATTTACGGCCTCTTGGACTGACAGCTGTTTAAAAGCTCTTTTTCCACCCCTGTTTTTTTATTTTAAAAAAAAAAAAAAAAAGAAAGGAAGATGCTGACACCGCAAGTGACCACCCAGGCTTTCAAAGCCCTTCAGGAGGCCAAAAAGGGAAGTCACCCATCAAGCTGCTTTTTATAGTGATGTGTCTTTATAGGAAAGGCAGTTCCCACAATCAGTCCTATTGACTGCAGGCTGTAATTTTGCCTGGATGGCAGGCTGAACGCTGCTGGTGCTGCTCTAGTTGTGTATGAATGCGTTTGAGACAGTGTTTAAAATTAACTAAGACAGGTTTGGGGGGTCTCCCCCCATGCCCCTCCCAAAACGTTCCATGCCCACAGGCTGACCATCAATTTTAAATGAACTCGCATGACGGGGAAAATTGTGTGCGTAATGGTGCTAAGAGAGTGACAGACCTCTGACTTTTAAAGCCTCAGTATCTATCTCAAGACTAGTAGCCTCAAGAGCAAGTGCAATTTTACTTGGCATGAACAGTGATGACTGAGCAAGACGCATACAAGGAAGCCAAAGGTTTCAAGCTTTTCTGCAAATCTCTGCTATAGTGAGGCAACAACAGGGAACACATGGCTCGCAGCCATATTATTAGTTTTAGTTTATTATGCATAACACAATACGCACAGTAACAAGTGTGTGTCAAGATGCGGCCCGTCAAATGTGTTGAAAACATTTACTGGGCCATCAGCAATGAAAAGGTTCCCTGCCCTTTTATTACACAGATAGAGGTTTACCACATGCAACACAAATTTGAATGTGTTGCCTAACTTGCAGCCAACAGCCTCAAGTCTCAAATGTTTTAAGAGCAAGCAACTTGGACTCCTTCTCTTCGATATGTGACAGCAATTTCAATTGGGTTGCATTCATACATCCAACAGGCAAATGCTGATTGCAAATTGGATTGCAAAAGGATTGCAAATGGGTTGCACTTTCCAGTGGTTTACCAAATGATAAGCTTCAATCCAAAGGCCATTTAAGAGGCTTCAGAAACTGTAACAGAATAAATGAGGTAAGGGGGGACTTCTAGAAATCATCCTGTCCCACCATCCTGCTGAAAGAAGGGCAACTAATAGAGGTCGCTTAGGGCCCTGCCCAATAGGGTGTTCACTGTCTCTGAGGATGGAGACTCCACAGCCTCTCTGGACACCTGGTTTCCATATCTGACCACCCTTGCAGTAACGACGCTTTGTCCTACATTTACATGTGATTTCCTGTATGCCAGTTTGGACCCACTGCCTCTCATCCAGTCACTGAGCATCACTGAGAAGAGGAAGGCTCCATCTCCCTTACCACTCTTTTGATAAGATCCCCCTGAACCTCCTCTCTCCACGCTGAACAATAGTCTCAGCTCTCTCCACCTCTCCCCATACACCAGACACTCCAATCCCAACATCTTTTGAGTCCTCTCACTGGACTCACACCAGGATGTCTGTCTCTCACTTGTACCAGAGCCCAACACTGGACCCAGGTCTCCAGCTGTTCCTCACTAGGGCTGAGTAGAGAGGAAAGGCCACCTCCCTCGACCTGCTGGCAACACTCTGCTCAATGCACTAGAGGAAGCTGTTGGCCACCTTTGCCACAAAGCCATATTGATGTCTCACATAAAACTCCTTGCGCACCAGGATCCCATGTCCCTTGCCTGCAGTGGTGGTTGTCAGCCAGTCGGCCCCCAAACTATTACCTGTATAAGCTCAGTAAGCAACTAGACTTCTTTCAGATCAACACCCCCTCCTCGGTTCTTGTTTGCACTCACATAGCCAGAAAATCAAAATGCAAACAGCTGACTCACCAAATGCATGTGGCAAACCCCAAAATCTACCCAGAGCCTCACCCACTGCACTGAGCAGTTAAGAAAAGGCCACCAGTGCAGACACTGAAGAGGTTCTTTTCTTGGTGCACAAAGCTCAGAGCACATATGGATCAGAAAATCAGCCTAACCTTGTAATCTGTATAATTAAATGGGCTTTGAACCATTGAAAGAAGAACACACGAGGAAATAACACTGTATAAAACAACACATAATGATGGTGTTAACACAGCAATTGCTGTTTCAGACTTTAAAGGAGGTCAGCAAGGTAACAAAGATCAGACCAGTCAAATCAAAGCTTGAGATAGCATATTAACAAAACCCTCCAACAACCTTAAAATTGCCTCACTTCAAATTTGCATTCCCTCTCCCTGAGAAAATGATTACAGCCTTTTGATCTCCGGAAGCAAAACAGATTACATTATTGTGATTAAAAATGCAGGTCCTTCTGTTGCACCAGTATGCAGGACACACACGGAATGGCACGGCGCTGGCCAACGCGATAAAGTGCGGGAGATATAGAGAGCAGCGTAGCAGCATTTCTTCCACGAGACATGTCAGCTTCCGGACACAAAACAGTTAAAAGTCATAAGCTGCTACTATTTAACAGATGCTCACCTCCTTCCCCCAGAGTGCAGAGCACCATGCTGACCAATACAGGAAATCTAGACGCAGCTCTCCCAGAGGTTAAATTGAATTGTACACACCTATTATTCCATTTCTAGCTGCACGTGTAACAAAATTTAAAAGGGAGAGGGGAAATCAAGGTAATTTTACTAAAACCTAACTGGGAAGGGAAACAACCTACCACATCTCGTCTTTTCCTTTCAGTAAAAGCTCTCTCTGTCAAAGCTTAACATATTGTAAGTGCATGCCAGGAAATCCATTTAAAGCTCAAACACAGAATTTTATTCTTCTGTGCCCGCACAGCAAAAGAGATCATTCTTCCTTTGTCATGCTGGAAGGATTTGGGCTGAAAACTGGCAAGAATAAAATTTAAAGCTAGGTCACTACTTCCCCCCACCTTTTCATCCTGGTAGATCTCGGCAGCAACCTTCAGTTCCATCAAAGGAGATTAGGGAGAGGTTCAGGAGCAGCACAGTGAGAAAACCAGAAGTGTTACCTTTAATAATTACCAAGAAAGACTTTCATGTTGTTACCATAGGAATTAATCCTTATATTAATCTTAAAAGCATCACCAAAGCAAGGACTCCAGCAGAAATGATGGAGGGGAGAAGGACTAACAGCACCATACTCCCTTCTATATAGCCTTTCGGAAATACATGCCAACACCACAGAACAAACTATATAAATTATGAGGCAATGAGATGTGAAGAAAAGAGTTCCTTTCCAAATTCTGCAGGGTTGTTCTGAGTAAAGACAAAGTTTGGCATCATGCCAAGTCCTAAAAAAGCAGGAACGTGTCAGATCACATTTTAAACTGTATCTTAAAACTATTACAAATATCAGACATCCCCTTCGGATCATTGATTCACAGCAAGCCTGAACAGCACCTTCTAAAAAAGAAGTTGGGTGAACCTCAAACAGCCACAGAAGTGAGACCTTAAGGGATGCAGCAAGGATGATGAAATACAGTCAGGCGTGCGTGCAGAAAGAGCTGTACCACGACTGCAGAGGGCTGTGTGCACATGGTTTTAGTCAGCGCTCTATTTCACTTAGCTCTCTTTTAAACCAAGAGGCAGGCAAAAGCAGGAAAGAGCTTTTGCTTTTAGCAACGTTACATGAACCTGACTGCCTTCAAGAAAACAAAATCCTGTTTAAGTGCTGTGACATGGCAAGTGTGCTAAAAAATATGGGTCATGCAAGATGTACAATAACAAGAAAGGTGGGGGTCTTTTGAAACCCATTATTTCAACAGAGCTTGCAGATTTCAACACCACTCCGTGCAGGAACTGTGCTCCTCAGTCTCCTTTTCCCTGCCAATTTTCCTCAGTCTTTTGTGTTGCTTTTTTTTTTCTTAAAGAAAACCGTACACGAAATTCTGCATTTCTAAACATTGTACATTTATTCTCTGCTCTACCAGTCTGTTACAGGGCTTCTTCTAGATTCATTCTCAAAACATTTTAAGCATTTGGAATACTGCCCATGTGGGGGAACAGCACAGTGCTCCTGGTCCCTTCACAGACTTTTCACAGCAGTGGAAAAAACCTTTAAGCAGCCATTTGTTTTTTAAAGAACAGGCCAAGGAGCAGAACACCTTATTCTGTTCAACCCACAACAGAAGGGGAATGTTTTTCCCTAGCACCACTGCAACAATCTGAATTCTGGAGCTTGCATGGTAGTTTTGAGATGTGGAAGCAGCTGGCTCGAGGAGAGACACAAGATGTTTAGCTCTTATTAAGCTAAGTGCATTTAAATCAGTTACTGTGGTTAAAGTGAAGAATCAAATGCTTCAAAACCTCATGTTAAAGAATATTGTGAAGAAGTTTCGGGGAGCATGCACAGAAAGGACAGGAAGACTAATAGCTAATAAGAGAGCTCTCAAGTTCCAGTTTCCTAAAGCTGATGCCCTGAGTACTGCTATGACAGTAAAAATAACAAGTCTCCTTTTTTTTGCCCTTTCACTGTTAGCAACAGCTATAAATGTCATCAACAGTACCAGCAGGAAGCCTCCACAGAGGGTAGGATGTGAAGAAATAAGATGCTTGCTTGTTTTAGAAACCATTAAATTCGCCATTTCCACTGAACTCCTACAGTCACTTCTTCCTGAAAGTTCAGGGACTCAAAAAATAAAAAAGCCATCCTAGCAGAAAGAGAAACTGCCTGTGCAGAGGAACGAGCAATGACAGTCCTACACATCTTGTGCAGAGTCTTCCAAATCTGATGGGATCATGACTGGACACTGCAGGCAGGGGAAGAGGCTGAATTCCTCTGGGACAAATGGGTCAAAAACTAAAGACTAAGCCCTCTGTCCTTGTCAAAAAAATACAAAATGATTTAACAGGAAAGACCTTACGGTCTGAAGGACCCTGCTCTCAAATTCCCATGAAAAATTTCCCTACTGTCTCTAGATGCCTAAGGAGCACTTTTTTGAAAATCTGTTTTCTTCTGCCTTCAAACAGATACTCAGCACCATTTAATTCAGTCTACTAACTTTCTGTTTTTCTCAGAGATTTTCAAAACCTTTTACATTAAACTTGCAAGCTTGTGTGGAACTGGAAGTCAGTGGAACACAGAAATGCTCATGACAGTTTCCATTGTGCTTATTTAGGGTTTGGAGACTGTACAAATCAACTAAGTACAAGAGAAATACAATTAAAACCAGTTCTAGCAAACGGCTTTGAGGCTAAACCTGCTGCTGGCAAACAGCAGCACTCAAAAGAGGTCTGTACAAGCAGCACGAGAAAAATTAGATGCCTCTAGCTTCTTAAAACACAAACTCTTTTATATTGCAGCTTGCTATAGTCGTGTGGTGGCTTTGCCTGATGGTAGAATAGAAGTCTAAGCCACACAGAACAAGTAGGGGTATTTACAGCCCAGCATAGCAACACTCAGACTGACCTGAAATGCCTTAGCTTAGGTAGCAGGCACAGTTCTACTCTGGGAAGAAAGCTTACTGCAAATGTATGCAACTGCTACAGCCCTTCTGTTTCTCACATCTTCCTACTCAGGCCCCTGCTTTTACACCACACTACAGATGCCCCCACAGGAGCCATTATTGGTTAGCCTGGAACTACCCACTTTAAGGAAAAACATGAGCTGTCAGAGATTCAAAATAATTTTAAAAGACAGTAATGTCAGTAATGGCCCTGAAAAGCAGATCACCGCATGCCTGAAAGACGTATCTTCACAAACGTCAGGTAGCCAGATCGGCTAACACACATCTTCATTCAGCGGGTGAACAAAAATCAATTTCAAATAAGATCAGTTGAGCTGTCTCATACACCACAGATCCTGGTACCCTGTCACTTTGACACAGACTGCTTGTTAGTACAAAAAGCAGTGCAGCAAGAACAAGAACCCCCTCCTCTCAGGGTGTTTTAATTCTCTTGCAGCACATTTATGGAAGGGAACAAATCAGGGGCTGTGCTAACCTTTTTCCACGTTCTTCCTCCCCTGTACGCTGTGAATATGTCTAAATGTATTTTGATTTAAAGGCCAGAATTTGTCATGAGAATGTTAATGGCTTCACGGTCCTTGAAGTTCCTAGGCTCACCTGCAGAAAGTATTTGAGAAACAGTGGTCAAGAATATGATTTCTCAGCTAACACTGAAAACCCAGTAACCAACGACACGAACACCGCATGGCATCTGTGTGTTCAGAAGAAGGGAACGCTCTACACAAGCACAGCACCTCAACACAGCAACAACAGAGCTAGAGCAGATCCAGGCCTGTTGGAGGCTGGACTCGCATCCCTTGCTTGTAACATGTCCATGGTATTTTAGGAGCTATTTTATTGATGTGTCTCTTCTGGAAGGATTATTGAGTCGGCTGGCAGCAAATGCTAATCAGGGCACAACACCTCGTAAAGCAGGGGAGTAACTGGTGCTACATTACATTAGGAGCTGCTGGTTAAGACAATGTTTCTGTGCTTTCAAAAGACAGGAACGTGCAGCTGCCTGGTGGAAAATAAAGAGTTTGGTGGACAATAGCATTAAATAAAGCAAAGATTTCTGGAGAAATGCATAACAAGAGCTGCAGGTAACATTAGATGATGATGCAGCAGAAGCTCCAGTAACTGAAAAGCCCAGCTGCAGTAAAAGGGAGAAGAGCAAAGCAAACATCTGCTGCAGGACTAGTGTTTAAACAGACTCTACCTAGACTTCAAACTGAGAGAAGTTTTCAACAACTGAAACATTAAAGACATCTGTATTGTCCATACTACTTTACTACCCACTTAAATAAACTTGGATAACATTTCCAAATCCATCTTCATGATTTAAATGCTGTTCAGGAGTGTTATGGAAACCTGCCTAATTCGCCTAGACAGTTTTGACAAATCCAGAGCAGTGTGTTTAAATGTTTTGTGAGGAAACATTTTTCAGGAGATGTAATACCTTTTATTAGATCAACAGATACAAACAGGGAGCCTGCGGGGCTGGGAGGGCAGCGACTGACAAGCTTTCAGCATCTAAGTCTTATTTTCCAGTCTGAAGGAGAGCTGTTGGCCTGAAAACCTTCCTGCACAGACTAAATAATACTAAAAAAAATCAGAAAACTTGGCTCCTCCTCTGAAGTTCACTTCATCTGTACCCTTGAAATGTCAAGGCTTCAACATTACTTCATTAAATGATGAATATACCTTTGGACAGTGTATTTGGATATATCAAAAGGCTTGCAAATCCTTTCTTTATACAATGAGAAAACTTAAATCCACCTATGGGAAGTGCACAATGTCATCTCTCACCCAACTTTGCTTCCCTGTCCCTCAGCATAATGTCAGCCCTCACGTCCTTCACCTGCACCCCTAAGACACGTGTCCCAAGCCTCAAGCTGCTAACATGCTGGACTGCCAACCACTGCCCAGCTAAGCATTCACTGAACACCAAAAGGACACACATTCCTCCAGATTCTCTTTGAAAGCTTCACAGAAAGAGCCCTTTGCTGTTGCCTTGTAGCTAGGTTGGGGGGAAGCAGCGCTTACAAAGCTTGCCACCCCACAATGTATGGGACATGCTGATAGTCCCCAAGACAATGAAAGAGGGAAGGCACAAAAAAGTAATTCTGAAGTTGTCCTGAGATAAACACAACCTTGATGTAATGTATCCCAAGCCTGGAATTTCCTTGCTGCACCTGGGGACTGCAGTATGCAGGAGCAGACACCAGCCATATGCCCTTCCGCAGAAAGCGCTGTGGGACCATGAGATGTGCTCAAGGCAGCAAACATCTCAGCTGGCTTTCTGAATAAGCCATTCGGTATACAGCCCACCGCCTCTAAAGGAGATAGATGTCTGATCATCAAAGACGTTCGAATTGCTGTAATCTAATCGCCACCAAGGAGAGCTAGTAGCTGTTTCATGAGTTGTACAAAGGATATTGCTAGGTATGAGAAGCTCAGAAGGACCTTCACCAAAGGTCTCTTTTAATGGTTTGATATATTCTGGTAGGGTTTCACATCACAAGCCCCACCACTACAGACATTTTCTACTGGCCAGCTGCGCCTATGATCTGGACATCTTACCCAAGGAACGCAAGTCACGATACTGTCAGGAGATCCCCTCCAACAGTCTGGTATGCTTGGACAGCTCAAGCAGCAAGAGAAAACACATTAGCACCATGAAAACTGGCTTCTGTGATTTGTGAGGTGAAGGAGCAGAGACAGTAGCAAGCTACAGCTGAGGGACAGAAGGAAATCCAGAACTGTGCCCATCCTTGTGTCTGGTCTCACATCCATGCAGTTTAAGAAAAGAGTTTGATCTCTGTGCCAAGCAGGAGCCACAGCTTCCAAGCCCAGATACAGAGAGGCTGCCCAGCATTACGCGGACAGTTAGGCACTCGGCCTGACTGCCTGCCACACAAAGTCAGCAAGGAGGACCAGAGCACTCCAGTCCCTGCAAATAAGCAAAGGTGCAGCAGACATAATGCTCAGAAACACCTCTGAGAGTCTTTTACCAGTGTATTCACATGCAGCCTTCAGAAGTACCTAAAGAGTGAGAGCCAGCAACAGTGGAAATACATGCCAGTACAGACAATCCACGGCAAGACTTACCAGTGCTAAATGTTTGGAAGACATCCATAAATACAAGAAACCAAGATATTTTAAACATCAGCTTCCCTCACTCCTCCCTTAAAAAACTGAACTAAAGCCAAGTCCAAATATGAATATCTACTGGCTAATCTAGTACCTTAAATGAGAGGTCAGTTCTGCATTTGTCTAGTATTTTAATATTGTTTTGTTTTTTTTTTTTTTCCTGTACCCCATATGAAAAAAGCCAAACCCTTAAATAGATACCTGAGGTCTTCTGGGCTGTTATTAACAGCAGAGACAAGAGTCTTTGGAACACACGCCCTGCAGGGATCTCTGCGGACATATCCAATTATGTACATTTCTATTTCCAAAGTTTTTTCCTGATAAGCGTCTGGAATAATCTGAAATTTCTGCAGCATGCAGAACTTCTAGGATGAATTTAAATGAGCATCTCCAGCATTTTATGAACAATCCTTTACAAAGAGGAAAATTAAAGACAAGGCCCATGGTCCAAAACAGCTCCTAGGCAAGTTTTGCCATAAAATTCTTGTATGACTTCTGGGAAATCTGTGTTCCATAGAATGGAAATGGGAAATGGAAATTGGACAGGTGTAAGAAACTGCTCTCCTCTGCACCTAATGAGCCAGATGAAAGACTGTGTAAGCAGCACTACGGGTCGGGCAGAGCAATCTCTAACCAGGCATGCTCTGCCTACTTGTGGAAGAGCAGGAGGTTTGGGAAGCAGAAATGCCCTGCACTGTCAAATAGGCAGAACCTGAGATTACGTGCTGGAGTCAGAGAATGGTGAAATAAAAAAAACCAACCAAACAAAAAAAAACAGAAAGAAAAAAGTCCTTGACAAAAACTACTTTATTACCACAGAGTCAGAGCCAAACTTTACAACAAGGATCTGCAGGAAACAAACAGCTCTGCCAGACAGCTGTGAGAACTTCATCCTCATCAGAAAACCAACCATGACTCTAATCACCACATCCAGCACTGCTCCAATAAAGATTTGCTCAAAATCTGCAAATTAAAGACAATCCTGTTTATAATTTATAGTCCTGGGACAGCCAAAGGCTCTCTTTTACCCAGACGAGGGCCCATCAGGCTTGGTAACAGTACAAGAAGAACAAGAAAATACAAATACCAAAAAAAACCCCAAGAAAAACCCTAATCTCTCTCTGACCTCCAAGCTTAACAATGCAAAAATTAAGGTGATACACAGCAGGCAAGTACAGGCAGAGCAGAGAGCACAAGGCAAAAGGTGAGGTAATACCTCAGCATCACAAGGCAGCTCCGTCGATAAACCAAACACATATATCTGGAAAGGCCATACAGAGGAAATGGGGCTACAGACTGATAATAAACTGATGAAATCTAATCAAGAAAACACAGCTCTTTTCATCATAGTTTACTCTGTAACCTGGTAGTCTTGCAGACTAAATATGTTAAGCACACACCCTAGCCACAACACTACTGTTCACAAATATGGAGCCCAGGTAAAGAATAAGTGATTTTCCTAAGCTTGACTCAGAGATGGTTTTGTGCACCTGCTTTGATCAAACCATACATTGGAACAATTATTTATAGTAACAGGAGACCAGGGGTGGAACGGGAAAATAGGTTCCTACCAGGAAACACACTTCAGCATTTACTGCTCTGAACAGTGTGCCACCCTTCATTGCCCCAGGCAGTGCATTTCAGCTGTGGCAAAAATTAAGGACAGAGGAAAGATACCAGCCCATGAGGGTGCATGTTCTTAGAGAGTTTTATATGCTGACAGTTTAGCAATCCTACCATTTTTAATTACAACTGTGGTGAAAGGTATTGCATTTGCCCATTATGGCTTACAACTGGGAAATATTTATGGAACAAGCAGCATATTAGCATGTCTTCATTCCCAGCAGTTAAATGAGGCTTCTGAGTGTCCTCCCTAACATTGTGAACACTTGTTTAATTGCATGAGACTTTGTGCTCCAGTTTTGGATGAAACTCTCATAGGGGGATTTACTGATTTAACTGAATACTTGCTTTCTGAGAGAGAAATTCCCGTTGTCTGCTTCTCAGCTCTATCTAGCCATCAATACAAGCCAATTTCAATGTCAGGTTTCCTGAAAGCCTGGATTAAAAGAAAAAGAGGTGAAAATAAAAATCCATTTTTTCATGAAAAATAATCATCCAAGACAACAAAAACAATAAAATAATCAAGCAACATTAAACGAGGCATATGGGTCTTCCTAAAGATATTGAGAAGTCTCTTCTGCTCAGACTTCATTACTTCCCGCACCCTGAAACACATGAACTGGTCAAAGGCTGACATGTAGAAGGGACTATGGCAGGCTTGCCTTTTGCCTGCTGTCCAAACTTGTTTGATCCTCTGAGAAGCTGCAGAATGGAAATGAGGCAGAAGCTTCAGTAGCACAGCCTTTGCTGCCCCAGGCAGATGAACACCCATAAAGCACAGGAAGGCAAGCTCTGTCTCGGTGGAGCTAATCAGATCAACAATTACTTTCCACAGTGTAGTCATGTTCAAGCATAAACATGCTTATCTTTGTGCTTAAGATACAGACAAGGCAAAACAGTGCTGCCAAAATCCCCTTTTTCATGTCTGATTCTGTTGTGGGAGCTATAATACTGTACAGAAAAAAGGATTAGGAACAAGGGACAACTTCATTCTGTCCTTAAAACTCCAGCGTTTTGAAAAGTCTACAGGACTGCACAAATCAGCAAAATTTAGGCGTTTGGGGTTTTTTTTTGCTATTTACCTTCTCATAAGGCAAAGTAATATTATCCATTTTAAAGGTTGCAGGCCAAATTAAAAAGACAACATTATTAAGTCAATACTATAAAAATATCATGTTCCAACGACAAAAACCATTATTTCCAAATAAATTTTTAGGAACAACTCCTAAGCTGTTCACTTTTCAACACTGTTTTTCACACACACACACAAAAAAAGCCTTCAATTCAAATATTCACTTCTGTGACACCAGTTTAACAGATATGATGAACTACCACCTCCCCTTATTCCACACGAGAAAAAGAAAAACCCCACAACAGAAACAGAATGAGCAGCGCACAGTTGGAATGAACACCAGCCTAACATCCTCAGCAATGCCTGCAGCCTTAAAGCCAAGATAAGAAGATCTGATTGATATCAAAGGTAGTAAGGACTCCACAAGATATACTCCTTACCTTCTGAAGTAAGTGACATCCAGCAGTCTACAAAATTCTTGGAAAAATCAACTAACTACTACAGGAGTGCTCAACTCACAAAACCCTTTGCCTCTGTCAAAAGCCTAATAAATTCAAGCTGTTGGTTTAAAACTAAATACTGGTACAGATTCATACCAAAGAAATCAGTTTCTGAGCAAATTAAAAGATGAAGATGAATGTGCCCTACTTTCCTGGCCATGCCAGCACTAAGGGGCATCTGGTTTTCAACGAGCCACAGGTTCTAGTTAGATTGGTTCAGCTGGCCAGGTCCATCACTGCTTTGGAATAAGTACAGCAGAAGGGAAAGGCCCTCAGATGGGATCAGGAGCAGCCTCAGCCTACTTAAGACACAGCTGACGCTGCTGGAAGGGGCCCATCTTCCTCCTCCCAGCACTGGCACGTGAAGCTGTGGGACCAGCCAGCTCAGAGAGCTGATCTGGCTAAAAACTAACCACTTGGTGTGATAGCTACTGAGTGTTTTTTCTGAGATGCTGGCTATTCGTTCCACCCTGGCTATTTCAGAAGTGCCTTAACCTGCTGTTTAACATCACCCTTACACAAAAGGGAGGCTAGTTTGAATGCAAGTGGATTTCCAAGGGGTGATGGGAATGAAAAATTGGCTCCTCTTGGCAGGGCCAAGCCAGCAATGCTGTCCTCCCACACCCGTCTGGCCTGCATTGACACCGGCTGGGTTTTTCCCACTAATCCCAAAGCTCAGAAAACAGCACTGTAGGTTAGGCATAGTTTAACCAGAAAAAAGAACAACCTCGGCACTGTTCTTAAACCATTAGACATCAGTAGAAAAAGCAGATGTGTCTTTCCCACCTGTGCACATCTAGCCTCAGGCCAAATTTCTTTAAGAAAAGATATTAATTAAATTTAAAGAGCTCTTGGCTTCACATTGCATTGTTCAGACGTTCCTTTTCTGCTGCAGCGCCCTTTGGAGTGCTGTAAAGGACAGGGTAGATTTAAAGAGAGGAAAGAGGAGAGAAACAAGACGTGGCATTCTAATTAAAAGCAACCCAGCCCCATCTATAAATTTAAAGTTCAACTGACAACAAGATTTAGCATTAGAGTCTGGTCAAGAAAGTTTTCCACCAAACACATCATGTTCCCAGGACAATGAAGGAGGAGGAAAGCACAAGATCTGTTAATGAAAACCAGAAGACGGCACACACTCAAAAAACTGGGCACGAGCTTTGGGCAATGATGCACAACACTGCTTGCAAAATCTGTGGAAGTCCGGTGTGCAGGTAAGAATTGAAGCCACTGACTTGGCATTTCTTAGTATCTCCTAATATAAGAGGGTCCCTTTGGCCTATTCTCCAAGTAATCCTTTCTCTCCAGGCAAATAAAAGACACAATCACCAACATCTCAGAAGTGCTTGCATAAGCTTAAAACTGATAATACTGGAATGCACACATTCGGATATCCACTTCTTTTCCTTAATACCAAAAACAATCCTATACCATGAAGCTTCATTAATCATTACCTTCAAATGCAAAGCACTAACCTTTAATAAGTGTTTTCACATACCAGCAGGAAGGGCAGTACTTGAACCTGCACTAAGCTAAGGGAAAGGAAACACTACAGATACAACCCTCTGCTACCAGCAATTAAAGAGGCTCTTCGTGGAAAAGCTGCCCTTTACAATGTTTGCCCTACTTAGAATGAGCTCTCAATTAGTAAGAGGCAATGCTCCAGAGAATGGTAAGGATCTGAAGAAAAATATTAACAGGTAGAGAGCAGAAGTTGGAGGCTGTTAAATGAGCTCACAAGATCCTCCAGGTAGCAGTAAGAGGAGGAAAATGGGTTGAAGTAAACTCAATGCTACTTCTCAGTGCAAAGCACGGGAGGTGAAGCAATGCAAATCCACTACACCAAAGAGAACACAGCACACAAGTCACTCAATTGTAGAGGAAGATTAAAAAGCATCAGGAATTAAAGCCTGTGGGGAAACAGGTACATGGGAGAAGATGACCCCAGGATGCAGGGTAGCAGTAAGATCTTTAAAGAACAATGCTCTTTCAGATACCAACATCACAGAGTTTAAACAACAGTAGTGACACAAATCCATCCAGGGGAGGAGAAGCTCTGGAAGGGGGCCCATCACTTAAATAAAGAAAAAGAAAACAAAAGGTGACACCGAGCTGGTAAAAGCCTTCACTCACACTTCTCATGAAACAGAGAAGCTCACAGTGCTGGAAAAAAAGGGTCAGAGGAACAATTAATGCATTTCATCTCGCTTCACCCCGTTGATGCAGTGAAACCAGATGACACGCATCCAGAGCTTACAAGCCAGCTGGCAAACAACTTGGACAACTCAGTAAGACAGAGGCGGCACCAGAAGGAACTTCAGAATATAAACATAGAGCAGCCATGCTGCACCAAATTAAAGGCTCCCCAGGCAAGGTCTTGTCGACAGTGGGCAGTTAAATTCCTCCAGGAAGCGTCCAGGCAGCAGGTCAGAGACAGGATTGTCCTTGCCCTCCTCCTGCTTTCCAGCTTGCAGCAGACAGCAGTCACAGAGTTTCCTAACCTGGAGATTGCATTTGGATCATTATGTTTAACAATCCCTGACAGACCTTCCCACAAATGGAGAGCCGTAATGTTTTTACATCTTACAGTGTAAGCTACAAAGCAACTTATTCACCAACACAGCAAAAAGGCTATTGCTTTGGGATACATTAATGGTATCCCCATGTTCAGAGCTGAGGAGCTAAAATTATACATTTACTCCAAAACTGTACCTTCTACAGATGTTCCTGCCAGAAAGCTGGCTGCAAAACCCAACAGCAACAAACTACCCAAGTATATGGCAGATTGTGGACAGACAGACAAAGGAGGAGTAACGTCACTAGTTTGAAAGGAGGCATGGTATATGATCTACTGAAATGCTTACAAATATTTGTAAAGCAATAATGTAAATGCGAAGGGACTGTCTAACAATGTAAATAATGTATTCTCCTCTGATCCTAAGACAAGATGCTATTTGGTTATAACTGAAAGGGAAAAAGTGGATCTCCCAAGCGATTAATGAAACATCCACTGAAAAAGTGGCTGAGGTGCACAGAAATTTCTAGAATGTGATACTACAGGACTAGCAAGGAGGAAGTCTTGGGTTCTTCCTTGAGATTTCAAGGGAGAAAAAAAGTAAAGTCTACAAACACCAGCTCCAGTCCCATTGCTCTTTTCTATGACAAAAACACCCTGCTCCGTTCCATTTAGGAAATTTCAGTATTACAGTATAATTAGTTTTTCTCATTACTTGTCCCCTCTGTAGGTCTCAGCCCACATCAGGTACCAAATGCTTTACAGACGCTTCAGCAAGATGGTATTTCATTAATTTGTGCATACAATTAATGTATACTTACGACTCAGGCATTTTACATCCCTAATTTATGTACAACCTGTAGAAGAGAACTGTTAATTTCTTCAATTGTGCAAGTATGAAACCAGTCAGTTGTACAGTGACTGCATGAACCACAGCTGTGTTTTCATTTACACCTGATACACTTAAAACTGACAATACTCAAAACTGATTACATTTTTAGCAACTCTGCTAAATTGCTATATAAATAATGGAAAAATGATCAACAAACTGCAGTTCTCAGAGTACTAACACTTAATGAAAAACAACTGCAAGAATAATTAGAACTGAGTAGAGGAACTAGAAGATTTGCACTTGGAGACAGTTTATCCAGCAAAAAAGGATTTTCAAAGGATAGTTCCATGTTCAAATCAGCAATACAATGCTGATATAAGTCCGGTGGGTCTCTTCCAACCTGATTATTCTATGATTCTATGGTTGCTTGTACTTCAGAAAATACTTCCTGTGCTATAGAAATAAGGATCTTCAGTCATTATTTGCATGTCTGAATTAACACATGGCAAATGATGCAGAAAAACTCAATGTCTTTATCTAGAAGTTGCAGGGAAGTATATCAAGTTACAGTCATTTTGGAGGCTTTAAGGTTATATGCACATTTTATAAGCAATGACATTTATTAATGTTTGGAATAACTTCAGTGGTTTTATCTATACAAGAGCATTTTCACGTCCATAACTTCTCATTTCTTTCCCCCACATAATTTAAGCTTCAAACATCAAATCTAATATGCAAACACTGCCACAACAGTGCTAATCCTTCTCCTACCAATGGAGACAGCAGGCAAAACCAGTAACAACCCATAATAAAACTGCTTCTCCTGCCTCTCCAAATATAGAATTTGCTCCCTAAGTTCTGTTTCTTCCCAAGTCACAGTATATGCAAGACCTTACTGACATCTCCTACCAAAAGCAGAGCTTACATAGTTAATAAAAATCAGACATTTCACAGCTTGACACCCCAGCTCCCTTATTTATAAAAGGCTTTATACATTTCAAAGGGAGATTCCTAGCTAGATAATGGAAGAGTCATTACTGGAGAGTCCTGCAAAAGCCCAAGACACTGAGCTTTAATATCATGCCAATCTTACGTACAGAACAGCTATTTTGGGTAATTACAGAAGTTGTAATAATGCCTTTGGAGTCCCATGAAGTTGAGTTCACTGTAACCAAGACATGAAGTCTTGCAGGCAGAAGCTTTTTCAAAAGGGACTCCATTTGTTTTAACAAAATGCTGAACACATACATCCTTCAGGCCTTACTATTTTCTTGCAGTACTTGTATGTAGTCCTAAACAAGATTTCTAAGACTAATCTTTAACTGATGTAAATCAGTATAACCTTGCTCCCTGGTCAAGTTACACTCATTTACATCAGAGGAAAATTCAACCTTATGCCAGGTCTTATTTCGAAGACCCTAAATCTTAAACACCATCTGATGCAATGCTTGCTGTTTTGAACTCAGCTCTCCATTAGCAGAATTCCTGTCCTATTGTGCATACATTAGTGACAGGGGTGCTGGTTGACAGCCAGATGAACATGAGCCAGCAGTGTGCCCAGGTAGCCAAAGCAGCCAACAGTATCCTGGCTTGTATCAGAAATAGTGCATCCAGCAGGAGCAGGTAACAGATCATCCTCCTGTAATCAGCACTGGTGAGGCTGCAACTTGAATGTTGTGTTCAATTTTGGGCTGCTCACTGCAAGAAAGACATCAAGGGGCTGGAGCGCATCCAGAGAAGGGCAACGGAGCTGGGGAAGGGTCTGGAGCACAGGGGTTATAGGAATGTCTGTTTAGTCTGGAGAAGAAGATGCTGAGGGAAGACCTCATTGACCTCTACAGCTCCCTGAAATGAGGTTGTAGCAAGGCGGGTGCTGCTTTCTTCTCCCAAGTAACAAAGCGATAGGATGAGAGGAAATACCCTCAAGTTACACCAGGGGAGGTTTAGATGGGATATTGGAAAAAAATTCTTTACCGAAAGAGTGGTCAAGAATTGGAAGATGCTGCCCAGGGAAGTGGTGGAGTCTCTGTCCCTGGAGGTGTTCAAAAAACACGCAGGCGTGGCACTTGGGGACATGGTTTAGTAGGCATGGTGGTGTCGGGCTGACGGCTGGACTGGATGGTCCTAGAGGGCTTTTCCAACCTTAATGATTCTATGATTGTATGACAATTCAATCCAAATTGACTGAGGTACACATTCTGTGGAAAGTTCAAGAGAAACACTTGTAAGTATGAGGCCGGTTTTACAGAAGGAACCCAAATGCAAAAGCAGCTCTTTTGCTGCAGGACACGCCAAGGACAACAGCCTTGGTACAGTCTATGAGCACCAAGGCTACAAGAAGTGGATCAGAACTTTTCCTCCTGTTTGTTCACGTACAAGCTCATAGACTAAGTCTTAACTCTCCCAACTGCTACAGATTGTGGACCACATATTTAATTTCTGAAAAGCAACACAAGGGCCTGTCTCGTCCCATTTGTGTCCCCCTGCATGTGTTTAGCATTGGTACATGAATGTTCAGGTGTTCAGTCAAAAGCCCAGAGGTTTCACCTTTACAGTTGGTTAGTGTTTTCCAGAGATGAGACTTTGCTCTCTTCTTGGGAGGGAACTGTCTATTCTTCTAGCAGGTGAAAAACAGTGAAAGCCAGCAAGAAACCAAAAAAAATGTATGATAAAATACTAAAAGCTTGTTAGCTACCGTGCAGTTTAATTTTCACTGACATCTTTAGTACAGTCTCCAGGTTTTCAAGTCCCTTCTGCTAAGCGGACATGATTAATTCCCCTTCAGTTTTCCAATCCTGCTTCTGCTTAGAAGCCAATTTAGTAATTGAATTAATCATCAAATATTTCTTGCCAGAGAATAAAAATGAAGTTTCACCTCACCTGGGCAAAATGCAATTCCCAAAGGATCTGAGAAGTTAATGAGCGGAACAGTTACAAAAAATTGTAAAAACTGGCATATGAGACAGCCAGGGAAGAGACAGGAAGTGACAGATTTAAAGAAAATACCTCTAAAGTAGAGGAAATGAGTTGTCCTTTAAGGAGAAATCACACATATAAAGCACATAAAACAGAGTATTCTTTGTAGACTTGACTGAAGAAGGAAAGAAAAAAAAAATACTTAAAAAAAGACATCCTGAGTAGCAGTAAAACCAAGACAGCTTCAGTGGTTAGCCTCTTCTAGTGCTGATGGAAATTTGAATGATTTTAAAAGCAGTGGCCAAAACCTGTAAAAGAAAAAAAAACAAAGGAGGGTGGGGAGAAGATACAGAAATAAATGCATGGAGAGGAGCAACTCAAGCCAGCTGCTTACATTAAGCAAAGGGTGTGATGCTGCGCTGTGCGTACTCCATGCATTGCAGGTGAAGTCCTAATGGCAACAATCTTGAATGGATAGAGTCTAAAAAATACAGTATACATAGGCTTCAACTGGGAGAGAAGTACTGAGAAAAGCCTTGTGTTGAGTTTCTACTTGGATGAAGTTCTCCTTGACTAAGAGGTGTCCTCAGCAAGTTACAAATTGGAGGCCTTTGTTGTAGGAAAGGGGTATGATGCACAACTTGAGGAGTACATAAAGATACACATTTATCTCAGGCATGACAGGCAGTCCCATAACTCACAAAAGCAAGAATTTCCTGGTTGCATCCATGGAGCTCATGGCTACCCCACACACCAGGGAAGGGACAGGCAGCAATGCTGAGGAAGGCATTAAGGGCTCTATTAAGTGACACTGACACTTCAAAAAGGAAGCTCAAGCTAAGTCCAGCCTCGCTTATGTGAAGTTAAGTCTTCCTTAAGCACTTCTTTTAAAGCTAGTTGCCATGATGCAGGAAATGTCATGTACAAAAGAGCTCAATCTGAGTGCAAAAACCTTACAGAGCAAGTTTAACCTCCGAGATTGTGTGTTGATCCCTACAAAATAACATTCATGTCCAGACATGTTCAGCAAGGTTTTGCTGGCGGATGGGGGGGACAGGAGGAAATGCCAGAAGAAAGAAAGAAAAAAAAAGTCACTCCATTTTGCAACTGCAAAAGGCATTTCTATGACATTTCTGTGTAGTTACAATGTTCAAATGTTATGCCATTAAATATACCTGGACCCTGCTCCTTACTTTTGGAATGATTTAGGAATGATTCACATGGTAGAGAAATCAGACCAATTAATAAATGTGAAAGCCTTCTGCCACAAGGACTTCCCCTGAAAGGTCTTTTAACAGCGAATTTAGCACTGAAGCAATCTCACCGCCTGGTTTTCCCTGGCCATAAAGGCAGCAGCAGTTATACTGAGCAACAAGCCTCCTACTGTAAGACATCACCCATCACAGCCTAACTGGCATGATAAAGTGTTTGCTCATGAGGGGATTGTGTGGCCAGTCCAAACAAAGACCACTTCATCTTGCATTTCCTAGAAGTCACATCCTGTGCTCTGCCCATGGAGAGCACTGGAAAGCCTGAGCCAATGCCCAGCCTTTGCTCTTCCCCCACAAAGCAGAGCTGCCTGCCTGCCCTTTCATACAATCACTCTGTTCCAGCCACTTCCTATGTATTTCATTCATTTATAAATTAAATATTATAATCACTGAGAGTTTTATTACTGTTACCTGGAGACACTGCCAGCAGTTTCCTCCAGCAGCTTGCCGACTAGATGAGATTTGCAGTAAACCTAAATCAATCTAGCCAGCAAGGTCATCCTTATTGCAGAGCGAGAAATACAGCCTCAGTGAGCCTCATGTTATTTCACTCCTTGCCCTTCTCATTTCCCCACTCCTCCCGATGTATCCAGCTTCCAAGAGCTCCCAGAGACAAGATGTAGGAGAACCGCTAGAAGAGCATCTCCCCACCACCAACTGTAGCATACCTTCTCCCACAGGAAGAAGAGGTGCATATGTATATGTGTATCACACGTACACGTGCAAATCCCTACTCATTCCAACATTTCCCTGCGAATAGAAGACAGAGAAACAGTGATTCATCATCTTTCCAAATTACTATTCTGCTTAATTTGCTGTGGTTTGGGCAAGCATGCATTTACCCACCAGATAAAGCCTTGGTCAGTGGTAGCTCTGTTTTGAAACATACAATCTACAGATGAATGTGCTCCAGCACTCTGTGTATGCCCTTATGTTTTAATCCCCCTTCAGATCTTATGAATTTCCCACTTCCACTGATATTACATGGCAACAACATTCCCGGGCTATCCTGGCACCTTTCACCCATGACCAAAGCGCTGGGCAGCAGAAGGGAAGGTGAGTTTCGCTACTAGACACAAATCTCTCTTGATGCCCTTTTGGGAGGCCAGTATGACATCTGCTGTACCTTACACCCAAGGAGGTTTGCCATCCTGGCCTGGTTAACTAGCACACTTGAGTCTCCACTCTCAAAGACTAAAGGACAATTGCCAAAAGCTGGCAATGTAGAGCAAAGGCATGGGACAGAAGGTGCCAGCCTTCCTAGAACTGCATGCCTCATTCAAATATCTTCTTACTCCCCAGAGACACAGGACAGCTTATCCCAAACCCCTGAGATCCTGCTGGCCTGCCTCCTTTAGTGGCTGGAGTTTCCAGCAAGCCTGGGCTCCCCCTCAGCAGAGCTCCTCCATGCCACTCATGGGACAACCAAAGTGGCTACCCCACAGCAGCACACACAGGTGGTGACAAGGCAAACAGGGCAGGTAAGAGCCAAAAGGGTCCCAAAACAGCCAGCCTGACCAAAAGGGCAGCCAGGAAGCTCACCTAACACACAGACCAGGTTTCTTTTCAATTTAGACAAGCAGCTTGGAATCTGGTTTAACTTTAAACATAATTAAAAATATCTGTATCTATCCTTGCTCAATGCTGCTGTGTGGTGTCCTGTCACCTACTGTGCCTCCCCTGGTACACAAGCTTTCCAAGGCAAAGGCTGTGGTACACAGACCTCTGCACACACAGACTCCAGCAGGAACGCAGCAATCCTTATGGGATTATAGACTCCACGTCGCAGCAGATCAAACACAACAGGAACTCACTCCACGCTGTCAGTCTGTCACCTTCAGCCTAGGACCACTCTCAGGGAATGAAAAACAACCCAAATTGGATCATACACGTAACCACAGCACCGCGGGCCACAATGGCTACTGCCCTAACAGGATACAGTGCCAGCAAGTTGTCTGGCAGGATGGGCTCAAACCCACCGAGCAACTGGATCTATGAAGAATGGACAATCCCATGGTTTGCCTGAAACGTTATAGAAGACACAAGCTGAATGTTAATCAGAAAGAAAAAAGTACTGATGATCAACATATCAATGGGCTCAGTTTAGCTTTCAGTGCTCATTATTGTCTGGTGTGAGATGCAGGACTGAGTCTGTATGAATATTCCCAAGTTTCAAAGTTATAGCTATGGTTTTAGTCCCAAAGGCTGATGTAGAAAGGACTGCAGTAACTCCACAGAACACTTAAGGACTTAAAAATTAAAAAACCCACAACAGCATCATCCAAGTGAACTAGAACAGTTACAACGCCAGAACAGTGACAATGCTCAGGAAGAGGGTCTGGAATATTTTACGTAATTCTGTTACATTCCAGCACACACAAGGATGTGAACATTTACTTTAGCTAACCACAGAGTGCACGAGCACGCACAGTAACATGAAAGGGAGCGCTTTCCAACACAATATGTGGCAGCTGGGGGAGTCTAACCGGCATATGAAGAGATAGCCATACCACCGAGGCAGCACCAGAACCACTGCAGCTCCTTTCTTCTCCATATAATCATCATATTGATAAAACTGGCACCAGCCCCAAATTGGAAGTGGCTTTTTTTGTCCCACCGTACAAAGAGAGGCAGACACAAAGACAAGCAGTGACATCATATTGGCTACTAAAGAAAACAAAATCCAAGCCACTGTTCATTGCATACTCTCTGCTTGGACGGGAAGAAAATGTACTCTAAGAAGTCACTTTCAAATCTCATTTTTGGATGAAGAGTTGACCGTTTTACATGGTAACTAGGCATGAAATTATACCAGCTACAATACAGGCTGCTCACAGGGTTTGTTTTGGTTTTTTTTTCCTCTGTTGGCCATCAGTCAGCTGCATGAGTGCTCCCACTTAGATTTAAATCAGATGTCATACCAGAACACGTCCCATCGGCATCATGCTTGTCACTTTAGTGCAGGATGGTTTTGCTAGCATGCCAAAGCAGCTGAGTCTCAGAGTGCATTGCTTTCTTGGCAGGTATTCCTCCTTGCCTAGGGGAGACAGACATAGGGGAGTTCTACATCTAAGAAAAACATGGTTATTGTAGCCCATCAGATACGATTTCCAGCTTTACGGGTTAGAGCTGTGTCAAGCAAGAGCCAGGGAAAACAGCAGGTTGTTCCTTACCTTGCACTTTTTAACATTCTACTGTTTACTTGCACTTATTTTAGACTGATTTCCTTTCCGAAAACATATCTCGGTCATCTTCTGCCTAGCCCCACCATACACCTGCAACTAAGGCTAAGCAAGTTTAAGGTTCACATTGTCCTCACAGTCCTGAAGGAGACAGTTTCTTCAGCAAGTGCAAGTGACTGCTTCTCCTCTACTCTCAGCTCTTCTGACTTCAACTTTTATCACCCTTTTAGCACCTGTAAAACAGCCCCCAGATTTATACAGGCAGCCGGACTCATTGTTAGAAACTAGTTCACTCTGAGTAGCAGTTACAAAAGAAGCAACGGCCACTCAGCAGAGCGTTGCACAAGAGCAGTTACTTTAGCCAGCCTGATATTGCAAATGCCAAAGGAATTTGGTTCCCTCGTATCTCTACTCACGGGACCTCTGTTTAGAATATTTGAAATTGCTTGGAGTCCACCACATGAAGATGACCCCCCCTGGTTTTACTCTGGCTCTCCGGCTTACACCACCTTTCACCTTTAGGAGGTTCTTCTCTATTCTTCCACTTCTCTCCCGGCACCAGCAGCCTCTTCTGCACCCCTGCACACTTGGCTCCCCTGTGTTTTATCAAGAAATCATTTTCAATGAGTGCCTCAGGCCATGGTTCAGAAGGGCTGACTGAGAACTACTGGTTTGTCTCTGCAGGGCTTTTCACTCGCAGTTCAATTTGTTCACCACTCTCTGATGTCCTTTGGGAGCTGAAGCAAGACAATGCTGATTATTTTTGCAACTTCTACCTGTTACTGCACTTAACTGGTGGGGAGGGGACATTTCCCAAGCCTGCTCCTGGAAAAGGCCCATTTCAGCAGAAAATTCGATTATCTCTCTCCCTCCTGAAAACAAGTCTGCTCCTGCCTCCCCTCACATCAGCCCCAGTAGTGGAATTTTAATTGAAGCAACTAGTGAAAGAGGGAAGGTGTGTTTTGGCTGCGGGACATAGAGTTAGGACCTCTTTCACTCCACGCCTTGCCCTGACAGTACCTCCTCTGGTGCCCTGGGGATAACCCCATGCCATGTGGGGAGAACAGTCGTTCCACAGAGTGGAGGAAGCATGGGAAAGGTTTACAAAGTGCTTTGATGCTGAAGCACAAAATTCTAGACCCGAGGTAAGAGTTCCCTCAATGTACTGGGAAATCAGGTTCCTCTAAGTTTCCCTGCGAGCAAGGTCAAAACCACACTTCTTCAAGCTTGCTCAAGACTGACACCAAGTCTAAAATTAAGTTGAAAATTAACTTCTCACCCTCTTGTGAAAGAGGCCACAAAAAGCCTAAATGCATCTTCACAGCCTAAACAGAGCTTCAACAAGAAAGAAATACTCCCCAGAGGAGAAAGCAAGTACAGGCACGTGTTCACAAGCCAGAGCTGGGCCTCGATGCCAGGGCCTGGGCATAGCTACTGCTCTCGAGAGACAGGGACTCGTGGTGGAACATACCATGGATCTGCCCCAAGTCACCTTTTGCCACATTCAGCTATCAGACTTCAATATTTATCCATGCTAATGGAGCAGAAGAGAACATGAACATCAAAGCAAAGAGCTTAAGGTGAAACAGGGCACAATACTCCTGTGCTCTTCCTTTATCCCATGAGATCTATTAAATGGTAATTTGATGAAAAGTTGTTTTTCCACCCAAGCTCTGCTTTGAGTCCAGAAGCCAGCAGTGACAGCATCAGAATGCTATTTGGGAACGGAACTGAAGAGCTGTCGATAGCTTTGTGGGGTTAAAAGAAACCAACACAGAAAACCAAGACATTCTATGTTTCTGTGTCTGAAAGCCAAAGGAGACAAACATCAGATTCAGAACTCACCAGGACTTTGTCAGCTTACAGAGCCTCCTCTCACTCCCTCCCCTACATTTCAATAGATGAGTGTGGATTTCTGGGCAGGACTAGTTTCAGCAAAGTTTCTTTGTGAAATGAGCACAAGGACATGTGCAGGAGAAAAAAATATTACGGGGGAGGGGAGAAAACATAGGGAAATCCAGAGGTTGCAATAAAGTTTGAAAACTTTATGAAGTCGGTTAAGCACCCTGTGAAGGACAGGAGGCCCTCTACACTGGTGCACACACTGTCTTTCAAGTCAGGTCTGTCTCTGGAGCAGGAAGTCCCTAGAGAAAGTTCGATTGTCCTGAAGTCACATTGCCAAATTCAGATGTTTAATTCAAGGTGTGAAACAGGAGGATTCCAGTCCTGATTTTAAAGGGAAAATCTACAGGCTACTGTTTCTTCATATAACTGACACAGGCTTTGTTCAGGGTAGGACTCAGCACAGCTCCCTATCCTCAATAGGAAAGGGAGGCAACATACAAACAACATATCACTGTGCATCACAGCCTCAGAGCCTGCGGAGCTCAAACAGTAACCAGTGCACACAGTCTGAGGCACCTCGGCAGATGTATAGCCAAGCAGCTATAAAAGAGCCTTTGTGCTGGCTGAACAGAAACAAGGCATTTTCTGTAAGGGAGACGGCCTTGACCACCTAGCAGAATAAACGTGGTTATACATTTCACACTTCCTCTGCACCGGGAACTGCGAGGGCAGATGGCACAAAGCAGACGCCGTGGGCTGTAGAAGTGACCCATTTGCTTCAGCAGACCCATACCAGGGGTCTGGAGGAGCCACATTACAACCAGAAGGAAGATGACACTGCCCTCACCTTCGATCTTCCTTGCTTGCAGTTCCCATATAAGAACTAAACTGCTTAACTTAAATTTGAACCGACCTGTGATTAAGCAGATACTTGCCCCTACAAGAGCGTTCATGAAAACGATCGTCATAAATACTTCCGATTCACTGTCCAGAGCTTCAGACAAAGGCTCTTCATCCTAATGCTTAGGCACCCAGCTCCTGTTTTACATATTTTGAAACACACTTTTCACCTTCACCCTAGTTTTCAGTTCTGCAATTAGGCTAATTCTTTAAGCCTGCAGGAGCTACGGTGCTATTTTTGGCCTAGAAAAGATAAGAAACCACGTGGATGGTTCCTCCTCAGTACAAGCAGATGTAGCAGTGATTATACCATTGGCAAACTTCAGGATTCAGCCAAACACATTATTTCACAGGACTGAAGATGGCTTCCCAGTCTGGCCCAGTAAAATGCAGCAACAAGGCAAAGTGCAACTGCAAAAGGCTCTCACAGTGAGTACACAGGACACTTCAACCCTAAGGAGAAGTCACAGCTCACAAACATTCCCAGGAAAGCAAAAATCCTGCTGCTTTATGAAGATTAAATCTGCCAATGTCTCTCAGATGTTGGTTGGTTGGTTTGTTGTTTTTTTTTAATAAGGTTACTAACATCTTTGGGCAAAGTGAAGTGTCTTCAATCAAAGGACATAAAAACCAAGTATGTAAGTTAAGTAATCTATGATAAGGTTAAACAAACAAGGCACGGTAAGGGTAAGGTTTCTTTACAAATCATCTGTGATAAGGCTAAGCAAATGTCACTTTTGTCAGGACAAAGATACATGTGCAAGGGAACAATACTTTTGCTGACCTGGACAATGGACGTGAGAAGCGTACGTGTGGAGTCACTCTAGTCAGACAAGAGTGGCTTTAGTGAAGCATTTGGTCTGAAGGCTGTATGAAACCATTAAAAAAATTGGGTCAGGCATTTAACCCACTCCGCACTCATACATTGAAGGGGATCGTAGGAAAAGGTTATAAAAATCTCAGACCAAAGACACACACAGTTCCCCATTGAGTATACATGCAGAATTACACATAATATTAATTCTCAACACCCACTTACTAAGGACACACTCGGTCCTTATTAAGGACAAAGAACATTGCCCTTATGCAGAGATGCTGACAGTGAATTCTGGTGTCCTTTGGGCAAATGTTTTCTCTCTCTGTAAGACAGTAATATATTAAAAAGTATGGTTACAAAGGATTAAAGCAGCTCAGTTAATGCAAACTAGCACTTTCTCCTGCATTCCTCACTAATACAGTGGTGACATAACCAGCCAAAACACGTAGCTTTAATTCAAATAAGGTTTAAAGAAGCTACTGCCAAGTAATTACACCTATTGAAGGCCTATAAGCAGAGGAACCTTCATTAATACTCTGCTGTAATTCTCGGAGCACTTTTCTAACCAGTTGCACCAATATGAAGTGGCAAATAATGAACAAGAGCAGGCACCAAGTTTTTGTGAACAAACTTGTGCTTGCCTTTCAGGAAGAGCACTGACACAAGGTCTGAGCATGTCCAAGAGGACAGCAGGCAAGGACACAGCAGCCAAGCACCGGCTGCCTACTCAGAGCGGATAGACAAGCCGAAAGTAGGTGAATTTTCTGATAAGGTGCTTCTCTCTTTATTGCAGCAGGAAGGTGACAGTAGCACTTCTAGAATTGCAAGCAGCTTTCTACTACCCTTTTTCTGCCGAGTCCAAACTACAGGTTCTCATTTATTTCATTGCTAATCCTAGCCTCTAAGAACCTGCACTTAATCCACAAAGAGTGCCGGATGCTTTTGAAGACCGCTTCCAAGAACAAAAATACAGCACTCAGCTGGAGCTCCTTAAAGCCACTCAGTTGGAAGGATTAAACCCAGAGACTTGGATGGAGCTTAGATCCAGTGGGCATGACCCTACCTGTGCTCCCTTCATTACACAAGAGCATGTCGTGCCTTTTCCTAAACCTCTTTCTAAGCTGATGATTCTAAAGCCCTGGCTCTAGGAGCCTCATCTCACAGTTCTGCAAAACATTTAGGGCTCCAATCCTGTACTGACTTGTGCTCTCAGCTATAAACCAGAACAGATGCTAAATGAAGTGGTTTGCTCTACCCTAACAACGCTCCCAGGACACCAGACCACCAAGAGCAAAAGCTGATTGCTGGAGCTTCACCTACGCTGAGGTAGCTGCAGCCTTGAGAGCAAGCCCCTGCCAGCAGCACAGGTTAAACAGCACCATGCAATGTGCAAAGCTTGCCACGAAGCAGAATGCTTACTTGGAAAAGAGAGCTTGCTGTAGTGGCTTTCCTCTTCCCAACAATACTCCACATTAAAGTATTACACTACAGTGTGGAGAAAGTATAGATGGATAAACATATGTTTCCAATTCAAAGAGCCTAAAAAACCACTTTTGTGTCCCTAATAGCAATTTAGTTTACGTGCAGGCTTTGACCTACCAGGGCACCAGCAGAAATTCACTTTTATGTAAGAAACTAATAAGAAACAACCAGAACTCAACTTTCAGTGCTGCAAGGATCCCAAATACACTTTCAGCGGAAACTCCAGGACTTAAGAAACAAAGCCATTTAGTTCCCCAAATCCTTCCAATTACGTTCCAAACTTCTCTGTGACACATAAAGGTCATTTTGGTCTAGGCATACAGGAGGATAAACCCCACCCTTCAGTCAACCAGGATTTCTGGCAAGATTTAAGAGGTCTCCAGCTGATAACCATGAAAGTTCACACCGCCAGGAGTCCAGATAAGCTTTTTAACACAGGAAATTAATGCTAAAATGTTTTAAGCATTTTAAGGATTAATTAAGGGTGGTGCAACAGTCCAGCAAAGCAAAACTAAAGTTCTCTGCTCCAGATCAGATGATTTTAGAAAACAAAATAGCAGCAGCTCTTCAATCAGATGTCTACAGGAAATGAGGTTAGACAAATCCCAGACAATTAATCCTCCATGTAGTCAGATTACATACTTACACCATCCACCAAGCCATCAGACAGCAGTGCAGAGCCCTGAGTTAAACTGCTACCTGCCTGCAAGGACTGAGCACTGCAGGCTGTGATCTTCCATCTTCCCTCTTCATCCACGAGCCAACAGTTCTCCCACCACAGCCCCAAAAACCAAGCTCCTTACTGACGTATGTTAAGTGCACTTGGGTACACTGCACAGGAAGACTCCGGGGATACATAGTTCTCATTAGTTATTGCAGCTGCAAGTAATAAAAAAACAACATATAGCAGCACACCAAATGTTATCTTTTGCCTTGTCAGCACTGAGGGACCACAAAGGACAATCACTTTAGGAGCAGGCAACTGGGAAGCAAAAGAGGAACTTGCAGTTCCTCGGCTATGTGAGGAGTCACCTGCTTTTAACAGATATTTTCAACACATCTCCCAGCACTAGCAGTAGTGACTGCAAACACGGTGAACTGGCAAAGTAATTGTACAGACTATAAATGCAACCTCAGAGACTGCCCCAGTAGATGTCAGCCCAGGGTGATGCTCAGAGCAGCCAGTTCAGTGCTGTGGCACCGCAGTGCCAGCCTGCTATGTGTCACCTTCGCAAAAAGCCTTCATGGCAGATTAATGCTACACACCGATATGGCTGGCTGTGAACACTGTCTAAAGCAACTCTCACTAATTATCTGTGTTCATTCACTCGAAGTTCAAAAGAAAATGGTTTATATTAAGTTGCTTTTATAAAAGTAAAGATAGCTATTACATCAAAACCCATCACATCCATCCATTTTTTAAAAATCAACCTTTTGTTTAGGCTCTCCAATAATTCAACAGTTTTTATTTTAAAAATCAAAATATTTCTCAAAACAACACACTCCAAGTATGATGCAACTAGCACTGAAAGCATTTGACCTGAGTGCATCTCTTTCTACCTTCCTTTCAGTGACCTCAGCTAGTTTACATTAAGCCCCTTCCCCACATGAGCACCTCTTTTCTATTTCCCATAAGCAAACAAATCTGGCTTTTCTCTCCCATGCTTACAGGCTCTGACACCTCCACGCTGCTGGCACTTTAAGCTGCTCACAGAACTTGGCTTTAGTAGATTCAGGGAAGAAAAGCAAATATTCTCTCCAAATTTACACAATTATGTTCCCCCCAATATCCAGGTCACAGTTACCCAGTACATATAGATCAGCTAAAAACTTCCATATTGAGAGCCCCAGCTGAAGACACTCCATATCCACTTCAGCTGGAAGAGACAATTCTTTTTTTTACTGTCTAGTCACATGGGCCATTTCACAGAGGTTCTGTTTATACAGAGGGAGCCATGAAGTGGTTTATTCTCCCAGTTTCGTCTTTTATACACAGAGATAAGCACTAAACAAAATGGAAAAGGAAACTTGCCAACTCTCAAGTTTTGTCAGACATAATTGACCCACGGGAGAGAATTGATTACACAGGTATTACTGGGTTTTGTATTGGTCAGGTTGAGAATGTAACCATTGTCCTTCCAAGGTCTCCAGTCAGGAAGGATTCGCCTACAAGAGGCAGTACAGTGCACAGCTCAGATCACATTTCCTCCAAGTACCAAGCATTACAGCTCCAGCAAGCCTAAAAGCAAGAATCTACCCTGCAAAAGAGATGGTTTTCCCACCATTGCATAAGAAAAAAAAATGTACTAGAATGCTTCTGGTCTCACCCTTAACCTCCCTCTGCCTATCCCCACTGCTGCTCTACAGAACAAATTCAAATCCTCAAGTATCTTCTAAGTGCCTTAATTAAGAAACTGGGATGATGAGCTATTTTATTAGAGTTCTTTGTCCTGCCATGCAACGAAGGATTAGCCTTCCCTGACTCCCCAAGATAACAACTAACCCCGTTCCCTAAACACAACAGGCTGCACAGATCCTAATTTCTAACTGAACCACTGCACTTCAAGATGACAATAACGGGGGAAACAGTAATACTTCTGTTTGCTGGATTCACGGCTAAAGCTTCCTTAGGGTCTGCATGACACCATCGAAGTCCCCATTTCAGCAACCTTCATCTTAGGCATTAGATCAAGTCATCCAGCTAACTAGGGGCAGATTAACTGTGTGCTCACAAAAACTGGGTCAGTCTCGAACAGATTCTACAACCCTGAAAGGCATATACATTGAAGCATAAATTACAGCCTTAGTCTTTTAAAATGATGGCCAGCACAAAGTCAGTGAGATCCGGGCTCAAGTGGTTTTGGTACAACACTTAGCACTATATACAGAGTGGTTTTTGATTTCTGCAAACAAGAAACCTTTATTAACCTGAGTTCTGAAGTCAATTATAAATGACTTCGTGATGTCAAGTCAGTTTTCCCTCTTTGAAATACTTGGTGCTCAAATATTTAATTTTCTGAAGTGAAAGAGCTAGGTCAGGACTTGGGTGCAGATCCAAGATCTCTGTCTCCTATTCCAAACTCTCCTAATGCACACCTTGGTTTCACAAACTCAAACTGCAGCCTTTGCTCTATCCTTTGACCTCTCTGCCCTCCTCCTCAGCAAACACAGCTACTAAATTAGACCACAGTGGTCATACCATATTGCTTCCCCTATTGTTGTCACAGACTCCCTGTCACATCAGTCATGTATTTTAGTCTAAGACTGAGCCTTCCTTGTCCACATAATGCTCTCCTCTAGTCCTACTCATTTGTCCTCTGACAAAATACCATTCCTCGTTACCTCTATGAAGGTTGATTTGCATTCATCCATCCCCAAAATGCATGGCTACCCACTTCCAACTTACTCTGAAGCCAAAAAGGCATCACTGAAGTGTTTCAAAGATAAAATTTAATGCTTAAAGAAAGCTTAAGCATAAAACACTGGGCATGCCTGTATCCTCCCTCTCCCACACATACAATGAATTTGTTTCCTAAATGAAGAGATTCAACGTGGCAAGATAAGGTACCTGTTGCTGTTGGGGTCTGCCAAGTTCCTATGCTCTGACACCAAAAAAAAAGCACAAGCTTTGAAGCCAGGACAACGTATATCTATTAGAGCAACCAATTTCAGAATCAGCTTGATGCTTCCAGCACAAAGACAAGTACAGTCTCCCCAGAGCCCAAGGCAAATGTTTGCAGAGTTACAGTGACCAAACACCACAGTCCACCCCACTGTCCAGACCACCCTGCCCAAAGTACCTCCCCACAAATCCTGTCCTGCCCTGCTCTGAGATGTACTGCTCTTGCTGAAGTCACTGCATGCTGTGCGCTATACATTAGTCAGCTAAACCCAGGCTGAATCTCCTTTTTCATAGATGTGGAAAGTTCCTTCTGAGAGGATAAGCCAAGGGAGCTGTAGGTTAGAGGTTAACAGTTGCATCTGTCCCCAGTACTTCAGTTCTGATAATTGCTGCAGGACTTTTATCTTTTTTTGACCTCTGGCTGTCTTACAGTAAACCATAGACTTCAGTTTTGCCCATGGGAGAGTCCATTCCAGTAACAGTACTGGCACTGCCAACGTACTTGACAGATATAATGTGCACTTTAAGAACTTTCTTAACTTCAGCAAATTTCAGAGCAGCAATTATCTTCAATTACTCCAGATGAAAGACCACACAAATGTTAATTCAAATTCTGCTTCAACCAGAGGCCCCTCCCTATCCAGAGTCACCACTGCTCTACTTTTTTTCCCTCGCCAACTTCCAAAAGGTTGTATATAGTCTTCCTAGATGCCCACACTTCCTGATGTGATGGCACCCCTTTGTCACAGCTTCTTTTCTATGTATGCTGTAAAAGGTCCTATCTCACTTCAGGACATTTAAGAGTACTTGCTGTCGGCTTGGAGGAAAGCACTGCCCCTCCACACAGACAATTGTTGCTTCTTACCTACTTTCTCCTACCACCTCAATCAGAACAGCAGGAAAAACAGACAAAACATCAGGGCATTTGCACCAGTGGTTAGAGGTAGCCTAAGTTGCGCTATTGGATCCAGCCGTTTCTACTGCACCGTAGGACACAAAGTAGTCAGCATCACCACCAAGCAATGTGTCAGAAGGCTTTTATCATGGGAGAAATTAATAGGACATATATCAGCACTGCTTTGACCTCTAGCAGCTACAAAAGGCATCTATTAAAGTTACCAGCGGTCTTAAGGTGAGGATATTAAACACAAACTAGAACAATGTGAAGCAGCAGCTATGAAAAAAGGCTGAAACAAACCAAAGATATAGAGCAATGGCTTTGTAATTCAGGTGCATTTAAAGGAAATATTAGACTCAAAACGAAAAATGAGATCAACAATATGTTGGGATTGTTTAAATCACAAATGAGATTGCTTGTCATCAAAGCTGAAACCTGTTCGCAGGCTGAATAGCCAAGACCACACAGCAGCACATGACAAAATTGGCAAGCCTCTGCGATCCACATAGGAAGAACTAGAACTACAAGCAGGGAAAAAAAGAGAGAAGGAGGGATTCTTAAATATGAAAACCTTTTCTGAGAAAGACATCCAGCAGCATACCAGAAGTCCAAAATCCCAATACTCACTAGAAAGGCAGAATCACTGCCTAGTAAGTTCAGTACAAGCATTTTGTCCTCTTCAAGAGGAAAGACTGCTCTACATCACTTCATAAACTGTCAAGCTCCCATCTGTAGGCCTCAGTGATTTCACAGTTCCATTCATTCTTTTCATGACTTTTTCCTTCCAACGTGCTGTGTAAAATGCGCAGCTTTGACTGCTCCACCCTATAGAGGGCTGAGTTTTACAGCTATTTGTCAAACAGCAGTAAAAGTCTTGGGTTTGTTTTTACAATGATGATAATACTTGCCATAAAGAACTTAGATTTTAAGAGGCATGTCTCATCTGTGACTCATTCGATCTATCTCAACAGGATAACAACTACAAGCCTGGTCACAGGAGCCTAAAATCCATCACGGGCTGCAAACTTGTCCTGAAGATGCAGCAGCCAGGCTGCAGACAAAGCTCCCCAGAGCCCAGGGCGCTTCAGTTCTCCTCAAGCTCACACATACTGTTGCTGCCTCTTTTCTGGGGCAAGATGAAGCAGGAAGTCCAAAGAATCGTGGTGTCAATTCCTTCACTGTATTTGCTGAAAAGCTCCTGACAGCAGGAAGAGCATGAACAAATCTTTACACGTCTTGAAATGGGCAATAACTGGTGCTGCTAATGAAGTGGTCTAAGAGGCACCACAGAGAGCAGCAAAGTGACAGAAACACAGGAAGGGAAGAAAAATAGGGTTTTGAGACAGACTGCTGCGAGCAGAAAAAAACATAGAGCCAGGCCTGGAAACACATTTGGGCACAACACCAGAGCCAGAGACAGGGAAGATGAGCAGCACAGTAAAGACATTGTGGCATCCTAAAATCAGAGAAAGGGGGCAGTGACAGTCATGGAGATGAGTAAAATGACTCTGGGCATAGAGCCCACCACAAGAACAGTGCAGGGGAAAAAAGCCACACACACTGAGGTCCGGCAGGGCTTTCCACATCCAAGATGCCAAGAGCAAAACCCAATGAGCTGGGGTTGACTGCGGAGACCTGAGCTCCTCGTTTGTGCTGCCACTTGAGAGTCTCCAGAATATGAAGTGCAGGAATCAGAGAAGTTTGAGGTTTGGGCTTTCTGAGGCCAGCACCATTTTGTGTGCTGAGCCTTGTGCTGTCACTGCTTTCTTTTCAACAGGAATTGTGAAGAATGTGGTGGCTGTGCCCCAGCAGACCAGGCACAGATAAACTTTTTGCTGCATCAGAAGCCCACTGAAACACAATGCTTTGCAATTCACTTACAGTGGCCTGTTACTTGACATTCAAGAACATACAAGACATGGAAAATTTCACCTTTACACCAAGCTTTCCTAACACAGCTGTTACAGCTGTGTTACTTCACACAGCTATTGCTTTATCTTAAATAAAATACCAGCCACATTTAATCTAGTTGTCTGGAAAATGAGAGGACTAGATCAAAAAAACTGAAAAGATGACAGGTTTTCAAATTGAAAAGCCTTAACTAAATGAGAGTGGACCTATCTCTTGCAGAAGCAGCATGCTTTCATCATCAAAACTCTACTCTCTCTCCAAAACAGCTGAGCCTTAACATCTCACACTTACAGGTTACTTCTGAACAGCTTACAGTTTATGCACTTCACACAAAGCAATTTTAAGTAACTGATTGCACTTGGGAGAATCCATCTCTGTCGATAATGTAACAGAAGCCGATCAAACAAAACTGATTTTGAGAAAAGCCCAGTCTATTTCAAACCAAAATTTGATCACACTGAACTTAGAGGGTCCTTGCGGTTTCAGTAGGACATAAATGCTGACTTTCAGTGAGTTATCAAATGCCACATGGTACAGGCATTCACACCAAAAGTTATTTCAACTCAGAGTGCCTAGAGTGAAAATCTTATGCTGCTAAAAACTGGAAAAAGTTACTGACTACTTATGAAGGGCTAACCACGACTCTGGCAATGCATAAACTAGTTCCAGGTCTGTAAGCAAGGAATGTGGAGAGCCACTGTTAGTCCAGGAAGTCTTAATGCACAAAGATATGAATGAATTACTGCAGCTGGAAACCTCCTTCCCCTTCTCAGAGGCTTTCCCATCACTGAACTGTGAACTGAAATGAAGCAACAGCTTCTGGGGGCAGAAATTCAGTGTCAGAAGTTTAATACAAGTCTTTGCCAGTGAAAGAGTGGGGCAGCAGCAGTATCTGTCATCATCTGTGACCACAGCTCCTCTGTCACGTGGGTGAAAGAATCCTCCTTTTTACCACATCTCATAAAAGGGCAAAGCAATAGTTGCATACAAGCCATAAATGTTTGTATAAAAAGACAAACTGTTCACACTCATTTCTGCTCTCTATTTCTCCCTTATTTCTAAGGCAGACCCAACAGCATTTTCCCTGGTACTACAGGAGAAAGTGCAACTCAAGACCTCCAGGTGTTTTTAATCAGACAGTCTGTAAACACCCAGGACTCACTTCAAAGAGCAGAAGTCCCCCTCACCCCTGTGAGACGCCACCAGACCCCAGCATCCAGCAGGAAGCCCTGCCACAAGCAAGCTGGAGGCTCTTTTTTTTTTTCCTTTCTCCCCCTGAAGATGCCAAATTTTGCAGACACATCAGTGTGGGCAGACCCTGAGTTGTGGTGTATGAGCAGTGGCTTGTCTCTCCTGACGTCAAAGACCTGCTGAGCAGGCATCTGCAGGATGGGGCTCCCAGCAAGACCCTTGAGCAGCAGTGGACTCGGGCTGTGGGCAGGCTGGGAGGCAGCTCAGTGCGCAGGGTGATGGTGCCAGGCACCATGAGACATCTCTGCCATGGCTGTACTTTGTGAAAAAACTGTCACTGTCAGGGCAAACATCTGCCAGCCTTGCAATTTCAATGCAGCAAGTTGCACAGTAGTTGTATCATCTGTTTTCCACACTGGCAGCATGAAACACCCAGATAAAAAAGATAAGAGGCATGGATAGTCATGACTGCAGGGACTTGTGGCCATTCTGATTTCAGCTCATTCCCTTTCTAAATGACGAATGTTCTTCCCGTCACCCCTATGCACATAACATCAGGCTCCACTTCCCTCCTTACTGTCGCACTTCTGTATTTGCATGCGTCTCTCCCAGGGTGACACTTGTAGGAAGCAAAGAGTGCAGAAACTGTACAGTTGGATAGTTAAGGTGCAAAGGGAGGTGAGCTCTGGAGAAACTGCTGCACAGACGTAGAACAAGTCCCTCCTGCCAGCCTCTCCCAGCCGCTCCTCCATCTCCCCCAAAATACACACACTTCATTCCCTACAGCCTCATCCTTACCTCATAGGACCATACACACTGCACTCCCGCAAACCTCCGTACGCATCTTCCCACTTCCACATCCTCGTGGGTGGTGTACATCTCTTGGAGACACTCGCCAATGTGGGGCACCATTCTCCGCAGAACTTCCCGGCTCATGATCACTCCTGGTCCCCCCATGCAGAAGTTCTCGCCTGGTTCCAGCGCCAGCTTCCCCATCTCCTCTGTGGTGCCGAGGCCAGTCTGCCCAAGGAAGAGGGGCTCGCTGCTGTTCAAACTCCTGAGGAAGTTCTCCAGCTTGTCTCCTTTGATGTAAACGTCATCATCAGCTCTCATAAACCATTCGTATTTGTCCAAGTAGTGGTCATGCATGTATTTGAGCATCATAAACGATTTCTTCTGGGGTGGGTAAGAGTCATCTACACCTGGAAGCGGCACGATGGGGATGGGAATAGAGGTGTCCGAACCCTCACTGGAGAAGAATTCAACCTTGCCAGGAATGGTTTTGGACCACGTTCTAGATTGAAAAAAACAATAAAGACTAATTAAGTATGCAAACTGAGGCAGGCAGAGTGTGCTGTCAGAGACCACTCAAAGGAACTACACCTCATCTGCTTTATGAGTTTTCTTTTTAAATGCCTTGAAGGAATATTTTTCTCCATGCAAATGAGGACATTCACATGGCACACAGAGCAAGTGGTATAACACAAAAAATTCTGACATGACAAGGATCTGAATATCATTTTTGCAGCTGTGTTTGAAAGAAAAATAATTCAGTAGCAGTATTAAGCACATTGGCACAGAGCAAAGTCAAGGTGAGCTAAGGCAGGCAAACAATACACATAAAACAAGCTTCCCTGCAAGTTCTACAGCATCGTATCCAGCTCCCAATCTTCCTAAGCCCCCCAAAAGCTCAAACGTGCATTCAGAAGTACTGACAGAATAAAACAGATGCAAACTTCACATGAACTTGTGAGGAATCAGTATCCTGTGGGAAACCAACAAAACAGGAACTTCTCTAGATGCTATGTGGAGAAGCAAGTAGGACTTTGACAGAAGTAAACCACTCCTGCCTGTTTGCAAGAGCTGGCGAAGCGCAGAGCATATGATACAGTAACCTCAAATGGGTCTGCCTAACCCACAAAGGACTAGTAGAAAAGTAGTCCTAAGAGATGGACACAAACCACGTGATCCCAACAGCTGACCTGCTGCAGCCAGCACTAGTGCCTCCAGCAGCTTTCTGCACGTTTCAAACTAGATTTTAGTAGAGAAGAAAATTACAAAAGAGAAGCCTTTTCTGTGCGAAGCAGCACAGCAACGACATCTGCTCCACACCTTCCACGCTCCTCTCTGCTAAATCCAACCCATCTGCATGGGCAAACTGGGTCACTTATCTTGCAGGAAGAGATGTAGGATGATTCCTCAAGGCAGACTGTGGAACACTTAACATCTTCCACGGAGGATTTTCAATCATGTAACTGTTACAGCCTTGTTCTAAAAATTATGAATTTTAACCTTTCAGTATCATTTTCTCAAATTCTACCTGGAAAAAAAGCAGAGTTCATACACCCTTCACAGAAACTCAAAGAAAACTATTTTCTTTGGTAAGTCAATGGGGTTTGCTCCTTTTTGTATAGGAGGAGAATATTTTCTAATGATGTCTGGTGACTATGCTCAGAATGTGACCTATATTCAAAGCTGAATGTGAAAACACTCTTGATGTAAAGGACACGGTATTTCCTCAATGCATCACTGCCACTTTTACCAGATGCTGCTCAACATAGGTTTCTTGCCAAAAGCAGAGCAGATTTTGGGCAATATAGACCATTTGAAATTCAAAATCTCCACAATTAGTTACCATATAAAGTCTGACATGTACAAATATTTCAGAATAAACAGATCCATAGAACTGTTTGGTTGGAAAAGACCTTTGAGATCATCAAGTCCAACCGTACCTGTCCACTACTAAATCAGATCCCTGAGGACTTCCTTAAGCTCTGCCAGGAAGTGCACAGGTATTTAATTAGTACTAACTCAACAACAACTTCAATGCCTTAACAGCAACACACTAATTAAGCTTTGTGTAATGAATATTGCCCAATTACTTTAAAAGTTTTGTCTTCTGGATTCCTTGCTGCCACAGGCAGTGTTTCACAGGAAAAGTTTAGATCCCATCTTCCCACAAAAGGACAGAGTAAAGCCAATGGAAACATCACTGTTGACTTCACAACGGTGATGATGAGGCCTTTAATCATCACTGATGCAATTAATGCATGGTACCACTGGTTATAAAGCCACATCCTGTTAAAGCACTGAAAACCGATCCATTTTAAAATGAGACATGCTCATATCTTGAAATTTCACTGTTAAGGAAGTTCCACTGTTTTGAATTTTCAGATTTGCTCTCCTGTCCTTGTAATGTTTACAAACTATAGATAAGGCAGGATGCCTTGCCTCACTCCAAGCTTTTGCTCCTTTCTGGATTCTTCAACTCTTTTCTTTTTTTTTTTTTTCTCTCCACACCGCCACCCCTTCTGTTGATTTCTAGTTTGAATTTGCTCCCTGCTCTCCAGCCAGGTACCTTCACCTCAAGACCCCACTAGGTATCACCAAGAGAAGATTCTCCTATTCAATGGAGAGGGAATAAAACGTATATACAACCATAACCCTGACACGTTTGATTCCCAGCCCTTGTATTGCTTTAAACCCCTCAGCTCATAGCAGAGAGGTTGGAACTAGATGATCTTTAAGGTCCCTTCTGACCCAAACTATTCTATGATATTTCAGTTTCACACTAAAGCAGGAATAAACCAGAGACATATCCCTGCAATTGTGGGGAGTACAAGGTACATAGACCATGCCCTAACGATAACTACACCCCAAGGATCAGTGTGCAACTTGGGTAAGCACCAAAGTACTACTTCAGCCTTGGGATCTCACACTGACCGTGCCCCAGCATGGTGTGACTAAGCTTTTGTTCATTTCTTGTGACAACACAATTTCTAGGATGAGAAAGACTTGCTGTGTCATTTGTGACTGTGGCTTTGAGAGTTTTTTCAAACTCAGACAGACAAAATGTGCTCCCACATCGAAAAACTGCCTAAGCATCTGCGTCAATGCAAGCACTGCTCAGCAGAGACTAAAACAATGGGAATCACCATGTGCTGCTCCTTATGTTTAAGCCACAGCTCGCTGCTCCACGCAGTCCCTTTCTGGGGGGGAAATATAGAACAGTTTGCTCAGAAAGCACGTCGTTGCACACCGCCAAAGAAGCCAAAGCACAGATTGTAAGATGAACACTAAGTGCATTTTTCTGAGCCCAGCTATCAGCAGAGCTAAGAACTAGGAAACTCAGGGATGAATTCTGATCAAAGCTACTTTTAACTTCTTTATCTGGCATTGCAAAGAATCAGATCTGGCTCAATCACAAGTGATTCTGCAGATCAGTGTGTCGACAGCTATGTTTCTTGCCCATCCTCCTATCTCCAGTCCAGCTTACCATGTCTGCTCCCCGATTATGGGCAGCAACCTGACCCTTTCGGCTCCTCAGGCATAAAGCTCTTGTCTCACCACCTTCCCACTCCTGTGGCTCCACCAGGACCCGCTCCCACTAGCTGGTATTGCTTTCCTGGTCAAGGCTTCACTAACATGAGACTTGCAGATTGTACGTGCAAACAAGTGCCATGTTTGATAATACAAAAAAGGAAAATACTTTTAGCAAAACCCGAGACCTCCCTTCCTGCCATAAGGGCTCCATGTCACCTCACCTCTTCTAAGGAAATGCGGTGACCACATTTCTGCCACCGGGCTCCGGTATCTATGTCTGCAGAGACCACGTCCCCTGCAGTGAGCGCTGGTAGCCTCAGTCAACGTAAGGCCGTCTCAACTGTCCAGAGAGAAGTATCAGGTTCTGGATACAACCGATATGAGTACTGAACTGGTCACTTAAAAACTCAGCAATTGAACTGCTCTGACGATTCCAACCTTGTCTCCTCTGCGTAATCTGAATCTGCTTGGTTAAACAAGAGGATGTGCATGAATCAGGACAGCAAGGTTCTCTGTTACCTTCTTCTGGAGCAATGCTGAAAACTCATATGAGGGTGTGCGATCAGGTTTTTCTTCAAGGCACACAACTTCAACAAAATAGAAGCTAGCATTGACAAGGCAATCAAGTGTAATTTAAACAAACATAGAAAGATAAGGTAATACTTCTTTAAAAGAAACTTCTTGGCTGAGGACATTAGGACACCTCCAGTATTGGTGGTTACCAACTCAATTTCACCATCCCTCACCTGGTTTTGTGCACTGTGTGCACCCTAAACTGAGTGAGTCACATGCAAACTGGATGCAAAGATTTTGTCACAGCCGGTAGAGGTATTCACGCAATACTGAAAACTGCACAGAGAGACTACTAAAACCCCAGTGTTTTCTATAAAGTGATCGCTACTATAGTCACCAAATGTAATCATTAGTCATTTCTTCTTTTTAAAAGAAGTTTAAAAAGCATAGCTAGGAGCAGGAAGAGCACAGATCTGGAATGTTTTATCTTCAGTTTCCAGTGTTCATTATTTATTTGTATTACCTTGCTTTGTTACCAGCTCTGCAGACTCAGCAGAAGCACAGTCAGCAGCATCATGCAGACAGTGCTCCCTTTGTAGAGACCCAAATTGGAGATAATCACAAAAAAATTTATTTGTAGTTTGTCTGCAGCTTGGGAACCTCCCTTATAAGAGATCAGAGAAACCATTTAAAGTTTCGAGAAACAGCCATCTTGTATAATTATGCTGAAGAAAACTGTCATTTGTGAAGAACTTAGCAAGATAACGGACCCAAAAGACTGATTTCTTGAATACATGGTTCAGCTAAATTTCATGTTGAATTAGAGCTAGTTTTGCATAACTATTCTTCAAGGTGCCGTCTTCCCAGCAACGCTTGCTACAGGGGAAGCTATGAACCACAGCAGAACAGAGCACAGAAACCCACACACTGCTCCTGCACGTGGTACTGCAGATGACCATCACAAGAGCTCAAAAAATCAAGCTGGTTTTTTCATATTTCCAGATAGCTTTAAAAGACTATGACAGTTAAGATCTGCATCACAAAATTCAGATTTTGAGGGAGAGTTCCTTTCAAATTCAACTTGCTATCTAGCTTTACTGGAGAACCCAAGCAGCTTCCACAGCTCCTCAGAGTCCTTTGAATTAAACTCCTCCAATTTAAAGTGATGCTCAGTTTCTGTCTGTGGACATCCACCCACGTTTCCTGCGGAAAGAGGGACAGAAACAGGTCCATCACCCACAGGCACGCCGATACCCAGAGGATCAGACCAAAGCCCATGTGTCCCAAAGGTCTGGGCCATACATGTTTTGGGGTATGCAGGTGACTGTTTCTCCTTATCCCGCATGTATCTGTGCCAGCTGCTCTCCTTCTATTTGTTTCAGACATTAACATTCTTGTAATTTTTAGGTAACTGCTGACTGCTCCAAAAGCCCAAGTATGTCCTACTTCTGCTAGAGGATACAAGAACAGGACACGCGTTCGCACCACTGCAATACTGTGGTACAATTGATATTGTAAACAAAATGTGTATGGTGCTGTTATGATGTTTAAAGACATTTCACACGACCTCATCTCAAGAGGCAAGAGTGCACACTCCATAATCCATCATATCGCCTCCCTAGCAAGTGGAAAGGGCCAAAATCAGATACCACCCAAAAGCCTCGACGTAGGCTCCCAATTTAAAAGCAAAAAAATGTGGTTTGTATCATGCTTCTGCAGCAGCTACTGCGGGCTTAGACAGATAATACAAACTCCTTTAGACCCAAATCCTTCTGGCTGCCTTTCACTTAAGCTTTTCCAGGTACTTAGATTCCAATGCAGTCTGTTTCCTATAAGCCACCATCAAGTGTGGCAGCACATTCAAAACGAAGCCTTCCAAAGGGCATCATTCTGCTGTGGGAGCAGGGTGGCTTAGTGTGAGCCCTGCAAAACTCACTTTCCCCATGCAAGCAGCATCACAGCACTTCAAGGTGCCATGAGGGCTGTCCCAAACTGAGGACTACTGCAACTGTGTTCCAACAGGGATACTGCCAAAGGCCAGCCCCTGGAATCTCACCATTAACTGCATTCACACTCGTTTCCTGCCATGTTTCCTGGGAAATCTAGTTGCTATAAAAAAAATAAAATAAAAAAAGGGTTAACTGCCTGAGATTTCTGTTCCTGAGACAGCAGACTTAAATCTTCTGGGAGAGGGCTTCTTTTCATCCTCTCCTTCCTGCAGCTCTTTTAAGACAACTCCCCTCAACTCCAAAACCATTACCACATATTGTTGCACTTTCCCTGAACCCCAGCCATACCTTAACTCCTTCCTGCATGTCTCTTTTCCTGACTATTTCTCGTCCTTTGATGTGCCACCACAGTTTCTGCTGCTGCACTTCACGGGTCTCCTGGAAGGGAAGCTTTGCTAACCTGGCTGTCAGATGCAATAACTGCTGAAGCTACAAATCTGCCCTCCAAAAACCTGTAGATGTAAAGCTTATTCTCTGCCTCACAGACTACAAAAGCACCACTGTTTCAAAGAGCCGGTGCCTCCTGAAAATCCAGCAGGCTTGTTTTGCCTTGCAGTGGTCATTTTGCTCATGATTGATGTTCAGGAAGTGGATTGCTTCCCCTCTTATTAAACCCTATCTGGATTCACAGCAGCGAGGATCAGCAAATGCTTTCTGCTCCAGTCCCTTTTCGCTGTGTCTGTAAATGGCCTTTGAGCCACATCAATTTGGAGGTATTCAGCCTCTGAATCTCTAATTCCGGTATCAAGGCTCTGCACACGCTGCCACCCCGGGAAGGCCTTGCTAGCAGCTTCCCTTTTCGCTCGCTGTGCCAGCGATTCAGCTCACCAGGATGCTTTGTCAATGTAGTAATCCCAGCAATTCTCTGCTTGAGTACTTCACGGCAATCAAAAGCCATTTAAGACTTCAGGTTTGTCTTCCTCTTCCCCCCTTCCAACCTTCCCCCAAAGATGTCTTGTTTCTTTGAACAAAGGGAAGAAAAATGCATTTAGCTCTACCGCAACGTTAAGAGGTCTTTTTATTCATCCCTTCCGAGCAGACATCATCTCTCTATTCATCACTTCCAGAGTGGACATCATCTTTAGAGGTTAAACCAAAATAGTAGTGCAGTAAAAAGTGACACTCGGATCTCCTTCCAAGGGCTGAAGAGATCCGATTCCGTTAGCTGAATTTGTTAAGTTGCATCTTTAGCCATTTTTTGTGTGTGAGCAGATGTTGCAGATCTGATTCTGTAAACCCAGCTCACCCACAGCACGAGACTGTCTGGCATGCACAGGCAAAGCCAGGGGTGAGAACCCTTCCTACACCAAAGTCAAATGCTCCACAGCTGCCATCTCTGGACAACATTGGGGTAAGTTTTCCTTTCTTGAATTCTTGATGCAAAATCTGATGGACACTAAACAAACTATTCTGCCATAAAAACTGTTGCGTGACATTCCAACCCGAGTCTACCCTTTCTGTATGTAAAGGTCAACTCTCCAACCTTTCTGTACGTAAATGTAAATTACACGGCTCATGTGATTTGCAACCCAAAATGCTCCATCCCACATGGCGAAGAAGAATATATAACCCTGAAGAAACAGATTCTTTCACCCATTTCAAAGCATCAATCATGCACTCCCTGTAACTTAATTACAGGTCTGCTGCTGAAAGAAGGAATTATGTTTCCGTCAATACCACCCCTGGCAGACAATACACTTCAGATTGCCCAAATTAAGCCATTTTACTATATTTGAGCTGATGTAGAGAGCTACCCTTTCCCAAAACTAGGGCTGGGCAGGGGGAGGAGCAGATGCATCATAAACGGTTTTGCCATCCTGTTCTTACCAGCCAATAGGGCCAAGTACTTTTCAGCTTGGGCAGGCAGGAGATGGAGAAGAGTTTGTTCTAGTACAAAACTAAAAGGGATGTTTTATTAGAGAAAGGGCCGCCCTGGAGCTCCTGGCCATTCCTCTGACGGCTCAGTTGGAGCTGGGATATACCCGAGCTGACATTTTAGCCCTTAACTCTTTCAGATTTCCTAAGCAGGCTTCCCTGCGCCTCCCAGCACTGCCCGCTGGCGCAAACGCCGGGAAAATGAGCATATTTCAGCAGAGCAGGGAGTTTCTCCAAAGCCACAGACGCGTCTCTCACAGAAGAGATGATTATTCTGATGTTGCTGAGGCTTTGGACAGGAGTCCCGTTAGCACGCGGCGATACCCAGCTACGGCTGGAGACCGCACAGCGCAGAGCACAAGGACTGATCCGCTCCAAAAATAGGTGCCCCAGGTAACAAAGGCTCCGCCAGCCCCAGGCTCGGAGAGTTTCACCAAAGCCGACTTTCCCCCCCATCAGCGACGGGGAGCACCGCCCGGCTTCGCTCTTTGTTCCCAGATGCGATTTCTGGGTCTCGTTCCTAAGCACACGCTCTCGGCTTGGCGCAGCGGTCCTTTTTTTCCCTTACCCAGGGGGTTACGGCGGGCTCCAAACTTTACTATTACTGTTATTAGGCTGCTGGCTCTCTTCAGCAGAAGCGCTGAGGGGACCGGGGGAACGCGTCCCCTCGCTTCGAAGGGGCCGCCGAGGCAGGACCGCGGGCTTTGCCTGCCAGGAACCGAGACCTCCCGAGAGCATCCTCGCGGCTCTGCCCGCCGCCTCGGGGCGCCTCGCTCCGCTCCCGGGCTGCGAGGAGTCCCCTGGGCTCGGTCACAGCCGCCCCGGGGCGGGGGGTCGGGGCTGCGGGACCTCCCGAGCGCGGGATCGCGCCGAACCGAACGGAGCCGAGTCCACCCGAACTCGCCCGAACCGAACCCACAGCCCAACCGAACGGAGCCGAGCCCACCTGAGACCACCCGAAGAGAGCCGAGCCCTGCCGAACCCGCCCGAACTGAACCCACAGCCCAGCCGAACGGAGCCGAGCCGGCCCGAGCGGCCCCCGCTCACCGGTGCGCGGCCACGGCGCGGGTGCGCAGGTACTTCTGCGCCGTCATGACCCCCACGAAGAGGAAGCTCTGCGCCGGGGAGCCGGCTCGGCGCGGCGGGGCGGCGGCGGCGGGCGGCGGGCGGCAGCCCTGCGGGCGGGCTCTGCGGGGCCGCGCCGCCGCCGCCAGCTCGGAGGCGCGGGGCAGGACGAGGCGCGAGGCGAGCACGAAGCCCAGCACCAGCCCCAGCAGGACGCTGAGCCAGGCGCGGCGGCCGCGGCCCGCCATACCCGCCCGCCCGCCGCGGCGCAGGCCCTCACAGCGCCGCCGGCCGCGCCGCGCCGCCCCGCGCCGCCATGGGCAGGGGCAGGGACGGGAAGCGGGCGGGGAGCGCGGCACAGGCGCCGTGTGCGGGGCACGCCGTTCGCCCCGCCCCGGGGAGGTGCTGGGGGCGGTGCGGAGGCCGCGGCCACCCCCGGGCAGCCAACGGGAACCGGGAGGGGGCGTGGGGCAAGAGCTCCCCCACCCCCCGGGATGGGGAACGGGACCCCAGCGATGGGGAGGAGGGCAAGAGCGCCCCCCCGGGATGGAGAACGGGACCCCGGGATGGGGATGGGGAGGAGCAAGAGCCACCCCCATGGACAGGGAACGGGAGGGACCCCGGGAGGGGAGCCTGAGATGGGGAGGGTAGCCCCGAGCCACCCCCGGAATAGGCAACGGGACCCCGGGATGGGAGCGGAGCCCCCCGGGACAGAGGGTGGAATCGGGGCGGGGGGGGAGTGGGGCTGAAGACACGGGATGGGACCCCTGGACAAGGAACCGGTCCCAAAGCATTGCCCTGGAGCGGGTCCTTGATGCCAGTGGGGGTCTGGAGCCTGGGGTGGGGAGGGGTACTGGGATCTGGGATGTGATCGTGAGACAGGGACCTGATCGCAAAGCATCACCCTGGAGCGTGGCCATACGAGAGGGAGCTGCACCTTGGCCAAGCACCCTGCACCGGAGACGAGGTCCCTGACCCAGCATCCCACACTGGGAGCCTGGGATTGGGACCCCAGACCCTCAGCCCAGCTGCTCAGTCCAAGAAGCTGGGATGGGAGCCCAAGAGAGCATGGGTGTTCAGATCCCGGCACAGGGACTGAGACACTGGACACAGCCTCAGCCCAGCATCCTGCACCAGGATCCCAGGACAAGACCCTGGCTCGGGAGGTGGGACTGGGACTCTAGTCCAGACCTTTGGACAAGGGAGGGAAGGTGCTGGGAGACCTGGACTCCGACTCGGGACAGGCCCCATATACCCATGCCCAATGGCAAAGATCTGTTGCCCATCCCTTCAGAGCCCATCACAGCTCACACCAAACCTTGGCAGCAGAAATGCGCCATTCCCATGTGTGCATGGTTGGGTCCCTGCTGCCCAGGCCCCGGACCTGCTCTGCCTCGGCCCAGGGTGCAGAGCCAGAGGGAAGGCACAGCACAGCAGTGAGGAGCTGCCCTCCAGCCCTGGTTTCGCTTGGCGCTGATGCATTCATGCAGCACATGCTGTGGTGCCTGGGGCAGTGAAAGCACAGGCAGCTCTCCTTTTTTTCCCACCTTGCTAATTAAACCGACCAGAAATAGGTCAGCCTATTTCCATCCAGAGGCTATAATGACTGCTCAACAGAGTGAAGGAGTTAGCTGTACTGTGTGAAGAGTTCTTTTTTCTTTGTCTGCTCTAACACTCCACATGCATTTCATCTACAGAGTGCTTGAAGTACTGCAGCCCCAAACCCTTAACATTTTACAGGAAAATAACCCTCCAGTGTATGCAGAAGAAACATATCTAGTGCAGCCCGCTGACCTCCTGCGTATCATTGTAGCCTCTTCCATTTCCTACCGACTCTCCCATCTCCAGTTGCCAGTCTTTCCTATTTTAAAATTCAATTCTATTGTGGTGTCATCCACAATGAGCTAAGAATAAGAAAGGATTGGCATAACGGCAGCCTGCTCTTGAGCAAGAACCGTTGCAAAAGAGGGTGCTGTGCCAAATTATTACTGCACATAATTAAGTCAGAGAGCCATTCATGATGGATTTCTAGGATCCTTATGCAGTAAGTAACTGTCACACTTGCGGGAACTAGCAGGTAATATAATCTGCTTATCTAAGGAACTCGGTGATATGTCTTGGAAAAAATGCCTTTGTGTGGGTTTTATTGCTCTTGTGATGGTGCAATCCTCACACAGAGGTCAGCACCAATGAACTTTTGTGATGTCAGGAGCAACAAACTACACAAGGGAAGTGCCATCACGATTTATGGTATTAAACAAAAGTAAAATGAAATATAAATAGAAACTAGAGGAGAAATACAAGCAACTAACAGGAAAGAAGAGCAAGAGGCCTCCTTTCGGTTGCCCAGGGGCAGAACGCAGAAGTAGTTAGGGAGGTTTATGTTTGTGGGAAGAGGAAGAGAAGAACTGAGCAGCAAAAGAGAGGGAAAAGAAGAAAAGTCCAGGCTGGAACAGACAGGAGGTAGGTAAAGCTGGGGAAGGGCAGGAGCACTGTCACTTGGCAAAAGCCAGCTGGAAGGTGAGAAGAGTTGCTGAGGCCAAGGCTGCATGCCTCCAAGAGCTGCAAAACAACAGGACAGGGTTAAAAATGCAGCAGTGGCTGGGATTCAGTGAGTAGCAGCAGTTTCCCAGCAGCTTCAGGTGTGCTACGAGTCAGAGAGGAGGCTGATGAAGATCCCCAAAAGGGCTCTTCAAAGGCTGACCATGCACAAGGCACAGAAGCATTCCCACCAGAGACAGGCACGGGGCAGACCCAGGGGCTGGCTGGAAGCCCCATGTTGGCTCCAACAAAACTGGCACAAAGTTGTCTTTCTGGGACCTTCCTCCTGGAGACAGGGAATGGGACCCACAATCTGCCTCAGTTCACCCTATTAAAATAACCCCAAACCATTACTTACACCAAGAAAACATTTTCTGCCATATCGTCCTTTCCATATCTTCCATATAGGGAAATTCCCCCCAAACCAGTACTAGAATTCTGTTCTACTTCCCAATGCTTTACTGTTTTTTCTAGCTATTGATGGCCTGACCCCTTTTGACACAGCCTGGGATATCCTCAGCCTGTGCCACTCTGCACACATGGACCTTTTACTCCACTTTTGAAAGCTTCCTCAAAAGGGACCTCCTCAAACTCTGCTTCTCCCCTCAAGCCTGATCATCAGGTCCTGAAATACAGGACACTGACAGACATTCAAGTAAAATAAAAAGTAAGGCCATTCCGTTCCAAAACAGGGAGATGTGGCAAATCCGTGAGCAGGAATGGGATTTCTCTCAGCATGATCCAAATCAGCAATAAAAATCTCCTGATTCAAGGGAAAGCCCATGAATTACAGGAAAAGGCAGAGCTAGCATGGTTAAAAGGCAATAAAAAAGAGAAGGGTTGGGGCTGAGGAGCTGTCAGTTGGCTTCTTCCCATAAATAAAATAAGTTAGTCATCAGAATTCAAAACTTCATGCGACTTAGCACACATGGAAACGATGAAGCAGAGCAGCACACTCCCGTGTTAGATGTTCGCTGCCCCAAGTTCTCACTTGGCATTTTCCCACTTCCCTGCACCTCCCAGCGGAATTATGGTACTGAATCTCACTGCACACAGGGAGTGAACTGAGAGTGCTTAGGGAAGGAGCATATTAAGGAGGGATGCTTTCTTGGTGCCAGGATCTAACCTGGAGAGGAGGCACATTCAGAATTCACGCTGCCACAGTGCGAGATCACACCAAGAGCTGTAGGGCCGAGACATCTAGCTGTAAAGAGGAGGCAGCACCTGAGAATGCTGCAATGCCCACACGGCCTCCCCAGGCACATCAGAGTGCCACGCTTCATTACATTTATTGAACCAAGCTCACGTGCAAGAGTGCTGGGTGGGCAAATGCCTCTTTTACTCCTCCTGCTCCCTTCCCTGGTCTTGCATAAAGTAGCTGCTATTTTTGCTATACAAAAAATAGAAAAAAAAGGCAAATTAAGGGAAAACATGAAGACCACATCTCAGTTCTTCCAACTGAATTATAAGCCTGCCATTACCTGCCTAGAAAATGTTTTTCATCTGGTTGTCAGAGACATGCCATGCTACATAAGCACATTTGTGTGCCTTCCCCTATTAATGCAACTCTTAGTCTCAATAATAGTTGACACACTATATTATAGCTAGTTTGTATTGAAAGACATGATACTTTTCTCATATAACACTGTTTAAAAGCATAAACACCTTTTCATGCAGCATATTTTCTATTCCATGTGGGATTGCTCGAGGGAACATTCTGAGGGCTCTCCAAAAGCCTGAAGAGGATGCATGTCGTGTGTGCTCTGTCTCCATGCTCCCATCCCACTCACTCCAGCAAGATTAGCACCTGGACCAGTTGTGGACAGGCTCACGCAGTTTAGATTCATATCAGATTAACAAACCAATAAATGTGTTTTTAAACAATGATAAAGCCAAGTCCTTGAAGCAGCAAGCTGGTTTGTGCGCATACTGAATGGACGTCATCCTTTTTGAATAAAGAAGGTTCATACCAAAAAAGAAAGGTTTCTTCCCCTGGGGCGACTCTGCCCTAAGAGGAAAGAGGGATGATCCTGCATTATAACCACTTTTTCTTCCTGTATGTTTTGATATCCAGTTTTTCCACAGCGATGAGCCCACCCTCATACTCACAGGATGTGCCTGCTACGTTACAGATTCTATACCGGTATTTTAAAGGAATGGTTAAAAAAGTGAACTGTTTCCCAAGCGCTCCAGAAACTTCAATTATGAATGTTCCAGTACTTAAAGTGATACTTTAAAACTGCCCAGGCATGGAAAATGAGCGCACTTCATATATTCAAGGTAACAGACTCACAGTGGAAAAAATCTAGCTGGGCAACCAGCAGGGTTTGTCTTGGTCATGGTGTTTCCAGCACCACTGCATGTTCCCAAATGATGCAGAAACTCCTTCCTCAGCTCCAGCACCCACTTTTTACCCCCCTCCCCATCCTCTTCTGGTGCAGCCACGGCGTGGTCCCAGCCTTTTCATTCAGGCGAAGCGCTCGGAGGATGGCAGCCCAGGGACAAAGCCGGCTCCCGGCTGGAAAGCCGGGCAGACAGCGCCCTCTCCCTGACAAGCAGTGAGACCAACTTAGGGCGAACGTTACCCCCTCCTGTACATGGTTAACGAAAGCTTTAGGACTCAGCTTTGGAGGGGGTTTTGGTTGGGGTTTGGTGGTTTTTTTGTTTGTTTGTGGTTTTCTTCTTTTTTTTTTTTTTTTTTTGAAAAAGTAGACAAAATCACATTATGGTTTGGCTTGGAAGGCACCTCAAAGCCCATCCAGTTCCAGCCCCTGCCACGGGCACGGACACCTCCCACTGGACCAGGCTGCTCAAAGCCTCAACCAACCTGGCCTCCAACACCTCCAGCCACGATTTTTCTCTGGCAACCTGTGCCAGTGCCTCACCACACTCACAGTAACAAATTTCTTCCTAAGGTCTCACCTGAATCTCTCCTCTTTCAGCATAAACCCATTCCCCCTAATCCTATCCTTGCACTCCCTGATAAAGAGCCCATTCCCAGCTTTCCTGTAGGCTCATTTAAGTATTGGAAGGCTACTCTAAGTCTCCTCAAAGCCTTCTCTTCCTTAACAACCCCAACTCTCTCAACCTGTCCTCGTACGGGGGGTGCTCCAGCCCTCAGATCATCTTTGTGGCCTCCTCTGGATCTGCTTTAACAGATCTACGTCCTTCCTGTGCTGACAACTCCACTGAATACAGGTCTCCAGGGGTCCGCAGAGCAGAGTAGAGGGGAAGAATTCCCTCCCTCAACCAGCTGCAGCCCAGGATTTGGTTGCATCTTGTAGGCAAACCTGACTGTAACTCTCCGTTTTAACGCATGTAACAGAGCACTAGAGCTAGATTGGAAGGCCAGGTATTTCAGTCTATCCATTTTCCTTCCAACTTCTTCCCCAAGTCCTTTTCCTTGCCATCCCTACATTAACGTTACCCACAGAACCCACTCTGAAGCTGAGCTCGGTATGCAGCATAGCTGAAGAATCTTGCTTAGTAAACTATGGCAGACGGACAGAAGAATGACATTATTGATTTATCAGCACAGATCTTGTTACGTGCTGGAGGTGCTTTTTAACAGGTATGCACTTTAAAACACAAATGATCACAGAACTATCAGAGCAGCAGCCACAATACCTACCAGCCCTCACAACAGCAATCTGCCATGAAAACGTGTGCATTCACCACCAAAACCGGGCTGAGACTAGTGCAGCCATCGGGTGCTTCATAAGAACTTTTGAAGTGTCTGGCTCCGGAGCTGGGAATATGGGCAGGGTGTGTGTCAGGCTTGGAACAGCTGGCTTGGACAATCAGACAAAATCAGCTACAATGGTGCAAGCAAGCCAGGACACCACCCAGCCAGCAGCCGTATGCTTTTCCTTTGTGGTTGCGGAGCCGTTCCAAAAGCTAAGTTTTCATTCCAAAAGGCAGAAAAAAAAAACCTAATCCAAGTCTTCAGCCCATCCAAGTCTAGACCAGCTTTTTCTACAGTTGAAAATCATACAATTTTCATTTAGCGACAGCGTGGACAGAAATGTGCTGTGCCCCACTCTTGGCTAACCAGGTCCCTGAAGAGGTGTCACTTTTTTAGCCTACACAAGGGCAAAAATCTTCCAGAGGGTAGATGATGCCTGCTGATGCGCAGCCAGGCTTAAAAACCTTGCAGGAGGCATAAAGCACAGCACTAGGAGGGTCTAATGCAGCCATTAACCATCATGCTGCTGCTAAAGCGTGTGGGAGCCTGTCATGCTGGATGCCATCCTTGTTCGGAGTGCTCTGAACACAAGTGTACCCTTTAGTTATCTTCTATGGGAGGAGAAAAAGACAGAAAACCTAAGGGAAAAACCACCCAAACCCAAACACCTGAGCGGAACACCAACACAGGCTAAGGAAGAAACCAGCTTGGGCACAGAGCAACTGCAGAACAGCCCAGTTCCTTGAGTTTTGAGCCAACACAGTATGGAACGGTGTAAACCAGATAAGATTCTATTTGTTAGCACTAACCTTTCTCACCTGCATTGCACCTCTATCAGGAGTGCAGTGACTCGCAAATAATGGTACAACTACCATTGTCACTCAGGAACAGCTCTGCTGTCATACCCCCCTTTGTCTTCGCTCCCCCAAATCCATCTTCTCTTGCTCATTTTTTAAAATTTCCAGTGCAAGAAACACTCCTTTTTTTAAAAAAACAAAACAAAAACATTGTCTGCAATACAATATAATTCTTAAAAGCTTTCCTTCATTTCACAATGTTTTTGAAAGGCATAAATAAAGTAAAATAAATTTTAGGAGGGTGGCAACATGGGCTGTTGGTCAGTTTTAATTCCAGTGCTCAGTATCTCCTGATGAATACTTAACAGAACTATGCATAAACTAGACCTCATCTGCAGTTTAAAGAAAACAAAAACCTTTGATCCTGCAGCACATAAATCATCTGAAGGGCAATGAAAAATACTTAGCTGCATTTCTTGAGCAACTGATGTTTTTGAATTAGGATTTTTCAACACCCAAACCAGATACTCACTGGTGCCTAAGAAACATTATACAGCAGTTGAAGAGCATTACATTAATTCTAAGTTTGTTGGTTAGCTTCTTCCAGATAAAGGTATTTCCAGGCATCTGCACCAGTGGAGAAAGAGGCTTCTTGCATAACTGCTGTAAAGTGGGGGAGAGAAATATTCTCCTGAAGGCTTTTTAATAGAATCTTTCATAATTCAAGTTCTTGGGAATTCATACCAAAGTAGGAACAGCAAATCCATTAAACAGTTCATTTTTACCCAATGCCTTCGGCATGTTTCACTCTTAAGCTACAAAGCAACACGCAACCACCTTTCTGTCCTTGTTTGTGGTCAAAGGAGAGCTTTCTGTTTGAAGTCAAAGGAAAAACCCTTCCATCTGCCTGTGCGGTTGTGAGCCAAGAGGTGTTTTCCAAAATGAGGTTCTTCCTCCCATCCTGTTCAATCTGCTCAAGAAAAACTCAGGGAATTGAGGATTAAAGTAAAAAAAATTAAGGGAGACAGAAGGCTGAAGTTTCCTGAAATATGTAAATCACTTCATTCTCACTGGATACATCTTAATAAATCTTAGAACTAGTCAGAAATACACATCCCCAGTTCTTGCCAGAAGTCTTGAGGCACAGAGAAAGATTACTCCTGGCAGTCCCTCACTTGCAAATTTTACATGTTTACTAGCCAGAGGCTCCTTCCAGCACAAACCACCTCAGCTTTGTGCTGCACAGCTGGCAGCAAGGTAAGAACACACCTCAGCACCGAGCTGGGCTATACAGGACAGCAGTACAGCCAGGCCATCAGCTCCCACTCAAAACACACTCAGAAATGGAGGCAATGCAAAGGGAATTAATTCTTAATGTCCCTAGGGTGTAAGCCTGATGCTGCACTGCTAATGCTGTACACGGTCCTGCTGCCCACAACACACACAACTCAGAGCAGTTGTGGCTTCTCTTTTCCCTTTGAATACCCTGCAGCGTCCACTGACCATGTCCAAGTATCCCCTCCTCCACAAACCACATTTGTCAACAATGACTTGTAAAGTAGCCCGCTCTGCTCAATTAAAGCAAAAACCTTTGCTATGTGTTTTCTTCATTTAGATTCACATACAGCTGAAGTTACAAACAGTAACGCAGTCTGCCCCATTTCAGAATCATTTACTGGGGTGGGGAAGAGAACCGGAAGTTTCACTTTTCAAACTTGGAAAAATTTGATTTGGTTTTAACCTGAAGGTGATTCTTCTAGAATCATGACTTGAAACACAGAACACACAAATAAAACAAAATTGTTAAAAGCCAAAAAGAACAGCTGGAAACCCCCTTGTTTATGGAGGTTGTCAAATGAAAATAACTTCATTTGATCTCTCGTCTTGCTTTATATGCATTTATTGCACTAGAACATATGCCTTCTATAGAAAAATATGCTGTAGAAAACAACAAGATTGTAAATACTAGATTTGTTTGCAATTATATTTAATATTAATAGTACTTTGTTTTTACAAAGCAGTTGAAATTAAAAAAAAAAAAAGGAACAGCAAGAAACCCCCATCTGCTGTCTAGTATCAGTAATCCTCACTGGTTGGTTTACCATTTATAAGGAAAACGTCATTCAAGGTGGCTTGTCACAGAGACTCTGCTGCAATGACCAGACTTTGGTGCAAATCCGTGGCATCTGTCAGCTCACCTGATTTTTCTGAAAGCCCCTCCTCCTAAAATTCAGCGTATCTGCCAATGACAATATCCTTCCCCTCTAAAGTCCCTTCCAGCCAAAGATGGTACATCTGGTAACACATGGCTGAGGATAAGAGGCAAATAGAGGTAAACTGAGTGCAGATCATTACATTTGCCTGACGCCAGCCTGCTGAACAGAACCCAGATCTCACACTCCCAGGTGATTCACCTGGGTTGGAGACCATGCCTCATTTCTACAGAAGAGTGAAATCTAACTGATCACACTGAAATTGGTTCTTTCTTCACCCTCTCCAAGAGGATCGGGTACTTTTGTTGTGTAGTATCAGCTTCTGCATTGCAATTTAGAAATGGTGTAGATCTGTTTCTGAGTTGACACCTGAACGAAGCCCAGCCCCAAAGGAGTCACTGTGACAAGCAAACTGTAGACAGTTAGACAGTGGGTACGATCAAGCCTGCTAGTGACATGAGACACTAGGGAGGTTACCCTCATCCGCCTGCTGATGGGCCTCTCCGGCCTGGTCGCCAGGAACAAGTTCCGCCTCCTTCTCCAGACAAAGGGTTATAGCCTAGAAGCACACAGGAGAAATCCACTTCATTAATATTTGTCCTAAACAGGCCTTCAGCAGCACACAAGGAACACAAAAATTCATCTCACAATTATTTGCACCTCATTGATACTACATAGGCAGCATTTTAGGGAAAATGAAAGCAGAGAAAATATCCAGATGTGAGATGATTTATTTTTGTAAAGCTAACATTAAAAATCGATTGCGAAACACCTGCGGTTTAATTTGATCAATTTGGATTAAATTAGATTGAAATTAATTACCATCTAATTTCTCCAAGCCTGCACTAAAGCTTTAATGCTTACAGTAAACTCTGTAAGAGCATGTCTGTTTTCCAAGAGCCCTAGTAGTTAGGGATTTAAAACAACTTCTTATTCCAGTCCTGCAAGGAATACTCTAAAGGTCAAAAGGTAGATGTACTAACTCCTACTGTAAGATTGTTTCTAAAGAACCTGAAAAGGCAAGTACCTGCAGTCAGGCAAACAGATACTTAGCTGAACGTCCTCAATTTGTACTGTTCAAGGCAGAGAAAAAGACCACTGAAAACCTAGTAGCATTGCTGACCAAGCAGGTTTCAAAGCAACCTCTTCCACTGAAACTTCAAGCATCATCTCGACCTCCAAAGTATGTTTTTCTCATAGCGGCCAAGTTCTGCTTTCTAGCTTAATTCAGCAGTTGAACAGTGCAGATGGTTCTTTCACTTCACACTGATCTACCTGACAAGAAGATCAGAGACCTCAAGTTCTATAATTTGTTACTTAAGCAAAGGTTTTGCTTATGATGAAACCAGGACAGGTAGCAGCTGGAAGGGTGTCTGACCCAGCTGTCCTGATTTTGGTTCCTAGCACAGCTATTATATCCACGCTTTCCTTAACCCCCTGTGGTGGTAAATATCCTGTGCAAGAGTAATAAAAAATATCAGACACTGCAGTCATATTAAACGATGTAAGGTGAACCAATTGGTCAGCTCCTTCAGACGCTGTCAAAAGCTGTTAGTAAAAATATTCAAAGCAGAACTTCTAGCACTGAACTATTATTGATGTTTAATATGTTTAATCAAGAATCTTCAGGTTTCATACATTTAATCAAGTGCTGCACCCTAAGGGGGCTTCCCTTTCAGTTTGCTATGACTGAGGCTGTCATATTGGTCTCCTCTACTAAGGAAAATGGTAATTAAGATATTATACATAGATTAGCACTTGCAGGGATGACGCAGGTTGTTTAGCCAAGAGGAGAGAAGGGAGACTGCATGGCAGATACACAGCAGAGATCCTAATGCAGGCTGTGCAGGGCCACAGAAAGCAGTTCATCCACCAAGAGGATCTCAGCAGCTGACAGTGAGTTTAACATTAAGACCTTCTAGCAGTTTGCAAGAGTTCATAGGAATTTATACATCTGCGGGATTTATCTGTTCAATAAGTCATTACTGCGATATCTGATAAATAAGGTCATGTTTTGCCTAATGACATGTTTTATCTGCCTGAATCTACATAATACAAAGTAAAATATCCTGTAGTTAGTACTACAGATGTTGAAAGACAGTCCAGATATTAAAATATTGGACGTCTATAATAATGGGGGAGGGATCACAGAAATATTCTAAAATTCTACACTTTTTAGTGACAAAAGTCTTAGTAAATTATGGCAAAAGCATTTACAAGAAAACTGAAACACTGCTTCACCATGGAAAAACACCATAAAAACATCCTGCTAGGTTTTGCACAAAGTGCAAAGCAGACCACACTGCTTAGAGGTAAAGAGCTCATCTGTAAGGCAAATTTTGTTTCCTTCCTGAGGAGATGTACAATGACTATGTATGCAGCTGGATAAATGCAGTTTCAAGCTCAGAATACGCTAAGGGTTTCATACTTACCACCTCCTCGCAAGGGCTTTTTGTTTGGTTTAGATTTTGGGACCGCTGATGAAGTGGAGGCACCAGATTCTACTTCTTGCTGTTCACAAAAGCAAAAGTTTCTCAGAATTTAAATCAACATGAAGTTGAGCTAATCTAAACACATAAACATAGTTGTAACCCAATTAACAATACAGTCATTACCTGATTCAGTTTCAGGTTTCCTTTATAGCTTTTTCCTTCTTGCATGCTTTCCCACATTGCTATCTTCTGCCTTCGCTTCTCTTCTTCAAGCTAAGGAACAAATACAGGATATGCAAGACTAAGATTTCAGAACTAATAGAATCACCAGTGCTACAGAAACAGCTACAACAGACCATCAAAGCCCAAGGGATCTACCTTTATCTGATGCAGTATCTCCGAGTTTATGGAAGCATTTTACTCTTTTAAGCACCCACGTTTTCCCAGCCACAGAACAACCACCCCTGCTCTATATATACAGACTGTGTGCAACATCTTTTGACCATTTGATGCTTTAAAATATCTTGGAAGTAAGCCAGAAACAAGAGGCAAGCTTAAATTCTGAGTTTATAGAAAGTACTGGGTAAAGAATATTGCATGTGTTAGTCATTTAATGCACAATGTAGGATTCTGCAGAAAAGCGTTTTTCAAATGGACAAGACAGCCAGCTACATATTTACAACCTCACACACATTATCAACAATTCTCCCAGCTCTCTGCTAAAGCAATTTATCCACACACCCTAATAAATCAATGGTTAAGACAGACTGCCACTTTCTCACAAAAAGAATGGAAACAAGGTAGCTACTCCATCCAAAGAAAGCAAAGCTTCCTGAGTCCAAGCGCACCAAAGCCTGTATTTTCTACCTAGTGGCTATCTTCTTCCACAATGTGACTTTTCACTCGTTTTTAATTACCAATATTTCTAGAGGCATCAGCTATAAACTGCAGTCTGAATGTATCGGACCACAAAAGAAAGAACAAAAGAACTGGGATTAGCGAGCAATATTATTGCTACACTGATAACATCTGATTTTCAACACTGCCCCATGTAACAATATGCTATTCCTCGTTATCTCAAGCTGTTGTTCAAACCATTAATTACAGTAATGCTAAGCTACATTTCTAACTTTGACTTGCCATTAAGAATAGACAATATGCGTATAAAGTAACCCAATTAGTCTAAACACCAATAAATCCCCTCCAGCCATTCACTGTACATACAACAAAGTTTCTGTGGGTACAGATTTACCTGCATAAAAAAAAAAGATCAGGCCTACAGTGTCCCACATGCACAATTTCTTGTGGAGAATCCATGGCCACGGAGACTGATTACTTCAGGAAGGAGCAAAATACTACACTACTACACATATCGATCATTGTACTCAACAGAGAGCATCAAGACATCAGGCTGGCACTGCATTTAAGTATGTGCGTGCATCACTGGAGGCCCATCGTGGTAACTCCTGCCCATTCCTGCTCCATGGATCAAACCACATCAAAAATGGGTCCAGGTAAAGGAGAAGAGAAAACCCACCACCTATATTCCAGCACAGAGAGCAAGTCTCCTGTTCTTCTGGTACACAGCATAGAATAAACTTTCCTATAACAGCAACAAAGTACTTTATGACAAATTAGAATCACAGAATGGTATGGGTTGGAAGGGGCCTTAAACATAATCCAGTTCCAGCCCTCTGCCATGGGCAGGGACACCTCCCACCGGATCAGGTTGCTCAAAGCCCCATCCAACCTGGCCCTGAACACCTCCAGGGAGGGGGTATCCACAACTTCCCTGGGCAACCTGTGCTGGTATCTCCCCACCCTCACAGTAAATAATTTCTTTCTAATGTCTAATCTACACCTCTGCTTTTTCATCTTAAAACCATTACCCCTCATCCTATCCCTGCACTTCCTGATACACAGCTTTCCCGTAGTACTGGAAGTTCCTTTCAGTACTAGAAGGCAGCTCTAAGGTCTCCCTCCCTGGAGTCTTCTCTTCTCCAGGCTGAATAAGTCCAACTTTCTCAGCCTGTCTTCATATGGGAGGTGCTCCAGCCCTTAGACCATCTTCACAGCCTCCTCCGGACTCATTCCAACAGACCTACGTCTTTCCTCTGCCAAGGACTCCAGAACTGCATGCAGGACTCCAGGTGAGGTCTCACGAGAGCAGAGTAGAACGGTAGAATTGCCTCCCTTACCGTGTTGGTTACAATTCTGATGCAGCCAAGGATATGGTTGGCTTTTTGGGCTGTGAGCACACATTACCAGCTCAAGTTGACTTCTCACCCATCCAACACCCCCAAGTTCCCTCTTCGGGGCTGCTCAATCCATTCCCTGTCCAGCCTGTAATTATGCTTGGGGTTGCCCTGACCCACATACAGGACCTTAATTCATGAGTTAAGGAAAGAAACACACTCTGGTTACCTGACGTTGTTTCTCTTTGTATCTTTCTGCTTGTGCATTCAACTCCTCTTGCATCCTGAGGCGAGCTGCTGCCAAAGCTTCTTGCCTTCTTACCACTATGTCAGGTTCTAGGGAATTGGGAAAGGGTTTGCAAAGCTACTCAAAATAAATTCTGAATGGCCTCCCAAAAGAACTGTAATAAGGAAAGGCTCACATCTCTCTTTGCTCAAGTTCAAATCACAGCTCAAGTTCAGTTTCCAGCTACTCTTTCAGAGTAATCTATATACTAATGTAAATTTTATATCATTTATATACTGTTAGAGCAATTATTTTAATGGGATTTTAATGAATAAGGACACTGATGTAATGAACCCATTAAAAATTAAAATTCACACTTCTAGGGTACTTGTTTCTATTTCTCTTGATACAAATAACTTCATAAATACGATCCATTTATCACAGTGATTCCATTTTTACCCGGAGAACCTCTTTTATGCAGAAGCACGAAGCATCCAGCCCACACTCACTCCTACTCCTGGCAACTGCTCCTGTCTGTTTCGTTAAGGCAGGGAAGCAATTGCAGGCTCAGCACCCTCTGCCAGCAGAGAAATTACTTACAAATATCACACATCTCAAAAGAAAACTGGCAGTCTCAGAAAATTACATTGGGAAACCACCTGCCTTCACGGTTGGCCCTTGGACATCAAAACAAAAATTATATCCAAACAAAAGCAAATATTACTCTTTTTTCTCCCAGCAGCTGAAGCATCTCTATATTTGTTTGTCTCCTTATATGTTTGCTCACTCAATGATGAATATAGAATCATTAGAATAATTTGTTTGGAAAAGATCTTTGAGATCATAGAGTCCAACTGTACCTTCTGCTACTGAACCAAATCCCTGAGCACCTCATCTACCCAGCTTTTAAACACCTCTAGGGACAGGGACTCAACTGCATCCCTGGGCAGCCTCTGCCAGTGTCCGAGAATCCTTTCAGTGAAGAAATTTAGAGCATGTAAAGTATATGTTTACGCTATGCAAAAGAAGTTTCAACACTTTCAGTAATTTAATTCTATAGGCAATTCTGGCAAATAAATCAAGATTTAATTAGCATTACAAAAGAACACCAGTAGGATATGGGCACATGAATAATATTTTATGGGGCCCCACGTACTGCCATGCCAAAGTGCCAAACGAATCGATGCCAAGCATTCATTGTTTTGGCAGGTACATAAGTATAGCCCATGCTTCACAGTAGTGAGTCTCCTCACAAGCCAAGAGCGTGACTGTGTAAGATTTACAATCTATGCCATGCTTTAGAAGATAACACAGAGGAAAGGCAGTCACACCCCAAATATAAACAGTCCTGCTGGAGCAGGAACTGTTAAGGAATAACTGAAAAGAGAGAGATTATGAAGTTTAATAAAAACTTAATATTAAACAAAAGAGGGGGGATTACCACTATTTAGATTTGGATGTTTTATTTTTTTTCCAGAAGTAATTTGATAACTGACCACAGCCGATTTGAAGCAGGTGGCTCTCAGCTGCTGCAGTGCTGAAGAGCAGCTACTCCCTTGTTCTGCAATGCTCACCACTTCACTCTAGCCACATAACATGGGGACACAACCCTTCCCTGACACAACCATGTAAAAACTCTCCTCTTGGCCCAATCTTTCCCAGCGACCTGTACGCTGCTGTGCGTATGGACAGCCATCCCAAGCACCGCTTGCTGCTGAAAACCCTCAGAAATTAGTCTCTTTGTGGATGCTGTTTAACAAAAAAACCACGGGTGTTGTCAGACACCCCATCACAGCTGGGGAGCACCAGCAGGGCCCAAAGGGGACACAGGCATCCCAAGTACAGCTCCAGCCACACTTTACTCACCTACAGACACATCTGCTGCTCCTGGCCAGCTGCTGGGCCTGGCCGCCCAGCTCCTGGACACCTTCTGGATGAGGAGATAGACGATGACAGCGGCCAGGAGGATGTACCAGCCATAGCTGGCGAGCAGAGACCCCACTGGGATGAAGAGTAGCCGCAGGTGAGGGCAGGCTGCGTGGAAGGAGCCCCGCCCGGGGAAAGGAAAAGGGCGACCAAGTGGGCTCCCCTCAGCCCAAAACCCCCTCCTCTCCTCCACGGGCTCCTCTCACAGCCCGCTGCTCTTCCGCAAGCCTCCCCTCACCCCATTGCCTCCCACCGCCCCACCCCCCGCCTTCCCGGGTCTTTCCTTGCTCTGAAACTCCCTCCTCCACGGGCTCCCCTCAACCCTCCCACCCCTTATTCTTCAGCAGGGCTCCCCTCACCCCACCGCGCCCCCCTTCCCTTGTCTCCCCCCGCCCCATCACCCCCCTCCCTTCCTCCGCGGGGCTGCCCCCACTATCCCCCGGCCTGGCCCGGCCCCGCCGCCCCTCACCCGCGTGCAGCAGGATCTCGAGTCCCCCCCGGCCCGGCCCCGCCTGCCCGGGCCCCGCCGCGGCGCCACCGCCCCCCAGCTCCATCGCCGCCGCCGCACTTCCGGGATCCGCCCCGCCCGCCGACCCCGCCCTTATCACGTTCTCCGTCACGTGGGAACCAGCAACCAATCAGAGAGCGAGGCGCCTCGCCGCCAGCCAATGAGAGGGGAGCAGGAGGCCAACGGGAGGGGAGCGGGCGACCTACGGGAGGGGTCGGCGAATTGACAGCGTGGCCGCGGGACCAAACAGTCGCGAAGCTAATAAGGGGTCCGTGCCGCTCCCGTTCCACTGCTATCGGAAAGCTGAACACAGGGAGAAAAAAGAAACGTTCGTTTATTGAAGGACGCAGTGTGCTGGGACACGGCCTGAGGGGGTGGCTGCAGCCCCCCCTACACGGGGCGTAGGACCGGGAGAAGCGAAGGCCGCAGGTCCAGCCCGGCTCAGGATCCGTTGGGAACGGTGTCTTCCTCCATCTCTTCCTCAGCGTCCTCCGAGGGGCCTGAAAGGATAGGGCAGAGTCTCAGAGTGGTTATGGCAAATGTCAGGTTTCTTCCTGCAGGTCAATGTTAATTTTCACCCCTCCAAGGAGGCACAGTCACAATGTGACCTCTTAAAGTACTGGAAGAATCATCTGCTTAGTCCAAACAGAGAGAACTGTAGAACTGCTTGGTTGGAAAAGACCTTAGAGATCGTTGAGATCGACCATACCTGTCAACTACTAAGCCAGGTCCTTGAGCACTTCATCTGCCTGTCTTTTAAATTCCCCCCCCAGGGGTGGGGACTCCACCACCTCCCTGGGCAGCCTCTGCCAGTGACCAAGAACCCTTTCGGTGAAGAAATTTTTCCTAATGTCTAATCTGAACGCCCCCTGGTGCAACTTGAGGCCATATTCTTTCATCCTATCACCTGTTATTTGGGAGAAGAGCCCAGCACTCATATAACTACAACATCCTTTTAGGAAGCTGTAGCCACTGATTACAAAGCCAGGTAGGCTTTGTAATTAATCTCACTTTTCAGTGACAAGGATGAATTGTTTGGAGTTGGACAACACAGCAAAGCAAGTGGGGCTGGCACCGCGCGCTCTCAGGAGTCCAGGGTAACAGCCCTGAACTGCACTCAGGGGGCCAGGCAGAGGATAAGCCAGTCAGAGCCTTAAAGGTGCGATCCTTGGTTATGTCAACCATAAAGTTACACTCATTTGAAACAGCTTTTCCAGCTCCCTTGCCTGGTCCTTCCAGTCCAACTCCCTACCCAGATCACATATGGCACTAGGGAGCAATGGAGGGAGGTAGATTCTGTTTGGGAAATAAGTAATACAAGCATAGTGACCTGATTTCCGTTCTCTGCCAGGAATCTGGCCGGCCTGCAGCAATCCCTTCAATCGCTCCACTTCAGCCAGAGTCGTGGCATTTGCTATAGCCGTCTAAAACCAGACAAAAGAACACGGCGAATCTTCACATATGGCATTTCAGTCTGACTAGAACAATCCTAACAAGACTTTTTTCCAGTTAAGTGGAGCTAAGCTTCTATAGAACGTTCTACAAATGACAAAGTACAATCCTGCTTCCCCCCAAATTAAACCAGCAGCTGTAGTGGGAGAACTCTAAGCTCAGAGCAAAGTTTCACTCAGGATCTCAAATCATTGTCATAACAAGAAAAATCACAGGACAAGCACCTAAACTGGAGTTAGGCAACATGGTTTTATCAGGGACTGCCAGGAGGGAGCAAACATTGGTCCAGTTTGGATTCACAATGATTCCTTTCCTTGCTTTTGCCCATCTAGGCTGTCCTGACTTATTTACCTTAATGGCTTCAACATCCCCTGGGGAGGGCCCAGCTTTCTTCTTGTCAGTCGGCAGACCAGCCCCTGGATTGAAGCTTTGAATAAAAACAAAGATCCATTACATTCTTTGAAGAGTATGCGCTTCTCTTAACTTCCAAAGGAGGTTTGGAAGCATTGCAGTCAATCAAGTGTAGTATCTTATCTTTGTTAACAAACTGATACAGTGCAGAATTGCCTCCTTCAGAAACACCAGCAACTAGTCCTCACTGTCCCCCCACCTTTACATCTGCTCATAAAGAGAGGCAGACCTGTTCGAGTTGGATGTTGCTGAACACTCGGTTGGTCTGTGACCAGTACGAAAGCAGGGTGGATAAATAGAGCAACTGAGGTTGGGTCTCCTATTCTTAGATGTCTAATATGATATTACAGCAGGCTGTATTACAGCCTACACGAGAATGGATGTAAGAAAATTGTTATCTGCTGCTGCTTTAAAGGAAAAAAAAAATGAGAGAGCCACAACTTCTTTTGCAGCTATAGAAAGATCTTCTATTTATTGAGCTGTTTAGTTCAATCACCTCCTTGTTCTATCACAGACCTGAACCCCTTTTCATTCACAAACTAGAGCTGAAGTCTATTCATTATCATCTTAAATGCCAAATACATTCAATATATGTTTTTATTTAACTATGAATTTGGAAAACCTGTTGCCATACAGGATCTGAATCCTGATTTCCAAACAGGATGACGAAAGACTAAACAAAGCACAGAACGTACCACTTAAGAATTAAACCAAATACATATATATCTGCAAATAGCTTACTAAGGATTCTCATCTGTGGTTTTCCTCCAAACTACAGCAGGTAGTTTGGAGTTTATATTCCCTGGCAAGATAAAAAATTTTTAGCTACCAATTATCTAGGGGAAAAAAACCGGCAAAATAAACAATGGCCACTTCTCCACAGAGAAATAACAAAAAGAAGAAATCAAATTAGGCTTTCCTGCTGTAGGCCTACATGAATCCACCCTGATCAAGTATCTCTTTCAAAATCATTTCTAAGATGTATTCACCAACATCCAAGAATTGGGATGCTTGGACAAGGCACTTCTGGCTACCAAAGCTATTAAGGCATCCTGCCAGTAGCTGATATTCGAGTTTACTGCCTAATGCCACAAACAAAGGAAGTGGTGTTTCTGAAGGAGAATGCCAGTGTAAATTCGGTTTTTTGTCTTACGTTTTTGTTCTCCTGGCAATATCCTTTGCAAGCTGTGCACCCCGTTTGCCCTTGAACATTTTCTCTGCCTCCTGTCGCTCCTACAGCGATACCACACACACAAAGTTAATTTAAGAACATTGCATTTTGCAAAGCTTCTATCCTCGCAAAGAAAGACGCTTTGGCTCATCTCCAGCAGCAAACACTGGTAAGTAGAGACCAGATGTCAGAACAAGCACATAAACATTGCCCGAACACTCAGACTAAAGGCAGATCAACTGAATGCTCTTAAAATTAAGAACTCTCTCCCATATTCATGTTCATTGAGAGCAGAGGGCTCTGTGGCCATTTCTCATTTCTTTTGCTAGAGAACTGTCTTCCCACCAACATCAGAGGACCAGAAAAGAATCAGACTAAACAAATAAAGATAGTAAAACTTAATTATACACAATTAAACACATTCCTTAATGGAATGAAACCATAAGAGAAAACAAAAAGCATGCTTTAAAGCCACTTAGGATAAATAGTTTCAATAAAATTTACAACTATAGCAAAATGCTAACTGCTACTGCAGAATTTTCAAGGATGTAACTAGAAAAAAATCTTGTGCTAAATCAGAACAAAGGAAACTTACTTTGAGTTTCACTTTTTGAAAATCCAGCACTCTGACCTGAGGAACTTTGTGGATCACATATAATCTGTAATGCTTCTTATTTGTTACAGGATTCCTTAAAATGCTACAAAGTAAATAAAAGTTATAAAGAATTCTTAATATAAAGTATTTTAAAATATACTTATATCGGATTACATTGATATATTTAAAATGTATTCATGTACCATCTGCTATGACAGACAACAACTAACACCGTTAAACAAACCTAGTGACAGTGTTCTTTGATACTATGAAAACCGCAGTAAAATCTTGCGCCTTACTTTATCAATTAAGCAGATTTTATAGAAAAAGAACATAAATAATAACCATAAAATACAGAAAACCCCCAATAACTAACCCACCACATTTCCTACCTGATAAATCATGAGACAAATCACTTGTCTTCTTCTGTCCCTTGCATCAAATGTGCCATTACTAAAAAGTCATGTTCCTGATAAAGGCAAAGAGCCAGGCCAAGCAGCAAGAATTTAAACAGCAGAGGAAGAGGAGCTTTTCTTTACAAGGTTACATACCTCAGGTAAGTCAACGATTTAATAGTCGCTAATGGATCCAGCTCACCCTACATAATGGGAACACAGTTAGAAAACTAAGTCCATTTAGTGTTAAGGTTAATTAGAAACAAGACAAACACAAAATTTAAGCTTGTTCAGGTTTATCCTGTGTTGATAGCTTACCAATTCAGCAATGTTGTTGTTGGTAAGAACAAGCTCCGTCAAGCTGGGCAGAGCCTGTTCAAGGTTTTCACCAATCCGACTGAAGAACAACAAAAACACAGAGGTTTAACTTACGCCAGAAATCAGCAATGGTGAAAAGACACAGAAATATGATTAACACAGAGGATGTCCCTGTAAAAGAGCCCACTCTGACACTGGGAGGAGGCTGGGTTATCATCCCCTACAACGTTTTTTCTAATAAAGCTCACAATAATTACCAGCCGTCACTGTAAAAGCATTAAATGCAATATGAGATTTACATTCATTCACCTGCAGGTATCACTGTTTTCTTGTCTTTATGGGGATATTCACTGAAATCTAAAGTTCCGGCCACATTTCAAACTCTACATCTCATTGTCCTGTCTGAAAAATGAGGACTGATTTTTGCCCTGAATGAGGCAGGGAACTCGAAGAGGGCCTATGCAGTACTCTGTGCCTGTTTTTTCCAATAAACAAACACTTCTACACCTACCCAGCACTGAAAGAGGCACAAACACTTCTCCTCGAAGGGCATTTTCCTCTGCCCCAGGGTCCCATCTGGCCAAAATAATACCGCTTACCAAATCCTGTTGTTATTCATCAAAAGAGTTTTCAGCCTTCTCAACAAAGGGAAACCATCCAGTTTACGGATCTCGTTGTCAGAGAAATCGATTGCATCAAACTGGTCCAGAGTGGCACCCAAGTTCTCAATAACAGGAATTTTATAGCCTAGGGAGAGAGTGCAAGAGAGGAATTAGATGGCGCCCACATAAGAGCAGAACAACGCAGAGGCAGAGTGTGTAGGGGGATATTTGGATGGTCTATGGTTGCAGATAGTCACAGTCAAAACACCCCTAGAACAACTCTCCTCCACATCACACACAGACTAAACTCTCTCCCTCAAAGTCAACAGCCCCTGCAGCATTTTCAAAGCATCCCTCTGCAACCCATTAGCAAGCACCCCAAGACCCTCCTTGTGCATGTGCCCTCAGCCCAAACTCACCCTGTTCCTACTGCTGCAGGTTCCTCTGACATTTTCCCCTAATTCCCTTTCCATTCCAAACACACGCACACACAGAGCAGGTTCCCTTGCCACTAAAGCCTCTTTAACCCCCTCCCAAGCACCCAGTCATAGCAAGCCCCTCCAGCAACCTCCCCCACCTGCTTCCCCAATTCAGCTGCTGCTCCTACTCCCACTGCAGGCCCCACAGCCCCCTCCCCTCTGCCTCCCACAAGCCACACCCCGGGCCCCACTGCAGACCTTCCAGCCCCCCACCTCCTCCCCCAGGCCCCACAAGCTCCATTCCAGGTGCCCTGGGCCTCATTGTAAGTCCCACAGGTCCCATTCCAAGTTCCGCAGGCTTCATCCCAAGGCCCCTGGGCCTCACCACAGGACCCATCAAAGCTCCCTCTGATCCCATTCCAGGTCCCACAAACCCCATCCAAAATCCAGCCAAGTGCCCACAAAGGGATCTGAACAGGCTGGACCGCTGGGCTGAGACCAATGGCATGAGGTTTAACAAGGCCAAACACCGGGTCCTGCACTTGGGGCACAACAACCCTATGCAGTGCTACAGACTAGGAGAAGTCTGGCTGGAAGCTGCCTGGAGGAGAAAGACCTGGGGGTGTTGGTTGACAGCCGACTGAATATGAGCCAGCAGTGTGCCCAGGTGGCCAAGAAGGCCAGAAATGGTGTGACCAGCAGGTCCAGGGAGGTTATTCTCCCTCTGTACTCGGCACTGGTGAGACCGCTCCTCGAATACTGTGTTCAGTTCTGGGCCCCTCACCACAAGAAGGATGTTGAGGCTCTGGAGCGAGTCCAGAGAAGAGCAACAAAGCTGGTGAGGGGGCTGGAGAACAGGCCTTATGAGGAGCGGCTGAGAGAGCTGGGGTTGTTTAGCCTGGAGAAGAGGAGGCTGAGGGGAGACCTCATTGCTCTCTACAACTACCTGAAAGGAGGTTGTAGAGAGGAGGGTGCTGGCCTCTTCTCCCAAGTGACAGGGGACAGGACAAGAGGGAATGGCCTCAAGCTCCGCCAGGGGAGATTTAGGCTGGACATTAGGAAAAAATTCTTTACAGAAAGGGTCATTGGGCACTGGAACAGGCTGCCCAGGGAGGTGGTTGAGTCCCCTTCCCTGGAGGTGTTTAAGGGACGGGTGGATGAGGTGCTGAGGGACATGGTTTAGTGACTGATAGGAATGGCTGGACTCGATGATCCGGTAGGTCTTTTCCAACCTGGTGATTCTATGATTCTATGGAACCTCATTTCAAGTCTCATGTGGGTCCCCATCCCAGGTCCCACACAAACCTCATCCTAGGCCCTCCCGGGCCCCCATCCCAGGATCCTCCCGGGTCCCCATCCCAGCTCCCCCCACGCCGGGCCCCCATGGACCTCGTCCCAGGCCTCCCCCGGCCGCCATCCCAGGATCTCCATGGGTTCCCATCTCAGGTCACACAGGCCCCATCCCAGGTTCCCCCTCAGGCCCCATGCCGGGCGCCATGCCGGGCGCCATGCCGGGCCCCATCCCAACCCCCGGTAGGCCCCGCGCACCGCGCAGGTCGAGCTCGCGGTCGCGGACGGCGTTGGTATACTGCGCCGCCTGCTCGATCAGCTCCGCCGTCAGCTTCACCATTGCCGCCGCTCCGCCGCGCCGCCGCCGCCGCCGCAGGACGCACAGCCGAGCGCCGAACCACGCCGCGCCAGGCCGAGCGCCGAGCCCCTAGCCGCGCCAGGCCACCCGGCCGAGCGCCGAGTCAGCGCGGGGCGAGCGCCCTCCCGCGGCCCGGCGGCGGCCCCTGCCCAGCCCGGGCAGCCTCGGCTCCCCCTGCCCCGCCGGCCCCTGCCCCGCAGCCCTCTGGGAGGGTCCCGAGGGTGCCCCCTCTCCCACAGTCTCAGCCCCAAAAAGCTCGTCACGGTGAATGTTCGCCCTGCAAATGACACCGAAAATGACGGCAAATGAACTCTCCAAGACTGGTTTTTGGAGCGTTAGAAAGCTGGCACCCTTCGTCAGGGCTGGGTGCAACGAGGGAGCGATCCCCATCGACTGTGTGCAGCCGGGCAGGAGGTGGGACAGAAGGGATTTCATAGAATTATGGAATCACAGAATCACTAGGTTGGAAAGGACACACTCAACATTCCTATCAAATACTAAACCATGCCCCTCAGCACCTCATCCACCTGTCTCTTAAACACCTCCAGGGAAGGTGACTCAACCACCTCCCTGGGCAGCCTGTTCCAGTGCCTAATGACCCCTTCCCTGAAAATTTTTTTCCTAATGTCCAGCCTAAATCTCCCCTGGCGCAGCTTGAGGCCATTCCCTCTCATCCTGTCCCCTGTCATTTAGGAGAAGAGGCCAGTTCCCTCCTCTCCACAACTTCCTTTCAGGCAGTTGTAGAGAGCAATGAGGTCTCCCCTCAGCCTCCTCTTCTCCAGGCTAAACAACCCCAGCTCTCTCAGCTGCTCTTCATAAGGCCTGTTCTCCAGCCCCTTCACCAGGTTTGTTGCTCTTCTCTGGACTCGTTCCAGAGCCTCAACATCCTTCTTGTGGTGAGGGGCCCAGAACTGAACACAGTATTCGAGGAGCGGTCTCACCAGTGCCGAGTACAGAGGGAGAATAACCTCCCTGGACGTGCTGGTCACGCCGTTTCTGATACAAGCCAAGATGCCATTGGCTTTCTTGGCCTCCTGGGCCACTGCTGGCTCATGTTCAGTCACTGTCAACCAACACCCCCAGGTCTTTCTCCTCCAGGCAGCTTTCTAGACAGACTTCTCCTAGTCTGTAGCACTGCACAGGGTTGTTGTGCCCCAAGTGCAGGACCCGGTGTTTGGCCTCATTAAACCTCATGCTATTGATCTCGGCCCAGCCATCTAGCCTGTTCAGATGCCTTTGCAGAGCCTCCCGACCCTCCAGCAGATCCACACTTCCACTCACGTGCTTTTGTATAAATTTTCCCAGGAATCTCACACACATTTATCACTTTCCAAGGTCTCATTTTAATGTTATGGTGAACTTCACAACAGTCCAATCTCTTGCTCCCTTAGAACTGCTGCCGCTCGGCCTGACCTTGCCTTTGGGCTGGGGAGAGGCTGCAAACAGAGGGGGCTGCAGAGAGACCTCTGCTCAGCACAGACCACACGGGGCACAAGGTGTTCTCTCCAAAGAACAGACAGTGTCTGGAAAAACACTGTTTGTCAAAAAACGTGGTCTCAGGGGGACATTGCATCTAACTTCCAAAAAATACCATTACTTAGTTGAAAATTAGCTCTACTTTAGCCTAAATCAAAATATTCCAATTTTGGCAATAGTAACTACTTCTTGTATCCCAAAGTCACTTCCCTCAGCAAAAGCGGCCCCAGGCACCCCAGGGTGGCCCCTGCTGCCCAGAGAGGCACTGGGGAGGGGACAGCGATCCCACCTGGGAGCCTGGTCTCAGAGAAGCTGTGATGGATGGGGAACACGCCAGAGGCTGCAGCATGATGTTCGCCCTCTGCCTGTAAGATGAAAATGTGCTTTCAGGTGTCACTACATCCCCTTACGTGCTTTAGGGACTTGGAGAACAGTGAGGAAGAGCTAGGACAGCTAAGATGGCTCGGTCTGCCATGTCTGGCCAGGATGTCCACTTCAGTGTGGAGCAGGTTCCTAGATCCAAGGCTGGCGTCAGTGTTGGTTTGCTGTGGTCAAGGTGCTTGGCTCTGTTGGCAGGGCTGGCAGCAGTTGGGCTTTGCAGGTGGGTGAACCACAGTACAGATGACACAGACCACAGGTGGCATGTGAAGGGAAGCGGTTGACCGCCCCACATCCCAAATCCTGCTGAATCCAAGCCAATGCTTCTGCGGGCCTGGAGAAATACATCCCCAGCCCTTAAGCCCCACTGAGTGAGACGAGGCAGAATGATTTCTGGATCCACTGCTATTGAGAGAAAATTTTTTCTTGTGAGCTGTGACATTTTGGTGAACCCAGAGGGTGTGATAATAGGTTAAGTGCAGCCACATTTGGCACCATACAGTGATGGCTCATACTTTTCTCCTGGGAGCATCTAGCAGCATCACCCTGAGAGTGACGCCCAGCTCAGTCCCCAGGACTGTGTCGTCAGAGCTGGCTCTGTTCTGGCTGGAAGAGGTGTCAACTGGGGTCAGGCAGGTCCTGTGCTCCCTTCTTAAAAAACACCTTCGCCAAAGCTGTATATGAAAGCACTTGGACAAGTTTTTATAACACCTGCATTTGTTCAAAAGCAGTTAGGAGAGAGCAAGGAAAAGAGAGATTTGTCTTAAGCAGAAATGAAGAACTAGCAACAGTACTGTACATGACTCAGGAATTACACAGTGGTAAAGACAACAGAGTCTTCAGCCAAGTCAGGCAGTTGTTAAATGGAGACCCTCTTCAGCCTCTTGGAAAGAAGGTCCTGCCTCTGACAAGGCCAAATAAAACACAGACTTTTTTCCCTTAGCATGATACAGCTGTATCCCTCAGCTGCACAGCCATAGTAGAATTGTAATTGAGGACTGACAGATTGTTGGTCTCATATGCTGTATACGAGCTCTTCAAAGCCCTTTCTTCACAATGGAAAGTCAAAGCAATGTTTTTTTAAGATGCGTGTTTCCCACCTGCCAACTACAAAATGGCAGATGGCCAGGGATGCAACCTCACAGCCAAACTGCGAACGAGGAGTCAGGCTGCACCAAGATGTACCAGAAAACAGCTATAATAGGTTTGGCTTTGGTACCAAGAGACAACAGAGAAATAGGCTTTAATAAATGGCCTAAATATGCATTTATCTTGAAGATACAGCCACTTTGATCCTCTGAGCATACCAGCATCAGAGAGACTTTAATAGCTCCAAGCAAGCATTGCAATAGCTTGGATAAATAATCTGAATTTTATTACTTTTCAAGAATGATGGGAAACGCTGGAAGCTGATGTTGTTGCATGAACTTGATGTGTAGAATTTGTTTCTCTTTCCCTGGCAGGCTGGAGGGCAGCAGGAAGCAGGATAAAGCTGGAACTGCTGGGGATTGGTCATCTTAAATTGCATTGCTTCACCCAGGGTGTATTTTAAGTTATGCCAAGGATGTAAGGGTAAACATTTTTTTTTTTTTTTTTAGCATTTCAGTACATCTAAATATACCAGGGAGCAGTATTTAGAGGCAGGCTGCTGTGAGCCAGAGAAGTAAGAGGCAGAGCTGACGCAGTACTCCTGATTCACAGCTCCCGCATTTTAACTGTCACACAGCAACAGAAATGGAAGTTCATTATTTTACAAAAGAGCAAAAAGCCAGAATAATTTCACACCTCTTCTGACCACTAGTTTGGCCTGAGACCCAAAGGGGAATCCTGGAGCAATAGAAGGAACCATGGTTTGTGATAAATCATCAGATTAGTTCATATATATCATCTGATAAATGTGAAGATCTGTAAGATGCACAAGCCCACAGCAGCACAGCTCTGAGAAAGCATCTTCCCTTGTGAGAGGGCTCTGCTCTTTTCATTTTTTCACAATTAAAAAGCTCAGCTCCAGATATCCAGGCAAAACCCTGGGCACCTGGCCCATGGTTAAACATTGCAAAACCAATACAACAAAGAAAAAGCTCCACAGTTCCCTCCACTCCTGGACACACCAGCAGCTCCTCTCCTTCCACAGCCAGCCAAAAGATGAAGGTTGCGCTGCAGTTCCCAGCTGCTGAGAACTGTGATGGGACACAGGGAGCTGCAGGATGTATGGCTGCAAGCCCCCCTGCCACCTCCTGCAGCTGCAAATACATTGCCACATGCTGCGCTCCACCACAACCAGATAATACACCCAGCCACACCTGAGTGCAGCCCCAAACCCCAGCCACACAGCCCTGGGTGCCAGAGATTCCAGCCCACCCTGGCACGGGGCATGTATTTGGGATATGAGTTTCCTCTGAAGATAAAATACTTTTATAAGGGCTAAAGTGATGTTTTTGCAGGTGCAGCTCATTTGTTTCCCAGCCGTTTCCCCCTGTAGGTGCTCTGGGCTGACTGGCAGATTCGGCCAGGACAGCAAAATAAAGACACATAGTGTATCGCTGCCCTGCCTCTGGTTGGGATGGCACTGCATAAATTCATAAAAAGGACAGATTCATTTGTCAAGGGAGATCAATAGTTTATTAACTTAACGGTCAGTTCACCAAAGCTCCATCTTTCCTTGGGTTTCCAGGAAGGTGAGGACCGGGGATGGTGTGGCTCTTCCCTCCTCACCTGGCTGAGGTGAGCTTGAGCAGGCAAGCCCAGGCAGGGTCTGTATCGTTGCAACCGAAACCAAGCAGGGATTATCCCAGTTCTGAGTGGAACTGGTGACAATGTGTACTGTGAATTTCATTGGCAGAAAGTTTAACTCATTAAAATTATTAACAGTGAAAATCAGAGCATGCAGCACAGGAAAGAGTGTTTATATACGTCTGGTGCAAAGAGCAGCTCTGCAAGGTCAGAGAGGAGAAGAGAAGGATGTAAGACACAAAAGAGATTTCCCACTCCCATATAAAAAATAGTCCACAGAGAAAAAACAAGGATTGTATAAGTTATTTTTAAAAAATCTGTAAAACAACATAGCCAAGGATATTTTAAACACAATTATATATAAACACCACATGACTTATTATTAAGAGAGAGCATGAAGAGGTTTGTTTCAAGGAAAGGTTTTGTAGAATTCTGAGTTTCCTGGCCAGATCCCTGGAATGTCTCTTTTGGAAACAGATGCCCAAGAAAAATCACTGCCGTGAACAGGAGGATTTTGTGAGAGAGAGGGGAAACAGGGGAAGGATCGTAACACAAAATGCTGGAAGAGATTAATTGGGACACCATCTCGTTTAGAAGGATCTAACTTGTTCCAGAACTGAATTAATCAGTAACTTACTAGCAGTTCCAGGAGGGAAATATATTTTGTGGTAAGGCTGTGACCCCACAAGCTGATCCGTGTGGACGAGTTCCCCGAGTCCCTAAGACTCCCTGTAGGCACATGGGGTTTGCCTGCCTGCAGTTACCCACAGAGCAATGCCCTGCTGGACTCGCTGGGCTGCCACACCTGCACACCCACGGGGATCAGCTCTCGCTTTGGTCCTCAGATCTCCAGTTGTTGCCCTGGCCAGAGAGAAACAGCTACTGACGAATCCGAACAGGAGTGCCAGAGCAGGCTTTAGGGCACTGCCCCAGGAACCACCTAATCCATCGTTTTACATATGTACAGAGCACAATGCTGGCCACTTGCAATGCAGGCTTACATCAGCCATCACCTAGCAGATAAAGGTACCAAAAACTGAGCCAGAAACAGCTCTTTCTTTGCAGATGTATGAAGTCCTGCATCCTTTGCAGTGAGGGCTCCCGCCAGCTGCTCAGAGCGGGCAGATCAGTAAGATTTCTGCAAAGAACCAAGCATGTATACATGGATCATGCATTGGTCCCTGCTCATGAGGAGTGTTTGAGAGTATTAATATCACCCCTTGTCTGCTGCCTTTCAGGACCCGATCGTTCAGGGTACAATCCAACCTCTGCTTAACATATTGCTATAGAAACGCGCTGACAGTGATATTAAAGCTATCAAACTTACGAGCGAATGCTTGACAGCACCATGTAAACTCTCCCAAAGCTGAAAAAATAAACTTTTGTTCTAAACATTTGGCAAAACTGGGCTGGCAGTTGGTGGAAGTCCTGGATGGATGCAGCCGTTGAACTTTACCCGGCCATAAGACACGTCTGACAGCAGAACTGCACAAACAGCTTCTTTTCACAGAGCTTGTTTGATTTCACCATCTCACAGAAAGTCTTGTCAGCTGGGAGAAACAAGAGAAAATGAGGGCAGATTAACATTTTAAATAAACAAACATTGCACGTAACAGGCGGTGCAATTCGTTCCAGTGTTGGAGGAGAGAGAATTGAAAAGAAGAGCCGCTTTTTAAAGGCATCTTTTAATGAAGGAATAAAGCAGCTTTGCAGCGAGTGGGAGAATTAGCCCCAAGACTAAACTATAACAAAATACAAACGCTTGGATGTGTTTGAGCAACAGGCAGATATCCAGCAGCTCTGTCACGTAACCTGCCCACTGCAATCAGGGCTCAGTTTACTGCAGCCATGCCCCAGCAAGCTCAGGAGCTCCAGCACTTTCAGCTGGAAGTGAAAGGAATCCCCCAGACCCCTTATTTTAATTGTGGGGGAAGCACTATTGTGCCAGTGGTTCTACCACAACCACTTACCATTGGTGCAGGTTTCATTTGTTACACAGGAGCCACCAAGGAGACTGAAACCTTCTTTACATTTCAGGCAGTTTCCACTGGAGCCCTCGCAGGCTGAGCAGTGGTCATCGCACCTAGGGAGAGAGACCCTACTGTGGTCTGAACCAGCACAGCAACCCTCACCCCAACCATCCAAAATGGGCCACTGTTCAGAAAATGTGTCTTCCGGCACCCCAGCATTCAGAACAAACAGGAAGATGTGGAAAACAGCAAATCTGAAGCTTGAAAAGTTACTGAAGCCTTGGTTAAAATGGACTAACTGGTGCCAGCTCAATGACAGCTAATGACATCCCAAAAGTGCTCAGCAGGAGACACACGTCTTTTGCCAGCCAGCAATCGTGGTTAGAAAATAGCTGCAAGGGGAACCTGTGATGCTCCCACCCATTTGCTCAGAGGAAAGAGCCCAGCAGCTGTGCCACCTGCCTGGGGACAACAGCTTGCAGATACTATAACTGAAAGCCCCAGGTAGGGATGCTGGTCCCCTGTTTCCCCTGCTGGAAAGCCGGAATGGGTGAGCAAAACCCTAGGCAGGCAGGGACTGTATTGCGTGTTCCCAAGTCACCTTTAACCCTTCCCTTTCATGTTTGCTTTAATGAGCCTGAATCCACTCCCACTCTTCATTTAAAGCACAGAATGCTGGAGAGTGGGAGCAAATTGCTGCCTCCTGGCATCTCCTTGTCTCCCCACATGCAGCTCCTGTGCTTGGCCAAGGAGCAGCTGAACCCAAAACGGCCATGGGGCTAATGGAGCAGATTTTATTGAAAGCTGGAATATTTGCCTAAACATCATTCTTCCTCCCACACCCACTCCAAAGAGCCTGGGGCTGGGGCTGAGCCCCTTCCACCATAGCCCTAAGACACCTTGGCTGGCTACAGCTGTGGAGTGTGCAGCCTTGCTGCTCTTAAATCTATAGGGCAGGGGCATGTGGGGTCCAGCCTCACAGCTGCCCTGGCTCCCTCAACCCTATTTTGATTTTCCTAGTAAACAGCTCCAGCTCCAAGCTGTTTTCAGCACTATTTTTTGTAATCATTGCTGCCAGCACTCCTCATCAGTCCCGGCTTTGCTCTGGTTGTGATGCGGGGAGGTACTGTACCTCTTGCAGACTTTGTTGGGCAGCCCATGGCTGTCAGCGGGGTAGAAGCCCTCACGGCAGGCAGGGACGCAGCGCCAGTGCGGTGCAAGAGCCTCGGGGCTGCAGGGGACACAGTCCTCCCAACCTGGCCCTGTGGGGACAAGAGAGAGTGGATGATGTGGGTGGTTCTGGAGACAAGAGCCACATCACACCAGTGCGGCCACAGCTGTATGCGAGATCATAGAATGGTTTGGGTTGGGAGAGACCTTAAAGTTTATCCAGTTCCATACTGCGCAGCTGCTTGGCTCCCACCCCAAAAACTCAGCTTCTATCCCCCAAAAACTAGCTCCCACTCCAAAAAACCCAGCCAGGACCCAACGTCTTGCCCTCTGCAGAGCTAAGAGCCAGCTGCAGCAGCTCAGCATGGGACAGTACATCAAAATCCCCTCAGGGCATCAGCTACCACCCCCAAGTGTGCACTGATTTGGCTTTCCTGCGTTATGCAGAATAATACATGGGAAAAAAAGAGATGCTAAATTGGGCGGCAGAGCTGTTGGACAAGGGAAGGGCTTGGGAGAGGAGCTGGAAAAGCAGAGGGCCCCACTCTGACACTGGTGCGTTGTGGCTGGATGGCAAATGGCCGTGATGGAGGCAGTATTATTAGAGGCCTTCCACACGCCGGGCTTGAAAAATGGTTATGCAGGGAAAGGAGACAAAAAAAACCCTTGAAAAATAATTGTGGTGAAGTACATTTACACTGACTGGAATAAGAACTAGAAGGGAAGTAATTTTCTTAAGGGATTAAGAGCTTGTTCCCTTCCACACTTGCCAACAAGATCAATAAATATTTTGGATTTAGTCTTACAAAATTGCCCATGTATGATAGATGAGATTCATGCCACTGAACAAGAATTGTCTAGAGATCATATTATCATCAGATCTATGATGATTTTGAGGGCAGACACAAACATTAACAATGGAAAATAATTGGACTTTCAAGAAGCAAAAAAGGCAGGATTTAAAGGGAACACCGAGCAACTTTGGGCAACAGGGAGATGCCAGCAGCGGCCATCCTGGCCCTGCGGGGTGGCCAGGATAAGGTGCCTTGGTTGCCTGACATTTTTATATGCTGCAAAACCATCTTCCATCACTCTGAGAGGGTTTTATGGCCTCCCCAGCAACCTTATTAAACTAAAGCACCTGGCTTCAGGGGAATCGGGAAGTAAAGAATGGCTCTAATAAAAATGTAAAAACTCCCTGAAAACCTTTCTAATATGAATATACTCCCAGGACCTTGCAGGATGTGCTGGAGAGCTGGGATTGCTTCCCTGCTGGCACACTCTGCCTTAGCTCAGGGTGGGTACCGTGGGCATCAGCTCTCGAGGCACGAGTGCTTGGTTTTGCATGGGGATGCTGTGGGGCAAAAGATATACCTGTGGCAGCAGGGCAGGTCTCACACCTCCGGGGCTCCTGGCTGAGGTACATGGTGGGCTGGCACTCGGGCACACAGCTCTCTCCTGCCAAGCTGCCGGGAAAGCAGAGAGGACATTTGCGCCCAAAGCTACAGGTTTTGGGGACACCACACAGCCCATCCCCATCTCCACATCCCCCAGTGGCCTAGAGTAGCCTCAGCCTGCAGTGCAGGAGGCATTGGAAAGCCAGCCATCACTTCAGGAGGAATTAAAGTCCTGTTTGGACCAAAGGGACAGCTGCAGGTTCCTTAATTAAGTATCGAGGAGGAAATAAAATTCTTCTTTCCTGTGGGCAGCCAGCCTGGCTTGCCCAAAGACCTTTTGCACCATGAGGCTCCTGGGAATAGAAGGAAATTGGTTCAGTGCCTTGGCTGGGCTGGTGCTGCTTTGCTGTGGCAGGGATGATTTGAAGTCCTGGCTTAAAAGGATATTGGACAATAAAAGTCAAGCACCATGCGGATTATGTCCGACAAGCGCCTCCACTTTAGCTTTTCCGAGGGAGTAGATAATCATTTGGCAGCGGCAATTTCCATGTCTGAGAGAGCCCTGCTGCTACACTATTCCTGGCCTACTTACAGTCCCTGAATGATGCAAACTGCTATGGGATAGTAATTCCATACGTGCTTCAAGATGGAAAACAGTGTCTTCCCAGTGCTGACGCTGCTTGCCAGCACGGCTGGGATCTGCATCCCACAGGAGTTGTGGGGCCAGCAGCAAGGACACCCAGTGCTCCTCCCAGGGCCAGGGCTGCCCCACCTGCACTGCTGGAAAACCACTATCCTACACTAACCCCACTCAACAGGTACATTGGATAAAATTTTCCTGCGTGGATGAAGCAGAGGGAAGGGTTTCTGCATTTTCAGGGAGATTTTCTGCCTGCCTGGAGCAGCTCAGCCCGGTACCAGCTCTGCTAGGTGAGCTAAACCGAGCACCCCAGGAGCTGCTGTGGTTGCAGGACAATGAATTTGGATGGCATCTTCTTCTGAGTGATCCTAAGGATGCAGGACTCAGCCCATGAGCACGGGCAGCACTGCCTGTGCCACAGGGAAGTCAGCAAGCACCGTCTGTACCCACAGCACAGCACTCACCCACTGCCCTGGCAAGCACTGGAGAAAAGGAAATTAAATTTAAATCATACTTCTCAGCTAGGAAATGGACACAAAGCACCACCTTTAAATTCCTAGCTCCACATCACAGCTATAGTACGATGGAAGCAGGATCTTGGGTCTTGAATACACTCTCTAATTTATCGTTGGTTTTCCCAAATTTAAACCACAGGTACCAACGCTTCAGGTATAAACTCCTCCCGTTCTGCTCTTTTACCTGAATCCATCTTTGCATGCAGTACATCTGTCTGCTTCGCCGACACATTTTTTACAGCTTTGATGACATTTCAGACAGCGTTTCTGACCTTTCAAAAAACAAAGCAAGGCAGGGAGAATAAAATCCGGACAGCGATTTGCCAGCGGCAGTTGGAGCTGCAAAGCCCCGCTGCACCCCAGTGCCAGCTCCCCGGGGCGGAGAGGCACATCCCCTGCCCCAACTGGCCTCTGCTATTGCAGATGACCTTATCTGTCATTGCTTGCTAAGAAGAAAAATGCTTCGCAAGCAGCTAGGTTCATTAATTACAGTCTTGTAATTAAGAACTGAGTTGAGTGCCTCTGCTTTGCACCACCCTCTGAACACCCAGAGGTTTTCTTCCTCCCTGCCCTGAGCAAAGCAGGTCAAAGGGGGAAATTCAAAGCCAATACTAAAAAATCAAGGTGTTTTCTCCACCCATACCACTTAGAATAGAAGCAAACTCTGCTTATCCTCATGCTACAGCTTGCAAGTGATAAACATCCTTACGTTCCTCGGCGTAAAACCCAGGTGGACACAGCACCACACAGGTGTTCATCTCCTGGTGTTGGTAGAGGTTCCGCTTGCATGCCGTGCACTGGGTCGGTCCCCTCCCAACACAGCGCTCACAGCCCTTGTAGCACCGGCGACACCTCCGGGCACCTTTGTCACCAAAAAACCCTGCAGGGCACGAGCTCACACACATCCTGGGGAAGGAACCAGAGAGGCTGGGCTTTGGTGCCAACACCTGGCCGCCATCCAGCAGCCTGGCACCCGCTGCTGTCCCCTCACCCGCAGCGTACAGGGTATCCCTCAGCCTTGATGGTGATTTGGGCTCATTTCCTTCTTATTCTTAAGATTTAGGGTGTCTTGAATGTCATGGCTCTGTAATAAAGAACTGGGGACTCTACTGACCAGCAACTCCATCTATGAATAAAACATTCCCAATGCCAGCTCAAGAGAATGAAGAGTGGAAACGCCAGTCAGAAGCGTTTTGGCAACTCAGCCAGCTGTCCCCTGGGCACGGGTGGCCCTGACCAGTGAAGCCAATGCTTCTTCCCAGCACGATTACATGGCCAGGATCCTTTGGGACTCTCCAGCTATGTGTCCCCCATATCACTGCACCCTAGTCCAAGGCAGCGATCCCCTTACATCCTCCTCCTTCATTTTCTTTCCCACGTGTCTCTTCTTATGTACAAACATCTACACTGCAGTGCAAGCCCCGGGGAAAGGCACTGCCACTGTCCGGGGACCCCGCAGGGACACCCCACAACCCCTCACCTGCCAGTTTTCACGCTGCCCAGGCTGTAGTGGATGCAGTTCAAGCACTGGTCAGCATTGGGGCCATCGCAGCCCTGGTCACCGCACTCCGGGTGGCATGGACCTGGGGAGAGACACACTGATTCAGTGAGGGGAGAGGCTGAGCATCCTCAGACCCCACCGCCAGGATGCTCTGAGCACACCCTCCCTGGACCAATGGACATGGGGAAGGAGCTGGGGACCCTCCACCTATCTTATCCTATACCTATGATCTTGCGGATCTTATCCTATCTATCTTATGATTCTGCACGGCTCTGGGTGCTCGCCTCTACTCCAGCTCATTCTCCCCAGCACAAATCCCACCCAACCATCCATCTGAACACCCTGGCACAGGAGCAGCTTTGAAAGAGGGGCCAGACCTGGTCCTTGGGGACCAGCAGGGAAGCCCGCCTTTGCCTGCACCAGGGAAGAAGGTGGGCAGAGAAGCTTTTTTTACACCTCAGACAGTTGCACCACCAATTAGTGGTGGGAGAGCTGGAACGGGGTGTTTTGCTACCTTCTAATTTCACCGTCCTGCTGCCCTGTGCTGGCCGCAGGCACTACTCCTCCCAGCCAGCCTTGGCCCCAGGCAGGATCAGGCCTTGTGGCTCCCCTCATAGGTATTTTCCCAGGTACTTTGGGGAGGACAACATGGCAGCTCAGCCAGCGCTTACCTGCATACTCCTCCTCCTCCTCCACCACCTCCACCTGGCTCTGCAGGAAGGCGGCTCTCGATGGCTCCATCTCCGATGCCGACACCTCCAGCATCCTCCCACGGGACTGGGGGCTGCCCAGAGCACCATAGGGGTGCTCAGCTGTCCCATAGAAGAGGAGGCTCCACTCCCTCAGCTTACCTGTGGGGCAGACACAACATCACCCATTCTACTCCCCATCCCACTCATCCCCAGGGACCTGGCTTTGGCGGAAGGAGGAGGATGGACCAGATCATCAGGGCTTCACCACTGGTGCAGCAATGCAGAACCAAACAAAGAACACCCAGAAACATTAATGAGCCCCATAGCTCCCAGCCGTTCAAGGCATCTACAAGGGATTTTTTTATTCCATAACTCAGCTGATGCACCACAGCATCACCACAGCCTTCACGCCCAACATGTAGTGAGAAACATTAACTTTAAAAGCTCCATAATGGAGGGTTATTTCTGCCCAATAAAAGCTGCCCGGCACACACTGGGTTATTTCTTGCTGCTGTTGTTCCAGCCACTCCCCTGTCCAACATGTCAGAGGTCTGAGCTGGCCTGGTGTCCCCTGAAACACTGCGGGGACCACTGGAGCCTGTGCTGCACTGAGGACTAGGGATGACGCATGCCAGGGTCCTCCCCAAACCACCACTTTGGGGAGACGGTCCAAAAAAAGCTGCTGCTTCTTTTCAGTGCTGTTTTTCTTTCAATTCCCCACCAACACAAGTCACTTCATGCCTGCAGCACACTGGGCTTTAACCACTAATCCCTGTGTTTCCAGGAAGGGCTTAACACTTCCAACACCCAAATCTTTTGGCTCTCTGAAAGGGCTGAGAGCACCCACCTGCTGCAAGCGAGCAGCACCGACACGGAGCCCATGATGGGGTGAGTTCGGGTGGCATCAGCCAGCGAAAAGCTCAGCCACACGCCTTCTCTGGAAGAATTCACTTTAAATCTAAAATGTCCTTTGTGAGAAAATGCCACACCGTTTTAGGGCTGATTGCTGGGGATGCAGCACAGTCAGTGACAGGACACCCATAATAGTTAATTGGTATTAAATTAATTAATCAAATTGGTTTAATTTAATGGTATTAAAGTAACATTTAAGATCCCTTTCTGCTGCAGGATGGGACCATCTTCTCCTTTTCCTTCTGTTCTGCTCTCTCCACTTCAAAGCCAGTGCAGACCCTTTGATGGGAGTGACTTAACACACTCCTTTTCATTTAGTTTTGCAAAGCCAGGTAAAGCCAAGCCCTGACGCCTGTGAGGGGCTTAGAAACACCTTCTACAAACTGCAAGTACAGGGGGAAAAGCAGCTCCGTGACCGCTTTGCTGCAGCTCTGAGTTCAAAAGATTTTTGGGGAAGGTAGCAAACAAAACCACTTCTGCACAATGAACTCCCACATGCGCCAGAAAGTCGCATGGGGGAGGTTTTTAATATACTCCTGGCTTCCTATCAGTGAGCGTGTGGATTTTAACCCCCGCACAACATGCACCAGCCCCAGGCAGGATACTTCATGCCTGGTGCCACCAGCAGACAAGGCGGCTGCCCCTTCCCAGTGGGGCGGGATCCTCCAGCCCAGCTCCTTTGCCAGGAGGGGGTCAGGGAACAGGCGGCAAACCACGGAGAGGGGTGACACAGCGGGCTTGAGGACACGCAGGGGGCCAGACTGAGCCCAGCCACCCCCCACCGGTCCATGGCAGCCCAGGGAGGACATGTCTGTCCGTCCGTCCATCCATCCATCCCTCCACTCCACAGCCTGAGGGGCATCATCCCCTTGTGCCATTGCACAACCAGCCCACGCGCCAGATGTCCCAGCAGTGAAGCAAAACAAACAAACAATAATTACAGCTCTTGGGTTTCCTCATTTTGACTCATTACAGTTTAATTTTGGAAACCTGGCTCTTGGTTGCAACAAGTTTGTTTGTAGGAGAAAACCTGCTCCTGGCTCAGCCACACTGGCAGGCTCCCGCGCTCCGGGCTTGAGTTTTATTCCCATTTTTTAAAAATTTGGGCAATAAAGTTTTGATGAAGACCTTAAAATTCACAGCAAAAGTTTTGGCTAAGCAAAACAGCCTTCAAAGATCTTTGAGGGTGAAGTGGACCAGAAGGTGCCAGGGAAAATGAGTGCTGGTGGACCCTTACCTTGCACTGTGGGATTGCGCACTTTGGACGGTGTATCGTGGATCTCTAGGGTCCACTCCCCTGCTGCCCGCTCCCCCCAGCAGTGGACAGTCATGAATTCCCAGCCCTTGAATCCCTCGTTGGAGTGGTCGAACACCCTGCAACAGTAACGCCATGCATCGAGAAGTGTGACTTTGAACATCTTATTTAATCAGAAAGTGTAGATAGGTAATTAAAGATTTTATCGATGTCTCTGCCACTCTTGTACTGAGCCTTCCTGCAGCCAAGACCCAAGCATGCCCCCACTTTCAAAAAAATCCAAGCAAACTTGCAGCAACCCCTCAAACAAGGATTCTGCCCAGCCCAGGCATGTGCTGGTTCCAGCTCCTCTTACCTCCTGGCGAGGAGCTGTGACCTGGTCCCCGCTGGAGAGATGAGGCTGATCTGGAGGTCACCTCGGCGTGGATGAGAGATGCTGAGCCGCACCACGACATGCTCCAGGTAGAGTACATGCTGGTCATGGTGCTCAGCACAGGCATTGCTGAGTGTGCTGGCACGCAGCACATGGTCTGCACGGATGTACCTACCAGGGATAGGAAGAGCATCACGTCAGGGACAGCAGTGCTCCCTGGTTCCCAGTAGCTCAGGCACCAGGTTATGTTTGAACCTGGTCTCCTACGGCTTCATAGCAGAAATTATCTCATTCTCCATTGCAACACAGTGTCCTAGCACAGGAATTTGCTGAATTGCTCGATGGTAATGAGATGGGTTTGAACTGCCTCTAAGATCTATGCCTTATGGGCTGCAAGGGTACTTCATTGTTATAATTATCAGCACAGCGTTCCTCTTTGGGTTGTAATTAGTGTCTGTATCAGATAAATAATATTGTGAACACATTTGGCTCCAATTCATTCCTGTTTTGCACACGCAAGTCTTTCCGAAGGGACTGCTTTCCTGATGAACAACTCAACTTGCTCTGCAGCCAGGCAAGGCTTTACCAGGAGTATTCATTTGGTCAGATCCCTGATTCCATTCTTTAACCTAGCAGAGACAGACCTACCAAGGATGAGGCGTGAACCTAAACTGGTTTGAACCTGAACCCAAATTCCAAGAGACCTCAGACAATGGAAATTTGGGAATCGTTGCAACAAAGCACCAACTTTTGGTGTCTTTCATTGAGACAAGGTATTTGGTGGAAGAAGGAGAGTCCTATACATCACCGCCCATGTAGGACCCAGTGGGTGAGTTGATTTTGGTCTCTCAGCATCAGCCCTCAAAAATTCCCTGCTGATCATTCATCTGGGAAGTGAAAGCATGCTAAAGGGTAAAATAAATCACCTGCCATCAAAGCTGGTCCCAGAGAGCCCCCATGGCCCTGCTGTGAGCTGAGCCATAAGGCACAGGACCTGGCTGGGCACTTGTGGGTCAATAAACAGACCTCGGGCTGGATAGGCGGGCCTCTTTGACTATGAAATCCTTTAATATCACCTTGTCTGCACCTGGGCTTCTCCTGGCCACTCCAACTCCAAATTTCCATTTCCAAATGCTGGGAGAGCAGCTGAGCCTTTGCATTGCAAGAGCTGGCTCCTCCAAAGCTCCTTCCAAGCAGCCACATGCCCCAGGAGAGCCCCCCCATCCCATGACACTCACTTGGGCACCCTGTCCAGGCTTCCCACGCAGATGTGCTGTGGAGGGACCGACTTCCACTTTCTGGCTTCCACCACAATAGCATCTGCATCCACCAGACCAAAGCCATATAGATGGCTAACTGGAAAGAGAGAAGACTCAGAAACCCACTGCTTTCCAAGCAGGGGCCAGCAGCTCCTCGTCAGAGCTTGGAGGAGCATCTTCCAGTCACCAGAGAAGGTGTGAAGTTGACTCCACTGGGGTACAAGGTGCTTCAAAATGCAGAGCTCATCACCCTGCCCGAGTTACACACCAAATCCACATTGGCAGCAGGGACAATTCACTGCTGGGAGCAGCCTACCAAAAGGATCAGCCAACGCTGCAGCCCAGGACAGCCTCCATCAAGCAAGGCTTCTAAACATCTTGCCCCATGAATTACTGCCTTTTCCACCCTCTGCTCAACAGCCTCATAAGTAGTAGCCTTCAGGACAGCTGAGAGGCCATCCATGGTGAGCGCTTCCAAGAGCAAAGCTCTATGAACCTTTATTTTCCCTTGGGCAGCCATTTTTACCAAAATGAAAATGCCTTTGTCCCCGTAGCCCCTCACCTTTAAACCCGGCACCATTGGTCTTCCAGTCATCTGCTCGCAGGTGCACCGGCCGTGAGGTTTTGACTAGCAGATGCTGGATGTCCCTCCAGGTGAGCAGGGGGCTGCAACAACATGTGGCTCATGGTTTGACCCTACTACATCCAGTCTTTCCAACAGCAGCAGGAACCTCCATGGGTAGCAGCAGCTACCTCCAGGGTTAGCATTCCCACCCTCCCAACCTCCTTCCTGCTCCAAAAGGTTATGGATTGATGATTTAAATGCTAATGCCCTGCCTGGAGGCTGGACATCACCTGCGGTGCCCCAGCAGAGTTGGGTGCCGCAGGGAGGGATGCCAAGTGCACACAGGCATTACAGGGTTTATTCCTGGCCAAGAGTATTTAACTTTCCTGCTCCAGAGTATATCCGGAGCAAATCAGGAAGGTTTTCCCCATTTTCTTGTAGGAGGCTGGGAATGAAGCACATTCCGAGGCAGGGTACCTGGCTCAGCAGCTCACTGATGCGTGCTGCTGAGAAAACATTCCCTGCACAGGAAGAACAGCTGGAAAAAAAAACCTGCCCTGGTCATTTAGGAGAAAAATGAAACCCCAAGTGTTTCTAGCCCCTCTCCTAGGTGGGGTTTGCATGAGGTTTGTGTGTTTAGGGTGCCTGATACTGAGCGTTGTGTGCTTTTGAGCCCTACCAGACCCCAGCCTAGGGCGATTGCTGAAGAATATGCCACAGTCAGTTCTTCAGCATATCGAGCTAGGATTTATTACTCTCAAGTAACATTTACGGAAAGGAATTCAATTTATTCATTCTCGTCATAATGGAGTGCCTGAGCACCAAGCTCTGGTACTTAATGTTGTGGTTTATGCCTTGGCTAAACAATTCAAAAATTACATCTAAAGCTTTTAATATATTTGTAATGAAACTGGCATCTCTGGAAACGTGCTCACCCACCCTAGACACTGAGATTAAACTGGAGGAGATGGAACGGAGCCAACATGTCGTGACAATTGTCTCCAGACACGAGCACAACACTGCCCTGTGACTTATTCACAGCCTTATTTCCACCACATTAAAAGAAATGAATAACAGCAAGAAGTTCATGAGAAGATGCTCTATGGATCAACACAGGGATGCCCAAGGGGTGAGACTGGTCCCCAGCAAGGGCTACTCCTGGGCTCGGGGACAACGATAGGACCAGGACGGGGACAGGAAGGAAAGAGCAGCTCTTTTGAACCAGAGAGCACGTCGCAGCTGGTCATGCTGCATGGGCTTTTGACATTATGCAAAAGTAGTCCTTTTCTCCCAGAAATGAAATATCAGTTGAAAACCATCACTTCTACAGACATTTTCCATTTTCCTTGATGTTTTCTGACTTTTTTACCCCGGGAAGTATTTATATAACTCCTGTTGGAGCTGACTGTCAGGGGTTTCAATGTACCAAATGAAAAGCCTGACTTATCTCACCAACCCAAACTTTTCAACAGATGGCAACAAGTGAAGAATTAGCTCAATAAAACACCTGCAGGAAGATTAGACACAAACCAACAACACTGTACCAATCCATGCCAAAAAGGAGCAATTTAGACTAACTTTACCCCATTCTGAGTAGCTCCAGAAGTAAAAAAATAACACGTTATTTTCTTTCTGGTTTGCTTGCCAGCTACTAAATTTGGAAACATCCCCCCGCAAGCTGGTGGTGAGGTTACACTTACTTTGCCTCCAAAGCCAAGGCTATGATGCCTGCAACCATGGGGGCAGACACCGAGGTGCCAGTGTGGCCGTCCGTGCAGCGGTGCCGGAGGTCTGTGGTGACCTATGGAGAGAGGAGTTGCAGCCCTGTGCTGCTGGAGATGCTCCCCGCGCGGGCACTACCCCGTCGAGCACCCCAGGTTTGCTTGGGATGCTGCCAGTGAGGAGCTGACCCTGCGGGTGCCCAAACCTGCTGCAGCTCCTGCACCGCCGGGGTGCTCTGAGCCCCAAAAAGTAGGTGCAGAGACATTTGGCACATGGGAAAACACCTCTGCTTACACTTTCTTTTGCTCAAAGGTGTAAGAACTATTTAAAAGTTGAAAAAAGGTCAATTTTGCTGTGGGTCAGCCGGAAGAGAAGCTGTGTATGGAGCAGCGTGAGCAGGGCAGGGCTGGGGCTGGGTACATGCTTGTTGAGCTGTGCCATATTAAAGGCTTTCCCTAAAAGCTCTGGTTCCTGGCATTGGACAAGAATTTCCACCTGCATGGGGAAAAAAAGGAAAAAAAGCCATTTCCATTTTTTTTCATTTCAGGGCAGAGCACGATATTTGGACACCAAATGCTCAGAGCGGGGAGGTAGGCAAAGAAATGCCCAACCAGTTACAAGGCCAAATGCCAGGTCCTGCACTTGGGGCACAACAACCCTATGCAGTGCTACAGACTAGAAGTCTGTCTAGAAAGCTGCCTGGGGGAGAGGGACCTGGGTGTGTTGGTTGACAACCGACTGAATATGAGCCAGCAGTGGCCCAGGTGGCCAAGAAGGCCAATGGCATCTTGGCTTGTATCAGAAACGGCGTGACCAGCAGGTCCAGGGAGGTTATCCTCCCTCTGTACTCGGCACTGGTGAGACCGCTCCTCGAATACTGTGTTCAGTTCTGGGCCCCTCACCACAAGAAGGATGTTGAGGCTCTGGAGCGAGTCCAGAGAAGAGCAACAAAGCTGGTGAGGGGGCTGGAGAACAGGCCTTATGAGGAGCGGCTGAGAGAGCTGGGGTTGTTTAGCCTGGAGAAGAGGAGGCTGAGGGGAGACCTCATTGCTCTCTACAACTACCTGAAAGGAGGTTGTAGAGAGGAGGGTGCTGGCCTCTTCTCCCAAGTGACAGGGGACAGGACAAGAGGGAATGGCCTCAAGCTCCGCCAGGGGAGATTTAGGCTGGACATTAGGAAAAAATTCTTTACAGAAAGGGTCATTAGGCACTGGAACAGGCTGCCCAGGGAGGTGGTTGAGTCACCTTCCCTGGAGGTGTTTAAGGCACGGGTGGACGAGGTGCTGAGGGATATGGTTTAGTGTTTGATAGGAACGGTTGGACTCGATGATCCGGTGGGTCTCTTCCAACCTGGTTATTCTGTGATTCTGTGATTTTTAAAAGGCTCCTGGATTTTGAGTTAATTTTGATTTTTGAAGGAGCGGGGATGTGCCACCCACTTTTGTAAATAAACTTATTTAGGTGGAAATCTTCCCCCCTCAGCTCAGGTAAGGCACCATGCTGGTGGGGGATGTTTTACTGCCCAAGGTACAGATGGTGCATGGTGACATCAGTAATGAAAGACCTGGCTGTGATGAGACCACAGCAGCCACTGGAAGAGGGCAAATACAGCCTGGGAGGCAGGGAAAACCAGGCTCATCTACAGGTGCACATACTTTCAGGCAATTCCTGGGCTCCAAAAAGTCTCTGTTCCCCATCTGAGACTCCCACATCTTTGCCATCCTCCCTCTTTTTTCTCTCTCAGACTAAAAATGCTTGAAATACTCGGGGTTTTTTTGTTTTGTTTTGTTTTTTAAGCAAAGGCACAACGAGCCAGCACTTTGGGGGACAAGTAAATATTTGCAATGGTATTTTTGCAAACCTCCAGCCCTTTCACCCACTTACCAGGGAAAACACCCATATCCCATAGCTCTTCCCAAGGACCAGAGCAATTTTGGCCTCACCATAAAAAAGGAGGAAAAACCCACTCTGCAGGGCTCTTAGAACAGAGCCATCATCCAACCCAACCATGCAGAAAACACCCAGGGGATGCTGCCACGCTCAGTATTGGGGCAAAACTTACAATTTTCCGCTCGTAAAAAGCCCCACTGCTGTAGGTGGTGGCAAGGGTGGAGGCGCACTCTTCCAGATACCAGGGTTTGTAGCCATTCTCGGTGGTGCTGCTAATGGAGATGGTGTAGATGCTGTTGGTGTAGCCATCACAGGAGCAGTAGTCACCCTCTCTGCCACCGTTCCCTGATGCCCAGACGAAAATGGATCCCAAGCCCCTGCGGCCCTGTAGGCAGAGAGGGACAAAGGGTTAGAGGAGGTGTTGGACCAGGATGAGACCATTGTGGCATGAGGAGAAGGAAGCAGCCCTCCCCCAAAGCTGGGATGCCATCAATAAGCCTGATTTTGGGGTCTTGAAGTAGGGTTTCATTAGGGTGGAAGGATGGGTCCCATCCTGCCCAGTACTCATGTCCCCTGGATCAGCCCCCACAAACGTGCCCTTCGACTCCACCAGCCCTAGTTTCACAGGCAGCAACTCTTCATGAGGATGGGAGAGCCTCCAGCAACAGGGATTTTGGCACATTCCAAGGGCTCCCCTGAGGGAAAACATCTTGGGTGTTCAGAGCCCCTGGACCAGGTGGTAACACCTGGCACAGCACTTTCTGGGGTGCAGGGACAGCTCCACAGGAGGAACCAGCAGGAAACCCTCCAAAACCCACATCTCTTTCCCCAAGTCCACAAAGCCCCTCGCAACCCCACTCCCTCTCCCCCAAACCACCAGAAACCTTCCTCCAGCCTATCTTTTAGGTTCCTTTGATTTGTTTTTTTTAATCCTAGCCTTTTCTCCTCATGACTTGGCAGGAACATCTGATGAAGCCATCCCACCAGGTACAGCTGCAGGAGCCCACCAGGATCTGGGTGGGTGGGAAGGGTGCGCCAGCTACCCAGACCTCCCCGGCGCCAGGGGGAAAATCCCACCTGGAAGCAGTGGCCGTGATGCCAATGAGGGGCCCCTAACAAAGCCGAAAGTGTGGGGGAGAACCACTCCATCCTCCTTCCACCTGGGATGCCCACACTCCTGGAATAACCCAGCCCTGTTGTGAGGGTTTGCTGACAGGGTGCTACAGTCCCAAGGGAGGATTTTGGTGACCTGAGGGGGTTTGGGGCAGGAAATGAACTGGCTGGTTTGCTTCCCTGCCCCAGAAGGCATGGCTCGCCGGGGAGGGCGCCAAGCTGCGGGGCTTGGCTCGCGATGGAAGCACACGGAGCAGCCCCATCTTCCCCACAGCTGCTCCTGCCACAGGAAGATTTCAGTGCTAGCCTGGACAGATCTGGTGTTTACCTTCCTCCCACTGCTCTGTGGCAGCTTCCTCCACAAAAAATAATAATAATAATAATAAAGCAGCTTTGCTCTGAGGAATTCACTTGGATTTATTGTGGGTTTTAAGTGCTGGAGGAGAGGGATCATTTATTACCTGTCTCACCCCCTTCCTGGGGCAGAGGCTCTCTGAGCTGACACTACCTCTGGATACACAGGCTAAGTCAGGCTCTTTCCTTACTTTATGAAAGTTTTCATTATCTGGGCTGCCTCCTGGCCAAACTGGATGGGTATTTTCCTAGCAAAGATTTAATAGAGCTGTCTGGAGCTCTGCAAGAAAAAGTGCAATTGCAAAGGGAATTATTGCCCTGGCCCGCATCACGGAGAGCTCGACACAGCTCACCAGCCCACCAAGTCTGCTGCTGGCATCTCCAATCCTGCTTTCCAGGGTTTCCTGGATCTCCAAGGCAGCAGCATCCCAGCCCACGTGCTTGGCACAGACAGCAATTGTCCGGCTCTCCAACACTAAAATCCACCCGTCTCCAAGGAGCAGCCCTGCTGCATGCAACCCTGGCTTTCCTAAATCACCAATAAGAGGAATAAAACCAGGCACCGATTGCCAAAGAAGTGTGGAGACGTAATAATAATTTAAACTGGGATAAATAGACAGGGAGCCCAGATCTCCCTTGCATCCTGCACCCTGAGCATCTGAGCCAAGAGTGCTGAGAAATACTGCTCAGTCCTGTCCCAAACTCACATCCCTGGGATCCCTGCGCAGGTAGCCAGCATGGTTGCACAAGGACACAAACAGGCACATAAATAACGCTACAGCAATGCGCATCTAACACCTGACAGCGTTTCCTAGCAGAGCGAGAGCTCACCACATATTGAAACTCCCTTGAATTGGGAAAAAAACCACACTTTTTCCCTCTGTTCTCAAACAAGAGCAAATAACTACCAAGACTTCTGCGAGCAGACCTCAAACACCCAACTTCTTTATTTGCCATCTACCTAAGACAACGCCATCCCAGCAAGGGGTGCCTGGCCACTATAAAACCTGGATCTGAGCATCATTTAAACCAGGGAATCCCTCCTTGGCCCAGGTTGGAGATGATCTGGCTCACCCCAGCAGCACATTGGTCGGATGCAGGATGCACAGCATCTCCCTGCTTCTGCAACACTGCTGGGGCTTGGGTGTTTGCCCAACAGCACTTCATGAGAGCCCAGGATAAATATCCCCTCGTTAGCTTGGGAACTAATAAGGTGTGGCAGGAGGAGCGAGAAACAAGATGATAAATTACCCCAGCACAGTCCTATCGCTAATAGATAAAAGGTTATTTTAATGTTTCCATTAAAAACTCAATTTTAAGGATTTATAACTCAGTTACAGCTGTTTGCTTCGGCTGAAGGCAGCGGTTAACTATGTGCTTGCAGCTTTCCTGGTTATTTAACAAGAAGAAGTTGGAAATTAAGAGCTGTACATGTGGAATAGTGGGTGCTGCAAACATAGATGGTAGTAGGGGAGAATGGCAGGGGTGGCAGGGTCTGGTGTTTCCTCAGAGACAGAAAGAAGCATCCCAAAACAGCAAGGCTGTGCTGGGCAAGTACCCTGCTGCCGCCCATTTGCTCCCACATGGGAAAATAAGGTCTAAAAAGCAGCCTGTTCCCCTGTATTTACACAGCGTGAACTTCCCAGAGTTTCAATAGATTCCTCGGCAGGCTCACCGCCCCGGCAGGAAATCAAGTAAATAGTGGGAAAAACACTCCACCCTATTTCTAGATAACAAGCAGGCTGCATCACCCCAGCCCGCAGCTGCCCCAAGTCCCGGTGTGCGGTGGGAAGAGGTAGCAGAGGCAGGAATGGAGGCAGGGAGCGAGGCAGGGGGTTTCAACACCCAGCCTGGGGCTGCTGGCAGCAAAACCCAACCCCAAATTGACCAAAGCACCCAGGGAACACCCACTGCACAGCCCCGAGCTGCTGTGACACTTACCTAGAGCACCCACTGAGCTGCCAAGAAAGGGTTTTTTTCTCAATGCTTTTAGCTAATATTGTTTTTTTTTTAAAAGTGCCCTAAAAAAGATGGGGTGTGGGAAGGCCAGGGCACCCCCACCAGGGACTGACAGCTGTCAGCCACATGTGGCATTGGCTGAGCCCCTCTTGCTGGAGGACTTCAGGGACAATCATCTGAATTTTCCCTGCACCTCCACGACTGAATGCTGGCACTGCACACACATCCCACCCTGGCCATGATGCAGCTGCTTGTTCTGAGTGGAAAACCAGGGAAACGCTTGATGTGATGGAGATCCCCAGGAAAGTATATTGGGATGCAGGGGAGGGTGAAGGAGGGTGGAGGAGGATGCTGAGGGCACAGCCACTTCCCTCTGTGCTGGCACCTAGGGGGGACTTTGTGAGGTGCAAAGTCACCCTTCCAAGAACCTCTTCGGGTTTCTTAAGCCCGGCAGAGCTTTGCAACTCATCCTGGGGCCTGCCTGCTCAGTTGAGGCTCTGCCCGGTGGCTGGCACTGCCGGATGTTCCCACCGGGACCAGTTATGCTGAGAGGTCCTGCTGGTGCTGCACCATCACCAGGCACCTCCTGCTGTCACCACCCTCAGCCACAATATCCACCAGAGCTCTAAGGGACACCGGAGAAAAACTAGGAAAAATTAGAGATGATTCACCCCTCCCGCCCCAGCCCTAAGTGTTGGCATCACCTTGGGAGGCTGAGCCACCCGTCCCCGTGCCGGACCCTGGGCCAACCACGGCCCCGGCACATGTTCCCCACGGGGCAGGAGGAGGAGGGCGAGCGCGTCTGGGCGCTGCGGGATCCACACCTTTTTAATACCATGCTCAAAAGCCTGTTTGGCCAATAGACCAGGTCCATCAACTGTCTTCCCATCATCATCTGGCCCCCAGCTCGCGCTGTAAATGTCAATGTAATCGGGTCTGATGCCAAGCGACTTCGCTTCAACAACATCTGTTACATCGCCATCTAACATACGAATGCCTAAAAGCACAAAAACATCAGACATTAGGGCTTAATGGCTTGGATGAAAGTGCGAGGATTGCAATCAAAGGGCTTTGTTAACAGCGGCAGAAACCGCACAGCTCAGGCACGCCTGGAATAGCTTCAACACGTGGCCCCGTGCGCTAACAAACCCGGCAGCGGGAAGCTGGGGAGCTATTTTGGAAAGTTGTCTGTGTTGTTGACTTTATGGCAAATGATGGAAGCGGGGGAGTTACAATCTACTCCCCCTCCATCTGTGGGGACTGGGCTATACGAGCACTGTGCACTCCCCGGTGGCAAAATCCCTCGGCTAAAACCCTTCCTCCCTCTTTTAATTCATTATCTAACGAATTTCTCCACCTGGAAAATAACAGCATTTCCCCAGAGCTCACAGACCCCAGCTTTGGCCACACCAGCGGGACGAAAGTCTCACCCCACAAGCGGGGACAACTGTGACCATCCCCAGAGCCTATGTCTGGTCAGCTGATGCCAGCAGTGCCAGGAACAGGGAAAAGCCTTAGGAGAAGCCCTAGGCTGCAGTTTGCACAGCCAGAATCAGAGCCAGGACTCCAACCCACGTCAGGACAATGCTGCCACCTGGGATAACCTTACTCTTTTCCAGCTGGGAATATCAGCAGGTGCCAGCCGCAGTGGCTTGCAGGCAGAGCCCACCAGCTCTCAGCGGAGAGCTGCACATCTCTAGCGTCCGACTGCTGCAACAGGAGGGTTACAAACCCCACCGTTCCCTATCACCGTTTCCCTGCCGGATTACCCCCTTTGCACAGCACACAGAGGGTGCCGGGCACCTCAGACAGAAACAGCCCTTGTAGGAATGGAGGGGCTCAAAATTTTGGCATCATATTTTGCCAGCCACAGAGAGCCTGGTTTATAAAAATGCATTTCCCTTTCCACATGCATTTTTTCTTAAGGCAAACAACTGTAGGCAGATGTCATTACAGCTGCAGCTGTGCTCTGGACACCAGTCAACTCAAATATCTCTTTCCGACGCTGTCCCCTACCAGCCAAAACAAGCTTAGAAATATAAAGCCAGGGAGCAGAGCAGTTCCTGAAAACGTCTTCTCTTTGTCATGTTTACAAGAAAACACAAGGAGAAGGAGGGAAAAGCTGAGCCTGGTGTCTGAGCCTCGCTCGGCTGTGGTGCAGCATGCAAAACCAGCCAAGGGTTGGAATGTTCGTCAGTGAGCCTAAAGTCAGCTCAAAGTCAGTCCAAAGCCAGTGTCAGCCCAGAGTAACCACTCCCAATGCAGGACCCCTCCCCAGTTTAATAATGGGGGGCAGGAGGGAGCATGGAAGGATGCTGCAAAATAAATGAGCTCTTTGCCACGCAGGGAGCAATACTGGCCTTCGAAGCAAGCATTTGAGGAGAGGGGAAAGGAGGAGGAGGAATGGCAGGAGCCCGCTTTGTTTCTTGAGCAGCAATGTATTTTGCCCGCAGCAAATGGAAAGCAACGCAAGAGTGCTGAATAGCAGCCAGTGAAATTAGATGGTTGCTCTCCGAGTGTGACAAATAGGCTTCCCCAACAAGTTGTGCTCATTAATCGCTGTTTTATTTGCGTAATCCGTCTAAAATCAATCTTACTGCAGCTATAGCGCATTTTCTTCCACAATCCCAAACTTGATATGGCTACAGACTTTATTTGTCCCCTTTGTCTGTTCACGTTGTGGGAAGCCCATGGCCCCCAGCCCATGGCCACGTGCCTCGCATCACTCCAGACCTCCCCAGCACACCCCCAAGGCATGGCACTCGTTAAAGGAAGCAAAATAAAATTAGACCCACAGGTCGTTATAAAGTCAACAAGTGACTATCAAGTGCTGCAGAGAAATGAGCTTGAAAAGCAACATGAAAGCAATGGCCTGATCCTGCAGGATACAAAACTGCCTTAAACCCCTCCAGGAGCTTTGTCTTGCTCTGCTGCTGCTCAGTGCTTGCCTGGAGATGATTTTTTAGAGGCAAGAAACCTCTGAAAAGCAAGAAGCCATCCCACATGCAGGGGGCATAGGGGATGGGGTGGGATGGGCAGACACATCAATGCCTTTACAGTCCCTGCCACTCCCCCATTCACCTTCCCCAGAGTTACTTCTTCCCTTGGGAAGTTTTCCCAGCACATGGAACCACTGAGGCTGCTTGGCCAGGAGCAGGACTCCCTGGGGCCACTGCTCCTGTGCAGACACAACCCTAACAAAAGCTCCTTCTTTCACAGCCAGGATGAATAAGGCAAGAGAAGGAATTAAGCCCCAAATCCTCCCATTAGCACCTGGGTCCATGCTCCTGACAGCGACTTCTCCCAGTGTCAGGGTAGCAGGAGAAGTTGCAGTAAAAACCCCTCTCCTGTTTCAGTCATGGCAGGGATGGGGCAAAAACCCCCAGTAAGGACCTAACTCTAGGCATTTGTCCTCTATGTGGTCCCACCACCCATGCAGATGGGACACTGCATTCTTATCCTCCCCCAGCACCGCCATCTCCCCAGCAGATGCTATACCAGCTGGGCTGGTCAGAGCAGCCCCAGCTCAAACCCACCTCGAAAACAGATAGGCTAATACAAATGAACTCTGCAGTGCAAATTACCACCAGGATCCAATTTGGTGATAAAGATTCATTTGCTTCCTGCAGTTTGTGTTACTTGAGGGACCATGCTAAGGGCTCCCCACCACCTTGTGGATTTCCCCATGAGAGTATTTTGTGGACCTCCCGAGACTCCCTGCTCCAAGCAGCTCATCTGCAGAGATTAACCTCACAAACAAACGATTTCAGCTCTGAAGCTAAACCATCGCTGCTGACCATAGCAAATGCAGCCACCCCAAGGCCAGGCCCCCACATGAACAGCTGTGGACCCATGGGGTGAAACCACCACATCCTCGATCCACACACATCCTCATGGCAAGGATGCAGCTCAAGCAGAAGGTTTCCACCACGAAATACATATGGGGTGTGAGTTCCCTGCGTGTCACATCCCCCATCCTCCTGCAAGTGCCCTCAGGGCTCCCTGCAGCCAAGGCACCAAGGAGGAGAATCTCTCCTGGCAATATTTGGGGGAACAGTATCCCATCAGCCACCTTGGGAGCCCATTTGCATGGCCAGGGTGACCATGGTCCCTCAGAGGGACAGTGAAGGACAGGGGAGCCACAGGCAGGTGCCAGCCTTACCTCCAATGCGAGCGTTGTAGGCAATGCCCACGATGCAGTACGAGTTGTTTGCTGCCGCCGCCACTTCCCCTGCACAGCGAGTGCCATGCCTGCAAAGAGAAAACCCCATGAAGTGATGCCCCGTGGTGAAGGATCCCTCCAATCATCCCCCACTGAGCACACAGAAACCAGCCCTGAGGCCAGAGCAGTGGAAGAGAGTGTCCCAAGAGCTGCAGAGCCTTTATACAAAACCCAGAACAAGTGCAGGGGGATGGAGGAAACCCATCTGGCAAGCAATTTGCTGTTTACATTTTTCACCTACGTGCAATTTGCTCTTTGCTGCTTTTTGCATCTTGCAACTAGATGTAATTTGCTCTTTGTATCTTGCATCTAAATACAATGTGCTATTTGCATTTCACACCTGGATGCAGTTTGCTCTTCACATCTTGTACCTAAGTGCAATTTTCTCTTTGCATTCCCAGTTCTCCACACATGCCACTATGTGCCTGTTCTCCTTTAATGGAAAATTAAAGCCCAGAAAGTGTGTCCAAGTTTAGACCTCTAAGCCACCCAGCCCAACTCACATGGTTTAATCCCCAGTCACAGTAAGGAAACCCCTGCAGTGCTGTCTTTTAATGGCTCAAGGGTTCGGTAGGAATTAGCATGTTTGCCACAGGCTGGAGTTGCATTAAATGCAACAAACCTGTGCAAAGCCTGTAATGCAGCATCCTCTGCAGCTCTGGTGACTGGGAAAGGCCACCGACCTAGAAGACACCCCAGCGGGAACACCCAGCCCCAAGGACCCCCACCACAAAGGCACCAGCTCCATGACAATTACCATCACCTACTTATTCTCATTGCTGGCATCGTAGCGCGGAGTTGGGTCGTGGTCATTCCCATTGACATCATAGCTTGCAAGAGGGTCCTGAAAACATGTTGCCACCATTAAATTCAACTTATCAGCACAGTGCAGGACAAAGTGGCCAGAGCAGCAGTGTGATCCTTTACCCACAGCCAGCTGGGCAGTAAATGCTATTTTCCACTTAGTTTGACTATTTGCTCAAGGGAAAGAGTCTTGGGCAGTAGGCCCTGCTGAGGAATGGATGCCCAGGGGGAAACATCCTGCTCCCACCAGAGACAGGCCTTCTGTGCTCCAAATCCTGCTAAATCCAGCCCTGTCGCTTTTGCTGCTGCTGACGTTCAGGGGTTGAACTGGAGCTGAGTGGGTTTGTGCAGGTTTTTGGCTCTGCCCTGGGGAGCCAGAGGGAGGTGGCCATTTCCCAGGCAGCTGCAAAGGGAGTTTCCCCCAAACTCTCTTGTCCAAAAACCTCATTTCCCTCTTAAAAACATCTTGAACTTTTTCTTAAGAAACCTTTTCTTCTAATCTGCCAATGCACATACTTAAGCTCTGTTTATATGCTGAAATTCTCCATAAATCAATTCACAGTGAGGACTAGCCTCAGACCATGCATCCCAGTCCCAGTCCCAGCTCCAGCCCATCCAGCCCCCAGCTCACATAGTTTTGCAGGAGGTCAGGGTGATTCCTCTCTATGCCATCATCGAGGATGGTGATCACGACATTTTTGCCGGTGTAGCCCCTCTGCCAGGCTGACAGGATGTTCATCTCCGACCTGCAGCGGCTGCTTTTATCACTGCAGTGCTATAGGGGGAAACACAGCTGCAAAAAGGCTGCAACCCCATTTCAGCCCATCTACCCAAGCAGCCAGGCTTGGTGTCCATTTAATCAACCACAAAATATATTTGCATCCCACCCCCTGCCATTGAACTTGTAGATTTGTTGTAACTTTATTCCATTGATCACAGCCATCCAGCAGCAGTTAATCCAGGCAATGCTACCTCCCTACTATTCTTTTCCTTTTCCATTTCAAATATTGCAGGCTCTTCGGTTTTCAAGAGCTCATTTCCTTCCTGCGGTTAATTTTCAATGAATTTCACCGTCAAATATAGATCAATGAAGCAGGCAGAAGAAAAATGATAATGTTAATAGATGGTTGCATCTCTTGGATGGGGAAAATGCATTGGCACTGCAGCCACACTGCTCCCAAGCCATTGCTGTGCTGACCACAACGAGGGGCTGCTAATGATGGCGAAACTCTTACAACATTCGTGTATGAATTCACAATTTTAAAATCCTGCTACCAAGCACCTTTACTGATATTAAGGTGTTTCAGCACTGGCTGGGCTGAACGAAGACTGATGAAGCATTTGATTAAAAATAAATCAACCTCTGTAAAGCAGCAGGTTCCTCACAGGGCGGTGGAAGGGAGATACCCACCAGGTACCACATGTTAGGCCACACCGGGTCGTTGAAGGGCAGCGTGTGCAGCTCTCCTCGGACCTGCCTCTTCACCCGCCGTTTCACCTCCTGCTGCTGCAGCCAGTCCACCTGCAAGCAGAGCCATGGGTCAGCACCACCCACAGGAACAGAGCGAGTCCAGCCTCCTCCATGGGCAAAAATCCTGGCATCACCCACAGGAACAGAGCCTGACATCACCTGTGGGCAGAGAGTCTGGTGTTGTTCATGGGCACAGAGCCCAGCATCGCCTGCTGAAACAGAACGCGGAAGCGGTGCAAACCACAGCCTGGACCATTCCAGCATCACCCCATATTCCAGCAAAACATCCAGCTCCTCTGGCAGGGCTGCTGCAGAAACAGCAGCTTTGTTTTAGGGAGAGAGGATGAACGAATGGACAGACAGACAAGGCAAGCTCAGCTCTTTGCGGTCTCTAAGCCAGAGGCAAGATATCTCCCCCAGCGCAGCAAAACCCTTGAGCATAAATAACATCACCTCCAAGTGCGTGCCTAAATCCCCTTGGCTTAACAAAGCACTGAAGCACACGCTGAAGTCCTGCTGGAGACAAACCACATATTTCAGTGTTTAGTCAAAGTGTTGGAGAAGACTTAGGTGCTTGGCTTAATTTTGAGGCTGATTCTTCCTCCTGGCTGGGAGGGAGCAGCTCAGTCCTAAGCCTTCAGCACCTGGCTACAGGCTGCTCATCCTTCACGCTCCTCTCCTCCTGATAAAGCAATAAAACTGGGGGATTTACCCAAGCACAACACGTGTTTCTCAGAATTACGGGATGATCACACATGGCCTTGGCAGGTCTCAGGGGATGCAGCCAGCTCCAGAAAGGCATTTTTGGCACCAGCTGCAGGCAGAATGGCCTTGGGGCTGACCGCTCTGACATTTGTTTGCTTTTCAGCAGGGCATGACATGCAAAGAGATCAAATGGGAAATGAGACGGAAAAGGTCAGGATTGGGAAATGCTAGTGTCTGCTTTTGTTGCTGCAGCAGAAGCTGCCTAGGGTGCCAGTCTGGGAGCAGCCACATCCCATCCCCAGTGAGCCTTCTCCCCTAGATTCTTTATTGCCCATAAAAAGGGCTCTCCTGCCTTCAGCATGGAGATGAAACCCAGGTTTATTAAAAACAAGTTGTAAAAATAATTTATAGACCAAATCTTTATGTGTGCTTTTGCCGGGGGAGAAGGGAGGCACGAGCTGGGAGAGCTCCATAGCACATATCTCCTCACCAGATGCTTTCTTCTCAAGGGCCTGGGACCTTTTGGGAACAGCAGAGCTCCTCTTGGGGATGTTTTTATTTTTGTGACTAAGGTTTCGTTAGAAAAAGAATAAAAGTAAAAAATTCAAGTTTTTGTTGGGCTCATTTATGTGATAACCAACAGCTGAATTGAGTTGTTCTTCCACAGTTTCTGGCTTTCTGACTCGGGCACCCAGTGATGGAGGTGAATGGGGAGCTGTGAACATCAGATATCCAACAGTTTCCAGCCTAGGGCTCTATTTGTAAACATCTAAATATTTAAAAAAAAAAAAACAACACAACACAAAACCAATGAAAAGTAAAAAATATATTTCATAGAAAAATGAGTTGCTACACTGTCTTGGCTGATGACAGAATGCTGCTTTGCTTATATAACAATGGATTTAAATGTTGGAAGTAAAAATAAAACTTCATGGTCTAGTCAAAAAAAAAAAAAAAAAAGAAGACATTAACTAGTGGATATGGCCCAATTACCAGGCTTTTCTCCTTAAAACAGCACTCCTAGGCAGCATTACCGTGGCTCTTGCTGCTCCAACCACATCTATCGCCTTTCCCTGGGGCTTTGCTGGATGCAGGAACCATGGAAAGATGTGGGATTTCACAGGGTTTTGCCAGGAGCTGCGGTGCCTCGCAGGGACGCCTGCATCTTAAACACATTCCTGATCAGCCCCAGCACTGCCAGTGGGGAGTCAATGGAGAAGTCTTGCGTGGACACAGAAGAACAAGCAGTTTAACAGCATTGATTCCAAGAGAGGTTTGCTAAATGGATGCAGCTAGGGTGGGAAAACAACAGGGGAGCGGGAAGCAGCCTGGGGCATCCGTGAAATTGCTCCAGCAGCTTGTGAAACTCTGACCAACTTCCATCGCTCATCAGGGTGGGGGCAAAGCTTCTCGGAAATGTAAAAGGCTTTTTGCTACTGGAAATTGCCAAAACTGTTACAACACAGTCCTAAGCCTGGGGGGGGTCCCAGCTCAGTCCCTGCAAACCCTGACTTGCAATAACAAGGCAACCCTGAGGGGCACCAAAAGACACTGTGAGCAGGCACAGGTATTACCCTTTGCCCTTGTTGGAAACAGAGGGGCAGCTTTTCATTTTTCCTCTTACTTTGAGATTTTCTGTGGACAATGCCCAGATCCAGCCACCCAGGTTAGCTCCACCAAACAACATCCGGCACAGGCCAGTATGCAACTCCCTTTTCAAATCCAGAAAAACAATAGCTTGAATGGTTGCAGTGGATGTGCAAAAAGCACCAATTAAAGCAAAGATCCAGGACAAACCAGATGGCTCCAGAATATGTTTGCCATAAAGCACAGCAGAAATAATTCAGGTGGGATTGAGGCTGAAGGCATAAGCATTTTGAGGACCAACAGAAGCATCCCAGTGAGCTCCAATGAGAGCTGCGAGTCAAGCCCATGCGAGGGGCAGCACAGCACAGTGTGACATGACCCCACTTGGCATCCCACTCCACACTTCTTACTCTCACCATCACAACCTGCCCCCAAACTGGTGGATTTTCTACATCTCTCCTCTTCCACCACCTGCTACGTCACTTGGTTCATAGCAACCCCCAACAGAGCAGCCACTGACCACAGGGCTTTCTTGGGGTAAGAGGAGAAATCAGCAGCAGCATGGTCCCACGGAGGCCAGAACCCAGGTTCTCTGGGTCTCCCTCTCCCCAGCTGCATGTGTGCTCAGGATGGAGGGCTTGAACATGGTCCTCTTGCTGGGACCTGGCCCTTGTGTCACTGACCACCATGGCATAGCAGACTGAATAAATAGCAGCACTGGAAACAATAGCTCCTAGAAGGTACGAACCACCCAACATCTGCAAATGATTGAAACTGCTGGTTCTTTGGGATTTCTGCAAGATTTGTTTCCATTTTCACTATTCAAGCTTGGGTCTCCCTGTGCTTTGTGGTGATGTTTTCCTGCACCATGCATGCTAAGCCAGTGTCCAAATGTCAAGACTTCTCCAAAATGATTTGCAAATGTGCATGGGAGAGGAGAGACAAGACATGCCAAGAGGTCTTGAACTCCAACTAGTAACAAAGGATTAAGAGAACAGGAGCTGATTGTTCTAGTTTGCAGTCCATAGAGCAAGGTAAGGTAAATGTTAATAAGACTAAAAGCTAATTGATTTGGTTTGCATTGTAACTAGACTCATTTAAAATGGAGGTATTTCAATCGCAGAGCCAAATTCATCATTTGCCGGGATGTCTGTGAACCTCCCTGTGGGCACACAGATTTAATTACAGCCCAGCACACTTCCAGAGCACCAACGCTCCCCTCATTCACATTTCCCCCACCAGCAACACTGCTGCTCAGCAGCAGCCACATGTGAGCTTCCTTAGAAATGTGCTACAGACCCCATCCAAGTATTCAACAGCAAATCCCTCCAGAAAGCTGGCTGGCTGGGGAAAGCTGGGTTGCTGTGTGGGTCTGGAGAGATGTGGATGGGATGCGTTGTCCTGAAGGGGTTGGAAACATCTCAGGAAAGAGTATCCCAAGGGTGGCCAGGAGCATCCCAAGGGTGGCTGGGCATCAGTGCAAACACTAGCAGCTCATTGTAGCAGGCACCTTCATTGCAATGCTTTTTTCCTGCACTTATTTCCTCTCTCCCCCAAAATCAGACCCTCTCCACACATTAACCCTTCCTTTACTCTGCAGAAACATCATCTCACAGGGCTCAGGCACTGGGTGGAGCTGAGGAAGGCAGAAAGTTGAGGCAGAGCTGCAGCCCTTCCCCACCACCCTGAGCCCAGCTCATCCAGGTCCCATCTGTCCCTCCTTGCCTTTTCCCCTCCATCCCCTGTTACTTTTGTCAATTCAGCTGTGTTGAAAATCCCTTTGGATGCCTGCTCTAAGAAAAAGCCACATAGAGCTACTGCCAAGGATTTCACACATAGCAACCATTGAGGCAGCAAGTGTTGTGGCAACTGGATCAACACCCAAAGCATGCAACAGTCTTCCTATCCTGGAAGTCTTTTTTTTTTTTCCCCCCTTTTATTTCTCCCAGCTTTCAGACAGATGTTAGTGTTTAGTCACTTCTAAGTATTTTTCATCACCAATCGACGTACCCTTGTCCAATGAGTCACTCTGTGCATGCACAGGGCTGTGTTTCAAGGATAAAATGTCATCATGAGATGCTTGGGCTCATGCTTGACTCAGACCAAGACATCGGGCTCCTTTGGGGCAAGCAGGGACCACCACCCACAGAAGCCAGGGGACCCCAGGCTGGGCTGTACCTTGGGGTCCATGCGCAGGAAGTTGTGTGGTCCCCGGCTGCTCAGCGTTGAGCGCTTAAACGTCTTGCTGTGGTGAAAGTGGTAGTAGTTTTCCAAGCTCCCAATCTGCAAAAAGAGTTTGTTGTTTGTTTTTGGTTGTTTTTTTTTTAAATGAGGTTTTCCCATGATTTCCCATCATTTTGGTGCATCCCTTCATGCATTGGTGCAGCTGTGCCTCACACCACAAACCTGGAACCCCCAGACAAAGCTGGGGTTCAGGGAGCGGATGCAGGATGCTGGCATTAACCCCGGTGCCGCTGCTGCAGCAAACAGCGCTGGTGGCCAGACGCTGTGCCAGCACAACAGAGTCTGGAAAACACTTTTATGAATTTTCACCCATTAAATGCATCTTTGCAAACTGCTTTCCATCAGCTCCCAAGCTGAAATAATGAGCTAAAAATGAGCTCAGCAGCTGCGGCGGAGCCAGGGGAACTGTGCTTCATCCCTCTGCATCCCCACCCGATGCTTTGCCTGGCAGTAAGAAGAGCCCCATAAAGGGAGGTGAATGCAATCCCTGTTAGCTCTGGGATGATCCTGGAAAGTGCAGCATAGAAATGTGTTTAGAGTGGAGTCAGGGAGGACAGCAGGAATTACAAAACCAATTATGTCCAAGAAAATCAACCACATGTCCCAAGGTACATATAACCCATGGCCCAGTCTAGAGTTCCACTCAACAGCAAGTGCAGCTCAGAAGTGAAAGTAAGCTGGGAAAGACAGCCTTACTGACGACTTTCAGCTCAGGGAATCCCCATGCTCCTCTTTTACAGGTTTTTGCTTCCTTTTTTTTTTTGTTGCACAGAGCTGAAATGCCCCTTGTCTGCAGGAAAGTGGAGTGCTGGCCATGCCACCCCGACAAGCCCCTGGTGGCTTCCAACTCCCTCCTCCCAGCACATGGAGATGGCTCAACTGCCCTTTTTCCATCACAAAAGCAGGGATAAAGTCCCAGTGCTATGCAATGAGCACCCTGGGATGAGCATCTTGTGGAGATCTGCAGTCACAGGGATGGCCTAAAAGCTGTGCTCAAGGGCATGTAACTGTCCCCTCACAGACTGGTTTTTGGTACAAATTTGGTCTCAGATTAGACATTAGGAAGAAATTTATTACTGTAAGGATGGTGAGGCCCTGGCCCAGGTTGCCCAGAGCAGTGGTGGCTGCCCCATCCCTGGAGGTGTTCCAAGGCCAGATTGGATTGGACAGGGCTTGGAGCAGCTTCTTTAACATCTACATGCAAAGTGGTTGCTCACTGCAATCTGCATTTGACTTTTCAAATTCATTCCTCAAATATACCCTTACTTAGGAAAAGGAAGGAAGATGCTCCAACTGCCCCACATTTTAGGGAAGCCTCGCATGAGGCCACCCTGCCTCTTGCTCATTCTGCCTGGAAATCCTGATCCCACAACCCGGGTGGTTCAGCTCCACATCTGCCAGCTCAGCCTGCAGCTTGCAGGGTTATAATATTGAGTTTATTCTCATCTCCGGTCCCTCCAGAGCTCATCGTAACAGGATTACTCTATATAAACAAGCATCAGCTGAAGAAGAGCTTCTGTTCCCTACCGGAGCAGGCACAGGGCTTTGTGGAAATCTATACAAAATTACCATACCATGTAAGCCAACAAGAGGACAGGGAGGGAGATAACCCTTCCCAGGCTCTGAGGATGCCTGGTGAGACCAGGAGAAGCACCCTGTGCCCCAAGTTCTTCATTCTCCTCAGATTTGTTGAGGGAAAAATAGGAAAACCCTCTCTAGTTGAGGCTAACTTAAAAGCTGGCCCTGCTCTGAGCAGAGGTTGGACCTGGTGACTTCCAGAGGCCACCTTCCACCTAAGCTATTTTAACAAGAAATATTTAAAAATGCTATTTATTTTTTTCTTAAATGGAAGAGTATTTGTTCTCCTCCTCGAGGTCAGTTAGCTCAGTGAGGACTCAGCACTGCAACCCCAGGGATGGCAGCACTAGAGAAACCCAAGAGAGTTGGGTTTTCTCCTGTGTACAACATCAGCAAAGCAACAGATATGCGGAGGCTAGAAAACCCAGCAAAGCACCCAAGAGGCATGAAGAAGTTCCAGAAGGACATCACCATGGGCTGATCCCTCTTGGCCACCAAGACAAGCAATCATACCATGAGCTCTCAACCAGCCAGAAGACAGTCACCTGTGCTGGAAGGTCCCAGCTCCACCACAGAGGAGATAGTCCAGGTTGCCACCAACAGTGATTACAAAGCCCATGCACCCACCCAGAGCACAGCAGACCATGCCAAACAGCTCCAGACATGCTCATTCACTCCTCAAGTGTGTTTACAACTATCAACCTTGATTTCTTTGGACATCTCACTTCTGCCAAGTATGTACATGGGAGATTCTCATTTCCACAAGGGTCAATTTTAATTTTCCCAATCAACTCATAATTTTGGGCTGAAGTTCCAGAGGAAATCTGAGATTTTCTTGAGGCAACTTGAATTTGTATCTCAGTAAAAATTAGGTGGTTCACTCCCCACTGTTAACTGGGGCAGAGGAAGCCCTGGCTGGTGCTGCCCAGCTCAGCTAGGTTGCAGGTGTAGCAAGCCAGAAAGAACATTAGCACCTTCTGCACCCTGCAAAGCCATTGTTACTATGCTGAGGCTTGTCAGTGGCTCTGCTTCCAAAAAACCCACACACCTGCCAATGTCATCTAGCCAAACTGGGAAGAGATTCAAGCTGACAGAGCTACACTCATGGCCCTGATTGGACCCAGGCGGTTAGAGAGAGATGGAGATGCACAGCAAAAGGAGGAGAGGTAACAAGTTGTAAGGGAAGAAATCCTATTTGGACATATAGACAGTAATTCTTTGTGTAGGGTGGTGACACAGACTTGGGAGGTGGTGGGATCTCCACCCTTGGAGAGCTTCAAATCTCACTCAACTGAGGCTCTGCACAGCCTGCTTCAGCCTCAAAGTTAACTGGGGGGTTGGACCAGCAGCCTCCAGAGGTTCTTGCCAACAGAAATTACTTAACAAACATGGACCTTAACAGTGTTAAAAAAAAAAGGTATGATTGCAAAGGGTTTAGCGACCTCCTGGTCTGTGTTTCCATACACCTTCTCCCCCAAATCCCAGTGCCACCTGCGAGCCCTCCCCACAAGTGGCACCAGGGGAGGGAGATGCTCCTGCAGCAGGACCTGGCTCTCTCAGTGCATTGCCAGGAGGAGATGAGCCCAACGCCCACCCTGCCTCATTAGCAGTCATTAGTATTTTAAGCAGGTTCAAGAAAGCAACCTTTAAGATCATCCAAGTCCAACCCCTCCCCCCTGCCATGGGCAGGGACACCTCCTGCTGGATCAGGCTCCTCAAGGCTCCATCCAACCTGGCCTTGAACGATTCCAGGGAGGGGGCAGCTACAACTTCCACAACAAGAGTGCTTGTAGGTAAAGGGACATGGCAAAGCAGAGAATTTTGGGAGCAGGACACTGCTAAGGGCAGCACTAGAGCCCATCAGGGCATTTCCAAGCCCATTTGTTCCCTCATGGTCACAGCAAAATCTTCCAGCATCTCACACAAGCCATCTCATTCCTGCAAAATGCAGTTGCATCAGTGCTGATGTCCTTCAGTATGATGGTTCTGGACAGTCATGCCAACTCCCTTCCTGGAGACACCACCCACCCCATCCAGGAAAGGGCTCCAACCACTGAACTCCTGCCTTCAGGAACATTGTTCTCAGATGGCCATGGATGGATTCAGCCCAGTAAGGACAAAGCCCAGAGCTGCAAGGACACCATTGCTCCAGCATCCCCAGATTAAGGAATCCAGGAAAGCCCAAATTCCAGCCCCAAATTAATCCTGTCTGCCTCCTGCACTGCAGGTGAGACCACTGAGGATAAGCAAGCCTGCCCATAACCTACAGCATTGGAAAAATTCACAAAAATCCTGTCACTGGGATAGGAACAGGCTTGTCACAAATCTGAGGACAGTGGCGAAGGCACTGCCTGGGGCACCTGCACCACACAGCCCTCCCAGCGTCCTTGGCCAGGGCCTGTCCCAGCTCGCCCTGGCACTTGGGGGTGTAAAAGCATTTCCTTTTGTTTAATTGTTTACTTCACTTATAGAGCAGTTGACACAAATGATTTCCCAAGGGAAATGTCACTGTGATGTAACACAGAAGGGCTTAAGGGTGTCCTGGTGCATGGGAATAGTTTGGGATAGCTTGAACATGGGGCAGACACCTGTGTGTGCAAACCCCAGCAATGCTCCCCAAGACAAGGATCTAATCAGGAGACTCTACGATTGTACCTCAGAGGAAAAGAGGACACTAGCCACCAACACAGGGCTGAACCTCCCTTGCACCCAGCTGAGTCACTCTGGGGCTGCCATCTCCTCCCTCACCATGTTGGGCTCCACCACTTGCCTCCACCAGAACACCTCTCCAGGACAGGGTGATAGCTGCTTGGCAGGGGTTTCCAGCAGGTTTCATCCAGGATCAGCTCCCCTTGGAGGGCACATCGCACTGGGGATGGTGCTATCCTCAGCAGCTCCATGAGCAAAGGACACAGTGAGGGAAGCCAGGGACACCCAGGACCCCGCAGGGCTTGGTGCACCATGAACCCCAAGCACAAGACAGCGAGTGTCACCCACAAGCACATACATGCAGCAATAGTGGCTTCTTGAGGTTTGTCCCTGGACAAGCTCCTGTGAGAAAAACTCAGGTGGAATGGAGGAGCTGGAAAGCTGAAGGCATTGAGTAGCCAGGGAAGACCCAGCAGTACATGAGTTCCCAGCATCCAGGGCAAAGGCGGGAGCAGGGAACACCCTGATGCAACCACAGAAATATTTCCCTTTCTCTCGGGAAGGGCTCAGGGGAAGGGAGGGAAGGATGCTCCGGCAGGGCTAGGTTGTGCCCAGGGGCCAAATGCCTCCAGCATCGTGGGGGCAAGCTTGGGAAAGCCAGGATACCAGCGTGGGGAGCAGATGCTCCAGTGGGCAAGGATGCAGTAAAACTCCAAACCATGAGCTGGCGTTAGGCTGATGCAAATCGGGAGAGGGGGAAGCTCAATCAAGATATTCTCTGGCTGAACAAGGATAAACACCGAAAAGCCCTTTCAGTTGCACAACTGCATTCACCCAGCCCTGTAACAGAGGCATTTGAATAATAGGCTACTGGGCGGGGGGGGGGGGGGGGGGGGACGGGGAAGCCAAATACATCAGGTAGGGGATGGAGGGTGGGATTCGAGCAGTTATGCCCCATGGAGGATGACAGAAACCAGTGCAGGAGACAGTGTCCCTGATTCAGCCTCCCCCCTCCAAGAATTTGTTTACACAGCACCCTGTGACTTTAATTATACTTAAAAGCAGGGTTGCAATATGAAGTAAGGCTATAATTTATAATCCAGGAGACACCTTGGGCAGGAAGACAACCTGAAGTGCCACCTGGCCAGAGAAGCGCTGAGCAGCCGGCTCAGAGGGCAGCAAAGTGAGGAGAGCAGCAAACACCTGGGGTTACCGAGAGGATGGAGAAACTGAGACAAAAGAATGAAGAAATTGCGGCGATGAAAGTCACCTTTAAGCCATCCATGCGCTGTAAGGGACTGAAAGCAAGAGTTCCTCGTGTTCCCAAAAAAATCTCTGATAAACCCGAGCCAGAGAGTCCAAAGTTTGTTCAATCCACAAATGTAACTTGCCGGGATGGGAAGAACTTGGGCAACCGCAGGCGGGGCGAGGGCAGCGACCCCCCCGGCTCTGCCCCAGTGCCCACCGGCTCCAGAGCAAAGCCGGGACCCCCGGCAGCGACCCCCCGGGCCTCGGGAGCCCAGTGCCACCTCCGGGACTCCCCGGCAGCCCCCGGGACCCCCCCGCCGGCTCCTAAGAGCAACCCCCCTGCAGCCCCCGCTTCTCGGGACCCCTCGGCAACTCCCCGGGATCCCCTGCACCTCTCTGCTCCCGGGACCCCCCGGCAGCTCCCCAGGACCCCCCGGCAGCTCCCCGCTCCCAAGACCCCTCGGTGCAGCCCCGGCTCCTCGGGACCCCCAGCAGCTGCCCCTGCAAGCTCCCAGTGCAGCACCCACTCCTTAGGGCCCCCCAGCAGTCCCCAGGACCCCCTGAACCTCTCCTCTCCGCTCCCGGTGCCCCCGGTGCAGCCCCCGCTCCCGGGACCCCCGACAGCTCCGCTCCCGGTGCGCCCCCCTCCCGTGCCCTTTACCTGCCCCAGGCTGATGTAGCCGTAGGCGGCGGCGAGGCGGGCGGCCTCGGCGGGCCCCCCCCGCACCCGCACGGCCCAGTGGTTGGTGTAGAGGGTGCGGGAGGGCTCGGCCGCAGCCCCGCTCAGCGCCAGGGCCAGCAGGCAGAGCCGGGCGACGGCGGGCATGGTGCGCTCCGCGGGGCCGAGCTGGGCGGAGCGGGGAGCGGCGCCTTTTAAAGCGGCCCCGGAGCCCGCGGGGGCGGGGGGATACTGGGGGGAGGGGGGGGGGCAGGCGGAGGCGGTGGGGAGGGCTCGCTCGGGAGACAGCGCCGGGAAAGCGGGGGGACGGGCTGGCTGCCCAGCACCTTCCTCTGATCCCGGCTGTCTGCACCCGAGCATCCCTCCCCCGACCCCTCCAACCCCCTGTCTGCACCCGAACATCCCTCCCCCGACCCCTCCAACCCCTGTCTGCAGCCGAGCATCCTTCCCCCGACCCTTCCAGCCCCCTGTCTGAACCCGAGAATCCTTCCCCCGACCCCTCCAACCCTCGTCTGCACCCGAGCATCCCTCCCGCGACTCCTCCAGCCCCGCTGCCTGCCGCCAAGCATCCCTTCAGCCCTCCCCATTACCCACCCGCCTGCCTCCAAGCATCCCTCCTGCAACCCCTCCAGCCCCCTACGTGCCCCGAACTGCTTCCCGGACTGCTTCCTTGCTGCATTCCCCCGGACGTCCTTGTACTGCTCCCCCAGAACCCCTCTTTTCATTTCTTCATCTCCCCTGCGTGCCTCGGTGCAGCCCCCCGAGCAACCCTTGCATGTTTCTGAAAGGATAATGTGCCTTCCCCTGCATCCCTCCCCCCCGCGGCATGCAGCAGTGCTGCTCCCCCTAAGCCCCCGTGCATCCCCCTGTACGTCCCCCAACAGCATCTTGTCCGCTCATGCATATTCCCTGCGTGCTCCAGTGCTGTTCCCCAGAGAGCCCCCGGCATCCCTCTGCATATCCCGAACTGCCCTCCAGGATTCCCTCTGCATCCCACCACATACACCCCTCCTCTGCATCTCGCATCTCTGCTTCCCAGCTAGCCCCCTGCACCCCCCCTGGACAGCCAACTCTGCCATTAATGCTTGGGCCTCCGGCCTGCATCCTCCTGACTCCCCATTCCCCCTGCATCCCCCGAGGCATCACCCCATCCCTCTGCACTCCCCCCACAGGCATCTCCCACTGCACCTCCCCCCTGCATACCTCTAGCACTGCCACCCATATCCCCAGGGCATCTCCCCTGCACCCTGCCCCCACATCCCCAGGGCATCTCCCCTGCGCTATCCCCCCCACCCCAACATCTGCCCTGCACCCCCTACTCCGTAGACATGGGCAGAGGTGATGGAGTGTTGTCTTTGCCTCCCACAGCCAAAGTTCAGGGGACGGCTGAAAGCTTGTGTGGTATTAGAAAATAGGCTTTGTTAGGGAGAAGGCTGCAGCACGTACAAAAGATGAGCTCAGGAGCAGGTCAATGATGCTCTGTTCCACAGCCAGCCCTGCCAGCGCAGGCAGGGGCTCACACGAAGCAGACAACTGCCCCAAATGAAGCAGTTTCACTCCCATCACATCAGAGCTTCAGAAATGCCCCTGCACAGACTCACCTCAGGGCCTTACAGGGCCCCAGCGATGAGCCATGAGCTGTGCCAGGCACTGTGGCTGCAACCACAGGCTCTGACCAGGAGGGCCTCGGGGCGGCTGCGATTCCTGAAGCTGGCGTTGTCTATTTTCCAAGCACTGAACAGATTTGAGAGGGATTTGGGGCACAAGTCACTGCTGCTGACCAAAGCGTTTACAAGACTCTCCTTGCAGCTGCCCCAGTCTCATCCATCTGAATGCAAACCCCTTCCCATGCCCAAAAAAACTGTGCAAAACCCACCTGGGTTTCCATCCAGAAAGTGATGCCAGCCACAAGGAGGTGGGTGGAGGGGGGCACCGAGCGCATCCTGCATCCTATCACCAGAGCTGGAGGGGGAACCCCCCATCTTGTTGCCAGAGGGCAGGTGAGCTAGTGACAGCCTGAGTTAACAGGGAAGATCTCCGGCTCAGCAGCGAGGTTCAACCAAGGGATTTGGAGGGTTTGTGTGCACAGAGGGCATGGTGCTGGCACGGGGATGGGACAATTTGCGGGCAGAGGTGAAGGGGAGTCTGGTGACTCTGCATTTGTCATAAGCTGTCGCTCGTGGAAATCTCTGCCAGCTCCAGTCATAGTGTGCAGGGATGTCAGAGCCATGTGCTCTTCATCCCAGGAACCCTCGCAAGGCTGCTCTGTGTGTACGCACAGAACAACGTGTTTGTGTACAAAGACACAAAGTGACACAGAGCGATGGGGTTGTGCATGGTCATTTCTTCTCATTAGGCCACGAAGGACGGGTCCCATTAGTACAAGCACGCTGTGAACCCAGTCCTCGTTTCCTATCTGGCTTCTGGGCTTTTCCTCCAGTTTCCTGTAGGTTAAGGTGTGTGAGATGGATAAGCAGGGCTGGCAGCTGCTGTGCGTGGTATGTGTTCAATGCACGTCAAGAGAAACATAGAGCCAGAGTAAAGGTGAGAGCAGATGAAAAAATACCATCCCTTCAGTCTTGCAAGATCCACCTTGCTCTGCCCAGGCAGGTCTGTGGGGGCTGCCCACTACTGGCACGGGCTGCCAAAGAGGGGAAAAAGTGTTGCCATAGGGAACAGAGGAGGAACGGGCTCAGATGGCAGCAAGGGAGGGTTTGGGGGATAAAGTGGGAAAAAGTGGGAAAAAGTTCCTCATGGCAAAGGCCGTGAAGATGAAAAAAGAGTTGCTGGGGTTGGGAAGGATGCAAAACCCCGTTGCCACTGTGTGAGGTGATAAAACAATGTACTAATCCCAGGATAGCTGTGCCAAATCTGCACCCAGAGCACCTCTGCATCCTGCAGGCAACAAAACCTAGCAGCATCCTGCATCCAAAACCTGTCCAGAAGCCACTGACCATGACTCCCGATGTATCAGCTCAAGGCAGACTTATTGTCACTAGCAAATCCTTGTGCCCCATTTTGGGTCCAGCAGCGCCCAGCGTAGCCTGCGATAGTGGGCGAGGTGGGTAAGAGCCTTGCCCAAATGCTGACTGCAGTGCTGGAACCCGTGGTTTGGTGACCACTAGTCCCCACACTGCTCCTGTCCCCTATATTGCTGGCATAACTGTGAAATTCAAAGCATATCCTCTTATGTCCTGCATGGCAATTTTCCCAGCTGAGCCCGTGGGATTTACCACGAGTGTCAGGGAAGCCAGCCTTTGGCCCCAAATGCTTTGAGATGAATACACGCTAAGGCAGGGGCTGCATTTTAACTCTCTGCCCTGGGATTATTTGAAAACCCAGAGAATTATTGCGAGACACGGGCCATACAATAAATTTTGTGAACTGAGCAACTAAACAGAAGCCACTGCAAAGACAGCGTGGAAGGAAATGCTGCTGAACCAGTAATGTTCAAACCCTGCCAAATAAAATTTATAATAAACCTGGCAGTTTTATATCTATCCATGAATTACAGTTAAAATCCCACCATGTACCATGCACGCTTGTTGCTTCATACTGCAATAAGACTACAGCAAAGGCAGGGGAGAACGTCAATTAAACGCCAGTTCTTTGAAAACCGAGCCCTCTACATCTTTTTAAGGCAAGTTCAGAAAAGGAAAGTGCAAATAAAGCACCCAAAAGCTGCTATTTTTTGCAGGGGAGGGCTGGCAGGTCTGGCTCTGGGCTGGCTGCCCTGGGTAGCGGGACTGTCACTCCGTCCCTGCCTGCGGCCACGGGCAGCCAAAGGGAGCAGGGCAGCAGAAGCTGTGCCTCTGCTGGCTGAAGTGCAAGAAGTTAAGCAAATAAAAGCCGTTTTGAAAACACACACGGTCTGGAGGTGCCCCTGGGGTGCTGGAACGGTGCAGCCACTTGGCTCAGGGACGTTGTCCAGCCGGACACCCAGCGTGGCTGTGGGGAGCTGCCCTGTGAAACCCTGCAGGGCTCTGGCTGGTTTTATTCTTTGCGTGATGAGGTCCTATCAATGCAGAGATTACAGCAAAAATCAGGCTAAAACCCATTTATCTGACCCAAGCAGAGCCCGTGTGTATGTCTCGGGGATGCGCAGAGGCATGAGTGGGACCATCGCACTACTGGTGGCTGCAAACCTGTGCCAGCCAGGGAGTCCAGCAAACCCAGCCACACGGCTGTATGCAATGTTAATAGAGGGTAGGCAGTAGTTAAACCAGCACACCTGGAAATAGCTCTTTCTGTAGCTGCCAGTCTTAACCAAATGAGTGTAATTTGCAGTGGCATAATTAAAGTGATGTGGTTCATGATCATGTCTGCACCAGGGAGTTATTCTGCAGCTTGACTCTGCTCTCCAGTGAAAGCCCCCATGGAGAACCCCCTGTCACCTCCAGCTCCGGCCCTTACACAGCTCCAGCACTGCCTAACAAAATATCTCACCATCAGGGTGCCCATTGACACAGCCCTTTAATACCAGCCTTTCAACTGGTTGGGCAGCCCAGTGCCTCCAGCATCCTCCCACAGCCACCCTGGCACACTCCCAGCAGGGACAGCGGTGATGGCAAAGCACAGGGCTCTCAGCTGCTGTCACCACTCCCATCCAGGGACTTGTACATCTGGAGGAGAAATGAGTATTTTTTGCATCGATATTCCTGTCAAACAATTAATTTTTCTGTGCTTGTCCTTTTAGGTGTTTAAAATAACCCCAAACTCACCAGTGACCAGATGGTTTGGTTGTGTTGTATTAATAGTAAAATCCTGCACACGAGTGAGCTGCCTGTGAAGCTTTGCCAGCTGAAAATAAGATTTGGAGCCACCGTGAAGTGGCATCCCCACAGGTGACTTGCCAGCAGCACACAGGCACTGGCAACGCCACCTCCACTGCCACCACTCAGGAAACTGCTGAGTGAATCCCCAGGAGATTCATGCTTGATGGAAAAATATTGCCCCTGCCTTTTTCTTTTCTTCCTAAATCTGGATTAAACTGTTTTCAGACCAAAGGGGTGACGTCAAAATGTGATGGTGAGAAAGGAGGGGATGCAGCAGAGGAAGGTCCAAGGCAGTACGGGATGAGTGGCAGGGGGATTTAAATTGGAGATTAGAGAAGCTGCCTGCCTGTGATGATACTCAGAATACGGAGAGCAGAACATCCCAAGCACCAGAGGTTTTTGCTGTAATTAGACCAACATCTGTCTGGTGATGGTCAGGGCTTGCGCAGTTGCTGCGCTGCTCGAGGTTGAGTTGGAGATTTCCTGCATGGTCCTCCTCCTCCACTTTTCTGTAATTTCAGAGAAATACGGATTTCTTAATTTTTTTTTTCCTATCCAAAACATTCTTCCTCTCCAGAAAGATTAAAACTTGATTGTCAGGAATCGGTGTAGCGGGCAAGAAGATTTCTCAGACTAGTCTAAATGTCATCCTGGTAAAAATGCTAGTAATAAAAAAAAAAAAACCAAAAAGAAAGAGCCCACTATGGACCCAGAACTGTTAAAATATCCAAAAGATGGTTCTGGAAGTTTAGACAGCATTGAAGCTCAGCGGTGAATGGGCACTCCAGGGGCTGCCAGGCCCAGCACAGACATTCACAGGGGGGTGAAAAATCAATAAGTTTAAAAAAAAAATTGCCTGCGTGCTTGGTCTGGAATTAAAAGAAGGGAACAAATCCAGAGTTTTTCACTCATTGTTTGTTTACTGTTATTTTTGGAAATTAGAGCAAGGAAGGACGTGCCCAAGTGAGAGGTGATGGGGTGGGGAGATGCTCCAGCTCTTGCTGCATCCCTATGGGGCTGCACTGGGGCTGTCCTGGCTCCCATCCAGTGTGTTTTGGGATACTTGAGGTGTCCTGGTGGAACACAACCTGTACAAGACTGCCTTCACGTGGGGTAGGAATCCTTCCTCCTCCTCTCCTGGTCCCCACCACCATCCCGCTTCATCTGAGACCACCATACTGGGTAAAAAGCATCTGAGCCAAGAGGGAGCTGGTCATAAACCCAGGCCAACCCCACCCCACCCTTGGAATAGCAGGTCTTGGAAAAGCCGGTTATGCTGGTGCCACTCTGGGATTGTGTCGTCACCACACGGAGGAGGACATTTCAGGTTGCCCCAAAGGAAGCGTGGCCACCAGCCACTGTTAGGATGGCAGCTCCAGGGCTGAAATTGGGCTCAAAAACTGGACTCTTGAGAGTCACCAGGCAGGTACAACCTCCAGCCACTCACTGTGGTGGCTTTTGCAGATCAAATGCAACTCCTTTACTTCATCCCCAGGTTGGGTGATGTCTCTGAGGACCTGGCTGTGACTGGCACAGGATGAGATTCCCCCACTGCATTTTCACTCCCCAGGAAACGCTGCTGCATGGGAGCAAGCACCCAGAGCAGGAACAAGCAGGGAGAGAGAGACATGCCAGGGGGCGGAGAGATGCAAAGATCAAACCAGCAGTGATTTCAAAATAAAATCTGACAGCCTAGGGAACACACAGTGTGCCCTCGCTGAGGCTGTCATTTGTGCCAATTAAAAAAAAAACCAAACAAAATGGCATGGCATGAAGGAGCGTGGTGTGGTATTTCCTGAAAAGGGCGTGGGGAGCATCCTTGGAAAGCCTTCCCTGCACAATGTGCTTGCTGTTTCCAGAAAAATAAAGTTTACTGTGACCCACCTGTCCTTGAAAAGCAGTTATTTAAGGCTGTAACATGGGCAGCCCGGAGCCAGTGGCTGGGTCTGTCCTCACTGCAGAGCAGCTGGCACCTTCACCAGGCTCTAGGGTTTGGCTGTTTACCTGCAGCTCTTTAATTGCTGTAAAATGCCTCGGAAAAAAAATGCAGGAGAGCTGCCCAAGCACCAAGCACTTCCAATTTAAGGTGTTTCCTCCCCAGCTTTTGGCTGGTGGCCATTAACCCACCCCCTGCCAGCCCCCAGAGCTGTGCTTGGCAATGACAGGACAGGAGGGGGCCAGGAGGGTTTTTTCTCCTTCAGGACCTCAGTTTTTGGGAGAATTTTGATTCAGTTGGGAATCTAGGAGTTCAGAGCCTGGTGGGCAGCAGCTTGGGAGTTTTCCAGAGAGATGGCTGAGGGAGCAATGGGTGGGCACATCCCCATGTGCTACGGAGGGGCTCTGCTGCCTCTCCCTTCAGGAAAAGACTTCAGGAAAAGGTTTTAGGAGAGAAGGGGGTGTCCTGTGGGTTAACAACACACGTGTCCCCATATCCCCCAGCAGAACAGGGACGAGACTCACTCTCCATCCATCCCCGTAGTGGGGCATGCTTAGGGCTCACCACGGGCGTTCCTGGAGGTTTGGCAGGGTAACAAGACCTGGCAAAGCCTGATCTCTAAGAGATCTTATCTTTGACGTGGTATTTCAAAGGGGGAGCATGGAAAACAAACACAAACCTACAGCTTGGGTGGGTTTCTCTTTTGCCTGAACTCTGCTCAGAAGCTGCAGCCAAGCAATATTTGGGTAATCAAACTAGATCCAGCAATTTCTGGCTGGATGTGATGCTGAAGAGAAGCAGCTCCACCTAGGCAGGCGCTGGTGCTAAAGCAGAGCCGACCTCAAACACCAGTCCAACTATCAACCATCGACCACCAACCATCATTTGTGCCAGGGACCATGCCGGCAGCATCCGCTTTGCCAGGCTTCAAGCCAACACCAAGGTTCCAAGTCTTGGGGTCAATTTGGGCTGAGAATTCAAAGTTTCCCTATTGCGCATTGAAAACTCCTCCTTTATTTTCTTGCCTGATGATGCTGGAAAACCGGGGGTAAAACCACCTGTTTCCAGTAAATCTCTATTTGTGTCCTACAAAGGCACCCTAAGACCCATGATGGGGGGCAAATCCTGCAAGAAACAAAACTCCACAGCAATTAAAACCTATCCCAAGTGGAAAAAGACCGTTAAAAAAAACCAAACAAAACAGTCAAAGGCAAAGCAGGTTTTTATGAAGCTCTGGACGTGTCTGGATTAGTCCCATAAAAATCAGCATCAGCCGGTGGTGGTGAATATCGGCTTCTCCGCAGCAGACAGCGGGAGAGATGCTAACCTGGTCTCATTTTGAAAGCTGCTTATTAGTCCTCATCAAACATAATTATCCTTCAAACCAAAATGAGGTGCTCACCTAAATTTTGAACACACGTTCATGTTTTTAAGGGGGGAGAGACAAAGCCCCACAACATTTATTGAATCCCAGCCAGGCTCTAAGTGTTAAAATAGATGTTGCTAATGGCTGTGGGAAGGAAGGGGCTGCAGTTTCTTTGCAGCTTTGCCAATTAAATGCTTATTACTGACCAATTAGGCACAAAACAACCTGGTTTTAAGTGATACTTGATTAAGTGGGTCCTGCAGATCAGCCTCAGTTGTTAACTGGGGCAAAGAACCACTTTGTCCTTGCCAGCCCCATGAGATGCTCGAGTGAGGCAGGATTTCTACCCACCCTGCCCATGAAAAATCCCCCTTTCTTTCAGCCTTGCCACTCTCCTGGGGGAAACACATCCCAAGGACCAACCTGAGCACAACAAAACCTTTCACAGATGGGAAGAAAATGGGAAGGAAATGAGTGAAAAGGGGAAAATTAGCCACACACACAGGGTGGCTTCTCCCCCCGCTGCTCAGCAGGTTGCTACTGCACAGCACACGCTGGGCCATGCCCATTTACAGGCTTTTCTAAATATTATCCCAATATTTTCTTTCAGTTCCTAGATAAATGGGCCTCTTCAGCAGATTTTGAGCCTGCTCTGTTCTGACATTTTCTTTAAGACAGCAGAGGAAACGTTTGGGTTGTGCCATGCTGAGCTGCTGACTCCTGATTTCAGGGCTGAGCTGTGAGGTTTTTCAAGACACAATAGGGGCAGTGTTAGGTTTTTTCCCTTGTTTCATTGGGAAATATGAAGTAGGCCACATCTTCCTTCATTTCTTTCTGTCTCCTCTCCCACACTGTGGTCCATCTTCCCCATGTTGTCCTGTGGTCTTCACAGATTTCTGAGCCACGTTTCCAGCTTTCCAGCTCCGTTCAGAGAAGGTACTTTGCAATGGCCGCTTAAGACACGCTTTCTCCATGGAAGCCAAGGTGAGCATCCATGCGACAACCAAATGGTTGAAAAGATAGGAGAGGGCAAAATAAGGCAAATTTGGGAAAAGATAAGACTCCACAAGGACTGGGTGAAGCAACCTGCAGAGGCTCCTTCCAGTTGAAATCATTCTGGATGGTGCAAACCCAGCAAGCATGGTGTGGGTGAGCAGGGATGATTTCTCACTGCCTTGTCCCAGGAGAGGAATAGGTGCCACCAGATGACCTGGGTGGCTCAGCTAGCCCAAGGGAGGTTGCACTGTGCCTGGGCAGGGTGAGCAGCCCTCAGACAGGGGTGAGAAAAAGGCTCCTTTGGAGCTTCTCTGCAGCTCAGGGGATGTTGGGGTGGGGGGATGCTCTGCAAGATGTCCCATTTGCCCACGGGGTGAGGCATCTTCAGGGGAAGCATTGCTGGGTCCAGGATCAGAGGATTTTCCAAGCCTTTCCTGCAGGGATGGTCTCGGCCATCTGCATCCTCTGGGAAACTTGGAAGTGCCTCCAACAAGGCTTGGACAGACAGACAGGCAGGTCATTTCTTTCTGGGGAGCAACCGTGTGAAAGAATGGAAGGAAAATTAAAAGATGTTGTGGGTCTAGAAGTCCCCACTGGGCTGTAGAGGGGCAAGGGAAGATTTAGTAGAGAGGGGCAACGCTGAAGGCTTTGTCTGGCCTCATACTCTGTCCTACTCCTGGTCCTTACAGGGCTTGCGGGTCTGAGGGAGGCAATGTTCTCCAGGCACTGGGACACATGGGGTCCATGGGGATGTGTCTTTGTGAAATGCCCCTCGAGATATGCAGAAGCATCCCTAGAGCGACGTTCAAGGGGGTGCAGCCCGAGGGCTGGGATCAGCTCAGTGGCCAGGGGAGGATGTGACACTGTCCCTTGTCCCCAGCTGGGCTCCTGGTGCTGGAGGAGAAGGCAGACATTAAGGAGGGCATGAAAAGACAAAGAAAGCCCCACGGGATGTGGGTCCCCGCGGCAGTCCCTGCCCACATCCATCCTCCGGAGCGACGTGTATCAGCACGTTTCTTCTCACCCCGGAGCATCCTTCGGGAGCAGGGCAGGCCAATCCCCGCGGGGCCGTGCTGGGCTGTCCGGGTGCCCCAGCGCCCTGTCCCTGCCGAGCCCGGGGGGCTGCAGCCCTGCCTGCTCCCCGGCACCCGCCGGGGCCGCTGTGCGCCCGGCCGGCACTAGGTGGGGATGGCATCCCGCAGGGAGGAGGGCCGGCAGCGGGCTGCAGCCAGGGATGCTGCTGGAGGCTCTTCCGGGAGCGGCGGGGGCTCAGCGGGGCAGGGGGCTGGTGGGCTGGGCTGCCGGGGGCTGAAGGGAGAGGATGCCCGAAGGTATGAAGTGAGGGATGCAGGTGGCGGTGTGGCAGGGATACTGGAGACTGAGCGGCAGGGATGCAGGTAGGAGCTTGGCAGGGATGCTGGAGGCAGAGTGGCAGGGCTACTAGAAGCAGAGCTGCAGGGATGCAGGCAACAGCAGGGCAGGGATGCTGGGGGCATTTATGAGCCCTTCTCTGGCTCATAAATGCCCCAAGCTAGGGCAACATTGCCCTCTGCATCCACTCCAGCCAGTGCAGCGAGGGAATCATAGAATCACTAGGTTGGAAAAGACCCATCGGATCATCGAGTCCAACCATTCCTATCAAATACTAAAACATGTCCCTCGGCACCTCGTCCACCCGTCCCTTAAACACCTCCAGGGAAGGTGATTCAACCACCTCCCTGGGCAGCTTGTTCCAATGCCCAATGACCCTTTCTGTGAAATTTTTTTTCCTAATGTTCAGCCTGAACCTCCCCTGGCAGAGCTTGAGGCCATTCCCTCTTGTCCTGTCCCCTGGCACTTGGGAGAAGAGGCCAGCACTCTCCTCTCCACAACTTCCTTCTAGGTAGTTGTAGAGAGCAATGAGGTCTCCCCTCAGCCTCCTCTTCTCCAGGCTAAACAAGGCACAAAGGAAGGGCACAAGCAGAGCCCAGGGGAGCTGCACTGAGCCCCACAACCTTCCCTTGCATGTAAATGTACCCCCAGCGCTCCCTTGCTAATGACCGGTGTGGGGCAAGGACCGGGGCTCAGCCCGAGCACTGCAGCACCCAGGTCCCACAGGCAGCCAGGGGGTCCAAGAAGCATTGGAAATTTTGATAGTTTGTCTCACTGAATGAGACCATTCTCTCTTTTGAATAATTTCCATGGAGGGGAATGCTGCCCAGATTTTGGGGAGTCAGTGCCATGCCATTAGCCTCAAACAGCACTGGGAGGGATTCACACACTCAAAGGGGTCCTGGGGAGAAATACGATTTAAAAAGGGAAAATACTGGACAGCAATACTTTTCCAGGCTGCAGTAAGGCATTGGCAAATGTCGCTTGACTTCCTGAGCCAGTGGCTCTGAAGCCATACCTCTAGGGGATGTGAATATCCATATTCCACCCTAAAAGGTAGGGAAAGGGGAGAATAAATAGCATGATTCCACATGGATCAGAAAATAATTTGAGAAGTTCACAGCCCACATGCGAGCATGTTGCATCTTTTCCCCTGAAAAAAGGCTAAAGCCAGCTGATGGATCCCAAGGGCCTGATCCTGCCCAAAGGTTCTGCTCTTCAGCTCCCTGCACAGTGGACTTTGTGGGTATTGTGCGAGCAATTAAGGCAAATGTGAGCCCTTTGGTGTTGCCTCACCAGTATCTCCTGGGATCAAGGTGCTTCCCTGGAAGGAATCAGAGAGGATATGGTTTATAGTTGATGCTAATGTGTCCCCTTGAGGAGAGCTCACCCACTGCGCCACCCTCCCCATCATCACCACCAAGGGATGAAGACAGGGAATGGGCTTGTCCATCCTACCCCACTGGCTTTCATTTAGGAGAGACTGCAGAACAGGGGCTGCTATTAGCCAGGGAGAGCCCAGCCTCAGACCTAACAAGTATCCACATTTATTACTGGCATTAATTACATTTTACAGTTTCAGAAGGGAAACGTTTCCCATGAGTGCTTCTTACCTAGATCTTCTCCAAGGCCCACAGCTTGTTTCATCGTATGTGTCTGTGCTGCACACTGGATTCTCACTCATGTCCCACACAGGTAGGACACAGGCACAGCAGCAAGCTGGGCAGTCAGCTACTAAAATCCCAGCCTCATTGGAAAGGCTGGGAGGTGGCAGCAGCACCAGGAGAGGGATGCAAAGTGCTCATGGTCCCAGCACTGCGTCACTGCAAAGTTAAGGAGGGATGAACACATGGCTTGAGAAAAACTCAATTTCAGGAGTGCATTTCACACCTCCCACTTCACCTCGGCTGCTCAGCAATGGGCAGTACCTTCAAAACCTATCTCAGACACAGCAGGCCAACACAATAAGCCCTTCACATGAAAGAGTTTAGTTCCCAGCACTTGCTGTAAATCTCTGTGGAATCCACTTGATCCAATACTACTTCCTGAGTCACCACCAAAACCAGAGCATGGCCAGGAATCTCATCACATTGCTGCTCACGCCAAGGCTCAGCTCATGTTCACTCCTGTGCACAAGGCATCTTCAGGCAGAGCATCACTTGGGTCCAGGAGCCCAGCCTCTCCTGCAGGGACCAGGGATGATCTCAGCCATCAGCATCCTCAAGGAAACCCAGAGGTGGCTCCAACACAGCATGGATGGGCAGATTGCACCCACATCCCACATTTCCCTGGATAATACACTTGCAGATTGTCTCTCTGTGCACTCACTGGGGATGCTATGCTCCCCCACCACAACCTTTCCCCAGCAGCAGCATGTGGAGCTCAAAACCTGTTGAAAACACCAGCCGGGGCCAGGTTTGGTAACTGATGCTGCTTGAGTGAAGCCAGTTTGCAACCACAATGGCCTTGACATATTCCACCTACCCACACATCTCAATTCAAGTGCAGTGAGATTTTGGAAGCATGCAGTCAGCTCACTAGGAAATGAAAGATTTGGAACACACCCCCGCCCCCCCCCCCCCGAAAAACAGAGATGGGAGATCAGGCTGTTTAAACCATTGAGCTTTCCTCTGGGCACAGGACTCCCGTGGGAGCTGGTGAGAAGGTGGTGGATCAGCAGGAGACTCCTGCCTGAACATGAGTAGCTGGTAGGACCAAGGTGGATTGAAGGCAAGAAGCAGGGACCAGGGATGGAGGCAGGGATCAAGGATGGAGGAAGACCCTGCAGAAGTGATAACACAGGGAGGTGTCCCAGGGCTGGCTACTGTCCACCTATGGCACAGTCGAAGTATCTCTGCATCTCCTGAGCCAAAGATCCCAGTACAGGGACCACGATGCTCCTGAATGACCGAGGCTGGGAACTAAGGAGCCAGGATTAAAGATCGGGCCTAAGTGGCACTGGGAAAAGCAAGAGCAAGAAGTGAGGCCAAGACAGAGCCTCCTGTGCCCACAAAATAAGATAAGCAGTGAGAAGCAACTGCTGAGACTCCTTTTATGCCCAAATTCACATCTCAATAGCTCTCGGTGCACATACCACAGCCACACTCGGGCTGTTTCTTCATTTTGGCTTCCTTCCCTCCAAGTAAAATCAGCCCAAATCCTGCAGCACATCTGCCAAAATCCACGTTCACAGCAGAAACAGTGGCTCAAACTCAGACACTGGGGCCCATGCCCTCAAACTGGAGGGCGTAAGAAGTGGCATTGTTAGGACAGGAGCATAAATGCAAGTATTGATTTAAACATAACTACTAATTTAACCCATTCTGGTGCTTTCCTGCATTCCCCATGTGTTCCTCCACATGACAAAGAACATTGTTTTAGACAAACTGCATGGTCAATCGCTGTGCCAGTCATCGGTCCCCAAATCCCTATGTGCTCAGGGATGGTTGACATAACCCCAGCTGCTTCCACACCAGCATGCACAGAGGGCATCTGCTGGCCTCAGAGGTTTTGCTGGGCAGACTGGGAGGAGGATTTGGCCACAGGAATTGGGCAGGGTGGCAGGTTACTGTCCAGGAATGTCCTTGAGAGCGAGAATGTGCCCAGAAGCATCACTTTAGCTGGAGTCATCAGTGATGCTGATACCAGATCATACCCCTCTGAGGGCTTGTTTCTTGCCACAGCTAAAAAAAACCAGGTTCTGGGGGTATTATTGCATACATATATACACATTATATGTATATATACATCTACCAATGGCTCCAGGAGGACCCTACTGGCTGCATGCACAGCATAGAGGAAAGCTGGTGGCCGCAATGCACCCAGAGATGCTGCCTTACTTTAAACTCCCGCTGAAAAATCCCTCCAGCACCTCTGTGGCTGCAGCCTTCCCATCTCAAAGCAGTGTAGGCAGGACAGAGGTGTTTTGGGGAGGTGTCCTCCCTAGACAGAGCAGGGAGCCAGTGGGAGATTGGGGCTGGGGTGCAGGAAACACCTGCCCCTAACCCAGCCCAGATTGAAAGCTTGGTGAACATTAACACTAACAAAGAGTCAGTGTGTTTATATCCCTCCTTCCTGTCAGAGTAGCAGTGAAGAGGGATTATTTTGGGCATGTTTTGTCACTGCTGGAGATGCTGGTGAAGGCCAAGAACGGTGCAGAGCTGTTGGGACAGCCCAGAGGTTACTGCCCCAGGCACAAGGCAATGCAGTGAGAGGTGCAGGAAGTCACTGCCAGCCCATTTACACAGGGATTGGGTTTAGCCTGCAGAATGTGAGGCATATCACTTGCCCAGAAAGACCCGGGGATTAAAAGCAGCATGGACTGCGATAACCTCTCCAAGCCACCTCCTATTCCAGCCCTGCGCTGCTCTCCTTCACCCCATGCAGCACTGGAGCTGAAGAGCCTCTCTGAGCGCTCACCCACCGGGTGCTTCACCCCTTACCATCCATCCTGCTCATAGACCAATGTCGCTGTCACCTGGACACCAGCATCACTGGGCACCTCTTCTAGCCCTCAGCCACAGTGTTTCCACAGAGCTTACTGCTAACAGCCAGGTACAACAGGAATGAAGAAGAAAACATAAGGCAGAGTTGCTCATTCCCCACTTGCTATCACACCATAAGGCTTGGCCACGTTAAGCCAACTCAATGGTGGTTTTAAGATAGACTGCTCATCCTCCCCATTTTGTCCCTGTAAATGATCTCCTTTCCCAGAGTTCTGGATCTGCTTTGTCCCCCCTCACTCATGTGCTCTCCCTGCTGATCTTGCAAGGAAAAGAAGTCCTTGCTGCAGAGGACTTCTGGACATGCCACGATGACCATGGATTTCAGACTGGGCTCACAAACACGCTGCAACCACGGGGAGAAGGTGCATGTGCTCTACTTGGCATCAAGAGCCCGAATCCATCCCTTGCCTTGGGCACCCATTCAGACCTAGCGGTTTCTCAGGGCTTCTTTATTTTACTGGATCGATTAAATTAAGAACATCCCTGTTAATCTGCTGTGCACTTGAAAGGGCTGAAGGCTCCTCCTCCAGCTGAGGGCAAGAGCCCCATGGCTGCCCTGAGCCCAGTGCTGGCTCCTGGCCTTGCTGGCGTGTCCCCCTTCTCCTCCTCATGGCCAAGTAGATAACAGGACAAGTGAGATCATAGAATCACAGAAACATAGAATCATAGAGTTATTTGAGTTGAAAGGAACCTTAAAAGATCTTCTAGTTCCAACCCCTATGCCATGGGCAAGGACACCTCCCACCAGCCCAAGGCCCATCCAAACTGACCTTGAACACTTCCAGGGATGGGGCAGCCACAATTTCCCTGGGAAACCTGTGCCAGTGCCTCACCACCCTCATTGTGAAGTATTTCCTCCTAATGTCTAATCTAAATTGCTCCCCTGCCTCTGCCTTTCCAGCCCTGCTCAAAGTATTTAATGAAGCCAGGCACTAATGAACTAGGCTCACAGGCCCCAGAGATGGGTTATTGCCATCTGAGGTGGAGGAAAACAGAGGTACAAGCAGGTGGAGCAGCTGACTGGTGACAGGGTACTTCAGAGCGGATGTAGGAGCTGGAGCTCCCTGCCCAGAGCAGGGAAAGGATGACAGGAAGATGTGATGGTGACCGTAGCTCTCTCATGTGGCTCCTGTGGCTGGAGAGACGGGTTTGCCCACATTTGGATGAGCATGGGGCACTCCCCACCCATCCCAGCCCCAACTCAGCCCTGAGTGACTCCAGGCAGCCGTTCCTCTGTGGCTGAAGCTCCTGACCTCAGGCACCACTGTCCTCTGCATCCTGCCCCCAGAGTTTTGCAAGATTCCAAATGCATCTGCTGGGGTGCAGAGTTGAAGGATTCCTGGGTCTCTTTGGAACTGAATTTCCTCACTTTGTGACTCACTAGCCCAGGCTCCTCAGTGCCACTTGTGGCTCTGTTTCACTTTGCCAGGGCAGCATTGCACCACTTCTTATCCATGAAGAAGACTAACAGTCTGGCAGCACATCTCACCCCGAAGGAGCAGCCTGACCCTGGCTGCAGACACATGCCTTTTGCCTCTCCCCACAGCATTTTTGGACCAATCTGTATGTTCTTGTGCAATGTGCATCCTCCTTCAATTCCCTTTGCAGCCAACAGGTCTCTCCATAGCTGTTGGCCCCATGTTCCTGCTGGTGGGATCACAGTAGATCTCTCTGGGTCTGCTGGCAGGGATGTGTACAACTGATAAATCACAAGGATGCAGCCTCTGTGTTGTGTGTTCTACAGTACTCACATCCTCACATGCACATTGATGGCATGCTAAAAATATTCACTTTTTCACTGATTAAAATTTTCCAGGAGAGCTGGAACCACAGCCCACACCCTATCTGTAAAGCCAGAGGTTTCCCCTCAACCCCCAAGCCCTGCCAGGATAACAGAGAACACTGAACAACATTTCTGGTATTTTGGGGTGGGTTTTTGTAATTTTAAAAACCTGGCTAAAATATCACCTGTTTTCACTGATTCATTTTGTGATGGTTGGCACCATCCCACAGCTGAGCTTGGCACTGCCGCACCCTGCCTTGCTCTCATGCCCTCACTGTAGAAGCTTGTGGGTGAGACGGAATGCTCCCGCTCCTCACTCAAAGCCCCATTTCGATGGTTTGGAAAATTAAACCAAGAAAATATGTTCTTAAACCAGTTCCTACCTGGTGTTGGGAAGCAGAGAGCTAACTCTGGCTTGGTGACAGCTCTGAATGATAGTTTTCTGGTGAACCTTTTAGGGGTGTCAGTTGTGCCAGGCAAAGAAACAATCTGAAGGATGCTCACACACTCCTAGCCACTAGCCAGGCTCCTCTCTGCCATTCCCAGTGCTCATAGCAGCCTTTTCTTTGCTCAACTTGGCTCTCACCTGCAAAGGAGGAGCAAGGGAGACCACAGAAGGTGTTTACACAACAAGGGGATGTCTCAGAGTAATTGGAGCCTTTGACAAACCCGAAGCTAAGCTGATACAAAGGACATGGCATCAGTGTGCTTTTCTTAATTAACACTCATAATTATTTGGGCAGAGTCGCTCTTAGGAGCTCTGGTCCTGGCTCAGCCCCTGCTGTCCTTGCAGCCCTGTGGAAGACGAACAAACAGGAGGGTTCTGCCCCAAACCCCTTCAGGTGAGAGGAGGAGGGTGAGTGGTGCCTGGGTAACAGCTGACTGTGGTGGTGGGCATGATGCACCCCGCCATGCTGTCCTCTCCCTGCTCGTACCGGTGATGGTCGGTTAGACCCCATCTGTCCTCCCTTTTCTTTTCTGAGTGCAGTCGGTGCCTCGGCCTCTTGTCAAAACCCAGATTCATCACAGCACATCTATTAGATTCTTCCTCCCCCCATGCGGGATGTCTTTCTGCTGACATGGCAATCATTTCCCTGTCTACGCACCTTGACAGCCCCAGGATTTCTCATTTCAAACCCTGGTGTGTCCCAAGGTGATTCCCAGCTCCTCCATTAACCCCTGGCCCTGCAGGACGGGAGCAGCCAGTACTGATGGATGCTTTGGTATCTATTCTACTGATTAGCAGACCTACCTCCTGTTTCCCCCCACAGTGCTTGCCATACCTATGCAGAAGAGCACTTAACCTGGATGCAACGGGTGTCGAGACTTTTCTTCTCCTTTCCTTCTTATCTTCTCTGCTGAGAACAATGGAGGCAAGGTTTGCAGAGGGAGGTACTATCTTTTTTTAGGCTGACTGAAATAATTAGAAGAAAAAACAGGCAGGCTGTTGGGTACATGAGCCCTCCAGCAGGCCTGAAATAGAAGCAGAAGTCTGCAAAGCTGAATACCAGTGGAGAACAATAGCTCTGAGTGTGACTGGTTGCGTTAACCAGTTCTGCCACCAAAGACCATTTCCCAGCTGCTTCCCTTGCACTAAGAATCTGCATCACCTCTCTGCCAAAACCTGCTGTCCTGAGACCATCCCAATGCCAGGAGCCACTGCTGAGGGTGCCACGATGCCATGTGGCCCTAAGCGTTGCTCCACATGGCCCAGAGTGCCATGATGGTTCTCATGAGGGCATCCCTCGCCTCTCTGCAACCTGTGCCCCGTCCTGCTGCTCCCAGGGCCCTGCCTGACCCCAGCCCCAGGGACACTGTCCCATCCAGTGCACCAGGACCCTCCCTGTCCCCGGGGACCCTCTGATTCCAGAGACACTGTCCCACCATGGGGTCTGGCCTGATCCCTAGGACCCTATCTGGTCCTGGGGACCCTGACTGACCCTGACTAATCCTGAGGACCCTCTAATTCTAGTGACACTGTCCTACCACGGGGTCTGGCCTGACCCTAGGGACCCTGCCTGACCCTGGGGACCCTGTTTCCAGGGACACTGTCTTACCGTGGGGATCAGTCTCGATCCCTTGGGACCTTATCCTGAGCATCCTGCCTGATTCTGAAGATCCTGCTGGATTCTGGGGACCATGCCTGATCCCGAGGACCCTCTGTTTCTGGGGACACTGTGGGGTCTGACCTGACCTCTGGGGACCCTATCTGACCCCGGGGACCCGGACTGACCCCAGGGACCCTCTGATTCCAGGGACGCTGTTCTACCGCAGGGGTCTCACCTGATCCCTGGGGACCTTATCTGACCCTGCGGACCCTGCCTGACCCAGGGGACCCTCTGATTCCAGGGGCACTGTCCTGTCACGGGGGTCTGGTCTGATCCCTGGGGACCTTATCTGACCCTGGGGACGCTCTGTTTCCGCGGTCACTTATCCTGCCCTGGGGTCTGACCTGTCCTTCGGTCCCCTGCCGTCCCCCCCCCGGCTCGGCCCCCCCGCAGTCCCGCTGCCCGCGGCGGGTGGGGCCGGGGCGGGGGCATCCCCGCCTCCTCGCTCGCGGCGCCGGAGCCGCCGGAAACCCGGGGCTTGCTGCTGCTGCTGCCGCTAGTGCTGGTGGTTCTGCTGCTCCGGAGAAGTTGGGGGGAAGACGAGAGCCGCGGGGACACGGCTCAGCTCGGCTGTACCCGGCATGCCCGCCCGCCCCGGCCCGACATGGAGCGAGTGAGTCGGGACAGGGGAGCGAGCGGGGGTCTGTGCGGGATCCCCGGGATGGGACAGAACTGTGTGGGATTCCCAAGATGGGACAGGGCTGTGCAGGATCCCGGGGATGGGACAGGGCTGTGCGGGATCCCCGGAGTGGGACAGGGTTGTGTGGGATTCCCGAGATGTGACAGGGCTGTGCGGATTCCCCGGGATGGGGCGGGATTCCCGGGATGGGGCAGGAGCCCCTCGCTGCTACTGCCAGCTGGGAAGCAGGGTGGAGGGCAGCACCGGCCACTTTTGGCTTTTTGGGGGTCTCTGCGGTTGCTGGGACATCCCGGCTTGGCCCGTGCTCTGCAGCAGGGGCAGAAATGGAGACCCAGAGGATGGGGGTCCCTTTTCCCCAGCAGTTCCCCCCATTGCCTTCAGTGCGTGGGAGCTGCTGGCAGTCACTGAGGCAGAGCATCCCGAGAGCTCTTTGGGTTTTAAACTTTCTAACCGGCCGGGTGAGGCTGGCGGGCGAATGTTGGCGCTGCCGGAGGACGAGTGCTGGCAGAGTCGGGCTTGTTCCAATGCCACGCTTGCTCAGGCCACCTTGTGCTGACTCTTGCTGGGGTGTTGCACTTCCGTACTGGAGCTGGGCCTCGGTCAGACCGCAGGCTTGGCCGTGTCCAAGCAGTCTGTCCTCCTTCTCCGTCTCTGCCTGGGATGGCTTTAACTCAGAAGGGCAACAGTGCTTTACTTTACTTTCTCACGTAGGTTTTCACGTCCGTGGGATCACACCCCAATAATCCATCCCCAAGCGGATTGATTAAGATGCCACGAATTTGTTAGCAAGTTAAACAGGTTGTTTTCTCCCCTCATCTGGCCACGCAATTATTTCTCCTTCCCTTTCTTAAATGAGGTTTTTCTGCTCGTGCACAAAGAAAGCTCCCGAGAGGGCAGACAGCTGGAGGACTTCAGGCCCTAGTACATGTGATGCCAGTAGCTGTGGCTTGTCTTCCTCCTCTGCCCCTTATTTCAGCTCCCAACGTCTTGTGGCAAGTATATGAGCTTTTATAAAACCATGGGTAGATGGCAAAGCAGCCCAAGTTGGTAGTGATCAAGAGTTATTATTATGCGCCGACATCCATTAAATTAATCCTCAGCAGAAAAACTGCTTCCAGCTGGCACTCACCAGCTGAAGGGGCTTCACATCCAGTCTCACGGAGGTCCCTAGGGTTTGGGAGCAAGGAGGGCTGCCTTCCCAGCACTGACCAACTGGCCCCTCTTCGTTAAAGATAAATGAATCCTCTGGTGATTGCTTGCAGGAAGGGACATCAGATGCAGTTTCCCAAGTTTCACATGTAGTTTCTGAAGTTTCACATGTGTCTGAGCAGTTTTATTTCCATTGAGGTGGTTTTGCTTCTGCGGGTCAGGGAGAAGTGGAAGTGCTGACAGCCAGGCTTGGAAGATAATGTGGGAAGGGAGAAAAAGAGTGGAGGTCTGGAGATGCAGTTTGTCTCCTGGGAGGTGTTCATCCATGTCTTGCTAGAGAGAAGCATGGGATAAATGGGCTACTTGCTTTAAATTAAATTACTGTAACTGTGCACTTGTGTGCATGTAGTTTGTAATTCAGATGTTGGGTTTTTTTTTTGTTGAAAGACATGAAAAGTACGTGGGTTTGTGGGCCCTTAAAAAACAGAGGTGGGGAGGAGAGAAATAACTGCCTAATTGTTAAATAAAAGCCATCCTGTTCCCTTAATTTGGCATCTCTGCTGAGCTGCAAAACATGAGTGTAAATCAGGCTGTAAGAGTGAAACTCATGTTTCAGTTCTAATGCCACTGTGATATAAATTGCAAAAATGACTTGTTTGGATTGGTTTTAGGAGTGATGCCTTTGGCATGAGCCAGCAAGGGATAACTCAGTTCTTCCCTCATTTATGCTGGCTTGCTTGGCTGATGCAAGTGGATTTTTTTCTCATGGATTTACATCAGCACCGGGAATGCATTCAGCCCAAGAACATCCTGGGAAGGATATCTCAGTATTTCTTGCAGAAGGAATCCCCATGTAAAGCTGAATTAACAACAGCAACTCATCTCTTCGTGCTGTACTCCAGTTTTAGCTGTGGAATCGCAGGCAGAGAGTGCAGGATGGACACATAACCCTGCTCTCGGTGCCCTTCTGAGGCCAACCTCCCCTCATTGATTCATGGCAGAGGTGGTGTGAACTGGCCGTAAAATTTATCCACAAAGATGTCAGGTACCGTCTCCAAGACTCTTCTTGCTTTTGCAGGAACAAATGGTCAAGTTGCATCATCTGGGGTTCTTTTACGCCTTTAACCTGCAGGCTAGGGATTACAGCAACCGCACCCCATCTTGCCATGTGCTGAGTGCCTGTGAGGTGGGAGCTGCTGACCCTGAGCCCAGCAGCTCAGGGGCCCCCAGAGCACGGAGTTGTAGCCGTCGCGCCTATCTTGTAGAGGGGACTGCACCAGGCAGCTCAAGCTCAGGTGACTCCCGTGCAGCGGCTGTTGTCATCTGCTGAGACCAGCACTCCCATCTCATCCTACCTCCTTTCCCCTGGGCTGCTCAGCTGGGGCAGGTGAGGGCTCGGATCCTCCCTGCCGATGCTCCCGGGTGCCAGCACAGCTGGGAAGTCCTGCCTGGTGTAGAGGGAACTCCATGCATAGCTCCTTCCTGGCAGGTGGCTCCAACCAGAGCTCCCAAGTGGCCTGGGGCAAGGGTGAGCTGCCAGGCTACCCTGCAGTGCCACGGGGAGCAGGAAGCCTGGGCTGCCAGGTGAGCTGTGCCCCAGCTCTGCCCTCTGCAGAAGTGCAGACATGAGCTCCAACTCCAACAAAAAATGGTTACTGGGGCAAGTTGTTCTTTCAGAGGTGGATGTTAAGTGCTGTGTCTTCACAGGGAGTACTTGTGTTTTAAAATAAGAAGAGGCAGGGTAGTTTTCTTTCTCTCTGTGGAACACCATGGATAGGCGTATCTGCTGTGTGATTTCCTTTCTGCTAGGTGAGGGAAAAGAGCAGGAAATATTAGTCTGCAAAGTAAAAAAAACTTAAGGAATCAAAACATTGGGTCTGGAGTCACTCAAATAAACCCTTTGTACAGCTATATCCATGCAAAACTGCTATGAGGGAGGTTCAAGTCCATGCCCAATTCTCTAAAAATGACATCAAAAGGGTGCTCGATCAGGAAACCAGCAGGTCTGTATTTGTGCAGCAATTGATGTTTGCTGAAGTCGCAGATTGCAACCGAGTACAACTTCCTGGCAACCTAAAAAGTCAAGTTTAAAAAAAAAGAACCACCAGGCCATACCCCTCATTTCCTGGAAAACTTTTTCATGCTCTGTCATCCTGTATCATGGCCGTTTCAAACGTGGCTTGGTACAATTGAAATAACTTCTACCAAGGGCACCAAGGATGTTATGAGTTTCTGCCTGATTTTCTTTTAGGTGATAGAGGGTTTATCTGAGTTTCTTGTTCCTAGGTTGCACTTGAGCCTACCTGCAAAGCCAAGCCTCTTCCCAACCTTAGCAGGGATCAGAATAAATGTGGGTGCATGGGATATTTAATCTGTTTTTCCTCTTTTTATGGGTGCGAGTTTCCTGTTTAGGATAACAGCTCACCCTGATGGCAGCCACTGTCCAAGGGCGTATTCACTAGGACTCTGGTGCATGAAAACAGATTCATTAGCAAGGCTCTCCTCCAAATTTTTTGAAGCTCATCCATACACTCTCGCTGTGTTCTGGCCATGGGAGTGTCCGGCTCCAACTCCCTTCCATGCATATGGGATTTTCTCGTGTTATGAAATATGAGGTCTGAGCTCCAGCTGCTCCAGTTTGCTTTGTTTGGGGTTTTTACCCTACAAGAAAGGGTTTCATTCAGCAGCTAGCAAGTTGCATTTGAGTATGGTTGGGACTCTGCCTTTGTCATACATCCTTGATTTGTGCAAATGTGCTACCTTTCTGCAGCAGGATTACTGTTACTACAAATAGGGACATGAAGGAAATGAAGTCTGGCAGGACAGTGGGGTTCCTGGGAGGAGGCTGGAGGATTTGGGGTTGGCCTCTCCTTGCAAGTCACAAGATTGGCTAGGTGTTTGTGTAAGGGGATTTGGCTCAGTGAGGGATTCCCCTCGCCTTGCTCTGGGGAAAGAGGCTTATTTGAGGGGTCCACGGGATGTTTGGAGCAGTGGGGCACTCTGAGGGAAGTAAATGGGGATTCTGCCTTTTTGAAGGCTCTTCCAGCACAGCAGAGGGGAGGAAAGCTCACATATTTAACCAAATCTGCTGGTGAAGGAAGTCAGCTAATAAGCTTGACTGTCCCTGCTCCCTGTCTTAGGTTTCCTGTCTCTGATGAGAATATTGATATTGGATATTTCTGGTGTTTTTTTCGAAGCAGGAAAACCATGCATCTCATGATTTTTACCAGGCCTGGAAAGCCAGCAGCCTCCCAGTGCAGGATGCTGGGGCTCCCTGTGCTGCTGCGGGTGGATGAGAGCAGGCTGTGACAAATAGCAAGGAACTAAAGGCAGGATAACACTCGCCCCTGCTTGGGGCTGCCTTCTCTGCTGGTCCTTCCCTCTGCATACAAAATACATAGAAGCCTGCTGGGAATATATTAGTGCAGATGTGATGAAGTCCTGGTCCTTGTGCTGTGGATTTGCCCATGGGATTTAGTTTGGGGGCAATGACCAAATGCAGAAACCTAGAGGAGGAGCTTACAGAGGTGGTCATGGACTGAAATATGAGTGTTGCTACTGATGCCAGCAGGATCCGTCCCACCAACATTCATCTGAGAGCTTGGGGGCCAAAGCAGAGACAGGAGTGCTTGTTTTCAAGGAGTACTTGGCGCCCAAGTGAGCAGGGAGTACCTCCACAGAGAGCGAAGCAGAGAAACAAACAGAGACTTGCTACTCTTCCAACAGTATGCCCAGGGGTGGCCGGGGTCTGTGCCCCCTCCCCAGCCCTGTGGCACCTCTAAGGTGGGAGCCAGTTGAGTTTTCCTCCAGAAGATGCCTGTCTTCTCCTTTGTGATGTGATGGGAACTATATGTGGCGGGTGCTGAGGTCTTGTCTGGGCAGGCTTTCTGCTGACCTTCATTAAATGGATGGAAGGTGCTTTTGATGTAATTCCCTCTCCTTTCTGTCCTTGCAGGATACAAAGGAGGAGGTCTCAGAGAAACCAAAGTGTGCTCCAACTGCAGAGAAATATGGCTGGATTAAGAAAAGCAGCGGGGGACTCCTGGGATTGTGGAAGGATCGTTACATCCAGCTACGGAAAACACAGCTCGTGGTCTTTGAGGATGAGGTATGGTCATAGTTAATGGCCTTGAATGATGGGCAGAATCAGGCTCTTGGTGACACACGTTCCTGTGTTTTTCACTCTTCTCTCCAGCCCATTTCTTTCAAAAGGACTTCTCCAGTTATTGCTGGGAAGGGTAAACGCTATCACAAAGAGACAGCAGCTGCATTTTAGTATATATTATATATCACAAATATTTTAGCCAGTAAATATTTTGACAGTACCGTTGCCAAAGAAAAAAATGGGGGCAGGACATCCTGTGAGGAGGCAGAGGGAGTAAAGCTTTGGGCGGAAGCAGGATACATGCTCTGCTTTTTTGGTGTTTAGAGGATAAAACTGGATTGTAGCAGTCTGACTTCCCACCTGCCGCTTGAGGGAATGGCAGGCAACCTTGCGGCTGTTTGGCACCCCTCAAGCAGCTCAAATTGTTGCTAGCCAGACTCTTCAGGGTTTTCTTTTAGCCTCCAATGGATGCAGGGTGAGATTGTGAGTGCTTGCTGTCCTCCTTAAGCAGGGACACAGTCTGCATTTGGCTCATCCTTTCCTTTTACTTGAGCCAGTAATGAGCAAAGAACCCCTGGGAGCCTTGTCCTGGACTTTCCTAGATAAATTGCTTGTCTTAAGTTCATGGCTTTGTTTAGAGCTGTTTCCAATCAAATGAGAAATAAGAGGCAAGCCAAATCTGTCCTACATCTTCATGCAAGAAGAACGAAAAGTGCAGGGCTGATCCTGCCGGGCTGCAAAGGTTGCTCTTCACTGGATTGAGCCCTCAGTACCTGGGCTGGAAGGGGCTTCTGCAAGAGCAGAGTTTGCCCCAAAGGTTAGAAATTACAGTGCAGAGCACAAGCTATGACCCAGAGAGGTTTGAGATTAGGCATGGGTAAGTGTAAGCCCTGCTGGTGTGTGGTGGCTGCAAGTTTGTGTGCTTGTTGGGATGGAGGAGCATTTCTCACTGCATGTCTGCCCACGGACCACATGCCTGTGTGGTGTCTGACACAAAGGGATCTGGGCCATTTGTGAGCATCAGGTACAAACCCAAAATGCTGCAAAGCTTCTGTGCAGTGTGTCAAGGGAAGAAGAATGGGGAAATGTTTCAGCAGCTACATTGCTGTGATGGTTTCAGGAACAACGGGGCTGACAAACGAGTTTGGTTCTCTTTTTTAAAAAAATGCAATTGCATAATAAAAAAGATTTGTTATAAACAGCTGAGGTTAGAGGGTATTACCTCCCTGCCTTATGCTGAGCCCTTCTGCTCTTCCCAAATCGCAGAGCTTTCTAGAGGTGTTTGTTCTCAGTTTTGAAGTGACATGAAGAGTGCAAGAACAATGAAATGGGAAGTCAGTGTCGGGTGATGAGCAGCTTGGAAGGCAGGCAAAGTGGTGGGGTTTTCTGCTATGCAGAGAGATGCAACTTGGTCCTGCAAAGCGTTGACTCTCTGCAGATTGCTTCCCAGTGCCCTGGACACCTGTTGGCTCCAGCTGAAGCTCCAAGAACTCACAGATACAAAATGTATAGACATGATGTAGAGTTGTTTTAAAGGGCATGCCTTTAAAAACAAGATACATGGAGGCTCTCGTTACCACAAGGGAAAAGGAGGCTTTTAAAGTGAGATTAATTTTCACAGACGTTCAGAAGAAGGAAAAATCCTAATCATTTTAAGGGTTATTTTATTATCTCAACAAGGAAAATGGCATTTGTAGCAACTGGGCATAATGTTTTCTGGTAGCCTGCGGATGGTGGTAGCATCCTGTAATAAATTGCGTCTGTAAGCTACAGTAGCTACAAGGTCTCATTATTGTAAATAAGGGATCATGTTAATATCTATAGGCTATTAAACTGGCTTACAGTGAAGTCAAATGTCTTAGGAGAGGAAATTACTGCAAAATTATCTGGTAGCACAATAGGATAGCATATGATTGTGCACACTGACTACAAGGAAACTAAAGGAGATGGCAATTTTCTGCACTCAGGAGGGATCCCGTTGCTGCAGAATTGAGGCAGTGCGTGTTTATTACTGTATTTATCTTCCTTTAATGTGAGTTAGGGCAGTGTTGCTGTCTCTATCTAAAAATTGGGGAACTGAGTTTTTGAGATGAGGAAGGCCTTGTCTGGTGTAAAAAGGAGTCTGTGGTGCAGTGTGTTATGGTGGCTTTTATTTCTGGAGCTCAGGCTGCCCCATTCCCCACTGGACCTTCTCTACATACCTGCCCTGCTTTGTGTGACCCTGGCGATGGATGCAACATTCCACACCATCATCAGACTGAAACATGTTAAAATTGCTCAGTGCTTGCTGAATCGGAGCCCTAGGAAAAGAAAAGAGATAAAACGTCAGGCAACAGAAATACCAGCATCTTTCCTTATGTATCCAAAGTTAGACCTGCATGAGTTAAACGGGAGGGAGGTCAGCTTCCATCTGGGAGGGCAGGTTTAGAGGCTGAGTATTTCAACTGCTCTGAGCCCATCAGATTTCCAGGAACTGAGCTAGTGTTTTGTACACATGGTGGTTTTTATCAGTCCCTCGCGTGTTCAAGCCCTTCATGAAGAGGTGCTGCCTTTAGCAGTTGTTTTATAGGCAGGCACGTTTGTTTGTGCAGTTGCAAGAGGCTGGCTGCACTCGTAGCTGAGGTTTGTGTGTGCAAAACAAGCGCAGAGAGGATGGCCGACACATCCTCTGCAGGCAATAACTTTGTACTGTGTCACTGGAAAGTACAGTCTGAGCAGAACACAAATACATTTATCATCACAGAATCATAGAATGACCTGAGTTGGAAGGGACCCACAAGGATCATTGAGTCTAACTGCTATCATCAAGAGCAATCTCTTGGAATGTGCTCCTGACCTGTCCTGGGAGTGTGTTTCCCATACTGCGTCTGTTAGTCAGACTTTGGGTTTGGTTTAAGGCAGAGCTGCCTCCCAAAGGCAAATTGCAAACAGCTATTGTATTACCTGGAGCAGATGGGGGTGAAAGTCATCCCACTCAGCTTCATGTTTCTTTCAGCGGATGTGAAGTGAAGGGAGATGGATTTCTTGTTATCTGCTGCACCTCCATCTACAGCACCTCCATCTACAGCACCCTACGCCTGTACCCACACAAAAACTAAGAACCAAGCAGGCAGGTTATTTTCTAACAGGGTTTCTTGTGTTCTCTCTGCATATTCTTGCCAGAATAAACATTAAGCCTTACAAAACTACAGAGAGCATCCTAAGAACAGGGGATTCTGTGCAGAGAGACTACACAGATCAGTATCAATCACTCCATGGATTAAAGAGCATCAGTCTTGGAATGATTTTTTTTTCCCACTAAACAGTGCAGCTGGTGCTTCGAGATAGATTTTTTGCTGTGTTTTTTTTTTTTTTTTATAGTGTGTTATTTGACAGGGAAAGCTACTAAGCAAAACATCTTGTAGAGACTGGAGGATCCACTCAGCATTTAGCAGTCATGCAGTTAACTTGTGCATTTTGCCCCTGGTAAAGTGATAGTAATGCATATCCAAACGTGACTTATTAAAGCACTTTGAGATACTCAGATGGAGTAGTAAATTATTATTTGAGGCAGTCTAGACATTTTGCACTGAATGGGGGGTCACAGCCCATAAATGCGTGTCAGTGGAGAGGTCTTTGCTGGAAATTATACCTTCATAGAAATAAAAAAATCTGGGTCTTTTTTCCACCCCTTTTAACAACTTTTCATTAAGGAAATGATTTGCCAAGTGTGATTCTTTGCTTAAGCATGTGCATTAATGTGTTTAGGTGTTCAGTAATTTTCTTCCTAAAGGACAAGTTTACAGACATACATGTTTAAATCGCAGCATCTGCTCCATGACTAGCTAATGGAATTGGTTTTCTGCATTAAATCATGAATGTAGGAGTTTCTGTATCAGGATTTTAAGCATCTTATTGATTGCCCCTTACAGCAAGCACAAAAGCAATTTAAAAAACAAGCCCTCAAATCCATAGAGGAAAAAAGAAAGGTAGGCTGAAGGGAATTCCCTGCCTTGATCCAGTGCAGCGCCATGGGACAGCACTGCAGCGCCAAGGGACAACACTGCAGCATGCAGATATGTGACCACTGAGTGAGGACTCAATTTTTGCGTCTCAGGATGATGTAAAAGGGTTGCTTTAACTTCTTTGGGAGTGGGAGCTTGTTCAGAATACTTTTCTGAGACCAATGTATCGGGGCAGAACTCTGGAAGCAGTCTCGTCCCTGTGTGGTGCTGAGCATCAGTTGTTGGGACCTGGAGACCTGCAACAGGGTCAAGCCCTTCGGTCTTTATCTTAGCGGTGCAGGGCAAACATAAAGGATCTCTTTGTGACCCAGGTAAGCTCACAGAGAGGAGATGGCCGTGTGCCAAGGGTAAAAGAGAAACAAAAGCCCCATTCTGGCCCTCCCTGAACTCAGATGCTTTTCCTTTGCCTCAGACGAGGAGTTTTCTCATTTCTCTGACTGCTTTCTTCTGTGCCCTCCCTGAAGAGGATAACTTCCTTGAGAAGTTTACGTTTCTGAGATGAAGGAGCTATAGCTTTCACAGTCAAGCCAGTGGCCCTGGGGGGCAGGGTCCTCTATGTCCCCATCCTTGCTGCCTTGTTCCCATAGTTCCCAAAGCCTCCCCAGGGAGGAGAGGGCAGTTGGATGCCAAAAGGCAATGCCATGGTGAAATCCCAGCTCTCCACCCTGCCAAGTTCTTCTTGTCCCCCAGCTCAGCGCCCTGCTGTTCTTAATTGGAGGACGGCTTGCACAGGATCAGAGGGAAGGATCCCCTCCAAGAGGCAGGAAGAGTGGTGTGGACAAGGAGGGTGTCATGAAGCTACTCTTGGGATCAGGGAGGGCGTGCAGGAGTCTTTGTGCTGGTCTTTGATTGGAGTGCTGCCAATCCGCCTACATCCTGAGCCCAGCAAACTTTCTCGTTGGAGCTGGTAACCACACCGGCGATTCAGCACTGCTGTGATTTGGGCGGTCATCCACCAAAGGCCAGGATGAGATCACCCGTCCCTGAGGCATGTATTCCTGACCTCACCCTTCTCTGTCATTTGTTGGCCACTGAGGGGTTATTATTTCCATCCCTGTCCTTTTGCAGTGACATTGCGATACCAGAATTGCAGCAGGAGCCTTGTCCTTCAAAGGGCTCAGTAATGTCAGCAGGATTTTATCTGCTAGGTTTTAGGTTTGGGCAGGATTAATCTCCCCCTCCTAGTATATGTTTTCCCAGTTCTCTGGTCACATTCACCTACTCAGTGTTAAATGTCATAAACAGTAATATCATTAAAATAATAAAACTAAATTAGATCCAGACATCCCTCAGTGGCTCAGAACTTGCTCTGTGTACCAGCATCAGCTCTGCCGGGCCCCCATCTCCAGATAGGAAGGTTAAAAAAAACTAAACAGAGCCTGAGCTCTGCACAACGACTTAAAAGTCAGTCGGTAAGGGGAGGAAATTCCCCACAGCCCACTTCCTTCTGAACTCTCCATTCCCTGCCTCCAGCCTCGAAGCAGCAGCTTCCTGGCTACAACACATTTCCTCATCCCTCACCCCCTCTCTGCTACAGGAATTGCTAAATACAAACTCATAGTGATACGGGAAGCTGCCTAGGGAGTGGAGCCTGAGCTGGGGATGGTCACGGTGAGTGATTTTGATTTAGGATGGTAATAGATTGGTTCATGAGGCATGCTGACCATAGCACTTTACCGGCAAGAACTGCTCCACGATTCTCACTGCTTATTTGCAATACTTAGCAAAAGGCAGCTTTGGACTCTTCTGGGCTACTGAGACATGAAGAATATTATCTACCCAGCGTTACACTGTGATTCCTATTAGGGATTCTGCTCCGCAGCTGAACTGAGCCGTGCACCACGTGTGGAATTTTAGTTATGTTACTGGGAGAAATGAGCCAAGATTGCAGCCGGCAGTCATCAGTGGAGATAGACCAGAGATAAATATTCCCCACTGAGATGTTGGCCCTGACAGTTTTGCTGGCTATACAGGACCATTATTTCCAATCTCAAGCATTTTGACAGCTTAGAGCGTGGCTGCAAGAAGAGCGCGTTCCAGTTGCACGTGGCTCCCACTGACCTTGCTGAGGCTTAGCACGGTGTCAGGACTTGGCCCGTATCTCCACTCTGCCTTGGGCTTCCTGGGGGGCTGCTTGGACCATCCTGATGCTTGCACTGTCTTCCCTGTGAAAGAGCAGAATAACATCTGCTTTCATTGTGGGGAGGAGGTAGTGTCACCAAGCTAAAGTGAAGCCTGGGGAGCACTCTGAGATCATGCCAGGAAGGCTCATAAAAGTGAATGATGTTATTCCTCCTTCCCGTGCCATGACTGACAGCACATTCTCAGCCTGTGGCTGAGGCAGTATGATGGACAAAGATCTTCCTACCTTGTTTCTGGCTGGAGAACCCTGAATGAGGCCAACAGAGATGGTAGAAGTTGGTGTTAGTGTCCACAACATGTTATTTGCTCAGCCACTGTGGACTGCTAGCCACAGATCAACTTGTAGCTTAAAGACTAGGGTGTTTCCGTAGTGAGATGCCAGCCTGATTTATGGGGGGCTTGCTCTCTGCACATAGGTTATTTTTAAGGCAGAAGAGCTTTTAGGCAGATGCAAGGAGAAGACATGCAGAGGTTGGTGGTATATGACCGATTTCAATGCCTTCTATTCGTAATAATGTTTCGTTCCCTCTCTGCAGGATGAACAGAAGTGCATAGAAACAGTGGAACTGGAGAGTTATGACAAGTGCCAGGAACTGCGTGCACTACTAAAAAAGAAAAACCGTTTCATTTTAATCCGCTCCCCGGGTAAGAAGGTAGGATTGCCTTTCTCATCACCTTCAAGTCTGCTAACTCCAAAATGAGTTCCCAGGCAGCTGCAGCCAGAGCAAATGAAAGGGTCTGAGATTCAGCTCTTTGGCGCCTGGGAGAAATGACCTGCAGCTGTGAATGGTCTACAGTGTGTAAGGAGGAGTGCTCCTGTCTTGTAGAGTTTCTTCTTGTGTTAGGGAAGAGTCTTTCTGCCACTCAGCTTTTTCCTCTTGATATTTTTCCTGCCTTATAATTTTCTGTCTTCCAGTACTCCCTGAGCAGTGGAGACTCACCATTCCCTGTGGTTTCCCCGTATGCTCTGAGTGAAGAAGTATCCCTGTCTCAGATGCACATGCTGTAGCTTTGCCTGAGTTCCAGTGAAATCAATGATCCCAATCCACGTACTGAGACAGTGCTTAGAGTTGGAATCATTGATCTGAGAAAATCCAGTGCAAAGTTACTTTCAGCCAAACAGTTCCTAGGAGAAAAAGAGTTCATAAACCTCCACGTCTTTAGCATCATGCATAGCATCTGGGTAGAACCAAAACCTACCAACCAGGCTGGTGTTACAAAGTTCTGCATTCACTGACTGTATGCAAGGACACACTTGATTGACTTCCTATGTAGATTAATCATCACTACACATCTTTGGAAGTTCTTAGCTCCTACTTACATGCTTATTTCAGCATCTTTATGGGCTAGGATGATTCTGCTGTTACTCTGAGGCACTGCGCTTTGACTTACATTCTAATTTAAACATGATTTTATTGGCATCAGACATCTTACTAAATCTGAGAGATCGTAAGGGACAAAACGTATTAATTTCCATAAGAATGTGAAAAGGCAAAAATACCAACTTGCATGCATTCCCTCATCTCCATTTTGTTTAAATAATTGGAGATTGTTTAGTCATTGTTGTCATTATTGCTTATTCTTCCGCTCTATTCACTTTGTGTTTATTTGTATAATAAGACCCCAGCTGAGTTCAGAGCATCATTGTGCTAAACTTCATTCAAAACAACAAAACAAGGACTGTCCTACCCCAAAAGACTCACGTGGACCAGGGTGAGGGTGGAAAGAGAAGTGAATGACGTTCATTTTGCATGTTGGTGCAGTCTGTATAAGGGAGAAAGGTGATATTAAGCACCATGTACCAAAGTGATGATAGCCTAGAGATTTGCACCCTGGGCTACTGAGCTCCTGCTCAGCACCAGATCCAAGAGCAGTGAATCTCACCAGTCCAAATGGAGGTTTAGCATTTGTTTTGTAATTTAATTAATCAGAAGTAATGTCAATTTTAGATTGAAAGTAGCAAACCCTGGCAGGCTTGTTGTGTTTTCTAGGGGTTGGCTTAATAACTACAAGCTATCGCTTAAAGGTTTATTCCTAGTACTTACAGCAGTTATTCCAGGACTTAAAGGGGGCCTACAGGAAAGCTGGAGAGGGGCTCTTGACCAGGGAGTGCAGGGATAGGATGAGGGGGAACAGTTTTCAGATGAAAGAGGGGAGATTTGGATTAGGCAGTAGGAAGAAATGTTTTCCTGGGAGGGTGGGGCACAGTTTGCCCAGAGAAGTCGTGGCTGCCCCATCCCTGGGGATGTTCAAGGCCAGATTGGATGGGTCTTTGAGCAGCCTGATCCAGTGGGAGGTGTCTCTGCCCATGGCAGGGAGGTTGGAACTGGATGGGCTTTGAGGTCCCTTCCAACCCAAACTGTTCTGTGATTCTAAGTGTACACCTATTCCCCGGGAGGCAAGTAAAATCTGTGTGCTCAGAGATGGGTGGCATAGTAGGGTTTATTATTATTTGCAAGTACGTTACTTTGAGAGAAGCATGTAATAGCTGCAGATGTGTCTGCGCTGCTGCATAAATCAACACTAGGCATGAGACCTGTTCCTAAAACTTTCATTCCTTGCTAGGAGAAAGTTATGCCCAAACTGTGCCTCAAAAGGGCAGCTTTGTCATTTTGGCATGCTGGCAAGTTTACAGCTCCCCTGTTTCACTTGCCACTGATTAAATGGAGACTTAGAGGCTACGTTTTTATACGGCTCTTTTGGTGAAAGGAAAGGCTTTTATAAATGAAAAATTCCCTGTTTGTAGCTCCCCTCCCACCCTCCTTTTAGCTGGGAATCTGGTGAGGGTGTTGACACACATCATATACTTTGGCAGATGTTAGAGCAGGCTTCACTTAGAAGGCCGATGTACACAACTGTCCTTCTGCTGTTTTGAAATTGCAGCTGTGGCGATATGTATCAGCTAAACATTTTCCATTTGGGAAGCTTGCTGCCATCCACAGTTTAAAACCACCCTGTGGGCTGCCTTGCCAAACCCTGCCAGATCTTGCTAGGTTTTTTTTCCCCCACTCTCCCAAGTACGATGCTGAGCAATGCAGAAAGCCAGTGAGATTGTGGGACTTACGAACAAACTATAAAAGGCCATTTCTGTTTCAGGAGTTTCCCTATTGAAAAAAAAGAGAGTTTAACTGTAGGGGAATCCAAGTGTAAATCTTGGATGGGATATTCTTCAAGAGCATGAATCAGTCAGTTAAAACTACTCTGTAGCAAGAGTTGCATCCAAATAAATAAGTTGCCTTGCTAAACACTGGTCTGTGGTGGGTGTACTCCACATTCTGCTTGCCCTGTTCACAAGGATGACATTTTTATTAAGCTCTGATGAAATGAGAATGTCATACAGCTGCAGTGGTGTGGAGCTGAAATGAAGTGTTGCTGGAAGTGTTGCTGGAAGTGTGCAAAAGACCACTTCTGCTTAGAAATCTCAAATGGTTTGTTCATCCGCAGCAACTAAATGAAAGCTGTTAGATGCAGGGAGGTGAGTTTGTAAGAAAGGGCAGCAGAACTTGTCCTGGAGACTTTAAAATGTACTCACAATGCAAAAAGCAGTGCAAATAATGCTTGGTGTAACTGCCTAGAGACTACAGAGTTTGGCACAAGTCTGGTATTCAGCAAGTCTGAAAGCCTTCAGCTGCAGGGAACTCTTAAGAATGGGAAGAAGGAGGGTGGTAGTAAGGGAAAGAGTCTGTGAGTAACCACTGAAGCTCCCCACGCGTCGTTTCCTAGCACAGCCAGGCACAAACTCCACACCTGCAGTCAGGGGTGGAAACTTCCATTGCTTATTTTTCCCTTAGTGGACTTGGAAGGTACTTGTACCTGCCTTTACCAGGGTCTCAGCTGGAAGCTGCAGTAGATTGCAGTGAGGCACGTTTGTCCTGTGCATGGAGGAGTCTGCTCCTGGAGTCTGCCAGTTTGGCAAAGATGCTGCATTATTCCTAGGGATGAGGTAGCTCTTGGTTTAGCTGCAGAAAACCACAAGAATCCCCTAACTGACAGTCCCTTGGCTTCCATTTTCCCCTCCGTGATCTAAGCTGACAAAGTCATGTAGAAGAAGGCAGGAGATGACCTCACATCTGGCAGACAGACTCTAGTGCATGCTTGGTGATGTTCCTGACCCAGCTTTGCTCTGGCTTCTGCCGGATGTGACCATCCCATACCAAAAGTAAGCAGAAGAGAACACAATCCCACACCTAATGCAGCCATTCACAAGCAGGTCACAGTCTGGTTAAGCCCAGCCCCACTCGACTGAACCCAACACCAGGCTTTGCACTGGAACAGCTGAGAAGCAAGCATAAGTTTCTATCACCCACGTCTGCTGCAGATCAGCAGCATGTAGGAGAATGGCTCAGCAAAGAGCTAGTGTTGGTAAAGGTCTTCAACTGTAGCTATACAGTTCTCCAGAGCTTGTCTGTTAAATTATTTAGTGCAGATACAACAGGCTGACCCCAGGAACAGTTCTCTTTCCTGGAAAGCAGGGTCAGCATAGCCATAAGACTGTCACTGCTTGAAGAGACTTCTGCAAGGAGACATGGAGCAACTGAGGAGGCTGTGCTCACTGCCATCACAGACAGTGACCCGTGTGGGAGTCTCTTGCCAGTGATTCAGCAGGAGCTGACTGGCCGTGCTGTGTTCTGAGTTAGCTGACAGTAAATTGCGTTGTCTGTATTCATGGCTTACAATGGTCACTATCACATTAGGTTTAGCCATGACAGCTTTTCCTGGCACACCAGCCTGCTGTTTGTGGCATGACTCAGTCTCAGCTGGCTTAGCAGGAAGGAGAGCAAATGTGACTGCTGCTGCCATCTTAGATTTGGTGCCACTGACTCTCTGACTTGAATTGCTACTGGAGAACAATCGTTGCTTAACATTTTGTGGGGGATACCCATCTTCAGGTGCATCCTCTGATATCTGTTAATACTCAAATGAGTGAAAATACAGACAAGATAAATTCACTTGTTTCTTGTTTGTAGAGGACCTGGGGGTCTCAGACTCATGTACAGAGACCCAGTGGCAGGCAGGCCTGAGACCCAACTCCTCCAGCTCCTTCTTACCTCTTCTTTGCAGTTGTCTGCTTTATAGGGAGCTTCCCTGCCACTGTGGGTTAGCCTCCTCTACCCCCTTGCTGTAGCCGAGGATGTGAGCCACAGATGGATGCAGACAGACAACAGACTGCGAGGCAGCAGAGAGTCTCTGGCTGGCAGCATCACGAGCCCCAGCCTCAGAGCCACAGCAACATGACCTTGGTTTTTCGAACAAAGATAACTGGGTGGACTGGGAGGAACCTGCCGTGAGCCTTGAGGCTGCCCCTCTGTGCCACAGCCACAGGAATTGGTGCAGGCAGGGAGCAGGGCTGCATTGGCTCGAGTCTGGCACTGCCTCTGCTGCCCATCGCAGGGAGCAGGGTCCCATGCAGAGTGCTGCTTGTCCTCCCTCGCTCAGCCCTTCCAGAAACTGGAAGGCTCTTTCTGCTGCTGCCTTGAGAGGATCTTTCCATAAGTTCCTTTTCCTCATCGTCCATGTTTGTGGCTGGAGTGGTAGGTCAGCGTTACAACATGTGGCAGTGACTTGCGTGCTGGAGGGACATCTCAGCTTCTCATGAATGATGAACCATCACCCCAAGGCTTCGCTCTGCTCTGCCACAGGGTTGCTGACACCAGTGCTTACCCACAGTCTCAGAGGCTTTATTTAGGGGCTGGGAATGAGGCAGAGAAAGTGGCATTGGAAGAGGAATCTTGCAGTGAGGCAGGAGTCTTTCCCTTGAACAACATGTACAGAGATTTCTAAACCCTAGTGCAGGCTGCCAGGTCTTTGCCAGGCAGTGCAGCAGCTCAGCTGCTCACAAGTAGAGCTCTCTCATAAGCTTTTATAATCACAAAGCTTTGGGGCAAAATCGTTTCCAAACAAAAACAGTTTTTAAGCAGACATAAAAACAGGCCTGGTTGGACTAAAACAAAATCTGGCTGTCGCACTGTTTTGGAGCCTTGCCTTCCCTTAGGTTCCCTGGTTAGTGCAGCCCTTCTACACTGCAGACAAAGGGCTCTTTTTCCCGAGGGCTGTGCTTCGGGCCCTAGCCTCTCTTCTGAGATTCCAGGAAACATACAGCCCCATCACCTTATGTCCAAACTAATGGAATAAATAGTCTTCCCCAAATTGCTTCTTAACTTCTTTCTTGCCATGCTGGTTGTGAGGGTCTGGCACTCTGTCTCTGTGATGTGCAGATGTAAAGCCATGGCATTGAAGCAAGGAATAAATGCAGAAGGGAAGGACAGTCAGTTTCTAGTTAAACAGACAGAGAGTAAGGAGGTCAGGCTTTCGTTCTGCTGAATTTCTAATGGCGTCTTCAGAAGTTGCTGAGACCCAAACCAGTTTCTGCTTTGTTGTGCCATAAACAAAACAGGGAACTGGTAAGAGCATTTGACTGTAAGTCACCATTAGCTTCATCACCCTCGTTTTATATAGTCCCTGTTTTATGTGGACATTGTTGTGATTTCAGAATGTGGGAGCTCATTTACAAAAAGACTGGGACAACAACTGCTCTTGAAACAAATGTGAGGCTGCAGGGTACCTACAGGATGTTAAATACCTGAAAAAACTATTCCAAATGAGACCTGCTAGTATGTGTTGTGGATGAGCCTCACCTCCCCACCTGCAAGAGGTGGATAATTTCAGTTGCTCTGAAAAGTTATTTGTGAAGCCTCTAGATTATTGTAGTAATAAGCAGCAAAGAAAAGATCATTGGGGGAATCTGTAATTCTGTTTTCAGGGCAGGTCTTCATCAGAGTGCAATCCGTAAGATGTATTTACCCATGAGGATAAAACACACGATAGGATACATAACATATTGTTATAACTTATTGTTATAGGATAAATAACCTGTTGTTCCTGCTGCAATCAATAAGAGATTCAAAACATCAAACACAGTCACAGGACTGCCCTGGAGGAAGGGAAGAGCTGGCTGAAGGGAGAACAGGCCATACAATCATCCATCACTCCCTCCATATTTGTGTCCCATGCTTCTTGCCAGCTCCATCTTGTCTGTCCAACTCTCCCGTTCTTCTTAGGATTGCTGTTCAAACCTCAGAAAGTGTATGTCTGTAGCGTTCACTGCTCTATTTCTTCATTTGCAAACAGAAGATGTGCCTCATCACATCCATGCTCAGCTGAATGGGTTAGTGCAGCCAATGTCAGAGCTTCAGATCCCTGTATCAGTTCTGTTCTGCAGAGCCGCAGGAACAGGGAAGTAGGCAGAGCCTGCTGCCTGCAGCCTTCCCATTGCTTGCAGGCTGGGGGAAGTTGGAAAGAAAGTACTTTATTGCATGTAAACCAGTGCAAAATGACTTGGACTTTCAGTTTGACACACAGTGTGGCTCTAAGAGCTATTCTGAGTGTTTTGCAGAAGGAAGAAACTCTTACTTTCTTACTACTTTAGCTACTAGTTGCAAAAATAAAACTACAGCAACAAGCTGTTCAGCATAACAAAATACTGATCATGGGAGCTATGAAGTGAAGTACTTGCCAAAGCGCAAAGGAATCTGTAGTTTAAACACAGGCTGGAACTGGATGTTAAATAGAAAATGAAATGATACACAGAGAGCTGCTTCTCTAGTCCTGGCAAGGAATGCTTAGGCAAAAATCGTGTCTCTTGCAGGTTCATGATATCAAATTTCAAGCTCCAACTTTGGAAGAAAAGGAATCATGGATAAAAGCTCTTAATGAAGGGATCAATAGAGGCAAAAACAAAGTATTTGATGAGGTAAGAGGAACAATTTTCAAACTCCTGTATTTCTGTGTCAGTTCTCATCCACTGCTTTTTTAGCTAAAAGCAGAAGTTGCCTGACCCCCCGTGCTCCTTGTCCTTCCTGTGTGCCAACCATGGTCGAAGGAAAGAGAAAGACAGTATTCAAGGCAAACCAGGTCACGTCCCTGCAGGCTGGGAGCTTTGAGCCACTGCAGTTCCAAGCCCAAGAAGGCGGAAGATGTAGATTGCTGTTTGCACCATCCCACATCTCACTGCTTCTCCCTTTCTTCTGGCTGGGGTTAGATGCAAGGAGGCAGGGGCAGCTGGTTGAGTCAACGGTGTGCCAGAGGAATGATATGTGATGCTAAAAGCCAGCATCTCATCAGGAGGCCCACGAGACACAAGCTTACCAAGTACAGTATGAGGTGGTCTGTTGGCTTCAGTGGGTTTGGGATCAGTGAATGCAGGGCTGTTGCCCTCTCCTGATGGAAGCAGCTGGTGCAGAAAAGCAGCTGCAGCACTGAGTTGTGTAGAGCTGGGGCTGCAGCCTGCAGAGACCTGTCTTCCCCATGCCATCATGATCCTCAGCACCAAGCAGCCTGGAAGTGGAGGTATTTGGTTAGGACATAGCCCAGTCTTTAAGACTGGAAAACTCTGAAGTGACTCAGTCCAGCAGCTATTCCGTCTGCAGTCTGGAGAGAAGTCTGGTGGAAAGTTACTCCATGATCCCAGCAAAACCTGCCTGCCTCTCAGCTGGCCCCAGCACACCTGCACTCCCAGATTCTTCAAGAACGAAAATTGCACATCCTAGAGCCCGACTAACCTTGCTCTCTTCCCTGTTACCTTGTAAATCTGCCCTGAACTAAACCAAAGAAATGGTATCTGTTCTGCAGTTGTTTCAGTAACTGAAATGAAATGCACAAAACCACCATGGGAATGACTCAAGAAGAGACAGGCAGGGTAACAGGGGATGAAACAATCATCAGGATCTGTTTAGCCAAGGAAACCAAAGCAATGAGTAAAGGTTTTGAGAAGAAGGCTAATCACTGCAGGTATGGTGCTGGAGATGCAAACTCTGAGAGCTTGGGCTTTATTTTTATTCAGCAGAGAGGAGGAGAGGCTGCAAAATGCTTCTTTTTTTGCCAAGGCAAATGACACTCAGTGTCAGGGTTTTGCTAATAGTGGAGTGTAGCAGTTCCTTGGGCCCTTGGACCAAGTGGGAAGCAGCACATGGAATTAAAGGGAATGACTGGAACCAGCAGCAGCCTGAGAAGATAAAACCAGGTCTGCTGTCATATTTCAGCGTGTGGGAGATGTGGTGTCCTGTAAAGCAATGCTGCTCAGCCCTTGCTGGAGCGACCCTACACCAGCTCAGAGCTGCCTGGAGAGGCATGGCATGTGGCTCTGTGCTCTCTGATGGGCAATGTACTCTGCACACCCCCTTGGCAGCGCAGCAAGGTGGGATCTCAGGTCACTGCCCTGTGGCCAGGGGTTATATTTACAAGGACTTGGGTTCTCAGAGGGAGCCAGCCTCTAATTCTCATTCATTCCAGTAAGGATCAGACCTCAGATTTAAAGTGTTTTTGCACAGGCCAGGCACAAGTTAGCAGGTAAAGCGCTCAGCTGGCTTGGATTAGCTGTTCTGCGCTGAAAGAGCTGTAAAACCACTCTGCCATATCAGCCAGGGATTAGAACCCATTTTTCACATTAAATCCCTATTTCAACCTCACCAGCTTTCCTGTTGTACAAACCTGTGGCCAACAAACCAAGGATGCACTGATGTTTCACCATCCCCAGTCACTGGTGGAGCAGACTCCAGCCCTCAGCCATCGAAGCATGGGTGGGTAGGCAGTCACAGAGCCAGCACAGAGAAATACCTGCCAGCAGGCTGGGACCTCCCTCCCCACGTGTGGGAGGCAGTGGGTTTCTCATCTGATTCCAGGAAATAAATTTGTTAATTCAGCTAGAGCTGCAATTAATCCAGGTCACTGCTCACACCTTCCCTTCAGCATCCTGCAATCATTAGCGCTGTAGAAGGGAAGGTCTGTAACAAAGCACTGCTGATATAGTTCACAGTCAGGTCACGGTTATTAATGAGCTTTCACCTCTAAAATGGCAACAGCAATTTCGTGGCTGTGCTCTGCCACATGCAGGAGCTGATCCAAGCCCAAGCTGCAGTGAGGACAACAAAGCTGCCTTTTTGTCCTTCCTTCCCTGCCTTTTAGGTAGAGGGGAAGTGAGCCAACGTAAGCATTGAAGGTTGGATGCTTTGCTTTGGAGTGTCTTTTATATGGTTCAGTATAGGACAGATAGCTTCAATATCTGTCATGTACATGCAGAGATTTGCATGCAGGCTGTACCTGAAGTCTGAGGCAAAGACTGGTGGTAAAATATTCAAAACCCTCCTGGACCCAAATGCTCCATCTCTTCATATGTGACAGTGAGAACTTTATAGACATATCTTGAGAAATTAATGACCCTCTTCCTTTTTTTTTTTTTTTTTCTTTTTGCTGGTTTTTTTTCATCAGGTGAAAGTAGATGAGAGCCTTTCCTTGGACCATGTAACTCGGGACAGAGTGAAAATGACCCAGGGACGCAGGCCACCCACGAGAAGTCACTTAAAGGAGGTAAGTGTGCTCCCCCTGGGCCATCTCCCCATCTGGGATCACCAAGAGCTGCTTCTTCCACTTCAGTACAAAACCCCAGGGAAAACTCCAGGCGTGGAGATCGCAGAGAAAGCTGACAAGAGAAACAGCTTCCTCCAGGAAAGACTGCACCAGCACCTCTCTAATGAAGCTCCACATTCCTATAGATCTGTAGCTGCTGCAACATGTTACAGTATATTTAGGTGGCCATAACTCATGAGCTGCTTCACCGTCTGGTGAGGACCACTGTAGTTTCACTTTAATAAGAAGAGACTGAAGCTCCTATATTTATTTCTTAAGAAGTGATGATTTTGTAGCCACAGTGGTCTAAAGGTAGAACTCCACGGTCTGTGAGGAGAAGCTACATTTTTTATTAAGCTAACTGGAGAAGCAGACAAGCTTTCAAGCTTACAAGCCCTTCCTTAGGTCTAAAACAGAATACATTATTCCCCAGGCAGGTTTATGGATTAGCCTGTCTACTTGTAAATGATTTTCTGGATCTGTCACTTAAAAAAACCCCAACAAACAAAGAAAACCCACCACAAAATAAACCTGCAGTTCATTTCTATGGGATAGGTTCTCACTACTGTTTGATTCCTGTGATTTATGAAGAAGTTGTGGCAGACAGATTGATATTTTAGCAGAGCATTAATCTCAGCCAAGGAAAGTTTTTAAATCAAACCTTCTTTCTTCAGACTCCCAAGACTTTGACTTATGGGTCTTCAGAGCACGCAGATGACCCTCGGGTAGAAAATGAGATGCCTTGAGACATTTTACTTTGCATAGAAATGGAGGAAGAGTGCTTGTTCTAGAGAAATGCATGGGGATGAATTCCCATACACTCCTCCAGAAAACCACAGAAGAAAACATGACAAAAGTCACAGCAGCAATAAAGTGTGGAATCTCTGTTGCCTAATATGGGTTTGGGAATGTTGGAAGCCCTTATCCAGGCACTAAAAAGATCTCTTTCTCTTACTTGGCTCACTAAGTTCAGAAGATGCCTCTAAGGTTAATACCTGTAGGACCTCTCACTTTCAGCCAGATTCAGGGGAAACTGGCTTACAAATCCAGAATGAGGGAAAAGGGAAAGGCTAGAGCCTGCAGAAAGATGTGTATCACGGCTGCTGGCTGCAGTGTCATGAAGGAAATGGGATGAATGATGATTTTCAGTGTCAAAGCAGGCCAGGTGAGGACAGGTCAGGGCCAAGCTGCCAGGATGCAGCTTGCCTCCATCTCTCTGATGGGCTGGAAAGGCAAAGAGAAACTAACTAAACACCTTGCACTGCAGGAGTCTGTCCCTAGCTGCAGCTTTGCCTTCGTGTGGTTTTGGGTTCCTTCACACAGGAACTGTCACCACAGTTCTCCCTCTGGGGTACTGAGCTTACATGCTGCAATGTCCTTACTAAATCCACCCTTTTTAGGAAATCTCTTCTACTAGAGTGATTTGCACACAGCCTGTAGTTTGCAGAAGGTCTGACCAGCTGAGGCTTGGCCCAGGGATGACATCAGGCTGGAGGAAACAGGCAGAAGGCAACAGTATTACAATAGTATCCCTGGCCAAGCATCTAAAGATCAATGTGTTTTATATAGTCAAGTAAAAATATAACAGTACTAAAAGCAGAAAGCAAATGCACTCTAGGTGGGTGTGCTGTAAATTAAGAAGGATCCAGCTACCACAGGACAAAGGATTAAAATGTGGCAGAGCTGACAGGAAGACCAAGACATGAGGTTTCTGTGGAACAGGCTTTGAGACCTTCTCAACGGAAGTAGTAAAATAAGTTCTGTGGTTTTGTCCTAATTCTTGATAGCTTATGGTTATTTGCTTTGATATTCACGTGCAAGTTGCTGCCTTATCAGGCAGAAAATAACTCAGCAGCAAAATGCTCATGGTGTTCACAGAACGTGTTGGTCTGGGTAAAAGCAGGGTTATGCCATGGGATGATCTTTCTTCACTCAAAATATTCAACATCTGCTGCAATGTATGAGACTTGACCCAACTTTCTTCTTTGTTGGGTAGAAACTTTGGGACTTTAATTATCATAGCTCATTAAATTTTAGCAAAGCAGGTGACATTGGGATTAATGCTGGCAGAGCTGTCTACAGCTGTGGAAGAGCTGTCTACTGCTGTTAGAGGGTAGCACAGAGTGATGCTGCATGGAAGAAGCACAATCTTCATAGATTGCTCTTAAGCTATAGAAAAAGTTGCTCTTAAGAACACCATTTTTGTTATTAGTCGGATTTTTTTTGCAGTTTAAACAGATATAAGTATAAATGGGGTGGATGTGTGAAGCAGCAACCACTTGCTTGCCATGCTGGTTGTGAGGGTCTTGTACTTTAAAGTGCAAGCATTTTTGAACTTAAAGGATGGAGCACAGAATTGATGATGGGATAGATATTGAAAAAGTTCTCTCTCGTATTCCAGGCTGCTAAGTCTACATCAGATGGTATCCTACGACTTGATCTGGATGTAGTAGACAATGGACCACCAAACTTTGATTCCACCATTAGCGAAAGTGACAATGCACCAGCTCAGAAAGAAACTCCAAAGCCACCTATGCCACCTACAAAACCCACTGGTGCAAAAGAAAACCAAGATGCAGAGAACGATGTTTCTGACCAGGAATATAAAAAACCTCTGTCTCCTCCATTGCCTCCAGATAAGAAGCTTAAGGAAGGCATAGCATCAAAGGACAATGCAAATGCCAAGGAGGAGGACTCTGTAAGCCCAGAGGAGAATGTAGAAGAATCACAAGCACCAAATGAGGAGAACAGAGAGAACCTCATTGAGGTCAGTAACAAGGGCATAGCAAAAGCTCCAGTTCCTCCTCCTAAGAGTGTGCCAGACAAGCTAAAAGTAGCTTGGGACCATTCAGTCCCTGAGCCTAAAAACACAGAAGACTTGAAATCATCAGACGATAGTAGCAAAGACAACCTTGCTTCTGCAGATGATACAAAGCCTCCTGTTCCTCCTAAGGCTCTGTCAGAAAAAATGCTAGCCACAATGAACTCCAGCCATGGTGACCTGGAAGATGAGGCATGTGAAGACCTGGAGTCTGGCAGTTCCAAGCCCCCAGTGAACGGGATCGCAGCCAGTGAGGTAGCAGAGTTGACATCCCCAGACACTGAAACTAAAGAAGGAAATGGGACAACCTCTGCTGAGAAGGAAGAGCAAACTTCAGCAGAAGAGAGAGAGACTTCCTTAGCTACAGAAACACACCAGGAGAGTGTAAAAGCAACTATTGAGAAGAAAGAGTCTGTAGAAAACACTTCAGGTCTTAAACTTCGCAGTTCGTCTCTGGGAGACTTGCTGTCTGATTCCAGAAGTTCACAGAGAGCACTTCCTGGCCAAGATTTCCTGAAGGATTCCCATCAATGCTTAGCTAAAATGGAGGAGAAGGTTGCTAATGAAAGGGAAAAGGCAGAAAAACTTCTGCAGAAGGTTTTACGTGAAGGGTTGGAACAGGCCCAGGAGGGGAATGGACCCCCAGTGATGGCAGAGACATTGCTCAATGAGGCAGTAGAACAACTTCGGCAAGCTACACAAGTTTTGCAAGAAATTAAAGGTCTTGGGGAACTGAAAAAAGAAGCAACACAGAAGCAGAAAGAAAAGCAAAAGGATCTAGTGACTCTTTATAGGAGAAGTGCTCCCTGACATACTCTTCAAAGAGACTTCCTTCTCAAAATCAAAGCTAAACATTTGCCATTTATGATTTGTATCATTGCTAGGCCAGTGTTTAAAAGGCAGTGTTTTGTTGTGCACACACCATGTTTATGAGGCAGAATCGAGCTTTCAGTTATGGCATCTTTCTCTTTCTCCATGCTGTACATACCAGTCTGGTTCTAATCCTCCTAGCACAGCAGAAGGTTACAGAGCATTGAATGGTTTTGAAAATGTGAATGCTCTCTAAGGACTCGGTCCAAAGTCCTTTCAATGGATCAGACCTTAAAAATTACTGGTGTTCAAACCAAGCCAGATTTTTGAAAGGAGCAGAATGGCTGTTCTGGCAAAAGCCCCTGTCTATCTGTATTTACAGAGAAGCAGATACCAGGTTGCACTGGCACCTATCTGGTTTTCCCCATTAAATCATTTAAGTGTAATCAGTGCTCACTTGCTGGCAAGGTTTCACAGACCACCTGGCCCAGTGACATCTAGGAATGTAAAGATAAATGGTTTAATCGTCTCCAGAGATGTTCATAAAACCACTTCCACAGTTTAAAAGTGACCTCACACAGAGGCAAACAAAACTGGCCAACTCCTGACTGCAAATAGTATCCTCAGATCTGGAGCAGCTGTACAAAGGCACTCTTCTGAGCCTGGCTGTGCAGAGCTTTAGGTGTAAGCAAACGCAAGTCTCAATGCATTATTGTCCAGCAAGTATTAATCGTTCCTGTTTCATTAATAGGGAAATTGAGGCAAAGAGCAGATTATACTTGGCCTTTGAAGGAGTGCCCTCTAGCAGCACATGTTTAGTATTAAGGACCATACCTATCTGGTAACTCTGAATCCCCTCATCATCATTTGGAACAACTAGCCAGGCAATTGGAGCACTTGTGTCCTGGAGACTCTCAGGAGCTTCCTAGCAGAGCTGTCATTAAGAAGCTTTAGGGATGTGTGTTGTCTTTGCTGTGGGGTCGCTCTCTATGTTGTCTTGGGATGTTAACTGACAGGAGCATGCACATGAGGCAGCAGGTCTGGATGAGAGCCCTCTTCCTATTTAACACATCTCTACCTGCTGTGTCCTGGCTAGCCTGAAAGCCATGGTTTGGCACTGATGTCTGTAATTGGAGTACATGGAGAGAAAGGCATTTTGCACACACAGCTTTGGGGCTGGTCCCAGTGGCTTAGGTATATTAAAATAAAAAAGCATTGCTACAGAAGGGTCTGAGGAAGGCATTGCAGAAGGCTTCAGCACAATATCCACAGCTTCCATGCCCACCTACTGAAAGCAACCACAGTTCCCATGGTCTTTAGAGATTACAGCTGTGATAAATTAATGTCTTTGCACCACTGCTGTATAGGCCCGCACCTAAGCTATGTCCGCTCTCTGATTCTCTATAGCTGCTCTGAGGAGAATCATATGACAGCCCCAAGGGTTTCTCCTTTGCTTGAGGCAGACTCTGGAAGCATAGAGAAGGGTGAGCTTCCCAGTCTGGTTTTAAGGAATGACACGCTACCTGAGCTCTTTTTCCTTGTTTGCCAGCACTGCCCTCTTAGTTCAACAATTTCTTTTTCCTCTGTTCTTTCTTTTCCCAGGTTCTACAAGGCTGCAATAACCCCATAGCAGCAGCCCATTAAAGCTTCATCTGAGCCTCTGTTTAGGCTAGGCAGTGGGCGCTTCAGGTCTGAGCACAGAAATATTAGCTTTGGGCTTCCAAATGTCCTGCTTTTCACCACCCAGAGCCACCAAGAGAGGCTGTGACTAGAACTGATGCTTCTTACTCTTTTGACTAAAGCAGCCTTGGTTTCAGTGGTCAGCTCCCCTCTCAAGACAGCCATAGACATTGCAATGGAATTCACTTGTTCTCTCATGCAGAAAGTTCTACACAAACACTCAGGTGCCAAAAAGCTTTGCTTTGAGACAAAAAAAGTTCCTATGTCCTAAGCCCACACCCAGGCACATAGCCTGGAGCAAACTCTGGGTCTGTGTCATTTGCTGCTGTATATTCAATGTGAACCATGGGTCCTATTTGCCTTTCCAGAAATACTTAGGACAAGGGCTAATAACACAGACAATACTCAGTGCCTATCAGCAATCTAAATGTTTCTTTTCTGCATGTGCACTTTTGTTTACCAAACACTGTGTGGTATGAATGTGAGCTGTCAGAACCTGGTGTGCACTGGAAGTCGAAGGACCTCAGCTTCAGAGAGCAGGCAGGCTTGTGCGAGATGCAGTTCTATAACAAGAGATAAATGAAATGGGGAAGAAGCAGTTCACACTAACAGGAAGACATGCAAACCAGGGCAAACTGCATACAGGTTAATATCCCAAAGCAGAAGCCAGTCCTGGACTCCAGGATGGGCAAATGAAAGGCTGAAAACCCAAGAGAATGGAAACAACTTATGAGATAGCTCAGTCCTCTAATTTGTATACAAATGCTTTTGCTCTCACAGGTGTTTTCGTGTGGTGGTGTGTTCTGTGGAAACCTGTCTGGCAAAGTGCTCATAAAAATACCCAGACATCCCTGTCTGTTACAGCCAGACTACAGGATGTGCTTATATTTACTGTATATTTTTATATTATACTGAATATTCTAATGAATAAATGTCTGACATTTTACTGAATACCCACCAGTAGGAATCTTAACAGATAAAACCCCCTATATCTGTTAGGAAATGGGCAATTTTACAAGCTACAGCTAATTACTGTATTTTCTATACTAACAGAACTTACTAGATCTGTATTATGTCTTGTAAATAGGTATAACTTAAATGGAATTGCCGCAGCACCCAGTAAATCTGCTGCTGAAAATGCTATATTAGAGACTTTGGTTTTAACTACTTTTTCCAATAGGGTTCCCAGTTTCATCCTAAAATGCCTAGTCTGGCCTGATTCACCTGGACTTTGCATGCAACAAGACATCATGTTTCTTCTGCAGTTTTCCCACTTGTTCTTCTCGTTCTGGTCATGAGCCAGGCCCTGCCTAGGGCTGGAGAGAGGGTTCTCCTGCAACTGCCTTTTGGAGTCTCCTTATAAGCTCTGAAAATGTCAGTGCTTGGCAGTCAGAGACAGGCTCCCAGTCTGCTCTGATCTCGTACAGCAACTCCAATCCTCAGCGTACAACCTGCCACCATGCACTTTTTTTTAAATCTCCCTTTAAACTTAGATTTAAATTTGCATCTAATCTCTGGCTGTACTAAGGCTGGTGATTTTTGTGCCTGAAAACCCTCTGGACATGGAGCACTGGGGTGTGAGCCTGTGTTTTAAGCTGTGTGACCAGGTTACGTGTCTGTGACAGGAAGGAAGTGAGTTTGCAAACAAGCAAATGTCGATGCCTCTCTGAAAAGCAGCTGCTGCAGCCCATGGGAAGGCTGCACTTTGTCTCCTGCTTGTAAAGAGCTTTGAGATTTGGCAATAAACCCCCCTTTTAAATATCAGCTGTTTAAGAGCCATTTGTCTGAAAGCAGAGCAAAGAGGAGCCACCAGGAGCAGGACATTGAGGCTTTGCTCTGGAGGAGGATGCGTCACACAGGCTGTGGTCAGGCTTGGGTGACCTGGATGCTCTGCTAACCACAAGCCCAGAGGAAGGAGAAGCACTGGGGGCTGCAACTGGCACAGAGCTGTGCAGTTCCTGAATCACCCTCACCTGCCAGCTTGGCTACCCTGGACAGAAAGCGCAAGCAAGGCCAGGATCTATTTCTGCTACTTCTGGAAAGCAGTAGGAAGCTTCCTCATTCCTCACAGGCAACTCACCAAGTGCAATCTCCAGCAGTGCTGTCTGGGTGCCCTTAACATCTTTGCTTGGACTCTGGTGTCTACCAAATGTCGAGTCATCCTCTTGGTGGTGAGCAACACCAGACCCTCATTCTTCTGCCCAGATGCCAGTAAGCTAAAGAAAGAAAAACTGGTTTCGTAGTGATTGCTTCCCTTCTGTGAAAACTAGGTAGAAAGTTATGAGGAAGCAGGGCAAAGAGCCATATAAATACCATCCTATTGCACAAGCTTGGCTTCATTTGGGTATAAAAATGTGCTTAGGAAACCCTCTAACCCCTTGCTGGGAAGGGGGCTGTTCCTTAGAGGAATCTACAAGTCACAGGGTTGATTTCTACAGATATACTGCAGAGAAGGGCAGTCTCTTCCTCTTCCTCTTGCACTATGAAAATAGACAACACATCATATTTTGGCCTTAAATTGATATTGGTAAGGAAGGGAAGTGTCTAGTATTATATGAAACATGATAAAAAAACCCAAACCATAAATGCAAACATATATAGTATTGGCATATGAAACATTTGCCTGACTGCTTTTAATTCAATGGATAGTTACAGATTACTGATTTGAAGACACTGTATAATCTGAAATAGAAAATGCAGGCTGTAGGTTCCATCCACTGATCCCACAGAACTCAGTAATTTGCAACTGGAAAAGAGCAGAAATAGCTCTTCTTATCCCAGGGTGCTAAAGGATTTACTACAGCATTGGCTGTTTTATACCAATGACCAATTATTCTTGCTATTAAAAAAAATGTGTTTTTTTCTTAAATATGAGTCATCAACAGTGAAGCTTTCCAAGACTTCCTCTTTCCAGCTTAAAAGACAATTTGCAGGCACAGAAGATATCCACCATGTTTAGAGAATAGAAGTCCGTGTTTTGTTATGCTACTAAGTTCACATACTTCCGAAAGACAGTGCTTAATTTATTCCAGGAAACTTAGTCACCATGTTCTTCTAGCACCTTACCTCACAGCTAAGCAACTCATGATATTCCTGTGACAATCGCCGATGTGATGTTACAAAGCATTAATGATTTCATTCTCAGCAGCAATCCTGCTGTCTGAGGTCAATGTAAGTTACTTTAAGCCAAGTATTTTACACCCCCTCCTGCGTATCACAGCCCCAGTCCCACCAGCTTCACTTCAGAGAGCAGCAGGATGCTTAGTCCTTGCCCCTCCTGCTGTGCAGTGTCAGTCCCCTCTGCCTCTTGTGTTGTCAGTTCAGAGGCTGGTAAGCATAAAAAACATAAAAATGTTCTACTTTATGTTTTACACTTTATGTAAAACATAAAGTGTGAGCAAATGGTGAATAAATCCTACCTTAGTGCATCTTTATTAAAGATCATCTGTAAAGTACGTGTACTCATACCTATAGCAAAAAAAATAAAACTGTGGAATATTGAAAAATCCTGCTTGGAAAAAGTTATTACAGGAGGGGTGGCTGTTAACATCTTATCACATCCACTGATTAAAGAGAATAAAACAAAGTTGGCTTAATTTGCAGCAAAAAAGATTGAAGACTTCTATTTAGGAAAGTCTTCCTGGCCCAGGGTCAATGTATTCTAGAAAGAGATCCACAGAGGGACCTCCATCACTGGGATTTCTTACGACGAGATATGCAGGGAAGGTGGGTATATCTCACCCTATTCCACACAGAACAGAGGATGAAGTTGTTGCCTGAGGTCCTTCCCAGCCATATGGTTTCAACAGGACACCGGCAGAAGTCTCAGTAACCAGACTCAGTGGCTAATAAACCCCACAAGCTATTCGGGTCTTTAATCTTGTTTTCCCTCTCACTGGGGAGCTGGGGGATGACAAATGTGGTGCTCTGGAAGTCCCCCACACACTCTGCTCCCTCCTCCTTGGCCTGGCCCACTCTCTTCTCCTTTTCTCCAGGCTTCAGTTCTGGTCTCTCCCCATTTTCCCATCTCATGCTCCTTCTCTGCCAGAACAACTGATTCCTAGAAAGCTCAGTGATTTGCTGATAGAAGCTGTCCATAAGTTTTAGTTGTTCTGCCGCCAAGAAAATCTCCTTGCTCCTCGCCCCCACTGGATTCACAAACCAGTTTCTACACCCCATGGGGAATAAGTTTATGCTTGGGAATGTAGGCATTTCTCAAAGTCAGGAAATTATTTTTACTATGTTTTGCTCAAAATAAATGAATGAATGGAATCAAAATGCTGGGAAACCAGTCTACAAACCATCTAGCTTTTGACTAACAACACTACTGGCAGTTCTTTTATAGCATCTTCCAATATGAAGACCTGAAGCTGTTTTGTGGCCATGAATGAATTCTTCCTTGTAGTCCAGGAGAGGCAGTGGAGGTTCTCACCCAGCAGAATGAAGGTAAAGGCACAAAGCATTGAAGAGCTGGACTCCAAACCCATTCTGCTGCAGCAGATACTTTTGTTTTTAATTGGTGCAGTAGCAAAATTTTGCAGAAAACTTTAGATGACCCAAACATTTGACGACCAGATAAAATGTTCCTAAAAAGAGCAACATTTCCTCCCGAAAGCCAATTCTGAGAATCTGTCCCTTGAAGACTTTTCTGACTCTTGGCAGGGATAAGAGTTGACCCCCAAATCATGCTTTCTTTGGGCAATGTGACAAGTAAATAATTATTATTCCTAGCCTGGAAGTGGATAAGGCATAACTGCAAATACTACAGATAGCTGTTAAAGCTACCATATTGATAATTTAAATCAGAAATAAGGACTTGAAGTATTTTGGAGATTTTTTTGAGGAAAAGACAAATCCATCTGGAGCAGATCCTGTAAGGGATGTGCTGGAGAAAAGGTCAGAGTTAGGAAGAGGACAAGACATAGGGTGGCAATGCTATGTACCAGCTCCTGTTCATGGGTAAGGATGTGATGTATTGCAATACAAACCCACCCAAACTCTCCTTCTCCTCAGAACTAAACAGCAGGGTCATATCCAGAAATGAAGATATTTGAAAGCTGGTTACTGGCTTTTATTTAATCCTTATTGAAACATTTAATTCCCTCTTGGTCTCTAAATGGGTTTCAGGTGCTTGGTGAATTTTTTTTATGTAAGTATTTTTTCCTCCCACCCAAAAAAACTCAAGTAGTTTTGGAGGAAAATTATTTTTTCCTTCTGGAGAAACCCACCTTGCACAGAAAGAAATGATTTTTAAGGAGAAATGCTTATCGGTTTTAGATGCAAGTTATCTAGCACACAACTGCACACTGACATATTTATTACTGAAACTGATAAAAGACTTGAAGATCTCCAAAAGTCCAACAGACAGGCAAGCCAGCATGACTAACTGGATGAATATCTGTGCAAACAAAATTGCAAGTTCCTCTGCTATTTCATTCGCAACAAGAAGTCAGTTTTGAAATACTGGCAAAATTTTCTGGGTTTGTTTAGACCACATCACCATGACAGCAAAGCGCTGCCCAGTTCTGTGTGTATTGTACATCTTTGCAAGAAACAGAGCTGAAGGGGAAACGAAGCTCAAAGGAAAAAACATGGCCAGATGTCATATGGCAGATCACAGGAGATAGAGATTTGAACCTACGTTCTCTGGTGCCAGTCCCCAGCACGTGGATAACACAGCTCTGATCGGCTCCTTCTCTGGAGCAACACTGAATTTTCAGCAGCATGGGTTGAATTTCCTGAGTGAGGCAAATAAATTCCACTTGTTTTCGACTGCCAAGAACTAATGAACTTCTGAAGGGTCCTCAGTTCAAGGAATAATTATGTATTTGAATGGCAGGATTGCTCTCAGCATAGCCACGCTTCTGCTTTGCTGTCCAGGCAGATTCAAAACCACCCACCTCCAAGGGTGGAATCAGGGCCTCAAGGGAATTGCTGGTTAGACATTTTCTGGCAAAACATTTTCAGGGCAAAGCTGCAACCTGAAACTGTTAACAGTGGCCTAGAGATTAGGCAAAGTGTGTTGGTGTAAAAGAAATGTACAAAAAAAGCTTTGAAAAGTTGACTTTTCAACAGGGGGCAATTTTGCTCTGCAGCAGGAAAACACAATTTAAACCCTTTAGTTATTTTACAATTTTTTAGGTAATTTACCCTAAAAGTTTTTTCCTTGCTTGAAATAGGGGAAGAGAATCAAAACCCTTTGGAAGTCTGAGAAGATGTGAAAGCTCTTTCCACCTGGCTCTAGATGGACAGAATAGGACTCCTGTGCATTTTGATCCTCAAACTGGGGCACAGGGATCCAGTGTAGCTCCTCTGTGACTGTCTCCAAGAAACATCATTTCATCCTCAGGCGATCCAGTCACACCACAGGCTGTTGTCCATTTGTTTTGGCTCAAGACAACAGTAGCTGTGCAGGTACAAGGTTTTAACTGCATCTGTTGCTGCCCAGAGATAAATTATAGAATGGATTGGGTTGGAAAGGACCTTAAAGATCATCCAGTTCCAACCTTCCTGACATGGGCAGGGACACCTCCTGCTGGATCAGGCTGCTTAAAGCCCCATCCATCCTAGTTTTGAACACCTACCAGGGAGGGGACAGTCACAACTTCTCTGAGCAACCTGTGCCAGCGCCTCACCACTCTCAGTGTGAAGACTTTCTTCTTAACGTCTAATCTAAACTTCCCCCCTTCCAGTTTAAAGCCTTTCCCCTCATCCTATCACTATATACCCTCGTAAAAAGTATCTCCCTGACTTTCTTACAGGCCTCTTTCAGGAACTGGAAGGCTGCTAAAATGCCCTTTTCTCAATCACAGTAAGCTAACAGATGTCAAAAGAAGCAGTCCCCAGGACTTCTCTAAGTAGTCTGGTCTCATTTCTGTGACAAGTTTGTGTTCAAGAGTGTCATGTTCTTCTGGTAAGCAGCTTGCTTGGAATGAAAGTATTTTCAGCACTAAACACAAGAGATGTAAATTCAGGGGCTTGCAGCCAAAGCCACCATTCCTGTAGGAAAAAAAAAAGCACAGGCTGTTCTCTACAGCTCTGCATGCTCCTGCTCTGCTTACTGTGGCAGAGGCAAAGGGCAACCTCTGCAGCAGCCCTGTCCCAGTTAGACATCACCCCTGTGGACTATGAGACATGTCAGCAGAATAGAAGGAATTTTTCAGCCTTGGAATCAGGACCCTTGGAGACCCCTCCCATTCACCACAGTGAATAACAGCAAATTGAAATGCAGCCACTGCCTACCCCAGTTTCCTGGCGTTTAGCAGACACTTGGGTCGGCTGATTAGCACCAGCCTTGTGCTACCCACAGCTCCGAAATCTTGGAATGTACTTCTTCAGGGCAGAACACACTGCCTGCATACAATCCCATCAATATTGTGGGAATAGCATTTCGGTTTGAAGATGCAATGTCCACACATTTGTTCTGCACAAATGCACTGACGAGGGGAACCAGCCCTTGGGTTTTGATCCCAATTCCTAGATGCAGCAATCACCTGAAAACAACAGAGTTTAATTTGGGAGGGTTTTTTTGAGCGTCTGGTTGTTCAACTGAGTTACTGTGGCTGTAACTCAGCTGTGTTACAATCCATCTCCAACAAGAAGGCACTGGAGCAGGAGATAATTGAAGGCTGGCTCCCAGAGGGGAATTTTCCCTTAAAAGGATAACTACATTGTCATGATGAAACCAGCTTGCTTCCACTGCCCGCAGAGCTTTTTTGCAAACACGCTGCCAGAGCTGGGGGCGGTGGCGAGTATCAACAGCAGGCAGTGAGGAGCAGCAGGACAGTGGCTGCTCCTTAAATGCTACAGAAAATCTGGCTTCTCTCAGCCATGCTCTCTTGTGAAGGGCAATGGGACATGCAGGCAGCCCCAGAAGGTCACTTCACTGCCACATCACAAGAGGCCAACCCCTACCGTCTGCCCAAGGTAAAAAGAAACCTGCATGAGGGATCGCAACCAAAGAAACCAGCCTCACAAGAAGCGCTAGCACTCAAAATCAGCGGTATTTTCAGAGAGGGGCAGGCAGGCTGCCAGCTGAAAGCATACCAACACCACACAGGAATTTTTCAAATGAAGTATTTTTCCACCAGAAAATAGCTGAAACCCCAGCTTTTAATTTGAGAGTCCCTGGAACAATGCTGATTAAATCTCTCTAGATGAGATCAAGGCAAATCACGAGGAAGTAGAACCTTAGAATGGACTCTGGCCCAGCAGCAGACAGTGCTGAGAAAAAAGAACCACGTTTGAGATCAAGCTCCCCTCTGCATGACAGGCTGGTGACTTGAACCTCAGCTTCCCATAACCCAGAGCAAACTGCCTTGACTCTGACACAGCTCCCATCCCAGGCCCAAGATCCCTCCTTGTCCTCTGGACAGCCCACCCACCTGGAGCTTCGCACTGTGCTCTCCTGTGCAGTTCAGAAGGGCTGCACTGTGGGTTTTACATGGAATGAGGCTAAAAAGGGCAAGACTGGGTTTGGCCCAGCTGTAGCAGCAAGCACTGATTCCCACCTCCCAGTTAAAGGCCTTCCTGTGCAGATCTTGGGTAAGGTTTTCAAATCTGACTCATGCTCGTGCGGTCTCTAACACAGAATTACCCACTCATCATGCTGCAAGAGAAGGAACTAGGACAACATCCCTTCTTCTGAGGACAAGCAGTCTACAGAATCCCATGCAGCTGTAGGACTTCTGTTGAAGTGGGGAGTCGAGGCATGGGACAGAAGCCCAGAGAGCTGGTGAGACACATTTCTGGTCACAAACAAGCCATTGATGCTGGACACAGTTTCTCCTAGCACTGACCACTTTTAAAAGGCAGGATACCAGCACCTCCCTCCAGATCTCACAAGTCAACTCAGGAGCTACAATGATTTTTCAACCATTATCAACTCTGCTTCATCTGGTCCTAGCCTGTTGCTACCCTTGTGAAGTATCTGCTTGAAGTAGTCCCCTTTCTGGAACTCCACAAGCAGCCATGAAGATTTAGCACACTTCCTCTTAGCTTTAGGGGTATAAAACTTTACTTTCTAATTAGTCTTTCTCTGTAGAGAGAAATACTAAAAGCTTCAGCAGGATAATTATGTTAGTTCCAATAAACAGAAATTCAGCCACAGATTAACAGCAGAAAGCTGGAGAATTACAGGTGTCTACAGGCACAGACTGGTTGCAATTTGGCTTTCCCTTTCTATGAGTAATAGCATGAAAATGAGTCAGGCTTTATAAATGAGTCACAGCAAGTATATATAAATTTCCTCTGCAGACCAGGAGAGCCTGGGCAGGTGGAGGAAGAGCTCTGTGTTTTCTTCTGCCCTAGATAAACACAGCATGGTGCATCCATAGAGCTGCACAACTCTAGCTTCAGGGCCTGGGATCTGCAAGCCTGTTCCAAAGGAAGACCTTGTGGCGGAAACATATGATAAACATATGACAACATCTGCCTTCTGCTTCCTCTGCTCTGTACAGATTATCACTCTCTACGGATAACCCTGTCCTTCTCACAGAGAAAGCTGGGGTTTGTGCTTTTTAAACATCTGCTGAGACCAGCTCCAATTTGAATCAGCTCATTCTTTATCTGTTCTCAGATCGTGTGCATCACCACATCTCAGCGTCATCCACTAGACACTCAAGCAATGCAATTACACATCTGCACGGGGCTGTTTGTTCCCTCATTTCTCCTTCTACAAGCACATGGCACAGAAGCCAGAAGCAGGGCAGGCAAAGTGGTTTTTGCAGTCACGTGTGCTCTCTTCACAAACAGAAAGGAGCTGATGCCCAGCTGAGCTCCCCCACCTCGTGTCCACTGATGTCATTATTTTCCATGTTGCTGCTTGTGCTCAGAAGTGAGGAAGCCCCAGGAATACAGCAGCCTGTGTAGGAATTGTTTCTGCACTGATCACCAGCAACTCCAGCAGCAGACTTTAAAGGGAAGCCTGGTGGGCTGCAATAAAATAAAAGCCATCAGGCTGTGATTTGACATCAACAGAGTTCTTTCTATAGCACAAGACTCCAACGGTTTCCCCAGCCCCTTCCCCCTACCTCCAATTCCAAGACCATGAAATTACTCATTAGCCTTGGAACAAAACTTTTTTCAGTGCACTTGCATGCGGCTGAAGGCAGAGACAGATGTTTTGGGCTCTGGAAGAAAATTGCTGAGAGAGAAAAACTAAACGCTTCCAAAGCTGCATTGCTGCCTGTGCACTCCATGGTTTACCACAGGGTCAGAGAAGACAGAAGCGATGGCACCACAGCTTAGTGATCCTTTCCTTCCACTTTGCTTTCATTAAATATTCAAAGACAAGATTTTTTGTTTCCCTTCGTACTTTGCACTGAGCTTTGCATGACATAAGAACAGCTGTGGGCTGTGCCTCTGGCAGTAGGTTTCAGTACTTCAGGTTTATGGTTTTAAAACCCTAAATTTCAGCTGCACTTTTGTCCTAAAAAAGGCAGGGAAGAGATTGCCTTTAGGAGCCAGACAGTCCTCAGAGGCCCAGGAAGGAGGGGATCCTCCCTCTTTTCACATGCAGTAAAGTGAGAATAAAAACATTGCCTGCAGACATGTCAGCAAGGGGATTAGGATTCAGTGTCCGATTATTGCTTGATTTAGATGGAAGCAAGAGCTCCCACCTCTCATAATCAAACGCT